>NW_024542848.1:2552915-3829373 GCF_018151105.1 Drosophila obscura | reverse complement strand
AGAATCGACGCAGTTGCTTAACAGTAGTTGGCACAGGGAACTTCGAGATGGCCTTGATTTTGTCAGGATTGGTTCTAATCTGACCATTCCCAATAATGAAACCCAAATACGTGATTTCTTTCATACAAAAGTTCGATTTGCTTATGTTAATGGTAAGATTTGCCTTCCGTAGACACAAAGCAATCTCCTGTAATAACAATAAATGCGACTCGAAATCATCCGATAAAACAAGTAAATCGTCTAAGTATACAAAGACGCGAGTACGAAGATGCGCTGGAATGACTCGATCCATCAATCTACAGAGAGTTTGGGCGGCATTGCAAAGACCAAACGGCATCATTTTATATTGATACAATGGCCTATTAGGCACTGTAAAGGCAGTATATTGCCGTGATTGTTCGTCTAACGGGATTTGCCAAAATGCATGCTTCATGTCCAAGCCAGTGATGTAGCGAGCGGGTGGTAACCGACTCAAAATTCCATCGATATGTGGCAAGGGGTATGCGTCACGTCTTGTGACTTTATTTACTTCTCTTGAATCGAGACAAAGTCTATATTTTTCGCCTTTCTTTACCAAAACACAGTTGCTGCTCCAGGGACTAGTCGACTCTTCTATAACATCGAGCGCTAGCATATTGTCAACTTCGGCAAACATCAATTTCTCTATGGCTGGCGATACTGGCCAGTGCCTCTGCTTTACAGGGATAGCTGCTCCAACATCTATGGAGTGTGTGGCTAAACTAGTACGGCCTAATCCTTCAGTGGCGAAAGATGGAAAAATACCTATTATTTTGTCCAAGCGACTTCTCTCGTTCGGGTCAATTTATGTAGGTTTGGTGGTTCTTCTACATCATCAGTACTTCCGACATCTAATTCAGATACCTCGGCAGTGTGTGCTATTTGATCCAGAAGTCCAAACTTTTGCCAAAAGTCTATCCCTAAATAAACGTCTTGTTTGAGTTCAGGGATAAGAAACATTTCTAACTCAGCTGTGCATCCGCGGTAGTTAATTTGCGTTACCAGCTTGCCTATGACCTGGCTTTCAGTGTCGTTGGCCGTTCTTATAGCTCCTGAACACTTCTTAATCTTGCTATGGCCTACTAAATCTTTTGCAGCTGAGCCTCCAATACAACTGATTGTAGCTCCCGAATCTAACAATGCTACGTACTCATTGCCCTCAATGATGACATTAGTATATAGCCTGTTATCAGACTTGAGAAATATGGCGGAAATAAACTTGTTCTTATTCATGCGAACAGTTTTCCAAAAATTCCTTAAACGTTTTGTTGAACGTTTAGGCTTCCTTACGAATTTAAAGCTATCTATTCTATCAAAAATTTCTTTACGAGTAATATTGTAATTATTTACCCTTTCTTGTTAAGGAATAAATGAAAAATGAAGTGGTGTTAACCGCGGTTTCTCTACTGTTTGAGAGCTGATCTTCGGCTCTGTTAACCATTGGTCGTTTGTCAAATCAGTAGGTGATTCTTGACAACTGTTTTCTAAGGATGTGTCTGTTTGTTGTTGGTTGACACATCCCTCTGTCTGTTTCCCGAAGGGTTACATTTGGGGCATGTTGGTTTGTAAGTATCCTTTGTTCCGCAACCGTAACAAAAGATCCTTCGTGGACCAACACAATCATCGAATTTATGACCTTTGGTGTCACAATTCCAGCAAATTGGAACTGTCCGCGCAGCGTGACGTTGTATTTGACATACTTCGTTCGGTTCTAAATTGTCGTCGGATAGCTTTTCGTTATCGTCTGGATTTGCCAATTCCGATACATATGAGCGTAGGGTCTTTTGCTTGACCGATTTTATATCATTATAAAACTGTTCATGCTTACGCACCTCTCGTCGTAGCTGAGACCTATTTGCGATCTTTAAATGAAGAAGTTCAAGATGAAGGGAAGGCTTCGAGTTTCTAATTAGTAAATCGACAACATCTTCTTCTGCAACAGAATTTTGAAGCCTGTCAACGAGATCTTCGATAGCATATTGAAAGTCGTCGAATGATTCGTTTTCGCCCTGACGGCGTTTCCTAATCTTCTCCCAGATGTCGTAATCGGTCTCTACATCCTCAAATCTTCGTCTAAACTCTATACAAAATGTCTCCCAAGTAAAATTTGGGTAAGTGCGGTGGAACTTCCAATACCAATCACTAGCTTTCCCCGAGAATAGGAGGTACAAGTGATCGCAAAGCAACTGATAATTGTTACATAGATTTTGTTGAGTTAAAGAACGGACTCGATAAATAAATTCATCCATCCTCATGCAAGTCTTTGAGCCATCAAATTTGATGCGCCAATTCTGCATTATACTAGAAACTTTTGCTGGTGCTACGTGTGAGCTCGAATTACTTCGATTCGCACCAACTCTTGAAAAATCTAAAAGGACTTCTGCATTACTATCTCGTGCTTGAGTGCTACCAATGTTATTCGTCTGGTTACTATTACCGTTATGTGATACATCTGGTGTAGTATGTGCAGCTTGTGTCAACTGGAGTGACGCTAATTGACTTTGAATCGAAGATTCAATAGTTTTGCTTAAGAAGGAAGAAAGCTGTTCCATCAACTGAGCCTGTTGAATGCTAACAGCAGACTGGACATAATTAGCGATTTCAACTTGAGTATTTATCGGCAGGGTTGTATTGTTGGTTTCGGGTTCCGTTAGTGAGCGATCTAATTTAGATCGTTGAGTTGATCTTGTACTCATACCTCTTCTACTGAACTTTTGCCCCCTTTTAGGTCGACCTGACATACCGTCTACCGTACTCAAAGATTCGTTAGCACTGGGTGGTCGCGCTCCTTCTGCGTTAAGCTCTGCTAACAATGTGTTGTTAGAGAATGTTAGTGCTAGAGCAGAACAATCTAATGTACAGGTGGGACATTTAGGATTTGTTCTAATATGTTACAAAATACAAATTTTGTGGAACTTATGTCTACACGGAGTATTTGCTATCAGCTCACTAGCCCCCAATACTTCGTTGCAAATACCACAAAATGGTTCTGCTTCCTGCAAAGCAATTGTGATGTCTTCTGTGCTTCGCCTTACAGCCATTATATATCAGACACAATAACGATATAAAAAAAAATTCAAGAATATATAAAAAAACAAAGGAGTAATTTGCAATAATAAGTGGTTGTAATATAAATAATGTCTGTCTTTCTCACATGCCAGAATACTTATAATTATCAAATAGGTTTCAGTAGGCTTTTCTATTGCTATTAATATGGACGAATTATCATTTATGACCTCTTGCATTGAACCATTGGACAATTATAGCGTTTTCGCAATATAAACTGTAAATCCAAACAATTCAGGGTGCACTATGTGTTAGTCAGGTTTGCTTTGGTCGATCAATCCAAAATAAAAAGAATTGAAATCGCAAAATCCTAAAACAATTCCTGGTTACACTGATCATGGCTTGGTATTGCATAACTATTTCCGATACTCTTAATTTTGCACTGTGGGTCTGCTTTGGTTAACCAATCCTAACTAAAAGAATTGCAGTTACTAAATCCTAAAACAGAGTCCACATACAAATTTTGAAATCGTGATCTTTAAGCAATATAATTATAAAAAAAATTGTAATTTTTGTTATTTAAATGGATAAACGGTTGAGCTTGGTGAACCAAGGCAATATTTGCGTGTTTTATTAAAATAACTCGGCCCGTATAGTATGACACTATAACTCCAAATTTTAATAATAGTTCAGAATAGGTTTTAGATTCTAAGGCAAGTTGCCTGGCCCCACGTTGGGCGCCAAAATGTGTAGTGTACCAGAGTTTATATACATATGTATACATATATATAGTGCCTCGATATCAGCAGATGGTGAAACTGAATTTTAAGGGCGGCGTACAGCAAGGTTTGGTCGTGTGCACTCTTGCTAGGCTCGGATCTAGCTCGCCGGATTGTCGGGGTTCTTCCTCACCAAACTGTACTTTTGTACTCCACTACATTTAATTAGTGCACTTGTACGGTAGACTATAGGTGGCTATTGTATTAACACAAACAAAAAAAAACTTATGATCAAATAGCGCCGACACGCCAAATAAAGCCCTACTGAACCCATTTCTATTTGGAGGGGACCTAGATGTAAATTGTCCCTCTCTTCTCTACCCACCCTACCATGACAATGCGTGAGAACTGCTGCATTGTCCCTTGTTCAACCTTTTTAATCAGATTCACCACATTTTATAAGATCCTGGCATGGATACTAGACAGACTATTACAAAAAGTTTAAAGATTCATTTCAAATTCATAACACTTCATATTTTAATACAAAAAATATTTTCCGTTCGGGTAACCATAATGTTACAAACCAGAAGGCAGCAATTAATATAGATATTTGAAATAGGGTACTAATTTCTTAATTACTAGGTATTATTTAATTAAATTCATTAGATAATTGTAAAGAAAGGGAATCTATTTGATATAGATATACATATATATATATATATATGCGTAGGCAAGGTAAGGGTAGACTATTATCTTTTTATTATAAACGGAATTCATTGCCTTCAGATATCTAGAGTTCTCTTAAGTTTTATGGAAACGAAGACAAAAGTGCATTCTAGGCTTTGAGAACGGAATCGAATATAGTTAACCATAAATATGTATATATGTACGTATTCATACTGTCCAGCATGAACGCAAATGTAATAGAATTACCAAAATCTTTTGTTTTTACTCACTCCGCTATAAACCTTATTTTGCGTATCGTTGGGCCCAATGAAGACGTATGTGTTGGTGTTGGCTGTTTAAGATATTGAAATTAATTAAATACATATCAACAATTACTTATTCGAAAGAAAACCGTTCATATCTATCAGCCAGTTGTCTCAGTTTGCATGATTATTAATTTACGTTATTTGACATCACTTCTGCATGTATAAATATATGAGTAAAGAACAAGCTTACAAATTATTTGAGAAACATTATTGCGAAAAGAAAATCAAATCAAAAGGGAACTGCATGGTGCATTTACATCGCACGATTCCTTGCCATTAGCGAGGAGTACTATTAAAGTTTCACATACACTGAATTGCAATGCTGACATATATGCGATGGCAGATTTTAATGGAACTTTGAATATATTGGTATATATATAAACTTAGACTGCGGGGGGGGAAAAGGAATCCAACGATGAAGGCGTGACCGGGTTAGTCTGTTGCGATTCGGAAATCGCCTCGGGGAGATGTAAGAGCCACTTCGGCGATATGTCCGACTCCGGTTTACGATGTAGCCTCTTTATTAGATACGAGAGCCAATTCTGTAGGCGCGGCCAGTCTTTCTGCCCCCAAGTGGAATGGGACAGCACCTTCCGTCAACTGTATACAGGTATTTGGACAAGGGATGATGAAACTCCACCACGAAGGTTGCAGTTGGACTAAAATCGACAACTTTTCCCTCAGTCTGCTCCCAGGGCAGTCTTATACAGACTTCACCGCGGTGGGCAGCTTAAGATGCTTTGACCTGCAACATAGGTTATGTAAGCACATGGGCACTGCACGAACATGGTAACATACCTTTGCCAAGAGATACACAGCACTTCAATATATTATCCTAATAAACATACATAAATGGAATATCTAGTTCGCTTGGTCTTATTACAATTGTTCTGCGCATAAAAGCAGGTGAAAATATAATGCACGGTTATTTGCACACTCTGGGCACGGTAAAAATCTGCACGTCTGCACTTGTTCATCAAATTTTCTCTAATGATCATAGCATCAATAGACGATCGTCTACGCGCGTTTCGTCAGAGCTTTAAGTTCTACGTTAACTGTGCAATCGTATGTTCTCATACCCTTGCAGCAGCATTAGGCAGTTCTTAACTGTGCAATCGTACGATTATCGGTTACGCTCCCCACTGTTCGTCGCTCGGACGTATGCGTGAGCGCAGTAAAGATAAGAGCGCTTAAGCTGTGAATATCGTTTAAGAGCGGCTAAAGCTGTGAATATCGTTTACGAGCGTGGCTAGAGCTTGGCATTAAAACTATTGGGGTACCACAAGACGTGAACGAGCATAAAATAATTTTCCCAAATTTCTGCTGGCTACTACAATCTCTATGTAACCTTGGCACCTAAGAGATCATGGTAGGGAGGGCGTCCGTGCGATTTCGCACATGCAGCCCAATGCCCAGCATCGCCTAAAACCAGTACCAGTCTGTCCGTAAATCTTTTCGTCCCCTTCTTTTCAGTTCTTTGCTGTACCGTGGTCTTCCTCCCCCATTCCCTATCCTAAAGTACGCGATTTTTTTTTGTCCTATTTATTTGAACGCGAGATCCTTAACTGTCGGCCATTCCCCGTAACCCACCCCCAGCCGACCAGAGAAAAGCCGGAAGCAAACGCGTACCCCGCTCAGTTAAACGAACATCTCCTCGCAGGTTATATGTTACAGTTCTGCCATCCAAATTGATTGCAAAAGATCCTGCACATTCTCCAGAAGGCATTGTACAGATGGCTAGGAGGCGTGGCATGTCCTGATCCGATAAGAAACTGCAGAGTTAGAGTGAAACAGGGATATTTACTGGCAGATTACGCTATAGCGGCTATATCCTTTATGTCCTGCAATCCAAATTGATTGCAAAAGATCCTGCACATTCTCCAGAAGGCATTGACACATTCAGGACGTTGTACAGATGGCTAGGAGGCGTGGCTTGTCCTGATCCGATAAGAAACTGCAGAGTTAGAGTGAAACAGGGTTATTTGCTGGCAGATTACGTTATAGTGGCAATATCCTTTATGGCCTGCCATCCAAATTGATTGCAAAAGATCCTGCACATTCTCCAGAAGGCATTGACACATTCAGGACGTTGTACAGATGGCTAGGAGGCGTGGCATGTCCTGATCCGATAAGAAATTTCAGAGTTAGAGTGAAACAGTGATATTTACTGGCAGATTACGTTATAGTGGCAATATCCTTTATGTCCTGCAATCCAAATTGATTGCAAAAGATCCTGCACATTCTCCAGAAGGCAATGACACATTCAGGACGTTGTACAGATGGCTAGGAGGCGTAGCATGACCTGATCCGATAAGAAACTTCAGAGTTAGAGTGAAACAGGGTTTTTACTGGCAGATTACGTTATAGTGGCTATATCCTTTATGTCCTGCAATCTGAATTGATTGCAAAAGATCCTGCACATTCTCCAGAAGGCATTGACACAATCAGGACGTTGTACAGATGGCTAGGAGGCGTGGCATATCCTGATCCGATAAGAAACTTCAGAGTTAGAGTGAAACAGGGATATTTACTGGCAGGATACGTTATAGTGGCCATATCCTTTATGTCCTGCAATCCAAATTGATTTCAAAAGATCCTGCACATTCTCCAGAAGGCATTGACATTCAGGACGTTGTACAGATGGCTAGGAGGCGTGGCATGTCCTGATCCGATAAGAAACTTCAGAGTTAGAGTGAAACAGGGATATTTACTGGCAGATTACGCTATAGCGGCTATATCCTTTATGTCCTGCAATCCAAATTGATTGCAAAAGATCCTGCACATTCTCCAGAAGGCATTGTCACATTCAGGACGTTGAACAGATGGCTAGGAGGCGTGGGTTGTCCTGATCCGATAAGAAACTGCAGAGTTAGAGTGAAACAGGGTTATTTGCTGGCAGATTACGTTATAGTGGCAATATCCTTTATGGCCTGCCATCCAAATTGATTACAAAAGATCCTGCACATTCTCCAGAAGGCATTGACACATTAAGGTCGTTGTGCAGATGGCTAGGAGGCGTGGCATGTCCTGATCCGATAAGAAATTTCAGAGTTAGAGTGAAACAGTGATATTTACTGGCAGATTACGTTATAGAGGCAATATCCTTTATGTCCTGCAATCCAAATTGATTGCGAAAGATCCTGCACATTCTCCAGAAGGCATTGACACATTCAGGACGTTGTACAGATGGCTAGGAGGCGTGGCTTGTCCTGATCCGATAAGAAACTGCAGAGTTAGAGTGAAACAGGGATATTTACTGGTAGATTACGTAATAGTGGCAATATCCTTTATGTCCTGCCATCCAAATTGATTGCAAAAGATCCTGCACATTCTCCAGAAGGCATTTGCACGTTCAGGACGTTGTACAGATGGCTAGGAGGCGTGGCTTGTCCTGATCCGATAAGAAACTGCAGAGTTAGAGTGAAACATGGTTATTTGCTGGCAGATTACGTTATAACGGCAATATCTTTTATGTCCTGCCATCCAAATTGATTGCAAAAGATCCTGCACATTCTCCAGAAGGCAATGACACATTCAGGACGTTGTACAGATGGCTAGGAGGCGTGGCTTGTCCTGATCCGATAAGAAACTGCAGAGTTAGCGTGAAACAGGGATATTTACGGGAAAATTACGTTATAGTGGCAATATCCTTTATGTCCTGCCATCCAAATTGATTGCAAAAGATCCTGCACATTCTCCAGAAGGCATTGACACAATCAGGACGCTGTACAGATGGCTAGGAGGCGTGGCATGTCCTGATCCGATAAGAAACTGCAGAGTTAGAGTGAAACAGGGATATTTACTGGCAGATTACGTTATAGTGGCAATATCCTTTATGTCCTGCCATCCAAATTGATTGCAAAAGATCCTGCACATTCTCCAGAAGGCATTTATACAATCAGGACGCTGTACAGATGGCTAGGAGGCGTGGCATGTCCTGATCCGATAAGAAACTGCAGAGTTAGAGTGAAACAGGGATATTTACTGGCAGATTTCGTAATAGTGGCAATATCCTTTATGTCCTGCAATCCAAATTGATTGCAAAAGATCCTGAACATTCTCCAGAAGGAATTGACACATTCAGGACGTTGTACAGATGGCTAGGAGGCGTGGCATGTCCTGATCCGATAAGAAACTGCAGAGTTAGAGTGAAACATGGTTATTTGCTGGCAGATTACGTTATAACGGCAATATCTTTTATGTCCTGCCATCCAAATTGATTGCAAAAGATCCTGCACATTCTCCAGAAGGCATTGACACAATCAGGACGTTGTACAGATGGCTAGGAGGCGTGGCATGTCCTGATCCGATAAGAAACTGCAGAGTTAGAGTGAAACAGGGATATTTACTGGCAGATTACGTAATAGTGGCAATATCCTTTATGTCCTGCCATCCAAATTGATTGCAAAAGATCCTGCACATTCTCCAGAAGGCATTGACACATAAAGACAGACAGACAGACAGACAGACGGACAGACAGACATGGCTATATCGACTCGGCTATTGATGCTGATCAAGAATATATATATTTTATGGGGTCGGAAAATTTTCCTTCTCTGCGTTACACACTTCCACTTTTACCACAAATCTAATATACCCCTTAACTCTTTTTTGAGTACGGGTATAAAAACGAGAAATTAAAAAAACCAGCGACCTTTTGTTGATTTCTGTTCGCCTGGTATCTCAGATTTGAATTTAACGGTTTTCTGACACTTGAGCGGTGGAAAGTGGGGGCAGAAAATGAGAGAAATTAGATCGAAAAAAGAGAGCAACGAAATCCAAAGAGAAACAAGAAAAAACGAGAAATTAAAAAAACCAGCGACCTTTTGCTGATTTCTGTTCGCCTGGTATCTCAAATTTGAATTTAACAGCTTTCTGCCATTTGAGCGGTGGAAAGTGGAGGCAGAAAATGAGAGAAATTATATCGAAAAATGAGAGCAACGAAATCCGAAAAGAAACAAGAAAAAACGAGAAGGAACGTGTGAGTCGCTTCTGGGGACGCGACTCTACTTATACCCGTACTCAGTCAGTATATACATTTTTGAGCATGATTTTTTAGAATTTTAGAATTAAAAAAAAAATCTTACATTTTAAATTTTTTTGCTACATTTGTTATCTACATCTCATCTACAATGTCTATTCTACATCTAACATGTAGATTGTATATGTACCATTTAGATTCTACATCTCCTCCGCTAGGGGTTGCTCGCGCACTGAACGCGGCAGAGTGTGCGAGCGAGAAGGAAAATGAGTTGCGTTGTCGTTGGCGGGATGGGGAGGGGAAGCAACTGAAAATTAATTTCTTCATTCTGGCTATAATTATGATCCGATCTGATTCAGATTCGGCAGTCTGTTAGATATGGGCATTCTCTACGATAATGCGTTTTTAGTTTTATCGTATCTTTAAAAATGTGCTTGCCACAGATTTTCGTCCTTTGTGGGGGCGGAAGGGGGCGGGGCGAAATTTTGAAATACACTTGTAGCAGTGTGATATCACATGAGTGTGGAAACCAAATTTGGTTGCCCTAGCTCTTATAGTGTCTGAGATCTAGGCGCTCAACAAGACGGACAGACAGACAGACGGACAGACAGACATGGCTATATCGACTTGGCTATTGATGCTGATCAAGAATATATATACTTTATGGGGTCGGAAACGTTTCCTTCTCTGCGTTACACACATCCACTTTTACCACAAATCTAATATACCCCTTAACTCTTTTTTGAGTACGGGTATAAAAACGAGAAATTAAAAACACCAGCGACCTTTTGTTGATTTCTGTTCGCCTGGTATCTCAGATTTGAATATAGCGGTTTTCTGCCACTTGAGCGGTGGAAAGTGGAGGCAGAAAATTAGATAAATTAGATCGAAAAAAGAGAGCAACCAAATACAAAGAGAAACAAGAAAAAACGAGAAATTTAAAAAACCTGCGACCTTCTGCTGATTTCTGTCCGCCTGGTATCTGAAATTTGAATTTAACAGTTTCTGCCATTTGAGCGGTGGAAAGTGGGGGCAGAAAATGAGAGAAATTAGATCAAAAAAGAGAGCTACGAAATCCGAAGAGAAACAAGAAAAAACGAGAAATTAAAAAAAACCAGCGACCTTCTGCTGATTTCTGTTCGCCTGGTATCTCAAATTTTAATTTAACAGTTTTCT
Organism: Drosophila obscura; assembly: GCF_018151105.1. NCBI lineage: Eukaryota > Metazoa > Arthropoda > Insecta > Diptera > Drosophilidae > Drosophila > Drosophila obscura. Next base: position 3,818,481 of record NW_024542848.1, on the reverse strand, counting down.
GCCATTTGAGCGGTGGAAAGTGGAGGCAGAAAATGAGAGAAATTAGATCGAAAAAATACAGCAACGAAATACAAAGAGAAACAAGAAAAAACGAGAAATTAAAAAAACTATCGACCTTCTGCTGATTTCTGTCCGCCTGGTATCTGAAATTTGAATTTAACAGTTTCTGCCATTTGAGCGGTGGAAAGTGGAGGCAGAAAATTAGATAAATTAGATCGAAAAAAGAGAGCAACGAAATCCAAAGAGAAAAAAGAAAAATCGAGAAATTAAAAAAATCAGCGACCTTCTTCTGATTTCTGTTCGCCTGGTATCTCAAATTTGAATTTAACAGTTTTCTGCCATTTGAGCGGTGGAAAGTGGAGGCAGAAAATTAGATAAATTAGATCGAAAAAAAAGAGCAACGAAATACAAAGAGAAACAAGAAAAAACGAGAAATTTAAAAAACCTGCGACCTTCTGCTGATTTCTGTCCGCCTGGTATCTGAAATTTGAATTTAACAGTTTCTGCCATTTGAGCGGTGGAAAGTGGGGGCAGAAAATGAGAGAAATTAGATCGAAAAAAGAGAGCTACGAAATCCGAAGAGAAACAAGAAAAAACGAGAAATTAAAAAAACCAGCGACCTTCTGTTGATTTCTGTTCGCCTGGTATCTCAAATTTTAATTTAACAGTTTTCTGCCATTTGAGCGGTGGAAAGTGGAGACAGAAAATGAGAGAAATTAGATCGAAAAAATACAGCAACGAAATACAAAGAGAAACAAGAAAAAACGAGAAATTAAAAAAACTATCGACCTTCTGCTGATTTCTGTCCGCCTGGTATCTGAAATTTGAATTTAACAGTTTCTGCCACTAGAGCGGTGGAAAGTGGAGGCAGAAAATTAGATAAATTTGATCGAAAAAAGAGAGTAACGAAATCCAAAGAGAAACAAGAAAAATCGAGAAATTAAAAAAATCAGCGACCTTCTGCTGATTTCTGTTCGCCTGGTATCTCAAATTTGAATTTAACAGTTTTCTGCCATTTGAGCGGTGGAAAGTGGAGGCAGAAAATGAGAGAAATTACATCGAAAAAAGAGAGCAACGAAATCCAAAGAGAAACAGGAAAAAACGAGAAATTAAAAAAACAAGCGACGTTTTGCTGATTTCTGTTCGCCTGGTATCTCAAATTTGAATTTAACAGTTTCTGGCATTTGAGCGGTGGAAAGTTGGGGCAGAAAATGAGAGAAATTAGATCGAAAAAGAGAGCAACCAAATACAAAGAAAAACAAGAAAAAACGAGAAATTAAAAAAACCAGCGACCTTCTGCTGATTTCTGTTCGCCTGGTATCTCAGATTTGAATTTAACGGTTTTCTGCCATTTGAGCGGTGGAAAGTGGAGGCAGAAAATTAGATAAATTAGATCGAAAAAAGAGAGCAACGAAATCCAAAGAGAAACAAGAAAAAACGAGAAATTAAAAAAACCAGCGACCTTTTGCTGATTTCTGTTCGCCTGGTATCTAAAATTTGAATTTAACAGTTTTCTGCCATTTGAGCGGTGGAAAGTGGAGGCAGAAAATGAGAGAAATTATATCGAACGAGAAGGAACGTGTGAGTCGCTTCTGGGGACGCGACTCTACGTATACTTATACTTTTTGAGCATGATTTTTTAGAATTTTAGAATTAAAAAAAAAATCTTACATTTTACATTTTTTTGCTACATTTGTTATCTACATCTCATCTACAATGTCTATTCTACATCTAACATGTAGTTTGTACAAGTACCATTTAGATTCTACATCTCCTCCGCTAGGGGTTGCTCGCGCACTGAACGCGCCAGAGTGTGCGAGCGAGAAGGAAAATGAGATTGCATGGTGTGCAGGAGGGGTCAGGGGAAGCAACTGAAAATTAATTTCTTCATTCTGGCTATAATTATGATCCGATCTGATTCAGATTCGGCAATCTGGTAGATATGGGCACACTTGTAGCAGTGTGATATCACATGAGTCTGGAAACCAAATTTGGTTGCCCTAGCTCTTATAGTCTCTGAGATCCAGGCGTCAAACAAGACGGACAGACGGACAGACAGACATGGCTCTATCGACTCGGCTATTGATGCTGATCAAGAATATATATACTTTATGGGGTCGGAAACGTTTCCTTCTCTGCGTTACACACATCCACTTTTACCACAAATCTAATATACCCCTTAACTCTCTTTTGAGTACGGGTATAAAAACGAGAAATTAAAAAAACCAGCGACCTTCTGCTGATTTCTGTTCGCCTGGTATCTCAGATTTGAATTTAACGGTTTTCTGCCACTTGAGCGGTGGAAAGTGGAGGCAGAAAATGAGAGAAATTAGATCGAAAAAAGAGAGCTACGAAATCCGAAGAGAAACAAGAAAAAACGAGAAATTAAAAAAACCAGCGACCTTCTGTTGATTTCTGTTCGCCTGGTATCTCAAATTTTAATTTAACGGTTTTCTGCCATTTGAGCGGTGGAAAGTGGAGGCAGAAAATGAGAGAAATTATATCGAACGAGAAGGAACGTGTGAGTCGCTTCTTGGGACGCGACTCTACTACCCGTACTCAGTCAGTATATACATTTTTGTGCATGATTTTTTAGAATTTTAGAATTAAAAAAAAAATCTTACATTTTACATTTTTTTGCTACATTTGTTATCTACATCTCATCTACAATGTCTATTCTACATCTAACATGTAGATTGTATATGTACCATTTAGATTCTACATCTCCTCCGCTAGGGGTTGCTCGCGCACTGAACGCGGCAGAATGTGCGAGCGAGAAGGAAAATGAGATGCGTTGTCGTTGGCGGGAGGGGGAGGGGAAGCAACTGAAAATTGATTTCTTCATTCTGGCTATAATTATGATCCGATCTGATTCAGATTCGGCAATCTGGTAGATATGGGCACACTTGTAGCAGTGTGATATCACATGAGTCTGGAAACCAAATTTGGTTGCCCTAGCTCTTATAGTCTCTGAGATCCAGGCGTCAAACAAGACGGACAGACGGACAGACAGACATGGCTCTATCGACTCGGCTATTGATGCTGATCAAGAATATATATACTTTATGGGGTCGGAAACGTTTCCTTCTCTGCGTTACACACATCCACTTTTACCACAAATCTAATATACCCCTTAACTCTCTTTTGAGTACGGGTATAAAAACGAGAAATTAAAAAAACCAGCGACCTTCTGCTGATTTCTGTTCGCCTGGTATCTCAGATTTGAATTTAACGGTTTTCTGCCACTTGAGCGGTGGAAAGTGGAGGCAGAAAATGAGAGAAATTAGATCGAAAAAAGAGAGCTACGAAATCCGAAGAGAAACAAGAAAAAACGAGAAATTAAAAAAACCAGCGACCTTCTGTTGATTTCTGTTCGCCTGGTATCTCAAATTTTAATTTAACGGTTTTCTGCCATTTGAGCGGTGGAAAGTGGAGACAGAAAATGAGAGAAATTAGATCGAAAAAATACAGCAACGAAATACAAAGAAAAACAAGAAAAAACGAGAAATTAAAAAAACCAGCGACCTTCTGCTGATTTCTGTTCGCCTGGTATCTCAAATTTGAATTTAACAGTTTTCTGCCATTTGAGCGGTGGAAAGTGGAGGCAGAAAATGAGAGAAATTACATCGAAAAAAGAGAGCAACGAAATCCAAAGAGAAACAGGAAAAAACGAGAAATTAAAAAAACAAGCGACGTTTTGCTGATTTCTGTTCGCCTGGTATCTGAAATTTGAATTTAACAGTTTCTGCCATTTGAGCGGTGGAAAGTGGGGGCAGAAAATGAGAGAAATTAGATCGAAAAAAGAGAGCTACGAAATCCGAAGAGAAACAAGAAAAAACGAGAAATTAAAAAAACCAGCGACCTTCTGTTGATTTCTGTTCGCCTGGTATCTCAAATTTTAATTTAACAGTTTTCTGCCATTTGAGCGGTGGAAAGTGGAGACAGAAAATGAGAGAAATTAGATCGAAAAAATACAGCAACGAAATACAAAGAAAAACAAGAAAAAACGAGAAATTAAAAAAACCAGCGACCTTCTGCTGATTTCTGTTCGCCTGGTATCTCAGATTTGAATTTAACGGTTTTCTGCCACTTGAGCGGTGGAAAGTGGAGGCAGAAAATTAGATAAATTAGATCGAAAAAAGAGAGCAACGAAATCCAAAGAGAAACAGGAAAAAACGAGAAATTAAAAAAACCAGCGACCTTTTGCTGATTTCTGTTCGCCTGGTATCTAAAATTTGAATTTAACAGTTTTCTGCCATTTGAGCGGTGGAAAGTGGAGGCAGAAAATGAGAGAAATTATATCGAACGAGAAGGAACGTGTGAGTCGCTTCTTGGGACGCGACTCTACTTATACCCGTACTCAGTCAGTATATACATTTTTGTGCATGATTTTTTAGAATTTTAGAATTAAAAAAAAAATCTTACATTTTACATTTTTTTGCTACATTTGTTATCTACATCTCATCTACAATGTCTATTCTACATCTAACATGTAGATTGTATATGTACCATTTAGATTCTACATCTCCTCCGCTAGGGGTTGCTCGCGCACTGAACGCGGCAGAATGTGCGAGCGAGAAGGAAAATGAGATGCGTTGTCGTTGGCGGGAGGGGAGAGGGAAGCAACTGAAAATTGATTTCTTCATTCTGGCTATAATTATGATCCGATCTGATTCAGATTCGGCAATCTGGTAGATATGGGCACACTTGTAGCAGTGTGATATCACATGAGTCTGGAAACCAAATTTGGTTGCCCTAGCTCTTATAGTCTCTGAGATCCAGGCGTCAAACAAGACGGACAGACGGACAGACAGACATGGCTCTATCGACTCGGCTATTGATGCTGATCAAGAATATATATACTTTATGGGGTCGGAAACGTTTCCTTCTCTGCGTTACACACATCCACTTTTACCACAAATCTAATATACCCCTTAACTCTCTTTTGAGTACGGGTATAAAAACGAGAAATTAAAAAAACCAGCGACCTTCTGCTGATTTCTGTTCGCCTGGTATCTCAGATTTGAATTTAACGGTTTTCTGCCACTTGAGCGGTGGAAAGTGGAGGCAGAAAATGAGAGAAATTAGATCGAAACGAGAAGGAACGTGAGTCGCTTCTGGGGACCGCGACTCTACCTATACCCCGTACTCAGTCAGTATATACATTTTTGAGCATGATTTTTTAGAATTTTAGAATTAAAAAAAAAGTCTTACATTTTACATTTTTTTGCTACATTTGTTATCTACATCTCATCTACAATGTCTATTCTACATCTAACATGTAGTTTGTACAAGTACCATTTAGATTCTACATCTCCTCCGCTAGGGGTTGCTCGCGCACTGAACGCGGCAGAGTGTGCGAGCGAGAAGGAAAATGAGTTGCGTTGTCGTTGGCGGGAGGGGGAGGGGAAGCAACTGAAAATTGATTTCTTCATTCTGGCTATAATTATGATCCGATCTGATTCAGATTCGGCAATCTGGTAGATATGGGCACACTTGTAGCAGTGTGATATCACATGAGTCTGGAAACCAAATTTGGTTGCCCTAGCTCTTATAGTCTCTGAGATCCAGGCGTCAAACAAGACGGACAGACGGACAGACAGACATGGCTCTATCGACTCGGCTATTGATGCTGATCAAGAATATATATACTTTATGGGGTCGGAAACGTTTCCTTCTCTGCGTTACACACATCCACTTTTACCACAAATCTAATATACCCCTTAACTCTCTTTTGAGTACGGGTATAAAAACGAGAAATTAAAAAAACCAGCGACCTTCTGCTGATTTCTGTTCGCCTGGTATCTCAGATTTGAATTTAACGGTTTTCTGCCACTTGAGCGGTGGAAAGTGGAGGCAGAAAATGAGAGAAATTAGATCGAAACGAGAAGGAACGTGTGAGTCGCTTCTGGGGACGCGACTCTACTTATACCCGTACTCAGTCAGTATATACATTTTTGAGCATGATTTTTTAGAATTTTAGAATTAAAAAAAAAGTCTTACATTTTACATTTTTTTGCTACATTTGTTATCTACATCTCATCTACAATGTCTATTCTACATCTAACATGTAGTTTGTACAAGTACCATTTAGATTCTACATCTCCTCCGCTAGGGGTTGCTCGCGCACTGAACGCGGCAGAGTGTGCGAGCGAGAAGGAAAATGAGTTGCGTTGTCGTTGGCGGGAGGGGGAGGGGAAGCAACTGAAAATTGATTTCTTCATTCTGGCTATAATTATGACCCGATCTGATTCAGATTCGGCAATCTGGTAGATATGGGCGTTCTCTACGATACTGCGTTTTTAGTTTTATCGTATCTTTAAAACTGTGCCTGCCACAGATTTTCGTATTTTGTGTGGGCGGAAGTGGGCGGGGCGAAATTTGGAAATACACTTGTAGCAGTGTGATATCACATGAGTCTGGGAACCAAATTTGGTTTCTCTAGCTCTTATAGTCTCTGAGATCCAGGCGCTCATCAAGACGGACGGCCGAACAAACGAACAAACGGACGGACAAACGGACATGGCTATATAGACTCGGCTATTGATGCTGATCAAGAATATATATACTTTATGGGGTCGGAAACGTTTCCTTCTCTGCGTTGCACACATCCACTTTTACCGCAATATACCCCCCTTAACTCTTTTTTGAGTACGGGTATAAAAAGACAGCAACCAAATACAAAGAGAAACAAGAAAAAACGGGAAATTAAAAAAACCAGCGACCTTCTGCTGATTTCTGTTCGCCTGTTATCTCAGATTTGAATTTAACAGTTTTTTGCCATTTGAGCGGTGGAAAGTGGAATCAGAAAATGAGAGAAATTAGATCGAAAAAAGAGAGCAACCAAATACAAAGAGAAACAAGAAAAAACGAGAAATTAAATTAACACCTTCTGCTGATTTCTGTTCGCCTGGTATCTCAAATTTGAATTTAACAGTTTTCTGCCATTTGAGCGGTGGAAAATTGAGGCAGAAAATGAGAGAAATTATATCGAAAAAAGAGAGCAACCAAATACAAAAAGAAAAAACGAGAAATTAAAAAAACCAGCGACCTTTTGTTGATTTCTGTTCGCCTGGTATCTCAGATTTGAATTTAACGGTTTTCTGCCACTTGAGCGGTGGAAAGTGGAGGCAGAAAATGAGAGAAATTATATCGAAAAAAGAGAGCAACGAAATCCGAAAAGAAAAAATGAGAAATTAAAAAAACCAGCGACCTTTTGCTGATTTCTGTTCGCCTGGTATCTCAGATTTGAATTTAACAGTTTTCTGCCATTTGAGCGGTGGAAAGTGGAGGCAGAAAATGAGAGAAATTATATCGAAAAAAGAGAGCAACGAAATCCGAAAAGAAAAAATGAGAAATTAAAAAAACCAGCGACCTTCTGCTGATTTCTGTTACCCGTATCTCAGTCAGTATATACATTTTTCTGAGCATGATTTTTTAGAATTTTAGAATTAAAAAAAAAAATTACATTTTAAAATTGTTTGCTACATTTGTTAAGTAGAAACAAGAAAAAACGAGTATTATACCAGCGACCTTTTGCTGATTTCTGTTCGCCTTTAGATTCTACATCTGCATTTAACAGTTTCTCTGCGCACTGAACGCGGCAGAGAGTGCGAGGCGAGAAGAAAAATGAGTTGCGTTGTCGTTGGCGGGAATCCAAAGGGAAGCAAGAAACGAAAATTAATTTTCTATTTCTGGCTATAATTATGATCCGATCTGATTCAGATTCGGCAGTCTGGGTGTGGGCACCTACGATAATGCGTTTGTTTTATCGTATCTTTAAAAATGTGCCTGCCACGATTTTCGTTCTTTGTGTGGGCGGAAGGGGGCGTGGGGCGAAAATTTGAAATTACACTTGTAGCAGTGTACAAAGATAACAAGACGAGTTGGAAAACCAATCTTTGCTGTTTTTCGCCTGGTCTCAAATTTGAATTAGTCTGCCATTGAGCGGCGGGTGGAGCAGAAAATGAGACGGAATTAGACGAAAAACGAGAGCAACGAAATGGCTAAAGAGACTAGGCTAAAAATGATGAAATTAAAAAAACCAGCGACCTTTATGGGTCTGAAACGTTTCCTTCTCTGCGTTGCCACTCCACTTTTACCACAAATCTAATATACCCTAACTTTTTTGAGTACGGGTATAAAAAGACAGCAACCAAATAGAGAACAAGAAAAAAACAAGAAAAACGAGAAATTAAAAAAACCAGCGACCTTCTGCTGATTTCTGTTCGCCTGGTATCTCAAATTTGAATTTAACGGTTTTCTGCCACTTGAGCGGTGGAAAGTGGAGGCAGAAAATTAGATAAATTAGATCGAAAAAAGAGAGCAACGAAATCCAAAGAGAAACAAGAAAAAACGAGAAATTAAAAAAACTAGCGACCTTTTGCTGATTTCTGTTCGCCTGGTATCTCAAATTTGAATTTAACGGTTTTCTGCCACTTGAGCGGTGGAAGGTGGAGGCAGAAAATGAGAGAAATTAGATCGAAAAAAAAACAGCAACCAAATACAAAGAGAAACAAGAAAAAACGAGAAATTAAAAAAACCAGCGACCTTCTGCTGATTTCTGTTCGCCTGGTATCTCAAATTTGAATCTAACGGTTTTCTGCCACTTGAGCGGTGGAAAGTGGAGGCAGAAAATTCGATAAATTAGATCGAAAAAAGAGAGCAACCAAATACAAAGAGAAACAAGAAAAAACGAGAAATTAAAAAAAACCAGCGACCTTCTGCTGATTTCTGTTCGCCTGGTATCTCAAATTTGAATTTAACGGTTTTCTGCCACTTGAGCGGTGGAAAGTGGAGGCAGAAAATTAGATCGAAAAAAGAGAGCAACGAAATCCAAAGAGAAACAAGAAAAAACGAGAAATTAAAAAAACTAGCGACCTTTTGCTGATTTCTGTTCGCCTGGTATCTCAAATTTGAATTTAACGGTTTTCTGCCACTTGAGCGGTGGAAAGTGGAGGCAGAAAATGAGAGAAATTAGATCGAAAAAAGAGAGCAACGAAATCCAAAGAGAAACAAGAAAAAACGAGAAATTAAAAAAACTAGCGACCTTTTGCTGATTTCTGTTCGCCTGGTATCTCAAATTTGAATTTAACGGTTTTCTGCCACTTGAGCGGTGGAAGGTGGAGGCAGAAAATGAGAGAAATTAGATCGAAAAAAGAGAGCAACGAAATCCAAAGAGAAACAAGAAAAAACGAGAAATTAAAAAAACCAGCGACCTTTTGCTGATTTCTGTTCGCCTGGAATCTCAAATTTGAATTTAACGGTTTTCTGCCACTTGAGCGGTGGAAAGTGGAGGCAGAAAATGAGAGAAATTAAATCGAAAAAAGAGAGCAACCAAATACAAAGAGAAACAAGAAAAAACGAGAAATTAAAAAAACCAGCGACCTTCTGCTGATTTCTGTTCGCCTGGTATCTCAGATTTGAATTTAACGGTTTTCTGCCACTTGAGCGGTGGAAAGTGGAGGCAGAAAATGAGAGAAATTAGATCGAAAAAAGAGAGCAACCAAATACAAAGAGAAACAAGAAAAAACGAGAAATTAAAAAAACCAGCGACCTTCTGCTGATTTCTGTTCGCCTGGTATCTCAGATTTGAATTTAACGGTTTTCTGCCACTTGAGCGGTGGAAAGTGGAGGCAGAAAATGAGAGAAATTAGATCGAAAAAAGAGAGCAACCAAATACAAAGAGAAACAAGAAAAAACGAGAAATTAAAAAAACCAGCGACCTTTTGCTGATTTCTGTTCGCCTGGTATCTCAAATTTGAATTTAACAGTTTTCTGCCATTTGAGCGGTGGAAAGTGGAGGCAGAAAATGAGAGAAATTAGATCGAAAAAAGAGAGCAACCAAATACAAAGAGAAACAAGAAAAAACGAGAAATTAAAAAAACCAGCGACCTTCTGCTGATTTCTGTTCGCCTGGTATCTCAAATTTGAATTTAACGGTTTTCTGCCACTTGAGCGGTGGAAAGTGGAGGCAGAAAATGAGAGAAATTAGATCGAAAAAAGAGAGCAACCAAATACAAAGAGAAACAAGAAAAAACGAGAAATTAAAAAAACCAGCGACCTTCTGCTGATTTCTGTTCGCCTGGTATCTCAAATTTGAATTTAACGGTTTTCTGCCACTTGAGCGGTGGAAAGTGGAGGCAGAAAATGAGAGAAATTAGATCGAAAAAAGAGAGCAACCAAATACAAAGAGAAACAAGAAAAAACGAGAAATTAAAAAAACCAGCGACCTTTTGCTGATTTCTGTTCGCCTGGTATCTCAAATTTGAATTTAACGGTTTTCTGCCATTTGAGCGGTGGAAAGTGGAGGCAGAAAATGAGAGAAATTAGATCGAAAAAAGAGAGCAACCAAATACAAAGAGAAACAAGAAAAAACGAGAAATTAAAAAAACCAGCGACCTTCTGCTGATTTCTGTTCGCCTGGTATCTCAAATTTGAATTTAACGGTTTTCTGCCACTTGAGCGGTGGAAAGTGGAGGCAGAAAATGAGAGAAATTAGATCGAAAAAAGAGAGCAACCAAATACAAAGAGAAACAAGAAAAAACGAGAAATTAAAAAAACCAGCGACCTTCTTGCTGATTTCTGTTCGCCTGGTATCTCAAATTTGAATTTAACGGTTTTCTGCCACTTGAGCGGTGGAAAGTGGAGGCAGAAAATGAGAGAAATTAGATCGAAAAAAGAGAGCAACCAAATACAAAGAGAAACAAGAAAAAACGAGAAATTAAAAAAACCAGCGACCTTCTGCTGATTTCTGTTCGCCTGGTATCTCAAATTTGAATTTAACGGTTTTCTGCCACTTGAGCGGTGGAAAGTGGAGGCAGAAAATGAGAGAAATTAGATCGAAAAAAGAGAGCAACGAAATCCAAAGAGAAACAAGAAAAAACGAGAAATTAAAAAAACCAGCGACCTTTTGCTGATTTCTGTTCGCCTGGTATCTCAAATTTGAATTTAACGGTTTCTTGAGCGGTGGAAGGTGGAGGCAGAAAATGAGAGAAATTAGATCGAAAAAAGAGAGCAACGAAATACAAAGAGAAACAAGAAAAAACGAGAAATTAAAAAAACCAGCGACCTTCTGCTGATTTCTGTTCGCCTGGTATCTCAAATTTGAATTTAACGGTTTTCTGCCACTTGAGCGGTGGAAAGTGGAGGCAGAAAATGAGAGAAATTAGATCGAAAAAAAGAGCAACGAAATCCAAAGAGAAACAAGAAAAAACGAGAAATTAAAAAAACCAGCGACCTTTTGCTGATTTCTGTTCGCCTGGTATCTCAAATTTGAATTTAACGGTTTTCTGCCATTTGAGCGGTGGAAAGTGGAGGCAGAAAATGAGAGAAATTAGATCGAAAAAAAGAGCGAAAAAAAACCAACAAAGAGAAACAAGAAAAAACGAGAAATTAAAAAAACCAGCGACCTTCTGCTGATTTCTGTTCGCCTGGTATCTCAAATTTGAATTTAACGGTTTTCTGCCACTTGAGCGGTGGAAAGTGGAGGCAGAAAATGAGAGAAATTAGATCGAAAAAAGAGAGCAACGAAATCCAAAGAGAAACAAGAAAAAACGAGAAATTAAAAAAACCAGCGACCTTTTGCTGATTTCTGTTCGCCTGGTATCTCAAATTTGAATTTAACGGTTTTCTGCCACTTGAGCGGTGGAAAGTGGAGGCAGAAAATGAGAGAAATTAGATCGAAAAAAGAGAGCAACGAAATACAAAGAGAAACAAGAAAAAACGAGAAATTAAAAAAACCAGCGACCTTCTGCTGATTTCTGTTCGCCTGGTATCTCAAATTTGAATTTAACGGTTTTCTGCCACTTGAGCGGTGGAAAGTGGAGGCAGAAAATGAGAGAAATTAGATCGAAAAAAGAGAGCAACGAAATCCAAAGAGAAACAAGAAAAAACGAGAAATTAAAAAAACCAGCGACCTTTTGCTGATTTCTGTTCGCCTGGTATCTCAAATTTGAATTTAACGGTTTTCTGCCACTTGAGCGGTGGAAAGTGGAGGCAGAAAATGAGAGAAATTAGATCGAAAAAAGAGAGCAACCAAATACAAAGAGAAACAAGAAAAAACGAGAAATTAAAAAAACCAGCGACCTTCTGCTGATTTCTGTTCGCCTGGTATCTCAAATTTGAATTTAACGGTTTTCTGCCACTTGAGCGGTGGAAAGTGGAGGCAGAAAATGAGAGAAATTAGATCGAAAAAAGAGAGCAACCAAATACAAAGAGAAACAAGAAAAAACGAGAAATTAAAAAAACCAGCGACCTTTTGCTGATTTCTGTTCGCCTGGTATCTCAAATTTGAATTTAACGGTTTTCTGCCACTTGAGCGGTGGAAAGTGGAGGCAGAAAATTAGAGAAATTAGATCGAAAAAAGAGAGCAACCAAATACAAAGAGAAACAAGAAAAAACGAGAAATTAAAAAAACCAGCGACCTTCTGCTGATTTCTGTTCGCCTGGTATCTCAAATTTGAATTTAACGGTTTTCTGCCACTTGAGCGGTGGAAAGTGGAGGCAGAAAATGAGAGAAATTAGATCGAAAAAAGAGAGCAACGAAATCCAAAGAGAAACAAGAAAAAACGAGAAATTAAAAAAACCAGCGACCTTTTGCTGATTTCTGTTCGCCTGGAATCTCAAATTTGAATTTAACAGTTTTCTGCCATTTGAGCGGTGGAAAGTGGAGGCAGAAAATGAGAGAAATTACATCGAAAAAAGAGAGCAACGAAATCCAAAGAGAAACAAGAAAAAACGAGAAATTAAAAAAAACTAGCGACCTTTTGCTGATTTCTGTTCGCCTGGTATCTCAAATTTGAATTTAACGGTTTTCTGCCACTTGAGCGGTGGAAGGTGGAGGCAGAAAATGAGAGAAATTAGATCGAAAAAAGAGAGCAACGAAATCCAAAGAGAAACAAGAAAAAACGAGAAATTAAAAAAACCAGCGACCTTCTGCTGATTTCTGTTCGCCTGGTATCTCAAATTTGAATTTAACGGTTTTCTGCCACTTGAGCGGTGGAAAGTGGAGGCAGAAAATGAGAGAAATTAGATCGAAAAAAGAGAGCAACCAAATACAAAGAGAAACAAGAAAAAACGAGAAATTAAAAAAACCAGCGACCTTCTGCTGATTTCTGTTCGCCTGGTATCTCAAATTTGAATTTAACGGTTTTCTGCCACTTGAGCGGTGGAAAGTGGAGGCAGAAAATTAGAGAAATTAGATCGAAAAAAGAGAGCAACGAAATCCAAAGAGAAACAAGAAAAAACGAGAAATTAAAAAAACCAGCGACCTTTTGCTGATTTCTGTTCGCCTGGTATCTCAAATTTGAATTTAACGGTTTTCTGCCACTTGAGCGGTGGAAAGTGGAGGCAGAAAATGAGAGAAATTAGATCGAAAAAAGAGAGCAACCAAATACAAAGAGAAACAAGAAAAAACGAGAAATTAAAAAAACCAGCGACCTTCTGCTGATTTCTGTTCGCCTGGTATCTCAGATTTGAGTTTAGCGGTTTTCTGCCACTTGAGCGGTGGAAAGTGGAGGCAGAAAATTAGATTAATTAGATCGAAAAAAGAGAGCAACGAAATCCAAAGAGAAACAAGAAAAAACGAGAAATTAAAAAAACCAGCGACCTTTTGCTGATTTCTGTTCGCCTGGAATCTCAAATTTGAATTTAACAGTTTTCTGCCATTTGAGCGGTGGAAAGTGGAGGCAGAAAATTAGAGAAATTACATCGAAAAAAGAGAGCAACGAAATCCAAAGAGAAACAAGAAAAAACGAGAAATTAAAAAAACTAGCGACCTTTTGCTGATTTCTGTTCGCCTGGTATCTCAAATTTGAATTTAACGGTTTTCTGCCACTTGAGCGGTGGAAGGTGGAGGCAGAAAATGAGAGAAATTAGATCGAAAAAAGAGAGCAACGAAATCCAAAGAGAAACAAGAAAAAACGAGAAATTAAAAAAACCAGCGACCTTTTGCTGATTTCTGTTCGCCTGGTATCTCAAATTTGAATTTAACGGTTTTCTGCCACTTGAGCGGTGGAAAGTGGAGGCAGAAAATGAGAGAAATTAGATCGAAAAAAGAGGCAACCAAATACAAAGAGAAACAAGAAAAAACGAGAAATTAAAAAAACCAGCGACCTTTTGCTGATTTCTGTTCGCCTGGTATCTCAAATTTGAATTTAACGGTTTTCTGCCACTTGAGCGGTGGAAAGTGGAGGCAGAAAATGAGAGAAATTAGATCGAAAAAAGAGAGCAACGAAATACAAAGAGAAACAAGAAAAAACGAGAAATTAAAAAAACCAGCGACCTTTTGCTGATTTCTGTTCGCCTGGTATCTCAAATTTGAATTTAACGGTTTTCTGCCACTTGAGCGGTGGAAAGTGGAGGCAGAAAATGAGAGAAATTAGATCGAAAAAAGAGAGCAACCAAATACAAAGAGAAACAAGAAAAAACGAGAAATTAAAAAAACCAGCGACCTTTTGCTGATTTCTGTTCGCCTGGTATCTCAAATTTGAATTTAACGGTTTTCTGCCACTTGAGCGGTGGAAAGTGGAGGCAGAAAATGAGAGAAATTAGATCGAAAAAAGAGAGCAACCAAATACAAAGAGAAACAAGAAAAAACGAGAAATTAAAAAAACCAGCGACCTTCTGCTGATTTCTGTTCGCCTGGTATCTCAAATTTGAATTTAACGGTTTTCTGCCATTTGAGCGGTGGAAAGTGGAGGCAGAAAATGAGAGAAATTAGATCGAAAAAAGAGAGCAACGAAATACAAAGAGAAACAAGAAAAAACGAGAAATTAAAAAAACCAGCGACCTTCTGCTGATTTCTGTTCGCCTGGTATCTCAAATTTGAATTTAACGGTTTTCTGCCACTTGAGCGGTGGAAAGTGGAGGCAGAAAATGAGAGAAATTAGATCGAAAAAAGAGAGCAACGAAATACAAAGAGAAACAAGAAAAAACGAGAAATTAAAAAAACCAGCGACCTTCTGCTGATTTCTGTTCGCCTGGTATCTCAAATTTGAATTTAACGGTTTTCTGCCACTTGAGCGGTGGAAAGTGGAGGCAGAAAATGAGAGAAATTAGATCGAAAAAAGAGAGCAACGAAATCCAAAGAGAAACAAGAAAAAACGAGAAATTAAAAAAACCAGCGACCTTTTGCTGATTTCTGTTCGCCTGGTATCTCAAATTTGAATTTAACGGTTTTCTGCCACTTGAGCGGTGGAAGGTGGAGGCAGAAAATGAGAGAAATTAGATCGAAAAAAGAGAGCAACGAAATCCAAAGAGAAACAAGAAAAAACGAGAAATTAAAAAAACCAGCGACCTTTTGCTGATTTCTGTTCGCCTGGAATCTCAAATTTGAATTTAACAGTTTTCTGCCATTTGAGCGGTGGAAAGTGGAGGCAGAAAATGAGAGAAATTAGATCGAAAAAAGAGAGCAACCAAATACAAAGAGAAACAAGAAAAAACGAGAAATTAAAAAAACCAGCGACCTTTTGCTGATTTCTGTTCGCCTGGTATCTCAAATTTGAATTTAACGGTTTTCTGCCACTTGAGCGGTGGAAGGTGGAGGCAGAAAATGAGAGAAATTAGATCGAAAAAAGAGAGCAACGAAATACAAAGAGAAACAAGAAAAAACGAGAAATTAAAAAAACCAGCGACCTTTTGCTGATTTCTGTTCGCCTGGTATCTCAAATTTGAATTTAACGGTTTTCTGCCACTTGAGCGGTGGAAAGTGGAGGCAGAAAATGAGAGAAATTAGATCGAAAAAAGAGAGCAACCAAATACAAAGAGAAACAAGAAAAAACGAGAAATTAAAAAAACCAGCGACCTTCTGCTGATTTCTGTTCGCCTGGTATCTCAAATTTGAATTTAACGGTTTTCTGCCACTTGAGCGGTGGAAAGTGGAGGCAGAAAATGAGAGAAATTAGATCGAAAAAAGAGAGCAACCAAATACAAAGAGAAACAAGAAAAAACGAGAAATTAAAAAAACCAGCGACCTTTTGCTGATTTCTGTTCGCCTGGTATCTCAAATTTGAATTTAACGGTTTTCTGCCATTTGAGCGGTGGAAAGTGGAGGCAGAAAATGAGAGAAATTAGATCGAAAAAAGAGAGCAACCAAATACAAAGAGAAACAAGAAAAAACGAGAAATTAAAAAAACCAGCGACCTTCTGCTGATTTCTGTTCGCCTGGTATCTCAAATTTGAATTTAACGGTTTTCTGCCACTTGAGCGGTGGAAAGTGGAGGCAGAAAATGAGAGAAATTAGATCGAAAAAAGAGAGCAACCAAATACAAAGAGAAACAAGAAAAAACGAGAAATTAAAAAAAACCAGCGACCTTCTGCTGATTTCTGTTCGCCTGGTATCTCAAATTTGAATTTAACGGTTTTCTGCCACTTGAGCGGTGGAAAGTGGAGGCAGAAAATGAGAGAAATTAGATCGAAAAAAGAGAGCAACCAAATACAAAGAGAAACAAGAAAAAACGAGAAATTAAAAAAACCAGCGACCTTCTGCTGATTTCTGTTCGCCTGGTATCTCAAATTTGAATTTAACGGTTTTCTGCCACTTGAGCGGTGGAAAGTGGAGGCAGAAAATTAGAGAAATTAGATCGAAAAAAGAGAGCAACCAAATACAAAGAGAAACAAGAAAAAACGAGAAATTAAAAAAACCAGCGACCTTCTGCTGATTTCTGTTCGCCTGGTATCTCAAATTTGAATTTAACGGTTTTCTGCCACTTGAGCGGTGGAAAGTGGAGGCAGAAAATTAGAGAAATTAGATCGAAAAAAGAGAGCAACCAAATACAAAGAGAAACAAGAAAAAACGAGAAATTAAAAAAACCAGCGACCTTCTGCTGATTTCTGTTCGCCTGGTATCTCAAATTTGAATTTAACGGTTTTCTGCCACTTGAGCGGTGGAAAGTGGAGGCAGAAAATGAGAGAAATTAGATCGAAAAAAGAGAGCAACGAAATCCAAAGAGAAACAAGAAAAAACGAGAAATTAAAAAAACCAGCGACCTTTTGCTGATTTCTGTTCGCCTGGTATCTCAAATTTGAATTTAACAGTTTTCTGCCATTTGAGCGGTGGAAAGTGGAGGCAGAAAATGAGAGAAATTAGATCGAAAAAAGAGAGCAACGAAATACAAAGAGAAACAAGAAAAAACGAGAAATTAAAAAAACCAGCGACCTTCTGCTGATTTCTGTTCGCCTGGTATCTCAAATTTGAATTTAACGGTTTTCTGCCACTTGAGCGGTGGAAAGTGGAGGCAGAAAATGAGAGAAATTAGATCGAAAAAAGTCAGCAACCAAATACAAAGAGAAACAAGAAAAAACGAGAAATTAAAAAAACCAGCGACCTTTTGCTGATTTCTGTTCGCCTGGTATCTCAAATTTGAATTTAACGGTTTTCTGCCATTTGAGCGGTGGAAAGTGGAGGCAGAAAATGAGAGAAATTAGATCGAAAAAAGAGAGCAACCAAATACAAAGAGAAACAAGAAAAAACGAGAAATTAAAAAAACCAGCGACCTTTTGCTGATTTCTGTTCGCCTGGTATCTCAAATTTGAATTTAACAGTTTTCTGCCATTTGAGCGGTGGAAAGTGGAGGCAGAAAATGAGAGAAATTAGATCGAAAAAAGAGAGCAACCAAATACAAAGAGAAACAAGAAAAAACGAGAAATTAAAAAAACCAGCGACCTTCTGCTGATTTCTGTTCGCCTGGTATCTCAAATTTGAATTTAACGGTTTTCTGCCACTTGAGCGGTGGAAAGTGGAGGCAGAAAATGAGAGAAATTAGATCGAAAAAAGAGAGCAACCAAATACAAAGAGAAACAAGAAAAAACGAGAAATTAAAAAAACCAGCGACCTTTTGCTGATTTCTGTTCGCCTGGTATCTCAAATTTGAATTTAACAGTTTTCTGCCATTTGAGCGGTGGAAAGTGGAGGCAGAAAATGAGAGAAATTAGATCGAAAAAAGAGAGCAACCAAATACAAAGAGAAACAAGAAAAAACGAGAAATTAAAAAAACCAGCGACCTTCTGCTGATTTCTGTTCGCCTGGTATCTCAAATTTGAATTTAACGGTTTTCTGCCACTTGAGCGGTGGAAAGTGGAGGCAGAAAATGAGAGAAATTAGATCGAAAAAAGAGAGCAACCAAATACAAAGAGAAACAAGAAAAAACGAGAAATTAAAAAAACCAGCGACCTTTTGCTGATTTCTGTTCGCCTGGTATCTCAAATTTGAATTTAACGGTTTTCTGCCACTTGAGCGGTGGAAAGTGGAGGCAGAAAATGAGAGAAATTAGATCGAAAAAAGAGAGCAACCAAATACAAAGAGAAACAAGAAAAAACGAGAAATTAAAAAAACCAGCGACCTTCTGCTGATTTCTGTTCGCCTGGTATCTCAGATTTGAATTTAGCGGTTTTCTGCCACTTGAGCGGTGGAAAGTGGAGGCAGAAAATTAGAGAAATTAGATCGAAAAAAGAGAGCAACGAAATCCAAAGAGAAACAAGAAAAAACGAGAAATTAAAAAAACCAGCGACCTTCTGCTGATTTCTGTTCGCCTGGTATCTCAAATTTGAATTTAACGGTTTTCTGCCACTTGAGCGGTGGAAAGTGGAGGCAGAAAATGAGAGAAATTAGATCGAAAAAAGAGAGCAACGAAATACAAAGAGAAACAAGAAAAAACGAGAAATTAAAAAAACCAGCGACCTTTTGCTGATTTCTGTTCGCCTGGAATCTCAAATTTGAATTTAACAGTTTTCTGCCATTTGAGCGGTGGAAAGTGGAGGCAGAAAATGAGAGAAATTAGATCGAAAAAAGAGAGCAACCAAATACAAAGAGAAACAAGAAAAAACGAGAAATTAAAAAAACCAGCGACCTTCTGCTGATTTCTGTTCGCCTGGTATCTCAAATTTGAATTTAACGGTTTTCTGCCACTTGAGCGGTGGAAAGTGGAGGCAGAAAATGAGAGAAATTAGATCGAAAAAAGAGAGCAACCAAATACAAAGAGAAACAAGAAAAAACGAGAAATTAAAAAAACCAGCGACCTTTTGCTGATTTCTGTTCGCCTGGTATCTCAAATTTGAATTTAACGGTTTTCTGCCATTTGAGCGGTGGAAAGTGGAGGCAGAAAATGAGAGAAATTAGATCGAAAAAAGAGAGCAACCAAATACAAAGAGAAACAAGAAAAAACGAGAAATTAAAAAAACCAGCGACCTTCTGCTGATTTCTGTTCGCCTGGTATCTCAAATTTGAATTTAACGGTTTTCTGCCACTTGAGCGGTGGAAAGTGGAGGCAGAAAATTAGATAAATTAGATCGAAAAAAGAGAGCAACCAAATACAAAGAGAAACAAGAAAAAACGAGAAATTAAAAAAACCAGCGACCTTCTGCTGATTTCTGTTCGCCTGGTATCTCAAATTTGAATTTAACGGTTTTCTGCCACTTGAGCGGTGGAAAGTGGAGGCAGAAAATGAGAGAAATTAGATCGAAAAAAGAGAGCAACCAAATACAAAGAGAAACAAGAAAAAACGAGAAATTAAAAAAACCAGCGACCTTTTGCTGATTTCTGTTCGCCTGGTATCTCAAATTTGAATTTAACGGTTTTCTGCCATTTGAGCGGTGGAAAGTGGAGGCAGAAAATGAGAGAAATTACATCGAAAAAAGAGAGCAACGAAATCCAAAGAGAAACAAGAAAAAACGAGAAATTAAAAAAAACTAGCGACCTTTTGCTGATTTCTGTTCGCCTGGTATCTCAAATTTGAATTTAACGGTTTTCTGCCACTTGAGCGGTGGAAGGTGGAGGCAGAAAATGAGAGAAATTAGATCGAAAAAAGAGAGCAACGAAATCCAAAGAGAAACAAGAAAAAACGAGAAATTAAAAAAACCAGCGACCTTTTGCTGATTTCTGTTCGCCTGGAATCTCAAATTTGAATTTAACAGTTTTCTGCCATTTGAGCGGTGGAAAGTGGAGGCAGAAAATGAGAGAAATTACATCGAAAAAAGAGAGCAACGAAATCCAAAGAGAAACAAGAAAAAACGAGAAATTAAAAAAAACTAGCGACCTTTTGCTGATTTCTGTTCGCCTGGTATCTCAAATTTGAATTTAACGGTTTTCTGCCACTTGAGCGGTGGAAGGTGGAGGCAGAAAATGAGAGAAATTAGATCGAAAAAAGAGAGCAACGAAATCCAAAGAGAAACAAGAAAAAACGAGAAATTAAAAAAACCAGCGACCTTTTGCTGTTTCTTTTCGCCTGGAATCTCAAATTTGAATTTAACGGTTTTCTGCCATTTGAGCGGTGGAAAGTGGAGGCAGAAAATGAGAGAAATTAAATCGAAAAAAGAGAGCAACCAAATACAAAGAGAAACAAGAAAAAACGAGAAATTAAAAAAACCAGCGACCTTTTGCTGATTTCTGTTCGCCTGGTATCTCAAATTTGAATTTAACGGTTTTCTGCCACTTGAGCGGTGGAAAGTGGAGGCAGAAAATGAGAGAAATTAGATCGAAAAAAGAGAGCAACGAAATACAAAGAGAAACAAGAAAAAACGAGAAATTAAAAAAACCAGCGACCTTTTGCTGATTTCTGTTCGCCTGGTATCTCAAATTTGAATTTAACGGTTTTCTGCCACTTGAGCGGTGGAAAGTGGAGGCAGAAAATGAGAGAAATTAGATCGAAAAAAGACAGCAACCAAATACAAAGAGAAACAAGAAAAAACGAGAAATTAAAAAAACCAGCGACCTTCTGCTGATTTCTGTTCGCCTGGTATCTCAAATTTGAATTTAACGGTTTTCTGCCACTTGAGCGGTGGAAAGTGGAGGCAGAAAATGAGAGAAATTAGATCGAAAAAAGAGGCAACGAAATCCAAAGAGAAACAAGAAAAAACGAGAAATTAAAAAAACCAGCGACCTTTTGCTGATTTCTGTTCGCCTGGTATCTCAAATTTGAATTTAACGGTTTTCTGCCACTTGAGCGGTGGAAAGTGGAGGCAGAAAATGAGAGAAATTAGATCGAAAAAAGAGAGCAACGAAATCCAAAGAGAAACAAGAAAAAACGAGAAATTAAAAAAACCAGCGACCTTTTGCTGATTTCTGTTCGCCTGGTATCTCAAATTTGAATTTAACGGTTTTCTGCCATTTGAGCGGTGGAAAGTGGAGGCAGAAAATGAGAGAAATTAGATCGAAAAAAGAGAGCAACGAAATACAAAGAGAAACAAGAAAAAACGAGAAATTAAAAAAACCAGCGACCTTTTGCTGATTTCTGTTCGCCTGGTATCTCAAATTTGAATTTAACGGTTTTCTGCCACTTGAGCGGTGGAAAGTGGAGGCAGAAAATGAGAGAAATTAGATCGAAAAAAGAGAGCAACGAAATCCAAAGAGAAACAAGAAAAAACGAGAAATTAAAAAAAACCAGCGACCTTTTGCTGATTTCTGTTCGCCTGGAATCTCAAATTTGAATTTAACAGTTTTCTGCCATTTGAGCGGTGGAAAGTGGAGGCAGAAAATTAGAGAAATTATCGAAAAAAGAGACAACGAAATACAAAGAGAAAAAAGAAAAACGAGAAATTAAAAAAACCAGCGACCTTTTGCTGATTTCTGTTCGCCTGGTATCTCAAATTTGAATTTAACGGTTTTCTGCCACTTGAGCGGTGGAAAGTGGAGGCAGAAAATGAGAGAAATTAGATCGAAAAAAGAGAGCAACGAAATCCAAAGAGAAACAAGAAAAAACGAGAAATTAAAAAAACCAGCGACCTTTTGCTGATTTCTGTTCGCCTGGTATCTCAAATTTGAATTTAACGGTTTTCTGCCACTTGAGCGGTGGAAAGTGGAGGCAGAAAATGAGAGAAATTAGATCGAAAAAAGAGAGCAACGAAATCCAAAGAGAAACAAGAAAAAACGAGAAATTAAAAAAAACTAGCGACCTTTTGCTGATTTCTGTTCGCCTGGTATCTCAAATTTGAATTTAACGGTTTTCTGCCACTTGAGCGGTGGAAAGTGGAGGCAGAAAATGAGAGAAATTAGATCGAAAAAAGAGAGCAACCAAATACAAAGAGAAACAAGAAAAAACGAGAAATTAAAAAAACCAGCGACCTTCTGCTGATTTCTGTTCGCCTGGTATCTCAAATTTGAATTTAACGGTTTTCTGCCACTTGAGCGGTGGAAAGTGGAGGCAGAAAATGAGAGAAATTAGATCGAAAAAAGAGAGCAACCAAATACAAAGAGAAACAAGAAAAAACGAGAAATTAAAAAAACCAGCGACCTTCTGCTGATTTCTGTTCGCCTGGTATCTCAAATTTGAATTTAACGGTTTTCTGCCACTTGAGCGGTGGAAAGTGGAGGCAGAAAATGAGAATTAGATCGAAAAAAGAGAGCAACGAAATCCAAAGAGAAACAAGAAAAAACGAGAAATTAAAAAAACCAGCGACCTTTTGCTGATTTCTGTTCGCCTGGTATCTCAAATTTGAATTTAACGGTTTTCTGCCATTTGAGCGGTGGAAAGTGGAGGCAGAAAATGAGAGAAATTAGATCGAAAAAAGAGAGCAACGAAATACAAAGAGAAACAAGAAAAAACGAGAAATTAAAAAAACCAGCGACCTTTTGCTGATTTCTGTTCGCCTGGTATCTCAAATTTGAATTTAACGGTTTTCTGCCACTTGAGCGGTGGAAAGTGGAGGCAGAAAATGAGAGAAATTAGATCGAAAAAAGAGAGCAACGAAATACAAAGAGAAACAAGAAAAAACGAGAAATTAAAAAAACCAGCGACCTTCTGCTGATTTCTGTTCGCCTGGTATCTCAAATTTGAATTTAACGGTTTTCTGCCACTTGAGCGGTGGAAAGTGGAGGCAGAAAATGAGAGAAATTAGATCGAAAAAAGAGAGCAACGAAATCCAAAGAGAAACAAGAAAAAACGAGAAATTAAAAAAAACCAGCGACCTTTTGCTGATTTCTGTTCGCCTGGTATCTCAAATTTGAATTTAACGGTTTTCTGCCACTTGAGCGGTGGAAAGTGGAGGCAGAAAATGAGAGAAATTAGATCCGAAAAAAGAGAGCAACGAAATCCAAAGAGAAACAAGAAAAAACGAGAAATTAAAAAAAACTAGCGACCTTTTGCTGATTTCTGTTCGCCTGGTATCTCAAATTTGAATTTAACGGTTTTCTGCCACTTGAGCGGTGGAAGGTGGAGGCAGAAAATGAGAGAAATTAGATCGAAAAAAGAGAGCAACGAAATCCAAAGAGAAACAAGAAAAAACGAGAAATTAAAAAAACCAGCGACCTTCTGCTGATTTCTGTTCGCCTGGTATCTCAAATTTGAATTTAACGGTTTTCTGCCACTTGAGCGGTGGAAAGTGGAGGCAGAAAATGAGAGAAATTAGATCGAAAAAAGACAGCAACCAAATACAAAGAGAAACAAGAAAAAACGAGAAATTAAAAAAACCAGCGACCTTTTGCTGATTTCTGTTCGCCTGGTATCTCAAATTTGAATTTAACGGTTTTCTGCCATTTGAGCGGTGGAAAGTGGAGGCAGAAAATGAGGAGAAATTAGATCGAAAAAAGAGAGCAACCAAATACAAAGAGAAACAAGAAAAAACGAGAAATTAAAAAAACCAGCGACCTTCTGCTGATTTCTGTTCGCCTGGTATCTCAAATTTGAATTTAACGGTTTTCTGCCACTTGAGCGGTGGAAAGTGGAGGCAGAAAATGAGAAAATATTAGATCGAAAAAAGAGAGCAACGAAATCCAAAGAGAAACAAGAAAAAACGAGAAATTAAAAAAACCAGCGACCTTTTGCTGATTTCTGTTCGCCTGGTATCTCAAATTTGAATTTAACGGTTTTCTGCCACTTGAGCGGTGGAAAGTGGAGGCAGAAAATGAGAGAAATTAGATCGAAAAAAGAGAGCAACCAAATACAAAGAGAAACAAGAAAAAACGAGAAATTAAAAAAACCAGCGACCTTCTGCTGATTTCTGTTCGCCTGGTATCTCAAATTTGAATTTAACGGTTTTCTGCCACTTGAGCGGTGGAAAGTGGAGGCAGAAAATTAGAGAAATTAGATCGAAAAAAGAGAGCAACGAAATCCAAAGAGAAACAAGAAAAAACGAGAAATTAAAAAAACCAGCGACCTTCTGCTGATTTCTGTTCGCCTGGTATCTCAAATTTGAATTTAACGGTTTTCTGCCACTTGAGCGGTGGAAAGTGGAGGCAGAAAATGAGAGAAATTAGATCGAAAAAAGAGAGCAACGAAATACAAAGAGAAACAAGAAAAAACGAGAAATTAAAAAAACCAGCGACCTTCTGCTGATTTCTGTTCGCCTGGTATCTCAAATTTGAATTTAACGGTTTTCTGCCACTTGAGCGGTGGAAAGTGGAGGCAGAAAATGAGAGAAATTAGATCGAAAAAAGAGAGCAACGAAATACAAAGAGAAACAAGAAAAAACGAGAAATTAAAAAAACCAGCGACCTTCTGCTGATTTCTGTTCGCCTGGTATCTCAAATTTGAATTTAACGGTTTTCTGCCATTTGAGCGGTGGAAAGTGGAGGCAGAAAATGAGAGAAATTAGATCGAAAAAAGAGAGCAACGAAATACAAAGAGAAACAAGAAAAAACGAGAAATTAAAAAAACCAGCGACCTTCTGCTGATTTCTGTTCGCCTGGTATCTCAAATTTGAATTTAACGGTTTTCTGCCACTTGAGCGGTGGAAAGTGGAGGCAGAAAATGAGAGAAATTAGATCGAAAAAAGAGAGCAACGAAATACAAAGAGAAACAAGAAAAAACGAGAAATTAAAAAAACCAGCGACCTTCTGCTGATTTCTGTTCGCCTGGTATCTCAAATTTGAATTTAACGGTTTTCTGCCATTTGAGCGGTGGAAAGTGGAGGCAGAAAATGAGAGAAATTAGATCGAAAAAAGAGAGCAACCAAATACAAAGAGAAACAAGAAAAAACGAGAAATTAAAAAAACCAGCGACCTTTTGCTGATTTCTGTTCGCCTGGTATCTCAAATTTGAATTTAACGGTTTTCTGCCATTTGAGCGGTGGAAAGTGGAGGCAGAAAATGAGAGAAATTAGATCGAAAAAAGAGCAACCAAATACAAAGAGAAACAAGAAAAAACGAGAAATTAAAAAAACCAGCGACCTTCTGCTGATTTCTGTTCGCCTGGTATCTCAAATTTGAATTTAACGGTTTTCTGCCACTTGAGCGGTGGAAAGTGGAGGCAGAAAATGAGAGAAATTAGATCGAAAAAAGAGAGCAACCAAATACAAAGAGAAACAAGAAAAAACGAGAAATTAAAAAAACCAGCGACCTTCTGCTGATTTCTGTTCGCCTGGTATCTCAAATTTGAATTTAACGGTTTTCTGCCATTTGAGCGGTGGAAAGTGGAGGCAGAAAATGAGAGAAATTAGATCGAAAAAAGAGAGCAACGAAATACAAAGAGAAACAAGAAAAAACGAGAAATTAAAAAAACCAGCGACCTTCTGCTGATTTCTGTTCGCCTGGTATCTCAAATTTGAATTTAACGGTTTTCTGCCACTTGAGCGGTGGAAAGTGGAGGCAGAAAATGAGAGAAATTAGATCGAAAAAAGAGAGCAACGAAATACAAAGAGAAACAAGAAAAAACGAGAAATTAAAAAAAACCAGCGACCTTCTGCTGATTTCTGTTCGCCTGGTATCTCAAATTTGAATTTAACAGTTTTCTGCCATTTGAGCGGTGGAAAGTGGAGGCAGAAAATGAGAGAAATTAGATCGAAAAAAGAGAGCAACCAAATACAAAGAGAAACAAGAAAAAACGAGAAATTAAAAAAACCAGCGACCTTCTGCTGATTTCTGTTCGCCTGGTATCTCAAATTTGAATTTAACGGTTTTCTGCCATTTGAGCGGTGGAAAGTGGAGGCAGAAAATGAGAGAAATTAGATCGAAAAAAGAGAGCAACGAAATACAAAGAGAAACAAGAAAAAACGAGAAATTAAAAAAACCAGCGACCTTCTGCTGATTTCTGTTCGCCTGGTATCTCAAATTTGAATTTAACGGTTTTCTGCCATTTGAGCGGTGGAAAGTGGAGGCAGAAAATGAGAGAAATTAGATCGAAAAAAGAGAGCAACGAAATACAAAGAGAAACAAGAAAAAACGAGAAATTAAAAAAAACCAGCGACCTTCTGCTAATTTCTGTTCGCCTGGTATCTCAAATTTGAATTTAACAGTTTTCTGCCATTTGAGCGGTGGAAAGTGGAGGCAGAAAATGAGAGAAATTAGATCGAAAAAAGAGAGCAACGAAATCCAAAGAGAAACAAGAAAAAACGAGAAATTAAAAAAAACCAGCGACCTTTTGCTGATTTCTGTTCGCCTGGAATCTCAAATTTGAATTTAACGGTTTTCTGCCATTTGAGTGGTGGAAAGTGGAGGCAGAAAATGAGAGAAATTAGATCGAAAAAAGAGAGCAACGAAATACAAAGAGAAACAAGAAAAAACGAGAAATTAAAAAAACCAGCGACCTTCTGCTGATTTCTGTTCGCCTGGTATCTCAAATTTGAATTTAACGGTTTTCTGCCATTTGAGCGGTGGAAAGTGGAGGCAGAAAATGAGAGAAATTAGATCGAAAAAAGAGAGCAACGAAATACAAAGAGAAACAAGAAAAAACGAGAAATTAAAAAAAACCAGCGACCTTTTGCTGATTTCTGTTCGCCTGGTATCTCAAATTTGAATTTAACGGTTTTCTGCCATTTGAGCGGTGGAAAGTGGAGGCAGAAAATGAGAGAAATTAGATCGAAAAAAGAGAGCAACGAAATACAAAGAGAAACAAGAAAAAACGAGAAATTAAAAAAACCAGCGACCTTCTGCTGATTTCTGTTCGCCTGGTATCTCAAATTTGAATTTAACGGTTTTCTGCCACTTGAGCGGTGGAAAGTGGAGGCAGAAAATGAGAGAAATTAGATCGAAAAAAGAGAGCAACGAAATACAAAGAGAAACAAGAAAAAACGAGAAATTAAAAAAACCAGCGACCTTCTGCTGATTTCTGTTCGCCTGGTATCTCAGATTTGAATTTAACGGTTTTCTGCCACTTGAGCGGTGGAAAGTGGAGGCAGAAAATGAGAGAAATTAGATCGAAAAAAGAGAGCAACGAAATACAAAGAGAAACAAGAAAAAACGAGAAATTAAAAAAACCAGCGACCTTCTGCTGATTTCTGTTCGCCTGGTATCTCAAATTTGAATTTAACGGTTTTCTGCCATTTGAGCGGTGGAAAGTGGAGGCAGAAAATGAGAGAAATTAGATCGAAAAAAGAGAGCAACGAAATACAAAGAGAAACAAGAAAAAACGAGAAATTAAAAAAACCAGCGACCTTCTGCTGATTTCTGTTCGCCTGGTATCTCAAATTTGAATTTAACGGTTTTCTGCCACTTGAGCGGTGGAAAGTGGAGGCAGAAAATGAGAGAAATTAGATCGAAAAAAGAGAGCAACGAAATACAAAGAGAAACAAGAAAAAACGAGAAATTAAAAAAACCAGCGACCTTCTGCTGATTTCTGTTCGCCTGGTATCTCAAATTTGAATTTAACGGTTTTCTGCCACTTGAGCGGTGGAAAGTGGAGGCAGAAAATGAGAGAAATTAGATCGAAAAAAGAGAGCAACGAAATACAAAGAGAAACAAGAAAAAACGAGAAATTAAAAAAACCAGCGACCTTTTGCTGATTTCTGTTCGCCTGGTATCTCAAATTTGAATTTAACAGTTTTCTGCCATTTGAGCGGTGGAAAGTGGAGGCAGAAAATGAGAGAAATTAGATCGAAAAAAGAGAGCAACGAAATCCAAAGAGAAACAAGAAAAAACGAGAAATTAAAAAAACCAGCGACCTTTTGCTGATTTCTGTTCGCCTGGTATCTCAAATTTGAATTTAACGGTTTTCTGCCATTTGAGCGGTGGAAAGTGGAGGCAGAAAATGAGAGAAATTAGATCGAAAAAAGAGAACGAAATACAAAGAGAAACAAGAAAAAACGAGAAATTAAAAAAACCAGCGACCTTCTGCTGATTTCTGTTCGCCTGGTATCTCAAATTTGAATTTAACGGTTTTCTGCCACTTGAGCGGTGGAAAGTGGAGGCAGAAAATGAGAGAAATTAGATCGAAAAAAGAGAGCAACGAAATACAAAGAGAAACAAGAAAAAACGAGAAATTAAAAAAACCAGCGACCTTCTGCTGATTTCTGTTCGCCTGGTATCTCAGATTTGAATTTAACGGTTTTCTGCCATTTGAGCGGTGGAAAGTGGAGGCAGAAAATGAGAGAAATTAGATCGAAAAAAGAGAGCAACGAAATACAAAGAGAAACAAGAAAAAACGAGAAATTAAAAAAACCAGCGACCTATTGCTGATTTCTGTTCGCCTGGTATCTCAGATTTGAATTTAACGGTTTTCTGCCATTTGAGCGGTGGAAAGTGGAGGCAGAAAATGAGAGAAATTAGATCGATAAAAGAGAGCAACGAAATACAAAGAGAAACAAGAAACAACGAGAAATTAAAAAAACCAACGAACTTCTGCTTATTTCTGTTCGCCTGGAATCTCAAATTTGAATTTAACAGTTTTCTGCCATTTGAGCGGTGGAAAGTGGAGGCAGAAAATGAGAGAAATTAGATCGAAAAAAGAGAGCAACGAAATACAAAGAGAAACAAGAAACAACGAGAAATTAAAAAAACCAGCGACCTTCTGCTGATTTCTGTTCGCCTGGTATCTCAAATTTGAATTTAACGGTTTTCTGCCACTTGAGCGGTGGAAAGTGGAGGCAGAAAATGAGAGAAATTAGATCGAAAAAAGGAGCAACGAAATACAAAGAGAAACAAGAAAAAACGAGAAATTAAAAAAACCAGCGACCTTCTGCTGATTTCTGTTCGCCTGGTATCTCAAATTCGAATTTAACGGTTTTCTGCCATTTGAGCGGTGGAAAGTGGAGGCAGAAAATGAGAGATATTAGATCGATAAAAGAGAGCAACGAAATACAAAGAGAAACAAGAAAAAACGAGAAATTAAAAAAACCAGCGACCTTCTGCTGATTTTCGTTTGCCTGGTATCTCAGATTTGAATTTAAAGGTTTTCTGCCATTTGAGCGGTGGAAAGTGGAGGCAGAAAATGAGAGAAATTAGATCGAAAAGAGAGCAACGAAATACAAAGAGAAACAAGAAAAAAACGAGAAATTAAAAAACCAGCGACCTTCTGCTGATTTCTGTTTGCCTGGTATCTCAAATTTGAATTTAACGGTTTCTGCCATTTGAGTGGTGGAAAGTGGAGGCAGAAAATGAGAGAAATTAGATCGAAAAAAGAGGGGAAAAAAGGGAAGAAAAAGAAATTAATTAGATCGAAAAAAGAGAGAACAAGAAAAAACGAGAAATTAAAAAAACCAGCGACCTTCTGCTGATTCTGTTCGCCTGATCTAGATTTTAATTAACGGTTTCTGCCATCCGAGCGGTGGAAAGTGGAGGCAGAAAATGAGAGAAATTAGATCGAAAAAAGAGAGCAACGAAATACAAAGAGAAACCAAGAAAAAACGAGAAATTAAAAAAACCAGCGACCTTCTGCTGATTTCTGTTCGCCTGGTATCTCAAATTCGAATTTAACAGTTTTCTGCCATTTGAGCGGTGGAAAGTGGAGGCAGAAAATGAGAGAAATTAGATCGAAAAAAGAGAGCAACGAAATACAAAGAGAAACAAGAAAAAACGAGAAATTAAAAAAACCAGCGACCTCTGCTATTTCTGTTTGCCTGGTATCCAGATTTGAATTTAACGGTTTTCTGCCATTTGAGAAAGAAAAAGAGAAAAGAAAAGCGGTGGAAAGTGGAGGCAGAAAATGAGAGAAATTAGATCGAAAAAAGAGAGCAACGAAATACAAAGAAAACAAGAAAAAACGAGAAATTAAAAAAACCAGCGACCTTCTGCTGATTTCTGTTTGCCTGATCTCAGATTTGAATTTAACGGTTTTCTGCCATTTGAGTGGTGGAAAGTGGAGGCAGAAAATGAGAGAAATTAGATCGAAAAAAGAGAAAAAAAAGACGAAACAAAAAACCAGCGACCTTTGCGATTTCGTCGCTGGACCCAGATTTGATTATTGTCGAATTTGAGGCGGTGGAAAGTGGAGGCAGAAAATAGATTAATTGTCGAAAAAAGAGCGAACGAAATCGACAAAGAAACAAGAAAAAACGAGAAATTAAAAAAAACCAGCGACCTTTTGCTGATTTCGTTTGCTGGATCTCAAATTTGAATTTAATGGTTTTCTGCCATTTGAGCGGGTGGAAAGTGGAGGATAGAAAATGAGAGAAATTAGATCGAAAAAAGAGACGAAAAAGAGAAAAAAGAGGCAGAACGAAAACAAACGGAATTAAAAAAACCAGCGACCTTTTGCTGATTTCTGTTCGCCTGGCATCTCAAATTTTAGTTTAACGGTTTTCTGCCATTCGAGCGGTGAAAGTGGAGGCAGAAAATGAGAGAAATTAGATCGAAAAAGAGAGCAACGAAATACAAAGAGAAACAAGAAAAACGATAAATTAAAAAAACAGCGACCTTCTGCTGATTTCTGTTTGCCTGGTATCTTAAATCTTAATTCACGATTTTCTGCCATTTGAGCGGTGGAAAGTGGAGGCAGAAAATGAGAGAAATTAGATCGAAAAAAGAGAGCAACGAAATACAAAGAGAAACAAGAAAAAACGATAAATTAAAAAAAACCAGCGACCTTCTGCTGATTCTGTTTGCCTGGGATTTCAGATTTTAGCTTAAGCGGTTTTCTGCCATTTGAGCGGTGGAAAGCGGAGGCAGAAAATGAGAGAAATTAGATCGAAAAAAGAGAGCAACGAAATCCAAAGAGAAACAAGAAAAAACGAGAAATTAAAAAAAACCAGCGACCTTCTGCCTATTTCTGTTCGCCTGGTCTTAGATTTGAATTTAACGGTTTTCCGCCATTTGAGCGGTGGAAAGTGGAGCAGAAAAGGTGAGAGAAATTAGATCGAAAAAAGAGAGCAACGAAATACAAAGAGAAACAAGAAAAAACGAGAAATTAAAAAAACCAGCGACCTTCTGCGTAATTCTGTTCGCCCTGGAATCGAGAGAGATTAGATCGAAAAGAGGAGGCAACGAAATACAAAGAGAAACAAGAAAAACGAGAAATTTAAAAAAACCAGCGACCTTCTGCTGATTTCTGTTCGCCTGGTATCTCAAATTTGAATTCAAGGGTTTTCTGCCATTTGAGCGGTGGAAAGTGGAGGCAGAAAATGAGAGAAATTAGATCGAAAAAAGAGAGCAACGAAATACAAAGAGAAACAAGAAAAAAAACGAGAAATTAAAAAAACCAGTGACCTTTTGCTAAATTTCACATTTAGCGGTGGAAAGGGAGGCAGAAAATGAGAAGAAATTAGGATCGGAAAAAAGAGAACGAAATACGAAAAGAGAAACAAGAAAAAACGAGAAATTAAAAAAAACCAGCGACCTTCTGCTGATTTCTGTTTGCCTGGTATCTTAGATTTTAATTTAACGGTTTTCTGCCATTTGAGCGGTGGAAAGTGGAGGCAGAAAATGAGAGAGATTAGATCGAAAAAAGAGAGCGGCAGATCGAAAAAAAAAGAGGCAACGAGAATAAAAAAAAACGAGAATTAAAAAAACCAGCGACCTTCTGCTGATTTCTGTTTGCCTGGTATCCCAAATTTGAATTTAACGGTTTTCTGCCATTTGAGCGGTGGAAAGTGGAGGCAGAAAATGAGAGAAATTAGATCGAAAAAAGAGAGCAACGAAATACAAAGAGAAACAAGAAAAAACGAGAAATTAAAAAAAAACCAGCGACCTTCTGCCGATTTCTGTCCGCCTGGTATCTCAAATTTTAGTTTAACGTTTTTCCGCCATTTGAGCGGTGGAAAGTGGAGGCAGAAAATGAGAGAAAATTAGATCGAAAAAAGAGAGCAACGAAATACAAAGAGAAACAAGAAAAAACGAGAAATTAAAAAAAACCAGCGACCTTCTGCTAATTTCTGTTCGCCTGGGATCTCAGATTTTAACTCTAAGGGTTTTCTGCCATTTGAGCGGTGGAAAGTGGAGGCAGAAAATGAGAGAAATTAGATCGAAAAAAGAGCGGTGGAGGGGCAACTTAGAAATACAACGAAATCAAAGAGAAACAAGAAAAAACGAG
Source organism: Drosophila obscura (assembly GCF_018151105.1). Taxonomy (NCBI): domain Eukaryota; kingdom Metazoa; phylum Arthropoda; class Insecta; order Diptera; family Drosophilidae; genus Drosophila; species Drosophila obscura. The sequence continues at coordinate 3,786,373 of NW_024542848.1, read as the reverse complement.
AAATTAAAAAAACCAGCGACCTTTTGCTGATTTCTGTTTGCCTGGTATTTTAGATTTGAATTTAATGGTTTTCTGCCATTTGAGCGGTGGAAAGTGGAGGCAGAAAATGAGAGATATTAGATCGAAAAAAGAGAGCGAAATGCAAAGTGAGGCAGAAAACTAGATTAATTAGATGAAAAAGAGCGGTTTCCAAAGACCAAGAGAAACGAGAAATTAAAAAAAAACCAGCGACCTTCTGCTGATTTCTGTTTGCCTGAATTCAAATTTAGGTTGTTAACGGTTTTCTGCCATTTGAGTGGTGGAAAGTGGAGGCAGAAAATGAGAGAAATTAGATCGAAAAAAGAGAGCAACGAAATACAAAGAGAAACAAGAAAAAACGAGAAATTAAAAAACCAGCGACCTTCTGCTGATTTCTGTTCGCCTGGTATCTCAAATTTTAATTTAATGGATTTTCTGCCATTTGAGCGGTGGAAAGTGGAGGCAGAAAATGAGAGAAATTAGATCGAAAAAAGAGAGCAACGAAATACAAAGAGAAACAAGAAAAAACGAGAAATTAAAAAAACCAGCGACCTTCTGCTGATTTCTGTTCGCCTGGTATCTCAGATTTTAATTTAACGGTTTTCTGCCATTTGAGCGGTGGAAAGTGGAGGCAGAAAATGAGAGAAATTAGATCGAAAAAGAGAGCAACGAAATACAAAGAGAAACAAGAAAAAACGAGAAATTAAAAAACCAGCGACCTTCTGCTGATTTCTGTTCGCCTGGTATCTCAGATTTGAATTTAACGGTTTTCTGCCATTTGAGCGGTGGAAAGTGGAGGCAGAAAATGAGAGAAATTAGATCGAAAAAAGACAACAACGAAATACAAAGAGAAACAAGAAAAAACGATAAATTAAAAAAACCAGCGACCTTCTGCTGATTTCTGTTCGCCTGGTATCTCAAATTTTAATTTAACGGTTTTCTGCCTTATTTTAGTGGTGGAAAGTGGAGGCAGAAAATGAGAGAAATTAGATCGAAAAAAGAGAGCAGCGAAATACAAAGAGAAACAAGAAAAAACGATAAATTAAGAAAACCACCGACCTTCTGCTGATTTCTGTTCGCCTGGTATCTCAAATTTGAATTTAACGAGTTTTCTGCCATTTGAGCGGTGGAAAGTGGAGGCAGAAAATGAGAGAAATTAGATCGAAAAAAGAGAGCAACGAAATACAAAGAGAAACAAGAAAAAACGAGAAATTAAAAAAACCAGCGACCTTCTGCTGATTTCTGTTCGCCTGGTATCTCAAATTTGAATTTAACAGTTTTCTGCCATTTGAGCGGTGGAAAGTGGCGGCAGAATATGAGAGAAATTAGATCGAAAAAAGAGAGCAACGAAATACAAAGAGAAACAAGAAAAAACAAGAAATTAAAACAACCAGCGACCTTCTGCTGATATTCTGTTCGCCTGGTATCTCAAATTTGAATTTAACGGTTTTCTGCCATTTGAGCGGTGGAAAGTGGAGGCAGAAAATGAGAGAAATTAGATCGAAAAGAGAGAGCAACGAAATACAAAGAGAAACAAGAAAAAACGAGAAATTAAAAAAACCAGCGACCTTCTGCTGATTTCTGTTCGCCTGGTATCTCAAATTTGAATTTAACGGTTTTTGCCATTTGAGCGTTGGAAAGTGGAGGCAGAAAATGAGAGAAATTAGATCGAAAAAAGAGAGCAACGAAATACAAAGAGAAACAAGAAAAAACGAGAAATTAAAAAAACCAGCGACCTTCTGCTGATTTCTGTTCGCCTGGTATCTCAAATTTTAATTTAACGGTTTTCTGCCATTTGAGCGGTGGAAAGTGGAGGCAGAAAATGAGAGAAATTAGATCGAAAAAAGAGAGCAACGAAATACAAAGAGAAACAAGAAAAAACGAGAAATTAAAAAACCAGCGACCTTCTGCTGATTTCTGTTCGCCTGGTATCTCAGAATTGAATTTAACGGTTTTCTGCCATTTGAGTGGTGGAAAGTGGAGGCAGAAAATGAGAGAAATTAGATCGAAAAAAGAGAGCAACGAAATACAAAGAGAAACAAGAAAAAACGAGAAATTAAAAAAACCAGCGACCTTCTGCTGATTTCTGTTCGCCTGGTATCTCAAATTTTAATTTAACGGTTTTCTGCCATTTGAGCGGTGGAAAGTGGAGGCAGAAAATGAGAGAAATTAGATCGAAAAAAGAGAGCAACGAAATACAAAGAGAAACAAGAAAAAACGAGAAATTAAAAAAACCAGCGACCTTCTGCTGATTTCTGTTCGCCTGGTATCTCAAATTTGAATTTAACGGTTTTCTGCCATTTGAGCGGTGGAAAGTGGAGGCAGAAAATGAGAGAAATTAGATCGAAAAAAGAGAGCAACGAAATACAAAGAGAAACAAGAAAAACGAGAAATTAAAAAAACCAGCGACCTTCTGCTGATTTCTGTTCGCCTGGTATCTCAAATTTGAATTTAACAGTTTTCTGCCATTTGAGCGGTGGAAAGTGGAGGCAGAAAATGAGAGAAATTAGATCGAAAAAAGAGAGCAACGAAATACAAAGAGAAACAAGAAAAAACGAGAAATTAAAAAAACCAGCGACCTTCTGCTGATTTCTGTTCGCCTGGTATCTCAAATTTGAATTTAACAGTTTTCTGCCATTTGAGCGGTGGAAAGTGGAGGCAGAAAATGAGAGAAATTAGATCGAAAAAAAGAGCAACGAAATACAAAGAGAAACAAGAAAAAACGAGAAATTAAAAAACCAGCGACCTTCTGCTGATTTCTGTTCGCCTGGTATCTCAAATTTTAATTTAACGGTTTTCTGCCATTTGAGCGTTGGAAAGTGGAGGCAGAAAATGAGAGAAATTAGATCGAAAAAAGAGAGCAACGAAATCCAAAGAGAAAACAAGAAAAAACGAGAAATTAAAAAAACCAGCGACCTTCTGCTGATTTCTGTTCGCCTGGTATCTCAAATTTTAATTTAACGGTTTTCTGCCATTTGAGCGGTGGAAAGTGGAGGCAGAAAATGAGAGAAATTAGATCGAAAAAAAGAGAGCAACGAAATACAAAGAGAAACAAGAAAAAACGAGAAATTAAAAAAACCAGCGACCTTCTGCTGATTTCTGTTCGCCTGGTATCTCAGAATTTAATTTAACGGTTTTCTGCCATTTGAGCGGTGGAAAGTGGAGGCAGAAAATGAGAGAAATTAGATCGAAAAAAGAGAGCAACGAAATACAAAGAGAAACAAGAAAAAACGAGAAATTAAAAAAACCAGCGACCTTCTGCTGATTTCTGTTCGCCTGGTATCTCAAATTTGAATTTAACAGTTTTCTGCCATTTGAGCGGTGGAAAGTGGCGGCAGAAAATGAGAGAAATTAGATCGAAAAAAGAGAGCAACGAAATACAAAGAGAAACAAGAAAAAACGAGAAATTAAAAAAACCAGCGACCTTCTGCTGATTTCTGTTCGCCTGGGATCTCAGATTTAATTTAACGGTTTTCTGCCATTTGAGCGGTGGAAAGTGGAGGCAGAAAATGAGAGAAATTAGATCGAAAAAAAGAGCAACGAAATACAAAGAGAAACAAGAAAAAACGAGAAATTAAAAAAACCAGCGACCTTGCTATCGTCGCCTGGTATCTCAAAATTTGAATTTAACCGTTTTTTGCCATTTGAGCGGTGGAAAGTGGAGGCAGAAAATGAGAGAAATTAGATCGAAAAAAGAGAGCAACGAAATCCAAAGAGAAACAAGAAAAAACGAGAAATTAAAAAAACCAGCGACCTTCTGCTGATTTCTGTTCGCCTGGTATCTCAGATTTGAATTTAACAGTTTTCTGCCATTTGAGCGGTGGAAAGTGGAGGCAGAAAATGAGAGAAATTAGATCGAAAAAAAGAGCAACGAAATACAAAGAGAAACAAGAAAAAACGAGAAATTAAAAAAACCAGCGACCTTCTGCTGATTTCTGTTCGCCTGGTATCTCAGATTTGAATTTAACGGTTTTCTGCCATTTGAGCGGTGGAAAGTGGAGGCAGAAAATGAGAGAAATTAGATCGAAAAAAGAGAGCAACGAAATACAAAGAGAAACAAGAAAAAAACGAGAAATTAAAAAAACCAGCGACCTTCTGCTGATTTCTGTTCGCCTGGTATCTCAAATTTGAATTTAACAGTTTTCTGCCATTTGAGCGGTGGAAAGTGGAGGCAGAAAATGAGAGAAATTAGATCGAAAAAAGAGAGCAACGAAATCCAAAGAGAAACAAGAAAAAACAAAATTAAAAAACCAGCGACCTTCTGCTGATTTCTGTTCGCCTGGTATCTCAAATTTTAATTTAACAGTTTTCTGCCATTTGAGCGGTGGAAAGTGGAGGCAGAAAATGAGAGAAATTAGATCGAAAAAAGAGAGCAACGAAATCCAAAGAGAAACAAGAAAAAACGAGAAATTAAAAAAACCAGCGACCTTCTGCTGATTTCTGTTCGCCTGGTATCTCAAATTTGAATTTAACAGTTTTCTGCCATTTGAGCGGTGGAAAGTGGAGGCAGAAAATGAGAGAAATTAGATCGAAAAAAGAGAGCAACGAAATACAAAGAGAAACAAGAAAAAACGAAGAAATTAAAAAAACCAGCGACCTTCTGCTGATTTCTGTTCGCCTGGTATCTCAAATTAATTTAACAGTTTTCTGCCATTTGAGCGGTGGAAAGTGGAGGCAGAAAATGAGAGAAATTAGATCGAAAAAAGAGAGCAACGAAATACAAAGAGAAACAAGAAAAAACGAGAAATTAAAAAAACCAGCGACCTTCTGCTGATTTCTGTTCGCCTGGTATCTCAAATTTTAATTTAACGGTTTTCTGCCATTCGAGCGGTGGAAAGTGGAGGCAGAAAATGAGAGAAATTAGATCGAAAAAAGAGAGCAACGAAATACAAAGAGAAACAAGAAAAAACGAGAAATTAAAAAACCAGCGACCTTCTGCTGATTTCTGTTCGCCTGGTATCTCAAATTTGAATTTAACAGTTTTCTGCCATTTGAGCGGTGGAAAGTGGAGGCAGAAAATGAGAGAAATTAGATCGAAAAAAGAGAGCAACGAAATACAAAGAGAAACAAGAAAAAACGAGAAATTAAAAAAACCAGCGACCTTCTGCTGATTTCTGTTCGCCTGGTATCTCAAATTTGAATTTAACAGTTTTCTGCCATTTGAGCGGTGGAAAGTGGTGGCAGAAAATGAGAGAAATTAGATCGAAAAAAGAGAGCAACGAAATCCAAAGAGAAACAAGGAAAAACGAGAAATTAAAAAAACCAGCGACCTTCTGCTGATTTCTGTTCGCCTGGTATCTCAGATTTGAATTTAACGGTTTTCTGCCATTTGAGCGGTGGAAAGTGGTGGCAGAAAATGAGAGAAATTAGATCGAAAAAAGAGAGCAACGAAATCCGAAGAGAAACAAGGAAAAACGAGAAATTTAAAAAAAACCAGCGACCTTCTGCTGATTTCTGTTCGCCTGGTATCTCAAATTTGAATTTAACAGTTTTGTGCCATTTGAGCGGTGGAAAGTGGAGGCAGAAAATGAGAGAAATTAGATCGAAAAAAGAGAGCAACGAAATACAAAGAGAAACAAGAAAAAACGAGAAATTAAAAAAACCAGCGACCTTCTGCTGATTTCTGTTCGCCTGGTATCTCAAATTTGAATTTAACAGTTTTGTGCCATTTGAGCGGTGGAAAGTGGAGGCAGAAAATGAGAGAAATTAGATCGAAAAAAACGAGAAATTAAAAAATAAACCAGCGACCTTCTGCTGATTTCTGTTCGCCTGGTATCTCAGATTTGAATTTAACGGTTTTCTGCCATTTGAGCGGTGGAAAGTGGAGGCAGAAAATGAGAGAAATTAGATCGAAAAAAGAGCAACGAAATACAAAGAGAAACAAGAAAAAACGAGAAATTAAAAAAACCAGCGACCTTCTGCTGATTTCTGTTCGCCTGGTATCTCAAATTTGAATTTAACGGTTTTCTGCCATTTGAGCGGTGGAAAGTGGAGGCAGAAAATGAGAGAAATTAGATCGAAAAAAGAGAGCAACGAAATCCGAAGAGAAACAAGAAAAAACGAGAAATTAAAAAAACCAGCGACCTTCTGCTGATTTCTGTTCGCCTGGTATCTCAAATTTAATTTAACGGTTTTCTGCCATTTGAGCGGTGGAAAGTGGAGGCAGAAAATGAGAGAAATTAGATCGAAAAAAGAGAGCAACGAAATACAAAGAGAAACAAGAAACAACGAGAAATTAAAAAAACCAGCGACCTTCTGCTGATTTCTGTTCGCCTGGTATCTCAAATTTGAATTTAACGGTTTTCTGCCATTTGAGCGGTGGAAAGTGGAGGCAGAAAATGAGAGAAATTAGATCGAAAAAAGAGAGCAACGAAATACAAAGAGAAACAAGAAACAACGAGAAATTAAAAAAACCAGCGACCTTCTGCTGATTTCTGTTCGCCTGGTATCTCAAATTTGAATTTAACAGTTTTCTGCCATTCGAGCGGTGGAAAGTGGAGGCAGAAAATGAGAGAAATTAGATCGAAAAAAGAGAGCAACGAAATCCGAAGAGAAACAAGGAAAAACGAGAAATTAAAAAAAAACCAGCGACCTTCTGCTGATTTCTGTTCGCCTGGTATCTCAGATTTGAATTTAACGGTTTTCTGCCATTTGAGCGGTGGAAAGTGGAGGCAGAAAATGAGAGAAATTAGATCGAAAAAAGAGAGCAACGAAATACAAAGAGAAACAAGAAAAAACGAGAAATTAAAAAAACCAGCGACCTTCTGCTGATTTCTGTTCGCCTGGTATCTCAGATTTGAATTTAACGGTTTTCTGCCATTTGAGCGATGGAAAGTGGAGGCAGAAAATGAGAGAAATTAGATCGAAAAAAGAGAGCAACGAAATACAAAAGAAACAAGAAAAAACGAGAAATTAAAAAAACAGCGACCTTCTGCTGATTTCTGTTCGCCTGGTATCTCAAATTTTAATTTACGTGCAATTTGAGCGGTGGAAAGTGGAGGCAGAAAATGAGAGAAATTAGATCGAAAAAAGAGAGCAACGAAATACAAAGAGAAACAAGAAAAAACGAGAAATTAAAAAAACCAGCGACCTTCTGCTGATTTCTGTTCGCCTGGTATCTCAAATTTGAATTTAACGGTTTTCTGCCATTTGAGCGGTGGAAAGTGGAGGCAGAAAATGAGAGAAATTAGATCGAAAAAAGAGAGCAACGAAATACAAAGAGAAACAAGAAAAAACGAGAAATTAAAAAAACCAGCGACCTTCTGCTGATTTCTGTTCGCCTGGTATCTCAAATTTGAATTTAACGGTTTTCTGCCATTTGAGCGGTGGAAAGTGGAGGCAGAAAATGAGAGAAATTAGATCGAAAAAAGAGAGCAACGAAATACAAAGAGAAACAAGAAAAAACGAGAAATTAAAAAAACCAGCGACCTTCTGCTGATTTCTGTTCGCCTGGTATCTCAGATTTAATTTAACGGTTTTCTGCCATTTGAGCGGTGGAAAGTGGAGGCAGAAAATGAGAGAAATTAGATCGAAAAAAGAGAGCAACGAAATACAAAGAGAAACAAGAAAAAACGAGAAATTAAAAAAACCAGCGACCTTCTGCTGATTTCTGTTCGCCTGGTATCTCAAATTTGAATTTAACGGTTTTCTGCCATTTGAGCGGTGGAAAGTGGAGGCAGAAAATGAGAGAAATTAGATCGAAAAAAGAGAGCAACGAAATACAAAGAGAAACAAGAAAAAACGAGAAATTAAAAAAACCAGCGACCTTCTGCTGATTTCTGTTCGCCTGGTATCTCAAATTTGAATTTAACGGTTTTCTGCCATTTGAGCGGTGGAAAGTGGAGGCAGAAAATGAGAGAAATTAGATCGAAAAAAGAGAGCAACGAAATCCAAAGAGAAACAAGAAAAAACGAGAAATTAAAAAAACCAGCGACCTTCTGCTGATTTCTGTTCGCCTGGTATCTCAAATTTGAATTTAACGGTTTTCTGCCATTTGAGCGGTGGAAAGTGGAGGCAGAAAATGAGAGAAATTAGATCGAAAAAGAGAACCGAAATACAAGAGAAACAAGAAAAAACGAGAAATTAAAAAACCAGCGACCTTCTGCTGATTTCTGTTCGCCTGGTATCTCAAATTTAATTTAACGGTTTTCTGCCATTTGAGCGGTGGAAAGTGGAGGCAGAAAATGAGAGAAATTAGATCGAAAAAGGGCAACAACGAAATACAAAAAGAAACAAGAAAAAACGAGAAATTAAAAAACCAGCGACCTTCTGCTGATTTCTGTTCGCCTGGTATCTCAAATTTTAATTTAACGGTTTTCTGCCATTTGAGCGGTGGAAAGTGGAGGCAGAAAATGAGAGAAATTAGATCGAAAAAAGAGAGCAACGAAATCCAAAGAGAAACAAGAAAAAACGAGAAATTAAAAAACCAGCGACCTTCTGCTGATTTCTGTTCGCCTGGTATCTCAAATTTGAATTTAACGGTTTTCTGCCATTTGAGCGGTGGAAAGTGGAGGCAGAAAATGAGAGAAATTAGATCGAAAAAAGAGAGAAACGAAATACAAAGAGAAACAAGAAAAAACGAGAAATTAAAAAACCAGCGACCTTCTGCTGATTTCTGTTCGCCTGGTATCTCAAATTTTAATTTAACGGTTTTCTGCCATTTGAGCGGTGGAAAGTGGAGGCAGAAAATGAGAGAAATTAGATCGAAAAAAGAGAGCAACGAAATACAAAGAGAAACAAGAAAAAACGAGAAATTAAAAAACCAGCGACCTTCTGCTGATTTCTGTTCGCCTGGTATCTCAAATTTTAATTTAACGGTTTTCTGCCATTTGAGCATTGGAAAGTGGAGGCAGAAAATGAGAGAAATTAGATCGAAAAAAGAGAGCAACGAAATCCGAAGAGAAACAAGAAAAAACGAGAAATTAAAAAACCAGCGACCTTCTGCTGATTTCTGTTCGCCTGGTATCTCAGAATTGAATTTAACGGTTTTCTGCCATTTGAGCGGTGGAAAGTGGAGGCAGAAAATGAGAGAAATTAGATCGAAAAAAGAGAGCAACGAAATACAAAGAGAAACAAGAAAAAACGAGAAATTAAAAAACCAGCGACCTTCTGCTGATTTCTGTTCGCCTGGTATCTCAAATTTGAATTTAACGGTTTTCTGCCATTTGAGCGGTGGAAAGTGGAGGCAGAAAATGAGAGAAATTAGATCGAAAAAAGAGAGCAACGAAATACAAAGAAAAACAAGATAAAACGAGAAAATAAAAAAACCAGCGACCTTCTGCTGATTTCTGTTCGCCTGGTATCTCAAATTTTAATTTAACGGTTTTCTGCCATTTGAGCAGTGGAAAGTGGAGGCAGAAAATGAGAGAAATTAGATCGAAAAAAGAGAGCAACGAAATACAAAGAGAAACAAGAAAAAACGAGAAATTGAAAAAACCAGCGACCTTCTGCTGATTTCTGTTCGCCTGGTATCTCAGAATTGAATTTAACGGTTTTCTGCCATTTGAGCGGTGGAAAGTGGAGGCAGAAAATGAGAGAAATTAGATCGAAAAAAGAGAGCAACGAAATACAAAGAGAAACAAGAAAAAACGAGAAATTAAAAAAACCAGCGACCTTCTGCTGATTTCTGTTCGCCTGGTATCTCAGATTTGAATTTAACGGTTTTCTGCCATTTGAGTGGTGGAAAGTGGAGGCAGAAAATGAGAGAAATTAGATCGAAAAAAGAGAGCAACGAAATACAAAGAGAAACAAGAAAAAACGAGAAATTAAAAAAACCAGCGACCTTCTGCTGATTTCTGTTCGCCTGGTATCTCAAATTTTAATTTAACGGTTTTCTGCCATTTGAGCGGTGGAAAGTGGAGGCAGAAAATGAGAGAAATTAGATCGAAAAAAGAGAGCAACGAAATACAAAGAGAAACAAGAAAAAACGAGAAATTAAAAAACCAGCGACCTTCTGCTGATTTCTGTTCGCCTGGTATCTCAGAATTGAATTTAACGGTTTTCTGCCATTTGAGCGGTGGAAAGTGGAGGCAGAAAATGAGAGAAATTAGATCGAAAAAAGAGAGCAACGAAATCCAAGAGAAACAAGAAAAAACGAGAAATTAAAAAAACCAGCGACCTTCTGCTGATTTCTGTTCGCCTGGTATCTCAGATTTGAATTTAACGGTTTTCTGCCATTTGAGCGGTGGAAAGTGGAGGCAGAAAATGAGAGAAATTAGATCGAAAAAAGAGAGCAACGAAATACAAAGAGAAACAAGAAAAAACGAGAAATTAAAAAAACCAGCGACCTTCTGCTGATTTCTGTTCGCCTGGTATCTCAAATTTGAATTTAACAGTTTTCTGCCATTTGAGCGGTGGAAAGTGGAGGCAGAAAATGAGAGAAATTAGATCGAAAAAAAGAGAGCAACGAAATACAAAGAGAAACAAGAAAAAACGAGAAATTAAAAAACCAGCGACCTTCTGCTGATTTCTGTTCGCCTGGTATCTCAGATTTGAATTTAACGGTTTTCTGCCATTTGAGTGGTGGAAAGTGGAGGCAGAAAATGAGAGAAATTAGATCGAAAAAAGAGAGCAACGAAATACAAAGAGAAACAAGAAAAAACGAGAAATTTAAAAAACCAGCGACCTTCTGCTGATTTCTGTTCGCCTGGTATCTCAAATTTGAATTTAACAGTTTTCTGCCATTTGAGTGGTGGAAAGTGGAGGCAGAAAATGAGAGAAATTAGATCGAAAAAAGAGAGCAACGAAATACAAAGAGAAACAAGAAAAAACGAGAAATTAAAAAAACCAGCGACCTTCTGCTGATTTCTGTTCGCCTGGTATCTCAGATTTGAATTTAACGGTTTTCTGCCATTTGAGCGTTGGAAAGTGGAGGCAGAAAATGAGAGAAATTAGATCGAAAAAAGAGAGCAACGAAATCCGAAGAGAAACAAGAAAAAACGAGAAATTGAAAAAACCAGCGACCTTCTGCTGATTTCTGTTCGCCTGGTATCTCAAATTTTAATTTAACGGTTTTCTGCCATTTGAGCGGTGGAAAGTGGAGGCAGAAAATGAGAGAAATTAGATCGAAAAAAGAGAGCAACGAAATACAAAGAGAAACAAGAAAAAACGAGAAATTGAAAAAACCAGCGACCTTCTGCTGATTTCTGTTCGCCTGGTATCTCAAATTTTAATTTAACGGTTTTCTGCCATTTGAGCGGTGGAAAGTGGAGGCAGAAAATGAGAGAAATTAGATCGAAAAAAGAGAGCAACGAAATACAAAGAGAAACAAGAAAAAACGAGAAATTAAAAAAACCAGCGACCTTCTGCTGATTTCTGTTCGCCTGGTATCTCAAATTTGAATTTAACGGTTTTCTGCCATTTGAGCGGTGGAAAGTGGAGGCAGAAAATGAGAGAAATTAGATCGAAAAAAGAGAGCAACGAAATACAAAGAGAAACAAGAAAAAACGAGAAATTAAAAAACCAGCGACCTTCTGCTGATTTCTGTTCGCCTGGTATCTCAAATTTGAATTTAACGGTTTTCTGCCATTTGAGCGGTGGAAAGTGGAGGCAGAAAATGAGAGAAATTAGATCGAAAAAAGAGAGCAACGAAATACAAAGAGAAACAAGAAAAAACGAGAAATTAAAAAAACCAGCGACCTTCTGCTGATTTCTGTTCGCCTGGTATCTCAAATTTGAATTTAACGGTTTTCTGCCATTTGAGCGGTGGAAAGTGGAGGCAGAAAATGAGAGAAATTAGATCGAAAAAAGAGAGCAACGAAATACAAAGAGAAACAAGAAAAAACGATAAATTAAAAAAACCAGCGACCTTCTGCTGATTTCTGTTCGCCTGGTATCTCAAATTTTAATTTAACGGTTTTCTGCCATTTGAGCGGTGGAAAGTGGAGGCAGAAAATGAGAGAAATTAGATCGAAAAAAGAGGCAACGAAATACAAAGAGAAACAAGAAAAAACGAGAAATTAAAAAAACCAGCGACCTTCTGCTGATTTCTGTTCGCCTGGTATCTCAAATTTTAATTTAACGGTTTTCTGCCATTTGAGCGGTGGAAAGTGGAGGCAGAAAAGAGAAAGATAGATGAAATTAGATCGAAAGAAAAAGAGCAACGAAATACAAAGAGAAACAAGAAAAAACGAGAAATTAAAAAAACCAGCGACCTTCTGCTGATTTCTGTTCGCCTGGTATCTCAAATTTGAATTTAACGGTTTTCTGCCATTTGAGCGGTGGAAAGTGGAGGCAGAAAATGAGAGAAATTAGATCGAAAAAAGAGAGCAACGAAATACAAAGAGAAACAAGAAAAAACGAGAAATTAAAAAAACCAGCGACCTTCTGCTGATTTCTGTTCGCCTGGTATCTCAAATTTGAATTTAACGGTTTTCTGCCATTTGAGCGGTGGAAAGTGGAGGCAGAAAATGAGAGAAATTAGATCGAAAAAAGAGAGCAACGAAATACAAAGAGAAACAAGAAAAAACGAGAAATTAAAAAAACCAGCGACCTTCTGCTGATTTCTGTTCGCCTGGTATCTCAAAATTGAATTTAACGGTTTTCTGCCATTTGAGCGGTGGAAAGTGGAGGCAGAAAATGAGAGAAATTAGATCGAAAAAAGAGAGCAACGAAATCCAAAGAGAAACAAGAAAAAACGAGAAATTAAAAAACCAGCGACCTTCTGCTGATTTCTGTTCGCCTGGTATCTCAAATTTGAATTTAACGGTTTTCTGCCATTTGAGTGGTGGAAAGTGGAGGCAGAAAATGAGAGAAATTAGATCGAAAAAAGAGAGCAACGAAATACAAAGAGAAACAAGAAAGAACGAGAAATTAAAAAAACCAGCGACCTTCTGCTGATTTCTGTTCGCCTGGTATCTCAAATTTTAATTTAACAATTTTCTGCCATTTGAGCGGTGGAAAGTGGAGGCAGAAAATGAGAGAAATTAGATCGAAAAAAGAGAGCAACGAAATACGAAGAGAAACAAGAAAAAACGAGAAATTAAAAAAACCAGCGACCTTCTGCTGATTTCTGTTCGCCTGGTATCTCAGAATTTAATTTAACGGTTTTCTGCCATTTGAGCGGTGGAAAGTGGAGGCAGAAAATGAGAGAAATTAGATCGAAAAAAGAGAGCAACGAAATACAAAGAGAAACAAGAAAAAACGAGAAATTAAAAAAACCAGCGACCTTCTGCTGATTTCTGTTCGCCTGGTATCTCAAATTTGAATTTAACGGTTTTCTGCCATTTGAGCGGTGGAAAGTGGAGGCAGAAAATGAGAGAAATTAGATCGAAAAAAGAGAGCAACGAAATACAAAGAGAAACAAGAAAAAACGAGAAATTAAAAAAACCAGCGACCTTCTGCTGATTTCTGTTCGCCTGGTATCTCAAATTTGAATTTAACGGTTTTCTGCCATTTGAGCGGTGGAAAGTGGAGGCAGAAAATGAGAGAAATTAGATCGAAAAAAGAGAGCAACGAAATACAAAGAGAAACAAGAAAAAACGAGAAATTAAAAAAACCAGCGACCTTCTGCTGATTTCTGTTCGCCTGGTATCTCAAATTTTAATTTAACGGTTTTCTGCCATTTGAGCGGTGGAAAGTGGAGGCAGAAAATGAGAGAAATTAGATCGAAAAAAGAGAGCAACGAAATACAAAGAGAAACAAGAAAAAACGAGAAATTAAAAAAACCAGCGACCTTCTGCTGATTTCTGTTCGCCTGGTATCTCAAATTTTAATTTAACCGTTTTCTGCCATTTGAGCGGTGGAAAGTGGAGGCAGAAAATGAGAGAAATTAGATCGAAAAAAGAGAGCAACGAAATACGAAGAGAAACAAGAAAAAACGAGAAATTAAAAAAACCAGCGACCTTCTGCTGATTTCTGTTCGCCTGGTATCTCAAATTTGAATTTAACAGTTTTCTGCCATTTGAGCATTGGAAAGTGGAGGCAGAAAATGAGAGAAATTAGATCGAAAAAAGAGAGCAACGAAATACAAAGAGAAACAAGAAAAAACGAGAAATTAAAAAAACCAGCGACCTTCTGCTGATTTCTGTTCGCCTGGTATCTCAAATTTTAATTTAACGGTTTTCTGCCATTTGAGCGGTGGAAAGTGGAGGCAGAAAATGAGAGAAATTAGATCGAAAAAAGAGAGCAGCGAAATACAAAGAGAAACTAGAAAAGACGAGAAATTAAAAAAAAAACCAGCGACCTTCTGCTGATTTCTGTTCACCTGGTATCTCAAATTTGAATTTAACAGTTTTCTGCCATTTGAGCATTGGAAAGTGGAGGCAGAAAATGAGAGAAATTAGATCGAAAAAAGAGAGCAACGAAATACAAAGAGAAACAAGAAAAAACGAGAAATTAAAAAACCAGCGACCTTCTGCTGATTTCTGTTCGCCTGGTATCTCAGAATTGAATTTAACGGTTTTCTGCCATTTGAGCGGTGGAAAGTGGAGGCAGAAAATGAGAGAAATTAGATCGAAAAAAGAGAGCAACGAAATCCGAAGAGAAACAAGAAAAAACGAGAAATTAAAAAACCAGCGACCTTCTGCTGATTTCTGTTCGCCTGGTATCTCAGATTTGAATTTAACGATTTTCTGCCATTTGAGCGGTGGAAAGTGGAGGCAGAAAATGAGAGAAATTAGATCGAAAAAAGAGAGCAACGAAATACAAAGAGAAACAAGAAAAAACGATAAATTAAAAAAACCAGCGACCTTCTGCTGATTTCTGTTCACCTGGTATCTCAAATTTTAATTTAACAATTTTCTGCCATTTGAGCGTTGGAAAGTGGAGGCAGAAAATGAGAGAAATTAGATCGAAAAAAGAGAGCAACGAAATACGAAGAGAAACAAGAAAAAACGAGAAATTAAAAAACCAGCGACCTTCTGCTGATTTCTGTTCGCCTGGTATCTCAGAATTGAATTTAACGGTTTTCTGCCATTTGAGCGGTGGAAAGTGGAGGCAGAAAATGAGAGAAATTAGATCGAAAAAAGAGAGCAACGAAATACAAAGAGAAACAAGAAAAAACGAGAAATTAAAAAACCAGCGACCTTCTGCTGATTTCTGTTCGCCTGGTATCTCAGATTTGAATTTAACGGTTTTCTGCCATTTGAGCGGTGGAAAGTGGAGGCAGAAAATGAGAGAAATTAGATCGAAAAAAGAGAGCAACGAAATACAAAGAGAAACAAGAAAAAACGATAAATTAAAAAAACCAGCGACCTTCTGCTGATTTCTGTTCGCCTGGTATCTCAGAATTTTAATTTAACGGTTTTCTGCCATTTGAGCGGTGGAAAGTGGAGGCAGAAAATGAGAGAAATTAGATCGAAAAAAGAGAGCAACGAAATACAAAGAGAAACAAGAAAAAACGAGAAATTAAAAAACCAGCGACCTTCTGCTGATTTCTGTTCGCCTGGTATCTCAAATTTTAATTTAACAGTTTTCTGCCATTTGAGCGGTGGAAAGTGGAGGCAGAAAATGAGAGAAATTAGATCGAAAAAAGAGCAACGAAATACAAAGAGAAACAAGAAAAAACGAGAAATTAAAAAAACCAGCGACCTTTCTATTCTGTTCGCCTGGACCAAATTTGAATTTAACCGTTTTCTGCCATTTGAGCGGTGGAAAGTGGAGGCAGAAAATGAGAGAAATTAGATCGAAAAAAGAGAGCAACGAAATACAAAGAGAAACAAGAAAAAACGAGAAATTAAAAAAACCAGCGACCTTCTGCTGATTTCTGTTCGCCTGGTATCTCAGATTTTAATTTAACGGTTTTCTGCCATTTGAGCGGTGGAAAGTGGAGGCAGAAAATGAGAGAAATTAGATCGAAAAAAGAGAGCAACGAAATACAAAGAGAAACAAGAAAAAACGAGAAATTAAAAAAACCAGCGACCTTCTGCTGATTTCTGTTCGCCTGGTATCTCAAATTTGAATTTAACGGTTTTCTGCCATTTGAGCGGTGGAAAGTGGAGGCAGAAAATGAAGAGAAATTAGATCGAAAAAAGAGAGCAACGAAATACAAAGAGAAACAAGAAAAAACGAGAAATTAAAAAAACCAGCGACCTTCTGCTGATTTCTGTTCGCCTGGTATCTCAAATTTGAATTTAACGGTTTTCTGCCATTTGAGCGGTGGAAAGTGGAGGCAGAAAATGAGAGAAATTAGATCGAAAAAAGAGAGCAACGAAATACAAAGAGAAACAAGAAAAAACGAGAAATTAAAAAAACCAGCGACCTTCTGCTAATTTCTGTTCGCCTGGTATCTCAAATTTTAATTTAACGGTTTTCTGCCATTTGAGCGGTGGAAAGTGGAGGCAGAAAATGAGAGAAATTAGATCGAAAAAAGAGAGCAACGAAATACAAAGAGAAACAAGAAAAAACGAGAAATTAAAAAAACCAGCGACCTTCTGCTGATTTCTGTTCGCCTGGTATCTCAAATTTTAATTTAACCAATTTTCTGCCATTTGAGCGGTGGAAAGTGGAGGCAGAAAATGAGAGAAATTAGATCGAAAAAAGAGAGCAACGAAATACAAAGAGAAACAAGAAAAAACGAGAAATTAAAAAAACCAGCGACCTTCTGCTGATTTCTGTTCGCCTGGTATCTCAGAATTGAATTTAACGGTTTTCTGCCATTTGAGTGGTGGAAAGTGGAGGCAGAAAATGAGAGAAATTAGATCGAAAAAAGAGAGCAACGAAATACAAAGAGAAACAAGAAAAAACGAGAAATTAAAAAAACCAGCGACCTTCTGCTGATTTCTGTTCGCCTGGTATCTCAAATTTGAATTTAACGGTTTTCTGCCATTTGAGCGGTGGAAAGTGGAGGCAGAAAATGAGAGAAATTAGATCGAAAAAAGAGAGCAACGAAATACAAAGAGAAACAAGAAAAAACGAGAAATTAAAAAAACCAGCGACCTTCTGCTGATTTCTGTTCGCCTGGTATCTCAAATTTTAATTTAACAATTTTCTGCCATTTGAGCGTTGGAAAGTGGAGGCAGAAAATGAGAGAAATTAGATCGAAAAAAGAGAGCAACGAAATACGAAGAGAAACAAGAAAAAACGAGAAATTAAAAAACCAGCGACCTTCTGCTGATTTCTGTTCGCCTGGTATCTCAGAATTGAATTTAACGGTTTTCTGCCATTTGAGTGGTGGAAAGTGGAGGCAGAAAATGAGAGAAATTAGATCGAAAAAAGAGAGCAACGAAATACAAAGAGAAACAAGAAAAAACGAGAAATTAAAAAAACCAGCGACCTTCTGCTGATTTCTGTTCGCCTGGTATCTCAGATTTGAATTTAACGGTTTTCTGCCATTTGAGCGGTGGAAAGTGGAGGCAGAAAATGAGAGAAATTAGATCGAAAAAAGAGAGCAACGAAATACAAAGAGAAACAAGAAAAAACGAGAAATTAAAAAAACCAGCGACCTTCTGCTGATTTCTGTTCGCCTGGTATCTCAAATTTGAATTTAACGGTTTTCTGCCATTTGAGCGGTGGAAAGTGGAGGCAGAAAATGAGAGAAATTAGATCGAAAAAAGAGAGCAACGAAATACAAAGAGAAACAAGAAAAAACGAGAAATTAAAAAACCAGCGACCTTCTGCTGATTTCTGTTCGCCTGGTATCTCAAATTTTAATTTAACAGTTTTCTGCCATTTGAGCGGTGGAAAGTGGAGGCAGAAAATGAGAGAAATTAGATCGAAAAAAGAGAGCAACGAAATACAAGAGAAACAAGAAAAAACGAGAAATTAAAAAAACCAGCGACCTTCTGCTGATTTCTGTTCGCCTGGTATCTCAAATTTGAATTTAACGGTTTTCTTGCCATTTGAGCGGTGGAAAGTGGAGGCAGAAAATGAGAGAAATTAGATCGAAAAAAGAGAGCAACGAAATACAAAGAGAAACAAGAAAAAACGAGAAATTAAAAAAACCAGCGACCTTCTGCTGATTTCTGTTCGCCTGGTATCTCAGATTTTAATTTAACGGTTTTCTGCCATTTGAGCGGTGGAAAGTGGAGGCAGAAAATGAGAGAAATTAGATCGAAAAAAAGAGCAACGAAATACAAAGAGAAACAAGAAAAAACGAGAAATTAAAAAACCAGCGACCTTCTGCTGATTTCTGTTCGCCTGGTATCTCAAATTTGAATTTAACGGTTTTCTGCCATTTGAGCGGTGGAAAGTGGAGGAAGGAAAATGAGAGAAATTAGATCGAAAAAAGAGAGCAACGAAATACAAAGAGAAACAAGAAAAAACGAGAAATTAAAAAAACCAGCGACCTTCTGCTGATTTCTGTTCGCCTGGTATCTCAAATTTGAATTTAACGGTTTTCTGCCATTTGAGCGGTGGAAAGTGGAGGCAGAAAATGAGAGAAATTAGATCGAAAAAAGAGAGCAACGAAATACAAAGAGAAACAAGAAAAAACGAGAAATTAAAAAACCAGCGACCTTCTGCTAATTTCTGTTCGCCTGGTATCTCAAATTTTAATTTAACGGTTTTCTGCCATTTGAGCGGTGGAAAGTGGAGGCAGAAAATGAGAGAAATTAGATCGAAAAAAGAGAGCAACGAAATACAAAGAGAAACAAGAAAAAACGAGAAATTAAAAAAACCAGCGACCTTCTGCTGATTTCTGTTCGCCTGGTATCTCAAATTTTAATTTAACAATTTTCTGCCATTTGAGCGGTGGAAAGTGGAGGCAGAAAATGAGAGAAATTAGATCGAAAAAAGAGAGCAACGAAATCCAAAGAGAAACAAGAAAAAACGAGAAATTAAAAAAACCAGCGACCTTCTGCTGATTTCTGTTCGCCTGGTATCTCAGATTTGAATTTAACGGTTTTCTGCCATTTGAGCGGTGGAAAGTGGAGGCAGAAAATGAGAGAAATTAGATCGAAAAAAGAGAGCGTGGTTGGGAGCAACGAAATCCAAAGAGAAACAAGAAAAAACGAGAAATTAACCAGCGACCTTCTGCTGATTTCTGTTCGCCTGGTATCTCAAATTTGAATTTAACGGTTTTCTGCCATTTGAGTGGTGGAAAGTGGAGGCAGAAAATGAGAGAAATTAGATCGAAAAAAGAGAGCAACGAAATACAAAGAGAAACAAGAAAAAACGAGAAATTAAAAAAACCAGCGACCTTCTGCTGATTTCTGTTCGCCTGGTATCTCAAATTTTAATTTAACGGTTTTCTGCCATTTGAGCGGTGGAAAGTGGAGGCAGAAAATGAGAGAAATTAGATCGAAAAAAGAGAGCAACGAAATACAAAGAGAAACAAGAAAAAACGAGAAATTAAAAAAACAGCGACCTTCTGCTGATTTCTGTTCGCCTGGTATCTCAAATTTGAATTTAACGGTTTTCTGCCATTTGAGCGGTGGAAAGTGGAGGCAGAAAATGAGAGAAATTAGATCGAAAAAAGAGAGCAACGAAATACAAAGAGAAACAAGAAAAAACGAGAAATTAAAAAAACCAGCGACCTTCTGCTGATTTCTGTTCGCCTGGTATCTCAAATTTTAATTTAACGGTTTTCTGCCATTTGAGCGGTGGAAAGTGGAGGCAGAAAATGAGAGAAATTAGATCGAAAAAAGAGAGCAACGAAATACGAAGAGAAACAAGAAAAAACGAGAAATTAAAAAACCAGCGACCTTCTGCTGATTTCTGTTCGCCTGGTATCTCAGAATTGAATTTAACGGTTTTCTGCCATTTGAGCGGTGGAAAGTGGAGGCAGAAAATGAGAGAAATTAGATCGAAAAAAGAGAGCAACGAAATACAAAGAGAAACAAGAAAAAACGATAAATTAAAAAAACCAGCGACCTTCTGCTGATTTCTGTTCGCCTGGTATCTCAAATTTTAATTTAACAATTTTCTGCCATTTGAGCGTTGGAAAGTGGAGGCAGAAAATGAGAGAAATTAGATCGAAAAAAGAGAGCAACGAAATACGAAGAGAAACAAGAAAAAACGAGAAATTAAAAAACCAGCGACCTTCTGCTGATTTCTGTTCGCCTGGTATCTCAAATTTGAATTTAACAGTTTTCTGCCATTTGAGCGGTGGAAAGTATAGGCAGAAAATGAGAGAAATTAGATCGAAAAAAGAGAGCAACGAAATACAAAGAGAAACAAGAAAAAACGAGAAATTTAAAAACCAGGCACCTTCTGCTGATTTCTGTTCGCCTGGTATCTCAGATTTGAATTTAACGGTTTTCTGCCATTTGAGCGGTGGAAAGTGGAGGCAGAAAATGAGAGAAATTAGATCGAAAAAAGAGAGCAACGAAATACAAAAAGAAACAAGAAAAAACGAGAAATTAAAAAAACCAGCGACCTTCTGCTGATTTCTGTTCGCCTGGTATCTCAAATTTGAATTTAACGGTTTTCTGCCATTTGAGCGGTGGAAAGTGGAGGCAGAAAATGAGAGAAATTAGATCGAAAAAAGAGAGCAACGAAATACAAAGAGAAACAAGAAAAAACGAGAAATTAAAAAACCAGCGACCTTCTGCTGATTTCTGTTCGCCTGGTATCTCAAATTTTAATTTAACAGTTTTCTGCCATTTGAGCGGTGGAAAGTGGAGGCAGAAAATGAGAGAAATTAGATCGAAAAAAAGAGCAACGAAGATACAAAGAGAAACAAGAAAAAACGAGAAATTAAAAAAACCAGCGACCTTCTGCTGATTTCTGTTCGCCTGGACTCAAATTTGAATTTAACAGTTTTCTGCCATTTGAGCGGTGGAAAGTGGAGGCAGAAAATGAGAGAAATTAGATCGAAAAAAGAGAGCAACGAAATACAAAGAGAAACAAGAAAAAACGAGAAATTAAAAAAACCAGCGACCTTCTGCTGATTTCTGTTCGCCTGGTATCTCAGATTTTAATTTAACGGTTTTCTGCCATTTGAGCGGTGGAAAGTGGAGGCAGAAAATGAGAGAAATTAGATCGAAAAAAGAGAGCAACGAAATACAAAGAGAAACAAGAAAAAACGAGAAATTAAAAAAACCAGCGACCTTCTGCTGATTTCTGTTCGCCTGGTATCTCAGATTTGAATTTAACGGTTTTCTGCCATTTGAGCGGTGGAAAGTGGAGGCAGAAAATGAGAGAAATTAGATCGAAATAAAGAGAGCAACGAAATACAAAGAGAAAGAAGAAAAAACGAGAAATTTAAAAACCAGCGACCTTCTGCTGAGTTCTGTTCGCCTGGTATCTCAGATTTGAATTTAACGGTTTTCTGCCACTTGAGCGGTGGAAAGGGAGGCAGAAAATTAGATAAATTAGATCGAAAAAAGAGAGCAACGAAATCCGAAGAGAAACAAGAAAAAACGAGAAATTAAAAAAACCAGCGACCTTCTGCTGATTTCTGTTCGCCTGGTATCTCAAATTTGAATTTAACGGTTTTCTGCCATTTGAGCGGTGGAAAGTGGAGGCAGAAAATGAGAGAAATTAGATCGAAAAAAGAGAGCAACGAAATACAAAGAGAAACAAGAAAAAACGAGAAATTAAAAAACCAGCGACCTTCTGCTGATTTCTGTTCGCCTGGTATCTCAAATTTTAATTTAACAGTTTTCTGCCATTTGAGCGGTGGAAAGTGGAGGCAGAAAATGAGAGAAATTAGATCGAAAAAAGAGAGCAACGAAATACAAAGAGAAACAAGAAAGAACGATAAATTAAAAAAACCACCGACCTTCTGCTGATTTCTGTTCACCTGGTATCTCAAATTTTAATTTAACAATTTTCTGCCATTTGAGCGTTGGAAAGTGGAGGCAGAAAATGAGAGAAATTAGATCGAAAAAAGAGAGCAACGAAATACGAAGAGAAACAAGAAAAAACGAGAAATTAAAAAACCAGCGACCTTCTGCTGATTTCTGTTCGCCTGGTATCTCAGAATTGAATTTAACGGTTTTCTGCCATTTGAGCGGTGGAAAGTGGAGGCAGAAAATGAGAGAAATTAGATCGAAAAAAGAGAGCAACGAAATACAAAGAGAAACAAGAAAAAACGAGAAATTAAAAAACCAGCGACCTTCTGCTGATTTCTGTTCGCCTGGTATCTCAGATTTGAATTTAACGGTTTTCTGCCATTTGAGCGGTGGAAAGTGGAGGCAGAAAATGAGAGAAATTAGATCGAAAAAAGAGAGCAACGAAATACAAAAAGAAACAAGAAAAGACGAGAAAATAAAAAAACCAGCGACCTTCTGCTGATTTCTGTTCGCCTGGGATCTCAGATTTTAATTTAACGGTTTTCTGCCATTTGAGCGGTGGAAAGTGGAGGCAGAAAATGAGAGAAATTAGATCGAAAAAAGAGAGCAACGAAATACAAAGAGAAACAAGAAAAAACGAGAAATTAAAAAACCAGCGACCTTCTGCTGATTTCTGTTCGCCTGGTATCTCAAATTTTAATTTAACAGTTTTCTTCCATTTGAGCGGTGGAAAGTGGAGGCAGAAAATGAGAGAAATTAGATCGAAAAAAGAGCAACGAAATACAAAGAGAAACAAGAAAAACGAGAAATTAAAAAAACCAGCGACCTCCTAATTTCGTATTTAACCGTTTTCTGCCATTTGAGCGGTGGAAAGTGGAGGCAGAAAATGAGAGAAATTAGATCGAAAAAAGAGAGCAACGAAATACAAAGAGAAACAAGAAAAAACGAGAAATTAAAAAAACCAGCGACCTTCTGCTGATTTCTGTTCGCCTGGTATCCCAGATTTGAATTTAACGGTTTTCTGCCATTTGAGCGGTGGAAAGTGGAGGCAGAAAATGAGAGAAATTAGATCGAAAAAAGAGAGCAACGAAATACAAAGAGAAACAAGAAAAAACGAGAAATTAAAAAACCAGCGACCTTCTGCTGATTTCTGTTCGCCTGGTATCTCAAATTTGAATTTAACAGTTTTCTGCCATTTGAGCGGTGGAAAGTGGCGGCAGAAAATGAGAGAAATTAGATAGAAATAAAGAGAGCAACGAAATACAAAGAGAAACAAGAAAAAACGAGAAATTTAAATACCAGCGACCTCCTGCTGATTTCTGTTCGCCTGGTATCTCAGATTTGAATTTAACGGTTTTCTGCCATTTGAGCGGTGGAAAGTGGAGGCAGAAAATGAGAGAAACTAGATCGAAAAAAGAGAGCAACGAAATCCAAAAAGAAACAAGAAAAAACGAGAAATTAAAAAAACCAGCGACCTTCTGCTGATTTCTGTTCGCCTGGTATCCCAGATTTTAATTTAACGGTTTTCTGCCATTTGAGCGGTGGAAAGTGGAGGCAGAAAATGAGAGAAATTAGATAGAAAAAAGAGAGCAACGAAATACAAAGAGAAACAAGAAAAAACGAGAAATTTAAATACCAGCGACCTCCTGCTGATTTCTGTTCGCCTGGTATCTCAAATTTTAATTTAACAGTTTTCTGCCATTTGAGCGGTGGAAAGTGGCGGCAGAAAATGAGAGAAATTAGATCGAAAAAAGAGAGCAACGAAATACAAAGAGAAACAGAAAACGAGAAATTAAAAAAACCAGCGACCTCTGCTCGTTCTGCAATTTAACCGTTTTTCTGCCATTTGAGCGGTGGAAAGTGGAGGCAGAAAATGAGAGAAATTAGATCGAAAAAAGAGAGCAACGAAATACAAAGAGAAACAAGAAAAAACGAGAAATTAAAAAAACCAGCGACCTTCTGCTGATTTCTGTTCGCCTGGGATCCCAGATTTTAATTTAACGGTTTTCTGCCATTTGAGCGGTGGAAAGTGGAGGCAGAAAATGAGAGAGATTAGATCGAAAAAAGAGAGCAACGAAATACAAAGAGAAACAAGAAAAAACGAGAAATTAAAAAACCAGCGACCTTCTGCTGATTTCTGTTCGCCTGGTATCTCAAATTTAAATTTAACGGTTTTCTGCCATTTGAGCGGTGGAAAGTGGCGGCAGAAAATGAGAGAAATTAGATCGAAAAAAGAGAGCAACAAAATACAAAGAGAAACAAGAAAAAACCAAAAATTAAAAAACCAGCGACCTCCTGCTGATTTCTGTTCGCCTGGTATCTCAAATTTGAATTTAACAGTTTTCTGCCATTTGAGCTGTGGATAGTGGCGGCAGAAAATGAGAGAAATTAGATCGAAAAAAGAGAGCAACGAAATCCGAAGAGAAACAAGAAAAAACGAGAAATTAAAAAAAACAGCGACCTTCTGCGGAATTCTGTTCGCCTGGGATATCACATTTTAATTTAACGGTTTTCTGCCATTTGAGCGGTGGAAAGTGGAGGCAGAAAATGAGAGAGATTAGATCGAAAAAAGAGAGCAACGAAATACAAAGAGAAACAAGAAAAAACGAGAAATTAAAAAAACCAGCGACCTTCTGCTGATTTCTGTTCGCCTGGTATCTCAAATTTGAATTTAACAGTTTTCTGCCATTTGAGCGGTGGAAAGTGGAGGCAGAAAATGAGAGAAATTAGATCGAAAAAAGAGAGCAACGAAATACAAAGAGAAACAAGAAAGAACGATAAATTAAAAAAACCACCGACCTTCTGCTGATTTCTGTTCGCCTGGGATATCAGATTTTAATTTAACGGTTTTCTGCCATTTGAGCGGTGGAAAGTGGAGGCAGAAAATGAGAGAGATTAGATCGAAAAAAGAGAGCAACGAAATACAAAGAGAAACAAGAAAAAACGAGAAATTAAAATAACCAGCGACCTTCTGCTGATTTCTGTTCGCCTGGTATCTCAAATAATAATTTAACAGTTTTCTGCCATTTGAGCGGTGGAAAGTGGCGGCAGAAAATGAGAGAAATTAGATCGAAAAAAGAGAGCAACGAAATACAAAGAGAAACAAGAAAAAACCAGAAATTAAAAAACCAGCGACCTCCTGCTGATTTCTGTTCGCCTGGTATCTCAAATTTTAATTTAACAGTTTTCTGCCATTTGAGCGGTGGAAAGTGGCGGCAGAAAATGAGAGAAATTAGATCGAAATAAAGAGAGCAACGAAATACAAAGAGAAACAAGAAAAAACCAGAAATTAAAAAACCAGCGACCTCCTGCTGATTTCTGTTCGCCTGGTATCTCAAATTTTAATTTAACAGTTTTCTGCCATTTGAGCGGTGGAAAGTGGCGGCAGAAAATGAGAGAAATTAGATCGAAAAAAGAGAGCATTGAAATCCAAAAAGAAACAAGAAAATACGATAAATTAAAAAAACCAGCGAGCTTCTGCGTAATTCTGTTCGCCTGGGATCCCAGATTTTAATTTAACGGTTTTCTGCCATTTGAGCGGTGGAAAGTGGAGGCAGAAAATGAGAGAAATTAGATCGAAAAAAGAGAGCAACGAAATACAAAGAGAAACAAGAAAAAACGAGAAATTAAAAAACCAGCGACCTTCTGCTGATTTCTGTTCGCCTGGTATCTCAAATTTGAATTTAACGGTTTTCTGCCATTTGAGTGGTGGAAAGTGGAGGCAGAAAATGAGAGAAATTAGATCGAAAAAAGAGAGCGGTGGAAAGGGGCAGAAAATTAGATTAATTAGATCGAAAAAAGAGAGCAACGAAATCCGAGAAACAAGAAAAAACGAGAAATTAAAAAAAACCAGCGACCTTTTGCTGATTTCTGTTCGCCTGGAATCTCAAATTTGAATTTAACGGTTTTCTGCCATTTGAGTGGTGGAAAGTGGAGGCAGAAAATGAGAGAAATTAGATCGAAAAAAGAGAGCAACGAAATACAAAGAGAAACAAGAAAAAACGAGAAATTAAAAAACCAGCGACCTTCTGCTGATTTCTGTTCGCCTGGTATCTCAAATTTTAATTTAACGGTTTTCTGCCATTTGAGCGGTGGAAAGTGGAGGCAGAAAATGAGAGAAATTAGATCGAAAAAAGAGAGCATTGAAATTCAAAAAGAAACAAGAAAAAACGAGAAATTAAAAAAACCAGCGACCTTCTGCTGATTTCTGTTCGCCTGGGATCCCAGATTTTAATTTAACGGTTTTCTGCCACTTGAGCGGTGGAAAGTGGAGGCAGAAAATGAGAGAAATTAGATCGAAAAAAGAGAGCAACGAAATACAAAGAGAAACAAGAAAAAACCAGAAATTAAAAAAACCAGCGACCTCCTGCTGATTTCTGTTCGCCTGGTATCTCAAATTTTAATTTAACAGTTTTCTGCCATTTGAGCGGTGGAAAGTGGCGGCAGAAAATGAGAGAAATTAGATCGAAAAAAGAGAGCAAAGAAATACAAAGAGAAACGAGAAATTAAAAAAACCAGCGACCTCAATTTTGAATTTAACCGTTTTTGCCATTTGAGCGGTGGAAAGTGGAGGCAGAAAATGAGAGAAATTAGATCGAAAAAAGAGAGCAACGAAATACAAAGAGAAACAAGAAAAAACGAGAAATTAAAAAAACCAGCGACCTTCTGCGTAATTCTGTTCGCCTGGGATCCCAGATTTTAATTTAACGGTTTTCTGCCATTTGAGCGGTGGAAAGTGGAGGCAGAAAATGAGAGAAATTAGATCGAAAAAAGAGAGCAACGAAATACAAAGAGAAACAAGAAAAAACGAGAAATTAAAAAACCAGCGACCTTCTGCTGATTTCTGTTCGCCTGGTATCTCAAATTTGAATTTAACAGTTTTCTGCCATTTGAGCGGTGGAAAGTGGCGGCAGAAAATGAGAGAAATTAGATCGAAAAAAGAGAGCAACGAAATACAAAGAGAAACAAGAAAAAACGAGAAATTAAAAAACCAGCGACCTTCTGCTAATTTCTGTTCGCCTGGTATCTCAGATTTTAATTTAACGGTTTTCTGCCATTTGAGCGGTGGAAAGTGGAGGCAGAAAATGAGAGAAATTAGATCGAAAAAAGAGAGCAACGAAATACAAAGAGAAACAAGAAAAAATGATAAATTAAAAAACCAGCGACCTTCTGCTAATTTCTGTTCGCCTGGTATCTCAGATTTTAATTTAACGGTTTTCTGCCATTTGAGCGGTGGAAAGTGGAGGCAGAAAATTAGAGAAATTAGATCGAAAAAAGAAGCAACGAAATCCGAAGAGAAACAAGAAAAAACGAGAAATTAAAAAAACCAGCGACCTTCTGCGGATTTCTGTTCGCCTGGGATATCAGATTTTAATTTAACGGTTTTCTGCCATTTGAGCGGTGGAAAGTGGAGGCAGAAAATGAGAGAGATTAGATCGAAAAAAGAGAGCAACGAAATACAAAGAGAAACAAGAAAAAACGAGAAATTAAAAAAACCAGCGACCTTCTGCTGATTTCTGTTCGCCTGGTATCTCAAATTTGAATTTAACGGTTTTCTGCCATTTGAGCGGTGGAAAGTGGAGGCAGAAAATGAGAGAAATTAGATCGAAAAAAGAGAGCAACGAAATCCGAAGAGAAACAAGAAAAAACGAGAAATTAAAAAAACCAGCGACCTTCTGCGTAATTCTGTTCGCCTGGGATCTCAGATTTTAATTTAACGGTTTTCTGCCATTTGAGCGGTGGAAAGTGGAGGCAGAAAATGAGAGAGATTAGATCGAAAAAAGAGAGCAACGAAATACAAAGAGAAACAAGAAAAAACGAGAAATTAAAAAAACCAGCGACCTTCTGCTGATTTCTGTTCGCCTGGTATCTCAGATTTGAATTTAACAGTTTTCTGCCATTTGAGCGGTGGAAAGTGGCGGCAGAAAATGAGAGAAATTAGATCGAAAAAAGAGAGCAACGAAATACAAAGAGAAACAAGAAAAAACGAGAAATTAAAAAACCAGCGACCTTCTGCTAATTTCTGTTCGCCTGGTATCTCAAATTTTAATTTAACGGTTTTCTGCCATTTGAGCGGTGGAAAGTGGCGGCAGAAAATGAGAGAAATTAGATCGAAATAAAGAGAGCAACGAAATACAAAGAGAAACAAGAAAAAACCAGAAATTAAAAAACCAGCGACCTCCTGCTGATTTCTGTTCGCCTGGTATCTCAAATTTTAATTTAACAGTTTTCTGCCATTTGAGCGGTGGAAAGTGGAGGCAGAAAATGAGAGAAATTAGATCGAAAAAAGAGAGCAGCGAAATACAAAGAGAAACAAGAAAAAACGATAAATTAAGTAAACCAGCGACCTTCTGCTGATTTCTGTTCGCCTGGGATCTCAGATTTTAATTTAACGGTTTTCTGCCATTTGAGCGGTGGAAAGTGGAGGCAGAAAATGAGAGAGATTAGATCGAAAAAAGAGAGCAACGAAATACAAAGAGAAACAAGAAAAAACGAGAAATTAAAAAACCAGCGACCTTCTGCTGATTTCTGTTCGCCTGGTATCTCAAATTTGAATTTAACAGTTTTCTGCCATTTGAGCGGTGGAAAGTGGAGGCAGAAAATGAGAGAGATTAGATCGAAAAAAGAGAGCGGTGGAAAGTGGAGGCAGAAAATTAGATTAATTAGATCGAAAAAAGAGAGCAACGAAATCCAAAGAGAAACAAGAAAAAACGAGAAATTAAAAAAAACCAGCGACCTTTTGCTGATTTCTGTTCGCCTGGAATCTCAAATTTGAATTTAACGGTTTTCTGCCATTGGAGTGGTGGAAAGTGGAGGCAGGAAATGAGAGAAATATGATCGAAAAAAGAGAGCAACGAAATACAAAGAGAAACAAGAAAAAACGAGAAATTTAAATACCAGCGACCTCCTGCTGATTTCTGTTCGCCTGGTATCTCAGAATTGAATTTAACGGTTTTCTGCCATTTGAGCGGTGGAAAGTGGAGGCAGAAAATGAGAGAAATTAGATCGAAAAAAGAGAGCATTGAAATTCAAAAAGAAACAAGAAAATACGATAAATTAAAAAAACCAGCGAGCTTCTGCGTAATTCTGTTCGCCTGGGATCCCAGATTTTAATTTAACGGTTTTCTGCCACTTGAGCGGCGGAAAGTGGAGGCAGAAAATGAGAGAAATTAGATCGAAAAAAGAGAGCAACGAAATACAAAGAGAAACAAGAAAAAACCAGAAATTAAAAAACCAGCGACCTCCTGCTGATTTCTGTTCGCCTGGTATCTCAAATTTTAATTTAACAGTTTTCTGCCATTTGAGCGGTGGAAAGTGGCGGCAGAAAATGAGAGAAATTAGATCGAAAAAAGAGAGCAAAGAAATACAAAGAGAAACGAGAAATTAAAAAAACCAGCGACCTCAAATTTGAATTTAACCGTTTTTTGCCATTTGAGCGGTGGAAAGTGGAGGCAGAAAATGAGAGAAATTAGATCGAAAAAAGAGAGCAACGAAATACAAAGAGAAACAAGAAAAAACGAGAAATTAAAAAAACCAGCGAGCTTCTGCGTAATTCTGTTCGCCTGGGATCCCAGATTTTAATTTAACGGTTTTCTGCCATTTGAGCGGTGGAAAGTGGAGGCAGAAAATGAGAGAGATTAGATCGAAAAAAGAGAGCAACGAAATACAAAGAGAAACAAGAAAAAACGAGAAATTAAAAAACCAGCGACCTTCTGCTGATTTCTGTTCGCCTGGTATCTCAAATTTGAATTTAACAGTTTTCTGCCATTTGAGCGGTGGAAAGTGGCGGCAGAAAATGAGAGAAATTAGATCGAAAAAAGAGAGCAACGAAATACAAAGAGAAACAAGAAAAAATGATAAATTAAAAAACCAGCGACCTTCTGCTAATTTCTGTTCGCCTGGTATCTCAGATTTTAATTTAACGGTTTTCTGCCATTTGAGCGGTGGAAAGTGGAGGCAGAAAATTAGAGAAATTAGATCGAAAAAAGAGAGCAACGAAATACAAAGAGAAACAAGAAAAAATGATAAATTAAAAAACCAGCGACCTTCTGCTAATTTCTGTTCGCCTGGTATCTCAGATTTTAATTTAACGGTTTTCTGCCATTTGAGCGGTGGAAAGTGGAGGCAGAAAATTAGAGAAATTAGATCGAAAAAAGAGAGCAACGAAATCCGAAGAGAAACAAGAAAAAACGAGAAATTAAAAAAACCAGCGACCTTCTGCGTAATTCTGTTCGCCTGGGATATCAGATTTTAATTTAACGGTTTTCTGCCATTTGAGCGGTGGAAAGTGGAGGCAGAAAATGAGAGAGATTAGATCGAAAAAAGAGAGCAACGAAATACAAAGAGAAACAAGAAAAAACGAGAAATTAAAAAAACCAGTGACCTTCTGCTGATTTCTGTTCGCCTGGTATCTCAAATTTGAATTTAACAGTTTTCTGCCATTTGAGCGGTGGAAAGTGGAGGCAGAAAATGAGAGAAATTAGATCGAAAAAAGAGAGCAACGAAATCCGAAGAGAAACAAGAAAAAACGAGAAATTAAAAAAACCAGCGACCTTCTGCGTAATTCTGTTCGCCTGGGATCTCAGATTTTAATTTAACGGTTTTCTGCCATTTGAGCGGTGGAAAGTGGAGGCAGAAAATGAGAGAGATTAGATCGAAAAAAGAGAGCAACGAAATACAAAGAAGAAACAAAAAAAAACGAGAAATTAAAAAAACCAGCGACCTTCTGCTGATTTCTGTTCGCCTGGTATCTCAGATTTGAATTTAACAGTTTTCTGCCATTTGAGCGGTGGAAAGTGGCGGCAGAAAATGAGAGAAATTAGATCGAAAAAAGAGAGCAACGAAATACAAAGAGAAACAAGAAAAAACGAGAAATTAAAAAACCAGCGACCTTCTGCTAATTTCTGTTCGCCAGGTATCTCAGATTTTAATTTAACGGTTTTCTGCCATTTGAGCGGTGGAAATTGACCCTTCCGCGGCCGGTGGGGGTCTGCTTGCACCCAATTATACCTGATCCCACCCCTTTTTTGTTTGAAGAAACTTTAAATATATATATTTTCCTTTTTACATTTATTATTATATATTTTTTTTCTCTTTTTTAGGCCTTGCCGCCCGGCTTCCCCTCTCCACCGAACTGATCGAACCCCCCTTTCGGCCCATGTGAGTACTGTGAATGTGCGCTATCCTTTAATGACTTTGGCTTCTTTTCCAGCCCATCCTGCATCCTTGGTCCGTGATGCCAATCGTCATACATGCCCGTGACTAACAGGTCCTCCAACCTTTCGCCCGGCTGCATCATGACGATCGGCCCTGGCTCGTGGCGTGACCTCTGCCCCATGCAGCTGCTCCGGACCCGAGGATCATCCGACTCCTCGCCCGTAAGCAACGCGTGGGTAGTGTCTTCTGCCCGGCCAAGCCCGACGGTTGTAGATGACCCAGGCATCCTGGACCCCAGGATCCGGATTATCCCTCACATTTCATTGGACCCCCGAGGGTATCTCTCCGCCCGGGTCTCGGTCAGCCGAACGCCTTTGGCTTCTGGTATGTCGTTCTTACCAGTTTTCCTTTTCCTCTCTTTTTTTTTTGTTTTATGCTCATCTGTCCTTTCAATTTGTTCTTCCAGATTTGGGCTTCCGTCGTCTGCACGTGCCGACTCGTTCCAGACTTTTACCTTTAGCGGAGAAGCTGCGGAATTTAAACCGAAACACGTCGGGGTTATAAAATACCCTTTTCTTTTATAACTTATATCAGTTTTCTTTCCGTATATCTGCCTCTCTAGCCTAATTAGAGCGTGATAAGTTAAGAGTGATAGTGCAAAAGCAAAACCCTAAGTAAGAAAACCCCAATTGACTGGAATAGAAAAAAAACGCAGAGGAGCTTCATCATAATTGCCATATACGAGTGAGCCGCTAAAAATAGCATAAGTGTAGTGGAATAGTTAAAAATAGTTTTCTTTGAGAGCAGTAGAAGATGCCGTTTTACAGTTTTAATCGTCGTTCCCTTTTAATTTTCGTAAGTGTCTCTCTTTTCCCAGCCACTTATTGATACTCGCCATATTAGTAATGAGAGCCGAAATGAAAAGTGCATAGAGAAGAGATAAAAGTTCAATACTGAGAGGGCGAAAAGAAAAACAAAAGGAAAACAAAAAAATGATAGAGCAGGCCTATATGACGTTAGTTTCTCTCCCCCTTCTTGATTAGTGTGTGCTTTTTCTTTACTTTCTTTGGGTGTTACAGCAATTATAGCCGAGTCGTCAGATCGCATCAATAAAAGCGCTTTTGGAGATGGATGGCACGTAAGTAAGAAACACCAATTAATTATTTAGCTTAGAATGCATGCATAAAGACACTTGTACAAGCCTCAAGCAAGCCGGTCGTGTTTCTGCATCGCTCTCACATTATTCGCCTAATCAAAAAAGAAACTTATAAACTGTAATTAATTCAATTTGGTCTTAAGTATCGGAGTTACACACATATTCATATTTTATAAAGCTTGTGTATACTCAGTGTTTTAAATTGATTTATTTCTTTTAATTTTTCTGTGGCTGCCGAACAAACATACATACATACATACATCTAACAGTGGATCGTTGCATTGCATTGTTTTTGTTTAGACAATTGTTATTGCTATTCGATCGGTTGCTTTGCTTTGCTTTGACTCATCAACTCATTGCTCTTTGGCACTCACCGTTCTCGCGCATAATCCGTTGCACTGCCTACTCACTCTCTGGATTTCACGCGAGCTGCACTCTGGCTCTCACTCTCACCATACGACGCCTGCATTCTTCGTTTATGGTCTAATATCTCGGCGCCTCTGCTTTGCTTTATTGGAGTTTGTCGTTAGCTTTCGTCACTTCGCTGCGCCGTCTGCCCTGTATATATGTACATACATACGTACATACATAACTGCTGATCATCGTGCTCTTTCTGCTGCTGCCTGGTCTCTCATCTAGCTTGTCCTCTCAGTGCGTCTTTTTTCTCGCTGTGCACAGTGACCCAACAGCTGTTGAACATGGCTCTTATCTGCAGTGCAAAGAAATGCGAATTTGGTGGCACCATTAATGGTGATTCCTACCTCAGCTGCTGGCTTTGTGAAAATTACGCTCATATAAAATGTGCTGGAGGTGGTCACTTTGGACGTCTTAATGACTTAATATCGAAACGCATGGGTCTCACTTGGTCATGTTTGGCCTGCAGGGAGATTGAGGCGGAAATGCGCACCTTTATGAGACAAACGAGGAATGGTTTCCAAGATGTTCGGAAGCAATTCAATGCTCTCAACGAGAAGTTCCTTACGTTGGAATCGCAATTTCTGGGCCTCAAACTCTTGAGCGAGTCACCAAGAAGGAAAATACCGAACAACAACCTACTGCTGGTCGTACCTAGTGGAACGCCTGCCTCTCACCTACCACCGATGGACTCATTTTCTACTCCTAGTGGCCAACCTTCACCGATGGATGTCCATCCGCCATCGGAGGATCCAGCCTTTCTCACGCCTAACAACTTTAACTTTGGACTCAGTTGCCAGTGATGGAATTCCTAACAGTAACCAGCTTCCAGTTGCAAATGATTTGCCGGTCTCTGTTACATTGAATGGTGATGGATCGGCAGCCTCTTCTAGCTCCTCAGCTCCCGCCCGGAGACTTTTAGGAGTAGCTCCACCAGCTCGCTTTTCCGGTGTTCCACTCAGCGCGGTGGTCCCCCGCAAAGCAATCTTTGTCTCTCGTCTTATTCCCGAAGCCACACCGGATGATGTCAAACTACATCTAAGCTCTTATCTTCAATCGCCGCCGGATAACTTTATTATAACTAAATTTAATTTTACACATAAGCGTAATATCGCATCTTTCAAAATTCTTCTTCCCGATTCTCTTGTATCCAAAGCTTTGGAACCGGCTGCATGGCCTGAGCACACTATTATGCATGAATTTCTGCCTAGAGACTCTACCCAGAATCCTCGAGTTACTCTCCCTAAGATTTCAAAAAACTAAGGAACCATTTCTCCATCCAATATCAGAACGTACGCAGTCTTTTAGGTAAATTGTCTAAAATACATACGGACAGTGCCTCTTTTGAATTCGACGCTATCGCCATAACTGAAACCTGGCTTAACTCCTCTGTCTCCGATCATGAAATTCTCGTCCACAAGTTCACCACTTATAGAATGGATCGTCCATCATTCGCTGGTGGGGTTCTTATTGCAGTGAAAACGGCATTTGCATCCGAGCTGTTTCCATTCAATAACATCCATGGTATCGAATTCGTTGCAGTCAAAATCCGTATTGGAACAGCATATATCTTTTTGACCTGTTCTTATATCCCACCCAGATCTGATGCCGTTGTTTATTTGAACCACCTTTCTGCAATTCAATCTGTAGTTTCTGCTTTAAGCTGTGCTGATCAGATACTAGTTATGGGTGACTTCAACATCCCATCTCTATCTTGGCAACAGGATGATTCAAACATGTTGCTACCTGGAAGTCAACATGATTTCGTCGAGGGGGTAACTGACGTCTCGCTTGCCCAAATTAACTCTGTCAGAAATAATAGAGATAGACTGTTAGATCTCATCTTTGTCAGCGATGCCTCTCGTACAACGGTTTTAAGAGGCAATCCGATATCTTTTCCTGAAGATCCGCATCATCCTACTTTATCTATATTTTTCGAGGTCTCTATTACTAACACCATTTTACCTTCAAAAAGTCGTATAAAATGTTTTCGCAAAACTAATTTTATCGATCTTTGTCTACATCTCTCGCAAGTTGATTGGTCCTTTCTTCAGTCCTCATCTCATATAGAGCCTACTGTCAATCTGTTTTACGAAACATTATACTCTGCCCTCGATACCTACGTCCCTGAAGTCACCGTATTTGTATCCTCTAAGCCTCCGTGGTTTTCCAAGTATCTGTCTTACCTAAAAAATAAAAAATCTCGGCTCTAAAAAAGGTACCAGATAACTGGTTCTTTGTCTGTCTTTGCTCAATATTCTTCGGTTCGCTCTCAATTTATTACGGTCAATAAGAAATGTTATAACGTATATCTTTCCCAATGTGGCAAAAATTTCCGTAGTAATCCCAAAAAATTATTTTCGTTCGTCAACTCAAAACGCAAGTCTAACGCGTTCCCTTCTTCCCTTCAGTTACAGTCTAAAACTGAAACTTCAGATACTTTTGACTCCTCCACCCCTTATCCATATCATCTACCTCATGTAAATAACGTGTTTCTTCCCTTCCTTGATGAAAGTACAGTCTTCGAAGGGTTGTCATCAATTGACATCTGTTTCTCTGCGGGTCCAGATAAAGTTCCGAGCTGTATTTTAAAATACTGCGCTCAAGCCCTAACTCATCCTTTGACCTTCTTATTTAATTTATCCCTGGAGCATTCTCGCCTCCCCATGATCTGGAATGAATCCTACCTTATTCCTCTTCACAAGAAAGGGTCCAGATCTAATATCGAAAATTATCGTGGTATTGCTAAACTGTCTGCCATTCCGAAGTTGCTCGAGCACCTTGTCACTCGTCAATTGCAACACGCATGTTCTAGCATTATATCCCCGACGCAACATGGTTTTTTTAGACATCGATCAACATCTACTAACCTTTTAGAATTCTCGTCTCTAATCAACCGAGGATTTCAAAGTGGCTTGCAGACTGACGTCATTTTTACAGATTTCAGTAAAGCTTTTGATTCTGTTAATCATACTTTACTGATCCATAAACTCTCTTTATTAGGTTTTCCCACAAATCTTGTAAATTGGATATCATCGTACTTGTCGAATCGCACACAGCGTGTGTTGTTTAACAATTTCTTGTCGAATGTTGTCAAAGTAACCTCTGGAGTTCCTCAAGGAAGCTTATTTTCAATTTGTTTGTGAACGACCTGCCCCAAGTTATTTTGCACTCAGTTACTTTAATGTATGCTGATGACGTTAAAATTTTTTTTTTCCTTCTCCGACTGGTACTTGCATACTCGCCTACAACTTGACCTTGATGAATTAAGCATTTGGTGTTCAAATAACCTACTTTTCTTGAACCATTCTAAGTGCAAACTTATGACTTTTCACCGCCGTGCACCACATTTGGTCTCCTATTCTCTAGGACACCATGTCCTGGATCGAATCTCCACATCAAATGACTTAGGAGTCCTTTTCGATCACAAGCTATGTTTTAATAGCCATATTGCTTCAACTGTTAACAAAGCTAAGGGAGTTCTAGCGTTTATTAAGCGTTGGTCAAAAGAGTTTGACGATCCGTATATAACTAAAGCACTGTACGTCTCGTTGGTTCGCCCGATATTGGAGTATTGTTCTTGTGTGTGGAGTCCACAATACAAGGAGCAACAAATTATTATTGAATCCGTTCAAAAACAATTTTTAATATTCGCCCTTAGACATCTAAACTGGGACTCTGACAGACTCCTTCCACCATACCTATCTAGGCTAAAACTACTGAATCTACCCTCTTTACACCATCGCAGAATTTGCAATGGCGTGGTATTCATGCATAAGCTCATTCTCGGGATTGTGAACTCCCAAACGCTTTTGGGACGAATCGATTTTTCGGTTCCCTCCAGACCAACCCGTACCTTCCGCCCCATCCGATTATCCATATGTAGATCTAATTACTCCCAGCATGAACCTTTCCGGGTTTTATGCAATAATTATAATTACTTGTACCATTTAATATCCCCCGAATTATCCCTTGAAAAAATTATATTTAACATTTATCATTACCTTAGTTTAGAAAATGTGTAAATTGTATCTTTCCTTTCTGTCTTGTACATATATAATTAGTTTGTTTTTTTTTTTCCTTTTTATTCCTATTCCATAATTAGCAGATAATTGCTAAATAAAGAAATAAATAAATAAATAAAGAGAGAATAGAGGTATAAGAGAGAATAGAGGGAGAATCCAAGTTCCAGATGAAACGGAACAGTAATTGTACCCCTCACAGTTTTGAAGCCATTATATTTGCATTGGAACAAAAGAAAAAGAGCACAGTTTAAGTAGAACTGGAACGTACAAAGTGCAGGTTGACGGTCTCGAATGGAAAACGGTTCTAATTCGAACAATTTTTACCATTTTGGCGACACTTTTATATAGGCATGCTAGTTTAATTCGCTCGCTTTTTATTTAGATAACTTTTCTTCATTTTTACTAATGTTATGGATAAATTTGTACTCTTTATATTTTTACATAGTTATATTGCAGACCAGTAATATTTTTTTTGGGATAGCCGACTTAAACATACCCTTTGTCATTATCTGGGTATATTCTGAATTCGTATATTGTTGAATTCCGAGATTCTAGAGTTTTTGGGTTAGGAAAAATGGAAATCTGTCTTAAATAAATAAGTTTAAATTAATTTTAATATGTTCTAGTTTGTTCGTGTTGTGGGGAGCCATGCCTCGCTGTATTATGGAGATAGGTTAATGTGGTGGTTGTTTCAGGGATCATCGGCCACTAATTTGGTCTTGCGGCTAGGATGATCATGGTAGGGTGGGCAGTCTGCTGTCGTAGCAACATCAACGCAGCATTACAACAACACCTCAGCTGGTGCAAGAACATCATGCCGTGCAATATATATCAGTGCAATAAGTAGTCAATTTGACTTCGTTTTCCCTATCTATATTGTTGTTCTGCCCAATCGATCTTGTGTTTTGAGTTAAACCAGCACGCGAATTTTTAATGTAATTATATATGTACAATGCGAGCAGGTAGCACCTTGGTCTTTCTTAACCCACCCAGACTGTTTCTTCACTGGTGCTACTCTCGACTTAGACGTGAACAATTTCACTGCGACCTGTCCTAGCGAATTCTCAGTGCGCACATAAATACAGCAGCCGTATGCCCGAATCGAGGCGTCGCAAAATCCATGCAGTTGAATAGTCCTGGCGTCGGGCTGCAAACAAAACCGCGGTACCGATAGTGACGAGAGTGAATTCAATGACTCCAAACAGTTGCTCCATGCATTGCTTAGAGTCTGTGAAATAGACTCGTCCCAATCCAGTTTTAACAGCCACAACTCCTGAAGAATAAACTTAGCGACGATGACTAGCGGCGACAGCAGACCGATTGGATCGAATAGCGATGATGTAGTGGATAAGATTGTTCGTTTTGTGGTGGTGGCAAAGATTTCCTTGGGAGTGAAGGTAAAGCTAAATACATCAATTTGTTGATGCCACGAGTGTGCTACTACTCTCATTCTCTGATGTGTTTAGTTTCTTAATAGAGTCATCATCCATCACGCCTGGATGATTGGAATGCCATTTGCTTAAGGGTAACTGACCATAAGCGAGGGTAGCTGTGATTTCTGTTTTGAGTTTGAGAAGATCATCAACATAAAACGCCTTTTTAACAGCCGCAGCTCCTAAGGGCCACGTATCCTTACAATCATCCGCTAAGTGATGCAAACTACGAGTTGCGAGGTATGGGGCGGACGCGGTCCCATATGTTACGGTATTGAGTTGATAGGTTTGAAGCTCGGCATTTGGGGACGTTCGCCACAAAATATACTGGAATTTTCTATCCTTCTCCCCCACAAGCACCTGTCTATACATCTTAGTGACGTCAGCAGTGATGCCGAACCTATGCATGCGGAATCGTAGCAATTGCAGGTACAACTCATCCTGAATGGTCGGACCGACTAAAAGAAGATCGTTAAGTGACTTCTGCGATGTTGTACGGCAAGAAGCGTCAAATACGACTCTGAGCTTCGTTGAGGTGCTGCTTGCCTTGGGAACGAAATGGTGAGGAATATAATAATGTGGTTCCTCCAAGTTTGGCTTCGGTACTATGGACATGTGACGAAGACTTTCATATTCCTGCATAAACGATAAATATTGCAAGCAAATCTCCGGTAAACGAGCAAGACGTCTCTCAATGGCAAAAAACCGATTACGAGCTGTATCGACTGAATTTCCAAGACAGATTGGGTCTTCTTGGAATTGCAAGCGCACGACAATTCGCCCACTGGCATCCTTCTGTGTTGTATCCCTATAGTGTTCCTCACAGCGACGATGAGTTGGGAGACCTTTAGCTCTTGAATCGCCGATTAAGTCAACCTTCCATAACTGCTGTAAGTTTTTGTCGATCGACTCTTCTACAGTCACCAAGCACAACGATGGCTGTATATTCTGCTGGCGTTGGTACCTCCCAGCAACAACCCAACCGAACAGAGTCTTCTGCAACGTGGGAAGATTGGGACCAATGCGAATCTGGCCAACAGCAAGAGCTCCATAGAAGGCTTCGGTTCCCAATTACAAATCAATGCGCCTAGACCTAAAGAACGATTCATCTGCCAGTGGAGTATTGGCAGGTAGGTTCCAATTTGATATGTCGATCTCACTATCTGGCTGGTAGGTAATGTGAGAGGTTATTCCGAACTGGAGAGTTAGCTGATAGCCAGATGTGCGCGACTTAATAGAAGTCGTCGTACGAGCCTTAAGGTTAGTAAGGGACTCTCCGATACTGCGGATTCCGATGTGGTGCTTTTCACGACGAAGGCGAAGCTTTTGAGCGAAGTTCTCGGTTACAAAATTAACCTGCGAACACGAATCAAGCAATGCTCTACCAAGTTTGTATTCACCTGAGACATCCTTGACCAATACCATCGCTGTCGCTAACAGTATCTGATCCTCTGCTGCTACTTCCATGTGTGAATGAGACGCTGCTTGATGAGACTGACTAGCAGTAGGTGGCCAGGAGGGTAGCGATGATTGTGTTTCTTGTGCTGGAGTTGAGGTTTGTCCTTCTGACGATTGTGGTGTTTGTTGCGACTGAGAGTGATGCAAGGTTGAATGATGATTCCGATTACAGGTACGGCAACGATGAGTCGATGAGCATTGTGCCACTCTATGGCCGTTTCCAAGACAATTGATGCAGAGACCGAGGCGTTTCACATTATCGAACCGTTGATTGCTGTTCATAGCCTTGAACTGCGAACAGTTCGTAATTTTATGACCAGAACTAGAACAAAGGGTACAAGACAATTAGTAATGGCAAACGATGAGGTTGTATGGTGATTTGAATGACGATTGGACTTATTGGTTTCAGCCTTTCGTTGCGACGAAGTACCAGCCGAGGTTCCAGACGAATGGAGAAACTGACAGTGGCATTCCAACAACTGTGTGCATTTTAGCCAGGTCGGCAGAGTCTTATTGTCCAGCGATTCCTTCCACTTAATCCGAGTTGGCTGATCACACTTCTCCATAACTATATATATGAGCATAGCTTGAGCAATATTCTCAGGTTTGCCGATGGATTCCAAAGAGCTGAAGATAGCGGAGGCTTTATCCACTAAACTACGAAGCTGCTGACTGTTAGCCCTTTCCACAGGTTGTAGTGCATACAATGATTCGATTCCTTCTAGAAAAATAAGAGTAGAATTGTCATAACGTTCTTTGAGTTTTTCAAGAGCCTTCGGATAGTTTTCGCTGGTAACCTGGAATGCCTGAACTGTGTCTAACGCCGGCCCCTTTAGGCAGGTCAGCAAATAATTAAACCTTTCTATGTTAGACAGTCCAGACTCACGCACAATAAGTTGATCGAACGAATTTATGAAATTCTTATAATTCGCATAAGTGCCGTCAAACGTAGGCAGCGACAACCTCGGCAACGATGACCGCAATGGCGGCGGGTGGTGATCCGGCGTCAATATGCTAGCGTTCAGATCTCCTCCTAGTTTTTCCTTTATGGATAGCTTTATTGCTATGTAGGTATCTTCCAAGTCCGCACGTCCTTCATCGTTCGGACTAAGATCCTCGATGTCAGATTGAACGCAACACAAATGCACGCAACAACAGCAAGCAGGCACCAGATCAGCAGCAAGAGAACAAATTTAGAAGCGAGCGACGGCGACAAAAAAAAGGGTTGAGCGCAATTCCAGTCCAGAGAGTGAGCGAGACGAAACGAAAGTGTAGTTGTTGCACTTGCAAATTATGTACCGACGAAGCTGTTTGATGGAATATACATCAAATGCGAGTAATTTAATTGTTCACAGAATTAACACACGAGCCCCACGTTGGGCGCCAAAATGTTTGATCGAGGAGCGTTTTCCTCAATATAGTTGTTCAAGGATGGGGGTGTGTCAATCTCCAAGTGAGCTAATTAAACTCGATGCGAAGAAATTTGCTGGAATCCAATAATAATCCGAAAAGTCGAGGGGGTTCAGTTGAGTGCTAGCCAATGACTATTTATTTGTTTTCTAAGTGCATGAGCACTGAGCATAAGCGGGCTTCTAGTGTGGTGAATGCAATTACAAATTTAGTGCAAGAGCGTAACAAAGAGAGTAAAAATGAGCGTAAGGTACTACAAGGCGAGGGTCATTTAAGTGACTATTATATTATATTATGGCATTAAGAGTTTGATCGAACAGGG
Source organism: Drosophila obscura (assembly GCF_018151105.1). Taxonomy (NCBI): domain Eukaryota; kingdom Metazoa; phylum Arthropoda; class Insecta; order Diptera; family Drosophilidae; genus Drosophila; species Drosophila obscura. The sequence goes on along the minus strand of NW_024542848.1, from coordinate 3,745,367 downwards.
TATATATGAGATTTGTGGTGAAAGTGGATGTGTGTAACGCAGAGAAGGAAACGTTTCCGACCCCATAAAGTATATATATTCTTGATCAGCATCAATAGCCGAGTCGATATAGCCATGTCTGTCTGTCCGTCCGTCTTGTTTGTCACCTAGTCCTCCTAGCTCTCTAGAGCAGCCAAAATTTCTTTCCGGACTTATGTGATATCACACTTCTACAAGTGTATTTCAAAATTTCGCTCGCCCCCTTCCGCCTTCACAAAGGACGAAAATCTGTTGCACCCACAATTTTTGAAGATACGAGAAAACTAAAAACGCACTATGGTACAGAATAATCATATCTACCAGATTGCCGAATCTGAATCAGATTGGATTATTATTATAGGCAGAGCAAAGACATTAACTTTCAGTTGCTTCCCCACCTCCTCCGGTGCTGCTGACGCTACTTATTCTTTTTCTCGCTCGCCACACTCTGCCCTATGCAGTGCGCGATCTTTCGCAGAGAAGATGTAGAATCTACATTTCAGATGTAGAATAAACATATTTGATGTAGATAACAGATGTAGCAAAAAAATGCAAAATGTAAAATTTTTTTAAATTCTACATAAATCATAAGCTGAAAAATGTATATACCGACTTAGCACGGAGTCGTGGGCCCAGAAGCGATTCACACATTCCTTCTCGTTTTTTCCTTATTGTTTGTGATAGTTTATTTTAATAAATTCAATTTTAAAACAAATAAAACCATTTCAATCAAAAAAAAAGTAAACTGTAAGAACCTATCTCAGGCTGGGAATGCATCAGTCTGTCCAGGGTCCTGACTTACAAGATAATTTATAATTCACGAGAACTTTATTGGGAAAACGAGGAATTTTCCAGCAACTAAAATAAAATGGTTAGCGAAATCACAACACTTTTGGTTCCTTGATTTTTAATGGGTATCTTTATTTTTTCGTATTACTATGCTACTGGGTTTTGTTATGTATTAGGTTATTTTTATTTGTTCTACGACGCGTATGGTGGTTCTTGGTTGACCGACTGCCTGACTTGTGTGTTTGTTATTTGTCTAACTGCTTTAGCTGATGGACTGCATCCTGCTATGGCTGATGGACTGCCTCGTCTCTACGCCAGGCAGTGCCTTTTATGGATCGGCCATTGATTTTCCCACCAATGTCTTTCAGATATCTTCTTTCTACTTCGGAATGTTGGAAGGATTCGTACATACATATATATTGCTGAATTATATAGCCGAAAAGTCTGTGTCGAATATTCCAGGTAAGGGAAGTCGGAGACTGCTGACAGGCTCGCGCGTGTGAGTGGATTGCCCGGTAACCGAGGGTTACCTAAGGCAATCGCCTCCCAACAAGTGTCCAATGTCCCAGGTAAGTTGATCGGTGTGCACCGGTACCGTGGGAAAGGTTTATTTAATTATTTAATATTATTTTAGGTACTCATTGCGTAAGCCACCTTGTGCCGGTCTCCTGTATTTTGGCGTGTGCTGAGTTGTCGTTTTTGTTGGCTGTTGACCTCGTCATTTGAGAGTGTTTGGTTCCTTAGGTCTTGCTGCTGTGTGGGTTGATTATATAATCTTAGCCAGCGCCTTTCCGTCGATTGGCCGCGCGTGTGCTGAATTCTCGGTTTTCTTTCTTACCTCGGTCGACGTCTTTCTGTCTTTCGACCTGCGCCTTCGAATTTGTTGGTGTTGATATCTTCAGCTGGGAGTTGCATGTACTGCTTTCGTCGAACCATGGGATCCACCTGAATGCCAGGCGTATTAATTGCCATATCATGCTCCCGATTCTCCAACTTCTGACATCTTTGTTCAAGAAAAGCGGTGAATTCTGATTGCGACTTGTGGGTATGCTATTCAGCAACGAAGTTGCGTAGGTTAGGTTAGGTTAAGACGGCAGTTGGAGAGAGGGGAAATCCCCCCTAATCCAACTCACTTGGTTTTGCTACCGGACCCTACGTGTACCCTTTCTCCCCCTAAACCGTGGTGAGCAATCTGATTGCGGAGTTAAGGGCAGTCCCATCCGGTGGCTTGGATGTATTTGGACAAGATCCCTGGTCTGATTTCGGACAGGTCCGAAATATCGGTGAGGAAAGGAGCCCCAAGAAGCCTACGGTTTCTCAGGGCCGGACAGTGACAGAAGAAGTGCGGGACCGACTCCTCCTCGTCCCTGCAGCTTCTACAGAAGTCGATATGAGGGATTGACAGTCTGACAGCGTGTGTGCCGATCTGCCAGTGTCCCGTGATGGCTCGGATGACGGTAGAGCACTGTACTCTGCTGAGTTTATAGAGCTTTTCCGAGCGTTTCTTTGATCGACTTGGCCAGATCGACCTGGAAGTTTTACAGGTGATGGTTTGCTGCCATCGTCTGTCGTGCGTTAGTAGCCTACACGTAGCAAAAGTCATCGCTACTTGCTTCTTCTCCGGTAGGGGAGCTGTGGTAGTACCCTGCCTAGCCAGTTCGTCGGCTGCATCATTCCCGTCGATATTCCTATGTCCGGGGACCCATATTAGGGAGAGATCTAAATGCTCTGCGGTCTCATTAAGAGACCTGCGGCATAACAGTCGTAGAGTTCGACGATATTGAGCCATGTACTCTGAGAGCTGCTTGGCTGTCTGAGTGTCCGTCTAAAGAAAGTTTGGAGACGATAGAAATAGCCTTGTTTATTGCTTCAACCTCCGCTTGGAACACACTACAGTGATCCGGGAGTCTGAAACAATGACTAATGTTGAGCTCGTTACAGTAGATGCCACCACCCACACGTCCGTCTAACTTTGAGCCATCAGCGTATATGTGGATCGCATTTGCGGGTCCAGGTTCGCCCCTCTCCCAGTCCTCCCTGAGTGGGATTGATACCTGGAAAGGTGTCGAGATGTGATCACTCGGCATACAGTAATCTGTCCCCTCCGATAGTTGCGGGAGTCTCGCTTTCCAGAGTTTAGATTTTCTCATTCTGAGAGCGGAAAGAGTTGCCACCTTTTTGAGTTCTACAGCGAGAAGGTAAAACATGGTATCGAAGGCTTCGCCTGGGGTTGTGCGTAGTCCGCCCGTTATGCATAGCTCTGCCATGCGTTGGACGCGGCTGAGTTTGCTAAGAAAAATTTTCCAGTGCTGGCCACCACACCACCACTCCGTACATTAGGATTGGTCGTATGATGGCGGTATATAGCCACCGGACTATATACGGGGTCATTCCCCATTTGAGTCCGATGGATTTTCTGCAGGTATAGAGGGCCACAGTGGCCTTCTTTACCCTATCCTCTATGCTCAGTTTCAAATTGAGCTTCCTATCGAGGATCAGACCAAGATACTTGGCATTATTGCTAAAAACTAGCGTTTCCCCACAGAGTTTTGGAGGATCCAGTGTCGGAATCTTGTACTTCCTAGTGAAGAGTACTAGTTCCGTTTTAGATGGATTAACACCTAGCCCGCATTTGTCTGCCCACTGGGACAGTTTCATGAGAGTGATTGTCATGCACTCGTATAACGTCTGTGGAAATTTCCCAGAGAATGCTATGGCAACATCATCAGCGTACGCCACCACGTGACATCCGCCCCACTCTATCTCCCGCAGCAGTTCATTTACTGCTACGTTCCATAGGAGGGGCGAGAGGACTCCGCCCTGCGGCGTACCTCTGCTGACAAACCTGGTGAAAGTTGATGTCCCCACTGAGACCTAAACGGTCCTGCATTGAATCATCGAGGCTCACCATCCGGGAATCAGTCCCCAGGTCCGTCAGTGCACTTGTGATGATGTTGTTAAAAGCGCCTTCTATGTCAAGGAAGACCACCAATGTGTATTCCTTACAGTTAAGGGACGTTTCAATGATCGATGTAATCGCGTGTAAGGCCGTCTCGGTGGATCTTCTTTTCCGATAAGCGTGCTGAGAATCAGAGATTAGATTTGGGGGGAATACTCGCCCTGAGATGCAGCCCTAAAAGCCGTTCCATCGTCTTCAAAAGAAAGGACGAAAGACCTATTGGTCTGACATCTTTGGGGGCAGTGTGCGAGGGCTTAAGCCTAGTACTCAGATCTAAAAAAACACCTCGCGAACAGAATCAGGGTTGATATTCGTATGAAACCGATACGAAATTTTTCAAGGCAAAAACTGTTTTCTAGGACTTCGAAATTTGCTTGTATTGCTGGTATGTTTCGACCCACCTCGAAAATTATATCAATTTGATATATTTTGCCAGCAAACACGAAGCAAAAATTGCAATAAGAGAACAAAAAACCAAATGAAATATTTTAATAATGAAGAAAAATAGAATCTAATTAATGCAGTATTATCTGAATGAGAATTATATGGATATTATAATTTTTTATTTTTTATTAATTTTTCATAAATGTAAAACAAATATTGTTTTCAAAACATTTTTTCTTCACGGTGTCCGGCACGGGAGGCGTCGTCATCTGCTGCTGCTGATGGTCAGACACATTGCCTTGACAATAAAATATTGGGGAGCCCAGGATATGCCTGGGGAAGAGCGGCCCCAGCCGAAGAAGTACATTTTATTAACTTTAAACTTCAAACCAAGCAGCGGTCTGAGCAGAGTAGCCGTTCGGAATGTAGTGCACACCTCTGGTCACTCCACTGCACTATGGTCCCAACGACCACTTTTGTTGGCCAAAACCCATTTTACAAAAGTTAAAAAACCGTGGTTTTGATCACTCTGTATTAGAAAAAGAGTAAGCTTATAAGTTGCGTACCAGAAATTTCCATAGATGGAAATCCATTCGCAAAATCAGCTGTGCAACCCAGCTGTTCTTGCTGAACAGCACGCGCAGTGAAAAAGTGTCAATTTAATTACAGTTTTAAATCTCTCATAAATTGAAAAATACGATTAACCGATCAAATTTTTTGATGGAATCTTAATTTGTTGGGTTTTTACTACTTATTTTGTTTTGTTAACTGTATCTAGTAGTTGTCATGTCTTAGTAATTTTAGGTTAAAGTGAGTCCTTTTTTTTTACCAAGTTTTATTGAAAACTGATTTTTGAAAAGGCATATTTATTGAGTCCCACCTTGAAATCTATTGTGTGTCGTAGATTAATAAATTCATGTTAAAATGTATATAGTAAGAAATACCAAGAGCACAAATCTTAAAATTTTCATTAGTAGATCATAACCTCAAAATCAACAATGCAGAGTTGTTTGGCGTTTAATTTTGTTCTAAAACAATTAGTTGTATGCCCAGAGAAGGCTAAATTGATTCTCAAGGCTGTACAGAACCCACTAGGAAAGCCGCCAACTTTTTGAACCAACGAGCACCCTGTAAAAAGCGTTTTCCACCCTGACAAAAGTGTTTTTCTCTTGGCGGCAACAATTAACAAATTTTTTGTTTTCAATTATTTATCAATTTATAATTTTAATAAACATTAATTAAACTAGTGTCCTAATAAAACTGATATAAATACTTGCTATTTCCTATAATTAATTATTTTTTAATATGCATTATTAAAAAAAAGGCGGTGCAACACCCATTTTTTTTTGTAAATATTCTTCCTGTTGATTATATATATACAATACAAGAAAATAATTTGAAAAATCTTGTTTCGTTTTCGAGTTATTAATTTTGGCCAACAAAAGTGGTCGTTGGGACCATAGTGCACTGGCCGCTCGAAGAATACATGACATTTGTTTGCTGGCAAACAGTTTTTGGATCTGAGTACTAGGCTTTACCTGCCTTGGGTATAAAAACGACTTTGGTCTGTGTCTGGGATTTGTCCGTGAGAGAAAATTCCCTCGTAAACCTGTTTGAGCCAGTTTATGGCCCTTTGTCCGGCGTGGATTAGTTGGGCTTGGATGATGCCATCTGTTCCCGCAGACTTGTAGGCCCTAAAGCTTTTCATTTCTCAGGATATGTTCTCCTGTCTTAGCAGTTTTAGAATGGATCTAGAGGCAATAGAAGGAGGTGCGCTGTAGTTTGGTCTGTTTACAACGCAGCCTGGGAAGTGTGTGTTGAGGAGAAGGTTTAGCGATTCATTGCTGGACATCGTCCATGACTTATCGGCTTTCTTCAAGTAACCCAAGGTTGGGGTAGACCTCGAAAGTACTTTGCGCAAGCTTGAAGCTTCGCGTTTGGCTTTCCTAAGTTCCTTGTTATAGGTTGATAGAGTGACCTTGTACTCGGACCAGTTCAGGGAGAATACGGCCCAGGTGGTCTGAGTAACGAGGCCAGCTTGTCCGCATGAGGTTCCGGAATTGGACTGGACTCGATATGGAGATTGAGAAAACAGTTTCCACGTACCTGTGGTCCGAGAAGGAGTGTTCAAGGACCCTCCAGGATACTATGTTATTCTGTATCGTGTGAGAGGCAAGTGTGATGTCCAGGACCTCCTCGCGATCTTTAATAACAAAAGTGAGATCGTTCCTTCGGTTTAATAAGACCATCTGTGTGGTCAGTATATAGCTGAAAAGGGACTCACCCCGTTCATTGGTGTCGGTGCTTCCCCACTGACTGTGGTGCGCGTTAGCGTCGCATCCCACAATTAGGCCGATGTCCTTGGCCTCGCAGTCTGCGATGAGAGGAGGAGAACAGGAATGTCAGGGACATTCCTGAGACCCGCCTCCACCATTGTCTCGTCGGCATCGCTCTCGGTGGGCTCCGTATCCCCTCCGACATCGATGCGTCCAAGACCCCTGGCTTTGTCGCTTGCATCCGACTCGTAGCGGTCCAAGATGTCGTCCGACATCTCAGAAGCTAAGTCTGACAGGCGATGGCTTTCACCGTGCCTTGATGCCACCCGGCGTCCTCACATTTAGGCGGTGGCCCGCCATTCACCGCGAGCTCCTCCATAAATCTGTCCTGAAGCTCTCCATCTCACCACCTCAGCAAACGATCTGTTCACCGGGTTGGTTTTCGCCCGCTTGGCTTGCTGGGCTTGGCCTGGCTGTATAGCGGGATCCTCCGCTTTCCGGCTTTGGCTGGCTGGAAATCCGGGATTATCGATGTGGCGCATAGCCTCTGCTCCAACCCCTTTTCCGACGACTTGAAATCCGGGTCGTCGTTGGACAGGATGAAAGCAGCGCGCCTCCTGTCTTGGTAGGACGGCTTCTTCCCCTGTGGTGCAGTACCTCGCCTGCCGAGGTTGACGGGGTTTCCCCAGTCACAGGGCGCTTTCCAGTCGCGATTACGCTCTGCTTGGCAGCCACCCCGATAACCGGTTTGCCCCCGGTGCCCCCCGACGTGGATGGGCCCGATTGTCTTATCGGACCCCTCCTCGCATCGGTAGCTGCTAGAAGACGGCGGACCGACTGAGTCTCCTTCCCCGTCTTATTAGAACCTGGCTTCCCAGGCGTTGATGTAGAGGGATTGGCTTTTTCCTCCGGTAGTTTAGGAGGAGTACCGAGCGCCTTTGATGTTTTTGTTAGACAATTTATTGATTTAGGTATGTAGTTCCATAGCGACATATCTCCGCGCGACATATCTCCGCGCGACATATCTCCTGACTTTGGCGTCATATCTCCGCGCGGACATGTGTCGTTTTTGAGACAACATATCTCCGCGCGGTCTCAAAAACGACATATCTCCGCTAAATACTGGGCGGACATATGTCGTTTCAAGAACGACATATCTCCGCGCGGAGTTTGTCGTCATATCTCCGCGCGGAAAATGTATGGACGGAGATATGTCGCGCGGACTTATGTCGTTACCCAATGTAGTTCCCATGAGTAGGCAGGAAGGGATAGTCACTCGAGGCATAGCCCGCTTGCCCCTGAAAGCCTAATTTAAAATGGAAGTCGGCAGGTATCCAGAGTTCGCATATACAGCACCGAGCTCCCCCTCGGCCACGCATCCATTAACATATCTTGTTCCATCGTGGATTGGGGTAATTTCACTACGAGAGTTTTCTTCTCTCTGTCCGACTACATTTAGCCAGCACCCATGGCAGAGACTTGACCGTACCACGGCCTGTTTTCAGCCGCCGCCACGAGGAGAGTATAGTCGCACTTCCACCGTTGTGTACAGTTACGGTGGGTGACGGGTCGCTCGTGATCCCCCCGCATCCTAGAAACCAGGAGCAAGGCCGCATCGGATCGAGGCAAGCCCTGACCCGATACGCCCATACCCCTAGTCCGAGGGTACAGTTAGGCGAGACAGCCCTTCATCCGTGATTCCCCCTGTATCACCCGAATGGCTGACGGCCAACGAAGTTGCGTATCGCTGTACACTTTCTGCAGCAGGCTGTGTATCCAAATTCTGTCAGCAATCTGCTCCGTTGTACCCATACTCTTTAAGGCTCGAAGATTCGCATTCACGGTATCCGACAAGGACCGCAGTTGGGACACAGGCGAAGCCTCAATTCTCGGCACACCCAGAATTTCCTTGACATGTGCCTGAAAAATTAAATACTTGTTATTAAACCGTTTATTAAGGTGGTCTAGCGTGATGGGATAGCTGGCGTGGCTGCACTCTACCGACGAGATAGTAACTAGAGCTGGTCCTTTCAGGCAGGATCCACGTGCTGCAGTTTCTCCACATTCGTTAAATCGGTATCCTTGTCTATTATGGAGGAAAACATGCTCCATACTCAGGAAGTTTCAACTCCAGCAGGCGGGACCAACTCTGCATGGGAGCATTGTGGGCTGCCGCTTGTTCAACTCCCGCTTCATGCGAATCTCCAACATGACCGGGCACTCGTCAAACTTATCCCTCAAGGGACTACCGATCTCATCGAGATCGATCATATCCAAGGCATCCAAGGTTCTCGTTGAACGAAGCGACCAGATCCGCCAGAAACTTTAGTCGCACTTTCAACTCCTCCTCACTGAGTTCACCTTGCGCAACGTCGGACACAGGGGACAACGGTGAGGGAGGAAAGAGTGAGGGGGTGCTATTAGAAGCCATTGCGTTTTAGAGTCACTGGCACACAGGGGTTAACACCCGGTGAATAACCTCAAGCAGTTTGAGCTGAGCTCCACAATCGATCGCAGCGTTTGTACACACGGGCCAGTAACGAGTTCACAGTTTGAAACGAACTGAGAAGGTGCAGCTGACAACAAAAATGGCATCCACACTTAGAGCACCGTAAACCGAAACGAAACAATAGCAAGCAAACACAAAGCAGATGAAGCGAGAACCATATCTGTTGCTTGCGCATAAACGACGAACCGAAATATCGTGGTTTAAATCGAATTAAAAAACAAACAAGTGTTATGTATTTTTTTGTTTTGTGATATAATCTATATTTATGTTTAGATCACGTCAGGGTCACCAAAATTTTGAGCTTTTGAGCTTCTTCAATAGCTTAGACTTAAATCGAAATTGCAATAAGATTGAAGTCAAGACACAGTTGGTTCGATTATATTATGTATGCTTTATTCGCCATTCAAGGCGAGTAGGAGGACTATGGGGCGAGAATTACAAACATCGGTCCCGAATCGGACCGTGTTTCAACGAGAAAAAAGAGGTTTGATATAGTTCAATGTAATGATGTGACGGTCACTGTGCCAACCGACGATACTTTTGTTTGCGACGATGATAGATTTGGAAGTGCATTCTGCTACGCAGACGTCGGCTGACCAATTTTGGGAAAGGGCAAAAAACTCAAGAGCGCAGAGGTAGGTAGGCAATGAAGTGTGTAAAAGATTAGCTCTGCTCTCATTGCGCTGCCATGGGTCGGCGCGTATCCGAACAGCATTCTTTGAACAATTTTATTTATTAGTAGCAGATTTTATTAGGAATAGATGCCGCTAAAAAGTTTATGAAACTGAACATAAAACCATACCCCACGAACAATTTTTTTTAATAGTCAAAAGTTGCATAAATTGTAAAAATGTTAGAAAGCTTCAGCATTGATCTGCTATATCTTCACGTATATCCATTATATCAAAACAAATCAAAAATCTTGTGAAAGGTGGTACAATTTTTTTGTCAACGTTGTGTTTTTTGTTGATAAATGAGCTTCAGATTTTGATTAAAAACTATAATTTGTTCAATTTTTAAAGTTTGGTTAACGAATTTTAGATCCACTGTTTCTCCATAGATTTTAATAAATAATACATTCAACGACGTCGAATTAGTGCAGCTAAAAAACGACATTCACTTTTTTCAACTTTTTCTGAGTTTTTAAAGTCAAAATTTTGAAAAAATACCGCACGAAAATCATTTTTTTTTTAAGCTTAATTGTAATATAAGTGATTTTGTTGATTAGTCGGAGTTGCCCGTGTGGCCAGGAAACTGCGAAATATTCTTCATTATTATATTTAGCTTAGTAGCTAAGGCTAGGGCTACCCGAAAGGCCAGGCAGCTTCTGTGTCGGTCCATGAAGGGCACGGCCTTTTTATGCTAATTGGAATGGTCAGTGCTTCAGGTTTGACATGATATCGGCAGCAGAGCCGATCTGCTATCAGCGTCGTCGCGTCATCATCTTCGGCGGTATGCGCTTATGATAAGCGCAGATATGCATACGTATGTACGTATGCATGTGCACTTATAGCGGAAGCGCAGCGCCGACGAAGCAACGACGCTAACTTTGGCACGATCGGTCTATGCTTGCCGTTCATGTGTACACAAATGTTTTGTTAATCTATTTGGTAGTTCTTATGAGTAGCTATTCTATTCTTTCTTATTACTTTGGGCGAACTACACATTGGAATTGAGATATTTTGAAAATAGTCTGTTGGCCTGAGAATAATACAATCTTGATTGGGCTGATAGTCTAAAAGACAATTGTATATTTTATGAAGTCTTGCCCTAAAATTCCCGTACAATTTATTGGAAAGTCTCCCGGTACTATGTGAAAATTGTGTTCTATTAACAAATTTTCGCAAATTATCTCAGCATCTTAGGTACGGTAGATATTTCCGATGCCAATACCTTTAAGGTTTGTTGTCTGTGAAGGGCCTGTTTTGTTTTTAGAATTTATTTCATTTATTTTATACACCGAGATGTCAGCACCTGTATTCACTAAAAATGTACTTTTTATATTATTTAAAGTTTTTTTTTTGTTATGTAGCTGCTAAGGTGGAGATTATTATTTTCTTTGTTGCTGGTTTTGGGGTAGAGGATTTGTGTTTTTTGTTGCTTCAGTTTCTATAGTACGAATGCTATTGGTTCTTTTCTGGTTATTGTGTAACCATAATGTATTTCCTCTGTAACTATTTCCGCTATTATACAAATTACCACGCCCACGTCCCCGATAATTGTTAAAAGGGTGGTTTCCATATTTCCTTTGGTAAAATAAAATAGTGTCTGTATGCCCTGAGTGTTGGGTGCAGGCATTTATAAATTTTAAATTATAAATTTATAAATTTTATATATGAACCCGCTTCCATGATGAGTTTAACTGTATCGATGGAGCAGTTCTTAGTTATGGGTTTAACGGCCTGTTGCATAGAATATTTGGTTGCTAATTCAAAAGAAAGGCCATCTGATATGTAAGCCGTTTCAAGCAATTTTGTAAGGGACTCTACTTCTTTTGTGTAGTCATTTGCTGTTTTCGTTTTTTGTTTTAAATTCATAAATTTGGCAGAAAGTACTTCTACCGACTCTCCCTCTACCGTTGTTTTAACTTTGCTGATAATTTGTTGAAGGGTAGTTTCATTGCCAACGAAGTTACGGGCTGTTCCCTTTAGCTTTGTTTTTACAATGGCGACGGCTTGAATGTCGTGTACTCCTTTAATTGAGTCGACTAGTGTTAGAGCGTCTAAGAAACTTTGCAAATTTTCTGCCTTTCCGTCAAATTCCGGAAATAATTTACAAGTCCGAAAAACGGTACAACGGATCAGATTGCTGACAGAATTTGGATACACAGCCTGCTGCAGAAAGTGGACAGCGCTACGTAACTTCGTTGGCCGTCAGCCATTCGGGTGATACAGGGGCACTAACGGATGAATGGCTATCTCGCCATAACTGTACCCTCGGACTAGGGGTATGGGCGTTTCGGGTCAGGGCTTGCCCTGATCCGATGCGGCCTTGCTCCTGGTTTCAAGAATGCGGAGTACCGGAGGGAAAAGCCAATTCCTCTACATCAACGCCTGGGAAACCAGGTTCTAATAAGACGGGGAAGGAGACTCAGTCGGTCCGCCGTCTTCTAGCAGCTACCGATGCGAGGAGGGGTCCGATAAGCCAATCGGGCCCATCCACGTCGGGGGGCACCGGGGGCAAACCGGTTATCGGGGTGGCTGCCAAGCAGAGCGTAATCGCGACTGGAAAGCGCCCTGTGACTGGGGAAACCCCGTCAACCTCGGCAGGCGAGGTACTGCACCACAGGGAAGAAGCCGTCCTACCAAGACAGGAGGCGCGCTGCTTTCATCCTGTCCAACGACGACCCGGATTTCAAGTCGTCGGAAAAGGGGTTGGAGCAGAGGCTATGCGCCACATCGATAATCCCGGATTTCCAGCCAGCCAAAGCCGGAAAGCGGAGGATCCCGCTATACAGCCAGGCCAAGCCCAGCAAGCCAAGCGGGTGAAAACCAACCCGGTGAACAGATCGATCACTGAGGTGGCGAGGGGCAAAACCCTAATTGGCGTCCTGGACAGGGGTGCCAAGGACGGTAATGTCCCTCGGGACAAATGGCATCTGGTCGATGCAGAGCTCAAAGACAGATTTCTGGAGGAGCTTGCGGAAAATGGCGGGCCACCACACAGTGGCTCGTTTTCCGAAAACTCGTTGCAAAAGTTGGATATCGCTTTATTGAATTTGGGAAAACTTTTGTTACACTTCAATTAGGAATTAATCAAGATAATCAAAACCAGAATGTTATAATTTAAAAAAATTTTTTAAGATTTATAATCGATGTTCAAAGTTAGACCATTTTTATGTTTTTGAAAAAATGAAGAAAACCGTGCTTAAAAGGCAAAGGTTAATGCATATTTCTCAAAAAGTACTCAAGCTAGGAGAAAAAGTTTTGTTTCCCTACTTTAAGGAACAAATCTAAAATATGAATTTAGACAAAAAAGGAAATATTTTTTGCGATTATATTTTATTCGATTTTTTTAAGAAACATCATTTTTTGCACTATTTTCCATTTTTAGCGGAATATAAAAAACAGGTCATATTTGGCCGAGCATTGGACTGCACGAAAAAATAGTGGTGATAAACAAACAAACAAAAGAAAAAACCATAACCACAATTGCACCTTCTATGAGATATTAGTTATTTTCCAATTTAACCCATGCTAACTAAACGGTCCTACGTAGTCGGCCATTAGAGAACGCAGCAGAGATGTTGCTCAATATATTCTTTGTTTTAAATTCTTACTAGCTTAAAATTAACGAACACATTCATATGGTATAAATGCGTAAATTTTAGATTAGCCAAGCCTCGCCCCTTGCTATTTGCTATTTAGCGAAGCAATTTTCCCTATTTCCAAATGGGGCAGAGGAATATACAAATTTTAAGTCCGGAACTGCTCTCATTCGGGAAGCTAGCAGAAAGTTTAACAAATCTTCGTTTTGTCGCTTTTCTTATGAACTATATGTATTAGCCATTAGCTGGGAAAGCTTTTCTTTCGCAGTTTCGAAAAATACTTCGATTACATCTCTATTTCGTGATTCAAAAACCTAAAAAAATCGTTTTTTTTTTTTTTTACTAGTAGAAATTTATTAAAAACTAAGATTTATTGTACAAAAATATATTTGCATGTTGTTCAATTTATTTGTAATTTTTCTGATGGTTTTAAGGGTAAAATAACGAAATTTCGAGTTTGACCGTTAATTACGCCCCGTCCAGTGACACGCCTTCTTTAATTTTTCTTTTAAACAATTATTTTAAGTATCGCAAATATATGTATTAAATTTCAAACTTATACCTAGCCGGATTCAAAAGTTATTAATTTTACAACGTGTTTTGAGAAAATGAGCCACTGTGCACCGCCTAAATGTGAGGACGCCGGGTGGCATCAAGGCACGGTGAAAGCCATCGCCTGCCAAGATGTTTGCTCTGCGGCCCTCTATACGAAGGCAGTGGTCTACCCAGGAGGTCTACCCAGGTGGTCTACCCAAGGAGGTCTACCCAGTGGCCAAACTGGAGGCCGTCAAATGGGAAGACATCCCCAGCAGACCGTGGGTCTCGGTGAAGCCTGCAGAGCCGGAGAAGATCCTGAAGGTTCTGCAGGTCTGCAACCCCCACCTTTCTACAGCCGATTGGAAAGTGGCCAAGGTGAATGAGGTTACTGGACAGAGGCGCCAGATAATCCTCTTCCTCAATAAGGAGTCTCTCGTACTCCTGAAAAAGTCGGACGGAGTAGTGGACTATGGCGGAAGGTGACCATAGCCCCCTACTAATCCGACTCTAAGGGCAGGCAAGCAGAGATCCAGCCAGATCTCGAGCAGCCAGAGGTCCCGGAAGCGGAAATCCAAACCGCGGCATCGGACGTAGCGTCTGAGATGTCGGAAGACATCCTGGACCGCAACGAGTCGGATGCAAGCGATCTAGCCAGGGGTCTTGGACGATGTCGGAGAGGACACGGAGTCCACCGAGAGCGATGCCGACGACACAATGGTGGAGGTGAGTCTCAGGAATGTCCCTGACACTCCTGTTCTTCTCCTCTCATCGCAGGCTGCGAGGCCAAGGACATCGGCCTAATTGTGGGGTGCGACGCTAACGCGCACCACAGTCAGTGGGGAAGCACCGACACCAATAAACGGGGTGAGTCCCTTTTCAGCTATATACTGACCACACAGATGTTCTCATTAGACCGGGGGAACGATCTCACTTTTATTATTAAAGATTGCGAGGAGGTCCTGGACCTCACACTTGCCTCCCACACGATACAGAATAACATAGTATCCTGGAGGGTCCTTGAACACTCCTTCTCGGACTACAGGTACGTGGAAACTGTTTTCTCAGTCTCCATATCGAGTCCAGTCCAATTCCGGAACCTCAGGCGGACAAGCTGGCCTCGTTACTCAGACCACCTGGGCCTGGGCCAGACTCCCGGATCACTGTAATGTGTTCCAAGTGTAGGTTGAAGCAATAAACGAGGCTATTTCTATCGTCCCCAAACTTTCTTTAGACGTACACTCAGTGTGCGTCTTCTCAGACAGCCAAGCAGCTCTCAGAGCACTTGGCTCAATATCGTCAATATCGCATTTTCCTTTTGTTTAACTTTAACAGCCGGGGTTTTTTTTTTAATCTATAATTTAACTCTCTAACTAACTCACATTAAAATCATACTTTTACCGCGGGTGCATGCCTGATAATTGTGTAAAAACACAACTTATTTAATAAATTTTGTGCGTCGGTTAGTCGTGTGTTTGTGTTGTTGCTTTTCGTAAATACGCCCTCTCATTCCATTTAGCCGCTCTTTGTCGTAGTTATTGCCGTCTATTACTCTCTCTATCACCTACTCTCAATAACTGTTCTTTCGCTCTCGCTCTTGTAACTTTTTGTGCAGTAACGCTCTCACTTATAAGCTGTTGCTGCAACCACTCTCCTCTCTCATCTATTACCGATTCCGCTTTAAGCATTGCTCTAAGCATTTGCTCTGCACAGTGGTCTGATTGCTATTTGTTTTGAACTTTTTTTTCCCGAAGTAAAAAAAAAATAAGAGACATAAGTATGGAATTTTCTGTCGTCTGTGCCAAAATAACCTGCAAGAAGCAGATCACCCATGACCAGCCCAATATCCCCTGCTGGCTTTGCGAAAGCGTAGTGCACGCAAAATGTGTAGGGATCTCGGGCCGTGTAGGAGACGCCATTTCCCAAAACAATGGCCGTTCGTTCATGAGGCAGACGCGGAGTGGCTTCAAAGAGCTGATCGTAGGCTTTAAACAGCAATATGATCGGCTCTTGGCCATGAACACTCAGTTCAGCAGTTTACAGCTGCTGGCTGAGTCTCCGAGGCGCAAGAAGTCTACTCCGCGGGACTTGCAAGTGCCGACTGCCTCATGTCCGCCGGCATCTGAAAAACTTACTCCCACCACTCCCTTAGTGCAGCAGTTGATTACGTTTGCTACTCCAAGGGCAACGATCGCTGCTGGTGATGCAGATTCGGGAGCCGAATGCGTCACTTCGGAGAGTATGCAGTTAGAAATGTCTGTAGAGTCCGTGTCCGTCGAGTCCGCACCCAACCTCTTAACTATCCCCTCAGTTTCGCTCCCACCAGCTAATATATGTACAGGGGAATCCCACTGTTTCCGCAACTCCTCGCAACCAGTTCGGAATAAAAATCTCGAAGTCAAAAGCCAAGTGCTGCTGGTTCGACCGAGTCGGAATTCAAATCAATTTATTCTCCTTCTTTCAATTTCGCTATTCACCTATTACATGCATGTTCTTCCTCTTTGTCTATCGATATTCACATATTACATGAATGTTCTATAGCACCAAACTTCTGTGAGCATGTCAAAATGCAACAATTCAATATCTTAATGCTACAAATTCATTTTACTTATATCCAAATACTAATTGCTCCCGGCCATAAGCCCTTTGCGCAAATTTGGCGTAAACATACTCCCGGCCTTGGAAGCTCCTTCCAACAATTTTACTCGGTGTCTTCAATCGGTAACGGGCAGATCTTGTGTATGTTGCGCTTGTACAATCCTGATTTGGTTTTGATGGTGACTACACGAACTATACCATCAGTGCCAGGATGAACTTGATGTACACGACCCAGAGCCCATTGTCCTGGGGGTATGTTGTCTTCTCCAATTAAGACCAAAATGCCTGGTTGAATGTTGTTGCATACCGAAGACCACTTGCTTCGCTCCTGCAACAACGTCAAATACTCCAGCGACCAGCGTCTCCAAAATGCATGGTGTACTGCGACGATTCTTTTCCATCGATTAGCAGCAGATAACTTCAAAATGTCCTCATCAAATGGCTCAGGCATGCAGTTCAATGGTCGACCAATTAAGAAATGACCCGGCGTCAATGCCTCGTAGTCATTACTGTCCGACGAAAGTGGGTGAAGCGGTCGTGAGTTCATCACTGCCTCTGCTTGTGCTATCGCCGTGACCAGTTCCTCGTAGTTAAGCGCTGTGCTATTGAAACTTCGCACCAACAATTGCTTCGCTACCTTTACTGCGCTCTCCCATAGTCCTCCAAAATGCGGCGATCGAGGTGGGATAAAATGGAAATTGACACCGAGTTGGCTGCACTGATCCACAATTTGGTGCTTGCCACTGTCATTCCAGATCAAATCCGCTATTGCCTTCAGCTCCCGTGAAGCACCAACAAAATTGGTGGCATTGTCACAGAACAGCTCTGCGCTGATCCCACGCCGAGCAAAAAATCGTTTGAGTGCGGCTATAAATGCGTTGGTGCTCAGGTCTGATACAAGCTCTAGATGGCAAGCCTTGCTCAAAAAGCACACAAAAACGCACAGATAAACCTTGATAGGCCGCCGTCCTCTTTGGTTGAAGTGCGTCCATAGCGGTCCAGCGTAGTCGAGTCCAGTACGTTCAAAGGCCTTTACTCCTTGCTGCACTCGGCTTGCTGGTAAGGAACCCATAATTTCCGTAGCTAATATTGGACGTTGGCGAAAACATGCAATGCAACTCCTTATCGTGCTGCGAGCTAGTTTTCTAGCATTGATGACCCAAAAACGCTCTCGCACAAAAGCACATAAAGCTTGTGCTCCGACATGCATGTTGCTTCGATGCGTATATTCCAACAATGATTTTACAACAATATGATTATTTGGTAAAAGCATGGGGTGTTTGGTGTCAAATGGTACATTGGCCCTAGACAGTCTGCCACCTACACGAATTATTTCTATACCCCTCAGACTGGTCTAGAAACGGGTTAAGTGCTTGAATTTTTGAAGAACTTATAATTTTGCCATTGCGTAATTTTTCGATCTCAGTGTAAAAACTTAAAGCTTGCAAATTGAATACTACATAATTCAAGCCACCTTTTAATTCGAATGCGGTTAGCTCTTTAGCTCTAGTCGAATCAATCTTTTGTGCAATTTGACGCCACCGATAAATGAACCCAAATACTCTCGTTAGTTTTAAAAAATCCTTAGCATATTTGCTACCTCCTATTATGTCATCTATTATAATCTTTGGACAGGCTAGCAGGCTAAATTTGTTGTTTCGTTGTTCGGGGAGCCCCTCTGCCATTCCCCAAGTGTCCACTGCTCATCAGGTAACTGCAAGAATTCTGGTCCTTGCCACCACAACGACGAAGCCTTTAGCTGACTTGTGCACAGCCCTCGAGAAACGATATCTGCCGGATTTTGCTTTGATTCTATTTTGTGCTACTCCTGTGCGTTCGACAGCTCTTGAATTATAGCTACTCTGTTGGCCACAAAGGTTGTCCAACGACTAGCATGCGATGCGATCCAACTCAAAACAATTGTCGAATCTGTAAAGTAACCGACCTTAGAAAATGATTCGGGTGTACACCTTTTGATTTTTTCCATAAGCTGCGCTAACAGTCTCGCACCTTCTAATTCTAATCTAGGTAGCGATACTACTCGAACAGGTGCAACCTTCGATTTGGCTGCCAACAAATGTGCTGAAATACCTTCATGCTTATCAATGACGCGAACATATACCGCCGCTCCGTAAGCTCTACAAGAGGCATCTGCGAACCCATACAGCTCAACTCTGTCTGTCGATGCATGGACTGGCACTACAGCTCGTGGCAACGAACACTCATGAACAAGTTCCAATTCGCTTCTGTATTTCTGCCATTGTAGCGCATAGCTTGGTGGCAACTCCTCATCCCATTGCTGCTTTAGCAACCACAGTTCTTGCATGAAAATCTTTCCTAAAATCAAAAGGGGGCTTAGAAATCCCATTGGATCAAACAACTGTGCTAACTCTGATAACACGATACGCTTCGTAATGCTGTCCGAGTTACTTGCGACGTACGAAAATTTAAACTTATCAATCCTCGAAGCCCAAAATATTCCAAGCGTCTTTGCTGTATCTGTTACCTGTAGCTCTAACGGTTCTACTACGTCTGCACGATCTCCATCACAATAGCTGTTAGAACGCCACTTATGAAGCTCGAATCGCCCCAACTTTAACAACTCGGTAACTTCATGTTTTAATTCCTTTAGCTGCTCGTAAGAGTTCGCTCCAGCTAGCATATCATCCATGTAGAAGTTTTGCCTTACAGCTTCGCTAGCTAATGGGAATGATTCCCCAAATTGATCCGCTAAATAGTAAAGACATCTAACTGCTAGAAAAGGTGCTGAATTGGTTCCATAGGTAACCGTTTTAAGGCGTAGTACTTTAATTAGGTCATTACTACAATTACGCCATAAAATGCACAAATAATTGCAGTCGCTTGGCTCAACTAATATTTGCCTGTACATCTTAGAGATGTCAGCAGTCAATGCGAATCGATAAAACCGGAATCGAGTAAGGGTCTCGAACAAATCTGGTTGCAACGTTGCTCCTACCAGCATTGTATCGTTTAACGCAAGCCCATTGCTTGATTTACACGATGCATCAAATACGACTCTCAACTTTGTCGTCAAACTTTCTGGGCGAATCACCGGATGATGGGGCATGATATATTTCACCTCGTGTATCTTATCAGCCGCTACCTCCTCTAAATGATCCAATTGTCTATACTCATCGATAAATTCTGCGTAAGCTCTCTTGAGCTCTGGATTCTTATTGAGCTTTCTAAGCGTTCTAAGTTCAAAAACCTAGTCAAAGCGATATTATAGGAATCACCTAGCGACTTCTGTGGCTGTGCAAAAGGCAAGCGAACTACTATACGATTATCGTCTGTTCGTTTCACTGTAGCCACGAACATCTCTTCACAAATCCTTTCCGATTCTGTTAATACTTTTCCGGGTCGCGACACCTCTTCGCATTGCCAGAACTGTTGCACCAAATTTTGCAACTGGTCAGCCTCCTGTTGCCTTGGACCATCAGGTTTATTCACAATCAACGCTACATTCTCGTCAGGAATACACTCGCCCACCACTATCCAACCTAACAACGATCTCTGTAGTACTGGCTTATTTAATCCCATTCTAATTTGACCAGCAACTATTAGCTGAAAGAACAAATTAACTCCAAGTAGCATATTTATTTCTTCTGCCGAATCAAATGAAGGATCTGCAAGTTTTACCTTCTTTGGAACTAGTGACTTTAAGACTCCTGTCGCTGTGGGATGATACCGTGTTATTTCTGGCAAAACACTAAACTTGCCTGCTGCCACAAAGTTTGTCACTCTAGACTTGAACGTTGTTTCAATCTCCCCAACAACCTCGGACTTTAAGTTTCCAATACCATTTAGTGAATACTGCACTTCGCTGACTGGAAGGTTTAGCTGTGACGCAAATCTGGCTGTCACAAAATTAATTTGACTACCTGAATCTAAAACACATCTGCATTTATAGAATCTACTATCTGCACCTTTAACCAGTACAATGGCAGTAGCTAAAAAACTGGTTCCTCTATTTGTAAGAAGCGAACTTTGCAACGATGCCTGGCCATTGCCCAGAGCCCTTGTTGGATTTTCATTTGTTGCTTCCCTATGTAACAAGATATGATGTGGCTTATTACAGATAGTGCACAATGGCGCCGTACATTCCTTGGTTCGATGCCGCTTGCTAAAACAACGAAAGCATAAACCATGCTTCTTAATTTCAAAATACCTTTGTAGAGGAGTCAGAGAAGCAAATTTCGAACACAACTTTACGCTATGCGAACCTGAGCAGTAGTGGCATGAACTTCCACTTGAATCTACTGCGGCCGCCAAAATTGCCCTTTTTCCGATGTTATTAGTCTTAACCATCCCTGGTTTTCTCACTTCTCGACCCGCTAGGTTAATGCCTCTGTTGACTATAAACAGCGAAAGCGCCTTCCATGATGGCAATTGAGAACAATCGAATTCGTTCTCCCATTTTTCCAGTGAGTCTTCATCCAACTTGCTTTGGACTAAGTGGAACAAAAGCGCGTCTAAGATTTCACTTTCACTGCCTAATGAGCGTAGAGCCTCCAACTGAGAGTTAACAGCATCAACTAATCCTCTTAGTGAATCCGAATTTGCATGTTTTAGCTTATTTATGCTAAAAAGCTCATGCACATGGGCTCGAACAATAATGGACTTATTCTCAAATCGATTCTTAAGCAGCTGCAATGCCCTTCTGTAGTTTGCTGCAGACAGTTCCAAACACTCAATCGTACGCAAAGGAATTGGGCCTAAACACGACCTTAAGTGTATCAATTTTGACAGTTCGTCAACCTCACCATCCGATTCTATCAACGTTTCAAAAGTGTTGAACCAACTTGTCCACTCTGTAACCTTTCCACTAAATTCGGGCAACTTCAACTTAGGTAACTTCGAAGCACGCGAACTTCCCGACGAAACTGACAGCGTAGAATTAGCAGACGGACTTGCACCAACTGCCGCTTGACGGCCCCTTTGGGCTAACTGTGCCAGAATTTTAGCCTTTATTTCACAATATAAATTTTCCATTTCTTGTCTACTCTCAAATTCACGAACATCGTCACTATCATTCTCTATTTGTTGTTGGATGCTGCATAATTGCGTAAAAACTGATTCGACCAGACTCAATCGCGCTTCTAACTCTGACGCAACCATTGTTGCACATTTCTCCGAAATATATGCCTTGTTTCGATTTAATGAAGCCATCAAACTTTCTCGCGAAGCACTAAAGTCCGCATATTTACCTTTTTTAGGAGCCATGTTGCTCCCACTACTATTAACCAATGTTAATACAACTGATTATAGCTGTTTGAATTAGGTGTTACAATGCTCACACCCTCAATTAGCTACCGAAATTAAATCAGTTAAACAATGCACTCGTTGAGTGAGTGCCAAAAATTTGAAGTCACTCAAGCGATCTTTCTCTAAAAAACCACGGACTCAAAAATGCACTCAAACGCAGTACCCAAATTGCTAACTGATTTCAACAATGCCCTCAAAGTAGGGCTCGAAATTATTGAATCACTCAACACACGAACTTATGAGGATAAGCAATGCACAATATACCGGCTTAATATGTCTGTATGTATTTACTTTAAAAGTGTCATATACGTGTGAGTACAGCTGTAGCTTCTTTCTTTTCTTTGCGTTTAACTACTTTCTGCTGCTGCGCTTGCACACGATATTCCAAGATCAGTTCAAGGTTACGAACTCTATGCACTTTCCGAAATACGTACATACATATGTACATGCATGTGTGCGAGTGTATTTTCTCTTTTTTATTTTCTTAAGTTCCAATTGAACTAAGTACACTCCCACTCACACTTGCATATACTTGAACCTCAATTATCTCGAGTTAGCCGCACGCTATATTAAGCACCAATGTGTTTAACACTTTTCACCAGACACACCAGCCTTATATGCCAATTTTTAATGTTTTATTATATTTTACTTACTATCGACTTGCAACATACATATAGGGTGTGCTGCTATTCTGGCCTCACCAAGCTATATCCTACTCACAGTCCGATTACAGAGCCGACACTGCAGCTTCCAATACGCTAGCAGCTCCAAGCCTCCGTATGTAATTAATCCAAAACGAATTAAGCTCCAACGATGAGCTTCAAATGGGACGTGAACTTTTTCCAAGAAGTCCCTGTTCGGGCGCCAAATGTTTCCGCAACTCCTCGCAACCAGTTCGGAATAAAAATCTCGAAGTCAAAAGCCAAGTGCTGCTGGTTCGACCGAGTCGGAATTCAAATCAATTTATTCTCCTTCTTTCAATTTCGCTATTCACCTATTACATGCATGTTCTTCCTCTTTGTCTATCGATATTCACATATTACATGAATGTTCTATAGCACCAAACTTCTGTGAGCATGTCAAAATGCAACAATTCAATATCTTAATGCTACAAATTCATTTTACTTATATCCAAATACTAATTGCTCCCGGCCATAAACCCTTTGCGCAAATTTGGCGTAAACACCCACCAAAGCGACAAGTTTTTGTCTCGCGGCTAGCCCCTGACCTCACATCCAATGATGTGACCGCTTTTATACAAAGCAAAATAAAAGCCGTCGGCTTAAAGGTGGAAAAATTTAACTTTAACTTAAGATATCTTCCTTCAAGATAAGCGTCTCCCCAACTCAATTTGAAACCATTTGTTCCGCCAAGTTTTGGCCAGAGCATTTGGTGGTTAAAGAGTTTAAGGCTAAGAAAAAAAATAGGCCCCATTACTCTTCCTTGCTTTCAGACCAGTGCTCCATCTCCATCCTCATCTTCCACCTCTACTTCCACCCATTCAAAAAATTAACTTCCTCTCTTTTAGTTACCTATCAGAATGCTAGAAGCTTGCGTAGTAAGCTCAGCACTCTTTTCCTTGAGAGTCTCGCATTCTCGTCCCACGTTATTGTGTTTACCGAGACCTGGTTAAAGCCGGACATCCTTAGTTCCGAAGTTTTGGCAGATCGGTACACAATTTTTAGAAATGACCGTTCGTCTCGACGTGGAGGTGGGGTCCTTATTGCAGTGGACTCAAACTTCACGTCGGAACATTTCATGGTCCAGGTTCAACAAGACCTGGAATTCCTGATTCTCCCAGGCTTTTCCATTTTCATTACTTGCTCGTATATTTCACCTTCCTCGGATATCTTAATATACGAGCATCACCTGTCCGCTTTAAAAACTGTTTCTTCCTCGCTATCAGATAAAGACCATATGATAGTTCTTGGTGATTTCAATTTGCCAGGTACTGTTTGGTCTTCGGTAAACGAGTCTAATAACCTTGTGCCCATGTCACGACATGACTTTATCGACGGCTTGCTAGACCTATCCCTGTCTCAAGTCAACCATGTGAAAAATTTCTTGGGTCGATTGCTTGATCTGTGCTTTCTCTCGGATCCGACCATAGCGTTGTTAACTCGAGCCCTTCCGCTCAGGATTCCTGAAGACTCCTACCATCCTACATTCGAAGTGTCAGTCGATATTGGCCCTACTGTATTGGATCGAATGGGTAGGCTATCTGAACTTATCCGCTGCTTTCGTAAAGCCAAGTTTACGAAGCTTAATAACCTTATTAGGGATTTTGATTGGTTCGCTCTGTACTTGTGCACTGACGTTATGAAAGGCACAAACATTTTTTACAATGTACTTGACACATTTTTTTGATTCTTGTGTCCCACTTTCTTGTCCGGTTAGATCTGGAAAGCCTCCTTGGTTTATCAAAGAGTTATCCAGTCTAAAAAATTTTAAATCAAGACTTTATAAAAAATTTCGAGAAGTTGGTTCTCCCTCTTCTCTTTCTCACTATGTAATAGCTCGGTCAAATTTCTCCGTTCATAACGCTCAATGCTATAAAAACCACCTATCTCGATGCAGGATACGATTTTCACAGGACCCTAAAAAGTTTTACAGCTTCGTAAATAGTAATCGTAGAACGTCCGCACATCCATCCTCGTTATCTTTTCTCAATATGGCAGCAAACAATGATCAGGCAATTGCCGATCTTTTTGCAACATTTTTCCAAACAACATATTCTCATGAAAGCTACTCTGGTCAGCCGTATCCATACAATTTACCAAGGTGGAATGGCATCTTCAGCCCCTTGTTAAATGAAAGCTCACTGCTTCATGATATTCGACTAGTTAAGCCGGTGTTTTCACCAGGTCCCGACGGAGTTCCCGGCTGTGTACTTAGGTACTGTGCTGACGCTCTGTGTGGACCCTTGCTTAAACTATTCACCCTATCCATTAACTCTTCATGCTTCCCCCCCATCTGGAAGGAATCTTTTATTATTCCGCTCCATAAGAAAGGTAGCAAGTCTGATGCAAATATTTATAGAGGTATATCTAAGTTATCCGCTATTCCCAAAATATTTAAAAAAATTGTAACTCCGCATTTGCAACATCTCTTATATCAAATCACTTATTTCTCCGTCTCAGCACGGATTTATATGGCGACGATCAACAACCACAAATTTTTTAGAGTTTACCTCTTTTATCATTAAAGGCTTTCAAGGTAACTTGCAGACGGATGTCATTTACACTGATTTTAGTAAAGCATTCGATTCTGTAAGCCATTCCCTTTTAGCACAAAAACTTGACCTTTTAGGGTTTCCGCCTAATCTTTTGAGATGGATTTCTAGCTACCTTCGTTCTAGGTCTCAAAGAGTCCTCTTCAAAAACTACTTCTCTTCACCTGTTAAGGTTACTTCTGGAGTACCACAGGGCAGCCATCTGGGCCCCTATTCACACTACTATTCACACTCTTTATTAATGATCTGCCTTCAGTATTAACAAACTCTCGAGTACTCATGTATGCGGATGATGTTAAACTTTGTGTCCAGTATAAGGACATTTCATTTCACTCATTTCACTCATTTCATTGCAATCCGATCTCAATAACTTTCAATCATGGTGTTGTGCAAATATGTTACACCTAAATGCCTCGAAATGCAAAGTAATGACATTTCATCGCTCCAGCCCCCTTTTGGCTCCTTATAGCCTCTGTGGTGGTTCTCTTGAGAGAATTACCTTGGTTGATGATCTTGGTGTTAAGTTAGACCCAAAGTTAAAGTTTTCTGAACACATTTCTACCATGGTAAATAAGGCCATGGGTGTGCTTGGGTTTATAAAGAGGTGGTCAAAGGAATTTGACGACCCCTTTATAACATCTCGCTTGTTCGTCCGATTTTAGAGGACGGCTCTTGTGTATGGTGCCCCCAGTACAAAGTACACCAGGACCGTATAGAATCAGTCCAGAAAAACTTTATACTTTTTGCTCTGCGTGGCCTTAACTGGGATGCAGGTGTGAGACTGCCATCTTATCCTCGTAGATTGCTTTTAATAAACCTTCCAACATTAGTTAGTCGTAGAAAAATGCTTGGTGGGATTTTTATGCACAACCTGATCAAGGGTGACGTAGATAGCCCTGACTTGTTGAGCCGCATAAACTTTACGATTCCTATTAGATCTACTAGAAACTTCATTCCTTTGTTCCTTCCGCTTTGTAGATCGAATTATTCCTTGCACGAACCATTTAGGGTCCTTTGCTCGGACTTCAATTCCCTCTACCACATAATATCAACTACTAATTCCCTTCCTCTTCTTAAATCACTAATACTAACATACCTTTCCCGTAATTAGTTATATTTTTTAGCTATCTTTGCATGTTTTTTTGAGTTGTGTTTAGCTCTAATTTTCCTCGAATTTTAGTCTAACACCTATCTTTCCTGCATGCTCGCGATCGGTTCGGTAACACGCGTAGCGCGTCATGCGGCAGCGCTCCTCGGTCGGTTGGGCGGGAGGAGGGCTGCGTTTCTGCCTGGGTTCCGCGCGTAACAGCCTTCGGCTTGGTGTCGCATGGGCCACTTGATGGTGCAGTCATTGCATATCAACGTCCAGACATATTATGCCGCAGGTCTCTTAATGAGATCGCAGAGCATTTAGATCTCTCCTAATATGGGTCCCCGGATATAGGGATATCGACGGGAATGATGCAGCCGACGAACTGGCTAGGCAGGGTACTACCACACCTCTCCTACCGGAGAAGAAGCAAGTAGCGATGACTTTTGCTACGTGTAGGCTACTAACGCACGAAGCCTTCGAGCTAATTGCCGACAGACGATGGCAGCAAACCATCACCTGTAAAACTTCCAGGTCGATCTGGCCAAGTCGATCGAAGAAACGCTCGGAAGAGCTCCATAAACTCAGCAGAGTACAGCGCTCTACCGTCATCCAAGCCATCACGGGACACTGGCAGATCGGCCCACACGCTGTCAGACTGTCAATCCCTCATATCTGTAGAAGCTGCAGGGACGAGGAGGAGTCGGTCCCGCACTTCTGTCACTGTCCGGCCCTGGGAAACCGTAGGCTACGGCTTCTTGGGGCTCCTTTCCTCACCGACATTTCGGACCTGTCCGAAATCCGAACAGGGATCTTGTCCA
Organism: Drosophila obscura; assembly: GCF_018151105.1. NCBI lineage: Eukaryota > Metazoa > Arthropoda > Insecta > Diptera > Drosophilidae > Drosophila > Drosophila obscura. Next base: position 3,718,604 of record NW_024542848.1, on the reverse strand, counting down.
AATACATCCAAGCCACCGGATGGGACTGCCCTTAACTCCGCAATCAGATTGCTCACCACGGTTTAGGGGGAGAATGGGTACACGTAGGGTCCGGTAGCAGAACCAAGTGAGTTGGATTAGGGGGGATATCCCCTCTCTACAACTGCCGTCTTAACCTAACCTAACCTGTTATCTACATCTGGTATTTATACATCTACAATGTAGATTCTACATATTCTCTGCGAAAGGTCGCGCTCTGCATAGGGCAGAGGGTGTGCGAGCGAGAAAGAGAATAAGTAGCGTCAGCAGCACCGGAGGAGGTGGGGGAAGCAACTGAAAATTAATGTCTTTTCTCTGCCTATAATAATAATCCCATCTGATTCAGATTCGGCAATCTGGTAGATATGATCATTCTGTATGTTGAGCTAGCGAGCTTTTTCACTAGCTGTTGAATTTAGATTAAATTAAGAAGTCGAGCGATTCAATATACTTTATGTGTGTACAGTTTATTTGTTAAGTAGGCGAAATATGGGGGTGCGTAGGTGTAGCGAAATAAAGCGAGGGGTACCGGTTGATCAAATCAAAGCGAGAACTGGCTATTTTGAGGAATTTATTGGGGAATATGAGGCCGGGAAACCAGACATACTCCCCCCTGAAAGCCTGACTTTCAACAAATGCTGAAGGGTTTCACAGCCGTCGCTTGTGGCTGATTTGATGTAGCAATCCTGATTCCGTATTTAGCAAAGCATCTTGAGACACGCCAATGAATCCGGGTATGAATTTGACCAATGTCCCAGGGTTCTGTATACGCTTTGAACGCAGCTGCAGCGACGAGATGTACTCTTCTTTCCATCGCGTACAGGAGATATGGAGTAAGTAGGTAACACATTGCCTGTCATCCAATTGACGCAAGATCAGGCATGTTACGCTAGGTTCAGGAAACGAAAAGAGAGGGCCACGAACTAGCACATCCAGATCGGCAGAGCTCTCTGTAATTGAAGCTAATGTTGTAGGATTAAAAATGCCCAAAATGTGGCCTGAATTGTCAGTGATACGAAAGCAATTGTAGTTGCCCATCTTCACGGCAGCTCCACTCCCCCTAATAGGCCAATATTGGGATGGACTTATTGCAAGCAGAGCACGAAGTTCAGCGCGAAGTTTCTGCTTATTAGCGTTGATGAACGCTAAGGTGTTGGTGCGCTGAACTAGAGTCTTGTTTGGTACGCCGATTGGATGACGGCCAGCCAGGCCAACGAAGATTGAGAATGAGTTCCATAAATCAAATGAGGGGGCTCGTTCAAATGAATCCGACGAGACCAACGAGAAGAAATACCAACCGGATTGTGACCGTTTGACTTCACGTAGCTACTGGCACGATAAGTCTCAATGCTGACGTTGCAGAATCCGTCAGCTTCATACTCAGAGTTTAGAGCGGGTCTTGATAAAGGAAGTTTAGGACCAGGTAGTCCGGAGGGGTCGTTGGGCTGTTCTTCTGTAGACAAGGCATGAACTGAGCGCCTGCAGGGGCGCGTCGACGACTGAATGTTCAAGCACGAGAGTAATGGTCTCTTAGTAGCCGGTTCCGAAGCTAGTTCCAACGGTGCTGGGACATCGCTGCCAATGTCGAACTTCAAATGTGGTTCCTTGTAACCTGTCGTCAATTGAGCAGCTGATAAAGCTGGTTTCTCCAAAATCGTATTGTACTCCTCCTGAGAACGGGAGCTGGATTCCGAGACATCCGTGCATACGTCACGAAAATGATTTTTTGCATCAACAGACTGCTCTACCCGATCATCTGTTGTCAACTGCAGCATTCGCCCCACACATAAGCATGTGGCTGGCTTCTTTGTATCCGCAGATGGCGATTGCACAAGGCATAGAATATGTCTGTATGTATTTACTTTAAAAGTGTCATATACGTGTGAGTACAGCTGTAGCTTCTTTCTTTTCTTTGCGTTTAACTACTTTCTGCTGCTGCGCTTGCACACGATATTCCAAGATCAGTTCAAGGTTACGAACTCTATGCACTTTCCGAAATACGTACATACATATGTACATGCATGTGTGCGAGTGTATTTTCTCTTTTTTATTTTCTTAAGTTCCAATTGAACTAAGTACACTCCCACTCACACTTGCATATACTTGAACCTCAATTATCTCGAGTTAGCCGCACGCTATATTAAGCACCAATGTGTTTAACACTTTTCACCAGACACACCAGCCTTATATGCCAATTTTTAATGTTTTATTATATTTTACTTACTATCGACTTGCAACATACATATAGGGTGTGCTGCTATTCTGGCCTCACCAAGCTATATCCTACTCACAGTCCGATTACAGAGCCGACACTGCAGCTTCCAATACGCTAGCAGCTCCAAGCCTCCGTATGTAATTAATCCAAAACGAATTAAGCTCCAACGATGAGCTTCAAATGGGACGTGAACTTTTTCCAAGAAGTCCCTGTTCGGGCGCCAAATGTTTCCGCAACTCCTCGCAACCAGTTCGGAATAAAAATCTCGAAGTCAAAAGCCAAGTGCTGCTGGTTCGACCGAGTCGGAATTCAAATCAATTTATTCTCCTTCTTTCAATTTCGCTATTCACCTATTACATGCATGTTCTTCCTCTTTGTCTATCGATATTCACATATTACATGAATGTTCTATAGCACCAAACTTCTGTGAGCATGTCAAAATGCAACAATTCAATATCTTAATGCTACAAATTCATTTTACTTATATCCAAATACTAATTGCTCCCGGCCATAAACCCTTTGCGCAAATTTGGCGTAAACACCCACCAAAGCGACAAGTTTTTGTCTCGCGGCTAGCCCCTGACCTCACATCCAATGATGTGACCGCTTTTATACAAAGCAAAATAAAAGCCGTCGGCTTAAAGGTGGAAAAATTTAACTTTAACTTAAGATATCTTCCTTCAAGATAAGCGTCTCCCCAACTCAATTTGAAACCATTTGTTCCGCCAAGTTTTGGCCAGAGCATTTGGTGGTTAAAGAGTTTAAGGCTAAGAAAAAGAATAGGCCCCATTACTCTTCCTTGCTTTCAGACCAGTGCTCCATCTCCATCCTCATCTTCCACCTCTACTTCCACCCATTCAAAAAATTAACTTCCTCTCTTTTAGTTACCTATCAGAATGCTAGAAGCTTGCGTAGTAAGCTCAGCACTCTTTTCCTTGAGAGTCTCGCATTCTCGTCCCACGTTATTGTGTTTACCGAGACCTGGTTAAAGCCGGACATCCTTAGTTCCGAAGTTTTGGCAGATCGGTACACAATTTTTAGAAATGACCGTTCGTCTCGACGTGGAGGTGGGGTCCTTATTGCAGTGGACTCAAACTTCACGTCGGAACATTTCATGGTCCAGGTTCAACAAGACCTGGAATTCCTGATTCTCCCAGGCTTTTCCATTTTCATTACTTGCTCGTATATTTCACCTTCCTCGGATATCTTAATATACGAGCATCACCTGTCCGCTTTAAAAACTGTTTCTTCCTCGCTATCAGATAAAGACCATATGATAGTTCTTGGTGATTTCAATTTGCCAGGTACTGTTTGGTCTTCGGTAAACGAGTCTAATAACCTTGTGCCCATGTCACGACATGACTTTATCGACGGCTTGCTAGACCTATCCCTGTCTCAAGTCAACCATGTGAAAAATTTCTTGGGTCGATTGCTTGATCTGTGCTTTCTCTCGGATCCGACCATAGCGTTGTTAACTCGAGCCCTTCCGCTCAGGATTCCTGAAGACTCCTACCATCCTACATTCGAAGTGTCAGTCGATATTGGCCCTACTGTATTGGATCGAATGGGTAGGCTATCTGAACTTATCCGCTGCTTTCGTAAAGCCAAGTTTACGAAGCTTAATAACCTTATTAGGGATTTTGATTGGTTCGCTCTGTACTTGTGCACTGACGTTATGAAAGGCACAAACATTTTTTACAATGTACTTGACACATTTTTTGATTCTTGTGTCCCACTTTCTTGTCCGGTTAGATCTGGAAAGCCTCCTTGGTTTATCAAAGAGTTATCCAGTCTAAAAAATTTTAAATCAAGACTTTATAAAAAATTTCGAGAAGTTGGTTCTCCCTCTTCTCTTTCTCACTATGTAATAGCTCGGTCAAATTTCTCCGTTCATAACGCTCAATGCTATAAAAACCACCTATCTCGATGCAGGATACGATTTTCACAGGACCCTAAAAAGTTTTACAGCTTCGTAAATAGTAATCGTAGAACGTCCGCACATCCATCCTCGTTATCTTTTCTCAATATGGCAGCAAACAATGATCAGGCAATTGCCGATCTTTTTGCAACATTTTTCCAAACAACATATTCTCATGAAAGCTACTCTGGTCAGCCGTATCCATACAATTTACCAAGGTGGAATGGCATCTTCAGCCCCTTGTTAAATGAAAGCTCACTGCTTCATGATATTCGACTAGTTAAGCCGGTGTTTTCACCAGGTCCCGACGGAGTTCCCGGCTGTGTACTTAGGTACTGTGCTGACGCTCTGTGTGGACCCTTGCTTAAACTATTCACCCTATCCATTAACTCTTCATGCTTCCCCCCCCATCTGGAAGGAATCTTTTATTATTCCGCTCCATAAGAAAGGTAGCAAGTCTGATGCAAATATTTATAGAGGTATATCTAAGTTATCCGCTATTCCCAAAATATTTAAAAAAATTGTAACTCCGCATTTGCAACATCTCTTATATCAAATCACTTATTTCTCCGTCTCAGCACGGATTTATATGGCGACGATCAACAACCACAAATTTTTTAGAGTTTACCTCTTTTATCATTAAAGGCTTTCAAGGTAACTTGCAGACGGATGTCATTTACACTGATTTTAGTAAAGCATTCGATTCTGTAAGCCATTCCCTTTTAGCACAAAAACTTGACCTTTTAGGGTTTCCGCCTAATCTTTTGAGATGGATTTCTAGCTACCTTCGTTCTAGGTCTCAAAGAGTCCTCTTCAAAAACTACTTCTCTTCACCTGTTAAGGTTACTTCTGGAGTACCACAGGGCAGCCATCTGGGCCCCTATTCACACTACTATTCACACTCTTTATTAATGATCTGCCTTCAGTATTAACAAACTCTCGAGTACTCATGTATGCGGATGATGTTAAACTTTGTGTCCAGTATAAGGACATTTCATTTCACTCATTTCACTCATTTCATTGCAATCCGATCTCAATAACTTTCAATCATGGTGTTGTGCAAATATGTTACACCTAAATGCCTCGAAATGCAAAGTAATGACATTTCATCGCTCCAGCCCCCTTTTGGCTCCTTATAGCCTCTGTGGTGGTTCTCTTGAGAGAATTACCTTGGTTGATGATCTTGGTGTTAAGTTAGACCCAAAGTTAAAGTTTTCTGAACACATTTCTACCATGGTAAATAAGGCCATGGGTGTGCTTGGGTTTATAAAGAGGTGGTCAAAGGAATTTGACGACCCCTTTATAACAACTCGCTTGCTTGTTTGTCCGATTTTAGAGGACGGCTCTTGTGTATGGTGCCCCCAGTACAAAGTACACCAGGACCGTATAGAATCAGTCCAGAAAAACTTTATACTTTTTGCTCTGCGTGGCCTTAACTGGGATGCAGGTGTGAGACTGCCATCTTATCCTCGTAGATTGCTTTTAATAAACCTTCCAACATTAGTTAGTCGTAGAAAAATGCTTGGTGGGATTTTTATGCACAACCTGATCAAGGGTGACGTAGATAGCCCTGACTTGTTGAGCCGCATAAACTTTACGATTCCTATTAGATCTACTAGAAACTTCATTCCTTTGTTCCTTCCGCTTTGTAGATCGAATTATTCCTTGCACGAACCATTTAGGGTCCTTTGCTCGGACTTCAATTCCCTCTACCACATAATATCAACTACTAATTCCCTTCCTCTTCTTAAATCACTAATACTAACATACCTTTCCCGTAATTAGTTATATTTTTTAGCTATCTTTGCATGTTTTTTTGAGTTGTGTTTAGCTCTAATTTTCCTCGAATTTTAGTCTAACACCTATCTTTCCTGCATGCTCGCGATCGGTTCGGTAACACGCGTAGCGCGTCATGCGGCAGCGCTCCTCGGTCGGTTGGGCGGGAGGAGGGCTGCGTTTCTGCCTGGGTTCCGCGCGTAACAGCCTTCGGCTTGGTGTCGCATGGGCCACTTGATGGTGCAGTCATTGCATATCAACGTCCAGACATATTATGCCGCAGGTCTCTTAATGAGATCGCAGAGCATTTAGATCTCTCCTAATATGGGTCCCCGGATATAGGGATATCGACGGGAATGATGCAGCCGACGAACTGGCTAGGCAGGGTACTACCACACCTCTCCTACCGGAGAAGAAGCAAGTAGCGATGACTTTTGCTACGTGTAGGCTACTAACGCACGAAGCCTTCGAGCTAATTGCCGACAGACGATGGCAGCAAACCATCACCTGTAAAACTTCCAGGTCGATCTGGCCAAGTCGATCGAAGAAACGCTCGGAAGAGCTCCATAAACTCAGCAGAGTACAGCGCTCTACCGTCATCCAAGCCATCACGGGACACTGGCAGATCGGCCCACACGCTGTCAGACTGTCAATCCCTCATATCTGTAGAAGCTGCAGGGACGAGGAGGAGTCGGTCCCGCACTTCTGTCACTGTCCGGCCCTGGGAAACCGTAGGCTACGGCTTCTTGGGGCTCCTTTCCTCACCGACATTTCGGGCCTGTCCGAAATCCGAACAGGGATCTTGTCCAAATACATCCAAGCCACCGGATGGGACTGCCCTTAACTCCGCAATCAGATTGCTCACCACGGTTTAGGGGGAGAATGGGTACACGTAGGGTCCGGTAGCAGAACCAAGTGAGTTGGATTAGGGGGGATATCCCCTCTCTACAACTGCCGTCTTAACCTAACCTAACCTGTTATCTACATCTGGTATTTATACATCTACAATGTAGATTCTACATATTCTCTGCGAAAGGTCGCGCTCTGCATAGGGCAGAGGGTGTGCGAGCGAGAAAGAGAATAAGTAGCGTCAGCAGCACCGGAGGAGGTGGGGGAAGCAACTGAAAATTAATGTCTTTTCTCTGCCTATAATAATAATCCCATCTGATTCAGATTCGGCAATCTGGTAGATATGATCATTCTGTATGTTGAGCTAGCGAGCTTTTTCACTAGCTGTTGAATTTAGATTAAATTAAGAAGTCGAGCGATTCAATATACTTTATGTGTGTACAGTTTATTTGTTAAGTAGGCGAAATATGGGGTGCGTAGGTGTAGCGAAATAAAGCGAGGGGTACCGGTTGATCAAATCAAAGCGAGAACTGGCTATTTTGAGGAATTTATTGGGGAATATGAGGCCGGGAAACCAGACATACTCCCCCCGTTGAAAGCCTGACTTTCAACAAATGCTGAAGGGTTTCACAGCCGTCGCTTGTGGCTGATTTGATGTAGCAATCCTGATTCCGTATTTAGCAAAGCATCTTGAGACACGCCAATGAATCCGGGTATGAATTTGACCAATGTCCCAGGGTTCTGTATACGCTTTGAACGCAGCTGCAGCGACGAGATGTACTCTTCTTTCCATCGCGTACAGGAGATATGGAGTAAGTAGGTAACACATTGCCTGTCATCCAATTGACGCAAGATCAGGCATGTTACGCTAGGTTCAGGAAACGAAAAGAGAGGGCCACGAACTAGCACATCCAGATCGGCAGAGCTCTCTGTAATTGAAGCTAATGTTGTAGGATTAAAAATGCCCAAAATGTGGCCTGAATTGTCAGTGATACGAAAGCAATTGTAGTTGCCCATCTTCACGGCAGCTCCACTCCCCCTAATAGGCCAATATTGGGATGGACTTATTGCAAGCAGAGCACGAAGTTCAGCGCGAAGTTTCTGCTTATTAGCGTTGATGAACGCTAAGGTGTTGGTGCGCTGAACTAGAGTCTTGTTTGGTACGCCGATTGGATGACGGCCAGCCAGGCCAACGAAGATTGAGAATGAGTTCCATAAATCAAATGAGGGGGCTCGTTCAAATGAATCCGACGAGACCAACGAGAAGAAATACCAACCGGATTGTGACCGTTTGACTTCACGTAGCTACTGGCACGATAAGTCTCAATGCTGACGTTGCAGAATCCGTCAGCTTCATACTCAGAGTTTAGAGCGGGTCTTGATAAAGGAAGTTTAGGACCAGGTAGTCCGGAGGGGTCGTTGGGCTGTTCTTCTGTAGACAAGGCATGAACTGAGCGCCTGCAGGGGCGCGTCGACGACTGAATGTTCAAGCACGAGAGTAATGGTCTCTTAGTAGCCGGTTCCGAAGCTAGTTCCAACGGTGCTGGGACATCGCTGCCAATGTCGAACTTCAAATGTGGTTCCTTGTAACCTGTCGTCAATTGAGCAGCTGATAAAGCTGGTTTCTCCAAAATCGTATTGTACTCCTCCTGAGAACGGGAGCTGGATTCCGAGACATCCGTGCATACGTCACGAAAATGATTTTTTGCATCAACAGACTGCTCTACCCGATCATCTGTTGTCAACTGCAGCATTCGCCCCACACATAAGCATGTGGCTGGCTTCTTTGTATCCGCAGATGGCGATTGCACAAGGCATAGAACGGGTGCCGGATTAGCAGGCAGCTGCCTGCCAACAATATTAGCAATAATAGTTTTTGCTGAAACTGTAGAGGGAGGAGGCAGGTGAGGGTTGAGACGAGAGATTTCCAGCCGAATCGAAGCATTCAGCGGCATGAAACCACAATTAAACTTTTCGCACAATCCAATGTGATTATTGTCGTAATCCAACTCTTGGAGCTCGTTGTGCAGGGTTTTAAAAGTGCCCTGCAGCTCCTCGATCTCCTCCAGCCATACAACTAGCGTAAAATAATCACGCAGCGATATCTCACTCTCCAAAATAGCCTTCATCCTTTCCAATTTTTTTATTAATGAAGGTACTTCAGTCTCAGGAAAGTCACCCTGTTTTTAGCTGCGGCTACTGCAATGTCGTTTCCAGCATCGGTTCCCATAGCAAGGGCAGAGTTAGAAACGTTTCTAGCGGGAAGATGACCGAAAAGAGCAACACGCAAAATATACGGGAAAGACTGCCGACAGCTATGCCTATATGCATGGGCTGTCTCTATAAGCTTGTGTGCACCTATGTGGTCGATGACACGGGTTGAGACAGCAGGCAAGTGAAACCAAACGAACGAACGGATCTTGAGGGTAATTTCGATATTAAATTGTAGTTTGTAATTTGCACTACCGAATTGTTTATTGCACAAATCACGTCGGGGTCAGCAATGTTGAGCTAGCGAGCTTTTTCACTAGCTGTTGAATTTAGATTAAATTAAGAAGTCGAGCGATTCAATATACTTTATGTGTGTACAGTTTATTTGTTAAGTAGGCGAAATATGGGGTGCGTAGGTGTAGCGAAATAAAGCGAGGGGTACCGGTTGATCAAATCAAAGCGAGAATTGAAGACGCAGGGTCTGTTCAATATGTGAGAGAAGTGAGTGATTGATCAAGACAGTAGAACGTGAGTGCGATAATGATGACGATCAATTCAAGACTAGAAGAGGGCAGGCGGACCGAATTGCCCTTTCCCTAATGCAAGCGAGAGAGAGAACGAAAGAAGCGATAGAAGCTCGGCTGCTGCTGAGCCGAGCACGAGCGATAGATAGAGAGAGAGAATGCGATAGAACAGTATAGATGCTGCAGCTGCAGTAGCAAATGAAGAAGGAGATATAAAGAGGCGAAAGAACGGCCGCTGCCGTGAGTAATTATAATCGGTTACAATATATATATTGCAGTGGGCAATGCAAATAGAAAACAAAGGTGAGATTACGTTAATTTGCTCCACTGGCTATTTTGAGGAATTTATTGGGGAATATGAGGCCGGGAAACCAGACACTGTACGATACTGCGTTTTAGTTTTCTCGTATTTTCAAATTTGTGGATGCCACAGATTTTCGTCATTTGTGGGGTCGGAAAGGTGCGGGGCGAAATTTTGAAATACACTTGTAGCAGTGTGATATCACATAAGTCCGGAAACAAATTTTGCTTGCTCTAACTGTTATAGTCTCTGAGAACTAGGCGACAAACAAGGCGGACGGACGGACAGACAGACATGGCTCTATCGACTCGGCTATTGATGCTGATCAAGAATATATATACTTAATGGGGTCGGAAACGTTTCCTTCTCTGCGTTACACACATCCACTTTTACCACAAATCTAATATACCCCACAACTCTTTTTAGTACGGGTATAATTACTTAACTTACTGTTACTGTTATTAGCAACTAATTTTAAGGGACTGGGAACAATTTCTATTTACAAGATTTACAAATAAATACGGGACAATTGGGGGCGTTACTGGGGGTTGTGCAATTAGGGTTCAGGTAGTTTTTGGTTATAGTAAATTTTCCTTGTAGATAGGTCATGCTGGGTGAATTCGTTTTAGTCGACGTCTGGTTCCGCTCCGCGTGAGTCTTCATGAAAAATCGTTTGGGTGATGACTAAGCTTCGTCAGGTAGCGCTCTGCCTGCGCATTTATAATTTCGCCATCGGGGGCGACCCCAGTGTCTCTATCAATGTCCCTTTTGCGGATATACATCTAACATGTAGATTATACATGTACCATTTAGATTCTACATCTCCTCCGCTAGGGGTTGCTCGCGCACTGAACGAGTGTGCGAGTGAGAAGGAAAATGAGTTGCGTTGTCGTTGGCAGGATGGGGCAGGGAAAGCAACTGAAAATAAACTTTACGACCTATTAGATCTACTAGAAACTTCATTCCTTTGTTCCTTCCGCTTTGTAGATCGAATTATTCCTTGCACGAACCGTTGAGGGTCCTTTGCTCGGACTTCAATTCCCTCTACCACATAATATCAACTACTAATTTCCTTTCTCTTCTTAAATCACTAATACTAACATACCTTTCCCGTAATTAGTTATATTTCCTAGATATCTTTGCATTTTTAGCTCTTTGAGTTGTGTTTAGCTCTAATTTTCCTCGAATTTTAGTCTAACACCTATCTTTCCTGCATGCTCGCGATCGGTTCGGTAACACGCGTCGCGCGTTATGCGGCAGCCGACAGACGATGGCAGCAAACCATCACCTGTAAAACTTCCAGGTCGATCTGGCCAAGTCGATCGAAGAAACGCTCGGAAGAGCTCCATAAACTCAGCAGAGTACAGCGCTCTACCGTCATCCAAGCCATCACGGGACACTGGCAGATCGGCACACACGCTGTCAGACTGTCTATCCCTCATATCTGTAGAAGCTGCAGGGACGAGGAGGAGTCGGTCCCGCACTTCTGTCACTGTCCGGCCCTGGGAAACCGTAGGCTACGGCTTCTTGGGGCTCCTTTCCTCACCGACATTTTGGACCTGTCCGAAATCCGACCAGGGATCTTGTCCAAATACATCCAAGCCACCGGATGGGACTGCCCTTAACTCCGCAATCAGATTGCTCACCACGGCTTAGGGGGAGAATGGGTACATAAGGGTCCGGTAGCAAAACCAAGTGAGTTGGATTAGGGGGGATTTCCCCTCTCTCCAACTGCCGTCTTAACCTACGCAGCTTCGTTGCTGAATTCCCACAAGTCACAATCACAATTCACCGCTTTTCTTGAACAAAGATGTCAGAAGTTGGAGAATCGGGAGCATGATATGGCAATTAATACGCCTGGCATTCAGGTTGATCCCATGGTTCGACGAAAGCAGTACATGCAACTCCCAGCTGAAGATATCAACACCAACAAATTCGAAGGCTGTAGTGTCCCACTATGCCATTTCAGCTAAGTAAAATACTTAGCGAACAATTTAGGTACATTTGGTAGGGAAATACTTTTCATACTGCCCTCGTAAGCATATCTCGAAGAGATTGGTGTAATGCGGGAGACCAAGAAGATCATCCGATTATACAGCTATGATAAAGCTTAAAGCTCAGCTTCAGAATGCAAGGGGTACAGGCGTTTAGAATTGTTCCATGCGGAATCACTCACTTGCTTCGATTCAATCAATGCACACGTACACATAATTTTGTTGCTGCAATCGCTCTGTGAAAAGTGAAGACACGTGGACTTACATCATTTTTTTAATTGTGCTAATCCACACAAATTGTCCAGTTACTAATGTAATATTAGTGAATACAACTACTGGCAGAACCATTAGAGCCAAAGGGAAAGTGAAAATAAAGTGAAGGTTGTTAGAGAAACTAGAGGTACGTTATACCCCGTGGAAAAATAAGGTTCTTACGCAATTTTTATCCAGGAAAAGGAGTTCTGGGAAAACGGGAACCCAAGTCGGCCACCAGACTACGATAACACCGAAAACTGAACAACTGAGTTGTTGCGGTCCACTTTTCCGCTGCGGAAAAAGGTCGATACGGTCTCGCCGACGTTGGTCTAGCCCCATTATCGGCAAGCATTCCCAGTTTTGTCGAAGACCACACTACACATATACCTTTTCTGGGTATGGACAAGACCAAGAGAAGGCTGTCCCCACCTGTGAATTCCGAATTCCGGAGGACTTAATCATCACCAACATACCCCAAAAATACAAAAGATTAAGTAATCAGGCTAGCCAAAACCACATTGCATCAGAACCGCGGTTTCTTACATACATCAATCACCAATTATTGTTTGTTTTGATTCCTATGCTTCTATAGTGAAATTTCAAGTTCAAGTTCACCCTTATCAGCATCATATAAAAAGATATTCGCTGCTGCCCTAAGGCACCGCTGTTTATAGTTTTATATTCTTGTCTCGTTTATTATATAATATTGTCTTAACTATTGTATTAACTATATAATTTCTTCTAATAGAAAAAAATGTAAGGTAACTGAAGATTTTGGAAACTGAGCAATATGAGTTTGGAATAATATAATTCTCTTTATATATATGTGAATGTAACCTGACCAACTTCTAAATTACACAGCTTATATACCTGAAGCCATCAAAGTCATCTTGGGCCCAACGATACATCGATGAGTATTTAACAACTACTGTGAGTACAACTAGTGGCTGAAACCACAATGTAGATATGCCAATGCAGAGGTAGGTCAGTTACGATATATATATATATATACTGATTTGAAGTGTATATTCCCCTCTAATGCTCAAGTAATTATTTTGAAGAAGAAGTTACGCGGTAATTGTTTGAATGTAATGTAAAGAATTGTATTAGCTATGTAATTCTGTACCTATATATTCTATTATTATTATTCATATCTTATTCTGTTACTCAATTAAAATTATGAATTATTATTCATGAATATGTCTGCCTAAACTAAGTATTATCTCCGTCCGTCAAGTACTTATGCTTATCTCTCGCAAGACGCTGTAGAATATGTAGGATCTTGGAATTGGGACAACGCACAAAAGTACAGGCGGTTGTCATGGTCGGGAGGGCAAGGACTAGGGACATTTACCACCACTGTTCCCTTATCAGACGAAAGAAGAACTATAACTCTTCTACCAGCTTCCTAAATGCGTATCGGCGCAGATTTGGAATCAGCTTATTATTTTTGTTTTGGTTTGATATTAACGTATAGATTATGTGTATGATTCTCGAAGCGCATTATATTGATTTGTGTCAGTAAAACTGTGTAGCTGGGGGAGAAAGAACCCCGACCAATCCGACGAGCTGGACCCGAACACAGCAAGAATGCGCGCCTTCGAACCTAGCTTCCTATTAGCATGGAGTCAGAAATACCATCTATGGCAATGGCTGGGTTAGAGCCTAAATAGACTCTGACTTCCACTCACGGCCCAAAGCTGAACACTACAAGGCGCAGACGGAAAGACAGAAAGACGTCGACCGAGGAAAGAAAGAAAACCGAGAATTCAGCACACGCGCGGCCAATCGACGGAAAGGCGCTGGCTAAGATTATATAATCAACCCACACAGCAGAAAGACCTAAGCTAACACCCAACAAAAACGAAAACTCAGCACACACCAAAATACAGGTGTAAGGGAGTGCCCTTACAAGGGGGCATGTATATATGTAGATAGAGGGAGGTAGAACCTCATTTTCCATTTATTATTATTTTTCATAGTTCGTAAGTTATTTCATATCCACCCTAGCATTTAGTCTTTTCATTTCTTACACCTTACACTTACAATCATAAGAGCTGTATGTAGTGGAGAATAGGGGCAGAAGCCGAGTAGGGGAAAGACATCGTAAATTCGTGGGGCAAGACGTGACCAGGAAACAATCGCCGCACTCGTCATCTCTGACAGCCCCACACACACAGCCACAGCGAAGAACAAGTGACGTCACACCTGACGAACGAGCACAGCAGGCCACGATCTACGGGAGAGAGCGACAAATACGTCACGGTCCGAAACGACGCACCACATCAGAGAGAGCGACTTCACTCAAAATGCAGCCCAGTGACAGATCTACGGGAGAGAGCGACACATACGTCACGATCCAAACGGTCAACCAAGAACCACCATACGTGTCGTGGAACAAATAAAAATAGCCTAATACATTAAAAAACCCAGTTGCATAATAATATGAAAAAACGAGAAGGAACGCGTGATTCGCTTCTGGGGACGCGACTCTACTTATACCCGTACTCAGTCAGTATATACATTTTTGAGCTTATGATTTTTAAGAATTTTAGAAAAAAAAAAACATTTTACATTTTACATTTTTTTGCTACATATGCTATCTACATCTACATATACAATGTATATTCTACATCTAACATGTAGATTGTACATGTTCCAATTAGATTCTACATCTCCTCCGCTAGGGGTTGCTCGCGCACTGAACGCGGCAGAGTGTGCGAGCGAGAAGTAAAATGAGTTGCGTTGTCGTTGGATGCTGGATCGAGAATATATATACTTTATGGGGTCGGAAACGTTTCCTTCTCTGCGTCTATCCACTTTTACCACAAATCTAATATACCCCTTAACTCTTTTTTGAGTACGGGTATAAAAAAAAAAGTAAACTCTGAGAACCTATCTCAGGCTGGGATATGCATCAGTCTGTCCAGGGTCCTGAATTACAAGATAATTTATAATTCGCGAGAACTTTATTGGGAAAACGGGGACTAACTAAGACTAAAATAAAATGGTTAGCGAAATCACAACACTTTTGGTTCCTTGATTTTTAATGGGTATCTTTATTATACCCGTACTCAAAAAAGAGTTAAGGGGTATATTAGATTTGTGGTAAAAGTGGATGTGTGCAACGCAGAGAAGGAAACGTTTCCGACCCCATAAAGTATATATATTCTTGATCAGCATCAATAGCCGAGTCTATATAGCCATGTCCGTCTGTTCGTCCGTCTGTCCGTCCTCCGTCTTGATGAGCGCCTGGATCTCAGAGACTATAAGAGCTAGAGAAACCAAATTGTTTGGTTTCCAGACTCATGTGATATCACACTGCTACAAGTGTATTTCAAAATTTTCAAAATTTTGAAATACACTTGTAGCAGTGTGATATCACATAAGTCCCGAAACAAATTTTGGTTGCTCTAGCTGTTATAGTCTCTGAGAACTAGGCGACAAACAAGGCGGACGGACGGACAGACAGACATGGCTCTATCGACTCGGCTATCGATGCTGATCAAGATATATATACTTTATGGGGTCGGAACGTTTCCTTCTCTGCGTTACACACATCCACTTTTACCACAAATCTAATATACCCCCTAACTCTTTTTTGAGTACGGGTATAAATACCTTATTATCAAAATGAACTTGTTTCTAAGTTTCAATATTTTTTTAAAAACCCGACGAATTCAATTTGTTTTAATGTATATTTACCCAAAAATGTATATTTTCTTTTCGTGGTTGCAACCCCTAAACATTAAACTAAAAAGATTAAAAAAAATTGTATAATTTTATTGAATAACAAAGAACAGAATTGGGGGGTGTCCCCTTGAAAAAACAAGTTTTTTTCGTCAAATTTTGGCCTAGCCTAATATACGTATATATATGGTAAGTTTAGATGATAGCCACTAAAAGTGCATATCCTTAAATTTTTCATATTTCACAGCGTTTTTGCTGGCTTCTTTGGATTTAATTCTCAAAGACAGTTATTTTTACTTCTTCCATCGTCTTAATCCGTTCTTAAGGTAAAAATACATCTTCAAGTCTTCTTTACAATTAGATTGCTTAGATTGCTTAGATACTGTAATGTCCTATCTCAGGCTGAGGTATGCTTCAGTCTGTCCAGGGCCCTGAATTACAAGTTATTTATAATTCGCAGGACTTTATAAAACCAGGAACTTTGCTAGCAACTGAAAATGGGTTAGCGAAATCACAACACTCTTTGTTACTTGACTTTTAAAAGATATCTTTATTATTTCGTATTATTATGCTACAGGTTTATGTTATGTATTATGTTGTTTTTATTTGTTCTACGACGCGTATGGTGGTTTGACTTGCGTGTTTGTTATTTGCCTGACTGCTACGGCTGATGGACTCTCTCCTCGATGGCTGGTGGACTGCCTCTTTCTTCATGCAAGGCAGTGCCTTTTATAGATCGGCCGGCCTTCGATTTTCCCATGAATGTATTACAGATATCTTATTTCTACTTTAGAATGTGGGAAGGGTTCTTACATAAATATATATTGCCGAATTATAGTCTGCGCGGCAGACGTGCAGTTCGGTAACAGAAGGTTACCTAATCATTAGCCCTGCAGTCAGTGTCCAATATTCCCGGTAATGAGGGGTTTGCCCAGTAGCCGAGGGTTACCTAAGCAATCGCCTCCCAACAAGTGTCCAATGTCCCAGGTAAGGTGATCGGTGTGCACCGGTACCGTGGGAAAGGAATTTCGCTGGCACTTCCGGAAAATACCCGTACTCAAAAAAGAGTTAAGGGGTATATTAGATTTGTGGTAAAAGTGGATGTGTGTAACGCAGAGAAGGAAACGTTTCCGACCCCATAAAGTATATATATTCTTGATCAGCATCAATAGCCGAGTCGATAGAGCCATGTCTGTCTGTCCGTCTTGTTTGACGCCTGGATCTCAGAGACTATAAAAGCTAGAGGAACCAAATTTTGTTTCCAGACTCATGTGATATCACACTGCTTTAAGTGTATTTCAAAATCTCGCCCCCTTCCGCCCCATAAAGGACAAAGATCTGTGGCAGCCACAATTTTAAAGATACGCTAAAATTAAAAACGCAGTATCGTAGAGAATGCCCATATTTACCAGACTTCTGAATCAGATCGGATCATAATTATAGCCCAAATGACGAAATTAATTTTATGTTGCTTCCCCTGCCCCATCCTGCCAACGACAACGCAACTCATTTTCCTTCTCGCTCGCACACTCTGCCGCGTTCAGTGCGCGAGCAACCCCTAGCGGAGGAGATGTAGAATCTAAATGGTACATGAACAATCAACATGTTAGATGTAGAATAAACATTGTATATGCAGATGTAGCAAAAAAATGTAAAATTAAAAATTTTTTTTTTTCTAAA
This sequence comes from Drosophila obscura, assembly GCF_018151105.1. NCBI lineage: Eukaryota > Metazoa > Arthropoda > Insecta > Diptera > Drosophilidae > Drosophila > Drosophila obscura. Next base: position 3,701,173 of record NW_024542848.1, on the reverse strand, counting down.
ATTCTACATAGATAATAAGCTCAAAAATGTATATACTGACTGAGTACGGGTATAAGTAGAGTCGCGTCCCCAGAAACGACTCACACGTTCCTTCTCGTTTTGATTGAAATGGTTTTAATTGTTTTAAAATTGTACAAAAAAACTATCACAAACAATAAGAAAAAACGAGAAGTAATGTGTGAATCGCTTTTGGGCACACGACTCCGTACTCAGTCAGTATATACATTTTTAAGCTTATGATCTATGTAGAATTTTAAAAAATCTGTTACTACTGTTATTACTGCTAATATACCCCCTAACTCTTTTTAGTACGGGTATAATTACTTAACTTACTGTTACTGTTATTAGCAACTAATTTTAAGGGACTGGGAACAATTTCTATTTACAAGATTTACAAATAAATACGGGACAATTGGGGGCGTTACTGGGGGTTGTGCAATTAGGGTTCAGGTAGTTTTTGGTTATAGTAAATTTTCCTTGTAGATAGGTCATGCTGGGTGAATTCGTTTTAGTCGACGTCTGGTTCCGCTCCGCGTGAGTCTTCATGAAAAATCGTTTGGGTGATGACTAAGCTTCGTCAGGTAGCGCTCTGCCTGCGCATTTATAATGTCGCCATCGGGGGCGACCCCAGTGTCTCTATCAATGTCCCTTTTGCGGATATACATCTAACATGTAGATTATACATGTACCATTTAGATTCTACATCTCCTCCGCTAGGGGTTGCTCGCGCACTGAACGAGTGTGCGAGCGAGAAGGAAAATGAGTTGGCAGGATGGGGCAGGGGAAGCAACTGAAAATTAATTTCGTCATTTGGGCTATAATTATGATCCGATCTGATTCAGATTCAGAAGTCTGGTAGATATGGGCATATCTTTAAAATTGTGGCTGCCACAGATTTTTGTCCTTTGAGGGGCGGAAGGGGGCGGGCGAGATTTTGAAATACACTTGTAGCAGTGTGATATCACATAAGTCCCGAAACAAATTTTGGTTGCTCTAGCTGTTATAGTCTCTGAGAACTAGGCGACAAACAAGGCGGACGGACGGACAGACAGACATGGCTCTATCGACTCGGCTATCGATGCTGATCAAGAATATATATACTTTATGGGGTCGGAAACGTTTCCTTCTCTGCGTTACACACATCCACTTTTACCACAAATCTAATATACCCCCTAACTCTTTTTTGAGTACGGGTATAAATACCTTATTATCAAAATGAACTTGTTTCTAAGTTTCAATATTTTTTGAAAAAGCCGACGAATTCAATTTGTTTTAATGTATATTTACCCAAAAATGTATATTTTCTTTTCGTGGTTGCAACCCCTAAACATTAAACTAAAAAGATTAAAAAAAATTGTATAATTTGATTGAATAACAAAGAACAGAATTGGGGGGTGCCCCTTGAAAAAACAAGTTTTTTTTGTCAAATTTTGGCCTAGCCTAATATACGTATATATATGGTAAGTTTAGATGATAGCCACTAAAAGTGCATATCCTTAAATTTTTCATATTTCACAGCGTTTTTGCTGGCTTCTTTGGATTTAATTCTCAAAGACAGTTATTTTTACTTCTTCCATCGTCTTAATCCGTTCTTAAGGTAAAAATACATCTTCAAGTCTTCTTTACAATTAGATTGCTTAGATTGCAATGGTCCAAGACCTCGCTTAATTTGATACTGTAATGTCCTATCTCAGGCTGAGGTATGCTTCAGTCTGTCCAGGGCCCTGAATTACAAGTTATTTATAATTCGCAGGACTTTATAAAACCAGGAACTTTGCTAGCAACTGAAAATGGGTTAGCGAAATAACAACACTCTTGGTTACTTGACTTTTAAAAGATATCTTTATTATTTCGTATTATTATGCTAAAAGTTTATGTTATGTATTATGTTGTTTTTATTTGTTCTACGACGCGTATGGTGGTTTGACTTGCGTGTTTGTAATTTGCCTGACTGCTACGGCTGATGGACTCTCTCCTCGATGGCTGGTGGACTGCCTCTTTCTTCATGCAAGGCAGTGCCTTTTATAGATCGGACGGCCTTCGATTTTCTCATGAATGTATTACAGATATCTTATTTCTACTTCAGAATGTGGGAAGGGTTCTTTTTTTTTATTATTACGGGATTTTATTTATCGAATCTTCCCTATTAGAGACTTACGACAAGTATACAAATCCTAGCCTAATATATTTATTTAATTAATTACACTTAATTACTTAGAGTACGTCCCTAGCTAAGTATTATTGCTGGGTGGGAAGGTCTCTTCGCCGGAGTCGTGTATGGCTAGTGTGCCAAGTTAAAGACTGCGCAAGTCTATTAGGATGGGCTTGAAGCTTGGCCTGGTACTTTGCTTTCACTTTGGCAATTTCATCTTTAACTGATCCTACATTTAAGTCTTTATGGATATTTTCATTCCGTATGTACCATGGTGCCCCAGTGATAGTTTTTAGTATCTTCGATTGAGCTCTCTGGATTATTTCTAAATTACTAACGCAAGCATTTCCCCATAGCTCGGGGCCGTATGTCCAGATGGGTTTGAGAACTGCATTGTACAAAAGTACTTTGTACTCCAGTTTTAGTGGTGAACGGGTGTTTATTAGCCAATGTAGATTACTAGCTTTAAATTTAAGTAGATTTCTCTTCGCTTCGATGTGCTTACGCCAGGCTTACTTCTATCCAGATGAACACCAAAGTATGTTACTTCGGTGGTTTGTGGAATGTTGATATTGTTCAGACATAATGGAGGGCAAGTTTGTCTGTTTAACGTGAAGGTGACATGCTTGCACTTTTGCTCGTTTACATGTATCCGCCAGTCTGCTAGCCATTTTTCTAAGGCCACGAGATGAGATGATAAGTGATCCGTGGCCCTTCTTGGGCACTTGGAGCGACTTAATATGGCAGTATCATCAGCAAATGTCGAAGTTGTTGTTAGGCTGTTTGTCGGTAGATCTGCTGTGAATATGATATACAGTGTCGGTCCAAGCACGCTGCCTTGCGGTACACCAGCTTCAATTGGATGATATTCAGAGAGGAAATCGTTGCATCGTACTGCGAAACTTCTTTGCTGTAGGTATGACTCCAATATTCCATGGATGTTCTGTGGAAGTAATATTTTGATTTTGTGGATTAAGCCATCTAACCAAACGCGGTCGAAAGCCTGGGCGACATCCAGAAAAACAGCGGAGCAATACTCCCGTCTTTTAAATGCATTTCGTATCTCAGAGGTTATACGGTTTACTTGTTCAATGGTTCCGTGTTTTTCGCGAAATCCAAATTGGTGAGTCGGGATGGCACCGTTGATGTGTAGGTGTTGTTTGATACGATTCAGGAGCAGCTTCTCAAATATCTTTTATAGGCAAGGCAGTAGGCTAATAGGTCTATATGATGATGGCTTGGACTTGTCTTTTCCGGCTTTATGGATCATTGTGATGACTGATTTCGTCTATTCTTGGGGATAATAGCCCCATTTCATCATGCTGTTGAATATCACAGTAAGGAAATATACTGCATAGCTCGGCAATTCTATGATCATTTTAGGAGAGATGAAATCGTGGCCCGGAGCTTTTTTTGCTTTGAGATTTGGTCTTTAATGACCCTTGTGACTTCTCCTGATTGGAATATGATAGGCGGAGTAGCTTCGGGATTGTTGGTTGGTGCGAGCACAAAGCTATTCGTTGCTGGGTGTGGTTTGAAGACGTTTTCTAGATGGACGGCAAATGTATTTTCCTTCTTTTTGTTGCTGCGAGACCACTCTCATGTTTGTGTACGCAAATGTGATTCACTCTCGATTGGTGGGCATACGCCTGATTTTGCTTTCCACAGTGGGAATCGTTTGCTAGTTGGCGAGAGTTGCTCCATATAGGATATTTGAGCTCGGTTTTTTTCATCTTCTAGGGCTCTGCGTAGTAGGTGGTTGGCTATTTTTAGCCGCTCTTTCGAGGCAGGTGATCTGTGTGCTTGCCACTCTCGGCGAAGCCTTCTTTTATCGCGTAGCAGCACTTCAATGTGCCTAGAAATACGACTGCTGTTGGAAAGTTTATTAGATGCTAATATTGGTGTTGACTGTTTTGCCGCCAGTGACATTGAGGAAACCAATGCTTCGACTGACCTATCAATGTTGTAATGTCCTATTTCAGGCTGAGGTATGCATCTGTCTGTCTGCGCGTGCAGACGGGCTGATCGGTAACAGAAGGTTACCTAATCATTTGCCCTGCAGTCAGTGTCCAATATTCTCGTTAAGGAAAGTCGGAGACTGCTGACTGGCTTGCGCGTGTGGGGGGTTTTGCTCGGTAACCGAGGGTGACCTAAGCAATCGCCTCCCAATAGGTGTCCAATGTCCCCGGTGAGGTGATCGATATGCACCGGTTGGCACTTCGGGAATATATATTGTTAGGAATATTTATTTAATATTATTTTAGCTACTTATTGCGTAAGCCCCTTGAGCTGGTCTCTTGTCTTTTGGCATGTGCTGAGTTTGCATTTTTGCTGGGTGTTGACCGCTTCACCTGGGAGTAGCGTTGGCTGCGTCGTCAGCTTGTGACGAACTATGGGGAACCATGGTTCGTTATACCCCCCCCCCCCCCTTTCTTCCGGTAGGAGGTGGTGTTGTAGGGCGCGTTGAATTTAGTGGTGGGTGTCTCGAATAATAACTTTCACTCAAATCAAGAAGCGAACTGATTTAGTAACTGGAGAACTCAGCTATATATAGCGTTTTCCCTTTCTTAATAGGGCCGTTGCGGCCGTACGTAGCCGCTTTTCTTCGAACAGGGCTCAGGTTTCGTCTTAGCGGGTTGAGCGACACTTTTCCAGGTTATTGGTGGTATTTCGCTGCGGGGGTGATCGCCGTTCGATGTCACGTGTGCTGAGTCCTCGACTTTTTCTGTCTGTTGGCCGCGCGTGTGCTGAGGTTGATATTTCTTTTTCTTTGTCTTGTCTCTTGCTGTGGATTTTGGTGGCGCATGTGCTGAGTTTTCATTTCTTTGGGTGTTGAACTCGTCATTTGAGAGCGTTCGTTACTTCCGTTGTAGTGGGGGTTGGTTACATATTCTGAGCCCGCGGGTTTTTGGTTCTTGGCTGCGCGTGTGCTGCGTTCTCGTCTTTAGGTTCGTTGGCTTTGGCTGGTCAGCTGCCATATATGGAAACCAAAGTCGTGGCTAGGGGGATTGCGGGGGGCTAGTGGTAGTATTTGCCTCGTCGGTGGCATCCCTCTCCTCGTGGAATTCCTTCAGGTCGTTGATGTTAGCAACCTTCGCTTTTCGGCTGCCCGGATGCTGTAGTTTTACAATGTTCGGTGATGCAAAACCTTTGACTCGGTAGGGTCCATCGTATTTCGGTGCCAGCTTAGCGGCGAATCCGTCGGCCGCGTTGGAGAGGTGGTGTTGTCGTAGAACTACTAGGGATCCAAGAGTGGGGCGCCATTGCCGGCGGCGGAGGTTGTAATGCCTTCCTTGTTCCTGGCTTGCCCTCTGGATGTTATTTCTGACTATTGTGAATACTTCGCTGAGTTTGGTTGCCTTGCCGAGAGCGGTCTCTGGGGGGCTTCCGGTGCCTGTCGTGACTTCGTCATAGAGGGCTCCAGGCAAACGGGGCTCTCTTCCATGCAGTAGGAAAGCTGGGCTGAATCCCGTTGTCTCCGAGACGCTGGAATTTATTGCGAGGGATATTTCCGGTAGTAGCTCATCCCAGGTATTTTGACGATCCCCTACGAATTGGGCAATCATGGTCTTGACCGTCCGATTTGCCCGTTCCGTTGGATTTTCCTGGGGGCAGTATGGTGCGGTATGTTGCAGTTCTACTCCTGCTGTCTGTAGAAATGACCGAAACGATCGACTTGTGAATTGCGTGCCGTTGTCGCACACAAAGCGTTTGGGTATGCCGAAATGGCTCAGGATTCGTTCTCGGAAAGCCAGTTCCAGGGTAGCGGTGGTGGCCTTTTTGAGTGGTACCAATTCGACCCATTTCGTGAAAGTGTCAAAGAAGACGAGCAGCATCGTGTTTCCTTTCTTTGATCGAGGTAGTGGTCCAACGAAGTCAGCGCATAGTGTAGCGAATGGCTCTTCGGCTTTGCGAGTGAGCATCTGGCCCACCGGCTTGCGTTGTTGAGCTTTGAACTTCTGGCAGCTTACGCAGCCACGGACATATTTCCTCACGTCTCGGTAGAAACCTGGCCAACCGTACCGTTGGGATATTCGGGTGATGGTTTTCCTGACCCCTAGGTGGCCGGCTGTGGGTTGGTCGTGGCATTCGTGAAGTATTCTGGCTCGTTGATCTTTTGCTACGCAGAGTTTCCATGCTATATGGTCGTCGTCGTCGGCGCCATGGCCCAGATGTCGATATAGTTCCCCGTTAGCATAGGTGTAGTCGGGGTATTTCTGAGGCTCGTCCTGGACTTGTTTTATCCGGTGCTGGAGCCAGGGGCAGGCTGTCTTCTCCTCTTCGATCCGTGCGAGTGTTCCTAATGGCTGCCTGGATAGTGCATCTGCGACTACGTTCTGTTTGCCCGCTCGATAATGCACGTCATATTGGTATTGCTGAAGTTCGAGGGCCCATCTCGCCACTCTACCGTATGGGCTGTCAAGCGTATTTAGCCATTTTAGCGCGAGATGATCGGTGATTACATCGAATCGGTACCCTTCCAGGTAGCAGCGTAGTTTTCGAATGGCCCAAATGACCGCTAGGCACTCCTTGTCAGTAGCGGAGTAGTTTTCTTCCGCCTGGTTCAGTCGTCGGCTGACATATGCTATGACTCGTTCTTTGCCTTCGATTTCTTGGGTGAGAACTGCGCCAACTCCTAGATTGCTCGCATCTGTTTGCAGCGAGAACTTGACGTTGAAATCGGGGCACGCAAGGACGGGGGCGGTCGTGAGAAGTGTCTTCAGTTGGTCAAAAGCAGCCTGTTGTGCTTCGGACCATACCCATGGTTGGTCCTTCTTGAGTAGGCGAGACATCGGTTGGACGACCGTCGCGAAGTTTGGTACAAATCTTCGGTACCAGGACGCCATCCCGATGCATTGACGAAGCTCTTTTAGGTTGGTGGGCAGCCGGAGTTCTTTGACGGCGGCAATTTTGTCGGGGTCGGTGTGGATTCTCTCATTGCTGATCATATGGCCGAGATACTTGATTTGGGTTTGAAAGAACGCGCATTTTTCCGCATTTATCCTTAGGTTCGCTTTCCGGAGTCGGGACAAAACCACTTTCAAGTTGCGTAGATGTTCGTTGAAATCTCGCCCCACGATGACAATGTCATCTAGGTACGCGAATGCATATGGCTCCATGTCTGTACCAATCACGGTGTCGAGAGCCCGCTGAAATGTTGCCGGTGCCGAGTGCAGTCCAAAGGGCATAACCTTCCATTGGTAGAGGCCCCGGCCCGGTACGGTGAAAGCTGTTGCTTCTCTACTTCCGTCGGCCATGGGGATCTGCCAGTATCCGTTTTTCAGGTCGAGGGTGGTGATGAACCGCGCGTTTTGTAACCGTTCCAAAATATAGTTGATCCTCGGCAGCGGGTATGCGTCGGGGATGGAATGCGTGTTGAGTTGCCGGTAGTCCACGCACATGTGCCATTTTCCATTCTTTTTACGGACGAGTACAATTGGGGCGCTGTGGGGGCTCCGGGAGGGCTCGATGAGGCCTTCCGAAATCAATTGGTCCACTTGTTCATCAATTATTCGCATCATTGCTGGGTTCTTAGGATAGTACCGCTGTTTTATGGGCCGGTTATCCCTCATGACGCCTCTGGTATCACAACAACGACTTGTATGGGCGACGAAGATCTCGGACATGGCTCTAGGCATGGCTCGGTGCATGACGCTAAAAATCATGTCAGTACGCGGAAGGTACTCCATTGTGTGGGCGAGGATCGGTGTGGCGTCGGCCGTGGGTACGACAGGGCTGCGGTCGGTGTATCGTGGGGCCATCGTACTGGTTTCCGGGCCCGCGTTGAGGGGCTCTGTGGATATCAGTTCAATTATGGGCCCCGACCAGGGTGGGGTCAGCGTGGCTGTTTCCCTTGTTGCTGGGCTGTTGATCTGTTGCTGCCGTTGTCGGTGTCGATGTTGTTGTCTTGGTTCAGGGCTGATTGTCGTCTCTGAGGGTGTTTCTATGTTCACTTTCTCCTGGGAGGAGAGGGTACTTACATGCTCTGTTGCTGGACTTGGACCTGGGCTTCCTGTGTCGAGCGCCGGGTTCCAGTGCGTTAGTGCTTGTCTCGTGGGTGAGATTCTCGTAGTTTCTTTGGGATATGTGTCCCCTGTGGTTGGCCTAGGACGCGGTTGCTCCGTAGTGACCGTGGGACTCGTTTTCCCGGTTGCTTGATTGTTGTTTCGTGTTGTTGGCTTCGGCTTCATGTTCGTGGGCCGGCGCTTTGCCTCTGCTGGGGCTGGGCTGGGTGTCGTGTTCTTCGTGGCGATCTGGGTCGTTTTGTTCATTGGGGTAGGTCGTGGTCGTGTGTTCGCTGAGGTTTGTATGGGTGTCATGTTGGCGTGGCTGGGTGCCGAAATCGTTGGGATAGGTTGCGGACGTATGACGGCCGCCGTTGGCTTCAGTTTCTGGTGTCGGGGTTCGTTGCCTTGTACTCTGTTGGTCGGAACGGTGTGGATATGTGGTGTGTGGCACTGATCTCGTAATTGTAGAAGTGTGGTACCGCACTGGATCGTTGTTTCAATGGCGCATAGGAAGTCCATGCCGACGATAACTTGATCCAACATGTTTGGTAGGACAAGGAGGGGTATTTGAACTTCTCTTTGATCCAGTCTGATGTGCGCCAGTAGAATCTGGGTGATCTCTCTGACCGAGCCGTCGGCCAGGCGTATGCGGACGCATGCATCTTGTAGGTTGGTGTTGTTGTCTAGTTGTCGGGCGAGGTTTGCACTGATAAAGCTTCGGGATGCCCCTGTGTCGACGGTGGCTTCCGTTGCCTGTCCTCCTATGGTTACCATTGCCACTATCCGGTTCTCGTTCATGTGTAGCGGGGTTTTTATTCGTGGGTCGGGGCAGACGTCGTTCCCGGCTGATCCCGTGTCAGTCGAGGACGCGAGTCGTTTCCCGACGTGTTCTGGCGACAGCAATCGATGGTCCGGGTGCCGCGCTTGCCACATTCCCAGCAGAACAGGATCGAGGGATTTTGGCATTCATATGCCGCATGCCCTGCTTCACCACACCGGCGACAGGCTGCGCGTGGGTTGGCGATGGGGGTCGTAATCATGCGATGTGCTACCTCGGGCTTTGCCGTACTCACTGGGTTGGATGGCTGTCTTCTTGGTGAGTCTGCCGAGTCCCAATGAGGCTTCCGGAATGGTGTCCGATTGGAGTCGCCGCTCCTCTGATCTGTAGCCGGCCGTGCGTATCTGGGCGTGTGTCGTGGCGGTGCGAGAGTGCTCGGGATGGTCCGCTCTTGAATACTCTCAAACTCCGTGGCCAGCAGTGTTAGCTGTGACAAGTCCTGCAGTTCGTGGCGGCGCACGTACATCTGGTAGGCTGGGAGGGCGTTGTCGTAGATCCTGGTTAGCTCCTTGGTTGCGTCGTACCCAGCGTGGTGCATAAGTAGACGTATCTCGATGAGGAAATCTTTGAACAGTTCCCCAGCCACTTGCTTGCGGGCTCGGATCCGGTCTTCCAATTGTTCAAAATACCGTGGTGGCAAGAAGAACGTTAAGAATTCCTGGCGGAAATTTTCCCATGAGGAACTTTGTAGGCGGCTGGTGCGGAACCAACGACTGGCACGGTCTGTGAGAAGTTCGGCCATGGCCCGCGGCAGATGGTTTGTGTCCACCCCATACGAGAGCGCGCGTTCTTCGAGCAGTTCGATGAATGATAGAGGGTCATCTTGGCCGTCAAACTGGATTCCCCACTTTCGGATGCGTTCCGCCATTGGTGCAGCGTGGTTGTAGTGGTGCCCTTCCATGGGTCGGTCGATCGCTGGCAAGACCCTCGGTACGGGTGCTGGGTGGGTCTCTGTAGCTAGGGGCCTTGGAAACGGGGCTGCAGGAGTGCGGTATTCGGTGGCTGCGGGGACTCGTAATCCGGTCTTAGGATCCATTTGGCGAGTGTCGGATGGTCCAGGAGTAGTGGGCAGTGGTGACTTGGAACGAGAGCGTGAGGCTGGTTTGGCATAGTGCCTCTCGAACTCTCCTAGGCGGACCCAGGCTTCTTGCGCGAGTGGCCCGGCGACTAGAGCGGCAAATTTCCTTCGGCGTTCATCGACCGTTCCTTCGCTGCCGAATCCGAATTCTTCGGCGAGGACTTCTAGTTCGTCCCGACGGAGTTTGTGGATCCAGCCGGTGCTGACCCCTGGATTGGAAAAGTGTCCCGCAGGGTATGCCTCCTCTGGTTGTTCATCGTCGTGATGTTCCATGTTGATTTCTGTTGATTTTTGGCAATGAGTCACTGTTAAACGGCACTTTTAGGATCGGCACTGCGTATACTTTCGCGTTTGTTTTCGCGCCCGGATTATGTAAGTGCGCGGACTTGTTATTGATTCAATTTTCTTTTTGATGGCAGTGGGTCTTTAATCCACGAAGTCCCTGATTTCGGTTTTCTTGAAGTTTCCACGAAAAATCCTTTAAAGTCCCTGCTCGGGCGCCACTTGTAATGTCCTATTTCAGGCTGAGGTATGCATCAGCCTGTCCAGGGTCCTGAATTACAAGATATTTCTAATTCACGAGGACTTTATCAGGAAAACCAGGAACTTTGCCAGAAACTGAAATAGAAATCACAAATCTTTTTGGTTCTTTTAATTTTAATGGTTTTCTTTATTCTTCCGTATTCTTCCGTATGATTATTCTACCCGGTTATGTTATGTTTTAATTGTGCTACGACGCGTATGGTAGTTTGATTCGACTGCCGCCCTACGATGGCTGGTGGACTGCCTTTTTATAGATCGGCCGGCCTTCCATGAATGTCTTATAGATATCTTATTTCTACTCCAGACCGTGGGAAGGGTTCTTACATAAATATCTATGGCCGAGTTATAGTCTGCGCGTGCAGACGGGCTGATCGGTAACAGAAGGTTACCTAATCATTTGCCCTGCAGTCAGTGTCCAATATTCTCGGTAAGGAAAGTCGGAGACTGCTGACTGGCTTGCGCGTGTGGGGGGTTTTGCTCGGTAATCGAGAGTTACCTAAGCAATCGCCTCCCAATAGGTGTCCAATGTCCCCGGTGAGGTGATCGATATGCACCGGTACCGTGGGAAAGCAATGTAACTTTAGGAAAATTTGAGGTTTTTACTTAGCGTTTATTTATATGGTTATACATGTAGAGATATTTAAAGAGGTTTTACTTAGTGTTCAGTTATGCGATTAAACATGTAGAGATATTTAAAGAGGTTTTACTTAGTGTTCAGTTATGCGATTACACATGTAGAGATATTTAAAGAGGTTTTACTTAATGTTCATTTATGCGATTATACATGTAGAGATATTTAAAGACAGGTGTTCCTGTGTTGTGACGAACCATGGGGAACCATGGTTCGTTACAATGTCATCTTTACAATTAATGTTTGGGCAGCTATCAATATGAGAGCTTATGTACTTCCTGTATTTAAGCCAATCTGGTTTGCTAGAAGTTAGAAAGTGTGGGCGTTCCGAAAGCTGTGGATGGTCGTAAGGGTGAAGTAGAATGGGCGAGTGATCCGATGATAGATCTGTTAAGTGATCTACATTAATCTGAGCTTGCAGCACCCTTCGTGTAACTGCAAAATCAATCAAGTCGGGCTGCTTGTTTGGATCTGTGGCAAATATGTGGGCTTGCCCGGAAAAATAAAGTCTAGCTTGTTTCGTGGGGTTATTATAGCGTTATATAGTTGTCTTCCTTTCGGGTTGGTAAGTCTAGATCCCCAATGGGTGTGCTTGGCATTGTAGTCACCAGCTGCTATAAATCGGTCACCTAGTAGGTCGAAGAATATTACAAATTCTGTTTCGGAAATGCAGAAGCGTGGTGGGCAGTATACTGCGGCTGGGTTTAGGTAGCCGCTCTGAATTTCAATATGAATTGCTGTTGCCTGTAGATAAGGTGTAGCAAATGAAGGCAATGGATAATGCCTAATGCGATTCTTGATCAGAACGCCAGTACCTCCATGTGCCTTACCATCGGGATGATTTGTTGCATAGAAGTTATAGCCATCGAGGTGAAAATAGTTTTTATTTGTTAGGTGAGTCTCTGATATGAGCATGGCGTTAATGTCGTGTTGAGCGAGGAACTGTAAGAGCTCGCATTTGTGCTGCGAAATGCCATTTGCATTCCAGAAACATATACTTAGACAGGACATTTAAACAGATTTCTGTTTGATTAGGAGCTCCAGGAGGAGATTTTGGTTGCGCATAAGCTCCTGCATCGTTTGTTGTATTGCTACCATTGTGTTTGTTATAGTTACCAGCATTGATTCAATTCCACTAGGCAATTGGGATGGATTAGCAGGGGTATGTTGGGCAGAGAATTCTGGGATCTGATTTGATGCCTGATTCTGCATTATTCCAGCTGTGGTTGGTTGAAGTGTCGGCTTAAAGACTGAGGCGTACGACCCGTTGTTGTAACTTAACGCCTGAGCAAAAGAAACTCCTGGAGTCGTAGTTGATGGTATATATGTTAGGTTTTGTCGGACGACCGGGTTTCGAGCTGCAGTTATTTGTTGGTTTAGGCGATTTTTCAATTCTTTATAGACAGGACAACCTCTATAGTTGGCAGTATGGTTTCCCCCACAGTTGCTACATTTTTTGGCAGATGGGTCCTCCTTATTTACGGGGCAGGCCTCAGTGAGATGAACATCACCACAGGCAACGCAGACTGCCCGTAGAGTGCAATAGGTTTTCGTGTGTCCATATTCCTGGCAATTTGTGCATTGGACCGGTCCATTTCGTTTGTGTGGTTCCTCAACGGTGATCCTACGGTGCAGTAGGTATTGAAGCTTGTATATTGGGTGAACTTCATTTTTACTTATATGCATACTTTCAGGTGCGTATATGCATACTTTCAGTTCTACTTTGAACATTGGCTGGGGAATTTTATTTCTATTTATTATGCTCATAGCCATTTTGACTTCGAAGCCCTTATCGTTAAGTCCATCTATTATCTCATTGATTGGGACTGTTGGTTCGATTCCTTCGATAACCACTTGTAATCCTTTGATACTTTTAAGTTGGTAGGTGTAGTAATTCATTTTCGAGGTATTTCGCAACTGATTGATAGTTTTGTTCGTCATTGACTTGTATTTTTTTTATTTATATTGCCCCTTTTTATGTACGTGACATAGAATGTGTTTGCGCCAATTGTATCAGTTATTTTTTTGACCAGTTCAGCACAATTTGCCTGTCGAACATAAATAGGTGGCGGTCTTAATTTTTTGGCCTTGGGTGTTTGGGTGATCTCATCTTCATTTGGGACACTTAGTATCGCAAATCTATTGTTTGGTAGTGCCTTATGTGGCACAGTGTTCTCGGTTATTTTAGGTATTTTAGCTGCATTGTTGTTCTTCACATTTTGTGGGCTCAATTTTCTTTTGATTTGCACATAGCGATCGAGCCCAGTCTGAATTAACGCTCCGTTAGCATTTTTTGAACTTATTGGTTGGGAGAGTTGGGGCTTGTCGCAGTGGGTCGACAGTATCGGGCGCTGAGCAATTGCAGTGGTTGTTGTTGTGGTTGTTGTCGTTGTTGTGGTCGAAGACACAGTTTTGAGCGAGGGCATTGTACTAGTTGTTGTTGATATTATCAAATCGCTGGTTAGGCAGTACGAGTCGGGGATGGGCACTGAGCACTCCATGACCCACTTTGCAATGCAGGGGAGAGAGAGCGTGCTCTCTCCTCGTTCACTTGCAGTGATGCAGTTTTTGTTGGTACTGCTGCCTTTGGCGAGCGTATAGAGAAGTACGCGTTTTTTTTGCTTGCGAGAGCCGAAGCTCGTCTTGTTGTTGTTGCCGGGCTTGGCTCATTTTGGCTTTGGTTACAGTGTTGTGCTCTTTACCGAGCTGGTGCTCTTAAACGTTGACATTTGTTCTTTTCTATTATTTCTATTAATCTTTATTACTCGATTGGATGGTATTCATGGGCAGCACGATCACTAGTACCCATGCCTACCCCGAGCGCTTTTTCGCGAATTAATTTATGATTAATCGCGATTAATTGATTTAATTGATTTTCACCGCGGAGCGATACAAAAATATGTCTGTAATCGTTGACGGTTGACGGTTCAATTTGAAGGGGGAAGGGTTCTTACATAAATATATATTGCCGAATTATAGTCTGCGCGGCAGACGTGCAGTTCGGTAACAGAAGGTTACCTAATCATTAGCCCTGCAGTCAGTGTCCAATATTCCCGGTAATGAGGGGTTTGCCCGGTAACCGAGGGTTACCTAAGCAATCGCCTCCCAACAAGTGTCCAATGTCCCAGGTAAGGTGATCGGTGTGCACCGGTACCGTGGGAAAGGAATATTGTTAGGAATATTTATTTATTTAATATTATTTAAGGTACTTATTGCGTAAGCCCCTTGTGGTGGTCTCCTGTCTTTTGGCGTGTGCTGAGTTTGCATTTTTGCTGGGTGTTGATCGCTTCACCTAGGAGTAGCGTTGGCTGCGTCGTCTGCTTGTGACGAACCATGGCATCCATGATTCGTTACACCCCCCTCCCTGTTAAATGTGCTTGACGGTTCGATGCTCCGTTGGTAATCGCTTATGTGGGCGATGATCGGGGAGAAGTTGGACGTGGGTAGAGTAGTTTTGTAGCTCTGGTGGAACACTTGGGTGGTATTGTCTCCAGACTGGTGCATGAACTGGCTGGTCTCGACGATGTCTCTTTTGTTGGACCAATGGCTTGTTTGGGCGACGGATGCTTGGGTCTGCGGGGCCAAGTCCGGCGGCCACGGCTCCGGGACTGGTTCGGGCTCATTTTCGGTTGGATCGGCTGCTTCGGAGTCAAATGGCTGGCTGGGGTCTTTGGGTAAGATGGTTGTGTCAAAGGCGCTGTGCGTTTCGATCCTCCGTTGGTAGTCGCTTATGTGGGCGACCATGGGTACGAGATTTTGGTATGCCGGGTGTAGTACTCGTGTTATACTACATCCAGACTGGTACGTGAACAGGTGAGTCGCGATGACGCCTCTGGTATCACAACAACGACTTGTATGGGCGACGAAGATCTCGGACATGGCTCTGTGCATGAAGCTTAAAATCATGTCAGTACGCGGAAGGTACTCCATTGTGTGGGCAAGGATCGGTGTGGCGTCGGCCGTGGGTACGACAGGGCTGCGGTCGGTGTATCGTGGGGCCATCGTACTGGTTTCCGGGCCCGCGTTGAGGGGCTCTGTGGATATCAGTTCAATTATGGGCCACGACCAGGGTGGGGTCAGCGTGGCTGTTTCCCTTGTTGCTGGGCTGTTGATCTGTTGCTGCCGTTGTCGGTGTCGATGTTGTTGTCTTGGTTCAGGGCTGATTGTTGTCTCTGAGGGTGTTTCTATGTTCACTTTCTCCTGGGAGGAGAGGGTACTTACATGCTCTGTTGCTGGACTTGGACCTGGGCTTCCTGTGTCGAGCGCCGGATTCCAGTGCGTTAGTGCTTGTCTCGTGGGTGAGATTCTCGTAGTTTCTTTGGGGTATGTGTCCCCTGTGGTTGGCCTAGGACGCGGTTGCTCCGTAGTGACCGTGGGACTCGTTTTCCCGTTTGCTTGATTGTTGTTTCGTGTTGTTGGTTTCGGCTTCATGTTCGTGGGCCGGCGCTTTGCCTCTGCTGGGGCTGGACTGGGTTTCGTGTTCTTCGTGGCGATCTGGGTCGTTTTGTTCATTGGGGTAGGTCGTGGTCGTGTGTTCGCTGAGGTTTGTATGGGTGTCATGTTGGCGTGGCTGGGAGCCGAAATCGTTGGGATAGGTTGCGGACGTATGACGGCCGCCGTTGGCTTCAGTTTCTGGTGTCGGGGTTCGTTGCCTTGTACTCTGTTGGTCGGAACGGTGTGGATATGTGGTGTGTGGCACTGATCTCGTAATTGTAGAAGTGTGGTACCGCACTGGATCGTTGTTTCAATGGCGCATAGGAAGTCCATGCCGACGATAACTTGATCCAACATGTTTGGTAGGACCAGGAGGGGTATTTGAACTTCTCTTTGATCCAGTCTGATGTGCGCCAGTAGAATTTGGGTGATCTCTCTGACCGAGCCGTCGGCCAGGCGTATGCGGACGCATGCATCTTGTAGGTTGGTGTTGTTGTCTCAGTTGTCGGGCGAGGTTTGCACTGATAAAGCTTCGGGATGCCCCTGTGTCGACGGTGGCTTCCGTTGCCTATCCTCCTATGGTTACCATTGCCACTATCCGGTTCTCGTTCATGTGTAGCGGAGTTTTTATTCGTGGGTCGGGGCAGACGTCGTTCCCGGCTGATCCCGTGTCAGTCGAGGACGCGAGTCGTTTCCCGACGTGTTCTGGCGACAGCAATCGATGGTCCGGGTGCCGCGCTTGCCACATTCCCAGCAGAATAGGATCGAGGGATTTTGGCATTCATATGCCGCATGCCCTGCTTCACCACACCGGCGACAGGCTGCGAGTGGGTTGGCGATGGGGGTCGTGATCAGGCGATGTGCCATCACGGGCTTTGACGTACTCACTGGGTTGGATGGCTGTCTCCTTGGTGAGTCTGCCGAGTCCCAATGAGGCTTCCGGAATGGTGTCCGATTGGAGTCGCCGCTCCTCTGTTTTGTAGCCGGCCGTGCGTATCTGGGCGTGTGTCGTTGTGGTCCGAGAGTGCTCGGGATGGTCCGCTCTTGAATACTCTCAAACTCCGTGGCCAGCAGTGTTAGCTGTGACAAGTCTTGCAGTTCGTGGCGGCGCACGTACATCTGGTATGCTGGGAGCGCGTTGTCGTAGATCCTGGTTAGCTCCTTGGTTGCGTCGTACCCAGCGTGGTGCATGAGTAGACGTATCTCGATGAGGAAATCTTAGAACAGTTCCCCCGCCACTTGCTTGCGGGCTCGGATCTGGTCTTTCAATTGTTCAAACTACCGTGGTGGCAAGAAGAACATTTAGAATTCCTGGCAGAAATTTTCCCATGAGGAACTTTGTAGGCGGCTGGTGCGGAACCAACGACTGGCACGGTCTGTGAGAAGTTCGGCCATAGCCCGCGGCAGCTGGCTTGTGTCCACCCCATACGAGAGCGCGCGTTCTTCGAGCAGTTCGATGAATGATAGAGGGTCATCTTGGCCGTCAAACTGGATTCCCCACTTTCGGATGCGTTCCGCCATTGGTGCAGCGTGGTTGTAGTGGTGCCCTTCCATGGGTCGGTCGATCGCTGGCAAGGCCCTCGGTACGGGCGCTGGGTGGGTCTCTGTAGCTAGGGGCCTAGGAAACGGGGCTGCAGGAGTGCGGTATTCGGTGGCTGCGGGCACTCGTAATCCGGTCTTAGGATCCATTTGGCGAGTGTCGGATGGTCCAGGAGTAGTGGGCAGTGGTGACTTGGGATGAGAGCGTGAGGCTGGTTTGGCATAGTGCCTCTCGAACTCTCCTAGGCAAACCCAGGATTCTTGCGCGAGTATTTTCGCGCCTGGATTATGTGAGTGCGCGGACTTGTTATTGATTCAATTTTCTTTTTGATGGCAGTGGGTCTTTACTCCACGAAGTCCCTGATTTCGGTTTTCTTGAAGTTTCCACGAAAAATCCTTTAAAGTCCCTGCTCGGGCGCCACTTGTAATGTCCTATCTCAGGCTGAGGTATGCTTCAGTCTGTCCAGGGTCCTGAATTACAAGTTATTTATATTTCCTGGGGAAACCAGGAACTTTGCCAGCAACTGAAAATGGGTTAGCGAAATCACAACACTCTTGGTTACTTTACTTTTAAAAGATATCTTTATTCTTTATTTATCTTTATTCTATGTATTATGTTATTTTTGTTTGTTCTACGACGCATATGGTGGTTTGACTTGCGTGTTTGTTATTTGCCTGACTGCTACGGCTGGTGGACTCTCTCTTACGATGGCTGGTGGACTGCCTGCCTGCGATGGCTGATTGACTGCTTGCCTGCGATGGCTGATTGACTGCCTTTTCTTCATGCAAGGCAGTGCCTTTTATAGATCGGCCGGCCTTCGATTTTCCCATGAATGTCTTACAGATATCTTATTTCTACTTCAAAATGTGGGAAGGGAATTCTAGTCTGCGCGTACCGATCAGCCCGGTAACAGAAGGTTACCTAATCATTATCCCTGCAGTCAGTGTCTAATTCCCGGTAAGGAAAGTCGGAGACTGCTGACAGGCTTGCGCATGTGAGGGGTTTGCCAGGTAACCGAGGGTTACCTAAGCAATCGCCTCCCAACAAGTGTCCAATGTCCCAGGTAAGGTGATCGGTGTGCACCGGTACCGTGGGAAAAGAATTTCGTTGGCACTTCGGGAATATATATTGTTAGGAATATTTATTTATTTAATATTATTTTAGGTACTTATTGCGAAAGCCCCTTGTGCTGGTTTCCTGTCTTTTGGCGTGTGCTGAGTTTGCATTTTTGCTGGGTTTTGATCGTTTCACCTGGGAGTAGCGTTGGCTGCGTCGTCTGCTTGTGACGAACCATGGGATCCATGATTCGTTACAATACGTCCCAAGTTCATTGACCCTGCGAATTATACATGTTAGTAGTTCATTCTCGCTATTTATTCTAAAATAAAATTTTATTTTTGGTTAGATAGTAATATAAATGTTTTTATATTAATTTAAAGGCCTGTGTTCATAAACATGAACAGGACCCAACAGCAGAAAACGAGCACAAAATACAGTCCACTTGAACGAGGCCTAGAAGCCCGCAGCTTTCTTTGCTAATAATGTACCTGCAGCTGATATTTGATATTTTTTATTTTTTGCGTGCTGATGGGGTTATTTTGTTTTATTTTAATATTTTCCTGTCTGTCATTGTTTACATTTTCGTAGTGATCTCCGATTTTTTGTTGTGAAATATGGTTGCATTTGACAATTATCGAAAAAATACCGCACTGAAACGTGAGAATTAGGAACATCCCAGATGGATGGTGGAATAACTGGGAAATTTTCGGAACGGCAAAACCTTTGGGATACTTTGTGATCTTACACACATGACACTTGTTTATGTAAGTTTTCACGTCGGACACCAAATTTGGCCAATAGTAAAACTGTCTAAGTTTTTGTAGAGTTTTATTTATACCACAGTGGGATGCTAGTGGGTCTTCATGAGCATCTTTTAAGGCTTCTTCGACTAATCCCCGGGGTATCCAAAGCTTCCAACACAAATCGTCAGCGATTTTTTCTTTGGCAGTGTGTTCGGCTCGTCGATAAATGTAACCGTCTACCACTTTCAGATCAGGAGTTTTGGTAGCGTTTTCTTCAATTTGGTCTTTGAGGGATACGTACTCAAGCGACTTCAACTGTTCGGACTGAAGATCCACAATACTGGCCAAAACTAATGACGATAAGTCTTCTGTATTTGTACGTGAAAGAGCATCTGGAACTATGTTTTGACTGCCCTTCCGGTGCTGAATCTTAAAATGGAAGCCTTGAAGCTTTAAGGACCATCTAGCTAACCGGGAACTGAGATTAGCTTGGGTCATTAGCCATTTTAACGACGCATGGTCTGTAATAATGCTAAACTCTTGCCCTTCGATATATGCCCTAAACTTCTTAACCGCTAAAACTGCTGCCAAACACTCTTTTTCGGTAATTGTGTAGTTTCTTTGGCATTTATTTAGCTTCCGGGACATAAAAGCTATAGGAACTTCATCCTTATCCTCAGTGTTTTGCATCAAAACGGCTCCTACGCCGGTGTTACTTGCATCCTAATGTAGGACTTTTTTCCACATTTATGGTCAAATTGGCTATCTTTAATTGGTTAGCTACAATCCCCAATACCTCCACATGCCGTTCAAAGGTGTCAGACACGATCAAGAGGTCATCCAGGTAGATGAAAACTTCATTACGCAAGTTGGCTGGAATAATTTTATACATGAGCCTTGACATGGTATGAGGTGAATTGTTTAACCCAAATGGCATCACTATAAACTGGTAAAGGGGTCTACCAGGAACAGTAAAGGCCGTTTTGTCGCGCGATTTAATATCAAGAGGTATTTGCCAAAAGGCGTCTTTAAGATCTAAGCTCATAATGAACTCAGCTTTGGGTAATCTTGCCAGAATACCATCAATAAGTGGCATGGGGTAGGCATCCTTTACTGTAAGATCATTAACTTTTCTGCTATCAATTCATAATCGAACTTTGCCAGGCTTGCGCACTAGCACGACTGGTGAGGACCAACTACTGTTCGATTCTTCGATGACGCCCAGACTCAGCATACGATCTAACTCGTCGTACATCGATTTTTCTATTGCGGGTGAAACGGGATAATGTCGCTGCTTAATTGGTTTGGCGTCCGCCACATCAATCGTATGCGATATTAATGTAGTGCGTCCCAAACCTTTTATAGCGAACGAAGGAAACTGGCGCAAAGTTTTTGCTAGGAATTGCTGTTGTTGTTCAGTTAATGACCTACTTAAAGGATCGCTTAAAGACGAAACAAAAAACTGTTCCATTAAGAGAGAATTTGGAAGCAATTGATATGCAGTCCAAAAGTCTATACCTAGATACAAGTCTCCCGACAAGTAGGGAACTAGGAAGAAGGTAATCTTCCGGGATTCGCCTCGATAGTCTACCTCAGTAGTCAGTCGACCAATTATGTCCTGCGATTTACCATCTGCAGTTTTCACTGAGGCCGATAACCGCTTATATGCTGTTGTCTCTATTACGTCTTTAGCAGACTGTCCGCCAATGCAGCACACCGAAGCTCCCGTGTCCAATAATCCGACAACCGTTTTACCTAGTAAGGTGACTTGAGCATAGGTCGTAAATCATGCAGTTTCCCAATTACCGTCTCTAATAGCATTTTGCGTTCAGACCAATTTTTACGATTAAAGGCGATTCTACGTAATCGGGAGCGAGTTATACTTTGGAAGGGAGTATAATGATCAAAGAAATGTTTTAAATCAGGGTGGGTTGATGTGGCAGGTATTAGTTTATGTAACAATTGTTGAGTACCATCTAATCGGTATTCGGCCCCTTCGAGACATACTGTTTGCGTGCACTTCTCTGCGGTGCACGCGCTGCTGAGTTTTTTGTTGAATTTAAGCTGCAACGGCGACAGTTAGGCTTATACGTGTCAGCCTTTCCGCAGCCAAAACAGAAGACTCGCCGTTCTGCTAAACACTCTTGGTAACGGTGGCCTCAAAATTCCAACAAGAAGCCTCAATGGCAGCTACATCCAACTCTTCATTATCCGAAATCTCAGATTCAGAAACGTAGTCTGTTTGCTGCCCTACCGCACTAATATTCCGATATTTTGGCTTCGGTATGGCCACTGAAGGTTTGTGTACCGTTTGAATAAAAATTTCGCGTTTTCGCACAAGATGTCGCAATTGAGCAATTGTGGTTGCCGGCTCATACAGAATTTCTTGCTGAACCTCAGTAAGCAGATTAGACCGTAAAGTCTGTAACAAAGACATCTCTGACATTGGGTGTGTGAGCTTATCTGCCAAGGATGCGATTACGCTGTAGAAATCGTCAAACGATTCGTTGGAACGCTGTTTACGTTCTTCGATTTCAGTACGTATTATGCGATCAGTGCGAGAATATTAAAATTGCCCTTTTAGAGCCACACACAAGTCATACCAACGAATCTGAGATACACTTTTGTGGTACCATTCACTAGCCTTGCCCTCAAATAAGTTGCTAGAATGGCGAGCAACCAGTTCAAAATTTCCATTCAGGGTTTGATGGGTCAAGGCTTCGACTCTATAAAAGAAGTCATCTATAGATATCGAATCCTTCCCGTTAAATCGCAACTTCCAATTTGCAATTTTTCGAACACAAATAGCAAAGCGTCTCAGTGTCTCAATAGATTAATGAATTTTTCTGGGCTCCGTTTACAAGGCATTTCTCTCGAATCGAGTAATTGGGTTTATTTATTATTAATAATGCTGAGATTAATCGGTAATAAAACAAACAAAAAAAAATAAAAGAAAAAAAAATTTCATAAAAATGTATGGGGGCATGCGATCGTAACGGCTGTAACGGTTTGTATCAGCATATCTTGTATGTGATAGTCAAAATAGAAAAAAAAAAAAAATTAGTATAGAACGAAATTGGAGCGGTTAGCGGGTAGCCAAAATGTAGCTCACTAAACTCCTGCTACCAATATTCTATAGGAAACAACAGTGATAGCGGGAAAAACATAGGTTGCCTTGGGAGTGAACTTATATTTGAAAGTATCACAATTCCAAAGTGGAACGGTAGGGTATGAGTGTCACACAGCAAGGTAAACTTGAGAAAAGGGACACCTAAATTTAGGATCGCTACGACCATAAAGTCATCTTCATGGGTCGCGTCGAACCCAAATCTGTCGACACACTTGTTGCACATTCACACACACTTGTCACTATCAAGGATGATCGTGGGAACTAGTGCCACACTTTTTTTTTTTCTTAGCGTTGGTCTTAGTTTAATTATGTTAGAGTTTCCTATATATAGTGCATACGTTTAGAGAATAAAACAGTTCGAATTTACAACTCGTCTCATCAACAACACCATTTGTGGTCCTTCGATCCGGATTCATTATTCAGAATAGTCTGGAGAACAGAAGTCGCATCAACAGCCTGTCTCCACCATTCCCGAAAATTCCTGTCAAGAGTTTTCTAGTTACTTCGTGTGTGTAAAATAACTAAAACAGTGTGACGATGTACCTAAAACAAGTTTGGTCACTCTGATGAATCAGCTGTGTTTTGTAATTAGTGCCAGTTGTGGCCCAAACAGAATACTCACGCCAAGAAGAGAGCCAAGAGCGACAGGAACCACGGCAACGGCAGCTGCCACCAATACTCAAGCCGAGCAGAGAGCTGAGAGCGACAGAAACCATGGCACAAGAGCGAAAAATTGTAGCCGAGAGACCGGCAACAAGGGTGGGCTTAAGATCGCGAGCAGATGGAAAACGGGGAGCTAGATTCCAGACCAGCGAGTCGAACGGACGTGACAGTGGTCGCAACCACGACAGAAAATTATTCGGGGAGGAAGGAAAGGGGTGACTCACCGTCGTCACCTCTAAGCAGGAGAAAAGAAGAATAAATAAACGACACTTAAATAACTACCAGCGCGTCATCATCCTTTGTCGATCTCTGCCGGTTTCCCCGCTCCTTGACCTGTAGTTTCCCAGAGGTGCCACCCGGCGATTGCTCAGGCATCCTCTGTCGATCTATGCACGTATCCCTTCCCCCGCAGACCAGTATCTTCCCCGAGGTGCCGCCCGGCGACTGCCCAGGTATATTTGGGGCATCGCTGACGCTCCCCGTCGTATACACCATTCTCTTCCCAAGGGTGCCGCCCGGCGAATGCCAAGGTATTCCTTGGGGAATCTCTGCTCGTTACCCACCCCCCGTAGACCAGTATCTTCCCAAAGGTGTCGCCCGGCGACTTCCCAGGTATTCTTTGGGGGATCGCTGCCGCTCCCCGTCGCATAGACCATTCTCTTCCCAAGGGTGCCGCCCGGCGAATTCCAAGGTATTCCTTGGGGAATCTCTGCTCGTACCCCACCCCCCGTAGACCAGTATCTTCCCAAAGGTGCCGCCCGGCGACTGCCCAGGTATTCTTTGGGGGATAGCTGCACATACTCTCCTCCCCCCGTAGACCAGTAGCTTCCCAGAGGTGCCGCCCGACGACTGCCCAGGCATTCCTTGGGGAATCTCTGCTCGTACCCCACCCCCCGTAGACCAGTTTCTTCCCAAAGGTGCCGCCGGGCGACTGCCAAGGTATTCTTTGGGGGTTCGCTGCCGCTCCCCGTCGCATAAACCATTCTCTTCCCAAGGGTGCCACCCAGGTATTCTCAGGAAGATCTCTGCCGTTCCACCCGCCCACTCGCCCCCTTGTGACTTCTCAGAGGTGCCACAGGCGAGGATCTCTACGTAGATTCAAACTCCCTTCGCATGTTTTTCTTGGCCATGGTACCCACGAGACGAAATCTCCGTCACATTGCCACTCAGGACTCGGATTCCCGGCAAATTATCAATATTGCTGTTTTTTCGACCCTGGCTTGACTGAGAGTTGTACCCCAGCCTATATCGCATCCTTACAACACCATCAAGAAAGCGTTGTTAATTGACTGTTTAAGGTGAGTATTTGATTCTTTCTATCTGTGTGCAAGTAAATTAAATTATCTAAGACTAAATAATTGTTAATTTAATACAGCGCGACAGCTAATGACAGTAAAAATGGCGAATGGAGTAATCTTGTCGGAGAATATTAAAAATATTATCCTTAATGTGCGTAAGGAAGGTAAGGAAGGCATTCCCGAAACAGCCACAATGTCCACAAATGCAAAATTATTGAATTTTTTTGGATTTTTTTTACTTTAAAAACTTGGGAACAGTAGAAAAAAAAATTATATCCTGTGTCCTTATATTTTTTGTATACAAATGCAATAATTAGGCATCGCACAGTGGGGCCTCGGCAGCAAAGAAGTGGAAGAAGTCAATTTTTTGAACGATTTGGATAAATCCAATCCGATAGAGAATTTTCCAGAGCTTTCAAAAATGCAAGTTTAAACAAAAATGGGAGATAGTTTGGGAGATATAAGCAATCAAAGTTGAAAATTATTTCCGTGCTCACAAATTTATTCAACTTCAACCCATCGCAACTTTAATTCCCATATAAAATCCAAATTTTAACGTTTTTCATGCGAGGTAGCGTCACTATAATCGATGTTAAAGCCAAACGTGTCCGATGCGCAAATATAGGCTTTAAACTTAGGTAAAGGAATATTCAAAGAGCACGTATAAAAAAAATTTCGGGAATACAAAAATATAATTTGTTTTAAAGTCGAGTCAAAGTTGAAAACGGCCATAAATAGAAAATATTCTAATGTGATATCTCAAAATAAATCCGAAAATAGTTCTTCTATCGAAATTTTAATTATATTTATTAAATATATAATTATATTTAACTTTATTATCGATGGAATGCCCCACTGTGCGTCGTTTAAAGTATTGTTCACATAAATCGTTGGAGAAACGGCTGAGCTAAAATTGGTTGACCAACCCTCCGAAAATCACATATTACCGTTTGGAACGTTAATGGCCCGCCAACAATGCTTGTTTTGACATTTTTGAATTTTACATTGTGAGGGTCCTATTTCAGGCTGAGGTAAGCATCAGTCTGTCCAGGGTCCGCTACAAGACAATTTGTAGTTTGTAGGTGACTTCAGGTGTCGGGCTGGCTCGTAAAAGAATGTAGTAGGCAGCGAGAAATGATGAGGCGACGGTTTTGTTGGATTGGAGAAATCGTGGTTGGTTGTTTTTGTTGGTGTTCTTTGCGTTGTTCTTTTATTATTTAAGTCTTGTTTGTTTACAATGACTTAACTCGCGGATCTAGTTACTTGGCCTTGGAGCCGGTGGACTGGGTTGTGCAGTGTCTTGTGTTTGGGCTGAGGGACTGCCTAGTGCAGTGTCTTGGGTGTGTGACTGAGGGACTGCGTAGTACAGTGTCTTGGGTGTGTGACTCCTGGATTGCCTTGTGCAGTGTCTTGTGTTTGGGCTGATGGACTGCCTGTATCTTGTATTCGGGCTGATGGACTGCCTAGTGCAGTGTCTTGTGTTCGGGCTAATGGACTGCCTAGTGCAGTGTCTTGTGTTCGGGCTGATGGACTGCCTAGTGCAGTGTCTTGTGTTCGGGCTGATGGACTGCCTAGTGCAGTGTCTTGTGTTCGGGCTGATGGACTGCCTAGTACAGTGTCTTGGGTGTGTGACTGAGGGACTGCGTGGTACAGTGTCTTGGGTGTGTGACTCCTGGATTGCCTTGTGCAGTGTCTTGTGTTTGGGCTGATGGACTGCCTGTATCTTGTATTCGGGCTGATGGACTGCCTAGTGCAGTGTCTTGTGTTCGACCTGATGGACTGCCTAGTGCAGTGTCTTGTGTTCGGGCTGATGGACTGCCTTGTGCAGTGTCTTGTGTTTGGGCTGATGGACTGCCTACTCTTTCAGCCGATCTTGGCCCTTTTATGCAGCTGGCGATCGCACCTGAGACCCGGAAATAATAAATAATTGCTGACTTAAGGTTATTGGAGAACAATAATTGTGGAGCGCGGTAAGTGGGTCGAAGCTTTGTGCTTCGTTGACAATTGTTAGTGGGTCAGGGTGGTTTTGCTGAGGCTGCATCCCGGAAGGTGCGGGCTGCAGTTGGGAAAGGTGATATCTGAATTTGGGTCGGTAGGTCGATAATTTTATGCTAGCTTGACTTATTGTGAAATAACGCCAATGATATCTCTCATTGCGAAATTGTGTCGGCTTGGCTTATTGCGACATTGTAGGCTGCTGATTTCACAATTGTCTCAAGAGGTGGGGTGTTGTTGATCGAGAGTTCTTAATTAATTGTGTGCTTAAGACTATTTTATATCCGGGGTGCTGACACACCGCTATTTGTGGAGAACCGTGGCTAGAGCCATGGTTCGCTAGCTCTGTGTATATCGATTATTGTCTCCCGCCAGCGTGGATGCGCTGACCCTCCGCCGTTTGTGACGAGCCATGGCTAGAACCATGGTTCGTTACAACATTTAGCTAAATTGGAATTTCATGGAATTTTATTTTTATACCCGTACTCAAAAAAGAGTTAATGGGTATATTGTATTTTTGGTAAAAGTGGTTGTGTGCAACGCAGAGATGGAAACATATTCGACCCCATAAAGTATATATATTCTTGATTAGCATCAATAACCGAATCGATATAGCCATGTCCGTCTGTCCTTCTGTCCGTCTGACCGTCTTGATGAGCGCCTAGATCTCAGAATATAAGAATCTCACTATAAGAGCTAGGGCAACCAAATTTGGTTTCCACACTCATGTGATATCACACTGCTACCGCCAAGTGTAAACACAGGCCCAAGCAGGCAACGGGAGCAACGAGGTCGTGACGTCGCAAGCTACGCCGCGCCAGTGTGGGGGAGGCAGCGAAGGTAAAAAGTTACATGCGAGGGCTGGAGGCCACGTATAGGATATGCGCCATTAGAATAACGTGCTCGTTCCGAACCACCGACGAAGCAGCGCTGGTTATCGCCGGGCAAATCCCTCTCGGGGAGCTGATACGTGAGAGGAGGACATTCACGACGCCACTCACGACAGAGCAGCGGCCCACTCCGTGGCCGAGCTGAAGGTTGCCGCCAGGAGGAGCAGCTTGGAGATTGGCAGGCAAGGTGGGACAGCTCACAAAAGGGCGCTGGACGCACACCCTCATCCCGCGCATAGCGTGTTGGGTGGAGCGGAAGCACGGACAGGTAGACTTCTACCTCACCCAGGCTTGAGCGGGCACGGCTGCTCCGCAGCTACCTCAAGCGCTTCGGCCACGAGACGGAGGATTGGTGTCCAGAGTGTGGCACGGTATAGTTGAAGACGCTCAGCACGTTATTTTTGAGTGCCATAGGTTCGACTACGAGCGGCAGGAGTTGGAAGCCGCTGCAGGGAAAGAATAAGTGCAGAAAATCTGGTGCCGCTGATGCTGGCTGAGCCAGAGTCTGGGAAGCGGCCGCGGTGTTCGCCTGTAGCGTGATGACAACGCTTAGGTCCCTGGAGAGAGGCGGAAGGACGGACGGAGTAGGTGTCCTCGCGGCGGCGAAGCAATGCCTTGCGGCAGTACCGCTCGACGCACGACCCCTACACCCCTTCACCCTCCTGTCCACCACCCTTACTGTTATTGTTATTGTTACTAGTTGTAAGCCACGCTAGAGTTAAAAAAATAAATGAATACAAAAAAAAAAAACACTGCTACAAGTGTATTTCGAAATTTCGCCCCGCCCATCGTAGAGAATGGCCATATCTACCAGATGCCGAATCTGAATCAGATCGGATCATAATTATAGCCAGAATGAATAAATTGATTTTCAGTTGCTTCCCCCGCCCCATACAGCCAGAGACCCGCCACTCACTCTCTTTCTCGCTCGCACACTCTGCCGCGTTCAGTGCGCGGTGAATTCATAAATGTTAATGTAGAATATACATTGTAGATGTAGATAACAGATTAAATAAAAAAACCCCCAAAAAAAAAAACAAACGTATTTTTTAATCGCTCCGCGGTGAAAATTCAATAAAGTCAATTAATCGCGATTAAATTCGCGAAAAAAAAAAAAGCGCTCGGGGAGGCATGGGTACTAGCGATCGTGCTGCCCATGAATACCATCAAATCGAGTAATAAAGACTAATAGAAATAATAGAAAAGAACAAGTGTCAACGTTTAAGAGCACCAGCTCGGTAAGGAACACAACACTGTAAGCAAAGCCAAAATGAGCCAAGCCCGGCAACAACAACAAGACGAGCGTCGGCTCTCGCAAGCAAAAGCAACGCGTACTTCTCTATACGCTCGCCAAAGGCAGCAGTACCAACAAAACTGCATCATTGCAAGTGAACGAGGAGAGAGCACGCTCTCTCTCCCCTGCATTGCAAAGTGGGTCATGGAGTGCTCAGTGCCCATCCCCCGACTCGTACTGCCTAACCAGCGATTTGCTAATATCGACAACAACTAGTACAATGCCCTCGCTCAAAACTGTGTCTTCGACCACAACAACGACAACAACCACAACAACAACCACTGCAATTGCCCAGCGCCCGATACTGTCGACCCACTGCGACAAGCCCCAACTCTCCCAACCAATAAGTTCAAAAAATGCTAACGGAGCGTTAATTCAGACTGGGCTCGATCGCTATGTGCAAATCAAAAGAAAATTGAGCCCACAAAATGTGAAGAACAACAATGCAGCCAAAATAACTAAAATAACCGAGAACACTGTGCCACATAAGGCACTAGCAAACAATAGATTTGCGATACTAAGTGTCCCAAACGAAGATGAGATCACCCAAACACCCAAGGCCAAAAAATTAAGACCGCCACCTATTTATGTTCGACAGGCAAATTGTGCTGAACTGGTCAAAAAAATAACTGATACAATTGGCGCAAACACATTCCATGTCACGTACATAAAAAGGGGTAATATAAATGAAACAAAATACAAGTCAATGACGAACAAAACTATCGATCAGTTGCGAAATATCTCGAAAATGAAAAAATGAATTACTACACCTACCAACTTAAAAGTAGCAAAGGATTACAAGTGGTTATCAAAGGAATCGAACCAACAGTCCCAATCAATGAGATAATAGATGGACTTAACGATAAGGGCTTCGAAGTCAAAATGGCAATGAACATAATAAATAGAAACAAAATTCCTCAGCCAATGTTCAAAGTAGAACTGACACCTGAAAGTATGCATATAAGGAAAAATGAAGTTCACCCAATATACAAGCTTCAATACCTACTGCACCGTAGGATCACCGTTGAGGAACCACACAAACGAAATGGACCGGTCCAATGCACAAATTGCCAGGAATATGGACACACGAAAACCTATTGCACTCTACGGGCAGTCTGCGTTGCCTGTGGTGATGTTCATCTCACTGAGGCCTGCCCCGTAAATAAGGAGGACCCATCTGCCAAAAAATGTAGCAACTGTGGGGGAAACCATACTGCCAACTATAGAGGTTGTCCTGTCTATAAAGAATTGAAAAATCGCCTAAACCAACAAATAACTGCAGCTCGTAACCCGGTCGTCCGACAAAACTTAACATATATACCATCAACTACGACTCCAGGAGTTTCTTTTGCTCAGGCGTTAAGTTACAACAACGGGTCGTACGCCTCAGTCTCTAAGCCGACACTTCAACCAACCACAGCTGGAATAATGCAGAATCAGGCATCAAATCAGATCCCAGAAATCTCTGCCCAACATACCCCTGCTAATCCATCCCAATTGCCTAGTGGAATTGAGTCAATGCTGGTAACTATAACAAATACAATGGTAGCAATACAACAAACGATGCAGGAGCTATGCGCAACCAAAATCTCCTCCTGGAGCTCCTAATCAAACAGAAATCTGTTTAAATGTCCTGTCTAAATATATGTTTCTGGAATGCAAATGGCATTTCTCAGCACAAATGCGAGCTCTTACAGTTCCTCGCTCAACACGACATTGACGCCATGCTCATATCAGAGACTCACCTAACAAATAAAAACTATTTTCACCTCAATGGCTATAACTTCTATGCGACAAATCATCCCGATGGTAAGGCACATGGAGGTACTGGCGTTCTGATCAAGAATCGCATTAGGCATTATCCATTGCCTTCATTTGCTACACCTTATCTACAGGCAACAGCAATTCATATTGAAATTCAGAGCGGCTACCTAAACCTAGCCGCAGTATACTGCCCACCACGTTTCTGCATTTCCGAAACAGAATTTGTAACATTCTTCGACCTACTAGGTTACCGATTTATAGCAGCTGGTGACTACAATGCCAAGCACACCCATTGGGGATCTAGACTTACCAACCCGAAAGGAAGACAACTATATAACGCTATAATAACCCCACGAAACAAGCTAGACTTTATCTCTCCGGGCAAGCCCACATATTGGCCCACAGATCCAAACAAGCAACCCGACTTGATTGATTTTGCAGTTACACGAAGGGTGCTGCAAGCTCAGATTAATGTAGATCACTTAACAGATCTATCATCGGATCACTCGCCCATTCTACTTCACCTTTACGACCATCCACAGCATTCGGAACGCCCACACTTTCTAACTTCTAGCAAAACAGATTGGCTCAAATACAGGAAGTACATAAGCTCTCATATTGATAGCTGCCCAAACATTAATTGTAAAGATGACATTGATAGGTCAGTCGAAGCATTGGTCTCCTCAATGTCACTGGCGGCAAAACACTCAACACCAATATTAGCATCTAATAAACATTCCAACAGCAGTCGTATTTCTAGGCACATTGAAGTGCTGCTACGCGATAAAAGAAGGCTTCGCCGAGAGTGGCAAGCACACAGATCACCTGCATCGAAAGAGCGGCTAAAAATAGCCAACCACCTACTACGCAGAGCCCTAGAAGATGAAAAAAACCGAGCTCAAATATCCTATATGGAGCAACTCTCCCCAACTAGCAAACGATTCCCACTGTGGAAAGCAAAATCAGGCGTATGCCCACCAATCGAGAGTGAATCACCTTTGCGTACACAAACAGGAGAGTGGGCTCGCAGCAACAAAGAGAAGGCAAATACATTTGCCGTCCATCTAGAAAACGTCTTCAAACCGCACCCAGCAACGAATAGCTTTGTGCTCCCACCAACCAACAATCCCGAAGCTACTCCGCCTATCATATTCCAAACAGGAGAAGTCACAAGGGTCATTAAAGACCAAATCTCAAAGCAAAAGAAAGCTCCGGGCCACGATTTCATCTCTCCTAAAATGATCATAGAATTGCCGAGCTGTGCAGTGTATTTTCTTACTATGATATTCAACAGCATGATGAAATGGGGCTATTATCCTCAAGAATGGAGGAAATCAGTCATCACAATGATCCATAAAGCCGGAAAAGACAAGTCCAAGCCATCATCATATAGACCTATCAGCCTACTGCCTTGCCTATCAAAGATATTTGAAAGCTGCTCCTGAATCGTATCAAACAACACCTACACATCAACGGTGCCATCCCGACTCACCAATTTGGATTTCGCGAAAACACGGAACCATTGAACAAGTAAACCGTATAACCTCTGAGATACGAAATGCATTTGAAGACGGGAGTATTGCTCCGCTGTTTTTCTGGAATTCGCACAGGCTTTCGACCGCGTTTGGTTAGATGGCTTAATCCACAAAATCAAAATATTACTTCCACAGAACATCCATGGAATAATGGAGTCATACCTACACAAAGAAGTTTCGCAGTACGATGCAAAGATTTCCTCTCTGAATATCATCCAATTGAAGCTGGTGTACCGCAAGGCAGCGTGCTTGGACCGACACTGTATATCATATTCACAGCAGATCTACCGACAAACAGCCTAACAACAACTTCGACATTTGCTGATGATACTGCCATATTAAGTCGCTCCAAGTGCCCAAGAAGGGCCACGGATCACTTATCATCTCATCTCGTGGCCTTAGAAAAATGGCTAGCAGACTGGCGGATACATGTAAACGAGCAAAAGTGCAAGCATGTCACCTTCACGTTAAACAGACAAACTTGCCCTCCATTATGTCTGAACAATATCAACATTCCACAAACCACCGAAGTAACATACCTTGGTGTTCATCTGGATAGAAGGCTTACTTGGCGTAAGCACATCGAAGCGAAGAGAAATCTACTTAAATTTAAAGCTAGTAATCTACATTGGCTAATAAACACCCGTTCACCACTAAAACTGGAGTACAAAGTACTTTTGTACAATGCAGTTCTCAAACCTATCTGGACATACGGCTCCGAGCTATGGGGAAATGCTTGCGTTAGTAATTTAGAAATAATCCAGAGAGCTCAATCGAAGATACTAAGAACTATTACTGGGGCACCATGGTACATACGGAATGAACATATCCATAAAGACTTAAATGTAGGATCAGTTAAAGATGAAATTGCCAAAGTGAAAGCAAAGTACCAGGCCAAGCTTCAAGCCCATCCTAATAGACTTGCGCAGCTTTAACTTGGCACACTAGCCATACACGACTCCGGCGAAGAGACCTTCCCACCCAGCAATAATACTTAGCTAGGGACGTACTCTAAGTAATTAAGTGTAAATAATTAAATAAATATATTAGGCTAAGATTTGTATACTTCGTAAGTCTCTAATAGGGAAGATTCGATAAATAAAATCCCGTAAAAAAAAAAAAATTTTTTTTTTTTAATTTTAAATTTAAAAAAATCATAAGCTCAAAAATGTACACTGCCGATCAATAGGATAGACTCAATGCATTTTTCGTTTTTCTTTTCGATTCCCTCATTTACGGAGTAAGCTTTCGCTGAACTTTTTGCTGTGTTTGTTAGAGCAGTACAGGGGACAGAAGTAGGAGATAAAAGCGGGCTGCAGAAATTTTACAGTTATGATTTATTTCTATTTTGCTTTACCCTATGCCAAAAAATGAGCTTTTTAGGCGATCATTCGAATAGACTCAGAGGCTGCAATTTTAGTTACTGATAAGCTGTGCAAGGTAAAAGGTGCATTAAATTACCTATTGCGACTTCCCATTATTTAAATACAAAATGGGTCGGGGCAAAGTTCTAACAGCGGAGGAAAAAGCAAAAATATTGACATATATGGACAGCAACCTTACAACCAGGCAGATAGCCACAAAATTTTCCAGAAGCCAGACTGTTGTGTCTCATTTTTTGCAAAATCCATCAAATTATGGAAAAAACATTAAAACTCCTAATAGAAAAGCACTCACGACTACCGAAACGCGAAGAATTCTGCGAAAAGCCTCAAATTCCACGTGCTCTGCGGCTCAAATTCGATCAAACTTGGGATTTACAGCTAGTATAGCAACCGTGCGGCGAGTTATAAGGAACGCCAAACATCTAAAGAGATTAAAAATAAAAAAAAACCACCGCTCACTGAAGCTCGTAAGCAGGCTCGCTCTCTTTTTCACGAAAGCACATGACATGGAAGACCGAGTGGTATCGAACCGTTTTTTCGGATGAAAAACGTTTTAATTTTGATGGACCAGACGGCTTTAATTATTATTTTCACGATTTAAGGAAGAAAGAAAACCATTTGACTCATCACCATAGTCGTGAGGGGGGAATAATGGTGTGGGGTGCCATCTCTTACTATGGCACATTTGAAATTCAATTTGTTTCATGCAAGATGAATGCAACTTGCTACAAAGAGCTACTACAAAAGTCATTCCCGCACTTTTTTAACATTTTCGAGTCATTGGACATTGGACTTTCCAGCAAGATAATGCCCCAATCCATACTGCCAGAGTCGTAAAGAGCTGGATTAAACACCAAAATGTTGCCTTAATGGAGTGGCCACCTTACTCTCCAGATCTAAATATAATAGAGAACGTATGGGGATGGCTTTCGCGTAAAGTTTATGAGTCGGGAAGACAATTTGAAGATGTTGAATCATTGAAAAATGCCATCAATAACGCCTGGAGCGAAATATCCTTGAACTATTTGAAGTCCCTTTATGATTCAATGTCAGATCGACTTTACGAAGTCATTTCCAATAAAGGTGGCTACACTCATTATTAATAAAACTTTAAATATCCTAATAAAACATTTTAATACTAAGATTCTTAAGAAGTTTGTCATTTATATTAATTATAAGCACTTGAGTCTATTCGATTGATCGATAAAAATATCAATTTTTTCAAGGTTTAAAAACAAAATAAAATATTAAAAGAAAACCATTTGCCCTAAAACGCAAATTTTTTATTTCTTGAATAAAGAATACAGTCATGTATACTGCAAAAATTAATTTTTTCCACGTTCATGAGTACTTTGATTTAAAAATTGAAATTTCATACGGAAAATTCTTGAGTCTATTCCATTGATCGGCAGTGTATATACTGACTGAGTACGGGTATAAGTAGAGTCGCGTCCCCAGAAGCGACTTACACGTATCGAAAACGATAAGTTTCGACTGTTCCCGAGTTTTTAAAGCAAAACAAAAATCGCACAATAATCATTAATTTTGCATTTGAAAGCCATTTTAGCTATTTCGGAATGCCTTCCTTACCTTCCTTACGCACATTAAGGATAATATTTTTAATATTCTCCGACAAGATTACTCCATTCGCCATTTTTACTGTCATTAGCTGTCGCACTGTATTAAATTAACAATTATTTAGTCTTAGATAATTTAATTTACTTGCACACAGATAGAAAGAATCAAATACTCACCTTAAACAGTTAATTAACAACGCTTTCTTGATGGTGTTGTAAGGATGCGATATAGGCTGGGGTACAACTCTCAGTCAAGCCAGGGTCAAAAAAACAGCAATATTTATAATTTGCCGGGAATCCAAGTCCTGAGTGGCAATGTGACGGAGATTTCGTCTCGTGGGTACCATGGCCAAGAAAAACATGCGAAGGGAGTTTGAATCTACGTAGAGATCCTCGCCTGTGGCACCTCTGAGAAGTCACAAGGGGGCAAGTGGGCGGGTGGAGAGAGATCTTTCACAGAATACCTGGGCGGCACCCTTGTGAAGAGAATGGTCTATGCGACGGGGAGCAGCAGCGATCCCCCAAAGATTACCTGGGCAGTCGCCGGGCGGCACCTTTGGTAAGATACTGGTCTAAGGGGGGTGGGGTACGAGCAGAGATTCCCCAAGGAATACCTTGGCATTCGCCGGGCGGCACCCTTGGGAAGAGAATGGTCTTTGCGACGGGGAGCGGCAGCGATCCCCCAAAGAATACCTGGGAAGTCGCCGGGCGACACCTTTGGGAAGATACTTGTCTGCGGGGGAAGGGATACGTGCGTAGATCGACAGAGGATGACTGGGCAATCGTCGGGTGGCACCCTTGGTGCATCATGTATGATGGAATCCTACAGATGAATATGCCAATGGGTGCCACGGTGATAGGTTTTGCCGACGACATAGCAGTAGTCGCAGTGGCAAAATATAAGGAAGAGGCAGAAAGAATCAGCAATGACGCTGTAGAGCGAGCCAAAACATGGCTTTCCGGGAGGGGCGGACCTAGGGACTAGCGACCAGGATACCAGAGGTGACGCGAGGCAGCGCACAATACGGCAATGGCAAAGCGCCTGGGACTCCAGCAGCAAAGGGCGTTGGACACATAGGCTAATCCCCGACCTGCAGAGTTGGCTGAGCCGTAGCCATGGACAAGTGGAGTACCACCTGACCCAATTGCTGACAGGACATGGATGCTTTAAATCCTACCTGCATAGGTTTAAGCACGAGGATGACCATTTCTGTGTGCTCTGCACACGGGTCACCGAAGACGCGGAACATTGTTTCTCTGAATGTCCAAGGTTCGAGCAAGATCGGGTAGTCCTCACCAACAAGCCAACAAGCTTGTCTACTGGAGTCAGAAGAAAACTGGGCTGCGATAAGCAACATGGCCACAGTGATGACTACGTCGCGAAGAAAGAGCACGCAAGGAAAGGAGATAGACAATCTAAAATAGATGAGCGTATAGGCATTTCCTCCCGGCGCAGTAATATCTCGTGACAGTTCCGCCGGGTTGGTTTTAGTGGTTTAGAGTCCCACACTTCGGCGCTTAGTCGGCATAGAGCTTCCAGAACACACACAAAAAAAAAAAAAACCATCCGTGTCTCTCCAAGTTCAACCACTCCAAGTTCAACCACATTTATTTTTAACTTGTTTTATTCCTATACCTACATTTATTTCCATACATTCATACATTTATTTCCATAGTTGGCCGCAATATTCCATATTGCCGACTATAAATGTACATCCAATTATTACACCCCACATAAATATACCACATTCCGTATTTAAATACTGCACACACATACACTACATACATATTCCGCGCAAGTGCCAAATTTAATATTAAATTCCAGATTTCGTACAATTCGTGCACTTCAGCCACATTTCTCGACCGCTACCCCAACTCCAATATTCTCCACTTTCCAAATAAATTACTCGCGACCAAGGCACGGCGCACTAATAGTAATTATTTGGCAATTTCCACTCCCAATTGGCAAATTGGTGTTTCGGTTTTTTTTTTTGTTTTTGTTCCGTGCATCAGAGGTGGCCCAATCCAAGGCCCAACTATCGGCATCTATACACGAGTGGAACAATAAATAAATCACATTGATTGATTGATTTGATTGAATTGATTAATTTAATTGATTGTTTTGATTGAATTGGTTGATTGATGGAGTGATACATTTTTCCACAATCAGAAAATTTATTTTTGATAAGAAAATCATTATTTATTTTTTGTGTGGTGTCCGTGTCACTTCCGTCCACCGTCCATCCGCCTTCCATCCGCCAATAACCCGGTTCTTCTCACGATTCCTTCAAAGGGGTAAACAAACTAACTAACAATATTTCCCAAAATATTGCCACCACCACACTGGTGGACCGTTCCTCTCCTCAGCTCAGCTCAATATAAGGTCACTCATTGTTTGGGACCTCACACCTACAGGTGATCTCAAACAATCCGAGTCGATCTGATTATTGCATTCATGCTAGCTTTAGGCCTTTTTCTCTTCCAGCCGTCCGTAACTGGGTTATCTTTTCGAAACGTGTGTGATCTGGGAATATGCCAACAGGTCACAAGGACGGCAACCAGCTTTTGCCTGTGACCTCTTCCAACCGGCTACGCACCTCGTCCGCCTCCGGAACTACGCCGACTCAGAAAATCAAGGCACCCCTCACTCCGAGAGCAGCCCTGCGGCAAGGACCAAATCGGTTCTGTTCCCGTCTCCTGTCACTCTTAAGGTTCCAGTGTGACCAAACAAGATCCGAAGGGCTCCTTCGTCAGCAGCCCCGTCAGCTCTCGCCACTGCATCACAATGGCTCAATCCGCCACCTCAGTCGCTCGGACCAAATTGGTCGCCGCTATTGGCCGACTGTCGCACCTGGCAGAGCGCATCACCGCCGCCCCATCCGCCTCTTTGTCCGAGGTCCGTCCAGGCCAAATCAGCATGTGGACGGACGTCGAGGCCGAGTACAAGGCCTGCTCCGCGGTGATGACTGACGAGGAGCCAGAAATCCAAGCGGACATCCGTGACACATACGGCGAATGCTATGGGATATTTGAGCAGTGCCTCAGAGACCTCAATGCCCAACTGGCCACATCCACAGTTCTTCCTCCTTCACAGCCAGTCCAACAGGGCGGCTGTCGACTACCTCCCGTCAACATTGAGGCATTCTCAGGGGACTACGTCCGCTGGCCCACATTCCGGGATCTGTTCACTGCGGTCGTGATCAACAATCCTAGATTGTCTCCGGTAGAGAGGTTGTACTACCTCACCGAGAAGACCCGGGGCGATCCGAAGGCCATCGTAGAGAAATCCCCCCTCACTAATGACGGTTTCGAGTCCGCATGGTTGGCTCTCCGTAGCCGATATGAGAACAATCGGTTTGTGGTGACCAACCAAATTAACATTCTCCTCTTTTTGCCCCGCGTGACTTCCGAGTGCAGTCGTGCCTTGAAGGATCTTCAAAGTACGATGCAAGGAGTCCTAAATGCGCTAGCGGTCTCTAACGTCTGCACGGACAGCTGGGGAAGCTGCGCTTCCAAATTGCCGAAGTTGAGCCGGGCGTTGTGGGTAGCGTCCGTAACGGAGAAAAAAGAGGTGCCGCCCTGGAAGGAAATCGACTCCTTCCTCACTCAGTGCTATCTGACGCTCGAGGCTATTGAGAGCGACCCTTCCACCTCACGAGGGGCTACGAATCTGCCACCCTCCAAAGGCGTCCAAAATCCACCCACCTCTCGAAACCACTCCAATCCATTCCGTTCGCAAGGCAGTCCGACGCTAAACAAGGTTCACTCTTTCAATACCCAAGTGAGTCCGAAGAAGCGAACGTGTGACCTCTGTTCCAAAGAGAATCACCCGATTCGAGTTTGTCCCCGCTTTCTCAACATGTCCGCTGATGCACGTTCCAGCTGCATTAAAAAAAGCAGCTTGGCCTAAATTGCTTCGCAAGAAGTCATCTGCTTCGCGACTGCTCCAGCAGCCACAATTGTTCCACTTGTGGGGCCAGGCATCACACGCTTCTGCATCGTGTCGCTCCTTCATCCGGCGTAACGGCTTCGACATCCGCCCAAAACCCCAGCTCATCCGAATCTCAGCCCAACGTACAGAACTTTTCGCCTCCAGCACAAGTACCGTTCTTCTGGGCACGGCACTCATTAATATTTGCCACCTGGGGTCCAATTTCCCTGTCCGCGCACTGATTGACTCAGGCTCCGAAGCGACGTTCATCACTGAACGTCTCTTTAACATTATTAAGCTACCGTTCGAAGCCATACAGGCTCAAGTCGCAGGTTTAAACCAAACCGTAGCGGCTAAGGCACAAAGGCGCTGTCACTTCATGATCGGGGCCGCCTCCAGGCCTGGCCTCACGATCGAGACCATGGCATATGTTCTGCCTCAACTAGCAGGTAACCTACCCTCATATCCGATACCGCAGCACTTCTTGGACGAGCTTCCAAACCTCCCGCTGGCAGACCCCTCCTTCCACCGAAGCTCGCAGATTGATGTGCTTTTAGGCGCTGACATCCTTCCTTCTATTCTGTTGAGCGGCTTCCGGTCTGACATTTGCGGCTCGCTGCTGGGACAAGAGACCATCTTCGGATGGGTCCTATCCGGTCCGGTATCAGCTGACTCGACTCGGACGGTTTTCGCCTTCACCACGAAGCTCTCGTTAGATTCGGATGTCCGACTCGTGAAGCTTCTCACCAAATTCTGGGAAGTGGAGGACCTTCTGGGGAGACCGACCAGTGAGTCAGATTCTCTGTGCGAGGAAAACTTCCGCCAGACCACTAAACGAGCCCCCGATGGGGGCTAAAAGCTCAAAGAGCAGTACGACGCCGTTATCCAGGAATATTTAGAGCTAGGCCACATGACAGCGGTTACACCCAGTCATGACTCCGGCCATTACTACCTTCCACATCACGCCGTGTTCAAACCCGAAAGCACCACAACCAAACTGCGCGTGGTCTTCAACGCCTCCAGCCCGTCTTCCAACGGGAAAAGCCTCAACGACACATTGCATTCGGGGCCAGTCCTTCAGTCTGACTTGACCATGCAAATCCTGAGGTGGCGAGCCTTCCGCTATGTCTTCAATGCCGACATCAGCAAGATTTACCGCCAGATCCAAGTGTCTTCCCAACACAAGCCCCATCAGCGAATACTCTCTCGCGACCGTAATGGGGACGTGTGTGACTACGAGCTTGCCACTGTCACCTTTGGAGTCAATTGCGCACCGTACCTCGCCCTTCGCGACATTAATCAACTCGCACAAGAGGTTCGCCCACAGTTGCCAATGGCAAGCGACATCCTGTAGAGCTACATGTACGTGCACGACGTGCGCGACGGCGTCGCGAAGAAAGAGCACGCAAGGAAAGGAGATAGACAATCTAAAATAGATGAGCGTATAGGCATTTCCTCCCGGCACAGTAATATCTCGTGACAGTTCCGCCGGGTTTGTTTTAGTGGGTTATAGTCCCACACTTCGGCGCTAAGTCGGCATAGAGCTTCCAGAAAACACACAAAAAAAAAAAACCATCCGTGTCTCTCCAAGTGCATTCCATGCACGACCCATCCCAATAAAAATATACATTGGCACACTCCAAGTTCAACCACATTTATTTTTAACTTGTTTTATTCCTATACCTACATTTATTTCCATACATTCATACATTTATTTCCATAGTTGGCCGCAATATTCCATATTGCCGACTATAAATGTACATCCAATTATTACACCCCACATAAATATACCACATTCCGTATTTAAATACTGCACACACATACACTACATACATATTCCGCGCAAGTGCCAAATTTAATATTAAATTCCAGATTTCGTACAATTCGTGCACTTCAGCCACATTTCTCGACCGCTACCCCAACTCCAATATTCTCCACTTTCCAAATAAATTACTCGCGACCAAGGCACGGCGCACTAATAGTAATTATTTGGCAATTTCCACTCCCAATTGGCAAATTGGTGTTTCGGTTTTTTTTTGTTTTTGTTCCGTGCATCAGAGGTGGCCCAATCCAAGGCCCAACTATCGGCATCTATACACGAGTGGAACAATAAATAAATCACATTGATTGATTGATTTGATTGAATTGATTAATTTAATTGATTGTTTTGATTGAATTGGTTGATTGATGGAGTGATACATTTTTCCACAATCAGAAAATTTATTTTTGATAAGAAAATCATTATTTATTTTTTGTGTGGTGTCCGTGTCACTTCCGTCCACCGTCCATCCGCCTTCCATCCGCCAATAACCCGGTTCTTCTCACGATTCCTTCAAAGGGGTAAACAAACTAACTAACAATATTTCCCAAAATATTGCCACCACCACACTGGTGGACCGTTCCTCTCCTCAGCTCAGCTCAATATAAGGTCACTCATTGTTTGGGACCTCACACCTACAGGTGATCTCAAACAATCCGAGTCGATCTGATTATTGCATTCATGCTAGCTTTAGGCCTTTTTCTCTTCCAGCCGTCCGTAACTGGGTTATCTTTTCGAAACGTGTGTGATCTGGGAATATGCCAACAGGTCACAAGGACGGCAACCAGCTTTTGCCTGTGACCTCTTCCAACCGGCTACGCACCTCGTCCGCCTCCGGAACTACGCCGACTCAGAAAATCAAGGCACCCCTCACTCCGAGAGCAGCCCTGCGGCAAGGACCAAATCGGTTCTGTTCCCGTCTCCTGTCACTCTTAAGGTTCCAGTGTGACCAAACAAGATCCGAAGGGCTCCTTCGTCAGCAGCCCCGTCAGCTCTCGCCACTGCATCACAATGGCTCAATCCGCCACCTCAGTCGCTCGGACCAAATTGGTCGCCGCTATTGGCCGACTGTCGCACCTGGCAGAGCGCATCACCGCCGCCCCATCCGCCTCTTTGTCCGAGGTCCGTCGAGGCCAAATCAGCATGTGGACGGACGTCGAGGCCGAGTACAAGGCCTGCTCCGCGGTGATGACTGACGAGGAGCCAGAAATCCAAGCGGACATCCGTGACACATACGGCGAATGCTATGGGATATTTGAGCAGTGCCTCAGAGACCTCAATGCCCAACTGGCCACATCCACAGTTCTTCCTCCTTCACAGCCAGTCCAACAGGGCGGCTGTCGACTGCCTCCCGTCAACATTCCGCCCACATTCCGGGATCTGTTCACTGCGGTCGTGATCAACAATCCTAGATTGTCTCCGGTAGAGAGGTTGTACTACCTCACCGAGAAGACCCGGGGCGATCCGAAGGCCATCGTAGAGAAATCCCCCCTCACTAATGACGGTTTCGAGTCCGCATGGTTGGCTCTCCGTAGCCGATATGAGAACAATCGGTTTGTGGTGACCAACCAAATTAACATTCTCCTCTTTTTGCCCCGCGTGACTTCCGAGTGCAGTCGTGCCTTGAAGGATCTTCAAAGTACGATGCAAGGAGTCCTAAATGCGCTAGCGGTCTCTAACGTCTGCACGGACAGCTGGGGAAGCTGCGCTTCCAAATTGCCGAAGTTGAGCCGGGCGTTGTGGGTAGCGTCCGTAACGGAGAAAAAAGAGGTGCCGCCCTGGAAGGAAATCGACTCCTTCCTCACTCAGTGCTATCTGACGCTCGAGGCTATTGAGAGCGACCCTTCCACCTCACGAGGGGCTACGAATCCGCCACCCTCCAAAGGCGTCCAAAATCCACCCACCTCTCGAAACCACTCCAATCCATTCCGTTCGCAAGGCAGTCCGACGCCAAACAAGGTTCACTCTTTCAATACCCAAGTGAGTCCGAAGAAGCGAACGTGTGACCTCTGTTCCAAAGAGAATCACCCGATTCGAGTTTGTCCCCGCTTTCTCAACATGTCCGCTGATGCACGTTCCAGCTGCATTAAAAAAAGCAGCTTGGCCTAAATTGCTTCGCAAGAAGTCATCTGCTTCGCGACTGCTCCAGCAGCCACAATTGTTCCACTTGTGGGGCCAGGCATCACACGCTTCTGCATCGTGTCGCTCCTTCATCCGGCGTAACGGCTTCGACATCCGCCCAAACCCCAGCTCATCCGAATCTCAGCCCAACGTACAGAACTTTTCGCCTCCAGCACAAGTACCGTTCTTCTGGGCACGGCACTCATTAATATTTGCCACCTGGGGTCCAATTTCCCTGTCCGCGCACTGATTGACTCAGGCTCCGAAGCGACGTTCATCACTGAACGTCTCTTTAACATTATTAAGCTACCGTTCGAAGCCATACAGGCTCAAGTCGCAGGTTTAAACCAAACCGTAGCGGCTAAGGCACAAAGGCGCTGTCACTTCATGATCGGGGCCGCCTCCAGGCCTGGCCTCAAGATCGAGACCATGGCATATGTTCTGCCTCAACTAGCAGGTAACCTACCCTCATATCCGATACCGCAGCACTTCTTGGACGAGCTTCCAAACCTCCCGCTGGCAGACCCCTCCTTCCACCGAAGCTCGCAGATTGATGTGCTTTTAGGCGCTG
This sequence comes from Drosophila obscura, assembly GCF_018151105.1. Taxonomy (NCBI): domain Eukaryota; kingdom Metazoa; phylum Arthropoda; class Insecta; order Diptera; family Drosophilidae; genus Drosophila; species Drosophila obscura. The sequence goes on along the minus strand of NW_024542848.1, from coordinate 3,658,174 downwards.
ACATCCTTCCTTCTATTCTGTTGAGCGGCTTCCGGTCTGACATTTGCGGCTCGCTGCTGGGACAAGAGACCATCTTCGGATGGGTCCTATCCGGTCCGGTATCAGCTGACTCGACTCGGACGGTTTTCGCCTTCACCACGAAGCTCTCGTTAGATTCGGATGTCCGACTCGTGAAGCTTCTCACCAAATTCTGGGAAGTGGAGGACCTTCTGGGAGACCGACCAGTGAGTCAGATTCTCTGTGCGAGGAAAACTTCCGCCAGACCACTAAACGAGCCCCCGATGGGGGCTAAAAGCTCAAAGAGCAGTACGACGCCGTTATCCAGGAATATTTAGAGCTAGGCCACATGACAGCGGTTACACCCAGTCATGACTCCGGCCATTACTACCTTCCACATCACGCCGTGTTCAAACCCGAAAGCACCACAACCAAACTGCGCGTGGTCTTCAACGCCTCCAGCCCGTCTTCCAACGGGAAAAGCCTCAACGACACATTGCATTCGGGGCCAGTCCTTCAGTCTGACTTGACCATGCAAATCCTGAGGTGGCGAGCCTTCCGCTATGTCTTCAATGCCGACATCAGCAAGATTTACCGCCAGATCCAAGTGTCTTCCCAACACAAGCCCCATCAGCGAATACTCTCTCGCGACCGTAATGGGGACGTGTGTGACTACGAGCTTGCCACTGTCACCTTTGGAGTCAATTGCGCACCGTACCTCGCCCTTCGCGACATTAATCAACTCGCACAAGAGGTTCGCCCACAGTTGCCAATGGCAAGCGACATCCTGTAGAGCTACATGTACGTGCACGACGTGCGCGACGGCGTCGCGAAGAAAGAGCACGCAAGGAAAGGAGATAGACAATCTAAAATAGATGAGCGTATAGGCATTTCCTCCCGGCGCAGTAATATCTCGTGACAGTTCCGCCGGGTTGGTTTTAGTGGGTTAGAGTCCCACACTTCGGCGCTAAGTCGGCATAGAGCTTCCAGAACACACACAAAAAAAAAAAAACCATCCGTGTCTCTCCAAGTGCATTCCATGCACGACCCACCCCAATAAAAATATACATTGGCACACTCCAAGTTCAACCACATTTATTTTTAACTTGTTTTATTCCTATACCTACATTTATTTCCATACATTCATACATTTATTTCCATAGTTGGCCGCAATATTCCATATTGCCGACTATAAATGTACATCCAATTATTACACCCCACATAAATATACCACATTCCGTATTTAAATACTGCACACACATACACTACATACATATTCCGCGCAAGTGCCAAATTTAATATTAAATTCCAGATTTCGTACAATTCGTGCACTTCAGCCACATTTCTCGACCGCTACCCCAACTCCAATATTCTCCACTTTCCAAATAAATTACTCGCGACCAAGGCACGGCGCACTAATAGTAATTATTTGGCAATTGCCACTCCCAATTGGCAAATTGGTGTTTCGGTTTTTTTTTTGTTTTTGTTCCGTGCATCAGAGGTGGCCCAATCCAAGGCCCAACTATCGGCATCTATACACGAGTGGAACAATAAATAAATCACATTGATTGATTGATTTGATTGAATTGATTAATTTAATTGATTGTTTTGATTGAATTGGTTGATTGATGGAGTGATACATTTTTCCACAATCAGAAAATTTATTTTTGATAAGAAAATCATTATTTATTTTTTGTGTGGTGTCCGTGTCACTTCCGTCCACCGTCCATCCGCCTTCCATCCGCCAATAACCCGGTTCTTCTCACGATTCCTTCAAAGGGGTAAACAAACTAACTAACAATATTTCCCAAAATATTGCCACCACCAGTGTGACCGTTCCTCTCCTCAGCTCAGCTCAATATAAGGTCACTCATTGTTTGGGACCTCACACCTACAGGTGATCTCAAACAATCCGAGTCGATCTGATTATTGCATTCATGCTAGCTTTAGGCCTTTTTCTCTTCCAGCCGTCCGTAACTGGGTTATCTTTTCGAAACGTGTGTGATCTGGGAATATGCCAACAGGTCACAAGGACGGCAACCAGCTTTTGCCTGTGACCTCTTCCAACCGGCTACGCACCTCGTCCGCCTCCGGAACTACGCCGACTCAGAAAATCAAGGCACCCCTCACTCCGAGAGCAGCCCTGCGGCAAGGACCAAATCGGTTCTGTTCCCGTCTCCTGTCACTCTTAAGGTTCCAGTGTGACCAAACAAGATCCGAAGGGCTCCTTCGTCAGCAGCCCCGTCAGCTCTCGCCACTGCATCACAATGGCTCAATCCGCCACCTCAGTCGCTCGGACCAAATTGTCCGCCGCTATTGGCCGACTGTCGCACCTGGCAGAGCGCATCACCGCCGCCCCATCCGCCTCTTTGTCCGAGGTCCGTCGAGGCCAAATCAGCATGTGGACGGACGTCGAGGCCGAGTACAAGGCCTGCTCCGCGGTGATGACTGACGAGGAGCCAGAAATCCAAGCGGACATCCGTGACACATACGGCGAATCCCGAACATTCCGGGATCTGTTCACTGCGGTCGTGATCAACAATCCTAGATTGTCTCCGGTAGAGAGGTTGTACTACCTCACCGAGAAGACCCGGGGCGATCCGAAGGCCATCGTAGAGAAATCCCCCCTCACTAATGACGGTTTCGAGTCCGCATGGTTGGCTCTCCGTAGCCGATATGAGAACAATCGGTTTGTGGTGACCAACCAAATTAACATTCTCCTCTTTTTGCCCCGCGTGACTTCCGAGTGCAGTCGTGCCTTGAAGGATCTTCAAAGTACGATGCAAGGAGTCCTAAATGCGCTAGCGGTCTCTAACGTCTGCACGGACAGCTGGGGAAGCTGCGCTTCCAAATTGCCGAAGTTGAGCCGGGCGTTGTGGGTAGCGTCCGTAACGGAGAAAAAAGAGGTGCCGCCCTGGAAGGAAATCGACTCCTTCCTCACTCAGTGCTATCTGACGCTCGAGGCTATTGAGAGCGACCCTTCCACCTCACGAGGGGCTACGAATCCGCCACCCTCCAAAGGCGTCCAAAATCCACCCACCTCTCGAAACCACTCCAATCCATTCCGTTTCGCAAGGCAGTCCGACGCCAAACAAGGTTCACTCTTTCAATACCCAAGTGAGTCCGAAGAAGCGAACGTGTGACCTCTGTTCCAAAGAGAATCACCCGATTCGAGTTTGTCCCCGCTTTCTCAACATGTCCGCTGATGCACGTTCCAGCTGCATTAAAAAAAGCAGCTTGGCCTAAATTGCTTCGCAAGAAGTCATCTGCTTCGCGACTGCTCCAGCAGCCACAATTGTTCCACTTGTGGGGCCAGGCATCACACGCTTCTGCATCGTGTCGCTCCTTCATCCGGCGTAACGGCTTCGACATCCGCCCAAACCCCAGCTCATCCGAATCTCAGCCCAACGTACAGAACTTTTCGCCTCCAGCACAAGTACCGTTCTTCTGGGCACGGCACTCATTAATATTTGCCACCTGGGGTCCAATTTCCCTGTCCGCGCACTGATTGACTCAGGCTCCGAAGCGACGTTCATCACTGAACGTCTCTTTAACATTATTAAGCTACCGTTCGAAGCCATACAGGCTCAAGTCGCAGGTTTAAACCAAACCGTAGCGGCTAAGGCACAAAGGCGCTGTCACTTCATGATCGGGGCCGCCTCCAGGCCTGGCCTCAAGATCGAGACCATGGCATATGTTCTGCCTCAACTAGCAGATAACCTACCCTCATATCTGATACCGCAGCACTTCTTGGACGAGCTTCCAAACCTCCCGCTGGCAGACCCCTCCTTCCACCGAAGCTCGCAGATTGATGTGCTTTTAGGCGCTGACATCCTTCCTTCTATTCTGTTGAGCGGCTTCCGGTCTGACATTTGCGGCTCGCTGCTGGGACAAGAGACCATCTTCGGATGGGTCCTATCCGGTCCGGTATCAGCTGACTCGACTCGGACGGTTTTCGCCTTCACCACGAAGCTCTCGTTAGATTCGGATGTCCGACTCGTGAAGCTTCTCACCAAATTCTGGGAAGTGGAGGACCTTCTGGGGAGACCGACGAGTGAGTCAGATTCTCTGTGCGAGGAAAACTTCCGCCAGACCACTAAACGAGCCCCCGATGGGGGCTAAAAACTCAAAGAGCAGTACGACGCCGTTATCCAGGAATATTTAGAGCTAGGCCACATGACAGCGGTTACACCCAGTCATGACTCCGGCCATTACTACCTTCCACATCACGCCGTGTTCAAACCCGAAAGCACCACAACCAAACTGCGCGTGGTCTTCAACGCCTCCAGCCCGTCTTCCAACGGGAAAAGCCTCAACGACACATTGCATTCGGGGCCAGTCCTTCAGTCTGACTTGACCATGCAAATCCTGAGGTGGCGAGCCTTCCGCTATGTCTTCAATGCCGACATCAGCAAGATTTACCGCCAGATCCAAGTGTCTTCCCAACACAAGCCCCATCAGCGAATACTCTCTCGCGACCGTAATGGGGACGTGTGTGACTACGAGCTTGCCACTGTCACCTTTGGAGTCAATTGCGCACCGTACCTCGCCCTTCGCGACATTAATCAACTCGCACAAGAGGTTCGCCCACAGTTGCCAATGGCAAGCGACATCCTGTAGAGCTACATGTACGTGCACGACGTGCTGGCTGGTGCTCACACTCAGTCGCAGGCAATTTCCGCCATTTCAGAATTACGCAAAGCACTCGACTCCGCAGGATTTCCACTCCGAAAGTGGACAGCGAAACACAAGGGCATACTGCGCGACATTCCGGTCGACCACCTACTTCGCTAAGACATTGGGGATCCGATGGCAAGCCAGTGCTGATGAATTCTTCTTTGCTCCTCCCGAAGTACTTCAGCGGGAGTCCTGTACGAAGCGCAATGTGCTATCGCAGATTGCGCAGCTGTTCGATCCAGCGGGATGGCTTGCCCCCTTTGTTATCCAAGCCAAAATGTTCATACAGGAAATTTGGCTAAGAGAGTTAGGGTGGGATGACGTCCTCCCTAGCGATCTATCTCAAACCTAGGAGACGTTCCTGAAAAGTTTTCCGGCCATCCAGGATATCCGCATTCCGCTGTGATTGCACGTTTGTCCAATGGCCAAGGTGCAGATACATGGCTTCTGCGACGCGTCACAACGTGCCTATGGGGCAGCGATTTACATCCGAGTTGAGCGACCGCATGGCATTGTCTGTGCCCTTCTCACAGCTAAAACCCGCGTGGCCCCCGTGAAAACGGTTTCCTTGCCTCGACTCGAACTGTGCGGAGATGTCCTTCTGACAGAGCTTTCCGAGGCCATCCTTCCTCAACTGCCACTGGACACCAGCCAAGTATCCTTCTGGACCGATTCCACGGTTGTGTTGGCCTGGCTGAACAGACCTGCATGCGATTGGACCATTTTCGTGGGCAATCGAGTAGCCAAAATCACTCTATGTTGGCCCAGCGAGCGATGGAGCCACGTCCGATCCGAGGACAATCCAGCCGACCTGGCCAGTCGAGGGCGAGGACCCACTGACCTGGTCGGAAGTGATATGTGGTGGCATAGCCCTGCTTGGTTGCGTGGTCCAAAATCGGAGTGGCCATGTCCGCGGGACTCAGTCCTTGAGACTGACCTGGAGAAGCGAGTCGTCAAGGTACACCATGCCACCAGCAGCGCCTCCGATATCCTCAGCCGTTTCTCCGAACTCGGGCGCGCTCTGCGCGTGATCGCCTACGTTCGGCGGTTCACCCAGCGAGTTAAAGGGCAGACGACCCATGTCTCCGAGGAGCTGAACGGAATGGAGGTCGCTGCCGCTCTCCAAGCGGTCACACTGACAACCCAACGCTTCCATTATGCTGGGGAGCATCGGTGCCTGCTAAACAAGCAGCCACTCCCTACTACGAGTTCTCTTCAGAATCTTAATCCGTTCCTTGACCAGAACGGAGTCATGCGGGCATGTGGCCGAGTCCAAGCCTCGGCGTCCATGTCCTACAACGAGCGGCATCCAATCCTGTTGCCACCCGCATGTCTCCTGGTTCGCCTGCTGGTTCGATTCACCCATCATATATCGCTACATGGTGGGAACCAGCTGGTCATCCGCCTTATCCGGGCAATATACTGGATCGTAAGAGTAAAAGGAGGCCATCGTAAGCGACTCCAAACCCAACTAATGGGCGACCTTCCTGCCTCACGAGTCACATTCTCCAGGCCGTTCACATACACCGGAGTCGACTTCGCCGGCCCCTTCGACGTGAAAAGTTTCACAGGTCGCGCATGTCGCATACGTCCGATTTATCCACCGACACCTTCCTAGCCGCCTTCGCTCGTTTCGTCGCGAGACGATGGTGTCCTCATGAAGTTCAATCCGACAACGGCAGGTATTTTGTCGGCGCGTCCCGCTCTCTGGCTGTGGAGCTTCTCGAGGCCATTCGCACTCGGACTTCTGCGGTGTAAAGCCAGCAGGGGCTATCGTGGCGGTTTATCCCTCCCGGAGCCCCACATATGGGGGGCTTGTGGGAAGCAGGTGTGAAGAGCTTCAAGGCTCTGTTCCAACGGTCGATGTGTACGTCCAAACACACATTATAGGAGTTGGCGACTGATTGGTGGTCCGCTATTATCCGTGGCAGAGCCAGAAATATAAGCGAGCGCCTCCTCCATCCTAAACCGCTGGCACATTGTCAAGGCTCTCAACCAGCAATTCTGTTCGCACTGGAAGACAGAGTACCTGCGAGAGTTGCACAAGCGTAACAAATGGCAGCATCCGACAAGCGACCTCGAGGTTGGAGATTTGGTGGTGATCAAGGAGAAGAACATCCCCGCTCAGGAATGGCGTCTCGACCGTGTACAGAACGCGCCTGGAGCCGATGATAAGGTCCGTGTGGTAGACCTTCTCACGGTTCGCGGCCTTATCAAGAGACCGATCACGAAGGTGGTTCTGCTGCCTATGGAATCGGAGGTCCTTTCCACCTACTCTCGCGTAGGCTCCGATTCATAAGACTCCGTCCTTTTGTTATGCTTAAATCCAGCTTAGCTATCCGTATCAGTATCCATATGCCAACCCGTGCCAGCTCTTTATTAATGCTTCGTTGACTCCTTTCTTTCATCCTAGTTTTTTCCGGAAGGCAGATATGGCCCCTCAAACTTCCTCACGGTCCCTATCCAGCCGCAGGTCGGATCGCACACTTGCACGAGGTAATACCTCCTTCCAATGCCGAGTGTGTCCAGGAGTACTGAGGAACTGCCGAAAATTTATCCGCTTGAGCGTCGAGAAGAGACTCCGAGCCGTCCTCCTACATAAATATTGCTCAAACTGCCTGGCTCACGAGCACTCGGGCAAGGACTGCCGCAGTGGAGACCTGTGTAAGGTGTGCACGCGCAACCACCACACGCTGCTCCACCTGCCCGGGACTCGGCGCCCTGCCGGCTCCTCTTCGGCACCGTCGACTTCACCTCCGTCTTCCCGCGCCGATCCACGCCCTCGTCTTTCGGTCAGCCGCCCTGTCATCGGAAGTCCAGCCCCGACAGCAAACTCCTTGCTCCAACACCGGAGCATCAACGTCCTCCCGACGGCACTGGTGGTCCTCGCAGTGCAGCAAGGCACTAAGGTGATGAGTGCGCTGATCGATCCCTGCACGCCTGTCAGCTGCATCGACGCCGAAGTGGTTGAAGTTGCCCACCACCTGCATCGGGGACGAGAAGGTGTGTACCGCCATGATCCGGGCTAAGACAGGAGACTTCCAAGTGGAGGCCGTCTTCAAAATCGAGCCCCGTCTGCGCGTCCGTACGCCGATCCGTCCACTGAGCGACACCGTCCGTGCTCGCTTCGACGACTTGAAGTTGGCCAACGAGCAGTTCCACAAGCCGACGACCATCTTGCTCGTCTTGGGTGCAGATATGTATCCAAGGGTCATTCAACCTGGATTTCTCGCCCGCGCAGACGGCCTTCCCGTGGCTCAAAGCACGGTGTTTGGATGGATCGTGTCTGGTGCGTGCACGCAGACTTAAGAGAATTTTTGCAAACCTGCAAGGGGGGGAGAATGTTCAGAGTGAAGACGGCGCTGGCGGGGCAACCGCTCTGTGGGCATTCCAGCCACACATCGCTGTTAGCGTTCCAGCTACACAAGCGGTCGCCCTCGCTCTCGTCCTCGTACTTAAGAGCATTTTTCCCCCCGGCGACGCGCTCTCGCGCGCATACCCCCCACGCTTGGGATCCCGCCCACGCTCCCGCTCTCGTTGCCGACAGCCCTCGGCATGCGAAGGGAGTTTGAATCTACGTAAAGATCCTCGCCTGTGGCACCTCTGAGAAGTCACAAGGGGGCGAGTGGGCGGGTGGAACGGCAGAGATCTTCCACAGAATACCTGGGCAGTCGCCGGGCGGCACCTTTGGGAACATACTGCTCTACGGGGGGTGGGGTACGAGCAGAGATTCCCCAAGGAATACCTTGGCATTCGCCGGGCGGCACTCTTGAGAAGAGAATGCGACGGGGAGCAGCAGCGATCCCCCAAAGAATACCTGGGCAGTCGCCGGGCGACACCATTGGGAAGATACTGGTCTACGGGGGGTGTGGTACGAGCAGAGATTCCCCAAGGAATACCTTGGCATTCGCCGGGCGGCACCCTGGGGAAGAGAATGGTGTATGCGACGGGGAGCGGCAGCGATCCCCCAAAGATTCCTAGGCAGTCGCCGGGCGGCACCTCGGGGAAGATACTGGTCTGCGGGGGAAGGGATACGTGCATAGATCGACAGAGGATGCCTGGGCAATCGACGGGCGGCACCTCTGGGAAACTACAGGTCATGGAGCGGGGAAACCGGCAGAGATCGACAAAGGATGATGACGCGCTGGTAGTTATTTAAGTGTCGTTTATTTATTCTTCTTTTCTCCCGCTTAACCGCACCGCTCTGCAGCCAGCCAGGGGCTGCTGCCGTTGCCATGGTTTCTGTCGCTCTCGGCTCTGCTCTCCCGCTCTCTGGTTTCGGCGATATCGTCATTGTTCTATTGGTCTCTCTCTCTGTGCTGATGTTGGTGGTTGAGCTTTCGCTCTCTCTCGCTTGGCGGAGCTTTATGCGTTTGTGTCGAATCTGTGCAGCTTTCACCCGACGACGTTCTATCAGTGTTCCCCGATCAATCACTGTTCTTTTCCCTCCCGTCAAAAGTCACGAGACCGAGCTTGTACTTAATATAATACATTTTGATAAATGCTATGAGGGCTCACTTACTTACTAATAAATTCAGGGAATGCAGTCACTTAACCTTAACTTAGTAATCAACATAAAACAATTAATAATAAAAATAATAGTAAATAATAATTAAATAATAAAAAAGGATCCATTCTTGGAAAAAAAAAATTGTGGGGGAGCGTCTGCTTTTTTTACAGTGTACCAATAACAATTTTCAACTATGAAAGGACACATTTCATTTTTTTTTTAATATCGCACAAAAAATCCTTAATTTTGCATTTGAAAGCCATTTTGGCTGTTTCGGTATTTTGCCTTCCTTGCCTTCCTTATGCACATTAAGGATATTTTTAATATTCTCCGACAAGATAATCTAATTTACTATTACACAGATGGTAAAAATCAAATATTCACCTTAAACAGGTAGAGGCAAAAAGATACTGACCCGGCTGTAGAGTTGACCACGGACGGCTTCAGCATCAGTGTCTGCTGGGCTTTCAATTAATAGGCCTTTAAATGTGGCTCCATACTCTCCTATGCATACTTGCATCATAAAATTGTTTAGATAACAGCATGCCGTAGTTACATTTTGCGCTCTGTTTGGGCCACAACTGGCACTAGTTACAAAACACAGCTGATTCATCAGAGTGACCAAGCACGTTTTAGGTGCATGGTCACACTGTTTTAGTTATTTTACACACACACTAGCCAATTCCTGACAGGGATTTTACGGAATGCTGGAGACAGACCTTTAAAGTAACAACTATATATATATATACAGGGCCTATATATATTAATAACTATATATATATACTTATCTAACTAAAAATAAATAATTTAAATATCAAAATAAAAAATAAAAAACGGTTACCACTGGCTTTTTGACAGTGACAATAAATGAATTTTGTTGTATAACGCTTTTGCAGAGCGTGAAGACTCATTCTAGCTAGTTATTGGTCAACTAGTAACAGCAGGGTATAAAGGTCACAGATTTAATAAGTTAGTTAATCTATTTCGTATGTGGATTGAGCCCAAAATATATACTTGTGAGTAACTTTCCAACTTTTTTTTTCCTTCGCAAATACTAGAGATGAGGCATGATTTCAGATCGATAGATCTACATATTTTAAGTCTTTACATTCTACATGCTGTATAAGCTTGATAGGCCCTTGCCGAAGAGAAAAATTCCATAAGCTTTAATTAATAGTTTATTTTATATATCTAGATTGTTAAATTTAATTTTTAGTTTCATTTTTGTTCAAAAGGCATGACAAAATAAGGGGGCCCGAATCTGGGGCCACTCGCAACCTCTATAAAAACCTGGGTGGTCCAGAGTTGAATGACCCGGTATTTGGAGGGTGTGGTGTGGGCGATAGCTGTCCATGACGCACCATATCAAATGGCGAGCTAGAGCGCTGCATGAAGTGGTGATAGTTACTTTGTGGCAGAGCGTGCTGAAATTCATGGAAAATTGTTATTTTAGGTTAAATAGCGAGAATCAACTACTAACGTGTATACTTCGCAGGGTCAATGCACTTGGGACGTTTCCAATTACGCGAGGGCTTGGACCATCGCCCAAATCTAATTGTAAACTTTCTGGCATGTCGTTATTGCTACTAACGCTACGGCCGTTAGAATTTCCAGTATTATTCGACAAATGAAGCTGACCTAGCGATGCGGTAGCCATTGCCACATCCGGCATCATATCTGAAAGATGGCTATTGCCAGTGTCTAAAGCACATGCGCCGTTCTCAGCACTCATATCCAAGCCTAAACTATTCCCATGCGGAAATCGAAAGTCCCTCTCGGTTATTAATGCTGGCAGTTCATTTCGTGGATGCGCTGACGCTGAAAAACGTGCATAGCTACACTGAAGGGCAGGACCAGAGCTGGTTGCCAATATACTGGCGACACCAAGAAGCCCATTGGATTGGTGACGCGGAAAAGTGAGATTTCGGCTATAATAAGGGTGTACTCCATCGGTGCCACAGATTGATGATGCTGACGATCCCATTGACGAGGACGATAAAAAAGATGATCCAACGGTTGTGTGTCGCGGAACTGAGCCAGTAGCCGCTGGTGATGGAGGTGGACTTTGATCTTCATCTTCAAGCAAACTGTCTTCGCTTTGAGTGGTCGACCCAACTGCACAAGGGTCTTCTTTGTGAGTATCATCTCTTTTTTGGATGGATTGTTGCGAGATTTCCAGTATATCAGATACTTCATCAGGGAGGTTAAACTCCCTTACGACCCGAAGCCGAATTTGTCGTTCAATTTCATGCTTTGATGAGAGTGGCAGTAACAATGCACGCTGGCACATAGGTGACTGGCGAAGTTTATGTTCGCGTTTACGCATTGCCAATAAAGTTTGGTTATCTGGTGCTGGTATAACAGCCGACCCTACTATCATGTCAATATTTTTATGAATAGAACCACGATTAACACCACTGCGAAGTCCATTTTTAGCCGCTGCTTTCATGTGGGACACCATATACAAGGTATCAGGAATATCTGGCGGGTGTCGCGACCTACGCAGACGCATTAGTTCAACCTGGTGGTGAGATGTAGACAATCGATCCTTTAATAAGGCCTTTACTTCCTCAAAGTACGGCATAAAGAGACGTGGTCTTACAAAGAGTCCCTGACTACTACCACTACGTATCCAGGCATTGATACGTAAATTTTCTCGTTCATCTCCAATCATATGTGACGGTGGCGTGCTGACAAGACCTCGACGAATTGCTTGGCAGAGTATCTCACTATGAGGTGGTAAAACATGGTCTATGCGCACTAAGGGCAATAATTCGGAGATTATGTCCCGCAACTCTACATCACTCAGATCACGTTTTTTTACGCCCTTGCGAGCCACTGAGTGGGCTGTGTGTGACAACAAGTTTGGTTCACGATCTTCCATACGGCGAATGAGCTCCTGTTCACCCCATTTAAGAACAGCTTGCAGAATCTCCAATTCAGAAGCTTGTAAAAAATTACTCTGCAGAACATGTAACAGTTGCGTTTTATCCAATTGGTGCAGCACAGGTGAGCCGCTAACAACGGTAAATTCTTCTCGTAAGTACTGGCAAGCTTGTCTAAACACCCACGCGGAGCCATGGGGTTGGCAACCCCACTTTAAAACTGTTGGTAAAGTATCAAGTGACAACCACTCGAGTATTAAATCCTCACAGCCCTGCGCCAAAATATCAAGCTCCAAAAACCGTCCAATCTGATACAGCTCCATAGCTTCCTCCAGTGTCGTTGGACGTACTCTTCCTGTGTTGGTTAAGGCATGCACTTCCCCTAGTGATCCTGCCGACGTACCCGATCCAACACCGCGTAAAATCAGCGTCAAATCAACAGAGTCAAGGTAAATAGCTTGAAGCAGTACACGCGCATATCTCTTCGGTATAACTGTTTCGTCTAATACAATTCGCGTGGGCACGTGTAAGGAACGTTCAACGTACTCGTCAATATTGCGCGTTCGACGCGCAATTAAATTACGAAAAAAGGGTGAACGCGCACTTAAAATGGCTTTATGGCATGGAAGCTCGATCTTTGGTCGAAACCCGTACTCCGAGGTACCAGAGTCTTGTCGCAGATTGTCGTTGTTACCATCTGCTGTGAAAACAAGTGCTGCATCTGCGTAATCGCCCGTCTCCAACAAATAGCGTAGATCATGATCTAGAGGATTTGGTGTGCCAAAGTCGTCTCCAAGCTGGCGCAACACTGTAACTTCGATGTTCGGATCGTGCGGACACAGATCGCCAGTATATAAATAACGCAATAGTAAAGAGAAGAGTTGCACGTCAATAGGCGAAGTAGGCAGTTCTAGACATATACGCGCTCCGAAACCAGGACAGCCGGCGAGTAAGTCGCGAAAATAAGCACAACGAGCTGATAATATTGATCGGTGTACCGGAAAAATAGTCCCGCGAAAAACAAGATCACAATCAGTGCAGAAATTAAGGTCGTAAAGAGCAGCAAGGTCCTGTTTGTATGTTGCTGCTGGAGGTCGCGCCAATTCAGCTTGCACCTATAAAGTATATGAAATTTAAAAAATGAATAGACAGAATAAATTTTTTGTTCTAACCGATAAGTCTCTTAGAGCCGACAAGGCTTCAAACTCCTCGCAAAGAGCTGCCAGCTCCATAGGGGCCCAGTCTGACACAAAATCTCTTAGAACGCGAGCATGGTCATATGCTTTGGACGAACGTCGTCGACGTATAAATTTTCTCTTGAGTGTCGCAAAACCAGTTACACGCTTTCGTCTTTGATCTCGATGGTAGTGTGCGCCGCTGATACCACTACCACTGCCAGTCGTCATGCCCATCGCTCCTGCTGTAACCATACCTGCCATACTCATAGGCAGTAGCACAGATATGTTTCCATTAGAGTTTCCGGTACTATTAATTGCAGCTCCTGATGATGCGACCATAGGAAAGCTGATACTGGAAGTACTGGCTCCCATTTTACCGCTAAGGTATGTTAAGCCTCAATTTTCGTATTCCAAATTTGATGCGATTTCAATACGTCCTGATACATTTTAGGGCGTTCATACGGACACAATATTTTTCCAATTTCAATTTTAGGTTAGGTTAGGTTAAACCGGACGGCCCTCTTGGGGCCAAGCATAGGCCCTTAGTTATCCGGATGGGTTTATGGAACCTTCAAGATAGTGCTTACTCGGTTTGAAAGTCCTCCAAAATCGAAGTGTTTTTGTTCAATATTTATTAGTGCTATATTTACGCAGATTCTGGAAAAAGAAAATTTTTAAATAATTGTATCACAAGACAACCCATTACAAATACAGTTGCGACCAAAAAGAATTCAGAATGGGAAACATTTTGTTTGCCTTTCTCAGAAAGGCTTTCTTCTTGTTATTACATATATTTGCACATTTAATACATACACTTTCCAGAATAACTATGCGTACAAACATATTGTGAAACTTTATCGTTAAAAAAAACACGTGTCAAAGAAAAGATAGAATTTTTAATTTTTTATTGTATGTGTATTAGGCTTTATTTTGATAAAACTCCCGAACTTCGTACTTATCAACTTTTCTTAATATAAAACAAAATGTATAAAATAGGTTGATTTTCGGTCAGAAAAAGTATTGGTTATAGTCAATGCATCAAAAAAGGCATATATTCGAAAAACTTTCCGCTTAGACTTACTAATCTGAAGACGAACGAATTTTTATGGAGCATGCCATGCCATGCGATATTATGAATCATGTACATATATTATAGTATCAGCCTGGACTTCGTTGAGTAAAGAATTGATACCGGCAAAGAAACGTCAAAAACAGTGAACACAACAAATATAATCTAGCATGTTTTGGAAAAAACAGATACAATAGGAAATTAGAAGAAAAACAACAAGTGCAGCGGATAGCAGCCGAATACGCGTGCATTTTCGTGACTAGAGATGAACTCAATACTCTGCTTACTACTTTTGCCCACATACCCTCTTCTAAAAAATAGTCTTAACGTATCGGCTACTGATTTTTTTCACTGCTTAACACTGTTACTTCTGTAGTAACTATTTAATCGACTATAACAGTGTCAGCGACCCCCAAAACAAATCCGTCGATCCATTTCTTTGCAATTGCGCAAGAAGAACGGCAAGAAACTACTATAGTAGAGGACATTGAAATGTGGACACTCAAAAATAAGTGAATTTGTTTTGTTGTATACATTTTTGGTATGTTTCTCAAGAAAAAAACTTATTAAAACAAGCTAACAATATAAAAGGCAAGAGAAATATATAAAAAGTTTGTTTTCAACAGAATCCTTAAGTCGAAAAATAGATAAACAGATAAATTCACTCTAGGATTTTGAACAGGAAATACAATTTTTCTGCTATAATGTTTGATTTTATGAATATTTAAGAGTATATATATACATATACATCTGCCGTAAGCTGATTTTGGGCACCCCTGTTTTAGATAGACGTATATATTAAGATACTTAAGTTATGTGAAAAATAAAAGCACTACCTCTGAAAAAAAAACATTAAAAAAATAGCAGATTTTAAAAAATTCTTAAAAAACGAGAAGGAGCGTGTGAGTCGCTTCTAAAGACGCGACTCTACTTATACCCGTACTCAGTCAGTATTTACATTTTTGAGCATATGTTTTTTTTAAATTTTAGAATTTAAAAAAAAATTTGACAGTTTACATTTTTTTGATACATCTGTTATCTACATCTACATATATTATGTATATTCTACATCTAACATGTAGATTATACCCGTACTCAAAAAAGAGTTAAGGGGCATATCAGATTTGTGGTAAAAGTGGATGTGTGTAACGCAGAGAAGGAAACGTTTCCGACCCCATAAAGTATTTATATTCTTGATCAGCATCAATAGCCGAGTCGATAGAGCCATGTCTGTCTGTCCGTCCGTCCGTCTTGTTTGTCGGCTGGATCTCAGAGACTATAAGAGCTAGGGCAATCAGGGGAAGTACCGACTATAATATAGCTTATGTTTGAAGTTTGGTGCCTTTAAGTTGCGCTGTTTTTTTTTTTTTTTGATAATAATAGAGAACGCTCCAAATTGTTTTGTGATTTAATACATGCATTTGAAAGGTCCAACCAAAATCAAAGCCGAGCTGAGCCGGCAGAGTTTAAGCGAAGCCGTTCACGCTGCAAAGATGAACATAGACCAAATGAGGTGACCACATTAGAAATGGTGTCAAAAATTAAAAAATGAGAATGGGATGATCGGCGCACCCTTTTGAACCCGTCTAGGTATAAGTCTGAAATTTGATACATATATTTTCAATACTTAAAATAAATTTTTTAAATAAAAATTAAAGTAGGCGTGTCATTGGAAGGGGAGTAATTAACGGTCAACTCGAGCTTTAATTTTTTTTAAAACTTTAAAAACTGTTTCTTCCTCGATATCAGATAAAGACTATATGATAGTTCTTGGTGATTTTAATCTGCCAGGTACTGTTTGGTCTTTGGTAAACGACTCTAATAATCTTGACTATCTTTGTCTCAAGTCAACCATGTGAAAAATTACTTTGGTCGATTGCTTGCTCTGTGCTTTGTCTCGGATCCGACCATAGCGTTGCTAACCCGAGCCTTTCCGCTCACTATACCTGAAGACTCCTACCATCCTACATTCGAAATGTTGGTCGATATTGGGGCTACTGTATTGGATCGAACGGGTAGGCTATCTGAACGTGTCCACTGCTTTCGTAAAGCCGAGTTTACGAAGCTTAATAACCTCATTAGTGATTTTGATTGTTCCGCTCTGTACTTGTGCACTGACGTTATGAAAGGCACAAACATTTTTTACAATGTACTTGACACATTTTTTGATTCTTGTGTCCCACTTTCTTGTTTGGTTAGATATGCAAAGCCTCCTTGGTTTCCCAAAGAGTTATCCAGTCTTAAAAACTTAAAATCAAAACTTAAAAAAAAAAAACGAGAAGTTGGTTCTCCCACTTCTCTCTCTCGCTATGCAATAGCTCGGTCAAATTCCTCCGTTCTTAACCCTCAATGCTATAAAAATTACCTATCTCGATGCAGGATACGATTTTCACTAAACAGTTTTACAGCTTCGTAAATAGTAAGCGTAGAACGTCCGCACATCCATCCTCGCTATCATTTCTTAATTCGGTGGCAAACAATGATCAGACAATTGCCGATCTCTTTGCCTAATTTTTACAAAAAACTTATTCTCATGAAAGCTACTCTGGTCAGCCGTATCCATACAGTTTACCAAGGTCGAACGGCATTTTCAGGCCCTTGTTAAATCAAAGCTCTCTGCTGACGGAGTTCCCGGCTGTGTACTTAGGTAGTGTGCCGACGCTCTGTGTGGACCCCTGCTTAAACTATTCACCCTATCCATTAACTCTTCATGCTTCCCCCCTAATCTGGAAGGAATCTTTTATTATTCCGCTCAAATTTATTAGAGTTTACCTCTTTTATCATTAAAGGCTTTCAAGGTAACTTGCAGACGGATGGCATTTACACTGATTTTAGTAAAGCATTCGATTCTGTAAACCATTCCCTTTTAGGACAAAAACTTGACCTTTTAGGGTTTCCGCCTAATCTTTTGAGATGGATTTCTAGCTACCTTCGTTCTAGGTCTCAAAGAGTCCTCTTCAAAAACTCCTTCTCTTCACCTGTTAAGGTTACTTCTGGAGTACCACAGGGCAGCCATCTAGGCCCCCTACTATTCACACTCTTTATTAATGATCTGCCTTCAGTATTAACAAACTCTCGAGTACTCATGTATGCGGATGATGTTAAACTTTGTGTCCAGTATAAGGACATTTCATTTCACTCTCGCTTGCAATCCGATCTCAATAACTTTCAATCATGGTGTTGTGCAAATATGTTACACCTAAATGCTTCGAAATGCAAAGTAATGACATTTCATCGCTCCAGCCCCCTTTTGGCTCCTTATAGCCTCTGCGGTGGTTCTCTTGAGAGAATTACCTTGGTTGATGATCTTGGTGTTAAATTAGACCCAAAGTTAAAGTTTTCTGAACACATTTCTACCATGGTAAATAAGGCCATGGGTGTGCTTGGGTTCATAAAGAGGTGGTCAAAGGAATTTGACGACCCCTTTATAACGAAGACTCTCTACATCTCGCTTGTTCGTCAAATTTTAGAGGACGGCTCTTGTGTATGGTGCCCCCAGTACAAAGTACACCAGGACCGTATAGAATCAGTCCAGAAAAACTTTATACTTTTTGCTCTGCGTGGCCTTAACTGGGATGCAGGTGTGAGACTGCCATCTTATCCTCGTAGATTGCTTTTAATAAACCTTCCAACATTAGTTAGTCGTAGAAAAATGCTTGGTGGGATTTTTATGCACAACCTGATCAAGGGTGACGTAGATAGCCCTGACTTGTTGAGCCGCATAAACTTTACGATTCCTTTTAGATCTACTAGAAACTTCATTCCTTTGTTCCTTCCGCTTTGTAGATCGAATTATTCCTTGCACGAACCATTTAGGGTACTTTGCTCGGACTTCAATTCCCTCTACCACATAATATCAACTACTAATTCCCTTCCTTTTCTTAAATCACTAATTCTAACATACCTTTCCCGTAATTAGTTATATTTTTTAGCTATCTTTGCATGTTTAGCTCTTTGAGTTGTGTTTAGCTCTAATTTTCCTCGAATTTTAGTCTAACAACTATCTTTCCTCCATGCTCGCGATCGGTTCGGTAATACGCGCCGTGCTGCAGCGCCCCCTCGGTCGGTTGGGCTAGAGGAGGGGTTAAACTAGCAAACTAGCAAAACTAGTTAAACTAGCAAAAAAAAAATTTAATTAATTATTTTGCATTTCTTGAGCTGATAGCACGAAAAGTTAACAAAGGCTAGTAAAAACATTGAAAAATTAAACGTAAAATAATAGAACTGTCTTGCTATACATTTTTTAAATTCGTTTTAATCATGAAATGCAGGTGCGGCCATTGCAAGCGTCTGCATCCTTCTGGGAGCAGCTGGCGGAGATAATGAATGTCGAAGACCCGAAGGTGATCACTGCAAATGTGGACTGCACCAAACACAAGGCACTGTGTGCTGAACACGAGGTGAGCGGCTATCCCACGCTGCATCTTTTTAAGCTCGGCGATACGGAGTCGGTGAAGTCCAATGGCACCCGCGACCTTTCCGCTATCACGGACTTCATAAACCCCGAGCTGAACTCCGAAGTGGAGCAGGCCGAGGAGACGCTGAAGGAGAACGGAGAAGGCACCGTGCCCGTGGCCAATCAACATTTGGGCAAGGTGGTGGATCTCACCGAGGACACCTTTGCCAAGCACGTGTCCAGCGGCAATCACTTTGTCAAGTTCTTTGACCCATGGTGCAGTTTCCCCATTTGAAAATAGGGAAAATTGCTCCGTTAAATATTAAAATATTTAATTAAATGCATATACAAGGGAGTGTGGCTTGGGTAATGTAAAATTTTCGTGTTTATACCTTATGAATGTGTTTGCTAATTGTTAGCAAGCTAGAATTTGATACAAAGAATATATTGAATATATATCAACATCTCTGCAGCGTTCTATAATGGCCGACTGCGAAAGGCCATTTAGTTAGCAAGGGTTGGAATGAAAAATAACTAATATATAAAACTGTGCCACGTTTTCCTGGCGTGAGTGTGAACGAAATCCACAGATTCATATTGATAGTTGCCTATCGAGAGCGTGTGTGGACTGAGATAACAGCTGATACACAGCTCAGGAATATATGGCTTACAATTATTCCTGAAGTGAATGGTTCAAGATGAAGGCAAAAACGGTGCGCAAAACCAAAAGGAGAGATGAAAATTCCTCCTTTTTTCAACAAAATATGCAGCCACCAATCCAATTCATCGCCAAAGATAATTTTTGTATCTTTTTTTTTAATTTTATTTCAACATTCACAATTGGCACTGTTTATAAAACACAGCTGATTCTTCAGCCAATTTCAGTTATGTTCCACACACTCACAGAATATCTAGCAAATTCCTGGCAGCAATGCGTCTTTTTGCAAATAAATTTTGAGATTGAATAATATTGAATTTATAATTTATTGGTAAATTTGTATATGACTTTCAACTATTTGTCTGCAATACGGGCAGAGCAATAGCGAGTTATTGGAACGTTTTTCCAAAGGTTTGTAGCACTCAGTGCATACTTTAAAATGCCTACAAGGCTGAAATACGTCCCGCGGCAATCTCATTGATTCTTGATGCACTTTACAAGTTTTTAAAATTTGAGGGCGTTATGACACTTTCGATAGTGTCACTGGGCGTTATGACACGCACCCATAAAATTGATTTAATCTTAATCAGATTCGGCACTTTGATAGATATGGTCATTCTCTACAATACTGCGTTTTTTGTTTTTTCGTATCTTCCAAATTGTGGAAGCCACAGATTTTCCTACTTTGTAAAGGCAGAAGGGGGCGTGGCAAAATTTTGAAACAAACTGTGTGATATCACATGATTCTGACAACAAAATTTGATTGTCAAACAAGACGGACGGACAGACAGACATGGCTATATCGGCGTGGATATTGAATGCTGATCAAGAATAAATATATTTTATGGGGTCGTACTCTTTTTGATTACAGGTATTAAAAAATATTCTTGAGCAATATTGCACTGTGGCAAGAAGCAGAATCGTCCTAGAAGATGGGGGCATCAGTATAGGAAAAATATTGCTGGCCTGTTTTACTCTACAATTTTTATGGACGTTACCTCTCCGTCAATTAATGCCAAATACACAACTCTATAAAAAAAAATCTCCAGACGCATTTTTAAAGCGTTCACTGACTTTCCGGCGATCATTCATCTTACTATCCGAGCCAAACAGGTTTATCTTATTTTATTAGAAACATTACGTTTCTCCAATCATTTATGTACATTCCAAGTTTAGTTGATTTGGCCAATTGGAGTTTTTTCCAGGGACCGTAATCATTATAAGCTATAATTTAAAAATCACACAATAATAATTTTTTTTTAGTTTTTGGGATAATCATTATTGATAATAATTATTTTTATAAATTATTATTAATGACTATCCATAACAATTACGTTTGAGCGAAAAAAATAAAACTCAAAAATAATGATTAAAATTTGAGTTTTATTTTTTCGCTCAAATATAAAACTCAAAGTTAAATAATGAACATTTCATGGGGAGCTGAGAAAAAATTTATATATATTACTAATTACTAATTAAGTCAAAAGGAATGCATTAAACATGTTTTTCAATTAAAAAAAAAAATGTATTATATTTTTATGAAAATATGTATACATTTTTAAGATGTTGAGGTTGAGCCATGATGGCCTTGTATTTGTGCTTCTTAACTATATAAAGCAAAAGAAGATATAATATATAGGCCCAATTGGCATATTTTTTTCAAATAAATAAAAAATATGGAGTGCAAAATTTGTAAACATAGTTTTAAGGGAAGTTATGTCTGCAACCTCTTACCGGAGTCTTTGCAAAAACTTCTTTTTGTAAAATTAAAGAAATAAATCAATTTAAAACCATAAAAATATATACACATATGGGCAGTCCAAAAGGTCCACCAGGCCAAAAATCATATAAAGTCAATAAAAACCGATTTCCATACAATTTTTTCCGGATATTTTTTTTCTAAATTTATTGAAAGGTAACTAATTTACTTTATTGACATATAATTTCATTAACTTTCATCCTAAAACCTATGAAAATAAGCAAAAGTTCACGTTTTTGGTATTTTCTGGTATTTTTATAGACATTTTTCTTTTACTATTATCTCCTAGGAAGAAGATGATTATTGATAAAAGTTTCTCCTAAGTCTTTCTAACATATTAAACTACCTAAAACCATTATCAGAGTGTTTGTCCAACCTCGGCTAACAGTATATTTGTAGGCTTTAATAATCGCGGAATTTGGTAACGTCACGCCAGTAAAGTTCGCCAGATGCCTCCGCGGATTTTTAACAAAAAAAGAGGAAAAGTTTTTACATTTAATAAGTTTGAAAATTAACTCTCAATACTTCATTTATTAGCACAACAAATGTTAAACAGATAGCCCTATCCAATTCGCAGAGTTTTGCCATTTTGTACCCAAACCTCGAAAACCACTTCTGTTTTATGTAACGCACTTTTAGGTCATACTTTGGCTTATATCTTTAAAACCGTACGCTCGATTATTTTCATTTTTTTTGTGAATATAGGTCTAACTAAAAAATATTCAACGAGGATAATCTTTTTTCCAAATTTCAGATTTTTGACTATTTTTTTCAACATTTTGTCGTACGAATGTAACGTAACGCCAGATAGGAACTGCCCATATATACATATTATTGTCCGATGATCCTATTGGGCTTTGAGGTGGCTCAGAGGGGGCCTAGCTGAGGCCACCGGACGGGTCGCAGGTTGCGGATAGCGAACGGCCTACCCTAGTGGGTAGGTCAGCTGCGAATAAGCGGGCATCCCAAAGAGTAGCAACTAAGTTGGCTCTGAGGGAGAGTACCGAAATAAGCAGTCCCGGACAGCCAGCGGGTGTTCGCGACGCAGCAACACTGACGATGCGCTTGTGGTGCCGCCTCTCATTAAGTAGCTCACACACTCCCATCCCTACACAATACCTACCCACACCCAACACTCACCTCACACCGGGCCGGACCAAGGTGTTACTCGACCCGTGCCAAGAGTCAGCCTGGCTGGGGGCCCGGTATAAAACTAGCCCAGTCGTGAACGGAGAGCTCAAGGACTTGGCAGCCCCCTGTTCTAATTATGCCTTACCCGGGTAACGCAGAGCTCTGCCGGGGTGGACCGTTCCCCTTCTCTGCAGCTCGTGGGAACTTTATGGAAAAATACGAAAATATAGACAACAAAAAAAACAAAAACGAGAGAGGCACTCCCCAAATGCCTGCAGGGAGAAATCCCAAGCGGGAGAAGGCAGCGGCCCAAAGGCCTGGCCCGATCCGCTCAGACGCAGGAAAGACCTGCATGGCGAAGGACGCGGGTATGAATCCGGGTGGGTCCCATCCCAAACCTGGGATGGGTGGAAAGCCAACACTCAAAACGGATACCATGGTAGGGCAGCTAAGCAATATTGCGGCTGCTTAACCTTCCGGTGAAGCGGCGGGTGATGGCTTGCCATCAACTAGCGTCCAAACCAGGAAATACAGCTATGCCGAAAAGAGGAGTGCTGGGCACATACTCCGTCGGCAGAACGCCAGCCAGGAAGTCAGTCCAACAGCAGACTGGCTGAAAAAAGTGGAATGGGCCTCGACGGTGTTGCCCAACTTCAGTGTGGAGCCACAGAAGGTGGACGCACAACCGAAGAGGCAGCGCTCTAAAGAGACGCCCGGATACCAAACGTATCCTTCGCGCAGATTGCCAAGGAGAGCACGCTGATAGGCGTTCTCGACAAAGGCAGCGCGGAGGGGAAAATACCCAGAAGCCAATGGAAGTGGGTGGAAGCGGCACTGGCCGACCGCTGCTTCGAGCTTCTCGAGAAGGATCCCGGGCCACCCCCAGTCTGCAAAGACATGGGATGGTTCCAGGGGAGCATTAAAGTGGTGGCCTGCGAAGATGAGCGCTCCGTGAAGCTATACAAAGCTGCGGTGGCGCAAATCGGAGAGGTCTACGCTGGAGCTAAGCTCGTCGCTGTGGACTGGAGCGAGGTGCCCAGCAGACCGAGGGCCCGTATATGGGTGCCGGCCACCTTTAAGGAGCCCGAGCGGATCCTCACGATGTTGCAGAGATGCAACCCTACACTGCCAACCTCAGATTGGAAGGTGGTCAAAGTGGAGGCATCAAAGGGCCCCACAAATCAGGCAGGGTCTGTGGATTAGCGACGAAGGACTACAAGCTGATTGTAGCACAAACTGAAGGTAAAATTAGAACCTGCATACTAGCAAGAAAGCACTTAAACATCTTTCTGCTCAACAATTTTAGCAATGGCGACAACACGGCGGCTAGCCTAGAGCTACAAGGGACACGCCTGAACCTGGTGTCGTCCTACATGGCTCACGAGGAAAGCGATCCTCCCAGTGACCTTGTTCGCAAGATAGCCAGCGACAGCGAGAGGTCGGATACATGCCTATTAATAGGCTGCGATGCCAACGCTCACCACACCCAATGGGGGAGCTCGGATACAAATGTAAGGGGTGAGTCACTTTTCAGCTTCATCCTAAACTCCAACCTAATTATTGGTAATCGGGGTAATGACCCCACTTTCATCATAAAAAACCGTCAAGAGGTTATTGACCTCACTCTACTGTCTCACAATCTGTCAGACATAATGAAAAGTTGGAGAGTCCTAGAGGAGCACTCCTTCTCCGACCACAGGTACATCGAGACAATCCTATCGCTCGAAAGCACCACACCCACAAACTATACTAATCCCAGGAAAGCCAACTGGGATACATATAGTGCAAAAATGGAGCCGCAAGGCTACGAAAGATCCTGTCAAAAACATCCACCTCGGTGGGATATCTCAAGAGAACGGATGGTACGTGGACAAACTCTAGTGAGGACTCCCTACACATTCTACTCGACACTCATTTTCCTGGGTGTACGACCATCGAGCCGGCAGACACCCCAAGTGAAGGCCCCGAAACCTCGATGGTGCACATCCTCACAAAACGGAATATTAGCTGGGCAGTAAACAGCTTTAAATCCTTCAAATCGCCTGGCCCGGACCAAGTCATTCCGGCTCAGTTACAAAAAGCCGGGGACATGGCCATCAACTGGCTGCAAAGTATCTTCAGGAAAATACTGACAGTGGGAAAAATCCCCCGAGCTTGGCTAAAGGCTAAAATAGTCTTTATCCCCAAAGCAGGGAAACCCCAAAAGACTTCAGACCAATAAGTCTATCGTCCTTTCTTCTCAAAACCTTTGAGAGACTAGTCGGGCTGCAGCTGAGGACAACCATAAATCCTCAGTGGCTGTCTGGCGCACAACATGCCTACCGAAAAGGAAAATCCACGAAAACGGCACTCCATGAAGTAATCTCGGCGGTAGAGAAATCTCTACACGTCAACGAATACTCCTTAATCGCTTTCCTAGACATTGAGGGAGCTTTTAACAACGTCATACCAGGAGCCATCACAGAGGCCCTGACTGACCTGGGAGTGGATCGTCACTTGGTGATGCTCATAGATCAATTGCTCACATGCAGGACAGTGACATCATCAATGGGATCGTCCACTCAGTCTAGGTATGTCAAAAGAGGCACCCCGCAAGGTGGTGTCCTGTCTCCCCTTCTATGGAACATAGCAGTCAACAAGATTCTGTGTGACCTGGAAGGGGGGGGCTGCAAGGTGGTAGCATACGCGGACGACGTTGCCATTATTTTCTCGGGAAAATTCCCTCAAACACTCTGCGATCTAATGACCGCAAAGCTCGCGCGACTCTCAGAATGGACAGAGTCGCGTGGACTGGGAATTAATCCCTCTAAAACGGAACTTGTGTTGTTTACAACCAAATACAAAATCCCGTCCCTCAACCCCCAATACTAAACGGATGCAGGCTCTCCTTCAGCGACAGTGCCAGTTACTTAGGGTTGGTAATTGACAAAAAACTTAGCTGGAACCTGAGCATCAAAGACAGAGTGAAGAAGGCAACGATAGCCCTCTACACTTGCAAGAAGGCCATTGGGCTAAAATGGGGCATGAACCCAAGAATAGTCCAATGGATTTACCTGGCAATAGTTAGACCAATACTACTCTACGGAGTCGCAGTGTGGTGGCCTGCCCTATCGAAGGGGACCATCACTAAACAACTGGGCAAGGTGCAGCGCACTGTAGCCCTATGCATCAGTGGAGCTCTAAGCACAACACCAACGGATGCGCTAAATGCTATCCTATGCCTGCAGAGCCTTGACCTTGCAGGTAAGAAGCAGGCAGAAATGGCAGCAATCCGTCTTAGAGACTCTGACCAATGGGTGTCACATCACACCGGTCATGCGTCCATCCTAAATGGAAACAAAATCGTCCCCACAAAAACGGACTACTGCGTTCCGAGGGAGTATACGAAACAATCATCCCTCACAGAAACAACTGGCTTGAGGGACCACCTGGTCCAAAGGGAGCCATTCGAATCTTTACTGATGGCTCAAAGCTGGACAACAAGGTCGGAGGAGGAATCTACTCCGAACAGCTGAACATAAGACAATCCTTCAGGCTCCCGGATCACTGCAGTGTCTTCCAAGCGGAAGTCATAGCGATCAAGGAAGCTTTGAGCTGTCTTCAGGAACTAGCCCCTGCGGCAACTCATATAAATATCTACAGTGACAGCCAAGCTGCGATCAAATCGCTGAATGCGATAACAACAAGCTTGGCTACCATGGCAAACTGTCGCAAATCTCTTCATGAGATGGCTTATCAGTTCGTCATCAGCCTAATATGGGTCCCGGGCCACCAGGACATTGAAGGCAACTGCATAGCGAACGAGCTGGCGAGAGCTGGTACAACAATCCCCCTTCTCCATGATAAGGAGGATATTCGTATGCCAATGGCCACCTGCAAGCTCCAAATAAAAGAACATTTTAAGCGATTAATAAATGACAGATTGCAAACCGTGTCACTATGTCGCATAACTCGGCAAACATGGCCTAACATTATTAGGAAGCGCACCGATGAGCTTTGCAAACTCAGTAGGAGTAGGTGCAGCTCAGTCATACGCTCCCTTACGGGACACTGGCTAATAGGCATACATGCAAACAGGCTGGGCGCCCCATATAACGACTTCTGTCGAAGCTGTAGAGATGAGGACGAGGAGGAGACTGTGGAACACCTGTTCTGCTCCTGTCCGGCTCTCAGTAGAAGGAGACTGCAATACTTGGGCGCTCCTTTTCTAATTGACATTTCGGACATGTCTACAATCAGTCCCAGACGGATCGCAGGCTTCATAAGGGCATCCGGATGGGATAATGGATAACATAGGGTCTCACGAGGGAGAAGGGAACGATATATGCGGTATCACAATGGGCCGAAACCGGCCTAGGTGTGTCGGGTCTCTGACAATCCCGACAGCCGCCTCAACCTAACCTAACCTACATATTATTAAAAAAAAATTTTACCTAAAAACATGTTTAATGCGTTCCTTTTGACTTAATTAGTTAGGATATATGTATATATATTTTTTCTCAGCTCCCCATGATATTTTCATTATGTATATTTTTATTTTATATTTGAGCGAAAAAATAAAACTCAAATTTTAATCATTATTTTTGAGTTTTATTTTTTTCGCTCAAACATAATTATTATGGATAATAATTAATAATAATTTATAAAAATAATTATCATAATACTGAAAATTTAAAAATTTTGTTGGATTTGCTTAGTTTATTCTTAGAGCAGTCTATTTAATTCTTCTGTGCGGCTAATTTAAGTGGATGATTTTTTCGAGAAAAAAAATAAAAAATAATCATTATTTACGGTCGCTGGTTTTTTCTGGATTATTTTTAGTGCTAAAAGTGGACCGTTAAGTCGTGTCTCCTGAGACGACGTCGTTTAGTTTTGGTACTTTCGATACCTACCGAATAAATAAACTCCCTTCTAATATCTTATGCCATTTTGAACCAATCTTCGACGCTCAATAGATGACGAATACGATCCTACTTTGAAGGTCCTTTTGGGTGGTCTCTTCTTACTTCCTGAGGCGGGTGGTCATTTTACCGAACAGCATTTTTCGAAATCCTTTAGAAAATTGTGTTTTAAGGACTAACTCATGTGATATTTGGTGCAAATAGCGCCAAAACTAAAATTATTTCACCGCAAAGTCAAAATGACTGCCTTCGCTGTTTCAATTTTTTTCGACTTTTTTAATTTTTTCTTGAAACAAGTCATTCATTTTTGAATTCGCGCCATCGGTTTAAATCAGGGCTCGGCACGGCCCTATCCCATGGGTGCGGGACAAGGCGCTGCTGCTGCGCTGCCGGTACACCGACAGTATAAAAAAGCAGCGGCGCTTCGTATGGCTTCGGCAATGCGACTTCGGCACTTGTTGTCTCGTTTTCACACCAGATACAGAACGAAAATGGCATCAGTTGCTGATCAGCCGTCATCAATGTGAGACCACGCTACGCAACTACTGAAATATACACTGAGACAAAAAATGTTCGATGGGAATTGGGAAAACAAATTTTTCTTTGTTATTATTTTTGTATTATTATTTTATTATTATTTTGTTATGGTTTTGTTATTATTTTATTATTATTTTATTTACGTTTTCTTTTTTATAATTTTACTCCATTTTTTGTATTATTTTGCTTTAAACTTTTGTTTTCCTTGAAAGTTTCAACACGAAATAATTGCAGCATCAACCACAAATAGATTCGTGCAGTGTAAAGCAAGAAACCGGTTTCGGCGTAGGCATCTTCGTGTTTTAGCTACGCACACAAGCGCACTTCACTGTATGGGTGCCGAGCCCTGGTTTAAATTTAGCTAACTTGAAGTGTCAAAATTTCATTCTTCGCTACTGTATGCACACATGTACATGCATATGTATGTATGTATGATCATTGGAAATGTTTTTTTCTCAATTTGTGCTTATTACACTACTCAACAAAATTGAACTTTTTATTTAGGCTTTGAACCAAAATGACTTTTTCTGATAGATTTCGGGATTTAAAAATTTTAATTTTTTATTTTTTTTATGCTGTCATTTTTTTTTAAGGACTTTGCAGTTCTAAAAAGCTGACCAATGCAAATCGGACCAAGACACTTTGTATCTGCAGATTAACGCCTGGAAGATATTCAGCTTTCAAATTCAAATTTCATAATTTTTCTATTCTATGCAACCAGATATAAGATACTTAAGTTATGTGAAATATAAAAGCACTAATTTCAGGTAAAATTAGTTTTGAGTCGTTTTGGTCAAACGGCTGCAAGTTGACCGTTTATCCATAGATTTTAATGAACAAAACCTTAAACGACGCTTAATTAATGCGTCCATCTAAAACTAAAAATGTTGGCCAAGAATTATTTTTTTCGACTTCTCTCGAGTTTTTAAAGTCAAAATTTAGAGAAAAAAAAATACCGCATAAAATGATGAAATTTTAATTATTTGATGTGAGAAGTAGAAGCACTACCTCTAAAAAAAACATTAATAAAATAACAGATTTTAAAAAAGTCATTAAAAACGAGAAGGAACGTGCGAGTCGCTTCTATAGACGCGACTCTACTTATACCCGTACTCAGTCAGTATATACATTTTTGAGCTTATGATTTTTTAGAATTTAAAAATTAAAAAAAAAAATGTTACATTTTACATTTTTTTGCTACATCTGTTATCTACATCTACATCTACAATGTATATTCCACATCTAACATGTAGATTGTACATGTACCATTTATATTCTACATCTCCTCCGCTAAGGCTTGCTCGCGCACTGAACGCGGCAGAGTGTGCGAGCGAGAAAGAGAATCAGTAGCGTCAGCAGCGCTGGAGAAGGAGAGGGAACCAACAGAAAATTAATTTCTTCATTCTGGCTGTAATTATGATCCGATCTAGTTCAGATTCGGCAATCTGGTAGATATGGTCATTCTCTACGTTACTGCGTTTTTAGTTTTATCATAACTTTAAAAATGTGCCTGCCACAGATTTTCGTCTTTTGTGGGGGCGGAAGGGGGCGGGGCGAAATTTTGAAATACACTTGTAGCAGTGTGATATAACATGAGTCTGGGAACCAAATTTGGTTTCTCTAGCTCTTATAGTCTCTCAGATCTAGGCGCTCATCAAGACGGACAGACGGACAGACGGACGGACGGACGGACAGACGGACATGGCTATATCGACTCGGCTATTGATGCTGATCAAGAATATATATACTTTATGGGGTCGGAAACGTTTCCTTCTCTGCGTTGCACACATCCACTTTTACCACAAATCTAATATACCCCTTAACTCTTTTTTGAGTACGGGTATAAAAACTAAACCATAAAAAAAAACCATATTTCGTTAAAAATTTGTAAACCCCAAAATATATAAGAAAGTCATTTTGGGCCACAGCCTAATTGTGGTGTTGACTAGTGTTATCATTATATGTAAATCTATGGATTTAATGTCGTCTTTATTTTGTGTTGCTAAAAATATGTAGATAGAAGCGTCAACCTTGACCTAATTGCAGAAGGAAAAATTGTATACAAATCTATGTATATGCACATACAAAATTATTTGTGACAATGTACAGTGTAGGGACTGAAATATATATAAATACATATATATTGTATTCCTCATTACTTACTAAATTATTTTATATGTACATATAAAGTACATAAATATTCGGTGTGCTTTTTATAAGACTTTGATTATACCCTATTTATTTCATTGTTATTTTCAATATGCGCAAAATTCATTCAAGTGAATGCATATATACATACATGCATATGCACATGCACATCCGAAATATTCTTCGAAGAAACAAACTGGACCTATTATTAAATATTAGATCAGCTGTAAACAATTGCAAGCAAAAATTTAAGTCAACCTTTTTTATTCATAATAGAGAGCAGGACTCGTATTTTATCACTTTCAAAATTATACGTGCATACAAATGAATGTGTATTACTTATCATCAATCGACACATATATACATATTTACGTACTAAGGTGAAGTGGTTGTTTTTTTATGCACTTTCAAACTTTTATGAAGATATATTTATGTATAGCCACTCAATCGAAATACCAAACTAAAAAATAAGTTTTAAGCTAACATTTAAAGTTATCAATATTCACATAATTATTTGTTTTTTATATCACCGAAAATGATTCTTTTATTTACATGAAAAAATTACGTTTAGGAAAAATAGTAAGCCCGTTTTTTAACTATAATTTATCGACTACATACTTAACCATATTCGTTATGACACTATTCTACAAACAATCGCATATACATATGGTATTCTTGAAAGAGATGTGGGCATTTTTTATCGTAATATTCTAATAATACCGTATTCACACTGACAACTATCCACCATCCAATTTTGGGATGGTCTGTAATAGCCTCAGCACACTGAGCCCATACCGGCGGAACAGTGGGAAATGTTGAAACATCCGAAACACGGATTCATACTGGCAACATCCATGAAAAAACATATGATGGGCATGGTATAACTAAGATTTTTGAGAAAAATGTTGTATGTTTGCATATAAAAATATATTGCTAATAGTTTGGAAGTAGTCTTGCTGTCGTTTGTAACATTCATCGTATTCATTCATATTGTGATATTTCAAAATTCAACGTTTTATTTTTAATAACCGCCTAAGGATGGCTGTTAAAAATATAGGGTTTCGATCGTATGAGCTTTCATCGAGCCTTTTGCCATTCCCCCTTGCCCTTATATTTACTGCTAATTGATTATATACAAAGTATAAGACAAGAAAAGCACTACTGAAAAAAGGAAACGTGGTCTGATGCACAATTTTGTTCCGGGAGTCTGTCTCTTCTCCTCGTGACCGTCAAAGTGTGCAGTAGTGTTCTGTATAACTGCTGAACCTTAACCATACATACACCCAACCCCAATCATTTATAATCTGACCATATCCGTGAGAATGATCCAGGAATATGGTCAATGCCCAGTTTCTGATCAGGTGCATTTTATACGAACTTTTCGATATAGCTCGAGGGTTAACAGACCACGGGAACAGACCACGGGAGCACCTGAGCGCTCATTCCTTACGTTGGTGGCACCAACCTAGAGATCGAAGATCCAACGAATTTCCATCGAGTTAATTTTCAGTATAGGGTTCTTCTAAAGTGTGAATTCTATCATGCCCACTGCACACTGAGCCCATCACGGGGGAAGGTGGAAATTTTAGAAATATATGATACACCGGTTCACACTAACACCAACTACCATCCATGAGAAAGAGCTGATGCTCACAATTGCGTGCGGTGAAAATTTGTTCATATTTATAATTAAACATATTCTTGCACAAGCTAATCATGTTTCTGGACATGGATGATGATTGTTTAAGCGTAGAGGCGTCTGGAAGTCCCACAGTTCAGAATTCCCAAACTAAGACGTGATGGTTCCAATTTCTTCAATATATCTGTCGGTTTTATTCACTTTAATTATATGAACGCGTGCAAATGCCGGGCGTTTGCTTGTGGGTGAAGAAGCGCATTTATACCAGTCGAAGTCAGCTGCCGACGGCTGTCGGCTGCGTGAGCGTGGGCGGGAGCGTAAGCGTGGTGAGTCTGAGCGCGCGAGAGCGCGTCACCGGGGGGAAAAACGCTCTTAAGCGTGAGAGCGAGAGCAAGGGCATCAGCTTGCGTAGCTGGATTGCTAACAGTGGTGTGGCTGGAATGCCCACAGAGCTGTTGCCCCGCCGTCCTCACTCTGAACATTCTCCACCCCCCCCCCCCCCTTGCAGGATTGCGGCGGTGCCGCAGAGGACCCAGATGGGTGCCGAGACTCGGGAAGGTGGAGTAACGTGTGGAGGCTCCGGTTACACACCTTACACCGATCACCGCTTCGACAATCCTGGCCGGAGTGTCGGTGAGCCAGGCAATTAGTGCAGTAGCTGAAGTGGAGGACAGCTTGGAGCCTCCTTTCGGAATCCAGGCGGAGAAACCGGCGGCATTTCCGTAGAGGATGGATTTCAGAGCAGACTCGGCATTGGTAGGACTACTACCTCGGGAACGTCTGCTCTCCACGGTGCGGTCGAAACGGGATCGATTAGCCATGTCTGTATGTGGAAGGCTAGGGCGAAATGAAAAAGTCGAAAAAGCATTAGAAGTGAGCCTGGAACGGATGACGGGTACATTTGGGACATTGGAAGCTACTCTGGAAATTTGACAAGAAAAGGATGCAACTTGATGGCTCGCCGTATTGGACACGGGACCAGTGAGCACCCAACCAAAAATTGTTTCTTGGCCGAGAAGAGAGCCATGCCGAGGAGAGAGAAGAGAGCCAGCCTTGACATGACCGATGGTAGGATATCGGCTCCAATCAGGACATCGAATGGTGAGCTCTCGAAGAATGTAGGATCCGCCAATGGAAGACTCGGCAAATCTTTCAATAAACTTGGCGAGATAGGACGCAACGGAAGATTCTTTGCCAACCCGGCCTCGTTGGGGAGCGAATGGAAAACTGACAGAGCTTATCGGAATGAGCGGACACTGTCTGATTGAGGCTGGAGATCTGTGTCTGAATACGTTAGAATGGCAATTGAATCGTGTTGAAAAGGCGTTCCGTAATGAACGTTGCCTCGGAGCCCGAGTCGATCAGAGCGCGGAAAGTTTTTCCAAGGTGGCAAATATTAATAATTGCCGTGACTAGAAGGACAGAGCTTGTGCCGGAGGCGAAATACGTGTGAACGTTAGGATGAGGTACGGAAAAACTTGAATTTTCTGCGGAAGGTACTGGTCGATTGACGTCTGACCAAGCTGTGGAATTGGGTACGGATGTGGAATGTGACTCGCTGGAAGCTGGAGTGCCACGATGCAGAAGCGTGTGGTGTCTTCTCCACAAGTGTTGCAATTGTGGGAGCTTGAGCAGTCGCGAATCTGATGGCCTCTTGCGAAGCAATTTAGGCACAGCTGCAACTAGAACGTGCATCAGCGGACATGTTGAGAAAGCGCGGACATAGTCGGATCGGGTGATTCTACTTGGAACACACATCGCAAGTGCTCTTGCTCGGATTCACGTTGCTTTGGAACGAGTGCGCTGTCCTTGGAACAGGACTGCCTTGGGAACGGAACGGATTGGACTGGCTTCGGGATGATGGTGGATTCTGACTGCCTTTGGTGGGTGGCGGATTCGGAGCGCCTTAGAAGGTGGAAGGGTCGCTCTCGATAGCCTCTAGCGTTAGGTATCGCTGAGTGAGGAACGAGTCGATTTCCTTCCACGGCGGCACCTCCTTTTTGTTCGTTACGGACACTTCCCACAACGCCCGGCTCAACTTCGGCAATTTGGAATCACAGATGGTCACTAGGAGACTGTCCCAATTGTCCGTGCAGACGTTGGAGACCGCTAGCGCATTAAGGACTCCTTGCATCGTACTTTGAAGCTCCTTCAAGGCACGACTGCACTCGGAAGTTACGCGGGGCAAAAAGAGGAGGATGTTAGTTTAGTTACCCGAAGACGATTATTTTTAAGTTGGCTGCGGAGAGCCAACCATGCGGACTCGAAACCGTCATTAGTGAGGGGGGATTTCTCTATGATGGCCTTCGGATCGCCCCGGGTCTTCTCGGTGAGGTAGTACAATTGAACAGATCCAGGAATGTGGGCCAGCGGACGTAGTCCCCTGAGAAAACCTGTTGACGGGAGGCAGTGGACAGTTGGACTGGCTGTGCAGGAGGAAGGACTGTGGATGTGGCCAGATGAGCATTGAGGTATCTGAGGCACTGCTCAAATGCTCCATAGCATTCGCCGTATGTGTCACGGATGTCCGCTTAGATTTCTGGTCGGATGGGGCGGTGGTGATGCGCTCTGCCAGGTGCGACAGTCGGCCAATAGCGGCGACCAATTTGGTCCGAGCGACTGAGGTGGCGGATTGAGCCATTGTGATGCAGTGGCGAGAGCTGACGGGGCTGCTGACGAAGGAGCCCTTCGGATCTTGTTTGGTCACAGCTGGAACCTTAAGAGTGACAGGAGACGGAAATAGAACCGATTTGGTCCTTGCCGCAGGGTTGCTACTTGCTGTTCTCGGAGTGAGGGGTGCCTTGATTTTCTGTGTCGGCGTAGTTCCGGAGGCGGACGAGGTGCGTAGCCGGTTGGAAGAGGTCACAGGCAAAAGCTGGTTGCCGTCCTTGTGACCTGTTGGCATATTACGAACTCACACACACACAGAACATCGGATTTGGAAGTCTTGGAAGGACAGAAGACTGCTCCGAGTAGAATTCAAACAGAAAGACGCCAGGAAACAAATATAACCCACTTATGGAAGGCTGTCAGGAAAAAGGCCTCGAGCTTGTTGGAAAACAATAGTCGGGTCGACTCGGATTGTTTGAGATCACCGTGAAGTGAAATTTTTCAAACAATGAGTGACTTATATTGCGTTGAGCCGAGGAGAGGAACGGTCACTCTGATTTTGACAATTTTTTTGCAAATATTGTTAGTGCGGGCTCCTCCGTTTACCTCTTTGACGCAGTCGTGTTCAGAGCTGGGTTATTTGCGGATGGACGGCGGACGGAATGGCATTTATATCCTCGATAGCTGATTGGAGTGGGCGATAGTTTTGCTCTTTATGTCGGTTTGGATCGACAAAGTGCAGATAAACCTAGTCGCCGTAAGCGTTACCGGAAGCTACAGTCAAGAATATGACTGCGGAGTGGGCGCTGGAGAACTATCGGGAGAAACACCGAAGGAAAACAAAAAAAATCCGAAAAAGGATGACTGTTCGGCTAAGCGCCGGCCCATGGCAGCACAAAGAGAGCAGAGCTAATCTCTTACGCACAACATTGCTTACCTGACGCTGCGCTCTTGAGTCATTTGCCCCTGCCCGAAACTCGTCAGCCGACGAAGGCTGTGAGGGAGGCTCGTCTGCGCAGCAGATGCACTTCAAGATCAATCACCACCGTAATTAAACGTTTTGCTGTCTGGCACAGTGACCTGTCTGCCAAAAGTTCTATACGTTCATAGCATAAATATATCGCTTTCAAAGGTCTTGAACCGGCCCCGCGTCTTCAATCGACCCATCATAAACTCTCGCTGGCAAATTCACACCTTTCGCTATTTTTCGCTTTGAACAATCATCGTCTTTTAATACCTCGCAAAACAACGCTACTGAAAAAGTTCAGTAGCTCAACAATGACGAAACGGTTTAAATTAGAAGTCGTGGATCGTTCAGTTTATTTCTTGTAGTGTCGGTGTGTTTATATGGAAATTGTCAGATGAGAGTAAGGTTTTCTATATTTTTGGATTGCGCCACCTCTAATGCTCGGAACAAAAAACAACAACAAAAGACCTTAACACCAATTTGCCAATTGGCAGTGGAAACTGCCAAATAATTACTATAAGTGCGCCGTGCCTTGGTCGCGAGAAATTAGTTGGAAAGTGGAGAATGTTGGAGTTGGGGTAGCGATCGTGAAAAGTGGCTGGAGTGCACGAATTGTACGAAATCGCGAATTTTATATTAAATTTGGCACTTGCGTGGAGTATGTATGTAGTGTAATGTCCTATTTCAGGCTGAGGTATGCATCAGCCTGTCCAGGGTCCTGAATTACAAGATATTTATAATTCACGAGGACTTTATCGGGAAACCAGGAACTTTGCCAGAAAAACTGAAATAGAAATCACAACACTTTTTGGTTCTTTTAATTTTAATAGTTTTTCTTTATTCTTCCGTATTCTTCCGTATGATTATTCTACCCGGTTATGTTAGGTTTTACTTGTACTACGACGCGGATGGTGATTTTGACTGCCTCTCGCGATGGCTGATTGACTGACTCCGACGATGGCTGGTGGACTCCCCTTTTCTTCATGCAAGGCAGTGCCTTTTATAGATCGGCCGGCCTTCGATTTTCCCATGAATGTCTTACAGATATCTTATTTCTACTCCAGAATGTGGGAAGGGTTCTTACATAAATATATATTGCCGAATTATAGTCTGCGCGTGCAGACAGGCTGATCGGTAACAGAAGGTTACCTAATCATTAGCCCTGCAGTCAGTGTCCAATATCCCCGGTAAGGAGAGTCGGAGACTGCTGACTGGCTTGCGCATGTGGGGGTTTTGCCCGGTAATCGAGGGTTACCTAAGCAATCGCCTCCCAACAAGTGTCCAATGTCCCAGGTAAGGTGATCGGTGTGCACCGGTACCGTGGGAAAGGAATTTCGTTGGCACTTCGGGAATATATATTGTTAGGAATATTTATTTATTTAATATTATTTTAGGTACTTATTGCGTAAGCCCCTTCTGCTGGTCTCCTGTCTTTTGGCGTGTGCTGAGTTTGCATTTTTGCTGGGTGTTGATCGCTTCACCTGGGAGTAGCGTTGGCTGCGTCATCTGCTTGTGACGAACCATGGGATCCATGGTTCGTTACACCCCCCCTTCTTCCGGGTGGGTGATGGAGAGATTTGTGGCGTCGCTTGGCGGGTGCTGAGGTTCGCCTTTTTCCGGGTTATCCTGTCCTTTGGCTTGTGCCGAGTCTCCGGATGCGTCGCTGTTAGTCTCGTCACTTTAGCGTGGCGTCGGTAACGTTATATTTTCTACTGCGGTTGTGATCGTGGCCCTTCTGTTGTTCTGGGTGCTTTGTAGTTGGTGTAGTTGGTGCTTGGTGGGTCGATTATCCCATATGACGATGGTTTTCTCGGCGGTTTTCTTTGGTCGTTATTTGTCCAGGCATTCTCGAATCTGCGGGGCTATGTCGGGTGGCCAAGGATCCGTCGGTAGTTCTGGGTCGTCTTCGGTGGGTTCGGTGGCTCCGTGGTCAAAGGTTTGATTCGGGTTTTTCGGAAGGATGGGTTTGTCAAATGTGCTTGACGGATCGATGCTCCGGTGGTAATCGCTTATGTGGGCGATGATCGGGGAGGCGTTGGACGTGGGTAGAGTAGTTTTGTAGCTCTGGCGGAACACTTGGGTGGTATTGTCTCCAGACTGGTGCATGAACTGGCTGGTCTCGACGATGTCTCTTTTGTTGGACCAATGGCTTGTTTGGGCGACGGATGCTTGGGTCTGTGGGGCCAAGTCCGGCGGCCACGGCTCCGGGACTGGTTCGGGCTCATGTTCGGTTCGATCGGCGGCTTCGGAGTCAAATGGCTGGCTGGGGTCTTCGGGTAAGAGGGTTGTGTCGAAGGAGCTGTGCGTTTCGATCCTCCGTTGGTAGTCGCTTATGTGGGCGACGATGGGTGTGGTGTCGACCATGGGTATGATGTTTTGGCACGCCGGGTGTAGTACTCGTGTTATACTACAGCCAGACAGGTACGTGAACAGGTGAGTCGCGATGACGCCTCTGGTATCACAACAACGACTTGTATGGGCGACGAAGATCTCGGACATGGCTCTAGGCATGGCTCGGTGCATGACGCTAAAAATCATGTCAGTACGCGGAAGGTACTCCATTGTGTGGGCGAGGATCGGTGTGGCGTCGGCCGTGGGTACGACAGGGCTGCGGTCGGTGTATAGTGGGGCCATCGTACTGGTTTCCGGGCCCGCGTTGAGGGGCTCTGTGGATATCAGTTCAATTATGGGCCCCGACCAGGGTGGGGTCAGCGTGGCTGTTTCCCTTGTTGCTGGGCTGTTGATCTGTTGCTGCCGTTGTCGGTGTCGATGTTGTTGTCTTGGTTCAGGGCTGATTGTCGTCTCTGAGGGTGTTTCTATGTTCACTTTCTCCTGGGAGGAGAGGGTACTTACATGCTCTGTTGCTGGACTTGGACCTGGGCTTCCTGTGTCGAGCGCCGGGTTCCAGTGCGTTAGTGCTTGTCTCGTGGGTGAGATTCTCGTAGTTTCTTTGGGGTATGTGTCCCCTGTGGTTGGCCTAGGACGCGGTTGCTCCGTAGTGACCGTGGGACTCGTTTTCCCGTTTGCTTGATTGTTGTTTCGTGTTGTTGGTTTCGGCTTCATGTTCGTGGGCCGGCGCTTTGCCTCTGCTGGGGCTGGGCTGGGTGTCGTGTTCTTCGTGGCGATCTGGGTCGTTTTGTTCATTGGGGTAGGTCGTGGTCGTGTGTTCGTTGAGGTTTGTATGGGTGTCATGTTGGCGTGGCTGGGTGCCGAAATTGTTGGGATAGGTTGCGGACGTATGACGGCCGCCGTTGGCTTCAGTTTCTGGTGTCGGGGTTCGTTGCCTTGTACTCTGTTGGTCGGAACGGTGTGGATATGTGGTGTGTGGCACTGATCTCGTAATTGTAGAAGTGTGGTACCGCACTGGATCGTTGTTTCAATGGCGCATAGGAAGTCCATGCCGACGATAACTTGATCCAACATGTTTGGTAGAACCAGGAGGGGTATTTGAACTTCTCTTTGATCCAGTCTGATGTGCGCCAGTAGAATTTTGGTGATCTCTCTGACCGAGCCGTCGGCCAGGCGTATGCGGACGCATGCATCTTGTAGGTTGGTGTTGTTGTCTAGTTGTCGGGCG
This sequence comes from Drosophila obscura, assembly GCF_018151105.1. Classification (NCBI taxonomy): domain Eukaryota; kingdom Metazoa; phylum Arthropoda; class Insecta; order Diptera; family Drosophilidae; genus Drosophila; species Drosophila obscura. The sequence continues at coordinate 3,619,535 of NW_024542848.1, read as the reverse complement.
AGGTTTGCACTGATAAAGCTTCGGGATGCCCCTGTGTCGACGGTGGCTTCCGTTGCCTTTCCTCCTATGGTTACCATTGCCACTATCCGGTTCTCGTTCATGTGTAGCGGGGTTTTTATTCGTGGGTCGGGGCAGACGTCGTTCCCGGCTGATCCCGTGTCAGTCGAGGACGCGAGTCGTTTCCCGACGTGTTCTGGCGACAGCAATCGATGGTCCGGGTGCCGCGCTTGCCACATTCCCAACAGAACAGGATCGAGGGATTTTGGCATTCATATGCCGCATGCCCTGCTTCACCACACCGGCGACAGGCTGCGCGTGGGTTGGCGATGGGGGTCGTAATCATGCGATGTGCTACCTCGGGCTTTGCCGTACTCACTGGGTTGGATGGCTGTCTTCTTGGTGAGTCTGCCGAGTTCCAATGAGGCTTCCGAAATGGTGTCCGATTGGAATCGTCGCTCCTCTGATCTGTAGTAGACCGTGCGTATCTGGGCGTGTGTCGTGGTGGTGCGAGAGTGCTCGGGATGGTCCGCTCTTGAATACTCTCAAACTCTGTGGCCAGCAGTGTTAGTTGTGACAAGTCCTGCAGTTCGTGGCGGCGCACGTACATCTGGTAGGCTGGGAGGGCGTTGTCGTAGATCCTGGTTAGCTCCTTGGTTGCGTCGTACCCAGCGTGGTGCATAAGTAGACGTATCTCGATGAGGAAATCTTTGAACAGTTCCCCAGCCAATTGCTTTCGGGCTCGGATCCGGTCTTCCAATTGTTCAAAATACCGTGGTGGCAAGAAGAACGTTAAGAATTCCTGGCGGAAATTTTCCCATGAGGAACTTTGTAGGCGGCTGGTGCGGAACCAACGACTGGCACGGTCTGTGAGAAGTTCGGCCATGGCCCGCGGCAGATGGTTTGTGTCCACCCCATACGAGAGCGCGCGTTCTTCGAGCAGTTCGATGAATGATAGAGGGTCATCTTGGCCGTCAAACTGGATTCCCCACTTTCGGATGCGTTCCGCCATTGGTGCAGCGTGGTTGTAGTGGTGCCCTTCCATGGGTCGGTCGATCGCTGGCAAGATCCTTGGCACGGGTGCTGGGTGGGTCTCTGTAGCTAGGGGCCTTGGAAACGGGGCAGCAGGAGTGCGGTATTCGGTGGCTGCGGGGACTCGTAGTCCGGTCTTAGGATCCATTTGGAGAGTGTCGGATAGTCCAGGAGTAGTGGGCCGTGGTGACTTGGAACGAGAGCGTGAGGCTGGCTTGGCATAGTGCCTCTCGAACTCTCCTAGGCGGACCCAGGCTTCTTGCGCGAGTGGCCCGGCGACTAGAGCGGCAAATTTCCTTCGGCGTTCATCGACCGTTCCTTCGCTGCCGAATCCGAATTCTTCGGCGAGGACTTCTAGTTCGTCCCGACGGAGTTTGTGGATCCAGCCGGTGCTGACCCCTGGGTTGGAAAAGTGTCCCGCAGGGTATACCTCCTCTGGTTGTTCATCGTCGTGATGTTCCATGTTGATTTCTGTTGATTTTTGGCACTGAGTCACTGTTAAACGGCACTTTTAGGATCGGCACTGCGTATACTTTCGCGTTTGTTTTCGCGCATGGATTATGTAAGTGCGCGGACTTGTTATCGATTCAATTTTCTTTTTGATGGCAGTGGGTCTTTAATCCACGAAGTCCCTGATTTCGGTTTTCTTGAAGTTTCCACGAAAAATCCTTTAAAGTCCCTGCTCGGGCGCCACTTGTAATGTCCTATTTCAGGCTGAGGTATGCATCAGCCTGTCCAGGGTCCTGAATTACAAGATATTTATAATTCACGAGGACTTTATCGGGAAACCAGGAACTTTGCCAGAAAAACTGAAATAGAAATCACAACACTTTTTGGTTCTTTTAATTTTAATAGTTTTTCTTTATTCTTCCGTATTCTTCCGTATGATTATTCTACCCGGTTATGTTAGGTTTTACTTGTACTACGACGCGGATGGTGATTTTGACTGCCTCTCGCGATGGCTGATTGACTGACTCCGACGATGGCTGGTGGACTCCCCTTTTCTTCATGCAAGGCAGTGCCTTTTATAGATCGGCCGGCCTTCGATTTTCCCATGAATGTCTTACAGATATCTTATTTCTACTTCAGAATGTGGGAAGGGTTCTTACATAAATATATATTGCCGAATTATAGTCTGCGCGTGCAGACAGGCTGATCGGTAACAGAAGGTTACCTAATCATTAGCCCTGCAGTCAGTGTCCAATATCCCCGGTAAGGAGAGTCGGAGACTGCTGACTGGCTTGCGCATGTGGGGGTTTTGCCCGGTAATCGAGGGTTACCTAAGCAATCGCCCCCCAAGAAGTGTCCAATGTCCCAGGTAAGGTGATCGGTGTGCACCGGTACCGTGGGAAAGGAATTTCGTTGGCACTTCGGGAATATATATTGTTAGGAATATTTATTTATTTAATATTATTTTAGGTACTTATTGCGTAAGCCCCTTCTGCTGGTCTCCTGTCTTTTGGCGTGTGCTGAGTTTGCATTTTTGCTGGGTGTTGATCGCTTCACCTGGGAGTAGCGTTGGCTGCGTCATCTGCTTGTGACGAACCATGGGATCCATGGTTCGTTACAGTAGTATGCAGTGCGGTATTTAAATACGGAATGTGGTACATTTATGCGGGGTGTAATAATTGGATGTATGGAATATTGCGGCCAACTATGGAAATAAATATATGAATGTATGGAAATATATGCAGGTATAGGAATAAAACACTTAATTTTAATTGTGGTTGCACTCGGAGTGTGCCAATATATATTTTTATTGGTGTGGGTCGTGCATGGAATGCACTTGGAGAGACACGGATGTTATTTTTTTTTTTTTTTTTTGTGTAGTGTGTTTGCGCCGATATCTGGGACTCTAACCCACTAAAACCAACCCGGCGGAACTGTCGCGAGATATTACTTCGCCGGGGGGAAATGCCTATACGCTCATCTATTTTAGAGTGTCTATTTCCTTTCCTTGCGTGCTCTTTCTTCGCGACGCAGCTTGGTAGTCATCACTGTGGCCATGTTGCTTATCGCAGCCCAGTTTTCTTCTGACTCCAGTAGTCCAGCTTGTTGACTTGTTGGTGAGGACTACCCGATCTTGCTCGAACCTTGGACATTCAGAGAAACAATGTTCCGCGTCTTCGGTGACCCGTGTGCAGAGCACACAGAAATGGTCATCCTCGTGCTTAAACCTATGCAGGTAGGATTTAAAGCATCCATGTCCTGTCAGCAATTGGGTCAGGTGGTACTCCACTTGTCCATGGCTACGGCTCAGCCAACTCTGCAGGTCGGGGATTAGCCTATGTGTCCAACGCCCTTTGCTGCTGGAGTCCCAGGCGCTTTGCCATTGCCGTATTGTGCGCTGCCTCGCGTCACCTCTGGTATCCTGGTCGCTAGTCCCTAGGTCACGTTGTGTCCTTATTCCTGCGGCTTCTGTTGCCAACAGGTGTAGAGGGATCATTCCTGCTACTACTAGTGCTGCGTCTTGCGATATGCTGAATGCACAGCATACTCTCAAGGCGCACACTCTCTGGACTGCGTTGCATTCTCGGGCATATGTTTTCCGTTTCAATGCATCGGCCCATATTGGTGCCGCATACATTAACGTCGAACTTACCACGCTCGCTAAGAGCTTCCGTCTTGGCTGTTTTGGCCCTCACGTGTTGCCATTATGCGAGATAGGGCAACTGCCGTCTTACCGGCTTTGCTGCTCGCATACTCCATGTGGTGCTTGAAACTGAGTCTATGGTCAATCATGACCCCCAGGTACTTCAGGCTTGGACTAGAGCTAATAGTGGAGTCACCTACTTGGATTGTGGCCGTCTCAACTATCTTTCTGCTGCTTATGAGCACCGCCTCTGTCTTATGGGTGGCTAATGTTAGGCCCCTCCTGGAAAGCCATGTTTTGGCTCGCTCTACAGCGTCATTGCTGATTCTTTCTGCCTCTTCTTTCAAATTTTGCCACTGCGACTACTGCTATGTCGTCGGCAAAACCTATCACCGTGGCACCCATTGGCATATTCATCTGTAGGATTCCATCATACATGATGCACCAAGGGTGCCACCCGACGATTGCCCAGTCATCCTCTGTCGATCTACGCACGTATCCCTTCCCCCGCAGACAAGTATCTTCCCAAAGGTGTCGCCCGGCGACTTCCCAGGTATCCTTGGGGATCGCTGCCGCTCCCCTCGCAAAGACCATTCTCTTCCCAAGGGTGCCGCCCGGCGAATGCCAAGGTATTCCTTGGGGAACTCTCTACCCCACCCCCTTAGACCAGTATCTTACCAAAGGTGCCACCCGGCGACTGCCCAGGTATTCTTTGGGGATCGCTGCTGCTCCCTCGCATAGACCATTCTCTTCACAAGGGTGCCGCCCAGGTATTCTGTGAAAGATCTCTGCCGCTCCACCCGCCCACTCGCCCCCTTGTGACTTCACAGAGGTGCCACAGGCGAGGATCTCTACGTAGATTCAAACTCCCTTCGCATGTTTTTCTTGGCCATGGTACCTAAGAGACGAAATCTCCGTCACATTGCCACTCAGGACTCGGATTCCCGGCAAATTATAAATATTGCTATTGTTTGATCGTAGAGGCGATGCGAAGTCCCAGAGATGAATTCCCAAAGATAAATACTATAGGCAGTTCCAATTTCTTCAGTAGATATATATTCGTTGGTTTTATCACTTATATGTAATAGTAGGTAGTCGCGTGCAAAAGCCGGCCGTTTTGCTTGGGGTGAAAAAGCGCATTATTCTAGATCGGTGGCGCTCAAGCTGCCGAGGGCTGTCGGCAACGAGAGCGGGAGCGTGAACGTGGGCGGGAGCGCAAGCGTGGTGAGTATGCGCGGGAGAGCGCGTCGCCGGGGGCAAAAATGCTCTTAAGTACGAGGGCGAGAGCGAGGGCGACCGCTTGTGTAGCTGGAACGCTAACAGCGATGTGTGGCTGGAATGCCCACAGAGCGGTTGCCCCGCCAGCGCCGTCTTCACTCTGAACATTCTCCCCCCCTTGCAGGTTTGCAAAAATTCTCTTAAGTCTGCGTGCACGCACCAGACACGATCCATCCAAACACCGTGCTTTGAGCCACGGGAAGGCCGTCTGCGCGGGCGAGAAACCCAGGTTGAATGACCCTTGGATACATATCTGCACCCAAGACGAGCAAGATGGTCGTCGGCTTGTGGAACTGCTCGTTGGCCAACTTCAAGTCGTCGAAGCGAGCACGGACGGTGTCGCTCAGTGGACGGATCGGCGTACGGACGCGCAGACGGGGCTCGATTTTGAAGACGGCCTCCACTTGGAAGTCTCCTGTCTTAGCCCGGATCATGGCGGTACACACCTTCTCGTCCCCGATGCAGGTGGTGGGCAACTTCAACCACTTCGGCGTCGATGCAGCTGACAGGCGTGCAGGGATCGATCAGCGCACTCATCACCTTAGTGCCTTGCTGCACTGCGAGGACCACCAGTGCCGTCGGGAGGACGTTGATGCTCCGGTGTTGGAGCAAGGAGTTTGCTGTCGGGGCTGGACTTCCGATGACAGGGCGGCTGACCGAAAGACGAGGGCGTGGCTCGGCGCGGGAAGACGGAGGTGAAGTCGACGGTGCCGAAGAGGAGCCGGCAGGGCGCCGAGTCCCGGGCAGGTGGAGCAGCGTGTGGTGGTTGCGCGTGCACACCTTACACAGGTCTCCACTGCGGCAGTCCTTGCCCGAGTGCTCGTGAGCCAGGCAGTTTGAGCAATATTTATGTAGGAGGACGGCTCGGAGTCTCTTCTCGACGCTCAAGCGGATAAATTTTCGGCAGTTCCTCAGTACTCCTGGACACACTCGGCATTGGAAGGAGGTATTACCTCGTGCAAGTGTGCGATCCGACCTGCGGCTGGATAGGGACCGTGGAAAGTTTGAGGGGGCCATATCTGCCTTCCGGAAAAAACTAGGATGAAAGAAAGGAGTCAACGAAGCATTAATAAAGAGCTGGCACGGGTTGGCATATGGATACTGATACGGATAGCTAAGCTGGATTTAAGCATAACAAAAGGACGGAGTCTTATGAATCGGAGCCTACGCGAAAGTAGGTGGAAAGGACCTCCGATTCCATAGGCAGCAGAACCACCTTCGTGATCGGTCTCTTGATAAGGCCGCGAACCGTGAGAAGGTCTACCACACGGACCTTATCATCGGCTCCAGGATACGCGTTCTGTACACGGTCGAGACGCCATTCCTGAGCGGGGATGTTCTCCTCCTTGATCACCACCAAATCTCCAACCTCGAGGTCGCTTGTCGGATGCTGCCATTTGTTACGCTTGTGCAACTCTCGCAGGTACTCTGTCTTCCAGCGCGAACAGAATTGCTGGTTGAGAGCCTTGACATGTTGCCAGCGGTTTAGGATGGAGGAGGCGCTCGCTTATATTTCTGGCTCTGCCACGGATAATAGCGGACCACCAATCAGTCGCGAACTCCTATAATGTGTGTTTGGACGTACACATCGACCGTTGGAACAGAGCCTTGAAGCTCTTCACACCTGCTTCCCACAAGCCCCCCATATGTGGGGCTCCGGGAGGGATAAACCGCCACGATAGCCCCTGCTGGCTTTACACCGCAGAAGTCCGAGTGCGAATGGCCTCGAGAAGCTCCACAGCCAGAGAGCGGGACGCGCCGACAAAATACCTGCCGTTGTCGGATTGAACTTCATGAGGATACCATCGTCTCGCGACGAAACGAGCGAAGGCGGCTAGGAAGGTGTCGGTGGATAAATCGGACGTATGCGACATGCGCGACCTGTGAAACTTTTCACGTCGAAGGGGCCGGCGAAGTCGACTCCGGTGTATGTGAACGGCCTGGAGAATGTGACTCGTGAGGCAGGAAGGTCGCCCATTAGTTGGGTTTGGAGTCGCTTACGATGGCCTCCTTTTACGCTTACGATCCAGTATGTTGCCCGGATAAGGCGGATGACCAGCTGGTTCCCACCATGTAGCGATATATGATGGGTGAATCGAACCAGCAGGCGAACCAGGAGACATGCGGGTGGCAACAGGATTGGATGCCGTTCGTTGTAGGACATGGACGCCGAGGCTTGGACTCGGCCACATGCCCGCATGACTCCGTTCTGGTCAAGGAACGGATAAAGATTCTGAAGAGAACTCGTAGTAGGGAGTGGCTGCTTGTTTAGCAGGCACCGATGCTCCCCAGCATAATGGAAGCGTTGGGTTGTCAGTGTGACCGCTTGGAGAGCGGCAGCGACCTTCATTCCGTTCAGCTCCTCGGAGACATGGGTCGTCTGCCCTTTAACTCGCTGGGTGAACCGCCGAACGTAGGCGATCACGCGCAGAGCGCCCCCGAGATCGGAGAAACGGCTGAGGATATCGGAGGCGCTGCTGGTGGCATGGTGTACCTTGACGACTCGCTTCTCCAGGTCAGTCTCAAGGACTGAGTCCCGCGGACATGGCCACTCCGATTTTGGACCACGCAACCAAGCAGGGCTATGCCACCACATATCACTTCCGACCAGGTCAGTGGGTCCTCGCCCTCGACTGGCCAGGTCGGCTGGATTGTCCTCGGATCGGACGTGGCTCCATCGCTCGCTGGGCCAACATAGAGTGATTTTGGCTACTCGATTGCCCACGAAAATGGTCCAATCGCATGCAGGTCTGTTCAGCCAGGCCAACACAACCGTGGAATCGGTCCAGAAGGATACTTGGCTGGTGTCCAGTGGCAGTTGAGGAATGATGGCCTCGGAAAGCTCTGTCAGAAGGACAGCTCCGCACAGTTCGAGTCGAGGCAAGGAAACCGTTTTCACGGGGGCCACGCGGGTTTTAGCTGTGAGAAGGGCACAGACAATGCCATGCGGTCGCTCAACTCGGATGTAAATCGCTGCCCCATAGGCACGTTGTGACGCGTCGCAGAAGCCATGTATCTGCACCTTGGCCATTGGACAAACGTGCAGCCACCGCGGAATGCGGATATCCTGGATGGCCGGAAAACTCTTCAGGAACGTCTCCCAGGTTTGAGATAGATCGCTAGGGAGGACGTCATCCCACCCTAACTCTCTTGGCCAAATTTCCTGCATGAACATTTTGGCTTGGATAACAAAGGGGGCAAGCCATCCCGCTGGATCGAACAGCTGCGCAATCTGCGATAGCACATTGCGCTTCGTACAGGACTCCCGCTGAAGTACTTCGGGAGGAGCAAAGAAGAATTCATCAGCACTGGCTTGACATCGGATCCCCAATGTCTTAGCGAAGTAGGTGGTCGACCGGAATGTCGCGCAGTATGCCCTTGTGGTTCGCTGTCCACTTTCGGAGTGGAAACCCTGCGGAGTCGAGTGCTTTGCGTAATTCTGAAATGGCGGAAATTGCCTGCGACTGAGTGTGAACACCAGCCAGCACGTCGTGCACGTACATGTAGCTCTACAGGATGTCGCTTGCCATTGGCAACTGTGGGCGAACCTCTTGTGCGAGTTGATTAATGTCGCGAAGGGCGAGGTACGGTGCGCAATTGACTCCAAAGGTGACAGTGGCAAGCTCGTAGTCACACACGTCCCCATTACGGTCGCGAGAGAGTATTCGCTGATGGGGCTTGTGTTGGGAAGACACTTGGATCTGGCGGTAAATCTTGCTGATGTCGGCATTGAAGACATAGCGGAAGGCTCGCCACCTCAGGATTTGCATGGTCAAGTCAGACTGAAGGACTGGCCCCGAATGCAATGTGTCGTTGAGGCTTTTCCCGTTGGAAGACGGGCTGGAGGCGTTGAAGACCACGCGCAGTTTGGTTGTGGTGCTTTCGGGTTTGAACACGGCGTGATGTGGAAGGTAGTAATGGCCGGAGTCATGACTGGGTGTAACCGCTATCATGTGGCCTAGCTCTAAATATTCCTGGATAACGGCGTCGTACTGCTCTTTGAGCTTTTAGCCCCCATCGGGGGCTCGTTTAGTGGTCTGGCGGAAGTTTTCCTCGCACACAGAATCTGACTCACTCGTCGGTCTCCCCGGAAGGTCCTCCACTTCCCAGAATTTGGTGAGAAGCTTCACGAGTTGGACATCCGAATCTAACGAGAGCTTCGTGGTGAAGGCGGAAACCGTCCGAGTCGATTCAGCTGATACCGGACCGGATAGGACCCATCCGAAGATGGTCTCTTGTCCCAGCAGCGAGCCGCAAATGTCAGACCGGAAGCCGCTCAACAGGATAGAAGGAAGGATGTCAGCGCCTAAAAGCACATCAATCTGCGAGCTTCGGTGGAAGGAGGGGTCTGCCAGCGGGAGGTTTGGAAGCTCGTCCAAGAAGTGCTGCGGTATCGGATATGAGGGTAGGTTACCTGCTAGTTGAGGCAGAACATATGCCATGGTCTCGATCTTGAGGCCAGGCCTGGAGGCGGCCCCGATCATGAAGTGACAGCGCCTTTGTGCCTTAGCCGCTACGGTTTGGTTTAAACCTGTGACTTGAGCCTGTATGGCTTCGAACGGTGGCTTAATAATGTTAAAGAGACGTTCAGTGATGAACGTCGCTTCGGAGCCTGAGTCAATCAGTGCGCGGACAGGGAAATTGGACCCCAGGTGGCAAATATTAATGAGTGCCGTGCCCAGAAGAACGGTACTTGTGCTGGAGGCGAAAAGTTCTGTACGTTGGGCTGAGATTCGGATGAGCTGGGGTTTGGGCGGATGTCGAAGCCGTTACGCCGGATGAAGGAGCGACACGATGCAGAAGCGTGTGATGCCTGGCCCCACAAGTGGAACAATTGTGGCTGCTGGAGCAGTCGCGAAGCAGATGACTTCTTGCGAAGCAATTTAGGCCAAGCTGCTTTTTTTAATGCAGCTGGAACGTGCATCAGCGGACATGTTGAGAAAGCGGGGACAAACTCGAATCGGGTGATTCTCTTTGGAACAGAGGTCACACGTTCGCTTCTTCGGACTCACTTGGGTATTGAAAGAGTGAACCTTGTTTGGCGTCGGACTGCCTTGCGAACGGAATGGATTGGAGTGGTTTCGAGAGGTGGGTGGATTTTGGACGCCTTTGGAGGGGGGCGGATTCGTAGCCCCTCGTGAGGTGGAAGGGTCGCTCTCAATAGCCTCGAGCGTCAGATAGCACTGAGTGAGGAAGGAGTCGATTTCCTTCCAGGGCGGCACCTCTTTTTTCTCCGTTACGGACGCTACCCACAACGCCCGGCTCAACTTCGGCAATTTGGAAGCGCAGCTTCCCCAGCTGTCCGTGCAGACGTTAGAGACCGCTAGCGCATTTAGGACTCCTTGCATCGTACTTTGAAGATCCTTCAAGGCACGACTGCACTCGGAAGTCACGCGGGGCAAAAAGAGGAGAATGTTAATTTGGTTGGTCACCACAAACCGATTGTTCTCATATCGGCTACGGAGAGCCAACCATGCGGACTCGAAACCGTCATTAGTGAGGGGGGATTTCTCTACGATGGCCTTCGGATCGCCCCGGGTCTTCTCGGTGAGGTAGTACAACCTCTCTACCGGAGACAATCTAGGATTGTTGATCACGACCGCAGTGAACAGATCCCGGAATGTGGGCCAGCGGACGTAGTCCCCTGAGAATGCCTCAATGTTGACGGGAGGCAGTCGACAGCCGCCCTGTTGGACTGGCTGTGAAGGAGGAAGAACTGTGGATGTGGCCAGTTGGGCATTGAGGTCTCTGAGGCACTGCTCAAATATCCCATAGCATTCGCCGTATGTGTCACGGATGTCCGCTTGGATTTCTGGCTCCTCGTCAGTCATCACCGCGGAGCAGGCCTTGTACTCGGCCTCGACGTCCGTCCTCATGCTGATTTGGCCTCGACGGACCTCGGACAAAGAGGCGGATGGGGCGGCGGTGATGCGCTCTGCCAGGTGCGACAGTCGGCCAATAGCGGCGGACAATTTGGTCCGAGCGACTGAGGTGGCGGATTGAGCCATTGTGATGCAGTGGCGAGAGCTGACGGGGCTGCTGACGAAGGAGCCCTTCGGATCTTGTTTGGTCACACTGGAACCTTAAGAGTGACAGGAGACGGGAACAGAACCGATTTGGTCCTTGCCGCAGGGCTGCTCTCGGAGTGAGGGGTGCCTTGATTTTCTGAGTCGGCGTAGTTCCGGAGGCGGACGAGGTGCGTAGCCGGTTGGAAGAGGTCACAGGCAAAAGCTGGTTGCCGTCCTTGTGACCTGTTGGCATATTCCCAGATCACACACGTTTCGAAAAGATAACCCAGTTACGGACGGCTGGAAGAGAAAAAGGCCTAAAGCTAGCATGAATGCAATAATCAGATCGACTCGGATTGTTTGAGATCACCTGTAGGTGTGAGGTCCCAAACAATGAGTGACCTTATATTGAGCTGAGCTGAGGAGAGGAACGGTCCACCAGTGTGGTGGTGGCAATATTTTGGGAAATATTGTTAGTTAGTTTGTTTACCCCTTTGAAGGAATCGTGAGAAGAACCGGGTTATTGGCGGATGGAAGGCGGATGGACGGTGGACGGAAGTGACACGGACACCACACAAAAAATAAATAATGATTTTCTTATCAAAAATAAATTTTCTGATTGTGGAAAATGATCACTCCATCAATCAACCAATTCAATCAAAACAATCAATTAAATTAATCAATTCAATCAAATCAATCAATCAATGTGATTTATTTATTGTTCCACTCGTGTATAGATGCCGATAGTTGGGCCTTGGATTGGGCCACCTCTGATGCACGGAACAAAAACAAAAAAAAACCGAAACACCAATTTGCCAATTGGGAGTGGAAATTGCCAAATAATTACTATTAGTGCGCCGTGCCTTGGTCGCGAGTAATTTATTTGGAAAGTGGAGAATATTGGAGTTGGGGTAGCGGTCGAGAAATGTGGCTGAAGTGCACGAATTGTACGAAATCTGGAATTTAATATTAAATTTGGCACTTGCGCGGAATATGTATGTAGTGTATGTGTGTGCAGTATTTAAATACGGAATGTGGTATATTTATGTGGGGTGTAATAATTGGATGTACATTTATAGTCGGCAATATGGAATATTGCGGCCAACTATGGAAATAAATGTATGAATGTATGGAAATAAATGTAGGTATAGGAATAAAACAAGTTAAAAATAAATGTGGTTGAACTTGGAGTGTGCCAATGTATATTTTTATTGGGGTGGGTCGTGCATGGAATGCACTTGGAGAGACACGGATGGTTTTTTTTTTTTGTGTGTGTTCTGGAAGCTCTATGCCGACTTAGCGCCGAAGTGTGGGACTCTAACCCACTAAAACCAACCCGGCGGAACTGTCACGAGATATTACTGCGCCGGGAGGAAATGCCTATACGCTCATCTATTTTAGATTGTCTATCTCCTTTCCTTGCGTGCTCTTTCTTCGCGACGCAGCTTGGTAGTCATCACTGTGGCCATGTTGCTTATCGCAGCCCAGTTTTCTTCTGACTCCAGTAGACAAGCTTGTTGGCTTGTTGGTGAGGACTACCCGATCTTGCTCGAACCTTGGACATTCAGAGAAACAATGTTCCGCGGTGAACCACGGTGACCCGTGTGCAGAGCAAAGCATCAATGTCCTGTCAGCAATTGGGTCAGGTGGTACTCCACTTGTCCATGGCTACGGCTCAGCCGTCGTCAGCCAGGTCGGGGATTAGCCTATGTGTCCAACGCCCTTTGCTGCTGGAGTCCCAGGCGCTTTGCCATTGCCGTATTGTGCGCTGCCTCGCGTCACCTCTGGTATCCTGGTCGCTAGTCCCTAGGTCACGTTGTGTCCTTATTCCTGCGGCTTCTGTTGCCAACAGGTGTAGAGGGATCATTCCTACTACTAGTGCTGCGTCTTGCGATATGCTGAATGCACAGCATACTCTCAAGGCGCACACTCTCTGGACTGCGTTGCATTCTCGGGCATATGTTTTCCGTTTCAATGCATCGGCCCATATTGGTGCCGCATACATTAACGTCGAACTTACCACGCTCGCTAAGAGCTTCCGTCTTGGCTGTTTTGGCCCTCGCGTGTTGCCATTATGCGAGATAGGGCAACTGCCGTCTTACCGGCTTTGCTGCTCGCATACTCCATGTGGTGCTTGAAACTGAGTCTATGGTCAATCATGACCCCCAGGTACTTCAGGCTTGGACTAGAGCTAATAGTGGAGTTACCTACTTGGATTGTGGCCGTCTCAGCTATCTTTCTGCTGCTTATGAGCACCGCCTCTGTCTTATGGGTGTTGTGATTTCTATTTCAGTTTCTGGCAAAGTTCCTGGTTTTCCCGATAAAGTCCTCGTGAATTATAAATAACTTGTAATTCAGGACCCTGGACAGACTGATGCATACCTCAGCCTGAGATAGGACATTACAAGTGGTGCCCGAGCAGGGACTTTAAAGGATTTTTTGTGGAAACTTCAAGAAAACCGATAACAGGGACTTCGTTGATTAAAGACCCACTGCCATCAAAAGAAAATTTAATCAATAACAAGTCCGCGCACTTATACAATCCAGGCGCGAAAACAAACGCGAAAGTATACGCAGTGCCGATCCTAAAAGTGCCGTTCAACAGTGACTCAGTGCCCAAAAATCAACAGAAATCAACATGGAACATCACGACGATGAACAACCAGAGGAGGCATACCCTACGGGACACTTTTCCAATCCAAGGGTCAGCACCGGCTGGATCCACAAACTCCGTCGGGACGAACTAGAAGTCCTCGCCGAAGAATTCGGATTCGGCAGCGAAGGAACGGTCGATGGGGGGCCACTCGCGCAAGAAGCCTGGGTTCGCCTAGAAGAGTTCGAGAGGCACTATGCGAAACCAGCCTCACGCTCTCATTCCAAGTCACCACTGCCCACTACTCCTGGACCATCCGACACTCGCCAAATGGATCCTAAGACCGGATTACGAGTCCCCACAGCCACCGAATACCGCACTCCTGCAGCCCCGTTTCCAAGGCCCCTAGCTACCGAGACCCACCCAGCACCCGTACCGAGGGTCTTGCCAGCGATCGACTGACCCATGGAAGGGCACCACTACAACCACGCTGCACCAATGGAGGAACGCATCCGAAAGTGGGGAATCCAGTTTGACGGCCAAGATGACCCTCTATCATTCATCGAACTGCTCGAAGAACGCGCGCTCTCGTATGGGGTGGACACAGACCATCTGCCGCGGGCCATGGGGGAACTTCTCACAGACCGTGCCAGTCGTTGGTTCCACACCAGCCGCCTACAAAGTTCCTCATGGGAAAATTTCCGCCAGGAATTTTTAACGTTCTTCTTGCCACCACGGTATTTTGAACGATTGGAAGACCAGATCCGAGCCCGCAAGCAAGTGGCGGGGGAACTGTTAAAGATTTCCTCATCGAGATACGTCTACTCATGCACCACGCCAGGTACGACGCAGCCAAGGAACTGAACAGGATCTCAACAACAAAGCTTAGCACAGCTCACGCTGTTGGCCACAGAGTTCGAGAGCATCCAAGAGCGGACCATTCCGACCACTTTCGCACCCCCGCGGAACACGCCAAGATACCCAAGGCCAGCTACTGAGCAGAGGAACAGTGACTCGCAGTGGACGCCATTTCGGAGACCACATTAGGAGTCGACAGACACACCAGGGAGACCGCCAGCTCAACCAAACAGTACGACGAATCCCGATATAGCACCTCGCATGATCACGACCCCCATCGCCAACCCACGCACCGCCTGTCGCCGGTGTGGTGAAGCCGGGCATGCGGCATACGACAGCCATAGTCCCTCGATCCTATTCTGCTGGGAATGTGGCAAACGCGGCACACGGACCGTCGATTGCTGCCGCCAGAACACGTCGGGAAACGACATGCGTCCCCAACTGACACGGGATCAGCCGGGAACGACGCCTCCTCCAACCCGCGACTAAATAACTCTCTACACGTAAGCAACGGCCGGATAGTGGCGATGGTAAGCATAGGAGGATACGCAACGGAAGCCACAATCGACACCGGGGCATCCAGAAGCTTTATCAGCGCAAACCTCGCCCGACAACTAGACAACAACACCAACCTGCAAGATGCATGCGTCCGCATACGCCTGGCCGATGGCTCGGTCAGAGAGATCTCACAAGTTCTACTGGCGCACATCAAGCTGGATCAACGAGAGGTTCAAATCCCGCTCCTGGTCCTGCCAAACATTTTGGGACAAGTCATTGTCGGCATGGACTTCCTAGGTGCCACCGAAACGACGATCCAATGCGGCTCCACGCTGCTACAGCTACGAGACCGTCACCCCATGCCCACTGAACCCGTGCTTACAACCATCCACGTACAAGACGCCGAACCTCGATACCAGAAACTTCAACAAATCGCAACGAACCCACGTCCACGACCGACCACAACGCTCACGGCACCCAATAACGCAACGCAGCACTTGACACCCAAACCAATCGCAACGAATACGAAGCAACGGCACATTACGGAGAACACGAATCCAAGGTCAACACCAGCAAACAGCAACCAAGCAATCGGGAAAACGAGTCCCACGGTCACTACGGAGCAACCGCGTCCTAGGCCCACAACAGGGAACACGCATCCCAAACAAACCCGGCGCTCGACACAGGAAGCCCAGATCGAAGACAAGCAACAGAGCAAGCACGCACAGAATCCGCAACGGAAGAATTGAACACACGGACACCCTCAAAGCCGACCACCGGCATCGAACAAGGACAACGGCAGCCACCATCCGACAGCCCAGCAACACGGGAAACAGCCACGCTAACCCCACGCTGGTCGGGGCCCATAATTGAACTTATATCCACAGAGCCCCTCAACGCGGGCCCGGAAACCAGGACGATAACCCCACGATACACCGACAGCCGCCCTGTCGTACCCACGGCCGACGCCACACCGATCCTCGCCAACACAATGGAGTACCTTCCGCATACTGACATGATTCTTAGCGCCATGCAACGAGCCATGACTAGAGCCATGTCCGAGATCTTCGTCGCCCACACAAGTCGTTGCTGCGATACCAGAGGCGTCATCGCGACTCACCTGTTCACGTACCAGTCTGGCTGTAGTATAACACGAGTCCTACACCCGGCATACCAAAACATCATACCCATGGTCGACACCACACCCATCGTCGCCCACATGAGCGACTACCAACGGAGGATCGAAACGCCCAGCGCCTTCGACACAACCCTCTTACCCGAAGACCCCAGCCAGCCATTTGACCCCGGAGCCACCGAACCCACCGAACCCACCGAACCCACCGAAGACGACTCAGAACTACCGACGGATCCTTGGCCACCCGACATAGCACCGCAAATTCGAGAATGCCTGGACAAATAACTACCAAAGAAAACTGCCAAGAAAACCATCGTCATATAGGATAATCGACACACCAAGCACCAACGACACCAACTACAAAGCACCCAGAACAGCAGAAAGGCCACGATCACAGCAGCAGTAGAAAATATAACTTAACCGACGCCACGCTAAAGTAACGAGATTAACAGCGACGAATCCGTAGACTCGGCACAAGCCAAAGGACAGGATAACCCGGAAAAGGGCGAACCTCAGCACCCGCCAAGCTACGCCACAAATCTCTCCATCACCCACCCGGAAGAAAGCAGACGACGCAGCCAACGCTACTCCCAGGTGAAGCGATCAACACCCAGCAAAAATGCAAGCTCATCACACGCCAAAAGACAGGAGACCAGCACAAGGTGCTCACGCAATAAGTACCTAAAATAATATTAAATAAATAAATATTCCTAACAATATATATTCCCGAAGTGCCAACGAAATTCCTTTCCCACGGTACCGGCGCACACCGATCACCTTACCTGGGACATTGGACACTTGTTGGGAGGCGATTGCTTAGGTAACCCTCGATTACCGGACAAACCCCCCACATGCGCGAGCCAGTCAGCAGTCTCCGACTTTCCTTACCGGGAATATTGGACACTGACTGCAGGGCTAATGATTAGGTAACCTTCTGTTACCGATCAGCCCGTCTGCACGCGCAGACTATAATTCGGCAATATATATTTATGTAAGAACCCTTCCCACATTCTGAAGTAGAAATAAGATATCTGTAAGACATTCATGGGAAAATCGAAGGCCGGCCGATCTATAAAAGGCACTGCCTTGCATGAAGAAAAAGGCAGTCCACCAGCCATCGTGGGAGGCAGTCAATCAGCCATCGCAGGCAGGCAGTCCACCAGCCATCGTCGGAGGCAGTCCACCAGCCATCGTAGAGGGCAGTCAAACCACCATACGCGTCGTCAAACAATGAAACATAACATAACCGGGTAGAATAATAATACGGAAGAATAAAGAAATCCATCCATCCAAATCTCCTCCGTTTACCTCTTTGACGCAGTCGTGATCAGAGCTGGGTTATTTGCGGATGGACGGCGATCGGAATGGCATTTATATCCTCGATAGCTGATTGGAGTGGGCGATAGTTTTGCTCTTTATGTCGGTTTGGATCGACAAAGTGCAGATAAACCTAGTCGCCGTAAGCGTTACCGGAAGTTGCAGTCAAGAATATGACTGCGGAGGTGCGCTGGAAAACTATCGGGAGAAATATTGAAGGAAAACAGAACCTCTAACTCCCGACACACCAATGTGACAATTGGCAATGTAAAAGGTCGAATAAGTACGGAAAATGCGCCGTGCCTTGGTTGGGGATAATTTATTGCGTATTTGGAGATACTATTCGTTGGTGTGGCGACAAAAACGTATGGCTGGAACGCGTAAATTGCTCGGAATCGCAGAATTTTTATATTAAATAGTACCACTATACTATGCGCGGAGTATATTCGGTAGTGTGGAGTGCGGTATTTTTATGCGGGGTGTAGTATTTTTTTGTATGTGCGTTATGTTTATATGTATGTATATAGTTGGCAATATAAATATATTGCCGCCAACTATTTAAATAAATTTATATGTATATGGATGGAATTAAAACACTTTATTTGGATTCTCTTTACACATTTGGAGTGTGCCAAGGTGTATATTTATTGGGGTGGGTTGTGTATCAAATGCACTTGTGGAATGTGCATAGGTATGGGTGTATATAATTGGAATTTTAATATTTGAAGATCAGCTGCGGAGTTGTTGTTGTGAGCTGGAATGCACTTGTTGAATATTTTATTTTTATTTTTAATTATTTTCACAATTAATGCACAGACAAAAAACGGAATTGAAGAACTACCATATCACTGGTAGTTTGAGTTCGTCACAAGCAGACAACGCAGCCAACGCTACTCCCAGGTGAAGCGATCAACACCCAGCAAAAATGCAAACTCAGCACACGCCAAAGGACATGTGACCAGCACAAGGGGCTTACGCAATAAGTACCTAAAATAATATTAAATAAATAAATATTCCTAACAATATATATTCCCGAAGTGCCAACGAAATTCCTTTCCCACGGTACCGGTGCACACCGATCACCTTACCTGGGACATTGGACACTTGTTGGGAGGCGATTGCTTAGGTAACCCTCGATTACCGGGCAAACCCCCCACATGCGCGAGCCAGTCAGCAGTCTCCGACTTTCCTTACCGGGAATATTGGACACTGACTGCAGGGCTAATGATTAGGTAACCTTCTGTTACCGATCAGCCCGTCTGCACGCACAGACTATAATTCGGCAATATATATTTATGTAAGAACCCTTCCCACATTCTGAAGTAGAAATAAGATATCTGAAAGACATTCATGGGAAAATCGAAGGCCGGCCGATCTATAAAAAGGCAGCCCACCGGCCATCGATGGCAGTCAAACCACCATACGCGTCGTAGAACAATTAAACATAACATAGCCGGGTAGAATAATAATACGGAAGAATAAAGAAACCCATTAAAATTAAAAGAACCAAAAAGTGTTGTGATTTCTATTTCAGTTGCTGGCAAAGTTCCTGGTTTCCCCAAATAAAGTCCTGCGCATTATAAATAACTTGTAATTCAGGACCCTGGACAGACTGATGCATACCTCAGCCTGAGATAGGACATTACAAGTGGCGCCCGAGCAGGGACTTTAAAGGATTTTTTGTGGAAACTTCAAGAAAACCGATAACAGGGACTTCGTTGATTAAAGACCCACTGCCATCAAAAGAAAATTTAATCAATAACAAGTCCGCGCACTTATACAATCCAGGCGCGAAAACAAACGCGAAAGTATACGCAGTGCCGATCCTAAAAGTGCCGTTCAACAGTGACTCAGTGCCCAAAAATCAACAGAAATCAACATGGAACATCACGACGATGAACAACCAGAGGAGGCATACCCTGCGGGACACTTTTCCAACCCAGGGGTCAGCACCGGCTGGATCCACAAACTCCGTCGGGACGAAGTAGAAGTCCTCGCAGAAGAATTCGGATTCGGCAGCGAAGGAACGGTCGATGAACGCCGAAGGAAATTTGCCGCTCTAGTCGCCGGGCCACTCACGCAAGAAGCCTGGGTCCGCCTAGGAGAGTTCGAGAGGCACTATGCCAAGCCAGCTTCACGCTCTCGTTCCAAGTCACCACTGCCCACTACTCCTGGACCATCCGACACTCGCCTAATGGATCCTAAGACCGGACTACGAGTCCCCGCAGCCACCGAATACCGCACTCCTGCAGCCCCGTTTCCAAGGCCCCTAGCTACCGAGACCCACCCAGCACCCGTACCGAGGGTCTTGCCAGCGATCGACTGACCCATGGAAGGGCACCACTACAACCACGCTGCACCAATGGAGGAACGCATCCGAAAGTGGGGAATCCAGTTTGACGGCCAAGATGACCCTCTATCATTCATCGAACTGCTCGAAGAACGCGCGCTCTCGTATGGGGTGGACACAGACCATCTGCCGCGGGCCATGGGGGAACTTCTCACAGACCGTGCCAGTCGTTGGTTCCACACCAGCCGCCTACAAAGTTCCTCATGGGAAAATTTCCGCCAGGAATTTTTAACGTTCTTCTTGCCACCACGGTATTTTGAACGATTGGAAGACCAGATCCGAGCCCGCAAGCAAGTGGCGGGGGAACTGTTCAATGATTTCCTCATCGAGATACGTCTTCTCATGCACCACGCCAGGTACGACGCAGCCAAGGAACTGAACAGGATCTACGACAACGCGCTGCCAGCATATCAGATGTACGTGCGCCGACACGAACTACAAAGCTTAGCACAGCTCACACTGTTGGCCACAGAGTTCGAGAGCATCCAAGAGCGGACCATTCCGACCACTTTCGCACCCCCGCGGAACACGCCAAGATACCCAAGGCCAGCTACTGAGCAGAGGAACAGTGACTCGCAGTGGACGCCATTTCGGAGACCACATTAGGAGTCAACAGACACACCAGGGAGACCGCCAGCTCAACCAAACAGTACGACGAATCCCGATATAGCACCTCGCATGATCACGACCCCCATCGCCAACCCACGCACCGCCTGTCGCCGGTGTGGTGAAGCCGGGCATGCGGCATACGACTGCCATAGTCCCTCGATCCTATTCTGCTGGGAATGTGGCAAACGCGGCACACGGACCGTCGATTGCTGCCGCCAGAACACGTCGGGAAACGACATGCGTCCCCAACTGACACGGGATCAGCCGGGAACGACGCCTCCTCCAACCCGCGACTAAATAACTCTCTACACGTAAGCAACGGCCGGATAGTGGCGATGGTAAGCATAGGAGGATACGCAACGGAAGCCACAATCGACACCGGGGCATCCAGAAGCTTTATCAGCGCAAACCTCGCCCGACAACTGAGCAACAACACCAACCTGCAAGATGCATGCGTCCGCATACGCCTGGCCGATGGCTCGGTCAGAGAGATCTCACAAGTTCTACTGGCGCACATCAAGCTGGATCAACGAGAGGTTCAAATCCCGCTCCTGGTCCTGCCAAACATTTTGGGACAAGTCATTGTCGGCATGGACTTCCTAGGTGCCACCGAAACGACGATCCAATGCGGCTCCACGCTGCTACAGCTACGAGACCGTCACCCCATGCCCACTGAACCCGTGCTTACAACCATCCACGTACAAGACGCCGAACCTCGATACCAGAAACTTCAACAAATCGCAACGAACCCACGTCCACGACCTACCACCCAATAAAGCAACGCAGCACTTGACACCCAAACCAATCGCAACGAATACGAAGCAACGGCACATTACGGAGAACACGAATCCAAGGTCAACACCAGCAAACAGCAACCAAGCAATCGGGAAAACGAGTCCCACGGTCACTACGGAGCAACCGCGTCCTAGGCCCACAACAGGGAACACGCATCCCAAACAAACCCAGCGCTCGACACAGGAAGCCCAGATCGAAGACAAGCAACAGAGCAAGCACGCACAGAATCCGCAACGGAAGAATTGAACACACGGACACCCTCAAAGCTGACCACCGGCATCGAACAAGGACAACGGCAGCCACCATCCGACAGCCCAGCAACACGGGAAACAGCCACGCTAACCCCACGCTGGTCGGGGCCCATAATTGAACTGATATCCACAGAGCCCCTCAACGCGGGCCCGGAAACCAGGACGATAACCCCACGATACACCGACAGCCGCCCTGTCGTACCCACAGGCCGACGCCACACCGATCCTCGCCAACACAATGGAGTACCTTCCGCATACTGACATGATTCTTAGCGCCATGCAACGAGCCATGACTAGAGCCATGTCCGAGATCTTCGTCGCCCACACAAGTCGTTGCTGCGATACCAGAGGCGTCATCGCGACTCACCTGTTCACGTACCAGTCTGGCTGTAGTATAACACGAGTCCTACACCCGGCATACCAAAACATCATACCCATGGTCGACACCACACCCATCGTCGCCCACATGAGCGACTACCAACGGAGGATCGAAACGCCCAGCGCCTTCGACACAACCCTCTTACCCGAAGACCCCAGCCAGCCATTTGACTCCGAAGCCGCCGATCCAACCGAACATGAGCCCGAAACAGTCCCGGAGCCGTGGCCGCCGGACTTGGCCCCGCAGACCCAAGCATCCGTCGGCCAAACAAGCCATTGGTCCAACAAAAGAGACATCGTCGAGACCAGCCAGTTCATGCACCAGTCTGGAGACAATACCACCCAAGTGATCCGCCAGAGCTACAAAACTACTCTACCCACGTCCAACGCCTCTCCGATCATCGCCTACATAAGCGATTACCACCACCACCAGCAGCATCGATCCGACAAGCACATTTGACAAACCCATTCTTCCGAAAAACCCGAATCAAACCTTTGACCCCGGAGCCACCGAACCCACAGAAGACGATCCAGAACTACCGACGGATCCTTGGCCACCCGACATAGCACCGCAGATTCGAGAATGCCTGGACAAATAACTACCAAAGAAAACTGCCAAGAAAACCATCGTCATATGGGATAATCGACCCACCAAGCACAAACTACAAAGCATCCAGAACAGCAGAAAGGCCACGATCACAACAGCAGTAGAAAATATAACGTTACCGACGCCACGCTAAAGTGACGAGATTAACAGCGACGAATCCGGAGACTCGGCACAAGCCAAAGGACAGGATAACCCGGAAAAGGGCGAACCTCAGCACCCGCCAAGCGACGCCACAAATCTCTCCATCACCCACCCGGAGGAAAGGGGGGGGGTGTAACGAACCATGGATCCCATGGTTCGTCACAAGCAGACGACGCAGCCAACGCTACTCCCAGGTGAAGTGATCAACACCCAGCAAAAATGCAAGCTCAGCACACGCCAAAAGACAGGTGACCAGCACAAGGGGCTTATGCAATAAGTACCTAAAATAATATTAATAATAAATATTCCTAACAATATAATTCCCGAAGTGCCAACGAAATTCCTTTCCCACGGTACCGGTGCACACCGATCACCTTACCTGGGACATTGGACACTTGTTGGGAGGCGATTGCTTAGGTAACCTTCGATTACCGGGCAAACCCCCCACATGCGCGAGCCAGTCAGCAGTCTCCGACTTTCCTTACCGGGAATATTGGACACTGACTGCAGGGCTAATGATTAGGTAACCTTCTGATGATCAGCCCGTCTGCACGCGCAGACTATAATTCGGCAATATATATTTATGTAAGAACCCTTCCCACATTCTGAAGTAGAAATAAGATATCTGAAAGACATTCATGGGAAAATCGAAGGCCCGGCCGATCTATAAAAAGGCAGCCCACCGGCCATCGATGGCAGTCAAACCACCATACGCGTCGTAGAACAATTAAACATAACATAGCCGGGTAGAAATAATAATACGGAAGAATAAAGAAACCAATTAAAAACTTAAAAGAACCAAAAAGTGTTGTGATTTAAAACCCTATCTTCAGTTGCTGGCAAAGTTCCTGGTTTCCCCAAATAAAGTCCTGCGCATTATAAATAACCTTGTAATTCAGGACCCTGGACAGACTGATGCATACCTCAGCCTGAGATAGGACATTACAAGTGGCGCCCGAGCAGGGACTTAAAAGGATTTTTTGTGGAAACTTCAAGAAAACCGAAATCAGGGACTTCGAGGATTAAAGACCCACTGCCATCAAAAGAAAATTGAATCAAAACCAAGTCTGCGCACTTACATAATCCAGGCGCGAAAACAAACGCGAAAATATACGCAGTGCCGATCCTAAAAGTGCCGTTACACAGTGACTCAGTGCCCAAAAATCAACAGAAATCAACATGGAACATCACGACGATGAACAACCAGAGGAGGCATACCCTGCGGGACACTTTTCCAATCCAGGGGTCAGCACCGGCTGGATCCACAAACTCCGTCGGGACGAACTAGAAGTCCTCGCCGAAGAATTCGGATTCGGCAGCGAAGGAACGGTCGATGGGGGGCCACTCGCGCAAGAAGCCTGGGTTCGCCTAGAAGAGTTCGAGAGGCACTATGCCAAACCAGCCTCACGCTCTCATCCCAAGTCACCACTGCCCACTACTCCTGGACCATCCGACACTCGCCAAATGGATCCTAAGACCGGATTACGAGTCCCCGGAGCCACCGAATACAGCACTCCTGCAGCCCCGTTTCCAAGGCCCCTAGCTACCGAGACCCACCCAGCACCCGTACCGAGGGTCCTGCCAGCGATCGACTGACCCATGGAAGGGCACCACTATAACCACGCTGCGCCAATGGCGGAACGCATCCGAAAGTGGGGAATCCAGTTTGACGGCCAAGATGACCCTCTATCATTCATCGAACTGCTCGAAGAACGCGCGCTCTCGTATGGGGTGGACACAAACCATCTGCCGCGGGCCATGGCGGAACTTCTCACACACCATGCCAGTCATTGGTTCCACACCAGCCGCCTACAAAGTTCCTCATGGGAAAATTTCCGCCAGGAATTTTTAACGTTCTTCTTGCCACCACGGTATTTTGAACGATTGGAAGACCAGATCCGAGCCCGCAAGCAAGTGGCGGGGGAACTGTTAAAGATTTCCTCATCGAGATACGTCTACTCATGCACCACGCCAGGTACGACGCAGCCAAGGAACTGAACAGGATCTCAACAACAAAGCTTAGCACAGCTCACGCTGTTGGCCACAGAGTTCGAGAGCATCCAAGAGCGGACCATTCCGACCACTTTCGCACCCCCGCGGAACACGCCAAGATACCCAAGGCCAGCTACTGAGCAGAGGAACAGTGACTCGCAGTGGACGCCATTTCGGAGACCACATTAGGAGTCGACAGACACACCAGGGAGACCGCCAGCTCAACCAAACAGTACGACGAATCCCGATATAGCACCTCGCATGATCACGACCCCCATCGCCAACCCACGCACCGCCTGTCGCCGGTGTGGTGAAGCCGGGCATGCGGCATACGACAGCCATAGTCCCTCGATCCTATTCTGCTGGGAATGTGGCAAACGCGGCACACGGACCGTCGATTGCTGCCGCCAGAACACGTCGGGAAACGACATGCGTCCCCAACTGACACGGGATCAGCCGGGAACGACGCCTCCTCCAACCCGCGACTAAATAACTCTCTACACGTAAGCAACGGCCGGATAGTGGCGATGGTAAGCATAGGAGGATACGCAACGGAAGCCACAATCGACACCGGGGCATCCAGAAGCTTTATCAGCGCAAACCTCGCCCGACAACTAGACAACAACACCAACCTGCAAGATGCATGCGTCCGCATACGCCTGGCCGATGGCTCGGTCAGAGAGATCTCACAAGTTCTACTGGCGCACATCAAGCTGGATCAACGAGAGGTTCAAATCCCGCTCCTGGTCCTGCCAAACATTTTGGGACAAGTCATTGTCGGCATGGACTTCCTAGGTGCCACCGAAACGACGATCCAATGCGGCTCCACGCTGCTACAGCTACGAGACCGTCACCCCATGCCCAGTGAACCCGTGCTTACAACCATCCACGTACAAGACGCCGAACCTCGATACCAGAAACTTCAACAAATCGCAACGAACCCACGTCCACGACCAACCACAACGCTCACGGCACCCAATACGCAACGCAGCACTTGACACCCAAACCAACCGTAACGTAAACGAAGCAACGGCACACTACGGAGAACACGAATCCAAGGTCAACACCAGCAAACCGCAACCAAGCAATCGGGAAAACGAGTCCCACGGTCACTACGGAGCAACCGCGTCCTAGGCCCACAACAGGGAACACGCATCCCAAACAAACCCGGCGCTCGACACAGGAAGCCCAGATCGAAGACAAGCAACAGAGCAAGCACGCACAGAATCCGCAACGGAAGAATTGAACACACGGACACCCTCAAAGCCGACCACCGGCATCGAACAAAGACAACGGCAGCCACCATCCGACAGCCCAGCAACACGGGAAACAGCCACGCTAACCCCACGCTGGTCGGGGCCCATAATTGAACTTATATCCACAGAGCCCCTCAACGCGGGCCCGGAAACCAGGACGATAACCCCACGATACACCGACAGCCGCCCTGTCGTACCCACGGCCGACGCCACACCGATCCTCGCCAACACAATGGAGTACCTTCCGCATACTGACATGATTCTTAGCGCCATGCAACGAGCCATGACTAGAGCCATGTCCGAGATCTTCGTCGCCCACACAAGTCGTTGCTGCGATACCAGAGGCGTCATCGCGACTCACCTGTTCACGTACCAGTCTGGCTGTAGTATAACACGAGTCCTACACCCGGCATACCAAAACATCATACCCATGGTCGACACCACACCCATCGTCGCCCACATGAGCGACTACCAACGGAGGATCGAAACGCCCAGCGCCTTCGACACAACCCCCCTTACCCGAAGACCCCAGCCAGCCATTTGACCCCGGAGCCACCGAACCCACCGAACCCACCGAACCCACCGAAGACGACTCAGAACTACCGACGGATCCTTGGCCACCCGACATAGCACCGCAAATTCGAGAATGCCTGGACAAATAACTACCAAAGAAAACTGCCAAGAAAACCATCGTCATATAGGATAATCGACACACCAAGCACCAACGACACCAACTACAAAGCACCCAGAACAGCAGAAAGGCCACGATCACAGCAGCAGTAGAAAATATAACTTAACCGACGCCACGCTAAAGTAACGAGATTAACAGCGACGAATCCGTAGACTCGGCACAAGCCAAAGGACAGGATAACCCGGAAAAGGGCGAACCTCAGCACCCGCCAAGCTACGCCACAAATCTCTCCATCACCCACCCGGAAGAAAGCAGACGACGCAGCCAACGCTACTCCCAGGTGAAGCGATCAACACCCAGCAAAAATGCAAGCTCATCACACGCCAAAAGACAGGAGACCAGCACAAGGTGCTCACGCAATAAGTACCTAAAATAATATTAAATAAATAAATATTCCTAACAATATATATTCCCGAAGTGCCAACGAAATTCCTTTCCCACGGTACCGGCGCACACCGATCACCTTACCTGGGACATTGGACACTTGTTGGGAGGCGATTGCTTAGGTAACCCTCGATTACCGGACAAACCCCCCACATGCGCGAGCCAGTCAGCAGTCTCCGACTTTCCTTACCGGGAATATTGGACACTGACTGCAGGGCTAATGATTAGGTAACCTTCTGTTACCGATCAGCCCGTCTGCACGCGCAGACTATAATTCGGCAATATATTTATGTAAGAACCCTTCCCACATTCTGAAGTAGAAATAAGATATCTGTAAGACATTCATGGGAAAATCGAAGGCCGGCCGATCTATAAAAGGCACTGCCTTGCATGAAGAAAAAGGCAGTCCACCAGCCATCGTGGGAGGCAGTCAATCAGCCATCGCAGGCAGGCAGTCCACCAGCCATCGTCGGAGGCAGTCCACCAGCCATCGTAGAGGGCAGTCAAACCACCATACGCGTCGTCAAACAATGAAACATAACATAACCGGGTAGAATAATAATACGGAAGAATAAAGAAATCCATCCATCCAAATCTCCTCCGTTTACCTCTTTGACGCAGTCGTGATCAGAGCTGGGTTATTTGCGGATGGACGGCGATCGGAATGGCATTTATATCCTCGATAGCTGATTGGAGTGGGCGATAGTTTTGCTCTTTATGTCGGTTTGGATCGACAAAGTGCAGATAAACCTAGTCGCCGTAAACGTTACCGGAAGTTGCAGTCAAGAATATGACTGCGGAGGGTGCGCTGGAAAACTATCGGGAGAAATATTGAAGGAAAACAGAACCTCTAACTCCCGACACACCAATGTGACAATTGGCAATGTAAAAGGTCGAATAAGTACGGAAAATGCGCCGTGCCTTGGTTGGGGATAATTTATTGCGTATTTGGAGATACTATTCGTTGGTGTGGCGACAAAAACGTATGGCTGGAACGCGTAAATTGCTCGGAATCGCAGAATTTTTATATTAAATAGTACCACTATACTATGCGCGGAGTATATTCGGTAGTGTGGAGTGCGGTATTTTTATGCGGGGTGTAGTATTTTTTTGTATGTGCGTTATGTTTATATGTATGTATATAGTTGGCAATATAAATATATTGCCGCCAACTATTTAAATAAATTTATATGTATATGGATGGAATTAAAACACTTTATTTGGATTCTCTTTACACATTTGGAGTGTGCCAAGGTGTATATTTATTGGGGTGGGTTGTGTATCAAATGCACTTGTGGAATGTGCATAGGTATGGGTGTATATAATTGGAATTTTAATATTTGAAGATCAGCTGCGGAGTTGTTGTTGTGAGCTGGAATGCACTTGTTGAATATTTTATTTTTATTTTTAATTATTTTCACAATTAATGCACAGACAAAAAACGGAATTGAAGAACTACCATATCACTGGTAGTTTGAGTTCGTCACAAGCAGACGACGCAGCCAACGCTACTCCCAGGTGAAGCGATCAACACCCAGCAAAAATGCAAACTCAGCACACGCCAAAGGACATGTGACCAGCACAAGGGGCTTACGCAATAAGTACCTAAAATAATATTAAATAAATAAATATTCCTAACAATATATATTCCCCGAAGTGCCAACGAAATTCCTTTCCCACGGTACCGGTGCACACCGATCACCTTACCTGGGACATTGGACACTTGTTGGGAGGCGATTGCTTAGGTAACCCTCGATTACCGGGCAAACCCCCCACATGCGCGAGCCAGTCAGCAGTCTCCGACTTTCCTTACCGGGAATATTGGACACTGACTGCAGGGCTAATGATTAGGTAACCTTCTGTTACCGATCAGCCCGTCTGCACGCACAGACTATAATTCGGCAATATATATTTATGTAAGAACCCTTCCCACATTCTGAAGTAGAAATAAGATATCTGAAAGACATTCATGGGAAAATCGAAGGCCGGCCGATCTATAAAAAGGCAGCCCACCGGCCATCGATGGCAGTCAAACCACCATACGCGTCGTAGAACAATTAAACATAACATAGCCGGGTAGAATAATAATACGGAAGAATAAAGAAACCCATTAAAATTAAAAGAACCAAAAAGTGTTGTGATTTCTATTTCAGTTGCTGGAAAAGTTCCTGGTTTCCCCAAATAAAGTCCTGCGCATTATAAATAACTTGTAATTCAGGACCCTGGACAGACTGATGCATACCTCAGCCTGAGATAGGACATTACAAGTGGCGCCCGAGCAGGGACTTTAAAGGATTTTTTGTGGAAACTTCAAGAAAACCGATAACAGGGACTTCGTTGATTAAAGACCCACTGCCATCAAAAGAAAATTTAATCAATAACAAGTCCGCGCACTTATACAATCCAGGCGCGAAAACAAACGCGAAAGTATACGCAGTGCCGATCCTAAAAGTGCCGTTCAACAGTGACTCAGTGCCCAAAAATCAACAGAAATCAACATGGAACATCACGACGATGAACAACCAGAGGAGGCATACCCTGCGGGACACTTTTCCAACCCAGGGGTCAGCACCGGCTGGATCCACAAACTCCGTCGGGACGAACTAGAAGTCCTCGCCGAAGAATTCGGATTCGGCAGCGAAGGAACGGTCGATGGGGGGCCACTCGCGCAAGAAGCCTGGGTTCGCCTAGAAGAGTTCGAGAGGCACTATGCGAAACCAGCCTCACGCTCTCATTCCAAGTCACCACTGCCCACTACTCCTGGACCATCCGACACTCGCCAAATGGATCCTAAGACCGGATTACGAGTCCCCGCAGCCACCGAATACCGCACTCCTGCAGCCCCGTTTCCAAGGCCCCTAGCTACCGAGACCCACCCAGCACCCGTACCGAGGGTCTTGCCAGCGATCGACTGACCCATGGAAGGGCACCACTACAACCACGCTGCACCAATGGAGGAACGCATCCGAAAGTGGGGAATCCAGTTTGACGGCCAAGATGACCCTCTATCATTCATCGAACTGCTCGAAGAACGCGCGCTCTCGTATGGGGTGGACACAGACCATCTGCCGCGGGCCATGGGGGAACTTCTCACAGACCGTGCCAGTCGTTGGTTCCACACCAGCCGCCTACAAAGTTCCTCATGGGAAAATTTCCGCCAGGAATTTTTAACGTTCTTCTTGCCACCACGGTATTTTGAACGATTGGAAGACCAGATCCGAGCCCGCAAGCAAGTGGCGGGGGAAATGTTCAAAGATTTCCTCATCGAGATCCGTCTACTCATGCACCACGCCAGGTACGACGCAGCCATGGAACTGAACAGGATCTACGACAACGTGCTGCCAGCATATCAGATGTACGTGCGCCGACACGAACTACAAAGCTTAGCACAGCTCACACTGTTGGCCCCAGAGTTCGAGAGCATCCAAGGGCGGACCATTCCGACCACTTTCGCACCCCCTCGGAACACGACAAGATACCCAAGGCCAGCTACAGAGCAGAGGAACAGTGACTCGCAGTGGACGCCATTTCGGAGACCACATTGGGAGTCGACAGACACACCAGGGAGACCGCCAGCTCAACCAAACAGTACGACGAATCCCGATATAGCACCTCGCATGATCACGACCCCCATCGCCAACCCACGCACCGCCTGTCGCCGGTGTGGTGAAGCCGGGCATGCGGCATACGACTGCCATAGTCCCTCGATCCTATTCTGCTGGGAATGTGGCAAACGCGGCACACGGACCGTCGATTGCTGCCGCCAGAATACGTCGGGAAACGACATGCGTCCCCAACTGACACGGGATCAGCCGGGAACGACGCCTCCTCCAACCCGCGACTAAATAACTCTCTACACGTAAGCAACGGCCGGATAGTGGCGATGGTAAGCATAGGAGGATACGCAACGGAAGCCACAATCGACACCGGGGCATCCAGAAGCTTAATCAGCGCAAACCTCGCCCGACAACTAGACAACAACACCAACCTGCAAGATGCATGCGTCCGCATACGCCTGGCCGATGGCTCGGTCAGAGAGATCTCACAAGTTCTACTGGCGCACATCAAGCTGGATCAACGAGAGGTTCAAATCCCGCTCCTGGTCCTGCCAAACATGTTGGGACAAGTCATTGTCGGCATGGACTTCCTAGGTGCCACCGAAACGACGATCCAATGCGGCTCCACGCTGCTACAGCTACGAGACCGTCACCCCACGCCCACTGAACCCGTGCTTACAACCATCCACGTACAAGATGCCGAACCTCGATACCAGAAACTTCAACAAATCGCAACGAACCCACGTCCACGACCTACCACAACGCACACGGCACCCAATAACGCAACGTAGCACTTGACACCCAAACCAATCGCAACGAATACGAAGCAACGGCACATTACGGAGAACACGAATCCAAGGTCAAGACCAGCAAACAGCAACCAAGCAATCGGGAAAACGAGTCCCACGGTCACTACGGAGCAGCCGCGTCCTAGGCCCACAACAGGGAACACGCATCCCAAACAAACCCGGCGCTCGACACAGGAAGCCCAGATCGAAGACAAGCAACAGAGCAAGCACGCACAGAATCCGCAACGGAAGAATTGAACACACGGACACCCTCAAAGCTGACCACCGGCATCGAACAAGGACAACGGCAGCCACCATCCGACAGCCCAGCAACACGGGAAACAGCCACGCTAACCCCACGCTGGTCGGGGCCCATAATTGAACTGATATCCACAGAGCCCCTCAACGCGGGCCCGGAAACCAGGACGATAACCCCACGATACACCGACAGCCGCCCTGTCGTACCCACGGCCGACGCCACACCGATCCTCGCCAACACAATGGAGTACCTTCCGCATACTGACATGATTCTTAGCGCCATGCAACGAGCCATGACTAGAGCCATGTCCGAGATCTTTGTCGCCCACACAAGTCGTTGCTGCGATACCAGAGGCGTCATCGCGACTCACCTGTTCACGTACCAGTCTGGCTGTAGTATAACACGAGTACTATACCCGGCATACCAAAACATCATACCCATGGTCGACACCACACCCATCGTCGCCCACATAAGCGACTACCAACGGAGGATCGAAACGCCCAGCGCCTTCGACACAACCCTCTTACCCGAAGACCCCAGCCAGCCATTTGACTCCGAAGCCGCCGATCCAACCAAACATGAGCCTGAAACAGTCCCGGAGCCGTGGCCGCCGGATTTGGCCCCGCAGACCCAAGCATCCGTCGCCCAAACAAGCCATTGGTCCAACAAAAGAGACATCGTCGAGACCAGCCAGTTCATACACTAGTCTGGAGACAATACCACCCAAGTGTTCCGCCAGAGCTACAAAACTACTCTACCCACGTCCAACGCCTCCCCGATCATCGCCTACATAAGCGATTACCACCACCACCAGCATCGATCCGACAAGCACATTTGACAAACCCATTCTTCCGAAAAACCGAAAAACGAATCAAACCTTTGACCCCGGAGCCACCGAACCCACCGAAGACGACCCAGAACTACCGACGGATCCTTGGCCACCCGACATAGCACCGCAGATTCGAGAATGCCTGGACAAATAACTACCAAAGAAAACTGCCAAGAAAACCATCGTCATATAGGATAATCGACACACCAAGCACCAACTACACCAACTACAAAGCACCCAGAACAGCAGAAAGGCCACGATCACAGCAGCAGTAGAAAATATAACGTTACCGACGCCACGCTAAAGTGACGAGATTAACAGCGACGAATCCGGAGACTCGGCACAATCCAAAGGACAGGATAACCCGGAAAAGGGCGAACCTCAGCACCCGCCAAGCGACGCCACAAATCTCTCCATCACCCACCCGGAAGAAAGGGGGGGATGTAACGAACCATGGATCCCATGGTTTGTCACAAGCAGACGACGCAGCCAACGCTACTCCCAGGTGAAGCGATCAACACCCAGCAAAAATGCAAGCTCAGCACACGCCAAAGGACAGGTGACCAGCACAAGGGGCTTACGCAATAAGTACCTAAAATAATATTAAATAAATAAATATTCCTAACAATATATATTCCCGAAGTGCCAACGAAATTCCTTTCCCACGGTACCGGTGCACACCGATCACCTTACCTGGGACATTGGACACTTGTTGGGAGGCGATTGCTTAGGTAACCCTCGATTACCGGGCAAACCCCCCACATGCGCGAGCCAGTCAGCAGTCTCCGACTTTCCTTACCGGGAATATTGGACACTGACTGCAGGGCTAATGATTAGGTAACCTTCTGTTACCGATCAGCCC
Source organism: Drosophila obscura (assembly GCF_018151105.1). NCBI lineage: Eukaryota > Metazoa > Arthropoda > Insecta > Diptera > Drosophilidae > Drosophila > Drosophila obscura. Next base: position 3,586,477 of record NW_024542848.1, on the reverse strand, counting down.
GTCTGCACGCGCAGACTATAATTCGGCAATATATATTTATGTAAGAACCCTTCCCACATTCTGAAGTAGAAATAAGATATCTGAAAGACATTCATGGGAAAATCGAAGGCCGGCCGATCTATAAAAAGGCAGCCCACCGGCCATCGATGGCAGTCAAACCACCATACGCGTCGTAGAACAATTAAACATAACATAGCCGGGTAGAATAATAATACGGAAGAATAAAGAAACCCATTAAAATTAAAAGAACCAAAAAGTGTTGTGATTTCTATTTCAGTTGCTGGCAAAGTTCCTGGTTTCCCTAAATAAAGTCCTGCGAATTATAAATAGCTTGTAATTCAGGACCCTGGACAGACTGATTCATACCTCAGCCTGATATAGGACTTTAAAAACTGAAGGAACGGAGGACGGCCGGAATCGCCGATAATATGGCGGTGTCGAAAGGAACGAAGCGACACGGAAAACGGATGGCACAGAAGGAAGAAAAAAGTACATATATAAGAATATATATATGTACCTATATCGCGGAACTCGGACTCTGCGGAAATTGGAAACACAAATCGCGAATGGAAGGGATTTGTGGAACACGGAAGTCGTACTTATCTTAGGATCCTCTGGTGGTGATGACGATGCGCCGATGCTTGAAGGCTGGATTCCTTATAGGGAAGGCGACGGAGAAAATCCGGCTCGAAGGACCAATGTTTAAGCGACGAGGCGTCTCAGAGTGTCCCACAGATAGAGTCCCAAGATAAGAACAATGCAAGTTCAAGTTCTTCAGTATATGGTATAATTCGGTATATATGTGCAAGTAGGATCGCGTGCAAACGGCCGTTTTGCATGTGAGTGTAAAAGCGAAGTAAAGTTAATGTAGAAGTCAGCTGCCGGCGGCTGTCAGCAGCGAGAGCGGGAGCGTGGTGAATCTGAGCGCGCGAGAGCGCGTCACCGGTGTGAAAAATGCTCATAAGCGTGAGAGCGAGGGCAAAAGCTTGCGTAGCTGGAATGCTAACAGTGGTGAGGCTGGAATGCCCACAGAGCTGTTGCCCCGCCAGCACCGTCCCCACTCTGAACAGCTGGAAATATGTTGCCGTTATGAAAACTGAAAAATCTTGCGCCTGACTTTTCGTTTTGAAAAGTAAATCACATATTTTTTTGTGAAAGTGAAAACCGTGAAAAACGCCCGCCTGTATATATAGGATTAGCACCACTAGTATTGACTTAGTGTAACCCAGTTACAAGCGTGTATAACCTGACTTAGTGCTTACCGCGATGGACTAAATGGACCCTTCCCGGAGCCCTTCTCGAACGGCAACGTGCTCATAACGATTGAGGGTATGTTAACCTCTACCGTTCGACCTAATTGTGAGAGCTAGGGGACCTCCAGGATGAATTTCCTCCCGCTTTGAGCCGGAAGGGAGTTCACTCCAACGGGACAAGCTTTGACCTGGATGTACTGATCCAACTTCCACATGCGTTTCCAGAAGAGGTTTAAACATTGCCCGTTTTGTTTTTCGCCGTTGATGTACCGAGGTCATTGACCCCACTACCTCGTCAGCTGCTGCTGCTAGTTGCGCAATGGACAAAGTTATCTGGTGGCGACTGCAGAAGCATCGAATTGTGACCTCGACCCAGCAGCTGATTAGGCTTAATGTGTTATTGTTGTGAAGATATTCCAGATATGAGAATCCGTTTTGTTTATCCAATTTTTGGCTCAAATTTAGTTTAATACGGCTAAACATTGTAAGCCAGTTGAACCAATATACCGAGAGGGACAAAAAATTCCTGTACATGGTTTAAGTCTGATAGGGATCATTTAAATTGGTACTAGTCCAGATTAATTTTCCAGTCATGCTTTTGGTTACCTAACCATCTATTCATCCAATCATCCAGCCATCTACACAACGAAAGATACGGAGAAAAATGTACTTTAAGTGTGTACAACCGTAATGGTTTCGGTACATGACAAATCATATGATAACATGAATCTTAGGTAACGTAATTTAATTGATTTTGATTTGGACTTTGGCCCATCCGGTTTAATCGCCTGCCCTTGAGCGGAAGCACTTTAAAATTTGGGAGTTATCTCTTGCATTCATACTAGTAGGAATTCTCTTAACGTTTACACTATTTCAACCTATTATTTTCATTTAAAATTACCTTATTGAATACCTAAACATATACATACATATCTATCGCTATGTAGCGGGCAAAAACCATGGGACGTTGAAGTCTCGCAAAATTATCGCAAATGGAATTAAAAATGAGTGAAAACTGGATAAGTCATAAAACTATAAAGTGTTTTTGGTTAGCAGTAGGATAGGTTAAAAATTCCCAACTGATTCTAGCTGTGAGGAGAAGAGGCGTAGAGGTTAACCGTGATCCCGAAGGCGTGTTTCTCCGGAGTGAGACTTGGTCATTACAGGTCGGCTGTGTTGACCTTAGCGCCGTCCCTACTTAAATAATAAATATGCGAACAAAATAAAATACGAATAAAATAGACGCGGGGGTCGGTACAAGACGATGTGCAAGAAGTGTTTGCAAGATCAAGACTGACTTCAAGGGTAGGCGGACAGAATTGCCCGTGCCCTAATACGAGCAAAAAATAGAGAGAACGATGGCAAAGCAAAGGAAAGAAAGAGATGAAGAGGCGAAAAAACTACCGCTACCATGAGTAATTATAAGCGGTTACAATATTTATATGCAGTGGGCAATGCAAATAGCAAACAAAAGGCGCCACTGGCTATTATTTAGGACCTTGTTGGGGAATTTCAGGCAGGGAAACCAGACAGATACCTTCTGCGAGCTACCGAAAACGAAATTTTCACTGCCACAAACTGAGCGACTAGTTATTTCATTTTTGTATCGTTTTCGGATCTGAATTCGATAGTTTTGACCGTTTCAGTTTCGTGTAACTCACGTTTGCAATATCGTTTACGAAGTTTTGTTTCACTGGGTACTGTGAGGAACATGGTTCCACACAGGGTTTCGAGGGTTAAGGTCGGAAAGGGTTTATCCGAGGATATCCGGCCGCGGCGAAATCACCCGGGGGGCTTAAGAAGGAGGAGCTCGTCCGGTGTGGCCAAGCCTTTGGCGTGCATCTGGACGGCACCGTGGATGAAATGCGGAAGACATTCAAGGAATCGATGAAGGCCCATGGGACGAAACCCGAATGGGCGGACTTGCTTGAGGCATGGGAAGGCATGGCGCCGGGCAGGCAAGGCCACGCCAGCACCCAGGGCTGACGACAAGCAAGGCGCACGGGAACACCTGGCGCTACCGGACGACATGGCGGCGGCGACACTGTGGAAAACGCTGACGGAAAAACAAAAGGAGCTCAGCCGACACCGACACGCAAGTCGAGATAGAAAGCGGGAGCCAGAGAGAACAGCGCCTGACATCCAAAACACGAGGCCGGCAAATCTGGATTACACCAGGGTGGTAAACAGGTGAGAGAGTTCTTGGAACTGGTCGAGTGGTCAGCCGAGACGTACGGGCTGAATCCGGATCTGATCCCAAGGGCGATGCCAGAGCTTCTAAAGGGGCGGGCGTTAATGTTGTTCGTGACGAACAATCGGCAGTGGTGAACGTGGAGAGACATCTCCGATAGTTTTCTGCCCAGAGGATACTTCGAGAAGTTACTACAAGAAGTGAAGGAAGCAAAAGTAGGGTGAAAAATTAGAATAGTTTTTCTAACAACGAAAACCGAAAGACTGTGGGTGGCGTAAAGTTTATTAAAGGAGCAGGGACGAAATATTTTGTGTGCGTTCCATCGAATTACAATTTTACGATTATATTCTAAAAACTTCATACATTTCGTTCTAAGCCTATCTAACCTACGGTGGCAAAGCGGGGCGAATTCTTCTTGAGCGAGCTTTTATTACGCTCCCGCCTTGCCCTAACCTACTTATACTAGACTTCAAACAATTCAAAATAATCTCAACATTAAACATTGACTACGACGATGACATGACGAAACACCGGCCCCGTTGAAGGCCTGAGCGGCTTCAACACATTGGTAGCGGCGTCAACTTGTGGATGGCCCGCCGAAAAATGCCTCCATCGCTCCTCCTAAGGTCGACAACCCTGACCATGCCGTCCTCGCCGGCGTACGTGGCGATCACTCTCCCGAGGAGCCACTCTTGTGGAGGCATGTTGTCCTCGGCCACGAGGACGAGGTCTCCCTCCTTTAGGTCGGGTTTCCGCTGGTGCCACTTGCCCCGAATTTGAAGTCCCAGGACATATTCCTTGGACCATCGCCGCCAGAACGCTTGCCTGACTGACGAGGCAAGTTGCCATCGCCGCAAGCAGCTGAGACCCTCCTGGTCCGGAGTCCGCAGTGCTGGGGGGGCGATGAGCGACCCGCCTGTCAGCAGGTGCCCGGGCGTGAGTGCCTCGCCGTCGCTGGGGTCCTGGCTGAGGGCTCCCAGCGGCCTGGAGTTCAGGACGGCCTCGATCCCGACGAGGACTGTGGCGAGCTCTTCGGCGGTCAAGAGCGCGCTGCCTACCGCCCGTAGGAGTAGGCTCTTCGCAGACTTGACACCTGCCTCCCAGAGTCCTCCCATGTGCGGCGCTCGAGGCGGTATGAACGCAAATTCGCATCCTTTTCTTGACGCGAATTCGCGAACTGCGTCCGCCCCGTCCTCGAGCGCCTTCTGCAGAGCGCTGAGGTGTCGGCTCGCTCCGACGAAATTCGTCCCGTTGTCGCAATGGACGATCTGGGGATATCCTCGGCGCCCAACGAACCTTTGGAAAGCCAATAAAAAAGAGTCAGTGGTCAAGTCGGATTCAAGTTCTAAGTGAACCGCTTTGGACGCAAAACAAACAAAAAGCGCGATATAGGACTTGTATGGGGGCCTTCCTCGAATTTTCAATGTCGTCGAGACGGGTCCACAAAAATCAACGCCGCAAATTGAAAATGGGCGGAGAGCACGGAGCCGGTCTGCGGGTAAATTTCCCATCAGTTGCGTCAGCAGTCGAGGATTGCATTTAAAGCAGCGGATACACGATCGAACTGTCTGACTGCAGACCTCCTGAGCGTTTACGATCCAAACACTCTGTCGAAGGATGCTCACAAGTGCTCGTGGGCCGACATGAAAATTGATATGGTGCAGATGACGAACATAGCTCCGCACGAATTGCGAACGCTTCGTCAAAAGCAATGGTAACTTGGCATCGTATGATATAGGACCTTTAGCTAGTCGCCCCCCTACTCTCAACAACGAAAAAGTACACCAAGTACCAGTGTCTTCATGGATGAAAGGGTTCAACCGCTGAAGACTAGGACCAACTCTAGATTCTTTCCGAACTTTCTCGATTTCCTCACGATACTCGTGATGTTGGATAACTTCAACAATTTTGCGAAAGGCTTCATCATACTCGGTCGGTGAAACCATTTTTTCAAACGTTATGCTCGGGTTCTTACATTTTTTTATAAAGCGGAACATATAACAAAACACTCTATGCAGCTTGAGGTGTGACGAGAATCTCTCGATGACATCTACCAAATCCGAAATTTCCACCGCAGCGGTCAGACCGACCGCGTTCTTCCTCTTCTCCAGCTCGACATCTTCTGTAGGCTCGAAATGAGGGTTTTTTGGCCAGGTCTCTTCTTCATCCTTCAAAAATGATGGTTCTTCAAACCAGATTGACTGGACGATTTCTTTGACGTCACAACCTCTTGACACAATATCTGCAGGGTTCTGTATTGTAGGGACATGACGCCACGTAGCTTCATCTGACCACTCCTGAATCTCAGCCACCCTATTCGAAACGAACGTCGACAACGAAGATTGATGCGACCGAATCCAGTGAAGAGTTACTTCAGAATCTGACCAATAAACAGCTCGTTCGATAAGGACCTTTAATAGGGGCTTGATTCCAGAGATCCGCGAGAAGGTGAGCGGCACATAACTCAAGCCGTGGGAGCGTTTTGGTCTTGAGCGGCGCTACTTTGGACTTTGAAGTCAACAATGATATTTTTAAACCTTCTGCGGTTCTGCTACGGACATAGACGCACGCTCCATAAGCTCTCATGGAGGCGTCAGCGAAGGCATGTATCTGGATCGGGGACATCGGATCGGAATACACAAACCGAGGTATGGATATATCTTCCAATTGAGACAGTGTATTTTTCAACATATTCCATGCTGTTTCCAAATGCATCGGAATCGACTCATCCCAATCTAGTTTGTTAAGCCAGAGTTCCTGCAATAGGATCTTGCCCTTTATGACGATAGGACTTAACAATCCAAGGGGGTCGAACAGCTTCGATGTCACCGACAGTATGTTCCGTTTTGTCGCTCGGAGACCCATGACTTCATTGTCAATTTTAAACTGAAAGGCATCTTCCTTAGGCAACCATGAGATTCCTAACGCCTTAGTCGATTCTGAATCCGAGATCGTTATGGGTTTTGCTGTGCTCTCAGATGCGGTGATCTCGGGTGAGTTCGAAAACCACTTCGCTAACTCAAACCCTGCGGTCTGAAGAACCTGAGATACTTCGGACTTAATTGCCCTTTGCTCCTCTACGCATGCAGCACCAGTCAACATGTCATCAAGGTAAAAGTCGGACCCAATAACGTCAGAAGCTTTAGGGAATGATAGCTTCACAGACTCACTCAACCTTTTTAAACACCGGATAGCCAAAAAAGGGGCTGGTCCAGTCCCATAAGTCACGGTGTTAAGCTTGTATAATCTCAAGGACTCAGATGGGTCTCTTCTCCACACTATCATCTGAAACTGCCTATCCGCTTCATTCACCATCACTTGGCGATACATCTTTTTCACATCTGCAGTCAGGGCGAACCTGTGCAGACGGAAGCGGAGAAGCGTTGAGTATAATTCCTCTTGAATGGTCGGTCCGACCATCAGAATCTCATTCAAGGCCACCTGAGACGCGAAGCTTGGTGGACGTACTTTGGGGCCGAAGGACACACTGATGTGGAATTACGTAGTGTGGAGTAGAAGGAGAGGTACTCTTCCATGAATTCCAAGTACATTTTCTTCAACTCAGGGTCACGAGACAATCTTCTTTCGAGCGACAAAAACCGCCGTTTAGCAACCTCAAAGGAGTTGCCCAAACAATTTGGATCTGATTTAAACGGCAGCCTTACTTCAAACCGACCTGATGGCAATACCTGAGTCGTCTTCCGAAAGTGATTTTCACATAACGTGTGCTCAGGCGAAATAATTTTCTTTGGAGATGGCATTTCTTCCAGTGACCAGAATTTTTGCAAGGTCCTGTCAATGGAAACTAAAAGCTCTTCACTGCAACTCAAACTGTTTGCCGTTTGGGGGCAGAACTTTTGGAAACATATTTTCCCGAAACAACCCAGCCAAGAAGGGTCTTCTGAAGAGTTGGATAGTCAGGACCTTGCTTGATTTGACCAACAGCTAATAACTCAAAGAATGATTCAGCTCCAATCAGCATGTCTATTCTTTGTGGCTTGTAGAAATAGGGGTCTGCCAGTGGTAGGTTCTCTGGGATTTTCCAATCAGTTACATTAACTGACTGGTCAGGATGATAACCTGAAATTGATTTCAGGATCCAAAAATCAAAGGAGAAATCACTACCATTTATGCGCGACTTCACCACAGTGTGTATTTTATTCTTAACTTGAGAATTGGATTCACCAATACCAAGAAAGGTAATACACGACTCCTCTCTACGGATCTGTAAGCGGTGGGCGAGGTCTTCCATGATGAAGTTTGTTTGGGATCCAGAGTCCAGGAGAGCTCTGGCCAAAATATGTTCACCGGTTTTTCTTCTGACGCTTACGATCGACGTAGCCAAAATCACCCTGTCCAACGAAGTCGCATGCAGAGCATGAGAGGTGAAAGGGCGATCCTGATTTAAAAGAGGAGACGAACTCTCTGGGGGTGGCGACAACGCGAGACTATTATCAGTCACTGTGTATCGATGCAACAATGTGTGATGTGAGCGCCCACAAACTCGACATTTGGCGACCTTGCATCTTACTACAGTGTGACCCTTTTGCAGACAATTAATACATAAAGACGCAGACTTGGTGAACTCGAATCTATGCATAACCGAGAGACGTGAAAATGGCGTGCAGTTGGACACTACATGGTCTCCCGAATTGCAATATCTGCATGTTCGCTGAGCTCTACTGTTGGGGGGAGTGGAAGAACAAGCAAATGAACTGCGATTGTGCGACTTGCTTGGCATGACTTTTTCTTGCCTTGGCTTTGTCGACTCTTCCGCAGACAAATGCTGGTATCGACGATGTAAAACTTTTTCAAAGTCGGACCAAAGCCGCAGCTTTTCGAAGTCAAGCTGTTCTTCCCACTTCTGTCTAGTCACTGGGTCGACTCTGTTCAAAACGAGATGAATGAGCATTGCATTCGAAATCTTCGTATCGTCTCCTATCGATAATAATGAACCATAGATCGATGACACTGTATCGATGAGGCTTCTTAGGGACGATGCGGACTGTTGCGAGATTTTTGGCAGATTAAACAGTGCGGAGATTTGGTTCGAGAATAATAGACATTCGTTGTCATATACTCGCTTTAGGCTGTCCATGGCCTTTGCATAATTGGCCTCGGTGACTTGGAACGCCTTTATTGTTCCTAATGCTTCATTAGAGAGGCACGAAATTAAATGATTAAATTTTTCAATCACCGGTATACTCTCATCATTATGAACCAGAGTCTCAAAAAGGCTAATAAAATTTTTAAACTCCGAATATTTACCACTAAATTTTGGTAGTGCCAATTTCGGAAGTCGAGCACGAGTTGGGGCCGTAGAAGCTGATACCGAGGGTGGCGTATCGCTTGTTAGCTTCAAGGCATCGATCAGCGATATTATCTTTGCCTTGGTTACAATGGCCATTTCTTCCAGCTCGGCTCCAAATTCATCTTTGCTATCAATTTCTTCTATTTGCTCCTGCAATAGGTTGGCCTTGTTAATTGCAGAATTCAGAACATCGAGTCTGTATTGTAGCTCTGTCAATTGCAATGGAATCGACCCACCCTCTAATCGATCCTCTAAGCGGCGAATGCTTTTGACTCGGTTTCTGAGCTTACTTTTTAAGTCATCGAGAACAGACTTATTTTCTTGTGCCATTTTACTATTTACAATCTACGCGACGAAACCCAATATTTTTGTAGATAAATAAATAATAAATGTTCAAACAAGAACGAAAATCGAGAACGACAATAATTGAATGTCGAGGCACGAGGTGTATAGTTGGTTGCAAGTGACAGCCAAAACGATATACCCTCACACTGTAGTGTAGCGCGTCACTTTCCAAGTGAGAGCCGAAAGCAATATACCCTAAGAATTTAGGGTAGCGCGTCACTTTCCAAGTGAGAGCAAAAACAATATACCCTCGAAAAACAGAGTAGCGCGTCTCTTGGCGCTCCGTTTTGATCAAGCGCGGCAACGAAAATTCTCCCACCAAATACACAGCAAGCAACGGTGGATAAGCGAAAGCGAGAGACGAAAAGAATGCACCGGTGCAGCTGCTTGTGGTGGTTTTCGGTTTTGCTGATGTTTATTATTTTTATTACTTAATTCTTTGTGGGTTTGTTTACGATGGATTACCCGCGGATCTTGTTACTTGGCCTGTGAGCCGGTGGTTGGTTGTTTTTGTTGGTGTTCTTTGCGTTGTTCTTTTATTATTTAATTCTGGTTTGTTTACAATGACTTAACTCGCGGATCTAGTTACTTGGCCTTGGAGCCGTTGGACTGGGTAGTGCAGTGTCATGTGTTTGGGCTGAGGGACTGCCTAGTGCAGTGTCTTGGGTGTGTGACTGAGGGACTGCGTAATACAGTGTCTTGGGTGTGTGACTGAGGGACTGTGTAGTACAGTGTCTTGGGTGTGTGACTGAGGTACTGCCTTGTGCAGTGTCTTGGGTGTGTGACTGAGGGACTGCGTAGTACAGTGTCTTGGGTGTGTGACTGAGGGACTGCCTTGTGCAGTGTCTTGTGTTTGGGCTGATGGACTGCCTGTATCTTGTATTCGGGCTGATGGACTGCCTCCTCTTGTATTCGATCTTGGCCCTTTTATGCAGCTGGCGATATCACCTGAGACCCGGAAATAATTAATTCTTGCTGACTTAAGGTTATTGGATAACAATAATTGTGGCGCTAGTAAGTGGGTCGAAGCTGGGTGCTTCGTTGACAATTGTTAGTGGGCAGTGTGTTTTGATGAGTGTTCAAACATGAACATGTCGATGTACGAGTACATTAAGAAAAGATTCTGTACACAATCTATATATTTCTAAATTTAAATGTAGTAGTACATAAAGTCGATAATTTACGACCGTTTGAAAGAAAGGGCAAAGATGTGTGGTAATAAATACGCGACAAGCAACACACAAGTGGAGATCCCACTGATCAAATGTAGAGCTAAGCATTAATGTTGTATGCAATGCGTTGCATGCACTCAAACAACCCCCACGGTAACTGTAGCCGTTCCATGGGTCTAGCGATAAGAATAGAATATCAATTGTACCACATACATTGTTTGTAAACTGATATAAGGCTCTGATTTTAAGAATAAAATTTAGTTTGAATTTACAACTCAACTCGCAAATGTCTAGACTTTTCTTAAGGTCTTAACATTTTGGTCCTTCGAGACTCTCCCGTTGTTTCCCCCCTGTGGTAAGAGCACGGAGTTAAACCAGCTCCTTAAAGACTGCAGCACCACTGTCTGGTACCACTGTAGCTCCAAAAGTTGCGAAATAATAAACTCGGGTTTCCCTTTTGTAGTAAGAAACCGAGTATAAAAAATTAATGAAACAGAAGTTTCAAATAAATTCGATAAAATACGTGCTATACAGGCAGTATTTTTGAATTCTTACAATATAATTTATATTGTAGTCGTGTAAAGAAATACGCGGCGGGGGCGTGTTCGAGGCCGAAACATCGAAAGTGAAAATAAAATCCAGCAACATCAAAAGTACAAAGTGAAGTGGGGGTTAGCAAATTGGAAAGAAAAACCAAGCAGCCAAAAATAAAAAAAATAAAATTTTTTTTAAAAAGAGTAACTGTGACTGAAAAAAAAAAAATAATATTTGTTTTGTGTGTGTTTAAAAAAGAAAACCACGACAAAAAAATAACGACGCCAGTGCCAACAAGCAGTATTGACTATTGCATCAACAACAGCTTCAATAACTATAGCAGCCGCAACTATAGCAGCGGAAACTATAGCAGCGTCAACTACAGCAGCAGCATCAACTACAACAACAGCGACGTCAGAAGCGGAAACAACAGCGCACCATTCAGAAGCGGCGACAGCAACTACGGCAGCAGCGTTAACTACAGCAGCAGCGACATTAGCAACTACAAGAGACGGCAGCGGCAGCAGTAACAGAAACAGCAGAAGAAGATTCATCAGCTAAGTTCAGATATACTCGTATTTTTATTTTTAAAACTATTTTAACTTAATTAAGTACAAGATGTTGTCGGAAAAAATTATTCAGTTGTTGGAGGCACAGTCAGCGATAGTAGCTGAGATAAGAAGGATTGAGGCTGGTCATTTGACCAGTGACGTAATCCAAAGGCTAGGAGAGCTAAAAAATGAGGTTACAGCTAATCATGCTACTTTAGTAACCTATGGTGCAGTCGATCATGACTACTTTACGAAAAATCAATTTGAAAAAATTGTAAAAAACATTCAGGACATACAGAATAGGTATGATCTATTAAAATCTACTGGAGCCCTATAAAAAAAGGAAAGTAGAAATGGCAAAGTTAGGACCAGTAGGGACTGGAACTTTGAAGAGAGATACAGAGCCAAGAATAAGCGATAGTCTTGAAAAAATTGTTGAGGAATTCGACAAATATATACCCCAGCTGAGAGCTTGTATAGAAGAAACTACTAGGAGAGTAGATCAGGCTGGCTTGCTTGAATGCCAGCGCAGGAAAAGTACCATAGAATTCCTCTCGAATAGACTTAATCAGAAGGTTGAGGATTACTATAAGACTTATGCTACAAACCCCAGCGTTGACGAGCAGATCTTCGAGTTAGAATTCGAAATTCAGGGTATATTAGACACCTTAGATGATAGGGTGCAGGCCATAAGTAATGCAAATGGTAACATTAGTAATGGGACAGCAAATAAAAGGGAAGACGATGATTTTCCCGCTCTACCAAAAGCAAAGGTACCCACATTCTCTGGAGAAGAAAAAGAGTGGGACGGATTTTTACAGTTGTACTGTGACATAATCCATAACAGAGATGATATGAAAACATCTTTGAAGTTTAATTATTTAAAACTCGCGCTAAAAGGTGAAGCAAGGACAATGGTGGCCCACCTATTAACAGGTCCTGCAGAAAATTATAATGCCGCTTGGGATTTATTAAACAAGCGGTACGAAAATAAAAGAAAAATATTTTCGGATCAGCTAAATCGTATACTAGATCTACCAATGCTAGATAACGATTCTGCAAAACAAATAAAGATGTTTTCTGACTCTATTAATGAGTCTATCCATCTTATTAAATTAAAGTCACATTTGACAGAGGAAGTTGATGTGATTTTCGCGCACATAATTTTGAGAAAGTTTAGTAGAAATACCTTGCAGTTATATGAAACTCATATTAAACGGTCTAAAGAAATTCAAACATTACCAGATGTTATGGAATTCTTAGAGCAACGGTACAATTCTCTTTATTCTTCCCAGGATGAAGAGAAAAAACCATTAAAAAAAGTAGTGCAACATAGCAGCAATAAGGAAAATTGTGTGTTATGCAAATCAGCAAGCCACTCCATATTGTACTGCTATAAGTTTATACAAAAAGAGCGCCTATGCAAAAGGTGCTGTAGGCATGATAAGTATAAAAAATGTTCTTCAGAAATATTGTGTGGAATTTGTAAAAAACCGTATCATCATACGATGCTTCATCTTCCTTATGACAAAAAGGAAACTGTTAACACTTGTTTGACAAAAAAACAAGCGTTTTTAGCCACCGCACTTATAAAAGTAAGAGCGGTGAATGGTGGCTATGAAAACTTTAGAGCTCTTATTGATTGTGGGTCGCAATGTACCATAATTTCCGAAGAAGCAGCGCAAATTTTAAACCTGGCGCGAAAAAGAGTAAACACCGAAGTAAGTGGCGTGTCATCGACAGACTCTTGCACCTCAAAATATAAAGTTACTTTGTCGGTGAAAACTCATAGAAAACCGCTTAATATTGAAGCTATCATTCTCCCAAAACTTATGAAAGCGTTACCAATAAAGTCTTTCAATATTGACAAATCTCAATGGAAAGATTATGTGCTGGCAGACCCTGACTTTAATAAACCAAGTAGGGTAGATGTAATAATCGGGGTAGATTTATATACCCATATTGTAAAAGACGGAGTAGTTAAAATAGATGGACTACTTGGTCAAAATACAGAGTTCGGTTGGATCATATCCGGTTGCACCAAGTCAAAAGGTGACAAATTGATCGTGGCGACAACAATTGAAGTTGGCGATTTAGAACGTTTCTGGGAAATGGAAACCGAAGACAATGACGTGGAAGAAGAGATTTGTGAGAAGCATTTCTTGGAAACCACTAGGAGAGATGAGAATGGAAGGTATGTAGTTAAAATACCTTTTAAAAAAGAAAAGGATCTAGGTGATTCAAAGGCACAAGCCATGGCGCGATTTTACAGCTTAGAAAGAAAACTAAGCAAAAATATAAAATTAAAAGAAAATTATCAAAAATTCATGCATGAATATAAAAATTTAGGACACATGGTAGAGTCCAAAAAAGAGGGGAAATATTATTTACCTCATCAAGGAGTCATAAGAGATTCCAGTCTAACGACAAAACTCAGAGTGGTTTTTGATGCGTCAGCAAAAACTACAAATAATAAGAGTTTAAATGATATCATGTGGGTCGGACCAAGAGTCCAAAAAGATATCTTCGATATTATGGTTAAATGGCGTAAGTGGCCTTTTGTAGTATCGGCGGACATTGAAAAAATGTACCGGCAAATTAATGTTGATGAAGAAGATCAACAGTATTTGCATATAATTTGGCGAGATACTCCAAACGACAAAGTGAAGGAGTATAAGCTAACAACCGTTACGTACGGTACAGCTTCAGCACCCTACTTAGCTACTAGGGTGTTGGTTGCGATAGCAGATAGCTGCAAAAATGCAGAAATATGTGAAATCATAAAGAATGATTTTTATATGGACGACCTGATGACAGGTGCCGATTCCATATTGGATGCTAAAAGGCATGTAGATGAAGTTACCCGGGAGTTTGAAAATGTTGGATTTAACTTAAAAAAGTGGATAACAAATGTCCCAGAAATTATAGAAGCCGTTATAGATAACGAAGAGAATAAGGTTTTAAGTATTGAGGAGAATAAATCCGTCAAAACATTAGGGCTTCAATGGGAGCCAGTTAAAGACGAGTTTAGGTTCAACTTCCATTATGAACCAATTAAGAAAGTTAACAAGAGAACAGTGTTATCTATATTGGCCAAGATGTATGACCCCTTAGGCTGGCTGTCTCCAGTCACAATTGTTGGTAAATTGTTTATGCAAAAACTTTGGCTATCAGACAAAGATTGGGATGAAGAACTGTCAGACCAAGATACTCGCGAATGGAATTCGTTTAAAGATAATTTGACAAAATTGGAGAGAATTCGGATACCAAGATGGCTGAATTCTCAGCACAGCAATCCGATGCAAATCCATGGGTTTGCTGATGCATCCGAAAAAGCTTATGCTGCAGTAGTATATGCCAGGATAGATGGTTCTTCAATTATAGTAGCCAGTAAAAGCAAAGTTAATCCGAAGAAAAATCGGAAAACTATTCCCAAGTTAGAACTTTGTGCAGCTCATCTTCTAGCAAAATTAATTCAACGTGTAAAAATAGCAGTTGGAAGTGAAGCAGAAAGTTATGCATGGAGTGATTCTACGATTACTCTGGCATGGATAAAGAATGGAAATAATAAAGATAAATTTATCAGGCGTCGAACTGACGACATTAGAAACGTAAAAGAAATTAGGTGGAGACATGTCAAATCTGAAGACAATCCAGCAGATGTAGCGTCAAGGGGCATTAGTGCAGATAAGCTGAAAGATTTTGAAATTTGGTGGAAGGGACCTCAATGGTTGGCTAAATCTAAGGAAAATTGGCCAAAAGAGGAGATTGAAGAAAATAAAGTTGTTAGCACAACGTTTATAAACGATAAAGCTAACATTATTAATGATTTATTAGAGAAATACTCATGCATGCACAAACTAGAAAGAGTTGTTGCATATATATTAAGATTTATTCAAATTAAAACCAAAAATAATAAAGAATTCCCTCCATATTTGACGGTCAACGAGATTAAGATCGCCAGAATATTAATACTGAAAAAACAACAAGCAATACAATTCAGTTCAGAAATAACTTGCCTAACTAATAAAAAAGAAATAGAAATAAAAAGTAAAATATTAGGATTGAATCCATTTTTAGATAGAGATGGGTTACTGCGAGTTGGAGGTAGGTTACAAAACTCCAGCGCAGAATTTGGGGTAAAACACCCTTTGATTTTAAATAAATGTCACTTAACATCTTTAATTATCAAAAACGCGCATAGAGAAACATTGCACGGTGGAATTAATTTGATGCGAAACTTCATCCAACGAAAGTTTTGGATATTTGGGCTAAGGAATTGCTTAAAGCAAAAGCTTAGAGAGTGTGTTACCTGTGCTAGGTATCGGCAGAATACCGCAGAACAAATTATGGGAAATCTGCCGAAACACAGAACAACGATGTCGCACCCATTCACAAATACAGGAGTAGACTTCGCCGGACCTTACCATATCCGATGTTCTAGAAACCGTGGGCAGAAATCTTATAAAGGATATATTGCCCTATTTGTGTGCATGGCGACAAAGGCTATTCATCTGGAAGTTGTCAGCGATCTAACTGCAGATGCCTTTTTAGCTGCACTTAGAAGATTTTTCTCAAGAAGAGGAAAATGTGCAAAAATCTTTTCCGATAATGGAACAAATTTTGTGGGAGCTTCTCGCAAATTAGACGAAGAATACCAGAAAGCCCTTAAGGACAATATTAAAGTAGTTCCAATATTAGAAAGAGAACAGATCGAGTGGCACTTTATCCCCCCGGCAGGACCTCACTTTGGAGGTATTTGGGAAGCTGGGGTAAAATCAGTAAAATATCACTTAAAAAGAGTGATTGGGGACAATAATTTAACCTATGAGGAAATGGCAACCCTATTATGTCAAATAGAAGCTGTGCTGAATTCACGGCCGTTGTATACAGCTTCAAATGATATTGACGACTTGGATATATTAACACCAGGTCATTTTATTATTGGAAGGCCAATATTTGGCCCCATTGAAACGATTACAGAGGAAAGAATTGGGAATCTGGATAGGTGGAAATTAATTCAGAAAATGAAAAGAGAATTCTGGATTAAATGGAAGGAAGATTATTTACATACTCTGCAACAAAGGAATAAATGGAAAATAAGAATGAAGAATATTAAAAAAGGGCAGATTGTGTTAATAAAAGATGAAAACTGCCACCCAGCTAGATGGCCTTTGGGAAAAATAGAAGAAATACATAAAGGTAAAGACGATAAAGTACGAGTAGTGACTATAAAACATCAAGACGGGTCAATTAAACGACCTATTACTAAAATTTGTCCATTAGCTGGAATTGAGTCTGAAGAAAAAGACTCAGAAATGCCCCCAAAGGAAACTAGATATTCTCGCGGTAGACCTCAAATACCCAAGCTAGGACTCATGGCAATAATGTTATTCCTTATGTTATTTTGCCAAGTATCAAATGCAGACATAGCTGCCAGAAGACAAGGGAAGTGGTCGATAGAAAAAATGAACAGTTCCAATTCAATGTATTTGGACCCTATGGGAGACGTTGAAATAGTCGCCTCATCTTGGGATCTAATTGTGTATTATAATATGGACCCGTATTTTCAAATGATTAAAAAGGGAAAAGAATTGATTGGGAAAATGAGAGTCGTGTGCAGTAAACTTCACACTTTTGAAGATCAATGCAATAATGTCTTAGATAACACTGAAAGACAAATTGCAGACTTAGAGGATAATAATAAACTTTTTATGACTCAGGATAACAGGAGAAAGAAACGAGCGCCATTTGAGTTTATGGGCTCACTTTATCATATATTGTTTGGGATAATGGACGCTGAAGATAGGGATGCTTTGGAAGGAAATATGAAAAATCTTCTAGAAAATCAGCATAATCTAGACGATTTAATTAAACGGCAAACTTCAGTAGTAGAGTCAACGGTAAATATTCTCAAAAGAACAACCGATGAAATAAATGTAAACTTTAGAAGCATGAACACGAGAGTAGAAAACATAACGGAGGCTTTAAAGGAAAGTTACTATGTTTACAAGGAATCTATAAACTTCTTTATGGTATCAAAGCAGCTAAGCTCCTTGATTGATGAGTGCGAGAAAATCCAATCAGCAGTTATAAGTCTATTAATAGATATTAATCATGGTAGGTTAAATCCTAATATCTTAAAACCTATGCAGTTGAAAAAGGAAATTACCAAAATAAAAAATAGTTTATTAGAAACATTAGTTCTTCCAGGAAAAAGAACAGGAACGGAATTAAAAGAAATTTACAGTCTTTTAACCGCTAAGGGAATTTTCGTAGACAACAAATTAATTCTGAACGTGAAGATCCCACTGTTCGGTAGGCACCCATCCCATTTGTTTAGGATTATTCCAATACCAGTGGAACACGAAAAGGAATTAATAAAGGTAGATTTGAGCTCAAAATATTTAGTATATAATTTTGAAATTGATTCATATCATTCGATGACTGAGGCTACCTTGAATAAATGCCAAAAATGGCAGACAAATAAAAGAGTATGTGAAGGTAATTGGCCTTGGAGCAGCGCCAATGATAATGCTTGTGAGATAACTCCGTTCAAACCAAAAGGTCATTCGAATTGTGTTTATAGAAAAGTAGCAGAGACCAGGTCATTTTGGGTCGAATTAGAAAAGAAAGGTAGTTGGCTCTTCAAAGTTCCAGTAAACACTAATGCCAGAATTCAATGTAGTAACTCAAATCAAGAACTAATTGATCTTCCTCAACAAGGAATCTTAACAATAATAAATGGCTGTACTGTGCGAACAGATGATAAGATATTAGTACCTCATCACAGTCTTCATACAGAAAGCTATGAGACAATCTCATCCTCTTATATAAGTAATATAAGTAAGATACCAAAAATTGCTTGGAATCCATTAACAATACCATTAATCAACCATACGGAAGAAATTGATAAATTAAAAAATGAATTAAAATTGTTAAAAGAAGGTCATCACGAATTAAAAGGACTCAAGTTCCATCATGTATCGGGACACGCAGCCTTAATTATCGGACTAATAACAATGTTAATGTTAATTATATATACTGTAATGTCCTATTTCAGGCTGAGGTATGCATCAGTCCCTGTTCAGGGTCCTGAATTACAAGACATTTATAATTCACGAGGACTTTATCGGGAAACCAGGAACTTTGCCAGAAACTGAAATAGAAATCACAACACTGTTTGGTTCTTTTAATTTTTAATGGTTTTCTTTATTCTTCCGTATTCTTCCGTATGATTATTCTACCCGGTTATGTTAGGTTTACTTGTACTACGACGCGGATGGTGATTTTGACTGACTCCCACGATGGCTGATTGACTGCCTCCGACGATGGCTGGTGGACTGCCTCCGACGATGGCTGGTGGACTGCCCTTTTCTTCATGCAAGGCAGTGCCTTTTATAGATCGGCCGGCCTTCGATTTTCCCATGAATGTCTTACAGATATCTTATTTCTACTCCAGAATGTGGGAATGGTTCTTACATAAATATATATTGCCGAATTATAGTCTGCGCGTGCAGACAGGCTGATCGGTAACAGAAGGTTACCTAATCATTAGCCCTGCAGTCAGTGTCCAATATCCCCGGTAAGGAGAGTCGGAGACTGCTGACTGGCTTGCGCATGTGGGGGTTTTGCCCGGTAATCGAGGGTTACCTAAGCAATCGCCTCCCAAGAAGTGTCCAATGTCCCAGGTAAGGTGATCGGTGTGCACCGGTACCGTGGGAAAGGAATTTCGTTGGCACTTCGG
Organism: Drosophila obscura; assembly: GCF_018151105.1. Taxonomy (NCBI): domain Eukaryota; kingdom Metazoa; phylum Arthropoda; class Insecta; order Diptera; family Drosophilidae; genus Drosophila; species Drosophila obscura. The sequence goes on along the minus strand of NW_024542848.1, from coordinate 3,567,373 downwards.
GAATATATATTGTTAGGAATATTTATTTATTTAATATTATTTTAGGTACTTATTGCGTAAGCCCCTTCTGCTGGTCTCCTGTCTTTTGGCGTGTGCTGAGTTTGCATTTTTGCTGGGTGTTGATCGCTTCACCTGGGAGTAGCGTTGGCTGCGTCATCTGCTTGTGACGAACCATGGGATCCATGGTTCGTTACACCCCCCCCTTTCTTCCGGGTGGGTGATGGAGAGATTTGTGGCGTCGCTTGGCGGGTGCTGAGGTTCGCCTTTTTCCGGGTTATCCTGTCCTTTGGCTTGTGCCGAGTCTCCGGATTCGTCGCTGTTAGTCTCGTCACTTTAGCGTGGCGTCGGTAACGTTATATTTTCTACTGCGGTTGTGATCGTGGCCTTTCTGCTGTTCTGGGTGCTTTGTAGTTGGTGTAGTTGGTGCTTGGTGGGTCGATTATCCCATATGACGATGGTTTTCTCGGCGGTTTTCTTTGGTCGTTATTTGTCCAGGCATTCTCGAATCTGCGGGGCTATGTCGGGTGGCCAAGGATCCGTCGGTAGTTCTGGGTCGTCTTCGGTGGGTTCGGTGGCTCCGGGGTCAAAGGTTTGATTCGGGTTTTTCGGAAGGATGGGTTTGTCAAATGTGCTTGACGGATCGATGCTCCGGTGGTAATCGCTTATGTGGGCGATGATCGGGGAGGCGTTGGACGTGGGTAGAGTAGTTTTGTAGCTCTGGCGGAACACTTGGGTGGTATTGTCTCCAGACTGGTGCATGAACTGGCTGGTCTCGACGATGTCTCTTTTGTTGGACCAATGGCTTGTTTGGGCGACGGATGCTTGGGTCTGTGGGGCCAAGTCCGGTGGCCACGGCTCCGGGACTGGTTCGGGCTCATGTTCGGTTCGGTCGGCGGCTTCGGAGTCAAATGGCTGGCTGGGGTCTTCGGGTAAGAGGGTTGTGTCGAAGGAGCTGTGCGTTTCGATCCTCCGTTGGTAGTCGCTTATGTGGGCGACGATGGGTGTGGTGTCGACCATGGGTATGATGTTTTGGTACGCCGAGTGTAGTACTCGTGTTGTACTACAGCCAGACTGGTACGTGAACAGGTGAGTCGCGATGACGCCTCTGGTATCGCAACAACGACTTGTCTGGGCGACGAAGATCTCGGACATGGCTCTAGGCATGGCTCGGTGCATGACGCTATAAATCATGTCAGTACGCGGAAGGTACTCCATTGTGTGGGCGAGGATCGGTGTGGCGTCGGCCGTGGGTACGACAGGGCTGCGGTCGGTGTATCGTGGGGCCATCGTACTGGTTTTCGGGCCCGCGTTGAGGGGCTCTGTGGATATCAGTTCAATTATGGACCCCGACCAGGGTGGGGTCAGCGTGGCTGTTTCCCTTGTTGCTGGGCTGTTGATCTGTTGCTGCCGTTGTCGGTGTCGATGTTGTTGTCTTGGTTCAGGGCTGATTGTCGTCTCTGAAGGTGTTTCTATGTTCACTTTCTCCTGGGAGGAGAGGGTACTTACATGCTCTGTTGCTGGACTTGGACCTGGGCTTCCTGTGTCGAGCGCCGGGTTCCAGTGCGTTAGTGCTTGTCTCGTGGGTGAGATTCTCGTAGTTTCTTTGGGGTATGTGTCCCCTGTGGTTGGCCTAGGACGCGGTTGCTCCGTAGTGACCGTGGGACTCGTTTTCCCGTTTGCTTGATTGTTGTTTCGTGTTGTTGGTTTCGGCTTCATGTTCGTGGGCCGGCGCTTTGCCTCTGCTGGGGCTGAGCTGGGTGTCGTGTTCTTCGTGGCGATCTGGGTCGTTTTGTTCATTGGGGTAGGTCGTGGTCGTGTGTTCGCTGAGGTTTGTATGGGTGTCATGTTGGCGTGGCTGGGTGCCGAAATTGTTGGGATAGGTTGCGGACGTATGACGGCCGCCGTTGGTTTCAGTTTCTGATGTCGGGGTTCGTTGCCTTGTACTCTGTTGGTCGGAACGGTGTGGATATGTGGTGTGTGGCACTGATCTCGTAATTGTAGAAGTGTGGTACCGCACTGGATCGTTGTTTCAATGGCGCATAGGAAGTCCATGCCAATAACTTGATCCAACATGTTTGGTAGGACCAGGAGGGGTATTTGAACTTCTCTTTGATCCAGTCTGATGTGCGCCAGTAGAATCTGGGTGATCTCTCTGACCGAGCCGTCGGCCAGGCGTATGCGGACGCATGCATCTTTTAGGTTGGTGTTGTTGTCTAGTTGTCGGGCGAGGTTTGCACTGATAAAGCTTCGGGATGCCCCTGTGTCGACGGTGGCTTCCGTTGCCTGTCCTCCTATGGTTACCATTGCCACTATCCGGTTCTCGTTCATGTGTAGCGGGGTTTTTATTCGTGGGTCGGGGCAGACGTCGTTCCCGGCTGATCCCGTGTCAGTCGAGGACGCGAGTCGTTTCCCGACGTGTTCTGGCGACAGCAATCGATGGTCCGGGTGCCGCGCTTGCCACATTCCCAACAGAACAGGATCGAGGGATTTTGGCATTCATATGCCGCATGCCCTGCTTCACCACACCGGCGACAGGCTGCGCGTGGGTTGGCGATGGGGGTTGTAATCATGCGATGTGCTACCTCGGGCTTTGCCGTACTCACTGGGTTGGATGGCTGTCTTCTTGGTGAGTCTGCCGAGTTCCAATGAGGCTTCCGGAATGGTGTCCGATTGGAATCGTCGCTCCTCTGATCTGTAGTAGACCGTGCGTATCTGGGCGTGTGTCGTGGTGGTGCGAGAGTGCTCGTGATGGTCCGCTCTTGAATACTCTCAAACTCTGTGGCCAGCAGTGTTAGCTGTGACAAGTCCTGCAGTTCGTGGCGGCGCACGTACATCTGGTAGGCTGGGAGGGCGTTGTCGTAGATCCTGGTTAGCTCCTTGGTTGCGTCGTACCCAGCGTGGTGCATAAGTAGACGTATCTCGATGAGGAAATCTTTGAACAGTTCCCCAGCCAATTGCTTTCGGGCTCGGATCCGGTCTTCCAATTGTTCAAAATACCGTGGTGGCAAGAAGAACGTTAAGAATTCCTGGCGGAAATTTTCCCATGAGGAACTTTGTAGGCGGCTGGTGCGGAACCAACGACTGTCACGGTCTGTGAGAAGTTCGGCCATGGCCCGCGGCAGATGGTTTGTGTCCACCCCATACGAGAGCGCGCGTTCTTCGAGCAGTTCGATGAATGATAGAGGGTCATCTTGGCCGTCAAACTGGATTCCCCACTTTCGGATGCGTTCCGCCATTGGTGCAGCGTGGTTGTAGTGGTGCCCTTCCATGGGTCGGTCGATCGCTTGCAAGATCCTTGGCACGGGTGCTGGGTGGGTCTCTGTAGCTAGGGGCCTTGGAAACGGGGCAGCAGGAGTGCGGTATTCGGTGGCTGCGGGGACTCGTAGTCCAGTCTTAGGATCCATTTGGAGCGTGTCGGATGGTCCAGGAGTAGTGGGCCGTGGTGACTTGGAACGAGAGCGTGAGGCTGGCTTGGCATAGTGCCTCTCGAACTCTCCTAGGCGGACCCAGGCTTCTTGCGCGAGTGGCCCGGCGACTAGAGCGGCAAATTTCCTTCGGCGTTCATCGACCGTTCCTTCGCTGCCGAATCCGAATTCTTCGGCGAGGACTTCTAGTTCGTCCCGACGGAGCTTGTGGATCCAACCGGTGCTGACCCCTGGATTGGTAAAGTGTCCCGCAGGTATACCTCCTCTGGTTGTTCATCGTCGTGATGTTCCATGTTGATTTCTGTTGATTTTTGGCACTGAGTCACTGTTAAACGGCACTTTTAGGATCGGCACTGCGTATACTTTCGCGTTTGTTTTCGCGCCCGGATTATGTAAGTGCGCGGACTTGTTATCGATTCAATTTCCTTTTTGATGGCAGTGGGTCTTTACTCCACGAAGTCCCTGATTTCGGTTTTCTTGAAGTTTCCACGAAAAATCCTTTAAAGTCCCTGCTCGGGCGCCACTTGTAATGTCCTATTTCAGGCTGAGGTATGCATCAGTCTGTCCAGGGTCCTGAATTACAAGACATTTATAATTCACGAGGACTTTATCGGGAAACCAGGAACTTTGCCAGAAACTGAAATAGAAATCACAACACTGTTTGGTTCTTTTAATTTTTAATGGTTTTCTTTATTCTTCCGTATTCTTCCGTATGATTATTCTACCCGGTTATGTTAGGTTTACTTGTACTACGACGCGGATGGTGATTTTGACTGACTCCCACGATGGCTGATTGACTGCCTCCGACGATGGCTGGTGGACTGCCTAAGACGATGGCTGGTGGACTGCCCTTTTCTTCATGCAAGGCAGTGCCTTTTATAGATCGGCCGGCCTTCGATTTTCCCATGAATGTCTTACAGATATCTTATTTCTACTCCAGAATGTGGGAATGGTTCTTACATAAATATATATTGCCGAATTATAGTCTGCGCGTGCAGACAGGCTGATCGGTAACAGAAGGTTACCTAATCATTAGCCCTGCAGTCAGTGTCCAATATCCCCGGTAAGGAGAGTCCGAGACTGCTGACTGGCTTGCGCATGTGGGGGTTTTGCCCGGTAATCGAGGGTTACCTAAGCAATCGCCTCCCAAGAAGTGTCCAATGTCCCAGGTAAGGTGATCGGTGTGCACCGGTACCGTGGGAAAGGAATTTCGTTGGCACTTCGGGAATATATATTGTTAGGAATATTTATTTATTTAATATTATTTTAGGTACTTATTGCGTAAGCCCCTTCTGCTGGTCTCCTGTCTTTTGGCGTGTGCTGAGTTTGCATTTTTGCTGGGTGTTGATCGCTTCACCTGGGAGTAGCGTTGGCTGCGTCATCTGCTTGTGACGAACCATGGGATCCATGGTTCGTTACAATACCATAAGAAGAATTAAAGTAGCAAGAAGACTGCAATCAATAGCTCTTCCCTACCCACTGTAAATTATCTAAAATTATCATCAGTAATTATGATTCTAATAAATACAAGAAGGTAAAATAAAAAGAGAAGGAACGTGTGAGTCGCGACTCTACTTATACCCGTACTCAGTCTGTATATACATTTTTTGACTTATAATTTTTTTGAATTAAAAAAAAAAAAAATTTTTACATTTTACATTTTTTTGCTACATCTGCTATCTACATCTACAATGTATATTCCACATCTAACATGTAGATTGTACATGTACCATTTATATGTATATATTCTACATCTCCTCCGCTAGGGGTTGCTCGCGCACTGAACGCGGCAGAGTGTGCGAGCGAGAAAGAGAATCAGTAGCGTCAGCAGCGCTGGAGAAGGAGAGGGAACCAACAGAAAATTAATTTCTTCATTCGGGCTATAATTATGATCCGATCTGATTCAGATTCGGCAATCTGGTAGATATGGTAGTTTTCTATGATACTGCGTTTTTAATTTTATCGTATCTTTAAAATTGTGCCTGCCGCAGATTTTCGTCCTTTGTGGGGGCGGAAGGGGGCGGGGCGAAATTTTGAAATACACTTGTAGCAGTGTGATATCACATGAGCCTGGAAACCAAATTTGGTTTCTCTAGCTCTTATAGTCTCTGAGATCCAGGCGCTCATCGAGACGGACAGACGGACGGACGGACGGACAGACGGACATGGCTCTATCGACTCCGCTATTGATGCTGATCAAGAATATATATACTTTATGGGGTCGGAAACGTTTCCTTCTCTGCGTTGCACACATCCACTTTTACCACAAATCTAATATACCCCTTAACTCTTTTTTGAGTACGGGTATAATTACTCTACCAAACCTTGCCACCTTCGGGCCTTTGCAGAATGTTCAAACATGAACATGTCGATGTACGAGTACATTAAGAAAAGATTTTGTACACAATCTATATATTTCTAAATTTAAATGTAGTAGTACATAAATTCGATAATTTACGACCGTTTGAAAGAAAGGGCAAAGATGTGTGGTAATAAATACGCGACAAGCAACACACAAGTGGAGATCCCACTGATCAAATGTAGAGCTAAGCATTAATGTTGTATGCAATGCGTTGCATGCACTCAAACAACCCCCACGGTAACTGTAGCCGTTCCATGGGTCTAGCGATAAGAATAGAATATCAATTGTACCACATACATTGTTTGTAAACTGATATAAGGCTCTGATTTTAAGAATAAAATTTAGTTTGAATTTACAACTCAACTCGCAAATGTCTAGACTTTTACTTAAGGTCTTAACAATGAGAGTGTTTTTAACTGAGGCTGCAGTTGGGAATTGGGTTTCGAAATGAGGTTTTGCGAACTCGGCCTGGAGGAGGGTGCTTGCTGAATTTGGGCCGGTAGGTCGATAATTTTATGCTAGCTTGACTTATTGTGAAATAACGCAAATGATATTTCTTATGTAGGCCGTCGATTGCGAAATGTCCCAAGAGGTGGGGTGTTTTAAATTGTTGTGTGGACAAGAATGTGTAGAGTTGTTTGCAACGAGCCATGGGTAGAACCATGGTTCGTTACAATGTATGTATGTAGGTGTGGAAGTAAGTGTTATACACCGCGGCTTGGGTTAACGAACCAACTTTTTTGGCGAATTTCACACAACGAGAAAGCGAGAAATGAAAATAATGCACCGGTGCAGCTGTTTGTATGTGTGTATATGTGTATGGAAGTAAGTGTTATACACCGCGGCTTGGGTTAACGAACCAACTTTTTGGCGAATATCAATCAACGAAAGGGGAAAGAGGGGGCGACAGTGATTGCGGTAAACGGTATATATATAATTGTGCGTCCAAATTGCGGTTCAAATAGAGTATGGTATGGTTTTTGTACATATGTGTTATATGGTGTTATATATGTATATATGTATGTGCACTAATAAATTAAATGCATGCAAATCAAACTCTACTATATCATACGGCTGTGCCAAGAATTGAAAGCGAGGTGCAATTTTTCCAGCACAAGACAATTTATATATGTGTTTATGTATGTCTTCGGCTCTAGCTTTCAATTTTTTGCACAAATACCTCAGGCTCTGCGTTCGGATCTTTAAGTCCAGCTGCCACTTTCCTCTTGCAGTCCGTGCAATCACAAGGGGCCATAGGTCTTCTAGGTTGCAGCTACGGGGTCTGTTTGGGAAGCAGCAGATATGGCGGTGAAACAGCAAGTATAGGCAGGGTAGCAGCAACGGTGAAGCAGCAGGTATGGCGGCAGGGTAGCAGCCACGATCAGCAACAGGCGGTGAGGGTATTGCGCGGCCGACACGATGGTTTTGGAAAGTCTTTTGTTATTGGATACACAAAACGACGCGGGCAACGATACAATACACTTTTTATTCTATAATAGAGAATTAATTAGTTATATTATTTATAACTGTCTGTATATGTATTTTTGTTACACTATTTGTGCTATCACTGTGTCACTGTCACTATTATTTGTTGCCTTTTAATTTGTTCTTTATCGTCCACCCGGGGGCACCATGAAAAATTAGAATAGTTTTTCTAACAACGAAAACCGAAAGACTGTGGGGGGCGTAAAGTTTATTAAAAGAGCAGGGACGAAATATTTTGTGTGCGTCCGATCGAATTCAAATTTTACGATTATATTCTAAAAACTTCATACATTTCGTTCTAAGCCTAGCTAACCTACGGTGGCAAAGCGGGGCGAATTCGCCTTGAGCGAAAGAGCGAGCTTTTATTACGCTCCCGCCTTGCCCTAACCTACTTACACTAGACTTCAAACAATTCAAAATAATCTCAACATTAAACATTGACTACGACGATGACATGACGAAACATAGGGAGAGCCGTTTAAGGAGTATATGGTGGAAATGCAGACGCTCATGCGACCCTTAAAATGCCCCCAGGAAGAACAAACGGAGCTGAAAAAGGAGAACAGCATGCTAGATTTAGGGCATACATGCGGCCGCATAGTACCGGGATTTGGATGCGATGATGGCGTTGGCAGACGCTCGAAGCGTTGGAGAGTGATCGCGTGGACTTCCAGCGAGAGAACCCCACAACTAAAGCACGGGCGGCCATCCGTTCAACAAGCCGGCGGAGGTAGAGATATGCCGACGCTGCAAGGAAGGATCGACCACACAAAAGGGGAAAGAAACCTAGCCATCGGCTACGCCCACAACGACAAGCCATATCCAGAACGGTTATGTGACACACCCGGCACAGGTATGTGGGCGGTGCGGAAGCGGAGAGCATTGGTCGCGAGAATTCAGTGCTCGGCCTCTCAAATATTGCTGGAGATGCGGGATGGTCGGAAAGTCAACATGGGATTGTTGCAAGAAGACGGGAAACGCCCCGCGACCCAAGCCGAGAAGGACCGTGCTGGGGTCGCAGGAGACCGCCCCCACGACCTAGTTGGAAGGCTCACGAATGAGGAAATTCAGCTCTCCGCAGTGGTGACGATCGCGGGAAGAGAGCTGCAGGCTACAGGATCCACTAGCAGCTTCAGCAGTTGCGAATTGACGGACAGGTTGGGAGGGGCCAGGAGAGAGATAGAAAAAAAAAAAGGGGCCGGCCACAAAAAAAAAACGAGAAGGAACGTGCGAGTCGCTTCTGGGGACGCGACTCTACTTATACCCGTACTCAGTCTGTATATACATTTTTTGACTTATAATTTTTTTGAATTAAAAAAAAAAAAATTTTACATTTTACATTTTTTTGCTACATCTGCTATCTACATCTACAATGTATATTCCACATCTAACATGTAGATTGTACATGTACCATTTATATGTATATATTCTACATCTCCTCCGCTAGGGGTTGCTCGCGCACTGAACGCGGCAGAGTGTGCGAGCGAGAAAGAGAATCAGTAGCGTCAGCAGCGCTGGAGAAGGAGAGGGAACCAACAGAAAATTAATTTCTTCATTCGGGCTATAATTATGATCCGATCTGATTCAGATTCGGCAATCTGGTAGATATGGTAGTTTTCTATGATACTGCGTTTTTAATTTTATCGTATCTTTAAAATTGTGCCTGCCCCAGATTTTCGTCCTTTGTGGGGGCGGAAGGGGGCGGGGCGAAATTTTGAAATACACTTGTAGCAGTGTGATATCACATGAGCCTGGAAACCAAATTTGGTTTCTCTAGCTCTTATAGTCTCTGAGATCCAGGCGCTCATCGAGACGGACAGACGGACAGACGGACGGACGGACGGACAGACGGACATGGCTCTATCGACTCCGCTATTGATGCTGATCAAGAATATATATACTTTATGGGGTCGGAAACGTTTCCTTCTCTGCGTTGCACACATCCACTTTTACCACAAATCTAATATACCCCTTAACTCTTTTTTGAGTACGGGTATAATTACTCTACCAAACCTTGCCACCTTCGGGCCTTTGCAGAATGTTCAAACATGAACATGTCGATGTACGAGTACATTAAGAAAAGATTTTGTACACAATCTATATATTTCTAAATTTAAATGTAGTAGTACATAAATTCGATAATTTACGACCGTTTGAAAGAAAGGGCAAAGATGTGTGGTAATAAATACGCGACAAGCAACACACAAGTGGAGATCCCACTGATCAAATGTAGAGCTAAGCATTAATGTTGTATGCAATGCGTTGCATGCAATCAAACAACCCCCACGGTAACTGTAGCCGTTCCATGGGTCTAGCGATAAGAATAGAATATCAATTGTACCACATACATTGTTTGTAAACTGATATAAGGCTCTGATTTTAAGAATAAAATTTAGTTTGAATTTACAACTCAACTCGCAAATGTCTAGACTTTTACTTAAGGTCTTAACAATGAGAGTGTTTTTAACTGAGGCTGCAGTTGGGAATTGGGTTTCGAAATGAGGTTTTGCGAACTCGGCCTGGAGGAGGGTGCTTGCTGAATTTGGGCCGGTAGGTCGATAATTTTATGCTAGCTTGACTTATTGTGAAATAACGCCAATAATATTTCTTATGTAGGCCGTCGATTGCGAAATGTCCCAAGAGGTGGGGTGTTTTAAATTGTTGTGTGGACAAGAATGTGTAGAGTTGTTTGCAACGAGCCATGGGTAGAACCATGGTTCGTTACAATGTATGTATGTAGGTGTGGAAGTAAGTGTTATACACCGCGGCTTGGGTTAACGAACCAACTTTTTTGGCGAATTTCACACAACGAGAAAGCGAGAAATGAAAATAATGCACCGGTGCAGCTGTTTGTATGTGTGTATATGTGTATGGAAGTAAGTGTTATACACCGCGGCTTGGGTTAACGAACCAACTTTTTGGCGAATATCAATCAACGAAAGGGGAAAGAGGGGGCGACAGTGATTGCGGTAAACGATATATATATAATTGTGCGTCCAAATAGCGGTTCAAATAGAGTATGGTATGGTTTTTGTACATATGTGTTATATGGTGTTATATATATACATATGTATGTGCACTAATAAATTAAATGCATGCAAATCAAACTCTACTATATCATACGGCTGTGCCAAGAATTGAAAGCGAGGTGCAATTTTTCCAGCACAAGACAATTTATATATGTGTTTATGTATGTCTTCGGCTCTAGCTTTCAATTTTTTGCACAAATACCTCAGGCTCTGCGTTCGGATCTTTAAGTCCAGCTGCCACTTTCCTCTTGCAGTCCGTGCAATCACAAGGGGCCATAGGTCTTCTAGGTTGCAGCTACGGGGTCTGTTTGGGAAGCAGCAGATATGGCGGTGAAACAGCAAGTATAGGCAGGGTAGCAGCAACGGTGAAGCAGCAGGTATGGCGGCAGGGTAGCAGCCACGATCAGCAACAGGCGGTGAGGGTATTGCGCGGCCGACACGATGGTTTTGGAAAGTCTTTTGTTATTGGATACACAAAACGACGCGGGCAACGATACAATACACTTTTTATTCTATAATAGAGAATTAATTAGTTATATTATTTATAACTGTCTGTATATGTATTTTTGTTACACTATTTGTGCTATCACTGTGTCACTGTCACTATTATTTGTTGCCTTTTAATTTGTTCTTTATCGTCCACCCGGGGGCACCATGAAAAATTAGAATAGTTTTTCTAACAACGAAAACCGAAAGACTGTGGGGGGCGTAAAGTTTATTAAAAGAGCAGGGACGAAATATTTTGTGTGCGTCCGAACGAATTCAAATTTTACGATTATATTCTAAAAACTTCATACATTTCGTTCTAAGCCTAGCTAACCTACGGTGGCAAAGCGGGGCGAATTCGCCTTGAGCGAAAGAGCGAGCTTTTATTACGCTCCCGCCCTTGCCCTAACCTACTTACACTAGACTTCAAACAATTCAAAATAATCTCAACATTAAACATTGACTACGACGATGACATGACGAAACATAGGGAGAGCCGTTTAAGGAGTATATGGTGGAAATGCAGACGCTCATGCGACCCTTAAAATGCCCCCAGGAAGAACAAACGGAGCTGAAAAAGGAGAACAGCATGCTAGATTTAGGGCATACATGCGGCCGCATAGTACCGGGATTTGGATGCGATGATGGCGTTGGCAGACGCTCGAAGCGTTGGAGAGTGATCGCGTGGACTTCCAGCGAGAGAACCCCACAACTAAAGCACGGGCGGCCATCCGTTCAACAAGCCGGCGGAGGTAGAGATATGCCGACGCTGCAAGGAAGGATCGACCACACAAAAGGGGAAAGAAACCTAGCCATCGGCTACGCCCACAACGACAAGCCATATCCAGAACGGTTATGTGACACACCCGGCACAGGTATGTGGGCGGTGCGGAAGCGGAGAGCATTGGTCGCGAGAATTCAGTGCTCGGCCTCTCAAATATTGCTGGAGATGCGGGATGGTCGGAAAGTCAACATGGGATTGTTGCAAGAAGACGGGAAACGCCCCGCGACCCAAGCCGAGAAGGACCGTGCTGGGGTCGCAGGAGACCGCCCCCACGACCTAGTTGGAAGGCTCACGAATGAGGAAATTCAGCTCTCCGCAGTGGTGACGATCGCGGGAAGAGAGCTGCAGGCTACAGGATCCACTAGCAGCTTCAGCAGTTGCGAATTGACGGACAGGTTGGGAGGGGCCAGGAGAGAGATAGCTACGAGGTAGAGGCCGACGGCCATAGTCAAAAAACGAGAAGGAACGTGCGAGTCGCTTCTGGGGACGCGACTCTACTTATACCCGTACTCAGTCAGTATATACATTTTTGAGCATATAATTTTTTAGAATTTTAAAATTAAAAAAAAAAAATTACATTTTACATTTTTTTTGCTACATCTGTTATCTACATCTACATATATTATGTATATTCTACATCTAACATGTAGATTAAACATGTACCATTTAGATTCTACATCTCCTCCGCTAGGGGTTGCTAACGCACTGAACGCGACAGAGTGTGCGAGCGAGAGGGAAACTGAGTTGCGTTGTCGTCGGAAGGAGGGGGAAGGGGAAGCAACTGAAAATTAATTTCTTCGTTCTGGCTATAATTATAATCCGATCTGATTCAGATTCGGCAGTCTGGTAGATATGGTCATTCTCTACGATACTGCGTTTTTAATTTTAGCGTATCTTTAAAAATGTGCCTGCCACAGATTTTCGTCCTTTGTGGGGGCGGAAGGGGGCGGGGCGAAATTTTGAAATACACTTGTAGCAGTGTGATATCACTTGAGTGTGGAAACCAAATTTGGTTGCCCTATCTCTTATAGTCTCTGAGATCTAGGCGCTTAACAAGACGGACAGACAGACAGACATGGCTATATCAACTCGGCTATTGCTGCTGATCAAGAATATATATACTTTATGGGGTCGGAAACGTTTCCTTCTCTGCGTTGCACACATCCACTTTTACCACAAATCTAATATACCCCTTAACTCTTTTTTGAGTACGGGTATAATAACAAGACAACTCGAGGTGCAGATGGCGTTCGGGAACCAGGAAGTGGCGTTGAAGGTGCTAATATTGCCGGGCGTGATCGAGGTTCTAGTGATTTAAGAAGAGGAAGGGAATTAGTAGTGGATATTATATGGTAGAGGGAATTGAAGTCCGAGCATAGGACCCTAAATGGTTCGTGCAAGGAATAATTCGATCTACAAAGCGGAAGGCACCAAGGAATAAAGTTTCTAGTAGATCTAGCAGGAATCGTAAAGTTTATGGTTCTAGGGTGAGATTTCCTTAGATCGGTCGGGGCGGTGGTGACCTGTGCGGAGCACAGTGTGGTGATCCCCGTCAGAGATCAGAGTCGAGAAGGAAAGGAAGAGAGACTGTCAGTGGCGATAGTGGAGACCTCGAACATGGCTACGGAACCGGCAGCGTCGGCGGTGGGACCCAGGCAGAGGCCGCGGTCCTGACCCTCACTGGAGCTCGGCCAGACGAAGCGCCAAGGGAAGAGTCGGTAGAGACTTTCCCCGCCCGGAAATTGAAGGAGTTCGCCAAGCTGAAGGGAGTATCCAACGTGGCAACGCACACAATCACCATGAGTGATGCACAGCCGGTCAAACAGAGGTACTCTCCGAAGAACCCCAAGATGCAAGCAGAGATTAACCGGAAAGTGGATGAATTGTTAGAGTTGGGATGCATAGAGCCGTCAAAGAGTCCCTACAGTTCGCCCATAATCATGGTGAAGAAAAAGACGTGCCGATGGAGGCTGTGTGTCGACTTTCGACAGGTGAATACCAAGTCTGTGAAGGATGCGTACCCGATGCCGAGGATCGACTATATCCTAGATTAGCTGCGGAAGGCCCGTTTCATCAGCAGTTTGGATCTGAAGGACGGATATTGGCTAATTCCTCTGGAAGAAAAGAGCCGGCAGATCACTGCCTTCACCGTGCCTAAGAAGGGGTTGTACCAATGGAAGGTAATGCTTTTCGGTCTGCACTCGGCGTCGGCTGCATTCCAAAGGACATTGGACCAGGTAATCGGACCGGAAATGATGCTACACGCGTTTGCGTATCAGGATGATATCATCGTCATCGGGCGGACAGAAGAGGAGCACCGTAAGAATATGGAAGAGGTCTTCCGACGGCTACGGAAGGCGAATCTACGGCTGAATGCGGATAAGTGCCAATTCTTTCGGAAGGAAAGCCATAAGGTGACGGGCGAGGGAGTGAAGGAACTGCGCCAATATCTGGGGGTGGCGTCATGGTATCGGCGGTTCGTGCCCGACTTTGCAACGTTGGTGCAACCACTCACGGCATTGCTGAAGAAGAAGGTATCCTGGGAGTGGAACCAGGAACGCCAAGAGGAATTCGAGGCCGTGAAGGGTCGACTGGTGGCGGACCCCGTGTTGGCGTGTCTAGATTTCTCACAGAAGTTTGTTCTACGAACGGATGCCAGCGATTATGGACTAGGAGCGATTCTGACGCTGGAGACAGAACGGGGAGAACGGGTGATATCATATGCCAGCAGGTCGCTGAATGGTGCTGAGAGAAATTACTCAGCGACCGAGAAAAAATGTCTGGCCTTAGTATGGGCTGTCAGGCGGCTGAAACCATACCTAGAAGGATACCGCTTCAAGGTGGTCACGGATCTGAAATGGCTGAACTGCATAGAAAGTCCGGCATGGAGGGTGGCCAGAAGTGGCATACAGGAAAGGGCAGCTCAACGTGGTCGCGGACGCACTTTCCAGGCAGCCAGTGACGGAATGGTGCCTTCGAATGAGGAAGAGGAAGAGGGCGATGATAAGGCGAAACGAACACCCTGCAAATGGATGACCGGCCGAGGGAACGCCTTAAAAAGGAACCCCTAAAGTTCCCGGACTATGTGGAAAAGGCGGGAGGCCTATACCGACATATTTCCCATCGAGCAGAACACGAGGAAGTGCCTTCATGGAAGTTATGTGTGCCACGAGAGGGCAGGGAAAGGGTGCTGAAGGAGAATCACGATGACCCGGAAGCAGGCCACGCTGGAGGAAGAAGGACTGCGTTGCGGATAGCGGCCAGGTATTACTGGCCGGGGATGCATAGGGACGTAAGAGAGTACGTGCGGAAGTGCGACTTATGTTTGCGCTTCAAGCCTAGCCAGTTACAGGCGGCAGGGAGGATGCTGACCCAAATCCCAGAGGAGCCGTGGGCGATGGTGTGTACCGACTTCGTGGGACCCTTGCCGAGGTCTAAACACAGGAATTCGATGCTACTGGTACTCGTAGACCGTTTCTCCAAATGGACCGAACTAGTTCCAATGAGGAAGGCCACGGCCGAAGCACTCACAAAGGCGTTCCGAGGGCGCATCATATCGCGGTTCGGGGTGCCTAAGGTGGTGATAACGGACAACGGGGTCCAATTCACAAGTCGGGCTTTCAAATGATTCATCGAGGGAATGGGAGTCCGCCACCAATTCACAGCGCTATATATCCCGTAAGAGAACCCGACCGAACGCATGAATCATACGGTGAAGACCATGATAGCGCAATATACCGAGGGGAATCAGAAATGTTAGGACGAGAAATGGACTGAGTTGATGTTGGCCATGAATTTGGGGGTGTCAGAATCGACCGTGATAGTGAAGTTAAAGAAGGAGGGCGACAAACGAACGCGAACGGCGCATAGAGGAGACCTGAAGCCACAGCCAACGGACAAATGAGAGGAAAAAAAAGAGGGGAATAAGAAGCGGGTGGAGATGTATCATCGCGCAGGATGGCCAAGAAAGCTTAGCACTAAAAATGATTGCTAGAACTGCACCGTCAACCGTCAACGACTACAGACGTATTTTTGTATCGCTCCGCGGTGAAAATCAATTAAATCAATTAATCGCGATTAATCATAAATTAATTCGCGAAAAAGCGCTTGGGGTAGGCATGGGTACTAGTGATCGTGCTGCCCATGAATACCATCCAATCGAGTAATAAAGATTAATAGAAATAATAGAAAAGAACAAATGTCAACGTTTAAGAGCACCAGCTCGGTAAAGAGCACAAGCACTGCAACCAAAGCCAAAATGAGCCAAGCCCGGCAACAACAACAAGACGAGCGTCGGCTCTCGCAAGCAAAAAACAACGCGTACTTCTCTATACGCTCGCCAAAGGCAGCAGTACCAACAAAAACTGCATCACTGCAAGTGAACGAGGAGAGAGCACGCTCTCCCTCCCCTGCATTGCAAAGTGGGTCATGGAGTGCTCAGTGCCCATCCCCCGACTCGTACTGCCTAACCAGCGATTTGATAATATCGACAACAACTAGTACAATGCCCTCGCTCAAAACTGTGTCTTCGACCACAACAACCACAACAACAACCACTGCAATTGCTCAGCGCCCGATACTGTCGATCCACTGCGACAAGCCCCAACTCTCCCAGCCAATAAGTTCAAAAAATGCTAATGGAGCGTTAATTCAGACTGGGCTCGATCGCTATGTGCAAATCAAAAGAAAATTGAGCCCACAAAATGTGAAGAACAACAAGGCAGCTAAAATAACTAAAAAAAACCGAGAACACTGTGACACATAAGGCACTAGCAAACAATAGATTTGCGATACTAAGTGTCCCAAATGAAGATGAGATCACCTAAACACACAAGGCCAACAAATTAAGACCGCCACCTATTTATGTTCGACAGGCAAATTGTGCTGAACTGGTAAAAAAAAAAAACTGATACAATTGGCGCAAACACATTCTATGTCACGTCCATAAGAAGGGGTAACATAAATGAAATAAAAATACAAGTCAATGACGAACAAAACTATCGATCAGTTGCGAAATACCTCGAAAATGAAAAAATGAATTACTACACCTACCAACATAAAAAGTAGCAAAGGATTACAAGTGGTTATCAAAGGAATCGAACCAACAGTCCCAATCAATGAGATAATAAATGGACTTAACGATAAGGGCTTTGAAGTCAAAATGGCTATGAACATAATAAATGTAAATAAAATTCCCCAGCGAATGTTCAAAGTAGAACTGACATCTGAAAGTATGCATATAAGTAAAAATGAAGTTCACCCAATATACAAGCTTCAATATCTACTGCACCGTAGGATCACCGTTGAGGAACCACACAAACGAAATGGACCTGTCCAATGCACAAATTACCAGGAATATGGACACACGAAAACCTATTGCACTCTACGGGCAGTCTGCGTTGCCTGTGGTGATGTTCATCTCACTGAGGCCTGCCCCGTAAATAAGGAGGACCCATCTGCCAAAAAATGTAGCAACTGTGGGGGAAACCATACTGCCAACTATAGAGGTTGTCCTGTCTATAAAGAATTGAAAAACCGCCTAAACCAACAAATAACTGCAGCTCGAAACCCGGTCGTCCGATAAAACTTAACATATATACCATCAACTACGACTTCATGAGTTTCTTTTGCTCAGGCGTTAAGTTACAACAACGGGTCGTACGCCTCAGTCTCTAAGCCGACACTTCAACCAACCACAGCTGGAATAATGCAACATCAGGCATCAAATCAGATCCCAGAAATCTCTGCCCAACATACCCCTGCTAATACATCCCAATTGCCTAGTGGAATTGAATCAATGCTGGTAACTATAACAAACACAATGGTAGCAATACAACAAACGATGCAGGAGCTTATGCGCAACCAAAATCTTCTCCTTGAGCTCCTAATCAAACAGAAATCTTTTTAAATGGCCTGTCTGAATATATGTTTCTGGAATGCAAATGGCATTTCGCAGCACAAATGCGAGCTCTTACAGTTCCTCGCTCAACACGACATTGACGCCATGCTTATATCAGAGACTCACCTAACAAATAAAAACTAATTTCACCTCGATGGCTATAACTTCTATGCGACAAATCATCCCGATGGTAAGGCACATGGAGGTACTGGCGTTCTGATCAAGAATCGCATTAGGCATTATCCATTGCCTTCATTTGCTACACCTTATCTACAGGCAACAGCAATTCATATTGAAATTCAGAGCGGCTACCTAAACCTAGCCGCAGTATACTGCCCACCACGCTTCTGCATTTCCGAAATAGAATTTGTAACATTTGTAACATAAACGGTGCCATCCCGACTCTCCAATTTGGATTTCGCGAAAAACACGGAACCATTGAACAAGTAAACCGTATAACCTCTGAGATACGAAATGCATTTGAAAGACGGGAGTATTGCTCCGCTGTTTTTCTGGATGTCGCCCAGGCTTTCGACCGCGTTTGGTTAGATGGCTTAATCCACAAAATCAAAATATTACTTCCACAGAACATCCATGGAATATTGGAGTCATACCTACAGCAAAGAAGTTTCGCAGTACGATGCAAAGATTTCCTCTCTGAATATCATCCAATTGAAGCTGGTGTACCGCAAGGCAGCGTACTTGGACTGACGCTGTATATCATATTCACAGCAGATCTACCGACAAACAGCCTAACCACAACTTCGACATTTGCTGATGATACTGCCATATTAAGTCGCTCCAAGTGCCCAAGAAGGGCCACGGATAACTTATCATCTCATCTCGTGGCCTTAGAAAAATGGCTAGCAGACTGGCGGATACATGTAAATGAGCAAAAGTGCAAGCATGTCACCTTCACGTTAAACAGACAAACTTGCCCTCCATTATGTCTGAACAATATCAACATTCCACAAACCACCGAAGTAACATACTTTGGTGTTCATCTGGATAGAAGTAAGCCTGGCGTAAGCACATCGAAGCGAAGAGAAATCTACTTCAATTTAAAGCTAGTAATCTACAGTGGCTAATAAACACCCGTTCACCACTAAAACTGGAGTACAAAGTACTTTTGTACAATGCAGTTCTCAAACCCATCTGGACATACGGCTCCGAGCTATGGGGAAATGCTTGCGTTAGTAATTTAGAAATAATCCAGAGAGCTCAATCGAAGATACTAAGAACGATCACTGGGGTACCATGGTACATACGGAATGAAAATATACATAAAGACTTAAATGTAGGATCAGTTAAAGATGAAATTGCCAAAGTGAAAGCAAAGTCCCAGGCCAAGCTTCAAGCCCATCCTAATAGACTTGCGCAGTGTTTAACTTGGCACACTAGCCATACACGACTCCGGTGAAGAGACCTTCCCACCCAGCAATAATACTTAGCTAGGGACGTACTCTAAGTAATTAAGTGTAACTAATTAAATAAATATATTAGGCTAAAATTTTTATACTTGTCGTAAGTCTCTAATAGGGAAGATTCGATAAATAAAATCCCGTAATAATAAAAACAAAAAAAAAGAACTGCATCGGAAAGAAAATCCGCGAGGGAAAAAAACGATACCTACAAAAAAATGGAAGAGATTAGTAAGTGAAAGAAAAAATGAGAAGTGAAAGAAAACCACACAAAGATACCAGGATACAGGAACGCGTCCGGTCGAAGTCTGGGGGGTCCATGATGAGTGTACGAGGGATCCAAGGACCACGTTCTGGCCACAGCAGACGAGCCAAGAGCGGGGACGAACGTCGGAACTGATGGCGGATGCCGCCCATGTGTGGTCTGCCGGGCGAGGTGTCGGATGAGCCTCGCGTCCGAGCCACTGCATGGGGGAGTCACCCGGCCGAGAGTCAGATCGAAGGCGGGAGGAGTCGCTCGAGGCGTCTAAACGTGAACTCGAGCCCGGGCGAAAGGTCGGACGACCTATTAATCGCGGGAGGATTCACGGCGGTATACCGGTGCTTAAGGCGAGGGCGAGCTGGAAGAATAAAAAAGGTTAGGAACAGTACACAAAATCTAAGTGCTCACCTGAGATGGAGACAAATACAGGCGCGGGGAAAGAAACGGGCTCCCAGTCCTGGAAGATAAAAAAAGGAGGTAAGTCCATTGAATATGGAAAATAAACAAAAAAAAAAGGAATACAAAAAATATATATATATGAAAAGACGCATGGAAAATCAAACCGGCATCCTAGGGTTAACACGTGGTGAACACGGATAAAGAGCAGAGTGACCACGAAAGCCGTTAGAGAGAGCATAAAACGGGTTGAGGCGAATATGAGAGCGCACAAAGAGAGACCGTAGGGAACATGGCGCCACGCACCGTTAGGTGGAACGCTCGGCACTGCAACGCAGGTATAAATGCAAGTGAGGGGAATAAAACAGCCACACAACGCACGTGGGAGGAATAAGATGAACGCAGTGATTAATTTTGTAAGCGAGCACAACGAGATTTTGCAGGAAGGTGGCTACGACGTCCCCACTCTCAGTCAGCGACGGGCGGAAATGCTCTCGCGACGAAACGAGGGGAGGGGGCGGAGTAGTTCACCGGAGCTGCAGCTGATGGCGTCGCCATTCGTGTCGCCGGCGCCCCCGGGGTGCGAGACGAGCACGCCGATCGTGTCCCCTGGAGGCAGCGACTCCGAAGATGTCGAGGTCGTGACGTGGACACAGGCACCCACACGCAAGGAGCAATTGAATTGGACACTCAGCTCAGCAGTTTACAGCTGCTGGCTGAGTCTCTGAGGCGCAAGAAGTCTACTCCGCGGGACTTGCAAGTGCCGAGTGCCTCATGTCCGCCGGCAGCAGAAAATCTTTCTCCGCCACTCCCTTAGTGCAGCAGTTGATTACGTTTGCTACTCCAAGGGCAACGATCGCTGCTGGTGATGCAGATTCGGGAGCCGAATGCGCCACTTTGGAGAGTATGCAGGTAGACATGTCTGTAGCATCCGTGTCCGTCGAGTCCGCACCCAACTCCTGAACTATCCCATCAGTTTCGCTCCCACCAGCTAATAGATGTCCAGGACCACCGGATACTGGCATCACAGGTACTAGGCCTGTGGTGCCAAAACCACTGGTGGGAGTCCCACCAAAGCGAAAAGTTGGTGTCTCGCGGCTAACCCCTTACCTCTCATCCAATGATGTAACCGCTTTTATACAAAGCAAAATAAAAGCCGTCGGCTTAAAGGTGGAAAAATTTAACTTTTCTTACGCCAGGGGATATCTTCCTTTAAGATAAGCGTCTCCCCGACTCAATGTGACACCATTTGTTCCGCCAAGTTTTGGCCGGAGTATTTGGTGGTTAAAGAGTTTAAGGCTAAGAAAAAGAATAGGCCCTCCATAACTCTTCATAGTTGTCAGACCAGTGCTCCATCTTTACCCTCATCTTCCACCTCAACTTCTACCCATCCAAAAAACTAACTTCCTCTCTTTTAGTTATCTACCAGAATGCTAGAGGCTTGCGTAGTAAGCTCAGCACTCTTTTTCTTGAGAGTCTCGCATTCTCGTCCCACTTTATTGTGTTTACCGCGACCTGGCTAAAGCCGGACATCCTTAGTTCCGAAGTTTTGGCAGGTCGGTACACAATTTTTAGAAATGACCGTTCGTCTAGACGTGGAGGTGGTGTCCTCATTGCAGTGGACTCAAACTTCACGTCGGAACATTTCGTGGTCCAGGCTCAACAAGACCTGGAATTCCTGTGCGTAAAACTGATTCTCCCAGGCTTTTCCATTTTCATTACTTGCTCGTATATTCCACCTTAATCGGATATCTTAATATACGAGCATTACCTGTCCGCTTCAAAAACTGTTTCTTCCTCACTATCAGATAAAGACCATATGATAGTTCTTGGTGATTTCAATTTGCCAGGTACTGTTTGGTCTTCGGTAAACGAGTCTAATAACCTTGTGCCCATGTCACGACATGACTTTATCGACGGCTTGCTAGACCTATCCCTGTCTCAAGTCAACCATGTGAAAAATTCCTTGGATCGATTGCTTGATCTGTGCTTTGTCTCGGATCCGACCATAGCGTTTTTAACCCGAGCCCTTCCGCTCACTATACCTGAAGACTCCTACCATCCTACACTCGAAGTGTCAGTCGATATTGGCCCTACCTTATTGGATCGAATGGGTAGGCTATCTGAACGTGTCCGCTGCTTTCGTAAAGCCGAGTTAACGAAGCTTAATAACCTTCTTCGGGATTTTGATTGGTCCGCTCTGTACTTTTGCACTGACGTTATGAAAGGCACAAACATTTTTTACAATGTAATTGACACATTTTTTGATTCTTGTGTCCCACTTTCTTGTTCGGTTAGATATGGAAAGCCTCCTGGCTTACCAAAGAGTTATCCAGTCTAAAAAACTTAAAATCAAGACTTTAAATAAAATTTCGGGAAGTTGGTTCTCCCACTTCTCTTTCTCGCTATGTAATATCTCGGCCAAATTTCTCCGTTCTTAACGCTCAATGCTATAAAAACCACCTATCTCGATGCAGGATACGATTTTCACAGTACCCTAAACAGTTTTACAGCTTCGTAAATACATAGTAAGCGTGGAACGTCCGCACATCCGTCCTCGCTATCATTTCTCAATATGTCAGCAAACAATGATCAGGCAATTGCCGATCTTTTTACCAAATTTTTCCAAAAAAAACTATTCTCATGAAAGTTACTCTGGTCAGCCTTATCCATATAGTTTACCAAGGTCGAATGGCATTTTCAGCCCTTGTTAAATGAAAGCTCACTGCTTCATGATCTTCGACTAGTTAAGCCGGTGTTTTCACCAGGTCCCGACGGAGTTCCCGGCTGTGTACTCAGGTACTGTGCCGACGCTCTGTGTGGACCCCTGCTTAAACTATTCACCCTATCCATTAACTCGTCATGCTTCTCCCCCATCTGGGAGGAATATTTTATTATTCCGCTCCATAAGAAAGGTAGCAAGTCTGATGCAAATAATTCTAGAGGTTGTTCTCAATGATCAGGCAATTGCCGATCTTTTTACCAAATGTCATTTACGCTATTCCCAAAATATTTCAAAAAATTGTAACTCCGCATTTGCAACATCTCTTATATCAAATCACTTATATCTCCGTCTCAGCACGGATTTATAAGGCGACGATCAACAACCACAAATGTATTAGAGTTTACCTCTTTTATCATTAAAGGCTTTCAAGGTAACTTGCAGACTCATGTCATTTACACTGATTTCAGCAAAGCATTCGATTCTGTAAACCATTCCCTTCTAGCACAAAAACTTTGAACTTTTAGGGTTTCCGCCTAATCTTTTGATATGGATTTCTAGCTACCTTCGTTCTAGGTCTCAAAGAGTCCTCTTAAAAAACTCCTTCTCTTCACCTTTTAAGGTTACTTCTGGAGTACCACAGGGCAGCCATCTAGGCCCCCTAATATTAATGATCTTATTAATTATCTGCCTTCAGTATTAACAAAATCTCGAGTACTCATCATGTATGCGGATGATGTGAAACACTGTGTCCAGTATAAGGACATTTCATCTCACTCTCGCTTGAAATCCGATCTCAATAACTTTCATTCATGGTGTTGTAACGAACCATGGATCCCATGGTTCGTCACAAGCAGATGACGCAGCCAACGCTACTCCCAGGTGAAGCGATCAACACCCAGCAAAAATGCAAACTCAGCACACGCCAAAAGACAGGAGACCAGCAGAAGGGGCTTACGCAATAAGCACCTAAAATAATATTAAATAAATAAATATTCCTAACAATATATATTCCCGAAGTGCCAACGAAATTCCTTTCCCACGGTACCGGTGCACACCGATCACCTTACCTGGGACATTGGACACTTGTTGGGAGGCGATTGCTTAGGTAACCCTCGATTACCGGGCAAAACCCCCACATGCGCAAGCCAGTCAGCAGTCTCCGACTCTCCTTACCGGGGATATTGGACACTGACTGCAGGGCTAATGATTAGGTAACCTTCTGTTACCGATCAGCCCGTCTGCACGCGCAGACTATAATTCGGCAATATATATTTATGTAAGAACCCTTCCCACATTCTGGAGTAGAAATAAGATATCTGTAAGACATTCATGGGAAAATCGAAGGCCGGCCGATCTATAAAAGGCACTGCCTTGCATGAAGAAAAGGGCAGTCCACCAGCCATCGTCGGAGGCAGTCAATCAGCCATCGCGAGAGTCAGTCAAATCACCATCCGCGTCGTAGTACAAGTAAACATAACATAACCGGGTAGCATAATCATACGGAAGAATACGGAAGAATAAAGAAAACCATTGAAAATTAAAAGAACCAAAAAAAGTGTTGTGATTTCTATTTCAGTTTCTGGCAAAGTTCCTGGTTTCCCGATAAAGTCCTCGTGAATTATAAATATCTTGTAATTCAGGACCCTGGACAGGCTGATGCATACCTCAGCCTGAAATAGGACATTACAAGTGGCGCCCGAGCAGGGACTTTAAAGGATTTTTCGTGGAAACTTCAAGAAAACCGAAATCAGGGACTTCGTGGATTAAAGACCCACTGCCATCAAAAAGAAAATTGAATCGATAACAATTCCGCGCACTTACATAGTCCGGGCGCGAAAACAAACGCGAAAGTATACGCAGTGCCGATCCTAAAAGTGCCGTTTAACAGTGACTCATTGCCAAAAATCAACAGAAATCAACATGGAACATCACGACGATGAACAACCAGAGGAGGCATACCCTGCGGGACACTTTTCCAACCCAGGGGTCAGCACCGGCTGGATCCACAAACTCCGTCGGGACGAAGTAGAAGTCCTCGCAGAAGAATTCGGATTCGGCAGCGAAGGAACGGTCGATGAACGCCGAAGGAAATTTGCCGCTCTAGTCGCCGGGCCACTCACGCAAGAAGCCTGGGTCCGCCTAGGAGAGTTCGAGAGGCACTATGCCAAGCCAGCTTCACGCTCTCGTTCCAAGTCACCACTGCCCACTACTCCTGGACCATCCGACACTCGCCTAATGGATCCTAAGACCGGACTACGAGTCCCCGCAGCCACCGAATACCGCACTCCTGCCGCCCCGTTTCCAAGGCCCCTAGCTACAGAGACCCACCCAGCACCCGTACCAAGGGTCTTGCCAGCGATCGACCGACCCATGGAAGGGCACCACTACAACCACGCTGCACCAATGGCGGAACGCATCCGAAAGTGGGGAATCCAGTTTGACGGCCAAGATGACCCTCTATCATTCATCGAACTGCTCGAAGAACGCGCGCTCTCGTATGGGGTGGACACAAACCATCTGCCGCGGGCCATGGCCGAACTTCTCACAGACCGTGCCAGTCGTTGGTTCCGCACCAGCCGCCTACAAAGTTCCTCATGGGAAAATTTCCGCCAGGAATTCTTAACGTTCTTCTTGCCACCACGGTATTTTGAACAATTGGAAGACCGGATCCGAGCCTGCAAGCAAGTGGCTGGGGAACTGTTCAAAGATTTCCTCATCGAGATACGTCTACTTATGCACCACGCTGGGTACGACGCAACCAAGGAGCTAACCAGGATCTACGACAACGCCCGCCCAGCCTACCAGATGTACGTGCGCCGCCACGAACTGCAGGACCTGTCACAGCTAACACTGCTGGCCACGGAATTTGAGAGTATTCAAGAGCGGACCATCCCGAGCACTCTCGCACCGCCACGACACACGCCCAGATACGCACGGCCGGCTACAGATCAGAGGAGCGGCGACTCCAATCAGACACCATTCCGGAAGCTCCATTGGGACTCGGCAGACTCACCAAGAAGACAGCCATCCAACCCAGTGAGTACGGCAAAGCCCGAGGTAGCACATCGCATGATTACGACCCCCATCGCCAACCCACGCGCAGCCTGTCACCGGTGTGGTGAAGCAGGGCATGCGGCATATGAATGCCAAAATCCCTCGATCCTGTTCTGTTGGGAATGTGGCAAGCGCGGCACCCGGACCATCGATTGCTGTCGCCAGAACACGTCGGGAAACGACTCGCGTCCTCGACTGACACGGGATCAGCCGGGAACGACGTCTGCCCGACCCACGAATAAAAACCCCGCTACACATGAACGAGAACCGGATAGTGGCAATGGTAACCATAGGAGGACAGGCAACGGAAGCCACCGTCGACACGGGGGCATCCCGAAGCTTTATCAGTGCAAACCTCGCCCGACAACTAGACAACAACACCAACCTACAAGATGCATGCGTCCGCATACGCCTGGCCGACGGCTCGGTCAGAGAGATCACCCAGATTCTACTGGCGCACATCAGACTGGATCAAAGAGAAGTTCAAATACCCCTCTTGGTCCTACCAAACATGTTGGATCAAGTTATCGTCGGCATGGACTTCCTATGCGCCATTGAAACAACGATCCAGTGCGGTACCACACTTCTACAATTACGAGATCAGTGCCACACACCACATATCCACACCGTTCCGACCAACAGAGTACAAGGCCACGAACCCCGACACCAGAAACTGAAGCCAACGGCGGCCGTCATACGTCCGCAACCTATTTATTTATTTACTTATTTCCTAGTGCGACAAGAAAGTTTCTTATAAATTAATGCACTAGTCACAAAACATGAAACGTTAAAGGAAATTAATTCTTTGTTTGGGTGTTAGTCGATATGATTAACCTACTTAGCCTATTTATATTTTTATGTTAATTTTTGATTTTTTATTTATTTAATTTGTAGTTTTATTATATTTATTTTGCTATTACTGTTTTTATTATTTTTACTTATATTACTATTAATAGTTTTTTAAGTATAAATTTAATTTTTCCCTATATTGCGATGCACTACTAATTTTCTTTAGGTTTTGTGGTAGCTGATTCCACAGACGAATAGCATGTATAAAAAATTGCCGCTCGGAACAGCCAAGCTTGTAACGAATATTAATAATATTGTTGGTTCTTGCAGACACACCAAAACGCAGCTTTTCATATAAATAGCTCGGTTCTCCTGTATAAACGATTTTATGCAACATTATTAAAGTTCTGTAGTCTTTCCAAGTTTCAAACTTCATCTGATTGATGCTGTCAGCCAAACTGGATATGTGTTCACCCCTCTTAACATTGAAGACATATCTAGCTACATTATTGTATGCCACTTTTAGTCTGTGCTGAGATGCCCTATCACAATTTCCAAAAATTTCAATACCATAACACAGCGTGGGTATAAGATATGTTTTGGCTATTAAGAGTCTGAGTTGTTTTGGCAAAAATTGCTGAGTCAAGGAAAGTTGTCTTATTATACCATACGTTTTACCGGCTGCCTTGGTTACTTGGTCACTCCAGGACAATGTCTTGTTTATGGTGATTCCAAGATTAACAGATCCACATATTCAATTAGCGTGTTATTTATTGATAATTTAGGCAGATTTTCCGTGCTCAGCAACCTTTTATATATAATAATACATTTAGATTTGACAGGGTTTAGCGACAATCCATTACAGTTGGCCCATTTACTAACGTTCGACAGTTCAACATTACACAACAATACACACTCATTTATTCTGCTTAACGGACAACTAACATACATTTGGACATCATCGGCATACATATGAACTTTACACTTGGATCCCAACAAGTTCGGCACCCAGCCACGCCAACATGACACCCATACAAACCTCAGCGAACACACGACCACGACCTACCCCAACGAACAAAACGACCGAGATCGCCACGAAGAACACGACACCCAGCCCAGCCCCAGCAGAGGCAAAGCGCCGGCCCACGAACATGAAGCCGAAACCAACAACACGAAACAACAATCAAGCAAACGGGAAAACGAGTCCCACGGTCACTACGGAGCAACCGCGTCCTAGGCCAACCACAGGGGACACATACCCCAAAAAAAACAACGAGAATCTCACCCACGAGACAAGCACTAACGCACTGGAACCCGGCGCTCGACACAGGAAGCCCAGGTCCAAGTCCAGCAACAGAGCATGTAAGTACCCTCTCCTCCCAGGAGAAAGTGAACATAGAAACACCCTCAGAGACGACAATCAGCCCTGAACCAAGACAACAACATCGACACCGACAACGGCAGCAACAGATCAACAGCCCAGCAACAAGGGAAACAGCCACGCTGACCCCACCCTGGTCGGGGCCCATAATTGAACTGATATCCACAGAGCCCTTCAACGCGGGCCCGGAAACCAGTACGATGGCCCCACGATACACCGACCGCAGCCCTGTCGTACCCACGGCCGACGCCACACCGATCCTCGCCCACACAATGGAGTACCTTTCGCGTACTGACATGATTTTTAGCGTCATGCACCGAGCCATGCCTAGAGCCATGTCCGAGATCTTCGTCGCCCATACAAGTCGTTGTTGTGATACCAGAGGCGTCATCGCGACTCACCTGTTCACGTACCAGTCTGGCTTTAGTATAACACGAGTACTACACCCGGCGTACCAAAACATCGTACCCATGGTCGACACCACACCCATCGTCGCCCACCTAAGCGACTACCAACGGAGGATCGAAACGCACAGCTCCTTCGACACAACCCTCTTACCCGAAGACCCCAGCCAGCCATTTGACTCCGAAGCCGCCGATCGAACCGAACATGAGCCCGAACCAGTCCCGGAGCCGTGGCCGCCGGACTTGGCCCCCACAGACCCAAGCATCCGTCGCCCAAACAAGCCATTGGTCCAACAAAAGAGACATCGTCGAGACCAGCTAGTTCATGCACCAGTCTGGAGACAATACCACCCAAGTGTTCCGCCAGAGCTACAAAACTACTCTACCCACGTCCAACGCCTCCCCGATCATCGCCCACATAAGCGATTACCACCGGAGCATCGATCCGTCAAGCACATTTGACAAACCCATCCTTCCGGAAAACCCGAATCAAACCTTTGACCCCGGAGCCACCGAACCCACCGAAGACGACCCAGAACTACCGACGGATCCTTGGCCACCCGACATAGCCCCGCAGATTCGAGAATGCCTGGACAAATAACGACCAAAGAAAACCGCCGAGAAAACCATCGTCATATGGGATAATCGACCCACCAAGCACCAACTACACCAACTACAAAGCACCCAGAACAGCAGAAAGGCCACGATCACAACCGCAGTAGAAAATATAACGTTACCGACGCCACGCTAAAGTGACGAGACTAACAGCGACGAATCCGGAGACCGGCACAAGCCAAAGGACAGGATAACCCGGAAAAAGGCGAACCTCAGCACCCGCCAAGCGACGCCACAAATCTCTCCATCACCCACCCGGAAGAAAGGGGGGGGGGTGTAACGAACCATGGATCCCATGGTTCGTCACAAGCAGATGACGCAGCCAACGCTACTCCCAGGTGAAGCGATCAACACCCAGCAAAAATGCAAACTCAGCACACGCCAAAAGACAGGAGACCAGCAGAAGGGGCTTACGCAATAAGTACCTAAAATAATATTGAATAAATAAATATTCCTAACAATATATATTCCCGAAGTGCCAACGAAATTCCTTTCCCATGGTACCGGTGCACACCGATCACCTTACCTGGGACATTGGACACTTGTTGGGAGGCGATTGCTTAGGTAACCCTCGATTACCGGGCAAAACCCCCACATGCGCAAGCCAGTCAGCAGTCTCCGACTCTCCTTACCGGGGATATTGGACACTGACTGCAGGGCTAATGATTAGGTAACCTTCTGTTATTGATCAGCCCGTCTGCACGCGCAGACTATAATTCGGCAATATATATTTATGTAAGAACCCTTCCCACATTCTGGAGTAGAAATAAGATATCTGTAAGACATTCATGGGAAAATCGAAGGCCGGCCGATCTATAAAAGGCACTGCCTTGCATGAAGAAAAGGGCAGTCCACCAGCCATCGTCGGAGGCAGTCAATCAGCCATCGCGAGAGTCAGTCAAATCACCATCCGCGTCGTAGTACAAGTAAACATAACATAACCGGGTAGCATAATCATACGGAAGAATACGGAAGAATAAAGAAAACCATTGAAAATTAAAAGAACCAAAAAAAGTGATTTCTATTTCAGTTTCTGGCAAAGTTCCTGGTTTCCCGATAAAGTCCTCGTGAATTATAAATATCTTGTAATTCAGGACCCTGGACAGGCTGATGCATACCTCAGCCTGAAATAGGACATTACAGTGTTGTGCAAATATGTTACACCTAAATGCCTCGAAATGTAAAGTAATGACATTTCATCGCTCCAGCTCCTTTTTGGCTCTTTTGCTCTGCGTGGCCTAAACTGGCATGCAGGTGTGAGACTGCCATCCTACTCTCGTAGATTGCTTTTAATAAACCTTTCAACCTTAGTTAGTCGTAGATTTGGTGTGCTTTTTATGCACAACCTGATCACATCATTTGATGTAAATAGCCCTGACTTCTTGAGCCGCATAAACTGTAAGATTCCTATAAGATCTACTAGAAACTTTATTCCGTTGTTCCTTCCGCTTTGTAGATCAAATTATTCCTTGCACGAACCTTTTAGGGTCCTATGCTCGAACTCCAACTCCCTCTATCATATAATATCCACCACAAATTCCCTTCCTCTTCTTAAATCATTAATACTAACATACCTCTCCTATAATTAGTATTATTTCTTAGCTATCTTTGCATGTTTAGCTCTTTGAGTTGTGTTTAGTTCTAATTTTCCTCGAATTTTAGTCTAACAACTATCTTTCCTCCATGCTCGCGATCGGTTCGGTAATACGCGTCGTGCTGCAGCGCCCCTCGGTTGGTTGGGCTAGAGGAGGGGTTAAACTAGCAAACTAGCAAAACTAGTTAAACTAGCAAAAAAAAAAATTAAATAAATTATTTTACATTTCTTGAGCTGATAGCACGAAAAGTTAACAAAGGCTAGTAAAAACATTGAAAAATTAAACTTAAACTAATAGAACTGTTTTTCTATTCATTTTTTAAATTCGTTTTAATCATGAAATGCAGGTACGGCCATTGCAAGCGTCTGCATCCATTCTGGGAGCAGCTGGCGGAGATAATGAATGTCGAAGACCCGAAGGTGATCACTGCAAATGTGGACTGCACCAAACACAAGGCACTGTGTGCTGAACACGAGGTGACCGGCTATCCCACGCTGCATCTTTTTAAGCTCGGCGATACGGAGTCGGTGAAGTTCAACGGCACCCGCGACCTTCCCGCTATCACGGACTTCATAAACCCCGAGCTGAACTCCGAAGTGGAGCAGGCCGAGGAGACGCTGAAGGAGAACGGAGAAGGCACCGTGCCCGTGGCCAATCAACATTTGGGCAAGGTGGTGGATCTCACCGAGGACACCTTTGCCAAGCACGTGTCCAGCGGCAATCACTTTGTCAAGTTCTTTGACCCATGGTGCAGTTTCCCCATTTGAAAATAGGGAAAATTGCTCCGTTAAATATTAAAATATTTAATTAAATGCATATACAAGGGAGCGTGGCTTGGGTAATGTAAAATTTACGTGTTTATACCTTATGAATGTGTTTGCTAATTGTTAGCAAGCTAGAATTTGATACAAAGAATATATTGAATATATATCAACATCTCTGCAGCGTTCTATAATGGCCGACTGCGAAGGGCCATTTAGTTAGCAAGGGTTGGAATGAAAAATAACTAATATATAAAACTGTGCCACGTTTTCCTGGCGTGAGTGTGAACGAAATCCACAGATTCATATTGATAGTTGCCTATCGAGAGCGTGTGTGGACTGAGATAACAGCTGATACACAGCTCAGGAATATATGGCTTACAATTATTCCTGAAGTGAATGGTGCAAGATGTAGGCAAAAACTGTCCGCAAAACTAAAAAGAGAGATGAAAATTATTCTTTTTTTTTTTGCAACAATATATGCCGCCACCAACACAATCACTTCATCATCAGAGTGCATTTTTTTTTCTTTTTTAATATTAACAGAATTTTATAGTTGGCACTGTTTACAAAACACAGCTGATTCATCAAACCTGTTTTAGCTATGTTCCACACCCTCACGGAATAACTAGTAAGTTCCTGGCAGGAATTTTCCGTGGTGCTGGAGACAGGCCTTTAGAATATGCCGTTTAACTCTCAAAAACCAATAAAGTGCACATTTTTTATTTTCGTATATCGTTTATGACCAGTGGTCGAAAAATCGACCTTAGCGTATTCAAAAAACACTACACTGATAGAGCTGTAAATATTTTTATTGCAAAACTAGCTATACCCGGCCACGTTTCACTGTGGAACATTGTAGTTGCATGGATGAGAACTGAGTCGAATAATACGTTCAACATAAATGTTTTTCCAATAATTGAAGGGTATAAAATACACAATATTCCATTCCGACATCTTCGACTCCTATTCCGTCTCCCGCATATGGATTCTTCGTGTTATTATCTCTCGTACGGTATTGCCGTTCTTCCTCATTCATATTTGAAAACCATTTTCTTGTGCAGCATCTCTATTAATCTGTATACAGTACTCTGTACTCTATACATACATTAATAATGATAACAAACCAATTTTCAAAACAGATAAAAAATGTATGTAACACATCCCATACAATTTTCTGACTTTTTCAGCAAACAGGCACTTTTAAACTATTTTTAAATAATAAACAAAATCGGTCTAAAAAGATTTATTTCATCTGTACTATATAAGCAATATAAGCCGGCTGAATTTATTTTTTGATTTATGTAACACTTTCCATAAAAAAAATCAAGCAAGCGTTTGACAGCCACCTACTTCATACAACAAAAATAAAATTAAATCCGAGCATTCTAAAATTTTCTAATTTTCCGCGACGTTTTCTGACAATAACAAACACAACGAGAAGGAACGTGCGAGTCGCTTCTAAAGACGCGACTCTACTTATACCCGTACTCAGTCACTATATAAATTTTTGAGCATATGATTTTTTAGAATTTAAGAATTAAAAAAAAAAATTTTACATATTACATTTTTTTGCTACATCTGTTATCTACATCTTCATATATTATGTATATTCTACATCTAACATGTAGATTCTACATGTACCATTTAGATTCTACATCTCCTCCGCTAGATGTTGCTCGCGCACTGAACGCGGCAGAGTGTGCGAGCGAGAAGGAAAATGAGTTGCGTTGTCGTTGGCAGGAGGGGGCAGGGGAGCCAACTGAAAATTAATTTCTTCATTCTGGCTATAATTATGATCCGATCTGATTCAGATTCGGCAGTCTGGTAGATATGGTCATTCTCTACTATAATGCGTCTTTAATTTTATCGTATCTTTAAAAATGTGCCTGCCACAGATTTTCGTCCTTTGTGTGGGCGGAAGGGGGCGAGGCGAAATTTTGAAATACACTTGTAGCAGTGTGATATCACATGAGTCTGGAAACCAAATTTGGTTGCCCTAGCTCTTATAGTCTCTGAGATCCAGGCGTCAAACAAGACGGACAGACGGACAGACGGTCAGACGGACAGACGGACAGACAGACATTGCTCTATCGACTCGGCTATTGATGCTGATCAAGAATATATATACTTTATGGGGTCGGAAACGTTTCCTTCTCTGTGTTACACACATCCACTTTTACCACAAATCTAATATACCCCTTAACTCTTTTTTGAGTACGGGTATAAAAAAAGAATTAGCGAACCGGTCCAGCGGTTCACGCGTGATGCCGGGACCAAGGTATTCATACGGATTCATTTTTATACCCGTACTCAAAAAAGCGTTAAGGGGTATATTAGATTTGTGGTAAAAGTGGATGTGTGTAACGCAGAGAAGGAAAATTTTCCGACCCCATAAAGTATATATATTCTTGATCAGCAATAATAGCCGAATCGATAGAGCCATGTCTGTCTGTCCGTCTGTCCGTCTTGTTTGACGCCTGGATCTCAGAGACTATAAAAGCTAGAGGAACCAAATTTTGTTTCCAGACTCATGTGATATCCCACTGCTACAAGTGTATTTCAAAATTTCGCCCCGCCCCCTTCCCCACCCACAAAGGACGAAAATCTGTGGCAGCCACAATTTTAAAGATACGATTAAACAAAAAACGCAGTATCGTAGAGAATGACCATATCTACCAGATTGCCGAATCTGAATCAGATCGGATCATAATTATAGCCAGAATGAAGAAATTCATTTTCAGTTGCTTCCCCTCCCGTTCCAAACAACGCAACTCATTTTCCTTCTCGCTCGCACACTCTGCCGCGTTCAGTGCGCGAGCAACCCCTAGCGGAGGAGATGAAGAATCGAAATGGAACATGTACAATCTACATGTTAGATGTAGAATATACATTGTATATGTAGATGTAGATAGCAGATGTAGCAAAAAAATGTAATATGTAAAATTTTTTTTTTTTTCTAAAATTCTAAAAAATCATATGCTCAAAAATGTATATACTGACTGAGTACGGGTATAAGTAGAGTCGCGTCCCCAGAAGCGACTCACACGTTCCTTCTCGTTTTTATATATGTATATAGATATAGATCCAATATAATATAATATTTGAAGCATATTTTATTCAGATTATTCAAAATATTTGTTTACGATTATTTTCATTGCGATGTGTAATGTCTTGGCTACTTACACGGCTCCTTGAAGCCACAACTTGAAATGAATTTCGCGTTTGCCGACCCAAATTTAATCGTCTCGACATTTAACTTTAAAAACCACACAGGTTGGTTTAAAACGCACATATTTTCAAAAGCAACAAATATACTTACACAAATTGCAATTTTTTCAGAAAACAAATTTTCACACAAAAAGTTATAAAAAACAAAATCTATCATCAAATGTTCTGTTCTACAGAATGACACAAAATGAAATGAAATAGGCGTTCAATCACTTATTTTTGGACCAAATTTGTTCTACAGAATGACACAAAATGAAATGAAGTAGGCGTTCAAACACACATTTTTAGACCAAATATGCGATTTTTTTTTTATTAATTTTTAATTTTTGTGGAACCTATTTATAAAAACTAAAGAAAGAATGCCACATACTCTGGCTATCATTTAAAAAAACAGCATGCAATTTGGCGCACGCATTGCGGAGAAATAAAATGAAATAGGCCTTCAAACACACACTATTGGACCAAATTTAAGATTCTTTTGATTCATTTTTAATTCTTGAGGAACCTATTTATAGAAAAGTAAAAATTTGTTTTTGCAAACAAGGTCACATTCTCTGGATATCATTAAAAAAAAACAGCATGCAATTTGGTGCACGCGTTGCGGAGATAGCCGCTTACACACCGATTTTTTTCTAAAATTTAAAGTATAGATTCCAATTTACTATGTGAGTTTAATAATAATAACACTAGTCAACACGACATTTCCGATGTGACCCAAAACCAATTTTTTTTATAGATTTCGGGGTTTAAAAATTTTTAACGAATTATGGTTTTTTTTAAGGTTTAGTTTTTGTTAAGAATTTTTTAAAATCTGCTATTTTTTTAATGTTTTTTTTCAGAGGTAGGGATTTTATGTCTGGACGTTGATATGCAATGACTGAACCATCAAGTGGCCCATGCGACACCAAGCCGAAGCCTGTTACGCGCGGAACCCAGTCAGAAACGCAGCCCTCCTCCCGCCCAACCGACCGAGGGGCGCTGCCGGAAGCGGAAGGACAAAGGAATGAAGTTTCTAGTAGATCTAATAGGAATCGTAAAGTTTATGCGGTCAAGTCAGGGCTATCTACGTCACCCTTGATCAGGTTGTGCACAAAAATCACACCAAGCATTTTTCTACGACTAACTAAGGTTGGAAGGTTTAAAGCAATCTACGAGGGTAAGATGGCAGTCTCACACCTGCATCCCAGTTAAGGCCACGCAGAGCAAAAAGTTTTTCTGGACTGATTCTATACGGTCCTGGTGTACTTTGTACTGGGGGCACCATACACAAGAGCCGTACTCTAAAATCGGACGAACAAGCGAGATGTAAAGAGTCTTCGTTATATAGGGATCTTCAAATTCCTTTGACCACCTCTTTATAAACCCAAGCACACCCATGGCCTTATTTACCATGGTAGAAATGTGTTCAGAAAACTTTAACTTTGGGTCTAATTTAACACCAAGATCATCAACCAAGGTAATTCCCTCAAGAGAACTACCGTAGAGGCTATAAGGAGCCAAAAGGGGGCTGGAGCGATGAAATGTCATTACTTTGCATTTCGAGGCATTTAGGTGTAACATATTTGCACAACACCATGACTGAAAGTTATTGAGATCGGATTGCAAGCGTGAAAGTGAAGCGTGATGGGTGAAATGAAATGTCAGGCGGAAACCCCAAAAGGTCCAGTTTTTGTTCTAGAAGGGAATAGTTTACAGAATCGAATTCTTTACTGAAATCAGTGTAAATGACATTCGTCTGCAAGTTACCTTGAAATCCTTTAATGATAAAAGAGGTAAACTCTAATAAATTTGTGGTTGTTGATCGTCGCCTTATAAATCCGTGCTGGGACGGAGATATAAGTGATTTGCCGAGATGTTGCAAATGCGGAGTTAATTTATTTTTCACATAACTTAAGTGTTGAGCTAACGAGCGTTTTCACTAGCTGTTGAATATAGATTAAATAAGAAGTCGAGCGGATTCGATATAGTTTATGTGTGTACAGTTTATTTGCTTAGTAGGCGAAATATGGGGTGTGTAGATGTAGCGAAAGTAAAGGCGAGATGTACCGGTTGATCGAATCAAAGCGATGAATTGAAGACGCAGGGTCTGTTCAATATGCGAGAGAAGTGAGTGATAGATTAAGACGGTAGAACGTGAGTACGATAATGGTGACAATCAATTAACGACTGAAAAAGGGCAGGCGGGCCGAATTGCCCGTGCCCTAATGCAAGCGAGAGAAAGAGCAAAAGAAGCGATAGAAGCTCGGGCTGCTGCTGAGCCGAGTACGAGCGATAGATAGAAAGAAAGAAAGGCGCGAAACGAAGAGACAAAAGAACGGTTGCATAGGCTATTACAGTGAGTAATGATAAGCGGTTACAATATTTATATGCAGTGGGCAATGCAAATAGCAAACAAAGGTGGAACTACGTTATTTTGCGCCACTGGCTATTATTTGAGGAATTTGTTGGGGAATTTCAGGCTGGGAAACCAGACATACTCCCCCCGTTGAAAGCCTTACTTTCAACAGATGCTGACGGGTTTCACAGACGTCGATTGTGGCTGCCCAGCCGTTGGAGAAAGATTCTGGACCATGTAGCTGCAGGTCCAGCCAGTCCGAAAGCGTCAAAGAGCTGCGCTTCTGTTGGCACAACTGAACTTCTGCATGGACGCGACAATGACGAATTGTCCGAAAACGAGAATGAAGGCTGATCAGTAGCCGTTTCCAAAGCTACCGATACCCTTGGAAATTGTATGCGGCGTAGACACGGGGCAGACCGACGCTGAAGTGGAAGCTGCCAACCCACAATATTACCAATAGTAATTTTTGCTGATACTGTAGAAGGAGGAGACAGGTGGGGGAATCGATTAGCGATTTCGCGCCGAATCGAAGTATCCAGCGTCATGAACAGATAACACTACTCGACAAAATTAAACTTTTTATTTAGGCTGTGAACCAAAATTACTTTTTCTGATAGATTTCCGGATTTAAAAATTTGTATAGTACTTTATTATTTTTTTTATGTTGTCATTTTTTTTAAAGACTTTTTTAAAATCTGGTATTTTTTTAATGTTTTTTTTCAGAGGTAGTGCTTCTATTTTTCACATAACTTAAGTATCTTATATCTGGTTGCATAGACCTTTGCAGTTCTGAAAAGCTCACAAATGCAAGTATAAATCCGATCCAGACCGTTTGTATCTGCAGCTTAACGCCTGAAAGATATTAAGCTTTCAAATTCAATTTTCATCATTTTTTGCGGTATTTTTTTTCGAAATTTTGATTTAAAAAACTTGGGAAAATGCGAAAAAAAAAATATATTTTGGCCAACATTATTGATTTTAGATAGACGTCTAAGGTATTGCTCATCAAAATCTATGGATAAACGGTCAACTTGCAGCCGTTTGACCAAAACGACTCAAAACTAATTTTACCTGAAATTAGTGCTTCTATTTTTCACATAACTTAAGTATCTTATATCTGGTTGCATAGAACCTTGCAGTTCTGAAAAGCTGACAAATGCAACTATAAATCGTAGTCAGACACTTTGTATCTGCAGCTTAACGCCTGGAAGATATTAAGCTTTCACATTCAAATTTCATAATTTTTTGCGGGATTTTTTTTCGAAATTTTGACTTTAAAAACTCGGGAAAAGTCGAAAGAAAAATAATTCTTGGCCCGCATTTTTAGTTTTAGATAGACGCATTAATTAGGCGTCGTCTAAGGTATTGTTCATTAAAATCTATGGATAAACGGTGGAGCTAAAATTCGTTAACCAAACCTCAAAAGTGAAATATAGACAAAAAATACTTTTTGACAAAAATTCAACCCCTTTTCGTTTGCTTTGTTTCCAATTGGCAGTAGGGCCCGCAACCTTCCAAAAAGTATATAAGATACTTAAGTTATGTGAAAAATAGAAGCACTACCTCTGAAAAAAAAACATTAAAAAAATACCAAATTTCAAAAAATTCTTAAAAAACGAGAAGGAACGTGTGAGTCGCTTCTGAGGACGCGACTCTACTTATACCCGTACTCAGTCAGTATATACATTTTTGAGCATGATTTTTAAGAATTTTAGAATTAAAAAAAAATTTTACATATTACATTTTTTTGCTACATATGATATCTACATCTACATATACAATGTATATTCTACATCTAACATGTAGACTGTACATGTTCCAATTAGATTCTACATCTCCTCCGCTAGGGGTTGCTCGCGCACTGAACGCGGCAGAGTGTGCGAGCGAGAAGGAAAATGAGTTGCGTTGTTTGGAACGGGAGGGGGAGGGGAAGCAACTGAAAATGAATTTCTTCATTCTGGCTATAATTATGATCCGATCTAATTCAGATTCGGCAATATGGTAGTTATGGGCATTCTCTACGATACTGCGTTTTTAGTTTTATCGTATCTTTTAAACTGTGCCTGCCACAGATTTTCGTCCTTTGTGTGGGCGGAAGGGGGCGGGGCGAAATTTTGAAATACACTTGTAGCAGTGTGATATCACATGAGTCTGGAAACCAAATTTGGTTTCTCTAGCTCTTATAGTCTCTGAGATCCAGGCGCTCATCAAGACGGAAAGACGGACAGACGGACGGACAGACGGACATGGCTATATAGACTCGGCTATTGATGCTGATCAAGAATATATATACTTTATGGGGTCGGAAACGTTTCTTTCTCTGCGTTGCACACATCCACTTTTACCACAAATCTAATATACCCCTTAACTCTTTTTTGAGTACGGGTATAAAAACTACACCATAAAAAAAACCATAATTCGTTAAAAAAATGTTAAACTCCGAAATCTATCAGAAAAAGTTATTTTGGGCCACAGCCTAATTCTAGTGTTGACAGTGTATTCAGACATATCAGAACGTATAGCCCGAAAAGGTTCCTTACTACGAGAAAAAAAATTTGAAGATGAGGAAATAATTTGGCGAAACAAATTTTGCCTGCTCTGAGCCAGATGGGTCTAAAAAAGGAGTTAATATATTATTGAACGACAAAACAAAACCAACCAAAACACTACCCGACACGATTTTTCCTCAAGGAACAAACCCAATTTTTATACCCGTACTCAAAAAAGAGTTAAGGGGTATATTAGATTTGTGGTAAAAGTGGATGTGTGCAACGCAGAGAAGGAAACGTTTCCGACCCCATAAAGTATATATATTCTTGATCAGCATCAATAGCCGAGTCTATATAGCCATGTCCGTCTGTCCGTCCGTCTGTCCGTCCGTCCGTCTTGATGAGCGCCTGGATCTCAGAGACTATAAGAGCTAGAGAAACCAAATTTGGTTTCCAGACTCATGTGATATCACACTGCTACAAGTGTATTTCAAAATTTCGCCCCGCCCCCTTCCGCCCACACAAAGGACGAAAATCTGTGGCAGGCACAGTTTAAAAGATACGATAAAACTAAAAACGCAGTATCGTAGAGAATGCCCATGTCTACCAGATTGCCGAATCTGAATTAGATCGGATCATAATTATAGCCAGAATGAAGAAATTAATTTTCAGTTGCTTCCCCTCCCCCTCCCGTTCCAGACAACGCAACTCATTTTCCTTCTCGCTCGCACACTCTGCCGCGTTCAGTGCGTGAGCAACCCCTAGCGGAGGAGATGTAGAATATGAATGGAACATGTTCAATCTACATGTTAGATGTAGAATAGACATTGTATATGTAGATGTAGATAGCAGATGTAGCAAAAAAATGTAAAATGTAAAATTTTTTTTTTAATTCTAAAATTCTAAAAAATCATGCTCAAAAATGTATATGCTGACTGAGTACGGGTATAAGTAGAGTCGCGTCCCCAGAAGCGAATCACACGTTCCTTCTCGTTTCTTAAAGATTTGGGGCTTAGAAATGGTTTGATGATTTTTTTTTTTTTATGGCAGAACTTTTTTTAAAGAATTTTTGAAAACTGGTATTTTTTTTAAGCTTTTTTGGAATGCCTTTTGGAAGGTTGCGAGCCCAACTGCCAATTGAGAACAAAAAAAAACAAGCACTACCTCTGTTTCGTCATGTCGTCGTCTTAGTCAATGTTTTATGTTAAGATTATTTTGAATTGTTTTGAAGTCTAGTGTAAGTAGGTTAGGGCAAGGCGGGAGCGCAATAAAAGCTCGCTCAAGGCGAATTCGCCCCGCTTTGCCACCGTAGGTTAGTTAGGCATAGAATGAAGTGTAATGAATTTTTAGAATATAATCGTTGAAATTGAATTCGATCGAGCGCACCTACATTATTTCGTCCCCGCTTTTAACAAATCTTTACGCCACCCAAGTATTTCGGTTTTGTGATTAGAAAAACTATTCTAAATTTTCATGGCGCCCCCGGGTGGACGTAAAGAATAAATAAAAAGGCAACAAAGAAAAGTGACAGTGACACCGTGTAAAAACAGTGTAACAAAAATACGCCAACATTAGTTATAAATAATATAACTAATTAATTCTATATTATAGAATAAAAAGTATTGTATAGTTGCCCGTGTCGTGTGTGTATCAAATAAAAAAAGACTTGCCAAATCCATCGTGTCGGCCGCGCAATACCCTCACCGCCTGTTGCTGATCGTGGCTGCTACCCTGCCGCCATACCTGCTGCTTCACCGTTGCTGCTACCCTGCCTATACTTGCTGTTTCACCGCCATATCTGCTGCTTCCCAAACAGACCCCGTAGCTGCAACCTAGAAGACCTATGGCCCCTTGTGATTGCACGGACTGCAAGAGGAAAGTGGCAGCTGGACTTAAAGATCCGAACGCAGAGCCTGAGGTATTTGTGCAAAAAATTGAAAGCTAGAGCCGAAGACATACATAAATACATATATAAATTGTCTTGTGCTGGAAAAATTGCACCTCGCTTTCAATTCTTGGCACAGCCGTATGATATAGTAGAGTTTGATTTGCATGCATTTAATTTATTAGTGCACATACATACATATATAACACCATATAACACATATGTACAAAAACCATACCATACTCTATTTGAACCGCTATTTGGACGCACAATTATATATATATCGTTTACCGCAATCACTGTCGCCCCCTCTTTCCCCTCTCGTTGTGTGAAATTCGCCAAAAAGTTGGTTCGTTAACCCAAGCCGCGGTGTATAACACTTACTTCCATACATACATACATACATACAAGCAGCTGCACCGGTGCATTCTTTTCGTCTCTCGCTTTCGCTTATCCACCGTT
Source organism: Drosophila obscura (assembly GCF_018151105.1). Classification (NCBI taxonomy): domain Eukaryota; kingdom Metazoa; phylum Arthropoda; class Insecta; order Diptera; family Drosophilidae; genus Drosophila; species Drosophila obscura. Next base: position 3,526,095 of record NW_024542848.1, on the reverse strand, counting down.
GCTTGCTGTGTATTTGGTGGGAGAATTTCGTTGCCGCGCTTGATCAAAACGGAGCGCCAAGTGACGCGCTACCCTGTTTTTCGATGGTATATTGTTTTTCTTGTCACTTCGCAAGTGACGCGCTACCCTGCATTCTTAGGGTATATTGTTTTGGCTCTCAGTTGGAAAGTGACGCGCTACCCTACATTCTTAGGGTATATATCTTTCGGCTCTCACTTGGAAAATTACGAGCTACTCTACAGTGTGAGGGTATATCGTTTTGGCTGTCACTTGCAACCAACTATACACCTCGTGCCTCGACATTCAATTATTGTCGTTCTCGATTTTCGTTCTTGTTTGAACATTTATTATTTCTTTATCTACAAAAATATTGGTTTTCGTCGCGTAGATTATAAATAGTAAAATGGCACAAGAAAATAAGTCTGTTCTCGATGACTTAAAAAGTAAGCTCAGAAACCGAGTCAAAAGCATTCGCCGCTTAGAGGATCGTTTAGAGGGTGGGTCGATTCCATTGCAATTGACAGAGCTACAATGCAGACTCGATGTTCTGAATTCTGCTATTAACAAGGCCAACCTATTGCAGGAGCAAATAGAAGAAATTGATAGCAAAGATGAATTTGGAGCCGAGCTGGAAGAAATGGCCATTGTAACCAAGGCAAAGATAATGTCACTTATCGATGCCTTGAAGCTAACAAGCGATCCGCCGCCCTCGGTATCAGCTTCTACAGCCCCAACTCGTGCTCGACTTCCGAAATTGGCACTACCAAAATTTAGTGGTAAATATTCGGAGTTTAAAAATTTTATTAGCCTTTTTGAGACTCTTGTTCATAATGATGAGAGTGTACCGGTGATCGAAAAATTTAATCATTTAATTTCGTGCCTCTCTAATGAAGCATTAGGAACAATAAAGGCGTTCCAAGTCACCGAGGCCAATTATGCAAAGGCCATGGACAACCTAAAGCGAGTATATGACAACGAATGTCTAATATTCTCGAACCAAATCTCCGCACTGTTTAATCTGCCAAAAATCTCGCAACAGTCCGCATCGTCCCTAAGAAGCCTCATCGATACAGTGTCATCGATCTATGGTTCATTATTATCGATAGGAGACGATACGAAGATTTCGAATGCAATGCTCATTCATCTCGTTTTGAACAGAGTCGACCCAGTGACTAGACAGAAGTGGGAAGAACAGCTTGACTTCGAAAAGCTGCGGCTTTGGTCCGACTTTGAAAAAGTTTTAAATCGTCGATACCAGCATTTGTCTACGGAAGAGTCGACAAAGCCAAGGCAAGAAAAAGTCATGCCAAGCAAGTCGCACAATCGCAGTTCATTTGCTTGTTCTTCCACTCCCCCCAACAGTAGAGCTCAGCGAACATGCAGCTATTGCAATTCGGGAGACCATGTAGTGGCCAACTGCACGCCATTTTCACGTCTCTCGGTTATGCAAAGGTTCGAGTTCACAAAGTCTGCGTCCTTATGTATAAATTGTCTGCAAAAGGGTCACACTGTTGTAAGATGCAAGGTCGCCAAATGTCGAGTTTGTGGCTGCTCACATCACACATTGTTGCATCGATACACAGTGACTGATAATAGTCTCGCGTTGCCGCCACCCCCAGAGAGTTCGTCTCCTCCTTTAAATCAGGACCACCCTTCCACCTCTCATGCTCTGCATGCGACTTCGTTGGACAGGGTGATTTTGGCTACGTCGATCGTAAGTGTCAGAGCAAAAAATGGTGAACACATTTTGGCCAGAGCTCTCCTTGACTCTGGATCCCAAACAAACTTCATCACGGAAGACCTCGCCCACCGCTTACAGATCCGTAGAGAGGAGTCGTGTATTACCTTGCTTGGTATTGGTGAATCCAATTCTCAAGTAAAGAATAAAATACACACTGTGGTGAAGTCGCGCATAAATGGTAGTGAGTTCTCCTTTGATTTTTGGATCCTGAAATCAATTTCAGGTTATCATCCTGACCAGTCAGTTAATGTAACTGATTGGAAAATCCCAGAGAACCTACCACTGGCAGACCCCTATTTCTACAAGCCACAAAGAATAGACATGCTGATTGGAGCTGAATCATTCTTTGAGTTATTAGCTGTTGGTCAAATCAAGCAAGGTCCTGACTATCCAACTCTTCAGAAGACCCTTCTTGGCTGGGTTGTTTCGGGAAAATATGTTTCCAAAAGTTCTGCCCCCCAAACGGCAAACAGTTTGAGTTGCAGTGAAGAGCTGTTAGTTTCCATTGACAGGACCTTGCAAAAATTCTGGTCACTGGAAGAAATGCCCTCTCCAAAGAAAATTATTTCGCCTGAGCACACGTTATGTGAAAATCACTTTCGGAAGACGACTCAGGTATTGCCATCAGGTCGGTTTGAAGTAAGGCTGCCGTTTAAATCAGATCCAAATTGTTTGGGCAACTCCTTTGAGGTTGCTAAACGGCGGTTTTTGTCGCTCGAAAGAAGATTGTCTCGTGACCCTGAGTTGAAGAAAATGTACTTGGAATTCATGGAAGAGTACCTCTCCTTAGGTCATATGTCACCGACTGACAATACGGTTCCTTCTACTCCACACTACGTAATTCCACATCAGTGTGTCCTTCGGCCCCATAGTACGTCCACCAAGCTTCGCGTCGTGTTCGATGCGTCGTCGAAGACGTCCTCTCAGGTGGCCTTGAATGAGATTCTGATGGTCGGACCGACCATTCAAGAGGAATTATACTCAACACTGCTCCGCTTCCGTCTGCACAGGTTCGCCCTGTCTGCCGATGTGAAAAAGATGTATCGCCAAGTGATGGTGAATGAAGCGGATAGGCAGTTTCAGATGATAGTGTGGAGAAGAGACCCATCTGAGTCCTTGAGATTATACAGCTTAACACCGTGACTTATGGGACTGGACCAGCCCCTTTTTTGGCTATCCGGTGTTTAAAAAGGTTGAGTGAGTCTGTGAAGCTATCATTCCCTAAAGCTGCTGACGTTATTGGGTCCGACTTTTACGTTGATGACATGTTGACTGGTGCTGCATGCGTAGAGGAGCTAAGGGCAATTAAGTCCGAAGTATCTCAGGTTCTTCAGACCGCAGGGTTTGAGTTAGCGAAGTGGTTTTCGAACTCACCTGAAATCACACCATCTGAGAGCACAGCAAAACCCATAACGATCTCGGATTCAGAATCGACTAAGGCGTTAGGAATCTCATGGTTGCCTAAGGAAGATGCCTTTCAGTTTAAAATTGACAATGAAGTCATGGGTCTCCGAGCGACAAAACGGAACATACTGTCGGTGACATCGAAGCGGTTCGACCCCCTTGGATTGTTAAGTCCTATCGTCATAAAGGGCAAGATCCTATTGCAGGAACTTTGGCTTAACAAACTAGATTGGGATGAGTCGATTCCGATGCATTTGGAAACAGCATGGAATATGTTGAAAAATACACTGTCTCAATTGGAAGAGAGCATGCGTCTATGTCCGTAGCAGAACTGCAGAAGGTTTAAAAATATCATTGTTGACTTCAAAGTCCAAAGTAGCGCCGCTCAAGACCAAAACGCTCCCACGGCTTGAGTTATGTGCCGCTCACCTTCTCGCGGATCTCTGGAATCAAGCCCCTATTAAAGGTCCTTATCGAACGAGCTGTTTATTGGTCAGACTCTGAAGTAACTCTTCACTGGATTCGGTCGCATCCATCTTCGTTGTCGACGTTCGTTTCGAATAGGGTGGCTGAGATTCAGGAGTGGTCAGATGAAGCTACGTGGCGGCATGTCCCTACAAAACAGAACCCTGCAGATATTGTGTCAAGAGGTTGTGACGTCAAAGAAATCGTCCTGTCAATCTGGTTTGAAGGACCATCATTTTTGAAGGATGAAGAAGAGACCTGGCCAAAAAACCCTCATTTCGAGCCTACAGAAGATGTCGAGCTGGAGAAGAGGAAGAACGCGGTCGGGCTGACCGCTGCGGTAGAAATTTCGGATTTGGTAGATGTCATCGAGGGATTCTCGTCACACCTCAAGCTGCTTAGAGTGTTTTGTTATATGTTCCGCTTTATAAAAAAATGTAAGAACCCGAGCATAACGTTTGAAAAAACGGTTTCACCAACCGAGTATGATGAAGCCTTTCGCAAAATTGTTGAAGTTATCCAACATCACGAGTATCGTGAGGAAATCGAGAAAGTTCGGAAAGGATCTAGAGTTGGTCCTAGTCTTCAGCGGTTGAACCCTTTCATCCATGAAGACACTGGTACTTGGTGTACTTTTTCGTTGTTGAGAGTAGGGGGGCGACTAGCTAAAGGTCCTATATCATACGATGCCAAGTTTCCATTGCTTTTGACGAAGCGTTCGCAATTCGTGCGGAGCTATGTTCGTCATCTGCACCATATCAAATTTCATGTCGGCCCACGAGCACTTGTGAGCATCCTTCGACAGAGTGTTTGGATCGTAAACGCTCAGGAGGTCTGCAGTCAGACAGTTCGATCGTGTATCCGCTGCTTTAAATGCAAGCCTCGACTGCTGACGCAACTGATGGGAAATTTACCCGCAGACCGGCTCCGTGCTCTCCGCCCATTTTCAATTTGCGGCGTTGATTTTTGTGGACGCGTCTCGACGACATTGAAAATTCGAGGAAGGCCCCCATACAAGTCCTATATCGCGCTTTTTGTTTGTTTTGCGTCCAAAGCGGTTCACTTAGAACTTGTATCCGACTTGACCACTGACTCTTTTTTATTGGCTTTCCAAAGGTTCGTTGGGCGCCGAGGATATCCCCAGATCGTCCATTGCGACAACGGGACGAATTTCGTCGGAGCGAGCCGCCACCTCAGCGCTCTGCAGAAGGCGCTCGAGGACGGGGCGGACGCAGTTCGCGAATTCGCGTCAAGAAAAGGATGCGAATTTGCGTTCATACCGCCTCGAGCGCCGCACATGGGAGGACTCTGGGAGGCAGGTGTCAAGTCTGCGAAGAGCCTACTCCTACGGGCGGTAGGCAGCGCGCTCTTGACCGCCGAAGAGCTCGCCACAGTCCTCGTCGGGATCGAGGCCGTCCTGAACTCCAGGCCGCTGGGAGCCCTCAGCCAGGAACCCAGCGACGGCGAGGCACTCACGCCCGAGCACCTGCTGACAGGCGGGTCGCTCATCGCCCCCCCAGCACTGCGGACTCCGGACCAGGAGGGTCTCAGCTGCTTGCGGCGATGGCAACTTGCCTCGTCAGTCAGGCAAGCGTTTTGGCGGCGATGGTCCAAGGAATATGTCCTGGGACTTCAAATTCGGGGCAAGTGGCACCAGCGGAAACCCGACGTCAAGGAGGGAGACCTCGTCCTCGTGGCCGAGGACAACATGCCTCCACAGGAGTGGCTCCTCGGGAGGGTGATCGCCACGCACGCCGGGGAGGACGGCATGGTCAGGGTCGTCGACCTTAGGAGGAGCGATGGTGGCATTTTTCGGCGGGCCATCCACAAGTTGGCGCCGCTACCAATGGGTTGAAGCCGCTCAGGCCTTCAGGGGGGCCGGTGTTTCGTCATGTCGTCGTCTTAGTCAATGTTTTATGTTAAGATTATTTTGAATTGTTTTGAAGTCTAGTGTAAGTAGGTTAGGGCAAGGCGGGAGCGCAATAAAAGCTCGCAATAACCCTCGGTGGCTCTTGCCACCGTAGGTTAGTTAGGCATAGAATGAAGTGTAATGAATTTTTAGAATATAATCGTTGAAATTGAATTCGATCGAGCGCACCTACATTATTTCGTCCCCGCTTTTAATAAATCTTTACGCCACCCAAGTATTTCGGTTTTGTGATTAGAAAAACTATTCTAAATTTTCAACCTCTGAAAAAAGCTTTAAAAAAAATACCAGACTTCAAAAATTCTTTAAAAAAAAGTTCTGCCATAGAAAAAAACCATAATTCTTTGAAAAAATTTAAAGCCCCATATCTATCAGAAAAAATCGGTTTGGATCCTTGAAGAAAAGCAAAGTTCGATTTTGTCGGGTAGTGTAATTCGACGTCCAGTACAATAAAATGTTTAACCACCGAGGCGGTAGCCTTATGGTCTGGGGCTGTGTTTTTTTTTGCATGGCGTTGAGCCGATTCATCGCAAAACTGATCCTATGACCAAATTCAGGTATAAAAACATAATGACTGACATTATGCAACTATATGCTAAGGAAAACATGTCCTTGAGGTGGGTCTTTCAACAGGACAACGACTCTAAACACACCGCAAGGCTGGTCAAGGCTGTGTTGAATTGGCCAAGTCAATCTCCTGACTAAAACCCAATATACAGCCTATGGGGGGACTTGAAAAATCGCGTTGGCACAAATACATTTCGAAACTCCGAAGGTAGGCCTGTCTCCAGCACCGCGGAAAATTGCGGCAAGGAATTTGCTAGTTATTCCGCGAGGGTGTCGAACATAGCTAAAACAGGGTTGATGAATCAGCTGTGTTTTGTTAACAGAGCCAAGTGATTGTGTCGGTGGCGGCATATATTTTTGCACAACAAAAAAGAATAATTTGCATCTCTCTTTTATGTTTTGCGCACAGTTTTTGCCTGCATCTTGAATCATTCACTTCAGGAATAACTGTTGAACATATATTCCTGAGCTGGGTGTCAGCTGTTCTCTCGGTCCATATACGGTCCCGATAGGCAACTATCGATATAAATCTGTGGATTCCACTCGTGTTGCTGGATACACACTCCAGGAAAACGTAAACGAATAATTCCTGCCACAGTGTTTTTTATATGGAGTTTGACAGGAATTTTTCGATTCCGCGGTGCTGGATACTATGCTTAAGCAGGGAAAGTCCCTGATTGTTTTTGTGCGGGTTTAAATAAGTTAAGTGTTCTGCATGAACCAACAGACCCGGACGAAATCGATAACCTAATAAGATCTCACCATAAGAACAACAATTACAGGGGTATCGACGAAATGAACCAACACCTGAAAAGGGAAATTCATGTGCCCCAACTAAAATTCCCGATTTCCCAGGTAGTCCGAGGCTTCGAGGTCTGTCTAACTCTTAAATACGATAGGCAATCCCAGAAACCACCCTTGTATTTGTATTACCAGAATAACCGAGCGGGTCTTTAGATATTATTCACACGGACTTTTACACAATTAACAATAACTACCACTTAAAAATCATCGATAAAAGGAAAGAACTACAATTGGCACAAGACCATGACGAAATACTTTCAGAATCCATAATAACCTACAACAATGCAAAGAAAACAGGAGAAATAAAGTAAAACCTCGTTTCAGTAAGCATATATGATCATGGCACAACATTAAGTACAATAAAAAGACAGATGTTACATATGCAAAAAGTTAGAAGACTTACAAAGACACCAAACGATATAGAACTTACACACAACTACTCAACTACGCAACTACTCATTAACTGATACATAAAATACCATTTCCTACAGGTTAACGCTAGGGAACATTTTCGACATTTTGGACAAGGACCAACCGTCAATAAAAGTTAACTTGGGTCCAGCTAGAGTGGTAAATTCGTTTAAAATCATAAATCGCATTATCCATCTAGAGGATTATGAGGCGACAGCTGAAAACATCGGTAAGGTAATAAACAGCTTACCAAGCAATAACGAGTTCACAGACCTTAAGTTGAACCTTGTTATGATCCGCCTTTTTGCCGCCCTGATCTATCGTTCCCGGCTAGCTCTCGGGGAAGTCAGGGGTGTTTTCGACCCGATAAACCAAGGGACGGATTATACAAAAAAAAAATACTACAAATAAACAATGAAAAAAACTTGATGGGCTTAAAAGAGTTGGCACTCTTTTAGCGGGGGCAGTCGGTGCCCTTACCCTTAGCGGGGCCCTCCTTTCCATGAGCGTTGCCAAAAAGTTGCGCTCCCATTTCGTTTGTATCTTGGTTTCGCCCTTCTCCCCGCTCTCGTCCGCCCCACTACAGGTGTCTACTCACTCATTTTTTTTTTCTTCTTTTCAATGCATATTTTATAAATCTTACTAATCCTACGTAACATTACATTAACATTTGAATTTGACTCATAAACAGAAAAAACGGAAAATACTAATAAACAAAAAAATACTGACAAAACGAAAGAAAAGACGAAAGCTATTCCGCCCCAGTTAGCAGACCCATTTTATCGCCAACAAGCGACCTTAACCAGCTGAAAATTAAATTAAATAAATGATCTTAACTAAAAAGAGCTCTTGTTAGTGATTTCAATAAATTGGGGAGGGGTATGTCGTTCGGGGGGGAGGAATAGTCTCCGTTTACATTACATTTTTTATACCCGTACTAAAAAAGAGTCAAGGGTATATTAGATTTGTGGTAAAAGTGGATGTGTGCAACGCAGAGAAGGAAACGTTTCCGACCCCATAAAGTATATATATTCTTGATCAGCATCAATAGCCGAGTCGATATAGCCATGTCCGTCTCTCCGTCCGTCCATCTTGTTGAGCGCCTGGATCTCAGAGACTATAAAAGCTAGAGCAAGCAAATTTTGTTTCCAGACTCATGTGATATCACACTGCTACAAGTGTATTTCAAAATTTCGCCCCGCCCGTTTCCGCCATCACATAGAACGAAAACCTGTGGCAGGCACATTTTTAAAGATACGATAAAACTAAAACGCAGTATCGTAGAGAATGACCATATCTACCATACTGCCGAATCTGAATAACATCGGACCTACCCGTACCTTTCGTCCGTTTCGTTTACCCTTCTGTAGGTCTAATTACGCTCAACACGACCCTTTTCGAATCTTATGCTCTAATTATAATAATCTTTATCACACCCTATACCCTGAATTATCCCTTAAAATTATAGCCAGTAAGATATACCTGTTCTTACAATCCACTAATTTTTAATTATTTCCTATACCCACTTTTTTTTTCCTTTAATTTTAATCATAATGTATGTTAGCAGATAGTTGCTAGTCTTCTATAAATAAATAAAATAAATAATTATAGCCAGAATGAAGAAATTTTCAGTTGTTTCCCCTGCCAACGACCACGCTACTCATTTTCCTTCTCGCTCGCACACTCTGCAGCGTTCAGTGCGCGAGCAACCCCTAGCAGAGGAGATGTAGAATCTAAATGGTATATGTATAATCTGCATGTTAGATGTAGAATATACATAGTATATGGAGATGTAGATAACAAATGTAGAAAAAAACGTAAAATAATTAACATTTTTTTTTAATTCTAAGAAATTATAAGCTCAAAAGGGTGGAGAGAGTTTAACAAACCATGATTCCCATGGCTCAACACCAACGAATTCGAAGACGCAGCACGGGTCGAAAGACAGAATGACGTCGACCGAAGAAAGAAAGAAAAGCCGGTGACCGGCAAAAGGGGGCTTACGCAATAGGTATCGATAACAATATTAAATAAATAAATATTCCTCAAAATATATTAACGAAATTCCTTTCCCACGGTACCGGTGCACACCGATATATATTTATATATAATATATAAGTATATATTTATGTAAGAACCTCCCAACATTCCGAAATAGAAATAAGATATCTGTAAGACATGGGTGGGAAAATTTATGACCGGCCGATCCATAAAAGGCACTGCATGGCGTGGAGACGCGACAGTCGATCGGGAGTCCATCAGCCATAGCAGTCAGGCAAATAACAAACACGCAAACCGGCAGTCCATCAGCAGAACTACAATGCACGTCGCGATCAGTCGGTCAACATAATAACCCGAAAAAATAAAGAAACCCATTAAAATTCAAAGAACCAAAAAGTTTTTTTTTTTTTGTATTACGCGGGAGTCCATCAGCCATAGCAGTCAGGCAAATAACAAACACGCAAATCGGCAGTCCATCAGCATAACTACAATGCACGTATTACGCGGGGTTTTATTTATCGAATCTTCCCTATTAGAGACTTACGACAAGTATACAAATCTTAGCCTAATATATTTATTTAATTAATTACACTTAATTACTTAGAGTACGTCCCTAGCTAAGTATTATTGCTGGGTGGGAAGGTCTCTTCACCGGAGTCGTGTATGGCTAGTGTGCCAAGTTAAAGACTGCGCAAGTCTATTAGGATGGGCTTGAAGCTTGGCCTGGGACTTTGCTTTCACTTTGGCAATTTCATCTTTAACTGATCCTACATTTAAGTCTTTATGGATATTTTCATTCCGTATGTACCATGGTGCCCCAGTGATAGTTCTTAGTATCTTCGATTGAGTTCTCTGGATTATTTCTAAATTACTAACGCAAGCATTTTCCCATAGCTCGGAGCCGTATGTCCAGATGGGTTTGAGAACTGCATTGTACAAAAGTACTTTGTACTCCAGTTTTAGTGGTGAACGGGTGTTTATTAGCCAATGTAGATTACTAGCTTTAAATTTAAGTAGATTTCTCTTCGCTTCGATGTGTTTACGCCAAGTAAGCCTTCTATCCAGATGAACACCAAGGTATGTTACTTCGGTGGTTTGTGGAATGTTGATATTGTTCAGACATAATGGAGGGCAAGTTTGTCTGTTTAACGTAAAGGTGACATGTTTGCACTTTTGCTCATTTGCATGTATACACCAGTCTGCTAACCATTTTTCTAAGGCCACGAGATGAGATGATAAGTGTTCAGTGGCCCTTCTTGGGCACTTGGAGCGACTTGTTGTTGTCAGGCTGTTTGTCGTACTGCGAAACTTCTTTGCTGTAGGTATGACTCCAATATTCCATGGATGTTCTGTGGAAGTAATATTTTGATTTTGTGGATTAAGCCATCTAACCAAACGCGATCGAAAGCCTGTTCGACATCCAGAAAAACAGCGGAGCAATACTCAAATGCATTTCGTATCTCAGAGGTTATACGGTTTACTTGTTCAATGGTTCCGTGTTTTTCGCGAAATCCAAATTGGTGAGTCGGGATGGCACCGTTGATGTGTAGGTGTTGCTTGATACGATTCAGGAGCAGCTTCTCAAATATCTTTGATAGGCACGGCAGTAGGCTGATAGGTCTATATGATGATGGCTTGGACTTGTCTTTTCCGGCTTTATGGAACATTGTGATGACTGATTTCGTCCATTCTTGGGGATAATAGCCCCATTTCATCATGCTGTTGAATATCACAGTAAGGAAATACACTGCACAGCTCGGCAATTCTATGATCATTTTAGGGGAGATGAAATCGTGGCCCGGAGCTTTCTTTTGCTTTGAGATTTGGTCTTTAATGACCCTTGTGACTTCTCCTGATTGGAATATGATAGGTGGAGTAGCTTCGGGATTGTTGGTTGGTGGGAGCACAAAGCTATTTGTTGCTGGGTGTGGTTTGAAAACGTTTTCTAGATGGACGGCAAATGTATTTGCCTTCTCTTTGTTGCTGCGAGCCCACTCTCCTGTTTGTGTACGCAAAGGTGATTCACACTCGATTGGTGGGCATACGCCTGATTTTGCTTTCCACAGTGGGAATCGTTTGCTAGTTGGGGAGAGTTGCTCCATATAGGATATCTGAGCTCGGTTTTTTTCATCTTCTAGGGCTCTGCATAGTAGGTGGTTGGCTATTTTTAGCCGCTCTTTCGAGGCAGGTGATCTGTGTGCTTGCCACTCTCGGCGAAGCCTTCTTTTATCGCGTAGCAGCACTTCAATGTGCCTAGAAATACGACTGCTGTTGGAAAGTTTATTAGATGCTAATATTGGTGTTGAGTGTTTTGCCGCCAGTGACATTGAGGATACCAATGCTTCGACTGACCTATCAATGTCATCTTTACAATTGTTTTGTAGGAGGGTGGATGTTGGTCGTTCCCACAGTTCGGATTCCCAATAAATAAAAAGGCGGGGGCGTCAACTATAATTGGCGTGTATTTGGCGTGCACAAAGCCGAGGGCTGAAGACGGTTTTAGATAGGCGCGTAGGTGTCGAGAGACTGTTCTCTCCCACTCGGCCTACGGCTAGCGCCCGTGATGGAGCGCCGAGTGGATCGCGTCCACGCCGCGCGAGAGCGAAGGGCATGGGAGAGCGCGCGAGCTAACAGAGCGCTGTTAACCGCGCTGCTGCCCTAAACATCCTCCCCCCCCTTGCAGGACTGCAACATCACCTCCTATGGCTGCGTACAGGCCCCGGACACAATCCATCCGAAAACGGTGCTTTGGGCCACTGGAAGGCGGTCTCCTCGAGCAAGGAACCCGGGTTGGATCACCTTCTGGTAGACATCCGCTCCCAATACTAGAGAGACGGTGGCCGGGCGATGGAAATGCTCATTGGCAAGGCTGATGTCGTTGAACCTGACCCGAGTCGCCTCGCTCAAGGGTCGCAGCGGCGTGCGGACGCGTAAGCGGGGCGCCAGTTTGAGGACCACGTCCAATTGGACATCGCCGGTCCTGGCGCGGATAATAGCTGTGGCCACCTTCTCCGCTCCGATGCGCGTGCTGGGCAACGTTAAGTCGGCGGCCAAGGAAGCGTCAATGCAGCTCACAGGCGTGCATGGTTCGATGAGCGCCGTTGTCTCGTGGGTTTTCGTTCCCGTGTCCAAGACCACTCGGGCTGTCGGGAGGCAGTTGGTGCTTCGGTGGTGGAACAGCGTATCGACCGATGGAGCCGGATGACCCACGATGGGTCGGCGATCGGCTCGTGACACTGGAGCTGGAGACGGACCTGGAGTCACGGCTGACGACTCCGAGCGGGCTGGGCGCTGAGAGGACCACGTCTTTGGGCGTCTTGCGGGAACCCGTTGGCGGCGATCGGCTCGGGACACCGGAGCTGGAGACGGACCTGGAGTCGCGGCCGACGACTTTGAGCGGGCTGGCCGCCGGGAGGGCCCCGGCTTGGGGCGTCTTTCCGGAGAACGGGGGCGGCGATCGGCTCGGGACACCGGAGCTGGAGACGGAGCTGGAGACGGAGCTGGCGACTCCGAGCGGGCTGGGCGCTGGGACGGTCGCATGTGGAGCAGCGTGTGATGGTCCTTGTGGCACACCTTGCACCAGCCACCACTTCGGCAATCCTTGCCAGAGTGCTGATGAGCCAGGCAGTTCCGGCAGTATTTGTTTACCAGCACGGCTCGGAGCCTCTTCGCCACGCTTAGCTTGAGGAAGCTACGGCAGTCTCGTAGTGGATGGCTTCCGGAGCAGACTCGGCAGCGGTAGGTAGCTTGTACTCGGGAGCGTCTGCTCCCTGAGGTGTGATTGACACGGGGTTGTGGAGCATTCAGGATCTGGATGCAAAATGAACTGGTTCGGAAAAGAAGAATCGGAGAAGCATTAGCAACGTGCTAGGAACAGGTGACAGACACTTCTCTAAGTACTGTTGGAAGAACAAACGAGGGTTTTTTGGAGGCGAAAAGAAACTTGGATGGAATAGAAGACACGGAGAGGCATTACTAAACGGGCTAGGCACAGGACGCCTTCCGTTATTGTTGTACGGGACGAGGGAGTTCCCCCGGAAGGAGAACGACTTTTGCGACCGGGCGTTTGAGCACACCGCGGGCAGTAAGAATGTCTACCACCCGAACCCTGTTATCGGCGCCGGGATACACGGACTGTACTCTTCCGAGTCGCCAGTCGTTAGAAGGCAGGTTATCTTCTTTCGCGATAACCATATCGCCGATCTGAAGATTGGGCATATCCGTCTTCCACTTGTTGCGCTTGTGGAGTTCCTTGAGGTACTCATCCTTCCACCTCTGGCAGAACTGCTGGTTGAGGGCCTTCAAATGCTGCCACCGATTAATGATCGACTGGAGGTTCTCTTTAATTTCGGGCTCTGCGGTCGCCATTAACGGTCCTCCGATAAGGAAGTGCCCTGGAGTGAGGGCCAGCAACTCTGTCGGACTTTCGGACATAGGTGAGAGTGGCCTGGAATTTAGGCATGCTTCAATCCTAGCGAGCAGCGTCGAGAGCTCCTCAAAGGTATATTTCCGGGTGGACGTGGCTTTGTAGAAGAGCGTTTTAAAACTCTTTACGCCGGCTTCCCAAAGGCCCCCCATATATGGAGCTCCTGGCGGGATGAAACGCCATGCAACCCGTTGATGGCTGTATGCCTCAGTCACCGAATCCTGGAACGCCTCTAGAAAGTCCCGAGAAAGTACAGTTGCTGCTCCCACGAAAGTTTTTCCATTGTCGGAATGGATACGCTGCGGACAACCTCGTCTAGCGACGAAGCGAGCGAAAGCTGCTAGAAACTTCTCGGTGGTCAGGTCGGAAGTAGCCTCCAAGTGAATGGCCTTCGTGGAAAAACATACAAATACGCACACATAACCCTTGGTGTTGTCAGAAGAAGTGTGTGTGTCAAACAGTGCGGACGCGTTTTTCCTGGTGCTCCCGAACGGACGGCAAATTTGCCGATTTCCCTGCAGGAAAAGAGCGCAGATTGAAGAAAGTAAAACACGTGAGATCGGTACATACCGAGGAAGCCTCCAAAGCATGGACAACGCAGCCTCTGCAACCCCAAGACGGCGAGAAAGATGAAACTCAGGACGTTGACCAGGGGGGAGGGGTGAGATTATCCTCCTTTTTCTTTGCTCTCTCTCTCTCCTCTATCACTTGTTGCACTTGTGATTTGTTGTTTAATTGTCATCTTTGTATCTGACTGTGCCTTCACGTCCCGCTCCGATATTCACTCGTCATGCCAGCTGATCGAGCCGTCAGCTGTGGACCAGTGCACGGAAGCGGCCCGACAAAAAGCTACCGACAAACTCCGGCAGAGGGCGCCACTCATGATCTACACCTACGTACGTAGACCATGAGACCTAAATGGCCCCAGCATAACTACTGCGGTCACGATGACACTGCCTACACTGCATATACCTGCATATACATGTATATATACACACACGGATGTTAGGTGCCCCCCACCAACAGATGGCGCCAGATGCAACGGCGGCAGCCACCGCCTTGCAGGCAAACAGAAGCCTGTGAACCTTGCCCTAGCAAGGCTCATTGGGACCCCAGCCCAGTAAGGTCCCAATTATGGTATACTGGAAGCCCCGTTATTGAACTGTAGACAACAGGCTGACGGATTGCAGCATTCTGGCACCTGAGTAAGCCGAGTGATATCGTGCCGAAATGGCTGCTGGGCCAATGCTGCAGCTGCCCCCGTCCCGTTAAAACCTTGGCAGGCCTTAGGAAACGTTTGCTCCCGTCGCCACCCGCCTGGCCGTGCAGGCCCAGTTGACAATGTCCTGGCTAGTACTGATCTGGCTCTGAACCCCAGACCCCATGAAGGCTGGAGTCAACCCTCGCGTGGACCTCACTCTAAAGATAGGGGGGACCCATTTACAAAAAAAATGAACACACCAACCACAAACAAAACCGGAAGCAAAGAGGAGGAACAGGAAATCGCATTTACCAAGTCGCGGAAAATGACGCGAACACCGCCGATGGGATCGGAGCCCCCCACAATACTGGAGAATAAGAGCGAACTGGAGTCCGATACTCCAAAAAGATGTAGAGCATCGGCAAGCCCGGAATCCCCACCGAGGAGGACACCATCAAAAAGGGCGAAGGGCAATGCACCTTCATGCAGGACGCAGCTCAACAAGTTGGGAAGCATCCTGGACGAACTTATTTACTTGGTAAATGAAAAGAGGCCCATCGTGAGGACGATCAATCGAGGAATGAAGGACTCATTGGCCCAAATGAAGCACATCCAGGTTGCAGTCAGCGAGAAGCTGCACGAAGAGGAGCAGGTAGACGCCATCTGCACGAAATGCCTGGAAAGGAATCGCGTGGAATGGAAGGAACCCGACGCCACCGACACACGGAAGGAGAAGCAGCCGAAGCCCGACAAGCGCCCCGAGCGTGGCCCCGCAGAAAAACGCGTGGCGGAAGCCAGACCAAGGCTGGCCGAAACACCCCAGCAGAGAACACGGAAAAAAAGAAGCACAAAGAGCCCAGAGCGGAAGCGGCTGGTGAATCAGCCCAGGAGAACACAGAGGCCAGATGCACTGGTCGTTAAGTGCAAAGACCAGGAGTCATATGCTGAGGTACTCAGGGCGGTGAAGTCCGATAAAGCGATCCTCGAGTTCAGAGACTCGGTATCCGCAATTCGACGAACCGCTGCAGGGGAGCTCCTCCTGCAGATGGGGAAGCACGGGGACGGCGCCACTGCAAAACTCCTCAAGGCAGTCCAGACGAAGGTGGGCAATATCGCTGAGGTCAAGGCTATCTCCGAGAAGGTTCTGATTGAGGTCAGGGACATATCGGAGTGGACAACGCCGGAAGAAGTGCTCGAAGCCATCTTCGCTAAGATAGACGGAGACTTGCCGACCGAGTCAGCCCGAAACTCCGGAAAGCATACCGTGGAACGCTGACGGCGAACATCCTTCTACCCAGAGAAGCAGCGGACAAGCTGCTTCATGAGGGAAAAGTTCGCATTGGATGGTCGGTATGCCGAATCCGGCAGAAGAACGAACCCAGGAGGTGCTTCAAGTGCCTAGCATTTGGACATATCGCGGCAAGATGCAGGAGTAGCCACGACGTAACAAGCAAATGCTTTAATTGTGGAGGTACGCAGCACAACTCGAGGGACTGCAAACAGACGCCCGCCTGCATCTTATGCACAAGAGCAAGACTAGAAGACACGGCACATGGCACCCTCAGTAGGGCATGCCCATATATGTCAAGGCAGCAAACACACACACTAATGGGCAAAATTAAGTTCCTGCAGCTTAATTTGAACCACTGCAGAGCGGCACAGGACCTGCTCATGCAGACAGTGAGAGAAGAGGACGTCGACGTCGCCATCTTGAGTGAGCCACACCATGCGATGCAACCAGACGTATGGTTACAGAATACAAACTCAAATTATGGAGCAGCTATCTGGAGCTGTGGAACCTCGCCACAAGGCATAAGCGCCCGTCATACGTCAGTGGGGTACGTCAGAGCAAAGATTGCCGGCATCCACATATATAGCTGCTACATTGCCCCGAGCATAGAACTGGAAGAGTACGCCAACATACTCGAAGACCTAGCGGAAGATGCACGCAGTTGTTCCCCAGTGATCATTGCTGGCGATTTCAACGCATGGGCGACCGAGTGGGGAAGCACAAGGACAAACGCACGCGGAAGCGTCCTACTCGACGTGTTCGCGACCCTGAGCGTGGTGCTCCTGAATAAAGGAAGCACACAAACATACGCAAAGGGTGACCGTGGATCGGTAATCGACGTCGCATTTGCCAGCCCCCAACTTGCACGGAGTGCCACCTGGAAAGTCGCAAGTGTATATACGCATAGTGACCACCGGGCCATAACGTGCTGTATCGACGACGGACCCACCAGACGGACCACAACCATAAGGCGCACAGCTTGGAACACGGAGGACATGGACACCCAGTGCCTGCTCCTCATGTTCCGGCTAAGCAGCGAAAGTATACACGGAAATGCAGAGCAGCAGGCTAAATCGCTAGGTACAGCAATGGAAATTGCATGCGAAGCTGCCATGGTAAAAAAGCAAATGGGAGGAAGGAGGCGAAAGCCAGTGCACTGGTGGTCTCAGGAAATAGCGGATCTGCGGAGAGGGAGCCACGCAGCAAGACGCTGCTACCAGAGGACCATGAAAAGGGCAAGGCGGAGACCACAAGACCCCCAAGCAGCCCAGGAAGCGGCAGAAGCTCACTCCATCTACCACCAACAACGGGCACATCTCACCAAGGAGATCAAACGCAGCAAAGCAAACTGCTGGAAGGACCTCTGCAAGGAGGCAGACCTGCAGCCCTTCAGCATAGCCTACAAGATGGTGATGGGCAAGCTGGCGCGCAAGGTAATGCCCTCATGTCCGGAATTATTGTCCAGGATCGTGGATGCACTGTTCCCCACACAACAGGAACTAGCCTACGTGCCCAGACACCGGGAGATCCCCACACCCCCACAGATCGGTACGGAAGAGCTCCTAAATGCGGCTAAGAGCATGAAGACCGGCAAAGCGCCAGGGCCCGACGGTATACCCGCCATAGCAGTCCGGACGATAGCCACAACATACCCGGAAGCGATAGCGAAGACGTTCAACCAATGCCTGCAGGAGCAAGTCTTCCCCACGGGCTGGAAGCTCCAGAGGCTCGTGCTACTACCGAAGACTGGGAAGGACCCCGAAGACCCGGCTGGATACAGGCCTCTGTGCATGATCAGCGTTACGGGGAAGCTGTTCGAGCGAATCATCGCGAATCGGATAGAAGCGGAAATTGACAGCCTACAGGGGCTATCCGATCTCCAATTCGGCTTTAGGAAGAGGAGAAGCACCACCGACGCGATCAGAGCAGTGGTGGGTAAAGCCCGCGAAGCCATAGCTGGGAAGAGATGGCACGGTGGCACCAAGAAGTACTGCCTGGTAACTACACTAGATGTAAAAAATGCCTTTAACTCTGCAAGGTGGCCAAGCATCATCGCCGCCCTCTCCAGAATTGGTGTATCGGAGTACCTGGTGAGCATAGTAGCCAGCTATTTTAAGAACAGAGTGTTGCTGTTCGACACGTCGACGGGACAAAAACGACGGCAAGTTACAGGAGGCGTTCCACAGGGGTCTGTTCTCGGCCCGCTTCTGTGGAACGTCATGTACGATGGCATCCTACGACTGGACACACCAACCGGCTGCAGCATCGTTGGCTTCGCAGACGACATCGCGGTAGTAGCGGTACATAAAACCCTGTCAGAAGTAGAGGAGAACACGAACGAGACAGTCAGACTAGTGATGTGCTGGCTCCAGGAAAACGGCCTCAGCCTAGCAGCGCACAAAACCGAATCGGTCCTGATTAGTACCAGGAAAAAGGTAGAGACAGCCAGAGTGGTCGTTGGAACAGACGAAATCGAGTCGTCCCCGGCTATCAAGTACCTGGGAGTCCTGCTAGACCACAGGCTTAGCTTCAAGCAGCACCTGGAAGCAACCGGAGTCAAAGCCGGCAGGGCAGCAAGCGTGCTATCCGGCATAATGGCCAATATCGGCGGTCCAAGACAGAGGAGCAGACTGCTCATCTGCTCTGTCGTCAGAGCCATCATCATGTACGCTGCTCAAATATGGGCACCAGCTATGGAGCTCCCAACGTACAGCCGCACCTGCAAAGCGGCCTACCGAAGATGTGCACTGAGAGTTCTTAGTGCTTACCGCACCGTCTCCGAAGATGCGGCCCTAGTATTGGCCGTCATGGCGAAAATTGACCTTCTCGCCGCTGGAACCACCATCGAAGACCAGGCCATCCGCGAGGCGGAGACCCAACGTAGATGGCAAGAGCGATGGCGTAATACACCCAACGGCATATGGACTAGACGCATAGTCCCGGACATAGGGCCCTGGGTGAGTAGAACTTTTGGGGAGACGAACTTTTATCTAACGCAGCTTTTAACAGGACATGGGTGCTTTAAATTCTACCTACATAGATTTAAAGCGAGTCGGATCCGTTTTGCACGCACTGTGCACGGACCATAGAAGACGCTGAACATGTATTTTTTGTCTGTCCAAGATTCTCTGCTGACCGGGAAGAGCTAAGCTTAGACATTGGGAGGCCATTCATAGTCAATGACTTGATGGATATCCTACTTAGCTCGCAAAACAATTGGGATGCCGTGAGCACCTACGCTGCAGAGATCATCCAATCCTTGCGTCGCGCTGAAAGACAGCGCAATCGAAATTCAAATCCTAGATAGGATCTAGTGACGGCTTTCATGCCATCTCCCCCTCGCGAAGTAATACTTAACGGTCGTACCGCGAGAGGGATACGGAGAGTAGGGGGGTTTTTAGTGGGTGAGGTAATTCCAAGTCCCACACTTATCGGCTTTCAATGCTTTTCCCTCCTATACATACAAAAAAAAAAAAAACCCTTGGTGTTGGACGCACCCAGCGTGGACATTGGAGCTATTAAGAGCCTGAGGCCATCCTTTGCTGGTACAAAACTGGCAGTTGTATGCCTGCCCCCGGTACATGCAAGAGCCCTGCTGAACGCAGGAAAGCTCAAAGTCGGCTGGACGAACTGCAGAATCAGGGAACGGTCAGCCCAAAGACGCTGCTATAGATGCCTAGAGTTTGGGCATGTCGCAATCAGGTGCAAGAGCGCGGTGGATCGCACCGGATGCTGCCTCAGGTGCGGCGCAAACGGCCATAAGGCCGCAACCTGCCAGAGCGATCTACGCTGCTTCATCTGCACGGCTAACAAGGGCAAGGACACGGATCACTACGCGGGTAGCAAGAGATGCCCAGCAGCCAAAGGTGGGTCCAGCTTGCCGCCGCAATGATGAAGCTATTACAGCTCAACCTCAATCACTGTGCTGCGGATCAGGACCTGCTAAGCCAAACAGTGAGAGAAATGGCGGTAGACCTTGCCATTATCAGCGAGCCATACCGCCCCAAGGAGTCCCCGGTATTCTTACTGGATGCCACCAAAAAAGCCGCGCTATGGCTTTGCGGTACCACACCCATGCAGGCCACCAACGTAAGCCCGGAGGTGGGTTTCGTACGCGCAAAGGTTGGAAGGGTCTGGATGTACAGTGTCTACCTCGCTCCAAGCCTGTCGCTCGCCGAATTCACAGGTATCGTAGAAAACCTAGCGGCTTTTTTTTTTTTTTACGGGATTTTATTTATCGAATCTTCCCTATTAGAGACTTACGACAAGTATACAAATCTTAGCCTAATATATTTATTTAATTATTTACACTTAATTACTTAGAGTACGTCCCTAGCTAAGTATTATTGCTGGGTGGGAAGGTCTCTTCGCCGGAGTCGTGTATGGCTAGTGTGCCAAGTTAAAGACTGCGCAAGTCTATTAGGATGGGCTTGAAGCTTGGCCTGGTACTTTGCTTTCACTTTGGCAATTTCATCTTTAACTGATCCTACATTTAAGTCTTTATGGATATTTTCATTCCGTATGTACCATGGTGCCCCAGTAATAGTTCTGATGTCAAAGATCATCACCCAGTGGCTATCGGAGGCGATTTCAACGCGTGGGCAGAGGAATGGGGAAGCGCAAACGAATGCGAGAGGTAGGGTCTTGCTGGAGACCATCGCACCCCTGGACATAGCGCTCCTCAATCAGGGTGTGCAACATACCTTCTCCAGGGCAGGATTCGGATCGATCGTAGACCTCACCTTTACCAGCAGCTCACTCTTCAACTCCTCGGGTTGGAGTATCAGCAACGCCTACACAGCGAGCGACCACATGGCCATTATCTGCAACATTGGCGAGCAGGTTGCTGGCGTCATAGCAGACGCGCCTAGATGGAAATGCTACCGCGCGGATAGGTTCAACACTGCGCTGTTTTCGAACATGATGTCAAACCTCGTGACGCATGGTAACGCGGAGTGCATGGCCAACCAAGTCATGGAGAGCATCGATGCAGCATGTGCCGCCACCATGGCCCAGAGGAAGCATTATGGGCGCCACCACCAGCCAGTCTTCTGGTGGAATGAGAGCATTGCCGAGTTACGCCGGGAGTGCAACCACGCACGTCGTCGCTACCAGCGCTCGCGGGGTAGCACGGACTTCTCGCAATGGCAGGCCACCTTTAGAGACTGCCGGAGGGCCCTGAAGGCCGCTATTAAGGAAAGCAAACGCCAGTGCTTTCTGACGCTATGCGATTCTGCTGAGCAAGATCCATGGGGAAGGGCTTACAAGCTGGTTACGAACAAGCTGTGCACCAAGAAGCAGGGACCCCCTTCGGACGCCGATATGGCCAGATGCATTGTGGAGGAGCTTTTCCCGCGCATGGCGGATCACATCGAGGAGATCCCTTGCCTAATCCCA
Source organism: Drosophila obscura (assembly GCF_018151105.1). NCBI lineage: Eukaryota > Metazoa > Arthropoda > Insecta > Diptera > Drosophilidae > Drosophila > Drosophila obscura. The sequence goes on along the minus strand of NW_024542848.1, from coordinate 3,504,460 downwards.
CCGCTTCAACAGGCCCACATCGAGGAGGTGACTCTCGAGGAGGTCACAACTGCAGCCAGGAGCATTAGCCCGAACAAAGCCCCGGGGCCGGATTCTATCCCGAATCGAGCCCTCATGCTAGCCCTTTCCCTGCGCCCGGAAATCTTCGTGAAGCTGATAAACCAGTGCCTTCGCGAAGGAGTCTTTCCTGCGCGGTGGAAGACGCAGAAGCTGGTGCTCATTCCCAAGCCAGGCAAGCCGCCAGGGATGGCGTCGTCGTATAGGCCAATCTGCCTGATAGACACAGCGGGCAAACTGCTCGAGAAAGTGGTGTGCTCGCGACTGGAACGAGCCATCGCGGATGCTGGTGACCTATCACCGCATCAATACGGCTTTCGCAAGGCCAGTTCCACGATTGACGCCGTGGGTAGAGTGGTAGACATTGCATCTAGGGCAATCGCTGGTACTCGGTGGAAAGGCGGCTGCAAGGAGTACTGCCTAATGGTCACGCTGGACATCAGGAACGCGTTCAACACTGCGAGATGGAGCTGTATCTTGAGGGCGCTAGGGAGGTTTAATACACCCATGTACCTTCAGCGCATGGTACGAAGCTACTTCGAGAAAAGGCTGCTCTTGTACGACACTCATGTTGGCACGGAGCAATACGAGGTATCTGGAGGCGTTCCGCAGGGGTCGGTATTGGGTCCCTTACTGTGGAACGCAATGTACGACGGCATACTGCGACTCAGACTCCCCCACGGAGTGCATGTGGTGGGCTTTGCGGACGACGTGGCTGTCCTGGTAGTGGCTAAGGACTTGGCCGCAGTAGAGACGACCTGCAACCAGACGATTGCGCTTATACAGCAGTGGCTAAAGCTGGTCGGGCTTGAACTCGCACCTCACAAGACCAAGGCAGTGCTGGTGTCCAGCCGGAAGAAAGTGGAGACGGCCAGCATCACAGTGGCAGGCACCCTAGTGTCATCAAAGCGGGCTATCAAGTACCTTGGCGTCCTGATAGACACACGTCTCTGTTTTCGAGAGCATCTGGCGTACTTGAACACAAAGGCGGCATCCAGTAACAGAGCGCTGTCGAGGATAATGCTGAACACCCGAGGACCCAAGCAATGGCGACGACAGCTTCTATCGAGTGTGACGAGATCGGTGATGCTTTACGCGGCGCCAATCTGGACAAAGGCCCTACAGACAGCGAGCTACACCAGAGGCCTGGCAGCCACTCACCGACTCTCTTCACTTCGAATAGTCAGTGCCTTCCGAACAGTCTCGGACGATGCTGCTCACGTGATAGCGGGAATAGCACCATTTGAGTTCCTAGCGGAGGAGCGGTGCACCTTCCATCGGGATACGCATGGCAGAGGCATGGAAGCAGCGGACAAACGGCAGGTGCGCAAGGCTTGCAAGCAGCAGAGCCTCCGGAAGTGGCAACAACGTTGGGATAGATCCCCCAAGGGGCGTTGGACTCACCAACTCATCCCATCCATCGAAGCGTGGGTTGTCAGAAAGCACGGCCAGGTAAATTTCTACCTAACTCAGCTACTCAGCGGCCACGGCTGCTTTCGCAAGTATCTGCACCGCTTCGGGCATGAGGACACACCAGAGTGCTCATGGTGCGGACACAACGTGGAGGAGGACGCCGAACATTCAATATTTGCGTGCGGCAGGTTTACGGCGCAGCGTCACCAGCTGGAAGTAGCCCTGGGTGGGGCGATATCCAAGCACAACCTGGTGCAGTACATGCTAAGGTCCCCAGGTAACTGGGAGGCGACCAGTAACTTCGCGGCTGCGATTATGACGGAACTGCGCGCTGTTGAGCGCCAGAGAAGGGAGCAGCAAGGCTAAGCGACGCCTCCACTTGTGTGAAGCATTGCTTCGCGGCCGTACCACACTTGTCGGGCTCGCATAGTCATGTCACCTTATTGTAAATAGTTAAGTAAAGTAGATCAATTAAATAAATGGAATTAAAAAAAAAACCCTTGGTGATCAGGCACGCTCTCCCGGTATAGTTCCTTATGTCGAAAGGACCTGCATAGTCAATACCGGTATGGGTAAACGGTCTGGAGAAAGAAGTTCGGTCTGTCGGGAGATCACCCATCAGTTGGGTCTGTAGCTTCTTCTTGTGGATGATGCAGACCTTGCAGGAGTTCACCACGCCCTTCATCAGGTTCCGGATTCTCGGGATCCAATATTTGCAGCGAATGAGGCGCGTCATCAGTTGATTGCCGCCATGGAGAGTGATCCTGTGCGTGAAGTGAGCGAGCAGGCGAGACAGGCGGCAACTATAGGACAGGATGATTGGATGGCGCTCATCATACTTCAGATCTTGTGAAGCTGTGATCCGGCCACAGGCTCTCATGATCCCCTGTCGGTCTAGAAAGGGGTTCAGATTCAAAATAGAGCTTGAACTTGGCACGGGACGTTTACCCCTCAGGCAGTGAGATTCTTGGGGGAAGTCCCGGCGCTGAGCCTCTAGGATAAGAGTTCGCTCCGCTTCGTTAATTTCCCCACTAGTGAGGTGGTCCCTACATGCGAGTGTTACTTTCCGGCAACACTGAATAAAACGTAGAACATATGCCCGCACTCGAAGAGCCTTCTCAAGCTGGGAGAATCGCTCCAGGAAATCTTCGGGTGGGCTGGAAACGAGATGGACCTACACGGCCCGCTACTCTAGGGTTTGAACTGGAGTTTCGGCGGCTTGGGCTGGCCATTGATCACGTGGAGATTGCAACCACGCTGGTCCATGCCACCAGAGTTGGCTACCCACCAGTTCTGGTAAAGCTACGCCTCGACTGGCTAAGTCAGCGGGGCTATGTTCGGAACGAACATGAGCCCAATGACTGGTTTCGGTAGTCTGAGCTATTTTCGTCACTCGATTGGCCACAAAGGTAGTCCAGTGGCAAGCGGGCTTGCTCAACCAGGCCAGTACAATAGTAGAATCGGTCCAGTAGTAGCATTGATGACTTTCCGTCGGCATGCTTGGCAGGATAGCCGTCGCCATTTCGGAAAGGAGCACTGCACCGCACAGCTCTAGTCGAGGAAGCGAAACGGTTTTCACGGGAGCGACTCGTGTTTTCGCCGACAGTAGATGCACCGTGATATGCTGGTCACACTCGACGCGCACGTAGAGCGCTGCACCGTACGCCTTTTCGGAGGCATCGCAGAAACCGTGATGTTCGATCTTTACCGATGGCTGGTAACATACCCATCTTGGAATCTTGATCTCGGGTAGTGATGCGTAACTTTGCAGAAAGTCCAGCCAGCGTTGGTACAACGAACTTGGAAGAGGTTCGTCCCATCCCAAATCTTGAAACCAGATCTCCTGCATAAAAATCTTGGACCGGACGATGAATGGGGCTAGCCACTCCGCGGGGTCAAACAGCTTCGCAATTTGGGAAAGAACTTCTCGCTTGGTGTAGGATAACTCAAGCGTGAACACGGGAGAAACAAAGAAGAACTAGTCTGACGCCGCCTTCCAGCGAACTCCGAGGGTCTTTGCCGTGCTCTCGGCATCGATTTCCAAAAAATCGGTGTGCAGGAGGTGGTCACTCGGAAGCTCGTCCAAAATCTCCTTTTGGTTGGACGTCCATTTGCGCAGTGGGAAACCTGCAGAGCTGAGGGCGGCCTGCAATTCGTGGATAGCCAGCTGAGCCTCCTTGATGGAGTCTGCCCCGGCTAGGACGTCGTCGACGTACATGAAATGCCGTACAATGTGGCTTGCCTTTGGAAATCGCGACTGGATGTCGTCGGCAAGCTGTTGCAGTACCCGGATGGCTAGAAACGGAGCGCAATTGACACCAAAGGTCACGGTTTTCAGCTCATAATCCCGAATCTCACCCTCCTGGTTTCGAAATAATATTCGCTGGAAGGGTGTGTACGTTGGATGTACCCAAATTTGGCGATACATCTTTGTAATGTCGGCGTTGAAGACGTATCGGAAGTAGCGCCACTTCAGGATTTGGAGGGTTAAATGGGATTGGAGGACCGGACCAGCATGAAGAAGATCATTTAAGCTCGTCCCGTTCGCAGAAGGGCTGGACGCGTTGAATACCACGCGGACTTTCGTGGTAGTGCTCTCCGGCTTGATTACGGCATGGTGCGGAAGATAATAATTGGCGGACTCGTTAGTGGACGGAACCTCTGTCATATGATCGAGATCTAAGTATTCCTGGATCACAGAGTTATCTGTTCTTGAAATGGAACGTTTCTCTTTAGCCGATTCTCATTTCGGAGAAACTGAGCTAGGGCAATGGACCTTGAATGCCCCAGGCCTGATCCACAATGATCGGGGTCACGAAACGGCAGTGTTACCACGTACTTTCCACTTGACGTACTTGACGTGGTTCGCAGAAAATTTCTTTCGCAATAGGAGTCCGACTCTCCTGCTACCTTGATAGGTAGATCCTCCACCTCCCAAAACCTTGTGAGAAGTTTGTCCAATGGAGCATCGCGGACGTGGGAAATTTGGGTGGAGAAAGATGCAATCTGGTCTGGAACAGCACTTGGCACTGGACCGGTAAGCACCCATCCAAAGATGGTTTGCTGTCTGAGGAGGGAACCACAGATGTCGGTCTGTGAGCCGCTTAACAGTATGGACGGAAGGATGTCGGCTCCGATCAGAACGTCTATGTGTGAGCTCTCATAAAATTTAGGGTCTGCTAAAGGCAGGTTCGGCAAGTCTCGCAAAGCGCTCTGCGGGATCAGATATGAAGGGAGATTGCCGGCTATGTCGGGCAGGACGTAGGCCGTGGCGTTTAACTGTACGCTCGGCGTCATCAGGGAGCGAATGGACAAATCACAGAGCTTCTTGGATTGAGCTGCTACAGTCTGATTTAGGCCTGAAACCTGGGCCTGAATAAGGCGGAATGGCAACTGGATGATATTAAAGAGACGTTCCGTAATGAACGTCGCCTCGGAGCCCGAGTCGATCAGAGCGCGGGCACGGAAATTTGTCCCCCGGTGGCAGATGTTGATTATTGCCGTACCGAGAAGCACCGCTCTTGTTCCCGAAGCAAAATAGTTCTGAACGTTGGGCGGAGCGACGGAAGAAGCGGGACCCTCCGCTGTTGTGGAAGTCAGCTCGCTGGGAGCTGGAGTCCCCCGATGCAGGAGCGTGTGGTGGCGGGCTCCACAAGTGAAGCAACTGTGGGCGCTTTGGCATTCACGGAGCTGATGACCTCTAGCGAAACAGTTCAAGCACAGCTGCCTTTTTTTAATTCAGCTGGCTCGTGCGTCCACAGTCATTTGTAGGAAGTGCGGACACAGTCGGATCGGATGGTTCTCTTTGGAACAGAGATCACACGTTCTTCTCTTCGGACTCACTTGTGTCTGGAAGGAGTGAAACTTCCTTGGCACGGGACTACCATGAGACCGGAACGGATTGGAGTTGCTTCCGGAGGATTGCCGATTCAAGGAACCTTTGGACGATGGTGGGGTCGGATTGCCTTTGGAAGTGGACGGGTCGCTCTCCATGGCCTCTAGCGTCAAATAGCCTGAGTGAGGAAGGCGTCGATTTCCGTCCATGGAGGCACCTCCTTCTTGTCTGTGACGGACGCTTCCCACAAAGACCGGGTCAACTTCGGCAACTTGGAGGCACAAATAGTAACGAGGAGGCTATCCCAGTTGTTGGTGCAGACCTGGGAGTGAGCAAGGGCGGTGAGGACCCCTTGCATCGTGCTTTGAAGCTCTTTTAAAGCTCGACTGGTCTCGGACTCGACGCGAGGCAAAAAGAGCAAAATATTTATCTGGTTGGTCACCAGGAGCCGATTATTTTCATAACGGTTTCGGAGGGCCGACCATGCCGACTCGAAACCATCGTTTGTGAGCGGGGACTTCTCGACTATGGCCTTCGGATCGCCACTTGTCTTCGCGGTGAGATGGTACAACTTCTCTACCGGAGACAGCCTAGAATTATTTATGTAAATTGCAGTAAATAAATCTCGAAAAGTAGGCCAGCGGACGTAATCTCCTGCGAAGACCTCGATGTCGCAGGGAGGCAGTCGGCAGCCGCCCTGGTAGGTTTGCGGTGCAGACGGATGGACTGCTGTTTGGGCCAGCTGAGCATTGAGGTCGGCGAGGCACTGCTCAAATACCCCATAGCACTCGCCGTACTTCTCTCGGATGTCTTCTTGGACCCTTGGGTCCTCGTCAACCATCACTGCGGAGCAAGCTTTATATTCCGCCTCGACATCCGCCCATATACTCAGAATTTGTCCTCGGCGAACCTCGGAAAGAGATGCGGATGGAGCGGAAGTGATGCGCGCTTCCAAATGAGACAGCCGGCCAATGGCGGCGGCTAATTTTGCTCGTGCAGTAGTGGTGGCGGGTTGAGCCATTGTGATGGAAGGTCTCGAGCTGACGGGACTATTACCGAAGGAGCTGGTTGGATCGCCTTGGATCCGAGCTGGCACCTTGAGAGTGACGGGAGACGGGAAGAGAACCGACTTGGTCCTCGCAGCTGGGCTGCTACTGGCTGCTCTGGGAGTGACTGGCGACTTGATCTTTTGAGTGGGGGTAGTTCCTGAGGCGGAAGAGGTGCGTAGCCGACGTGGAGATGTCGCAGCCAAAATCCCTTTGCTGTCCTTGTCCCCCGTTGGCATACTACTCACACACGCAGAGGTTAGATGCGAAGTCGGATGCGGAATCCGCGGATTGGCGAAAGAAGAGAAAAAAACTAAGGCTGGGCTGGGCACCACACGAGAAGGCACTAAATCCCTTCAACACACAAAAAAGAACCCACTGCTGGAGGAATGGAAAGGAAAGGGCCTCGCGCGATGTTGGACAACAATTTTTAATACCAACTCGAATTATTTGTGGCCGCTCTGGATCGAGGTTCCCAAACAATGAGTGGATCAAATTGATACACGCCGAGGAGAGGAACGGTCACACTGGCTGTGGCAATATTTGAAAAAAAAATATTGTTAGTGCTGCTTTCCTCCGTTTACCCTTTTGACGGAACCTTGCAGTGGGCAACTAATCTTCCTTATCTAGTGCGGATGGATTGTGGACGGAATTGGTCGATTTCTTGCTCCCCTTGTTATACCGTGGAGGTGGTAGGGCCGATAGGATACACGAGCACGAGGATCGGAGCCAAGAAATTAACTGCTACTGGTGTGGCGGAGACTATCGGAAGGAATATGCAAAAAAAAATAATAATTCCTTATACAGTCGTCTGTTAGTGGAAGCGGAACAAAAGTGGGACTATGTATTTTGGATAATTTGGCAGCTTGAATTTATTTCTTGTCTTCATTTTGGTGTTTGTGATACCGATAGTTTTTCTTAAATTTTGTCACTTCTAATTTCCCACGGACATACAATTCGACAATTGGCACCAAAAAAAAATGCGAAATCGCTGCGGAAATGCGCTGTGCCTGGGTGGAGGATAATTTGTTACGGAGTTGGAGATAATATCACGTATTGTGGCGACCAAAGTTATTGCTGGAACGCGTAAACTGCTCGGAATCGCAGATTTTTATTGTTAAATGTATGTGGATATGAGCGGAATGTATGTGTGGGACGCGGTATTTAAATACGGAGTGTGGTATTGGTGTATATATATATTTGTATGTTATTTTGGAGATGCTGACCGCTCTTGCGAATTGGAATGCACATATGTTTTTGTGAATTGGGGTGCAGTTGGATTTTGTCGAATATATTTAATTTTTCACAAATCATGCCCAGACAAAACGAAATGGAAGAACTACCGTAGCACTGGTAGTTGGAGGCGACGGAACGGAGAACGGCCGGAATCGCCGATAATATGGCGTTGGCGAAAGAGAAGGAAGCACAGAGAAGGATAGCACTGTATGCACAGATATGTATATAAGAATATATATACATATATCGCGGAACTCGGACTTGGTGGGGAATAAATCAAAAAACGCACTAGGAAGCGATTTGGGAAGACGAAATCGTACTTATCTTCGGAACGTAGCGATGTAATCCACCGATGCTTGCAGGTTGGACTCCTCCTTATAGGGAAGGCGAAGATCCGGCTCGAAGGACCAATGTTTTGTAGGAGGGTGGATGTTGGTCGTTCCCACAGTTCGGATTCCTAATAAATAAAAAGGCGGGGGCGTCAACTATAATTGGCGTGTATTTGGCGTGCACAAAGCCGAGGGCTGAAGACGGTTTTAGATAGGCGCGTAGGTGTCGAGAGACTGTTCTCTCCCGCTCGGCCTACGGCTAGCGCCCGTGATGGAGCGCCGAGTGGATCGCGTCCACGCCGCGCGAGAGCGAAGGGCATGGGAGAGCGCGCGAGCTAACAGAGCGCTGTTAACCGCGCTGCTGCCCTAAACAACAATTAATGTTTGGGCAGCTATCAATATGACAGCTTATGTACTTACTGTATTTGAGCCAATCTGTTTTGCTAGAAAGTGTGGGCGTTCCGAAAGCTGTGGATGGTCGTAAAGGTGAAGTAGAATGGGCGAGTGATCGAATGATAGATCTGTTAAGTGATCTACATGAATCTGAGCTTACAGCACCCTTCGTGTAACTGCAAAATCAATCAAGTCGGGTTGCTTGTTTGGATCTGTGGGCCAATATGTGGGCTTGCCCGGAGAGATAAAGTCTAGCTTGTTTCGTGGGGTTATTATAGCGTTATATAGTTGTCTTCCTTTCGGGTTGGTAAGTCTAGATCCCCAATGGGTGTACTTGGTATTGTAGTTACCAGCTGTTATAAATCGGTCACCTAGTAGGTCGAAGAATGTTACAAATTCTGTTTCGGAAATGCAGAAGCGTGGTGGGCAGTATACTGCGGCTAGGTGTAGGTAGCCGCTCTGAATTTCAATATGAATTGCTGTTGCCTGTAGATAAGGTGTAGCAAATGAAGACAATGGATAATGCCTAATGCGATTCTTGATCAGAACGCCAGTACCCCCATGTGCCTTATCATCGGGATGATTTGTCGCATAGAAGTTATAGCCATCGAGGTGAAAATATTTTTTATTTGTTAGGTGAGTCTCTGATATAAGCACCGTTGTTGTAACTTAACGCCTGAGCAAAAGAAACTCCTGAAGTCGTAGTTGATGGTATATATGTTAAGTTTTGTCGGACGATCTGGTTTCGAGCTGCAGTTGGCTGTATGGTTTCCCCCACAGTTGCTACATTTTTTGGCAGATAGGTCCTCCTTATTTACGGGGCAGGCCTCAGTGAGATGAACATCACCACAGGTAACGCAGACTGCCCGTAGACTGCAATAAGTTTTCGTGTGTCCTGGCAATTTGTGCATTGGACCGATCCATTTCGTTTGTGCGGTTCCTCAACGGTGATCCTACGGTGCAGTAGATATTGAAGCTTGTATATTGGGTGAACTTCATTTTTACTTATATGCATACTTTCAGGTGTCAGTTTTACTTTGAGCATTGGCTGGGGAATTTTATTTCTATTTATTATGTTCATAGCCATTTTGACTTCGAAGCCTTCGTTAAGTCCATCTATTATCTCATTGATTGGGACTGTTGGTTCGATTAATTTAATCACTTGTAATCCTTTGCTACTTTCATGTTGGTGGGTGTAGTAATTCATTTTTTCATTTTCGAAGTATTTCGCAACTTATCGATAGTTTTGTTCGTCATTGACTTGTATTTTTGTTTCATTTATGTTACCCCTTTTTATGGACGGTTTTTTTTTTTTTTTATTCATATATTTTAACTTTAAACTTTTGCGTGGCTTACACCTAGTAACAATAACAATAACAGTAAGGGGTGTCGGACAGGGGGGTGATGGGGGGTAGGGGTCGTGCGTCGAGCGGTACTGCCGCAAGGCATTGCTTCGCCGCCGCGAGGACACCTACTTCCGCCTTCTCTCCAGGGACCTAAGCGTTCTCATCACGCTACAGGCGAACACCGCGGTCGCTTCCCAAACTCTTGGCTCAGCCAGCATCAGCGGCACCAGAGTTTTCGCGCTTATTATTGCCCCTGCAGCGGCTTCCAACTCCTCGTTGCGATCACCCTCTCGAAGACCTTCCCAATTGTGTCCAGGAGGCAGATGGGCCTGTACGAGGAAGCCTCTCCTGTAGGCTTGCCCGGCTTGGCCAGCAAAAGCAGCCGTTGCCTTTTCCACCTCTCGGGGAAAGTGCCCTCCTGCAGACACTGGTTAAAAAGCCCAGCAACTTCCATCGAAAGCAGCGATAGTGCCAGCTTCAGCGCTCTGTTGGGAATCGCATCAGGGCCCGGTGCCTTCTTGGGCTTAAGGTGTCTGCCCGCCTGTCGTACCTCCTCTACCGTGACCTCGGAGATCTCGTCTAGGCCAATCTCGGGCCGTGGAAAGCTCTCAACCTGTTGTCCTCGCGAGAACAGGGCGCTGACTATCCCCTCCAGTACCACGGGATCAGTTGGGGCTTTGCCGCCCGCGTTGAGCCTCTTCACCCCCATTTTGTAGGCGCATCCCCAGGGATCTGCTTCGGCTGCGTCGCACAGCCTGAGGAAGCACTCCCGTTTGCTGTCCCTGATGGTGTTCTTCAGCTCTTTCCGCGCCGCTTTGTAGCGCTCGATGCAGGGGTCTAGGCGCGAAGTGCCTGGCGCGGAGGCACGTTCTGCGGAGTTCTGCAATCTCTTCACTCCACCAGAACACCGGGACGTGGTGCTTCCTGAACGACCGCCTCAGAAGCATGCTCTGGTCGCAGGCACCTTCCATTGCGGCAGCCAGTCTGTTTGCCCTCTCGTTGGCTCCATCCGTCTCGGTTGCCGTGAAGCTCACCAGAGCGCCTACAAAGGACTGCGTCCTCAGGGTGTCCTGCCGGTACGCCTTCCTCTGCCGGGGTGGAGTCCCACCCCCTCGCCGGGGCATGCCTACCGAACACTCGATGGCCTCGTGGTCGCTGGCGGTGTAGACATCGCTGATCCTCCATCGGGCGTGGCGTGCCAGCGAGCTGCTGGCGTATGTTAGGTCGATTACCGACCCCGCGCCTGCCCTGTTGAAGGTCTGCAGGGACCCTTCGTTGAGCAGGACTACATCCAGAGAGGCGAAAGCCTCCAGCACCGTGCGGGCTCTGGCATTTGTTCGGGAGGACCCCCATTCCTGGGCCCAGGCGTTGAAATCGCCCCCGACCACGACGTTGCTCCGTCCTCGCAGGTCACTACTCAGCTCATCCAGTATCCGGCTGAATGTTTCCCGCCTACACTCGCACGGACGAATCCTTCTGCCGACTTGGTGTCGCGCATCTGTGGCGCCTCCGCTCCGCAGAGCCACAGGGCCGCTTTGCCAGAGCGGTCCGTGGCCCATTCGCTGCTGCTGCCCACCCTGTGAGGCTCGCTGAGGATTGCCACCTCCGAACCCAGTTCGCGCACCGTCTGCGCCAGGAGATCCTGCGCAGCTCTGCAGTGATTCAAGTTGAGTTGAATCACCTGCATTTTGATCTGGAGTTTCCGACCCCGCTGCTTGAGGCTGGGCAGCTTCTGCTGCCTGCATGGTGCCTGACCTCCTTCTTTCCAGCTGCTGAGCAGATGAAGCACGATGGCTCATTGCTGCACTCGGCTTATGGACGTGACATAGAATGTGTTTGCGCCAATTGTATCAGTTATTTTTTTGACCAGTTCAGCACAATTTGCCTGTCGAACATAAATAGGTGGCGGTCTTAATTTTTTGGCCTTGTGTGTTTAGGTGATCTCATCTTCATTTGGGACACTTAGTATCGCAAATCTATTGTTTGCTAGTGCCTTATGTGGCACAGTATTCTCGGTTATTTTAGTTATTTTAGCTGCATTGTTGTTCTTCACATTTTGTGGGCTCAATTTATTTTTGATTTGCACATAGCGATCGAGCCCAGTCTGAATAAACGCTCCGTTAGCATTTTTTGAACTTATTGGTTGGGAGAGTTGGGGCTTGTCGCAGTGGGTCGACAGTATCGGGCGCTGAGCAATTGCAGTGGTTGTTGTTTTGGTTGTTGTCGTTGTTGTGGTCGAAGACACAGTTTTGAGCGAGGGCATTGTACTAGTTGTTGTCGATATTAGCAAATCGCTGGTTAGGCAGTACGAGTCGGGGGATGGGCACTGAGCACTCCATGACCCACTTTGCAATGCAGGGGAGAGAGAGCGTGCTCTCTCCTCGTTCACTTGCAGTGATGCAGTTTTTGTTGGTACTGCTGCCTTTGGCGAGCGTATAGAGAAGTACTCGTTGTTTTTTGCTTGCGAGAGCCGACGCTCGTCTTGTTGTTGTTGACGGGCTTGGCTCATTTTGGCCTTGGTTACAGTGCTTGTGCTCTTTACCGAGCTGGTGCTCTTATACGTTGACATTTGTTCTTTTCTATTATTTCTATTAATCTTTATTACACGATTGAATGGTATTCATGGGCAGCACGATCACTACCCCAAGCGCTCTTTCGCGAATTAATTTACGATTAATGGCGATTAATTGATTTTTACGGCGGAGCGATACAAAAATACGTCTGAAGTCGTTGACGGTTGTGTTGTGATTTCGCTAACTATTCTATTTCAGTTGCTGGCAATCACTGTTTTCTCGTGAATTATAAATGATCTTGTAATTCAGGACCCTGGACAGACTGATGCATATCCCAGCCTGAGATAGGTCCTCACAATGTAAACACATTCGAATCAACATCCGGCGAAGAGCTGAGCCAGCAGTCTAGTGTGTCGAAACACTATGTATCCAACACTTTATGTATATTATATACTAAGCTTCAGCCCTTTACGTAGGGAAAAGATGATATGAAAATTCAGTAATTTTCTGCACGAAAAGGAGAGAGGTCGTCTTTATTATTAAAAGCAGAAGCCCATCATATTGCTGAAACCCATCCTATTGGACGCATGCTATTGGAACTGGTAATTCACGTTGCGGAAAAATGAAATGAAATAGGCGTTCAAACACGCATTTTTAGACCAAATTTTAGATTTTTCTTGGATTCATTTTTAATTTTTGAGAAACCTATTTAAAGAAAAGAAAAAACCTTTGGCTATCATTAAAAAAAAACCCGCATGCAATTTGGTGCGCGCGTTGCGGAAAATTTAAATGAAATAGGCCTTCAAACACACACTTTTGGACCAAATTTAAGATTTTGTTGATTCATTTTTAATTTTTGAGGAACCTATTTATAGAAAAGTACAGAGTACAAGTGTGCAAATCATGATACATTCTCTGGCTATCATTTAAAAAAAACAGCAAGCAATTTGGTGCACGTGTTGCGGAGGTAGCCGCTTACACACATATTTTTTTCAAATTTGTATTATAGATTATCTACATTTAAATATCTAATTTCTTCCATTCTCTTCTTGACTGCCTTTAACTTATTCTAAAAATTATTAATTACACTACTCGGCAAAATCGAACTTTTTTTTTCCTCAAGGATCCAAACCGACTTTTTCTGATAGATATGGGGCTTTAACATTTATTAAAGAATTATGGTTTTTTTTCTATGGCAGAACTTTTTTTTGAAGAATTTTTGAAGTCTGGTATTTTTTTTAAAGCTTTTTTCAGAGGTAGCGCTTGTTTTTTTCCACATAACTCTAGTATCTTACGTCTGGTTGTAAATTTTGAAAAGATAATTGAAACAGCTAGAAGTTGATGCCAAACACTTTGTGATTTCAGCTTACCGTCTGGAAAATATAAAGCATTGAAATGCAAAAATGATGATTTTTGTGCGGTATTTTTTACGAAATTTTAACTTTAAAAACTCAGGAAAAGTCGAAAAAAAATTATATCCTGTGTCCTCTATTTTTTTGTGTATAGGTGCGTTAATTTGGCGCCGTTTAAGGTATCGCTCATTAAAATCTATGGAGAGACTTTGGAGCTAAAATTCGTTAACCAAACCTAAAATATGGAAAAAATGAGCAAAAAATACCTTTTGGAAGGTTGCGGGCCCAACTGCCAATTGGGAACAAAGCAAACGAAAGTGGGTTGTACATTTGATACCTGATCGCGTTCCTTTGTTCCCAATGGGCAGTTGGGCTGTTCTTAAAGTTCATAAAGCCGGTGTTGTGCTGTACTCTTTAACGAGCAGGACTTCCCCGATCGAGATGTTCGGGATGGACGTTGCCCACTTAGGATGCTGTTGCAGAGTAGTCAGGTACTCATGGTGTCATTGTTTTCAGAAACCTTGTTAAACGAATTGGATTCTTAATGGTAGAGAAGTCTTCGGTAAAGAGTCTTCGGTGTGTTGGTGTATGGTCGTCCAATTAAGAACTGAGCTGGTGATAGATATTTAACCTGCGTATCCGGGATATCATTAATGACGTGAGTTGAATACTGCTGGACACTCTCTATCTTCTCGTCGTCTATAAAACTTCTCCATACAACCATACCAACAGTACCCTGTTATAACTCCCATCAGTGCTCACACCTGGCTTTTCCTGACGGCTGCTGTGGGCACACGTTGTTTTTGCCTCATTGCCTTTGACCAAGTGTATGGTACCAGCAAGCATAGACTCCATGTGGCACAGGTTCCACTATGTGCATACCTCCGAGAAACATAGCAATCTGCGTTGGGAGTCAGGCTGCTATCAAAACCTTAGTGTCGGGTCACACCGACATCGCGGACAAAGAGAGTGCGGACGAGTGTGCCATAACTGGATCGGCTAAGCCGATTGCGGACGAGGTTAGTGATATACGGAGCCCACTACGAGATTATCTCGCAGATGATGGGCCGTGTTAGAACGAGAGCAGAAAGGCGGTACGACCTTGAGCGTAGGGGAAGTACGACGGCTCTCTGGGTCTCCTTAGAGCTCTCATCTGACATATGGATCGTCGATCCGTATACTTTGGCACCTGTGCTACATGTAGACTATGGTCGCCGGTGTCATGCACTTGGCCAAAAGTAATGATGCTAAAACAAAGTCTTCCCACAGCAGGCATACTTTTCCTATCAAGACACTCCTGACTCCAAGACACTATAACGGGGTACTGTGTCACCAGCCGCATGGCCACGAGATACGGACTGCCCCTCCATGACTCCTGTCGAAGTTGCATTGACATTTCTGCCTGAGATAGAAGAGCTTTTGTAGATCGAAGTCAGCTGATGTGCATCGTATCACCTGCCTTTGGCCGCCATAACTATCCTAGTTAAGTTATTAAAAACACAAAACCTCCAGGTATTGTAGTATTTTGATCGAAAATAAATCAAAAATAAAAGAATATCAGTGATAAGATCAGTGAAATTCAGGAAAAGAACGAACTTAAATTAAAGCTCGCAAATAACTGTCAACACTTTTTTCCATTACGGTCTGGTCTCTGAAAAAACAGAAAAACACCGCGGACACTCGCTCCCGCTCTGAGCAGAACACTTTTGGTCTCTTCGCTTGTGTTATCTGTTTCGTGTCCTCGGGTTGATCCGAGACACGCTCGTGTCTCACAATAACAACTTAAAGAGGCACATTTGATCAAGCGCTCGCAGAAAAAGTGTCTGTAGATGAGCAGAGCAAAGAAAGTGTTTGCGAAGTGTTTTTAGTTTGGTCGTGTTTATGCCCCAATAGTAATTTCTGGAAAATCGATTATGCATATCATTGTGTAGGTACTTTTTTTATTAAACAGAGCTAAGCTTAACCACTAATAAGGAATTTAGATTTTCCACATTTAGAGAGCAACGTTTTTCATTTAAAATATAATGAAGCGCAGAAAACGCTCTTTCGACTGACACTTGAGTTGCCGGTGTAGCCAACACCACCTGTGCGAGCGCATTTAAGTGTTGTGAGCTTAGCTTCAGGTCTGCAAAAAACTGCAATATTTCTGCATTTAATGGTTAACGGCCATTGTTCATAGCAAAGTTGTCCACATCAGTGAACATTTTGGAAAGTTTTTCAGGAACAGGGGTTTGGGTCAGTGTCTGAACAAAATCCAAATAATCGGAAAACAACGACTTTTCCTCTGCAGCACAGGTATCACTGCTGGGTGATAATTTTTCTTCTTCTTCATTTATATTCACTTCAGCATTTTGTTTTACGCCATGGAGCTAAGAAAGGAAAGGAAAATTAGTTTCTATATATTTTACTTTAGGATGTACATTTGTGAGTTTTAGACAAGGAAAATTCTAATTGTTAAAAATAATTACTACAAACAACTAACAATAAACATCAATGGACTGGACTTGCACTTCAACTACGCTACGATGGCCTTACTTGCTTTATTTCAAAAATACAGATTGCTTTTTTTTTTAATTCTCTTTTGCCATTAATTTTTGTTGGTCCGTTAACACAATGCTAACTCGTGGATCCATGTAAATTGCAGCTAATAAAGCTTTATTTTCAAGCAACTTACAATCTCGTGCTTTAATTTGCGTCATTACCTTTTTTGTCATATTATTTTTACTCTTTTCGTACTTGAGTTTGAGCTCCATCTATATTATGAAGAACTGTAAATTAATTGCTTCTGCTGCAGCTTTAGGGTAGCTTCATAAGTGTCTTTGAAAGAATTAATATAAAGTTTAATCCAACCTCAGCCAATGTCAAAACTCATAGTAGACTCCGCGGAAAGAAACTTGTTAAGCTACAGATCTTTTTCAGTAGCGTTGTTTTGCGATATGTTTATAAACGAGATGAAATAAAATATGGTTTGTTGTTGTAAACAGTATATAAGGCGATACAGAGTCGAAGGGATAGCGAAAGGTTCGAGTTAGGTTGATGACGAGTCGGTTGGAGAGTTAGCTGGATTCAAGACGGGGTCAGATTGTAGACGCGGGGGTCGGTACAAGACGGTGTCGGATTGAATAGCTCGATTCCAAAAGGATGTGCAAGAAGAGGTTGCTAGGTCCAGACTGACTTCAAGGGCAGGCGGACAGAATTGCTTGATTTGGGCTTGATTAAGATACGCAAGTTAAATATTTCTTATCTTGTATATTTTATATTACATATAGATACATAAAAAAGGTAATCCATTACTTACCTATAAGTTCCTGTACGCAATGTTTTGCACACTTTGCGGCAAGTATTAACCTTCTTGCTGATTTCGCTCTGTTTGTTTACGTCAAACACGCATAATTGAAGCGTGTGCGCATCACACCGCACATGGTGAATATTTTGCAATTCTATTGTATCAAGTTTTTCCATGAGATCGTCTCCATTCTTGTCGTCGTCCAAAAGTTCTTCTGTAGCATCTTTATTTAAAAAGTCAATGGGTTTAGTCATATTTCTTCCATTATCAGATGTAATGCTGCTCGTACAATTTGTTTTTTTATATTGAAGACAATTAAAATTCGAAGTTATTTATTTATTTATTTATTTATTTATTTATTTATTATTTATTATTTATTTCTTACCTGAAGACTTGATGAAGGTCTATTTCGTAATCGTGTATGATCTCCAAAATTTTGTATTTTATATACAGCCCGGTATGCGAATATTGTAGCTGTATCATCCCTAGTCTATATGACGATCTTACTTTTACACAACGTTGAGTGTATTATTTGTAAATTCACACCAAGAACTGTCCATTCTAGTGGCAACATCTATTTTTAGTGATATAAGTTTTCCTTTCACTAGGAAATCTTTTATCCTTGATATACTGTTCTGTGATTTTAACATAATGCATTATGTTACGCGATGTTATATGGCTCATAGAGAGCGCGTCATAAATTGGGTTTACTATTTCGCGGAACCCTTCGCTATCGAAATGCAAGAATGGCTTTCCATGTGTGGTTACAATTTTAACCACTGAAGAATTTAAGGCCTCTTTTTTTTCGTATGTTATTTTTATTTTTTTAGTTTTTGGTTGCTCTTCGGTTCCAAATCATATGTTTCAGCATGTTTTGCATTCAAATGGCGTCTCAAATTTGTTATGTGCTTGCCGTTCAGTTTCAGACCACATACGTTGCATATTGACTTATTAGCTGTTGAATTAAATTCAGAAAACACACGCACATTTTTGTTTTTTGTTTAATTTCACGACCTATTTTAAGCGCCAATAGTAAAACTGCATACATACATTCACAAAGGCAAGTGATCTGAATATACCCTGCAGTACCAGAAGTGAGCGATGACAAATGTCAACTACGCGTCATTCAGGGTTTTTTCTCTGCGCTGCGGGAGCAGAATATGACGCGATCGACGCGTCGGTCAGACCAATCTCTTTTTTTTTTTTGTTTCTTTCTGTTACGACGTATGCCGTAACAGAATTCGGTTTTGCCGTCGGCGTCGACAACGTTGTTAGAATTGTGCGGTGAAAAGTGAGACGCAGGTTTTGTTTATTTTGGGAAAAACTATTATCAGGTAAGTGCAGTGTTTCATTTAATTAAAAATAGTCTATTGTGCGTTGTAAAAAATGAAAAAAATGTGATATTGCGAAATTATATGCGTTTTGGACGAAATTTTTCATTTCCAACAACGAAAACAGAAAAAACCACCCGAGTGGTTCTTGCGAGTCTTGAATCGAACAGGTACATATCTTGGCGGGTGTTTTGTTCTTGGCGCAAATGCACTGCTGATCTACTGAGAGCATTGTTAACAAATTTAACAGATTTTTAGAAATTTCGAATAAAAATATTTTAATTAACCCATCTTATTTTAATGGCGATTCAGTTGAAGTGCCCGGAATGAGCACGACGGCATTACGAACATGAGCAAATCAACAAAACTAAAAAGGTTGTGTGGAAAAAAGAACACACAGCACAAAAATGTGAATCTACATTTTTATAAGAAAACAATAAATAAAAGAAATTTAATATTTTAAAACAGAATTGACTCATGCCTTTTCCTCAAAATAGCCAAAGTTTTTAGGTAAATACATCACTTATTAGGGCCCTACTTTTTAAGTGAAATTCATCACTTATTAAGGCCTTACTTTTCAAGGGAAATTCATCGCTTATTCAGGCCTTACTTTTTAAGGGAAATTCATCGCTTATTAAGGCCTTACTTTCGGCTGATTCTCGCTTACTATGTCATCGATTATATTCTTAGGACATCCCTGTGTTAATGAAAACGGTCCATCGAATGGCAGGTCATCGAATCTCCTTTAAAATAAGATGGATTAATTAAAATATTTTTATTCGAAATTTCTAAAGTCTGTTCAAATTGTTAACAATGCTCTCAGTAGATCAGTAGTGCATTTGCGCCAAAAACAAAACACCCGCCAAGATACCTGTTCGACTCAAGACTCGCAAGAACCACTCACTCGGGTGGTTTTTTCTGTTTTCGTTGTTGGAAATGAAAAATTTCGTCCAAAACGCATATAATTTCGCAATATCACATTTTTTTCATTTTTTACAACGCACAATAGACTATTTTTAATTAAATGAAACACTGCACTTACCTGATAATAGTTTTTCCCAAAATAAACAAAACCTGCGTCTCACTTTTCACCGCACAATTCTAACAACGTTGTCGACGCCGACGGCAAAACCGAATTCTGTTACGGCACACGTCGTAACAGAAAGAAACAAATAAAAAAAAGAGTTTGGTCTGACCGACGCGTCGATCGCGATGTCGACGTCATATTCTGCTCGTCTCCCGCAGCGGCAGAGAAAAAACAATGAATGACGCGTAGTTGACATTTGTCATCGCTCACTTCTGGTACTGCAGGGTAAAAATTGTTGCCATAGGCGTCACCACACGCATACAAGCACGCATACAAACACAGACACTTTTTCGTTCGCTCTTTGCTCAGTGAAAAACAGTAACAAAACAGAATTACAAAATCGGGTCTTTGCTTGGGCGAAATGAGCAAAGACAGATTTGATCGTGTCTTTTTTGGCTCCATTCGCAATGTGTCCGTAAATGAGACGTTTTTTTCAGACACCCCGACATTTTTTTGCGAGCTATGACTTAAACTAATGAATTTAAGAAACGCAATTTAAAAAATTTGGTTGGTTTTTACTTTAACGATTGATCGTGTTTACTTTCTGTGATACAACCTTAGTACAATTTAAAGAAGGTCGTTTCTGCCTTTGACGCTTTGATAATAAACACTTTAGTTTAATGATATATATAATAAAAGTGAATTATAGTTGGATACGTTAAGAATTTCTATGAAAATACTACTAAGCTTCGGAATACTTCGGTTAGTAGACGCCTTTAAGTATTTAACTTTTATGAGTTTTCGCTAGTTTCTGGCTTACATTAATGATTTCTATAGTTCTTTTGACTTAAAATATGTTTTAAAGTACAATTTGCTCTTAATTGGCAGAACATTTTTTCGACAGAACACTGCAATTAAGTTTCGAGAGTTATTTCAAAGGTCAACTTTTAGAAATTGTTTTATATTGACCGTGCTTTCATACGTCAGATGATAAATGATTTTTTTTTATAAATTATTTTCATAAAAGTGTATTATAAATAGCCTTCAACCTTTTTTTTTAGTAATTTGAACCGTGCTGACGTGGTAAGTTACACAATAAGCGGGTGATGTTTCATTTGCTTACAAAATTTTATGTAAATGTACACATGTAAATATGCACATACAGGTATGAACTAGTAAACAAATTTAAAAGTGTCAGGTTAAAGTTGAAATTTCTTCAGCTTTAAGTTTCCGCTGTCGGGTCTGCCGAGGAGTACACGCGCTAAGGAAGTGCCAACGCTTTCTTACGCTAAACGCGGAAAAGCATCTACGGGCAGTGCTGATCAACAAGCACTGCCACAATTGCCTCCGGGCGCTCATGCCGAAGCGGCGAACAATGCCGGCTGTGCGGAAAAAACCACCACCCACTCCTCCACCTGGGCGGATCGCGCCAGTCTTCACGTACGAAGTCGCGCTCTCTTCCATTGAGGGCATGCTCGCCACCAGCGAGATCGACCTCCAGATCCGCTTCTCCTTCGACGACGCTGGCATCGCTCCTACAATCCAGAAGCACCAGCATCCTTCCCACGGCATGGTTCGTGATCGACACAGGCCACAAGACCTTCGAGCGCACGAGCACTTGTGAGCATTCTTCGACAAAGTGTTTGGGTCGTAAAGGCTCAGAAAGTCTGCAGCCAGACAGTTCGATCGTGTTTCTGCTGTTTTAAATGCTAGCCCCGACTGCTGACGCAACTTATGGGAAAGTTACCACGCAGACCGGCTCCGTGTTCTCCACCCATTTTCAATTTGCGGCGTTGAATTTTTGTGGACCAGTCTTGTAACGGTCGCCGTTGAGCAGCAAAACCAAATAAAAGCTTATTGCTATGTATGCAATAACGGTACGTTTAAAGCCCTATAAGGAAAAGTAAAAAGTGTAGGTTCATAGAGTTTTTGTTTTTTTTGTCGCCTTAGTGCCTTGGCCGCGATTGCCAGCCTGTCCCGCATCAGTCTTTGCACCCACACCAGGTCACGCCGCTATCTATGGCTAGGCCGCCGTACCTTGGTGTGGGCCATTAAATTTTCACCCCGATTGGAAACGGCCGAATTTTCCTTGCGAGGTTACATAACCTGCACCGGCAATAACCTTTGCGCAGCCGCCAAGCGTTGCCGTCGCTGCCCGAGCAAGCTGCTGGAAGTAGCCCGCCACCCCCCTCACCAAGCGCAGATGAAGCCGTTGAGGATGCCGTATTAAATTTCGAGTAGTATAGTGTAGCTTTTATATCTCTCTTTACTTCTTTTCTTGCATTTATTTAAGTACAGTAAGACCTCCCAAAAAAAAAAAAAAAACCGCTGCTGTTAATCTTAAAAATTTTACTTTTTGTTTTTGGTTAAAAAGAAGAAAAACTTTCTATATATATACCCCCCTTGTGCATAACCACCCGACATGGGCAAACCGTAACATTTTTCCACAGCCTCCACAGAAAATCTCAGCGAAAGGCGCCTTTCAGCGAGGGACCACTGTAAGCCGTAAGTGAGAGCAAAGAAAGACACGATTTCCCATTTCCCTTTTGTGCGGGTATTCTCTTAAGCCAAACGGGCTTGCGCTTACGCTATTCGGCTGCCACTATACCTGCGTAAAGCTTTTATTCATAGCTTTCCGTTAGGTTTAGTCGGTAGTTCCGTTTTGCGTGTTTGTTTGTTTTTCGAATTGGTTGCATTGTTCTAATGCATCAAACCTACACTAGCCAACAAAGAAAAAGTTTCCTTTGAATTTTAATTGCGGCTTCAAATCACCTTTTCGTTTTACCTTTGTTTCGGATAAATAATTTGCCCAATGCCTTAACATGATGTAGTTTTAATAATTATATTATTTTTCTATACATTTTTTTATTATTATGGAATATTCCTAATTAATTTTACCGACCTACTTCTATCCTGCTATACATATATTGTTGATTTTTTTGGTATGTTTATAATTTTTATATGATATATTCTTATATTTTTATTATTGTTTAAGCAATTTTTTCTCCTCTTTTCTACTACTTAAATTAGGATGTATATATTTTTTTTAGTTCTTTTAAGTATTGCTTGCATTTTGTGTTAGGATGCCTTTGCCTAAGTTCAGAAATATAACCTGAAATTTATGAATATGAATATGGACGGTTAAGATATTAATTTCCTGGTGACATGGGGACATAATGGGATAGGGTGAACAAAAAAACGGGATTTCCGGAAATGTATCGCATATCGGAAATCATGGAAGGGCGGGTAAAGAATAGTGCGGGTCGAATACCACCTCAAGGCCTCGCGCATACCTCTTTCGGAGCGAATCGACAAAAGCCTTTCTTTTTCTCATTCCCGGTTTGTTTAGTAGACAGGGTATGTTTATGCATTGTGTTGTTTTCGGAGTTTAGCTCCATTTAGAGTCAAGGGATTCTATATTAAGTTTATGTAGTAGGAGTCGAGACGCGGTCAAACTCATTTTGAAACCCAATACCCAATTCCCAACTGCACCTCCCGGGATGCAGCATCAGCAAAACCACCCTGACCCACTAAAAATTTTCAACGAAGCACCAAGCTTCGACCTAGTTACCACACCCCACAATTATTGTCACCAATAATCATAAGTTAGTAATAAGCAATTATTTCCGGGTCGCAGGTGCGATCACCAGCTGCATAAAAGGGCCAAGATCGGCCGAAAGAGCAGGCATTCCATCAGCCCGAACACGAGACACTGACTAAGCAATCCACCAGCGCACCATTCAACTACAAGCCAGAGTAGCAACGTAAAAGAATTTAAAGTGAATGAATAAATATTGAATAATCCAAGAACAACAAAAACTCTCGCATCATCATTTCTTGCTTGCATACTACATTTTTCAAGCCAGCCCGACACCTGAAGTCACCTACAATCTATAAATTTTTCTTGTAGCGGACGCTGGACAGACTGATTCATACCTCAGCCTGAAATAGGACCTCACAAGTGGCGCCCGAGACTAACACCTTAATACGCAGCTTTGTGGAGTAAGGACCCACGGCCACTGTAAGAAAACTAGGCTAGCAAGGACTAATACTCGTCCAACAACAAGCAACAACAAGCAGAAATACCACAAACAACACGTAAGTTAGTGCTACTAACCGCAGAAACATACCATAGAAGCCCACGAAGCCGGTCAACCCGACGAATTTTACCCGGAGGGACACCATACCCATCCAGGAGTCACCACCGGCTGGATCTACAAACTCCGGCGGGACGAGCTGGAAGCCCTGGCCGAGGAATTCAGATTCGGCAACGAAGGAACAGTCGAGGAACGACGAAAGAGATTCGCCGCACTAGTCGCCGGGACACTCTCGCAGGATGCCTGGGTTCGACTGGCAGACCTCGAACGGCAATACGCCAAACCAGCAGGACGCTCCAAGTCACCCATGCCCACCACTCCTGGGCCATCTGACCAGCGGAAAACGGACCCAAAAGCCGGGCTACAAGTCCCCACCGCGGCCGAATATAGCACACCCTGCCCACCACGCATCGTAACGCCAGCCGATTTGCCCAGACCTCCAGTTACAGCGACCAACCGCTCGCCCACACAGAGGATCGTGCCAGTCATGGACCCTCCCATAGATGGACGCCACCACAGCCACACCGCCCACATCGCGGAACAGATTCGGAAATGGGGAATCAGGACGACCCACTTACATTTCTGGAACTACTCGAAGAACGTGCGCTCTCATATGGGGTGGACACGAATCAGCTACCTCGGGCCATGACAGAGCTTCTTACCGATCGGGCCAGTCGTGGGTACCGCACCATCCAACTGCAAGGCAGCTCATGGGCATATTTCTGCCAAGAATTCTTTTGTCTGGACGTTGATATGCAATGACTGCACCATCAAGTGGCCCATGCGACACCAAGCCGAAGCCTGTTACGCGCGGAACCCAGGCAGAAACGCAGCCCTCCTCCCGCCCAACCGACCGAGGGGCGCTGCCGCATGACGCGCGACGCGTGTTACCGAACCGATCGCGAGCATGCAGGAAAGAGATAGGTGTCAGACTAAAATTCGAGGAAAATTAGAGCTAAACACAACTCAAAGAGCTAAGCATGCAAAGATAGCTAAAAAATATAACTAATTACGGGAAAGGTATGTTAGTATTAGTGATTTAAGAAGAGGAAGGGAATTAGTAGTTGATATTATGTGGTAAAGGGAATTGAAGTCCGAGCAAAGTACCCTAAATGGTTCGTGCAAGGAATAATTCGATCTACAAAGCGGAAGGAAAAGAGGAATGAAGTTTCTAGTAGATCTAGTAGGAATCGTAAAGTTTATGCGGCTCAACAAGTCAGGGCTATCTACATCACCCTTGATCAGGTTGTGCATAAAAATCACACCAAGCATTTTTCTACGACTAACTAAGGTTGGAAGGTTTATTAAAAGCAATCTACGAGGATAAGATGGCAGTCTCACACCTGCATCCCAGTTAAGGCCACGCAGAGCAAAAAGTAAAAAGTTTTTCTGGACTGATTCTATACGGTCCTGGTGTACTTTGTACTGGGGGCACCATACACAAGAGCCGTATTCTAAAATCGGACGAACAAGCGAGATATAGAGAGTCTTTGTTATATAGGGGTCGTCAAATTCCTTTGACCACCTCTTTATAAACCCAAGCACACCCATGGCCTTATTTACCATGGTAGAAATGTGTTCAGAAAACTTCAACTTTGGGTCTAATTTAACACCAAGATCATCAACCAAGGTAATTCTCTCAAGAGAACCACCGCAGAGGCTATAAGGAGCCAATAGGGGGCTGGAGCGATGAAATGTCATTACTTTGCATTTCGAGGCATTTAGGTGTAACATATTTGCACAACACCATGACTGAAAGTTATTGAGATCGGATTGCAAGCGAGAGTGAAATGAAATGTCCTTATACTGGACACAAAGTTTAACATCATCCGCATACATGAGTACTCGAGAGTTTGTTAATACTGAAGGCAGATCATTAATAAAGAGTGTGAATAGTAGGGGGCCTAGATGGCTGCCCTGTGGTACTCCAGAAGTAACCTTAACAGGTGAAGAGAAGGAGTTTTTGAAGAGGACTCTTTGAGACCTAGAACAAAGGTAGCTAGAAATCCATCTCAAGAGATTAGGCGGAAACCCTAAAAGGTCAAGTTTTTGTGCTAAAAGGGAATGGTTTACAGAATCAAATGCTTTACTAAAATCAGTGTAAATGACATCCGTCTGCAAGTTACCTTGAAAGCCTTTAATGATAAAAGAGGTAAACTCTAATAAATTTGTGGTTGTTGATCGTCGCCTTATAAATCCGTGCTGGGACGGAGATATAAGTGATTTGCAGAGATGTTGCAAGTGCGGAGTTAAAATTTTTTCAAACATTTTAGGAATAGCGATAACTTAGATATACCCCTATAATTATTTGCATCAGACTTGCTACCTTTCTTATGGAGCGGAATAATAAAAGATTCCTTCCAGATGGGGGGGAAGCATGAAGAGTTAATAGATAGGGGTGAATAGTTTAAGCAAGGGTCCACACAGAGCGTCGGAACAGTACCTGAGTACACAGCCGGGAACTCCGTCGGGACCTGGTGAAAACACCGGCTTAACTAGTCGAAGATCATGAAGCAGTGAGCTTTCATTTAACAAGGGGCTGAAGATGCCATTCGACCTTGGTAAACTGTATGGATACGGCTGACCAGAGTAGCTTTCATGAGAATAGGTTGTTTGGAAAAATTTGGCAAAAAGATCGGCAATTGCCTGATCATTGTTTGCTGACATATTGAGAAAAGATAACGAGGATGGATGTACGGACGTTCTACGCTTACTATTTACGAAGCTGTAAAACTGTTTAGGGTCCTGTGAAAATCGTATCCTGCATCGAGATAGGTAGTTCTTATAGCATTGAGCGTTAAGAACGGAGAAATTTGACCGAGCTATTACATAGTGAGAAAGAGAAGAGGGAGAACCAACTTCTCGAAATTTTTTATAAAGTCTTGATTTTAAATTTTTTAGACTGGATAACTCCTTGGTAAACCAAGGAGGTTTTCCAGATCTAACCGGACAAGAAAGTGGGACACAAGAATCAAAAAATGTGTCAAGTACATTGTAAAAAATGTGTGTGCCTTTCATAACGTCAGTGCACAAGTACAGAGCGGACCAATCAAAATCCCTAATAAGGTTATTAAGCTTCGTAAACTCGGCTTTACGAAAGCAGCGGACACGTTCGGATAGCCTACTCATTCGATCCAATACAGTAGGGCCAATATCGACTGACACTTCGAATGTAGGATGGTAGGAGTCTTCAGGTATACTGAGCGGAAGGGCTCGGGTTAACAACGCTATGGTCGGATCCGAGACAAAGCACAGATCAAGCAATCGACCCAAGGAATTTTTCACATGGTTGACTTGAGACAGGGATAGGTCTAGCAAGCCGTCGATAAAGTCATGTCGTGACATGGGCACAAGGTTATTAGACTCGTTTACCGAAGACCAAACAGCACCTGGCAAATTAAAATCACCAAGAACTATCATATGGTCTTTATCTGATAGCGAGGAAGAAACAGTTTTTAAAGCGGTCAGGTGATGCTCGTATATTAAGATATCCGAGGAAGGTGGAATATACGAGCAAGTAATGAAAATGGAAAAGCCTGGGAGAATCAGTTTTACGCACAGGAATTCCAGGTCTTGTTGAACCTGGACCATGAAATGTTCCGACGTGAAATTTGAGTCCACTGCAATAAGGACCCCACCTCCACGTCGAGACGAACGGTCATTTCTAAAAATTGTGTACCGACCTGCCAAAACTTCGGAACTAAGGATGTCCGGCTTTAACCAGGTCTCGGTGAACACAATAACGTGGGATGAGAATGCGAGACTCTCAAGGAAAAGAGTGCTGAGCTTACTACGCAAGCCTCTAGCATTCTGGTAGGTAACTACAAGAGAGGAAGTTAGTTTTTTGGATGGGTGGAAGTAGAGGTGGAAGATGAGGATAGAGATGGAGCACTGGTCTGAATGCTAGGAAGAGTAATGGGGGGCCTATTCTTTTTCTTAGCCTTAAACTCTTTAACCACCAAATGCTCTGGCCAAAACTTGGCGGAACAAATGGTTTCAAATTGAGTCGGGGAGACGCTTATCTTGAAGGAAGATATCTCCCTGGCGTAAGAAAAGTTAAATTTTTCCACCTTTAAGCCGACGGCTTTTATTTTGCTTTGTATAAAAGCGGTCACATCATTGGATGTGAGGTCAGGGGCTAGCCGCGAGACAAAAACTTGTCGCTTTGGTGGGACTCCCACCAGTGGTTTTGGCACCACAGGCCTAGTACCTGTGATGGCAGTATCCGGTGGTCCTGGACATCTATTAGCTGGTGGGAGCAAAACTGAGGGGATAGTTAAGGGGTTGGGTACGGACTCGACGGACACGGACTCTACAGACATTTCTAACTGCATACTCTCCGAAGTGACGCATTCGGCTCCCGAATCTGCATCACCAGCAGCGATCGTTGCCCTTGGAGTAGCAAACGTAATCAACTGCTGCACTAAGGGAGTGGTCGGAGTAAGTTTTTCGGATGCCGGCGGACATGAGGCAGTCGGCACTTGCAAGTCCCGTTCTTCTTGACGTTCTTCTTGCTGCCACGGTATTTTGAACAATTGGAAGACCAGATCCGGGCCCGCAAGCAAGCGGTAGGGGAATTGTTCAAGGATTACCTCATCGAGATACGGCTACTCATGCACCACACCGGGTACGACGCAGCCAAAGAGTTGAACAGGATCTACGACAACGCCCTGCCAGCATACCAGATGTACGTGCGGCGACACGAACTCCAAAGCTTGGCGCAGCTCACAATGTTGGCCACCGAGTTCCTCCGAGAGCATCCAAGAGCGGACCCTCCCGACCACTCTCGCGCCCCCGCGAAACACACCAAGATACCCAAGGCCAGCGACAGAGCCGAGGAACGACGACTCGCACCGGCCACCATTTCGGCGACCCCAATGGGAGTCGGCAGACTCGCCAAGGAGGCAGCAAGCAAACTCAAACAGCCAGACGACTCCCGAGGTGGCACATCGCATGATCACGACCCCCATCGCTAACACACGCACAGCCTGTCGCCGGTGTGGTGAAGCCGGACATGCGGCATACGGCTGCCATTCGATCCTATTCTGCTGGGAATGTGGCAGACGCGGCACAAGGACTGTAAATTGCTGCCGCCAGAACACGTCGGAAAACGACACGCGTCCCCAACTGACACTGGATCAGTCGGACACGACGCTTCCTTTGACCCGCGACTAAAAAAACCACTACAAGTGAACAACGGTCGGAAAGTGGAAATGGTGACAATAGGAGGACACGCAATGGAGGCGACCATAGACACCGGGGCCTCCAAAAGCTTTATCAGCGTCAACCTCGCCGAGACAGCTAGACGATAACACCAACTTGCACGATTCCAGCACCCGCATACGCCTGGCCGACGGTTCGGTCAGAGAGATCACTCAAGTTCTACGGGAGCCCATCAAGCTGGACCAGCGAGAGGTACAAATACCGCTCCTGGTTCTACCAAACATGTTGGAGCAAGTTATTTTCGGCATGGATTTCCTATGCGTCGAAGCCACGATCAAATGCGGAGGCACCCAACTGCAACTAAGCAATCAGTCGGCCACGCCAACTGCACCCGAAGATCCGACCAATCACCTATCAGGCCCCGCGACCAGAGGCCAGAAACTTACGCCAACCACAACGTCACCACGTTCACGACCTACCAAAACGCTCACGACACCCAATAACGCAACACAGCACTTGACACCCAAACCAATGGCAACGAAAACGAACCAACGGCACATTACGGAGAACACGAATCCAAGGTCAACACCAGCAAACAGCAACCAAGCAATCGGGAAAACGAGTCCCACGGTCACTACGGAGCAACCGCGTCCTAGGCCCAAAACAGGGAACACACATCCCAAACAAACCACGAGGATCTCGCACACGAGACAAACACACTTGAACCCGGCGCTCGACACAGGAAGCCCAGATCGAAGACAAGCAACAGAGCAAGCACGCACAGAATCCGCAACGGAAGAATTGAACACACGGACACCCTCAAAGCCGACCACCAGCATCGAACAAGGACAACGGCAGCCACCATCCGACAGCCCAGCAACACGGGAAACAGCCACGCTAACCCCACGCTGGTCGGGGCCCATAATTGAACTGATATCCACAGAGCCCCTCAACGCGGGCCCGGAAACCAGGACGATAACCCCACGATACACCGACAGCCGCCCTGTTGTACCCACGGCCGACGCCACACCGATCCTCGCCAACACAATGGAGTACCTTCCGCGTACTGACATGATTTTTAGCGTCATGCACCGAGCCATGCCTAGAGCCATGTCCGAGATCTTCGTCGCCCACACAAGTCGTTGCTGCGATACCAGAGGCGTCATCGCGACTCACCTGTTCACGTACCAGTCTGGCTGTAGTATAACACGAGTACTACACCCGGCGTACCAAAACATCATACCCATGGTCGACACCACACCCATCGTCGCCCACATAAGCGACTACCAACGGAGGATCGAAACGCCCAGCGCCTTCGACACAACCCTCTTACCGAAGACCCCAGCCAGCCATTTGACTCCGAAGCCGCCGATCCAACCGAACATGAGCCCGAACCAGTCCTGGAGCCGTGGCCGCCAGACTTAGCCCCGCAGATACAAGCATTTCTAGATGAGGAGCTACCAAAATTTTATGGCCTCCACGGGACGTCGGACATCGCCAAGCACACTATTGTCATGAGGGATAATCGGCCCATAAAGCAGCGGTACTATCCTAAGAATCCAGCAATGATACGAATAATTGATGAACAAGTGGACCAATTGATTTCGGAAGGCCTCATCGAGCCCTCCCGGAGCTCCCACAGCGCCCCAGCAGGATCAACTATATTTTGGAACGGCTACAAAACGCGCGGTTCATCACCACCTTCGACCTGAAAAACGGATACTTTCAGATCTCCATGGCCGACGAAAGTAGAGAAGCAACAGCTTTCATAGTACCGGGCCGGGGCCTCTACCAGTGGAAGGTGATGCCCTTTGGACTACACTCGGCACCGGCAACATTTCAGCGGGCTCTCGACACCGTGATTGGTACAGACATGGAACCATATGCATTCGCGTACCTAGACGACATTGTCATCGTTGGGTGAGATTTCAACGAACATCTACGCAACTTGAAAGTGGTTTTGTCCCGACTCCGGAAAGCGAACCTAAGGATAAATGCGCGTTCTTTCAAACCCAAATCAAGTATCTCGGCCATATCATCAGCAATGAGGGAATCCACACCGACCCCGACAAAATTGCCGCCGTCAAAGAACTCCGGCCGCCCACCAACCTAAAAGAGTTTCGTCAATGCATCGGGATAGCGTCCTGGTACCGAAGATTTGTACCAAACTTCGCGACAGTCGTCCAACCGATGTCTCGCCTACTCAAGAAGGACCAACCAGCCTGCTGGGCTTCGGTCCATGCCCATCGACCAACTAAAAGAGCTCCTCACGACCGCACCAGTTCTTGCTTGTCCCGATTTTACCGTGAAATTCTCGCTGCAAACAGACGCGAGTAACCTCGTCGTGGGCGCAGTCCTTACGCAGGAAATCGAAGGCAAGGAGCGAGTCATAGCATGCGTCAGCCGACGACTCAACGCGGCAGAGGAAAACTACTCCGCGACCGACAAGGAATGCCTGGCAGTCATCTGGTCCATCCGGAAACTCCGGTGTTATCTCGAGGGATATCGGTTCGACGTGATCACCGACCATCTCGCACCCAAATGGCTGAACACACTGGAAAGCCCCTACGCTAGAATAGCAAGGTGGGCACTAAAACTCCAACAATATCAGTACGACGTGCATTATCGGGCAGGTAAGCAGAACGTAGTTGCAGATGCACTATCCCGACAACCCCCTGGGAACCCTCGCACGAGTCGAGGAAGTAAAGGTAACCTGCCCCTGGCTCAAGCGCAGAATACAACAAGTTCATAACGAACACGAGAAATATCCTGATTACACTCACGAGAACGGGGAATTATATCGACACCTGGGCCACAGAACCGAGGACAATGAGGACACATCATGGAAACTGTGCGTACCAAAGGATTGTCGCGCAAGAGTCCTCCAAGAATGCCACGACCAACCCACGGCCGGCCATCTAGGAATCCGTAGGACCATAACTCGAGTCTTTCAACGGTACTTCAACGGTAAACGTCACGGGGCACCACGACAAACTAAGTCTGCCCTTCTTAAGAGAACTCAGCATGGAAAACTTGAAGCACATTGAAATGCTGACGGTCTACGGGAGCCCATCAAGCTGGACCAGCGAGAGGTACAAATACCGCTCCTGGTTCTACCAAACATGTTGGAGCAAGTTATTTTCGGCATGGATTTCCTATGCGTCGAAGCCACGATCAAATGCGGAGGCACCCAACTGCAACTAAGCAATCAGTCGGCCACGCCAACTGCACCCGAAGATCCGACCAATCACCTACCAGGCCCCGCGACCAGAGGCCAGAAACTTACGCCAACCACAACGTCACCACGTTCACGACCTACCAAAACGCTCACGACACCCAATAACGCAACACAGCACTTGACACCCAAACCAATGGCAACGAAAACGAACCAACGGCACATTACGGAGAACACGAATCCAAGGTCAACACCAGCAAACAGCAACCAAGCAATCGGGAAAACGAGTCCCACGGTCACTACGGAGCAACCGCGTCCTAGGCCCAAAACAGGGAACACACATCCCAAACAAACCACGAGGATCTCGCACACGAGACAAACACACTTGAACCCGGCGCTCGACACAGGAAGCCCAGATCGAAGACAAGCAACAGAGCAAGCACGCACAGAATCCGCAACGGAAGAATTGAACACACGGACACCCTCAAAGCCGACCACCAGCATCGAACAAGGACAACGGCAGCCACCATCCGACAGCCCAGCAACACGGGAAACAGCCACGCTAACCCCACGCTGGTCGAGGCCCATAATTGAACTGATATCCACAGAGCCCCTCAACGCGGGCCCGGAAACCAGGACGATAACCCCACGATACACCGACAGCCGCCCTGTTGTACCCACGGCCGACGCCACACCGATCCTCGCCAACACAATGGAGTACCTTCCGCGTACTGACATGATTTTTAGCGTCATGCACCGAGCCATGCCTAGAGCCATGTCCGAGATCTTCGTCGCCCACACAAGTCGTTGCTGCGATACCAGAGGCGTCATCGCGACTCACCTGTTCACGTACCAGTCTGGCTGTAGTATAACACGAGTACTACACCCGGCGTACCAAAACATCATACCCATGGTCGACACCACACCCATCGTCGCCCACATAAGCGACTACCAACGGAGGATCGAAACGCCCAGCGCCTTCGACACAACCCTCTTACCCGAAGACCCCAGCCAGCCATTTGACTCCGAAGCCGCCGATCCAACCGAACATGAGCCCGAACCAGTCCTGGAGCCGTGGCCGCCAGACTTAGCCCCGCAGATACAAGCATTTCTAGATGAGGAGCTACCAAAATTTGATGGCCTCCACGGGACGTCGGACATCGCCAAGCACACTATTGTCATGAGGGATAATCGGCCCATAAAGCAGCGGTACTATCCTAAGAATCCAGCAATGATACGAATAATTGATGAACAAGTGGACCAATTGATTTCGGAAGGCCTCATCGAGCCCTCCCGGAGCTCCCACAGCGCCCCAGCAGGATCAACTATATTTTGGAACGGCTACAAAACGCGCGGTTCATCACCACCTTCGACCTGAAAAACGGATACTTTCAGATCTCCATGGCCGACGAAAGTAGAGAAGCAACAGCTTTCATAGTACCGGGCCGGGGCCTCTACCAGTGGAAGGTGATGCCCTTTGGACTACACTCGGCACCGGCAACATTTCAGCGGGCTCTCGACACCGTGATTGGTACAGACATGGAACCATATGCATTCGCGTACCTAGACGACATTGTCATCGTTGGGTGAGATTTCAACGAACATCTACGCAACTTGAAAGTGGTTTTGTCCCGACTCCGGAAAGCGAACCTAAGGATAAATGCGCGTTCTTTCAAACCCAAATCAAGTATCTCGGCCATATCATCAGCAATGAGGGAATCCACACCGACCCCGACAAAATTGCCGCCGTCAAAGAACTCCGGCCGCCCACCAACCTAAAAGAGTTTCGTCAATGCATCGGGATAGCGTCCTGGTACCGAAGATTTGTACCAAACTTCGCGACAGTCGTCCAACCGATGTCTCGCCTACTCAAGAAGGACCAACCAGCCTGCTGGGCTTCGGTCCATGCCCATCGACCAACTAAAAGAGCTCCTCACGACCGCACCAGTTCTTGCTTGTCCCATTTTACCGTGAAATTCTCGCTGCAAACAGACGCGAGTAACCTCGTCGTGGGCGCAGTCCTTACGCAGGAAATCGAAGGCAAGGAGCGAGTCATAGCATGCGTCAGCCGACGACTCAACGCGGCAGAGGAAAAACTACTCCGCGACCGACAAGGAATGCCTGGCAGTCATCTGGTCCATCCGGAAACTCCGGTGTTATCTCGAGGGATATCGGTTCGACGTGATCACCGACCATCTCGCACCCAAATGGCTGAACACACTGGAAAGTCCCTACGCTAGAATAGCAAGGTGGGCACTAAAACTCCAACAATATCAGTACGACGTGCATTATCGGGCAGGTAAGCAGAACGTAGTTGCAGATGCACTATCCCGACAACCCCTGGGAACCCTCGCACGAGTCGAGGAAGTAAAGGTAACCTGCCCCTGGCTCAAGCGCAGAATACAACAAGTTCATAACGAACACGAGAAATATCCTGATTACACTCACGAGAACGGGGAATTATATCGACACCTGGGCCACAGAACCGAGGACAATGAGGACACATCATGGAAACTGTGCGTACCAAAGGATTGTCGCGCAAGAGTCCTCCAAGAATGCCACGACCAACCCACCGCCGGCCATCTAGGAATCCGTAAGACCATAACCCGAGTCTTTCAACGGTACTTCAACGGTAAACGTCACGGGGCACCACGACAAACTAAGTCTGCCCTTCTTAAGAGAACTCAGCATGGAAAACTTGAAGCACATTGAAATGCTGACGGTCAAGAGCGCCTCCTCACACCTCCTCACCTGGGTCATCGCCGCGATACTCTGCGTAAGCATATGGTGCTTACGCCGACGACTTCACAACCGGCCTACCAACAACAACGCCACGGATTGCGAAGCAGCGGCATCAGAAACACCAACCGACGTCCCAGCAACAACCATCGGCACCAACCAAACGCTGACGATTCACAAACAACCAGCAAAGTTTACGCATCCACTTCCAAGTCGAATCAACACTGGAAGTCATGCCAGCCTGGGCCCTCGCCTAGCCCGGGAAGACTAAACGCCAACTCCGCAAAAATAAAATAAAGCTGACCACGACCTCTGTCCACGGCGCCAACCTACAACCACTGTGGACCCGAGAAGTCGGCACATATAAATATAAGCGCCAAATGACAGCCAACCAGAAGAACATCGATTCCCAAACAAAAAAT
The DNA here is from genome assembly GCF_018151105.1 of Drosophila obscura. NCBI lineage: Eukaryota > Metazoa > Arthropoda > Insecta > Diptera > Drosophilidae > Drosophila > Drosophila obscura. The sequence continues at coordinate 3,469,700 of NW_024542848.1, read as the reverse complement.
CCAACTGCACCCAAGATGAACCGGATCAACGAAGACACCCCCATCCGCATTTACGCCACCGACAGCGAACCGGAGGATTCACCTTCAGAAACGACGTCCGGAAGCGACACGGAGGACGACAGCTCCTCCGAGTTGTCAACCCATCAGGCATCCCGGTTCTCCCGGGACATCCTGTGGTCGCCTCCCCCCAGACCACGACCCCCGACCACGGAGTGGGGAAATCCACCTCAGGAGGACCCCTTGGCTCACCTGGGGTCGGCCCCGAGCGACACGGAAGAAAGCGCCTACGCCACGGAAGGGACAAACTCCGATCCCAAGAAGACCCCTCCTCGGCGGGACCCCCGGCAGGGCCGAGGAGTTTATCAAAACAACGAGGACGCCGAGGGCAGCACCCTGCCGAACGACCAGCCCGAGGAGGACGCCTCGGCAGATTCGGGCGGAGAAACAGACAACAACGGAGCCTTCAGTAATCAAGTAATCGAGGACACGAGGACGATAACACAGGTGCTGACCCCATGGGGGGTCAGAACCACCACGGTCCACGTACGGAACGTGGAAACCACGTTAGCAGCAACCAGGAGGCCCTCCCCCAATGATGACAGCACCACATCCAAATGCAGACGACACCATGTGTCAATATTGTACTTTGGTACTTTGGAATTAAACAAAAAAAAAAAAAACGTCGCACTCTGAAATCTTAATTGCCTTGTAACCTCAATCTTTCTTGTCACATCCAAATCCTTTTTAGAGAGGGGGGCTAAGCTGAAAACCCAGCAGAAGGCCAGTTGACCCTAAGCCAACACTAATCTTTCTATTCCCCACCCGGTAGAAACGGCGGGGGGAGGGGGGGTGTAACGAACCATGGCTCTAGCCATATCTCGTTACAAACAGTTCGAGAACAACAGTCAAACTGATATACGCAGAGACACCGAACCCTGGCTCTGGCCACGTCTCCCTTCACAAATAGCGGTGCGTCAGCACCCCGGAAATAAAATAGTCTTAAGCAACGCACACAATTAATTAAGAATTCTCGATCAACAACTCTACACATTCTTGTCCACACAACAATTTAAAACACCCCACCTCCTGGGACATTTCGCAATCGACGGCCTACATAAGAAATATCTTTTGCGTTATTTCACAAAAAGTCAAGCCAGCATAAAATTATCGACCAACCGGCCCAAATTCAGCTATCAACTTCCGCGATGCAGAGTTAGCAAAAACTAATTTTGAAACCCAATACCATATTCCCAACTGCACCTCCCGGGATGCAGCATCAGCAAAACCACCCTGACCCACTAAAAATTGTCAACGAAGCACCAAGCTTCGACATAGTTACCACACCCCACAATTATTGTCACCAATAATCATAAGTTAGCAATAAGCAATTATTTCCGGGTCGCAGGTGCGATCACCAGCTGCATAAAAGGGCCAAGATCGGCCGAAAGAGCAGGCATTCCATCAGCCCGAACACGAGACACTCACTAAGCAATCCACCAGCGCACCATTCAACTACAAGCCAGAGTAGCAACATAAAAGAATTTAAAGTGAATGAATAAATATTGAATAATCCAAGAATAACAAAAACTCTCGCATCATCATTTCTTGCTTGCATACTATATTTTTCAAGCCAGCCCGACACCTGAAGTCACCTACAATCTACAAATTTTTCTTGTAGCGGACCCTGGACAGACTGATTCATACCTCAGCCTGAAATAGGACCTCACAGCATCCTACAGTCCTACGTGGTAGGTGCAGTAGGTAGTGGCTGAGTTTACCATTGCTCTCCTTGCACATGGTTTTCGCGATCCTGCAGGTGGTGGTTCTCCTCCACCTGCTACTGGCCTGTATGTGTGCCCTCCTCTCTAGATCGCTTTGAAGCGTTCTGAGGGAGACAGGCACGTTCTCAGTCCTGTCGTTCACCAGCCCGACGCCTTCCATAGCCAGCACGTCTGCTGTCTCGTTGCCTTCGATGACCTGGTGGCTGGGAACCCAATATATCCGCACTGACTTTGTCGTGCTTAGGAAATCTAATGCCTCCCTGCTTGCCAGGACATTATTGGAACTGAACGCTGACGACTGCATGGATCTTATCGCCGCCTGGCTGTCCACGAACAGGTTGACCACATTATGTGGGCGTTCCGTACATCGAGCAACCTCCGCCGCTTTTCGTATGGCGAAGACTTCCGCCTGGAATATGCTGCATTGGTTCGGTAGCTTATAGGACAGCCTTATTTCAGGGTCTGTACAGTATATGCCCGCTCCTACTCCTCCTTCCATCTTGGAGCCATCTGTGTATATGTTTAGGTGTTCATTCTGATCCCAACTTTTTTTCCAGTCGTCGGGTCCTGTTTCGCTGTTTTGACGTCCAGGCAAGTTCGGGGGATCATGTACTGAGATATAATGATCATGTCTCGGCCTATTGAACTGTACCCGAATCCTTGCAGCGACATATTGCCTGATGCGACTAGGCGTTGTGCTGCCTTACCTGCAGTCAGTTGAGCGTGGATGTCCAAGGCCGTAGATGTCCCAGTGATGCAGAGCAGTGCCTGCCGCTGAGTTCTCTCCATTAGCTTGTTGTAGGTTTTCTTTTCTGTAGCCTGCCACCACAGTAAGACTCCATACTACCGAACTACCGAAATGTAGATCCAGTGCATTAGTGCGGGTGATAGGCCCCATGTGCTGCTAAGCATCTTCTTGAATGCATATAGCGCAATGGTGGCCTTCTTCACCCTTTCCAATACATTGGGTCTCCATGTCAGCTTGCTGTCCAGTACTATGCCGAGGTATTTGACTTGTGTTTTTGGGGTAAGCCTGGTTCTGTCGATTTTCGGGGGGATCAATGGCGGCACCTTGTACCTCTTGGTGAAGAGGATGAGATCCGTCTTGTTCGCGTTGATACTGAGTCCTACTTTTCCCGCCCACTCACATATCTCCCTGAGTGTTGATTCCATTATAGAGCTAAGGCTCAATGGGCATATTCCCGTAATAACTATGCTTATGTCGTCCGCATAAGCTTTTATTTTTTGCGGCTCTCCTCTCGAATCTCTTTATTAGGTCAGCGACCACCAGGTTTCACAGGAGGGGCGACAAGATCCCACCCTGAGGTCTGCCTCTGTGTGCCCCTTTCAACATGGAAGCGGTGCCCCACTCTGAGTACACCCGTCTACAACTTAGAAGGTTCTTTATCCAGAGGTTGATAGCGGGATGTGTGTTGATCCCTTCTAGGCGGATCGCGCGGTCGCGCTCGTATTCACATTGTTGAATGCTCCGGATATGTCTACGAACACTCCTAGAGCATACTTTTTAATTATGGAGGGCTTTCTCGATGGTGGCTACTAGCGAATGCAGTGCCGTCTCTACCGATTTCCCTTTGGTGTAGGCATGCTGGTTGGTTGACATCAGCCTCCCTACATCATTTCTGATGTGTAGATCCAGCAGCTTTTCTAGTGTTTTGGAGAAGGCTCATATCGGTCTGTAGTCATTCTCCTTTGGCTGGAAGACAATCATCGAGGTCCTCCATTGGATAGGGATATAGCCTGTGCTCAGGCAAGCTGAGTATATTGCAGAGAGACATGGGGTGATCACGTCTTTGGTCGCCTGTAGCATAGCTGGAAATAAACCGTCTCGTCCAGGTGCTTTTGTACCCGCAAAGGAGTCTATAGCCCAGTGGATTCTCTTAGACGATATGAGATCTGTTGGAGAGTGCTGTTCCTCAGTTGCTAGGTCCTGATGCTCTGTAGCGTCAACGACCTCGGTGCATCCTGGGAAGTGAACTTCCATTAGTGCTGTTAGGGCTTCTTCACTGCCCTCAGTCCACTGTCCATCATTTCGCTTCAGCTGACTCTGCATGGCGGGTTGCTTTGATAGCAACTTCCGGAGTCTGGCCGTTTCTAGGACTTTCTCGATATTGGAGCAGAATTTCCTCCACGAGTTTCTTTGTGCCTTGCGTATTTCCTTCTTGTATTCCCTGAGTAGGGTTTTTTATTCCTCATTGATTATATCATCGTTCGCCAGTTTGGCGATTTTGAAGAATTCTTTGAGGTTGTTTCTTTGAAGCGATAAGTCCCGGTTCCACCAGAGTGGTTTGGTTCTCTTTTTCATTCTCGAGGGTGGGCATGCTGCGTGGTACGCATCCAGTAGCTCCTTGGAGAGAGTCTCTAGGGACGTTTGTATTTCTTCCAGGGAATTTCACTGTGCCCGGACGAGTCGCGATCTTCGAAGTAACTGTCTTTTTAAACTTTTCCCAGTTTGTGTTCCGGGGGTTTCTATAGACAGTTATCTTCGGAGAGTCTTTAAATTCGCACTTAAACTGAATGTACTTGTGGTCTGAGAAGGATGGTCTTTCAAGGACTCTCCAGTCAGATACCTAAGTACTGTACATCGCGGAAAAAGAGAGTGCGGAGGAGTGTGACATAACTGGATCGGCTTAGCCGATTGCGGACGAGGTTAGTGATATACGGAGCCCACTACGAGATTATCTCGCAGATGATGGGCCGTGCTAGAACGAGAGCAGAAAGGCGGTACGACCTTGAGCGTAGGGGAAGTACGACGGCTCTCTGGGTCTCCTTAGAGCTCTCATCTGACATATGGATCGTCGATCCGTATACTTTGGCACCTGTGCTACATGTAGACTATGGTCGCCGGTGTCATGCACTTGGTCAAAAGTAATGATGCAAAAACAGAGTTGCCATACGGACTGCTCCTCCATGACTCCTGTCGAAGTTGCATGGACGAATGGACATTTCTGCCTGAGATAGAAGAGCTTTTGTAGATCCAAGGCAGCTGGTGGGCATCGCATCACCTGCCTTTGGCCACCAAAACTATCCTAGTTAAGGTATTAGAAACGCAAAAACTCCAGGTATTGCAGTATTTTGATCGAAAATTAATCCAATTTTAGAAATATCAGTGATAATTAAAGAAACGTTATTTAAAACAGTTGGTTGGTTTTGATTTTAACGATTGATCGTGTTTACTTTCTGTGAAACAACCTTAGTACAATTTATAGAAGGTCGTTTCTGCCTTTGACGCTTAGATAAAAAAACACTGTAGTTTAATGATATATATAATAAAAGTGAATTATAGTTGAATACGTTAAGAATGTCTATGAAAATACTACTAAGCTTCGGAATCCTTCGGTTAGCAGACGCCTTTAAGTATTTAACTATTATGCGTTTTCGCTAGTTTCTGGCGTACATTAATGATTTCTATAGTTCTTTTGAATTAAAATATGTTTTAATGTACAATTTGTTCTTAATTGGTAGAACATTTTTTTCTACAGAACACGGCAATAAAGTTTCGAGAGTTATTTCAAAGGTTAACTTTTATTGACCGTGCTTTCATACGTCAGATGTAAATGATTTGTTTTATAAATTATTTTCATAAAACTGTATTATAAATAGCCTTCAACCTTTTTTTTTTTAGTAATTTGAACCGTGTTGACGTGGTAAGTTACACAATAAGCGGGTGATGTTTCATTTGCTTCAAAAAGTTTATGTAAATGTACACATGTAAATATGTACATACATGTATGTACTAGTAAACAAATTTAAAAGTGTCAGGTTAAAGTTGAAATTTCTTCAGCTTTAAGTTTCCGCTATCGGGTCTGCCGAGGAGTACACGCGCCAAGTAAGTGCCAACGCTTTCTTACGCTAAACGCGGAAAAGCGTCTACGGGCAGTGCTGATCAACAAGCACTGCCACAATTGCCTCCGGTCGCTCATGCCGAAGCGTTGAACAATGCCGGCTGTGCGGAAAAAACCACCACCCACTCCTCCACCTGGGCGGACGACGACGCTGGCATCGCTCCTACAATCCAGAAGCACCAGCATCCTTCCCACGGCATGGGTCGTGATCGACACAGGCCACAAGACCTTCGAGCGCACGAGCACTTGTGAGCATTCTTCGACAAAGTGTTTGGGTCATTAAGGCTCAGAAAGTCTGCAGCCAGATAGTTCGATCGTGTTTCTGCTGTTTTAAATGCTAGCCCCGACTGCTGACGCAACTTATGGGAAAGTTACCACGCAGACCGGCTCCGTGTTCTCCACCCATTTTCAATTTGCGGCGTTGAATTTTTGTGGACCAGTCTCTACGACATTGAAAATTCTATGAAGGCCCCCATGCAAGTCGTATATTGCGCTTTTTGCTTCTTTTGCGTCCAAAGCGGTTCGCTTCGAAATTGTATCAGACTTGACCACTGACTCACTTTTATTGGCTTTCCAAAGGTTCGTTGGGTGCCGCGGATACTTAATGCATTTAATGTTTAGGAATTCATCGAAATTAAACAATGATAATCAAAAGCAACAAAAATACTTACACAAATTGCAATTTGTTCAGAAAACAATTTTTCATAAAAAAAGGTATAAGAACAAAATCTATCATATAATGTTCTGTACTACAGAATGCCACAAAATGAAATGAAATAGGCGTTAAAACACACACCAATCTCACCAAATTTAAGATTTTTCGGATTAATTTTTAATTCTTGAAGGACCTATTTATAGAAAAGTACAAGTGTGCAAACCATACCACATCCTCTGGCTATCATTTAAAACAAACAGCATGCAATTTGGTGCACGCGTTGCGGAGATAGCCGGAGGTATCTACATTAAAATATCTAATTTCTTCCATTCTCTTCTTGACTGCCTTTAATTTATTTTAAAAATTATTAACTATCGCAAGGTTTCTGGTCGGTTTTTTTTATCCAGTTTTGGCCATGGGTCTGACCGATCGAACCAGTTCATTCTTTACTGAAGATACTTCAATCACTTGTGCAATGTGTCATAAAGCCGGTGTTGTGCTGTACTCCTTAACGAGCAGGACTTCCCCGATCGAGATGTTCGGGATGGACGTTGCCCACTTTGGATGCTTTTGCAGAGTGGCCAGGTACTCATGGTGTCATTGTTTACAGAAACCTGGTTAAACGGATTGGATTCTTAATGGTAGAGAAGTCTTCGGTAAAGAGTCTTCGGTGTGTTGGTGTATGGTCGTCCAATTAAGAAGTGAGCTGGTGATAGATATTTAACCTGCGTATCCGGGGTATATCATTAATGACGTGAGTTGAATACTGCTGGACACTCTCTATCTTCTCGTCGTCTATAAAACTTCTCCATACAACCATACCAACAGTACCCTGTTATAACTCCCATCAGTGCTCACACCTGGCTTTTCCTGACGGCTGCTGTGGGCACACGTTGTTTTTGCCTCATTGCCTTTGACCAAGTGTATGGTACCAGCAAGCATAGACTCCATGTGGCACAGGTTCCACTATGTGCATACCTCCGAGAAACATAGCAATCTGCGTTGGGAGTCAGGCTGCTATCAAAACCTTAGTGTCGGGTCACACCGACATCGCGGACAAAGAGAGTGCGGACGAGTGTGCCATAACTGGATCGGCTAAGCCGATTGCGGACGAGGTTAGTGATATACGGAGCCCACTACGAGATTATCTCGCAGATGATGGGCCGTGCTAGAACGAGAGCAGAAAGGCGGTACGACCTTGAGCGTGGGTCGTAGCTGGTGGGCACCGCATCACCTGCCTTTGGCCGCCAAAGTTTTCCCAGATCAGGCTTACTTTTCCTACCAAGACACTCCTGAGCATCAGAAAAAGCAAGATGTGAACACTAACGGGAGCTATAACAAGGTACTGGGTTATCGGCCGCATGGCCACGAGATACGGACTGCCCCTTCATGACTCCTGTCGAAGTTGCATGGACGAATGGACATTTCTGCCTGAGATAGAAGAGCTTTTGTAGATTCAAGGCAGCTGGTGGGCATCGCATCACCTGCCTTTGGCCGCCAAAACTATCCTAGTTAAGTTGTTAGAATCGCACTCCAGGTATGCAGTATTTTGATCAAAAATTAATCCAATTTTAGAAATATCAGTGATAATTTAAGAAACGCAATTTAAAACAGTTGGTTGGGTTTTTATTTTAACGATTGATCGTGTTTACTTTCTGTGAAACAACCTTAGTAAAATTTATAGAAGGTCGTTTCTGCCTTTGACGCTTTGACGCTTTGATAATAAACACTTCAGTTTAATGATATATATAATAAAAGTGAATTATAGTTGGATACGTTAAGAATGTCTATGAAAATACTACTAAGCTTCGGAATCCTTCGGTTAGTAGACGCCTTTAAGTATTTAACTATTATGAGTTTTCGCTAGTTTCTGGCGTACATTAATGACTTCTATAGTTCTTTTGAATTAAAATATGTTTTAATGTACAATTTGTTCTTAATTGGCAGAACATTTTTTCTACAGAACACTGCAATTAAGTTTCGAGAGTTATTTCAAAGGTTAACTTTCAGGTTAACTTTTATTGACCGTGCTTTCATACGTCAGATGTAAATGATTTTTTTTATAAATTATTTTCATAAAAGTGTATTATAAATAGCCTATAAACTTTTTTTTTTTAGTAATTTGAACACTGCTGACGTGGTAAGTTACACACTAAGCGGGTGATATTTCATTTGATTCCAAAAGTTTATGTAAATGTACACATGTAAATATGTACATACATGTATGTACTAGTAAACAAATTTAAAAGTGTCAGGTTAAAGTTGAAATTTCTTCAGCTTTAAGTTTCCGCTGCCGGGTCTGCGCACCCATTTTCAATTTGCGGCTTTGAATTTTTGTGGACCAGTCTTTACGACATTGAAAATTCTATGAAGGCCCCCATACAAGTCGTATATTGCGCTTTTTGCTCCTTTTGCGTCCAAAGCGGTTCGCTTCGAAATTGTATCAGACTTGACCACTGACTCACTTTTATTGGCTTTCCAAAGGTTCGTTGGGTGCCGCGGATATCCCCCAGTCGAACATTGCGACAACGCGACGAACTTCCTCGGAGTAGCCTCCATCTCAGCGCTCTGCGAATTTTCGTCAAAAATCGCTGCTTACTTAATGCATTTAATGTTTAGGAATTCATCGAAATTAAACAATGATATAAAAAAGCAACAAAAACACTTACACAAATTACAATTTCTTCAGAAAACAATTTTTCATAAAAAAAGGTATAAGAACAAAATCTATCATATAATGTTCTGTACTTCAAAATGCCACAAAATTAAATGAAAAAGGCTTTAATACACACTTTTTTAGACCAAATTTGGGATTTTTCTGATTAATTTTTAATTCTTGAGGAACCTATTTATAGAAAAGTACAAGTGTGCAAACCATGCCACATCCTCTGGCTATCATTTAAAACAAACAGCATGCAATTTGGTGCGCGCGTTAGAGATGGTATAGATTATCTAAATTCAAATATCTAATTTCTTCCATTCTCTTGACTGTGTTGAGCTAGCGAGCTTTTTCACTAGCGTAGTTTTGCGATATGTTTATTAACGAGACGATGGTTGTTTAGATTAAATATGGTTTATTGTTGTAAACAGTATAAAGGCGATACAGAATCAAAGAGATAGCGAAAGGTTCGAGTTAGATTGATGACGAGTCGGTTGGAGAGTTAGCTGGATTCAAGACGGGGTCAGATTGTAGACGCGGGAGTCGGTACAAGACGGTGTCGGATTGAATAGCCCGATTCCAAGACGATGTGCAGTGGTTGCTAGATCCAGACTAATTCAAAGGGCAGGCGGGCGAATTGCCCGTGCCCTAATGCGAGCGAGAGAGCGAAAGATCGAGAGAGTAATAGCGAAAGGCGATAGAAAGAAAGGTGTGAGTTGAAGACGCGAGAGAACGGCGGCATAGGCTGCTGCCGTGCGGGAGCAGTGGGCAGTAGAAATGCTGAACAATAATAGATATTTTCTCTACTGCTGCACCACTGACTATGATCTACTGATTATTTGGCTGCGTAACCAAACATACTCCCCCCGTTGAAGAGCACGGGTCTTTAACATCCCTTTTCAACAATACAGGGTTCAGCAGGCAAAGCTTGTTGTTGATGGGGCCGTTCTTCCTTCCATCGAGACCTGTAGATTTGATGCATGGAAGCAACGCGTTGTCCGGCACCCATTCGGTTGAAGTTGAGCCATGTAATGTGAGGCTCGGCGACAGAAGAAGAGGCGAAGAAGAATAGCGCATTCAAACCAGGCACTGGAAGTGATGTGTCCAGATTAGCATGGCTCTCTGAAATTAAGACTGAGGGATTAGCAATTTCAGCCCTCCCCCCAATAGGGCAATGTGGGGATGGTCTTGGGCCCAGCACAGCTCGAGGTCCAGCGCGATGCCCAGAATTACGTCCGCCAGCAGAGAGCGGGGGCTCGTTCAGATGAACATCGGCCGGAACGGGGCGTTTGCAGGGAATCCACAATGCTTGAAGGTATGTAAGCGAGGTCGTAGCCTGAGCAGGAACCAGATCCGACGCAAGTCCACCTGTATTGATGCAATCGAGGCCGCCATCTAACTTCGAATAGGATTCATCGTCCCCTGCTCCACCATGAACAGCCGGAACAATAAACAGATGCTTCGATTGGTATTGACTTCTGTTGATCAGTCCAATTGGCTCCAAAATCGCGCACGAATCCACTTGGAATGGGGCCGGTGTGATTTCCTGACCAAACGCAGGATGCGGAGCTACGGAAGTGGACCGCTTAGTGATCTCTGAGAGAATGATCCCAGTGAGCGTCACAAACAGCTCTTCAAAGTCATCGGCGAGTTCACTCCCAATCTCGTCGCAGTCCAGCTTCTCGAGTTCACTGTGCACGGTTTTAAAAGTGCCGTGCATCTCCTCGATTTGCTTCAGCCTGCCAACGAGCATGAAGTGGTCAAATAGGGAAGCGTTCTCCAAGACAACTTCTAGCTGCTTCATCCGTTGAAATAACGCTGGTGCCTTCCGCTTTAGGAAAGCCACACTGTTTCCAGCAGCGGTCACTGCACCGTCGTTCCTCGCACCCATTTCGGCAGCAGGCGCTAGAAAACGTTTCTAGCGGGAAGATGACCGCAAAGAAGAGCGAACGCTTGCAATAAATGCAGCAAGAACCGCAAGCAGATCGCAAAGCAGACGACGCGAGCACCGTTTTTGTTGCTTGTGCACAGCCGAATACCGAAAACCCGTGGCTTAATGCGAATTTAACGAACGACAAGTTTTATTGTTTTTGTGATTTAATTGTTTATATCACGTCGGGGTCACCAAATGTTGAGCTAGCGAGCTTTTTCACTAGCGTAGTTTTGCGATATGTTTATTAACGAGACGATGGTTGTTTAGATTAAATATGGTTTATTGTTGTAAACAGTATAAAGGCGATACAGAATCAAAGAGATAGCGAAAGGTTCGAGTTAGATTGATGACGAGTCGGTTGGAGAGTTAGCTGGATTCAAGACGGGGTCAGATTGTAGACGCGGGGGTCGGTACAAGACGGTGTCGGATTGAATAGCCCGATTCCAAGACGATGTGCAGTGGTTGCTAAATCCAGACTAATTCAAAGGGCAGGCGGGCGAATTGCCCGTGCCCTAATGCGAGCGAGAGAGCGAAAGATCGAGAGAGTAATAGCGAAAGGCGATAGAAAGAAAGGTGTGAGTTGAAGACGCGAGAGAACGGCGGCATAGGCTGCTGCCGTGCGGGAGCATGAATATGTACATATGTATGTAGATGACAAAGTTAAGCAGTGGGCAGTAGAAATGCCGAACAATAATAGATATTTTCTCTACTGCTGCACCACTGACTATGATCTACTGATTATTTGGCTGCGTAACCAAACAGACTGCTTTTAACTTATTCTAGATATGATTAACTATCGCAAGGTTTTTGGTCGGTTTTTATATCCGTACTCAAAAAAGAGTTAAGGGGTATATTAGATTTGTGATAAAAGTGGATGTGTGTAACGCAGAGAAGGAAACGTTTCCGACCCCTTAAGTATATATATTCTTGATCAGCATCAATAGCCGAGTCGATATAGCTATGTCCGTCTGTCCGTCCGTCCGTCCGTCTTGTTGAGCGCCTGGATCTCAGAGACTATAAGAGTTAGGGTAACCAAATTTGGTTTCCACACTCATGTGACATCACACTGCTACAAGTGTATTTCAAAATTTCGCCCCGCCCCCTTCCGCCCCCACAAAGGACGAAAATCTGTGGCAGGCACATTTTTAAAGATACGATAAAACTAAAAACGCATTATCGTAGAGAATGAACATATCTACCAGACTGCCGAAACTGAATCAGATCGGGTGATAATTATAGCCAAAATGAAGAAATTAATTTTCAGTTGCTTCCTCCGCCTCCCCCTGCCAGAGACTCATTCTCTTTCTCGCTCGCACACCCTGCCACGTTCAGTGCGCGAACAACCCCTAGCGGAGGAGATGTAGAATATGAATGGTACATCTATAATCTACATGTTAGATGTAAAGTATACATTGTAGATGTAGATAACAGATGTAGCAAAAAAATGTAAAATGTAACATTTTTTTTTAATTTTAAAATTCTCAAAAATCATAAGCTCAAAAATGTATATACTGACTGAGTACGGGGATAAGTATAGTCGCGTCCCCAGAAGCGACTCACACGTTCCTTCACGTTTTATCCAGTTTTTTAGTGTCGGGTCACACCGTCATCTCGGGCAAAGAGAGTGCAGACGAGTGTGCCATAACTGGATCGGCTAAGCCGATTGCGGACGAGGCTAGTGATATACGGAGCCCACTACGAGATTATCTCGCAGATGATGGGCCGTGCTAGAACGAGAGCAGACATCTGACATATGGATCGTCGATCCGTATACTTTGGCACCTGTGCTACATGTAGACTATGGTCGCCGGTGTCATGCTCTTGGTCAAAAGTAATGATGCAAAAACAGAGTTGCCATACGGACTGCTCCTCCATGACTCCTGTCGAAGTTGCATGGACGAATGGACATTTCTGCCTGAGATAGAAGAGCTTTTGTAGATCCAAGGCAGCTGGTGGGCATCGCATCAGCTGCCTTTGGCCGCCAAAGTTTTCCCACAGAAGGCATACTTTTCCTACCAAAACTCTCCTGAGTTTCAGGAAAAGCAAGGTGTGAACACTGACGGGAGCTATAACGGGGTACTGTGTTATCGGCCGCATGGCCACGAGATACGGACTGCCCCTCCATGACTCCTGTCGAAATTGCATGGACGAATGGACATTTCTGACTGAGATAGAAGAGCTTTTGTAGATCCAAGGCAGCTGGTGGGTATCGCATTACCTGCCTTTTGCCGCCAAAGTTTTCCCACAGAAGGCATACTTTTCCTACCAAAACTCTCCTGAGTTTCAGGAAAAGCAAGGTGTGAACACTGACGGGAGCTATAACGGGGTACTGTGTTATCGGCCGCATGTCCACGAGATACGGACTGCCCCTCCATGACTCCTGTCGAAGTTGCATGGACGAACGGACATTTCTTGCCTTTGGCCGCCAAAACTATCCTAGGTAAGTTATTAGAAACCCAAAAAAAACTCCAGGTATTCCAGTATTTTGATCGTAAATTAATACAATTTTTGATATATCAGTGATAATTTTAGAAACGCAATTTAAAACAGTTGGTTGGGTTTTTATATTAACGATTGATCGTGTTTACTTTCTGTGATACAACCTTAGTACAATTTATAGAAGGTCGTTTCTGCCTTTGACACTTTGATAATAAACACTTTAGTTTAATGATATATGTATATAATAAAAGTGAATTATAGTTGGATACGTTAAGAATGTCTATAATAATGTCACATAATGTCACATAATAAACACTTTAGTTTAATGATATATGTATATAATAAAAGTGAATTATAGTTGGATACGTTAAGAATGTCTATGAAAATACTACTAAGCTTCGGAATCCTTCGGTTAGCAGACGCCTTTAATTATTTAACTTTTATGAGTTTTCGCTAGTTTCTGGCGTACATTAATGACTTCTATAGTTCTTTTGAATTAAAATATGTTTTAGTGTACAATTTGTTCTTAATTGGCAGAACATTTTTTCTACAGAACACTGCAATTAAGTTTCGAGAGTTATTTCAAAGGTTAACTTTTAAAAATTGTTTTATATTGACCGGTCTTTCATACGTCAGATGTAAATGATTTTTTTTATAAATTACACTACTCGACAAAACCGAACTTTTTTTTTCCTCAAGGATCCAAACCGACTTTTTCTGATAGATATGGGGCTTTAAAATTTTTTAAAGATTTATGGTTTTTTTTCTATGGCAGAACTTTTTTTTGAAGAATTTTTGAAGTCTGGTATTTTTTTTAAAGATTTTTTCAGAGGAAGCGCTTGTTTTTTTGAGGCGGCGCCCAACTGACAATTGGGAACAAAGCAAACGAGCAAGGGTTGTACATTTGGTACCTGATCGCGTTCCTTTGTTCCCAATTGGCAGTTGGGCCCGCCGCCTTCAAAAAGGTATTTTTTGTTCATTTTTTCCATATTTTAGGTTTGGTTAACGAATTTTAGCTCCAAAGTGTCTCCATAGATCTTAATGAGCGATACCTTAAACGACGCCAAATTAACGCACCTATACACAAAAAAATAGATAACACAAGATATAATTTTTTTTCGACTTTTCCTGAGTTTTTAAAGTCAAAATTTCGTAAAAAATACCCCACAAAAATCATCATTTTTGCATTTCAATGCTTTATATTTCCCAGACGGTAAGCTGAAATCACAAAGTGTTTGACATCAACTTCTAGCTGCGTCAATTATCTTTTCAAAATAGCAAAGTTCTTTACAACCAGACGTAAGATACTAGAGTTATGTGAAAAAAACAAGCGTTACCTCTGAAAAAAGCTTTAAAAAAAATACCAGTTTTCAAAAATTCTTTAAAAAAAAGTTCTGCCATAGAAAAAAAAAAAAATATCATCAAACCATTTCTAAGCCCCAAATCTTTAAGAAAAAGTTCGTTTTGTTCCTTGAGGAAAAATCGTGTTGACTAGTGTTATTTTCATAAAAGTGTATTATAAATAGCCTATAAACTTTTTTTTTTTTAGTAATTTGAACACTGCTGACGTGGTAAGTTACACAATAAGCGGGTGATATTTCATTTGCTTCCAAAAGTTTATGTAAATGTACACATGTAAATATGTACATACATGTATGTACTAGTAAACAAATTTAAAAGTGTCAGGTTAAAGTTGAAATTTCTTCAGCTTTAAGTTTCCGCTGTCGGGTCTGCCGAGGAGTACACGCGCTAAAGAAGTGCCAACGCTTTCTTACGCTAAACGCGGAAAAGCGTCTACGGGCAGTGCTGATCAACAAGCACTGCCACAATTGACTCCGGGCGCTCATGCCGAAGCGGCGAACAATGCCGGCTGTGCGTAAAAAACCACCACCCACTCCTCCACCTGGGCGGATCGGGCCAGTCTTCACGTACGAAGTCACGCTCTCTTCCATTGAGGGCATGCTCGCCAACAGCGAGATCGACCTCCAGATCCGCTTCTCTTTCGACGACGCTCGTGATCGACACAGGCCACAAGACCTTCGATCGCACGAGCAGTTGTGGACATTCTTCGACAAAGTGTTTGGGTCGTAAACGCTAAAAAAGTCTGCAGCCAGACAGTTCGATCGTGTTTCTGCTGTTTTCAATGCTAGCCCCGACTGCTGACGCAACTTATGGGAAAGTTACCACTCAGACCTGCTCCGTGTTCTCCACCCATTTTCAATTTGCGGCGTTGAATTTTTGTGGACCAGTCTTTACGGCATTGAAAATTCTATGAAGGCCCCCATACAAGTCGTATATTGCGCTTTTTGCTCCTTTTGCGTCCAAAGCGGTTCGCTTCGAAATTGTATCAGACTTGACCACTGACTCACTTTTATTGGCTTTCCAAAGGTTCGTTGGGTGCCGCGGATATCCCCCAGTCGTACATTGCGACAACGCGACGAACTTCCTCGGAGTAGCCTCCATCTCAGCGCTCTGCGAATTTTCGTCAAAAATCGCTGCTTACTTAATGCATTTAATGTTTAGGAATTCATCGAAATTAAACAATGATATAAAAAAGCAACAAAAACACTTACACAAATTACAATTTCTTCAGAAAACAATTTTTCATAAAAAAAGGTATAAGAACAAAATCTATCATATAATGTTCTGTACTTCAAAATGCCACAAAATGAAATGAAATAGGCGTTAATACACACATTTTTAGACCAAATTTGAGATTTTTCTGATTAATTTTTAATTCTTGAGGAACCTTTTTATAGAAAAGTACAAGTGTGCAAACCATGCCACATCCTCTGGCTATCATTTAAAACAAACAGCATGCAATTTGGTGCGCGCGTTAGAGATGGTATAGATTATCTAAATTCAAATATCTAATTTCTTCCATTCTCTTGACTGCTTTTAACTTATTCTAGATATGATTAACTATCGCAAGGTTTTTGGTCGGTTTTTATATCCGTACTCAAAAAAGAGTTATAGGGGTATATTAGATTTGTGATAAAAGTGGATGTGTGTAACGCAGAGAAGGAAACGTTTCCGACCCCTTAAGTATATATATTCTTGATCAGCATCAATAGCCGAGTCGATATAGCTATGTCCGTCTGTCCGTCCGTCCGTCCGTCTTGTTGAGCGCCTGGATCTCAGAGACTATAAGAGTTAGGGTAACCAAATTTGGTTTCCAGACTCATGTGACATCACACTGCTACAAGTGTATTTCAAAATTTCGCCCGCCCCCTTCCGCCCCCACAAAGGACGAAAATCTGTGGCAGGCACATTTTTAAAGATACGATAAAACTAAAAACGCATTATCGTAGAGAATGAACATATCTACCAGACTGCCGAAACTGAATCAGATCGGATGATAATTATAGCCAAAATGAAGAAATTAATTTTCAGTTGCTTCCTCCGCCTCCCCCTGCCAGAGACTCATTCTCTTTCTCGCTCGCACACTCTGCCACGTTCAGTGCGCGAACAACCCCTAGCGGAGGAGATGTAGAATATGAATGGTACATCTATAATCTACATGTTAGATGTAAAGTATACATTGTAGATGTAGATAACAGATGTAGCAAAAAAATGTAAAATGTAACATTTTTTTTTAATTTTAAAATTCTCAAAAATCATAAGCTCAAAAATGTATATACTGACTGAGTACGGGGATAAGTATAGTCGCGTCCGCAGAAGCGACTCACACGTTCCTTCACGTTTTATCCAGTTTTTTAGTGTCGGGTCACACCGTCATATCGGGCAAAGAGAGTGCAGACGAGTGTGCCAAAACTGGATCGGCTAAGCCGATTGCGGACGAGGCTAGTGATATACGGAGCCCACTACGAGATTATCTCGCAGATGATGGGCCGTGCTAGAACGAGAGCAGACATCTGACATATGGATCGTCGATCCGTATACTTTGGCACCTGTGCTACATGTAGACTATGGTTGCCGGTGTCATGCACTTGGTCAAAAGTAATGATGCAAAAATAAAGTTGCCATACGGACTGCCTCTCCATGACTCCTGTCGAAGTTGCATGGACGAGTGGACATTTCTGCCTGAGATAGAAGAGCTTTTGTAGATCCAAGGCAGCTGGTGGGTATCGCATTACCTGCCTTTTGCCGCCAAAGTTTTCCCACAGAAGGCATACTTTTCCTACCAAAACTCTCTTGAGTTTCAGGAGCAAGGTGTGAACACTGACGGGAGCTATAACGGGGTACTGTGTTATCGGCCGCATGGCCACGAGATACGGACTGCCCCTCCATGACTCCTGTCGAAGTTGCATGGACGAACGGACATTTCTTGCCTTTGGCCGCCAAAACTATCCTAGGTAAGTTAGTAGAAACCCAAAAAAAACTCCAGGTATTCCAGTATTTTGATCGTAAATTAATCCAATTTTTGATATATCAGTGATAATTTTAGAAACGCAATTTAAAACAGTTGGTTGGGTTTTTATATTAACGATTGATCGTGTTTACTTTCTGTGATACAACCTTAGTACAATTTATTGAAGGTCGTTTCTGCCTTTGACACTTTGATAATAAACACTTTAGTTTAATGATATATGTATATAATAAAAGTGAATTATAGTTGGATACGTTAGGAATGTCTATGAAAATACTACTAAGCTTCGGAATCCTTCGGTTAGCAGACGTCTTTAATTATTTAACTTTTATGAGTTTTCGCTAGTTTCTGGCGTACATTAATGACTTCTATAGTTCTTTTGAATTAAAATATGTTTTAATGTACAATTTGTTCTTAATTGGCAGAACATTTTTTCTACAGAACACTGCAATTAAGTTTCGAGAGTTATTTCAAAGGTTAACTTTTAAAAATTGTTTTATATTGACCGTGCTTTCATACGTCAGATGTAAATGATTTTTTTATAAATTATTTTCATAAAAGTGTATTATAAATAGCCTATAAACTTTTTTTTTTTTAGTAATTTGAACACTGCTGACGTGGTAAGTTACACAATAAGCGGGTGATATTTCATTTGCTTCCAAAAGTTTATGTAAATGTACACATGTAAATATGTACATACATGTATGTACTAGTAAACAAATTTAAATTGTATTGTATTGTTGTATTGTTTGTTTATTGTATTTCCTAGTGCTACAAGCAAGGGGCTTATAACACTAGTCAACACGATTTTTCCTCAAGGAACAAAACGAACTTTTTCTTAAAGATTTGGGGCTTAGAAATGGTTTGATGATATTTTTTTTTTTTCTATGGCAGAACTTTTTTTTGAAGAATTTTTGAAGTCTGGTATTTTTTTTTTAAGCTTTTTTCAGAGGTAGCGATAGTTTTTTTCACATAACTCTAGTATCTTACGTCTGGTTGTAAAGAACTTTGCTATTTTGAAAAGATAATTAAAACAGCTAGAAGTTAAGCCCAAACACTTTGTGATTACAGCTTACCGTCTGGGAAATATAAAGCATTGAAATGCAAAAATGATGATTTTTGTGCGGTATTTTTAACGAAATTTTGACTTTAAAAATTCAGGAAAAGTCGAAAAAAAAAAATATCTTGTGTCCTCTATTTTTTTGTGTATAGGTGCGTTAATTTGGCGTCGTTTAAGGTATCGCTCATTAAAATCTATGGAGAGACTTTGGAGCTAAAATTCGTTAACTAAACCTAAAAAATGGAAAAAATGAACAAAAAATACCTTTTTGAAGGCGGCGAGCCCAACTGCCCATTGGGAACAAAGGAGCGCGATCAGGAACCAAATGTACAACCCTTGTTCGTTTGCTATCGCTACCTCTGAAAAAAGCTTAAAAAAAAAATACCAGACTTCAAAAATTCTTCAAAAAAAAGTTCTGCCATAGAAAAAAAACCATAATTCTTTAAAAAATTTTAAAGCCCCATATCTATCAGAAAAAGTCGGTTTGGATCCTTGAGGAAAAAAAAAGTTCGGTTTTGTCGAGTAGTGTAATTAGAGCACTAGTCACTAGGTGTCACATTAGTTTGGGATTAAACTTAGATCTAAATTAATCTTTTAATATGACATACTAATAAGTGGTTACATATATTGATTTGTTTTCTTATGCTTATGTTCGTGTTATTTTATTTTAAATTGAATTTGATTTTTAAATCTTAGTCTAGTGTAAGGTGGGCACCTAACTGTGTTTTGAATTGTGAAAGGTTTCGTATTGTTTTCATGTGATGTGGAAGATGATTCCATATGCGAATAACATTCACAAAGAAATGTCTCTCAGAGTTTGGTGTTCTATATCGTATGGTGATAATATTGTTCGTTCTTGCGGAATTGGTAAATCTTAATTTTTCATACAGATATTGGGGTTGTCTGATGAGGATTATTTTATGTAGGAACGTAAGCATCTTATAGTCAATCCATTTGAAAAGAGTCATGTCGAAAATTTTATATGAGAATGCAGAGATTCTGTCGCTGCGCCTTAATCTAAATATGTATCTAGCTATATTATTAAAGCAAACGCTCAACTTTTGCCTGTTTTCGTAGCCACAGTTTCCAAATGCCTCAATCCCATAAGTGAGTACAGGTACTAGGTATGCTTTTGCTATCTGCATCCGGATGCTAACTGGTATAAATTGCTTGGTAATATTAAGTGCCCTTAAGATCCCATATGTTTTTCCAACTACTTTGCTCACATGATCATCCCACGACAGAGTACTATTTATTATAAAGCCTAAATTAGTTGTCTTCTCTATGTAGCTAATGGGAGTGTTTGATATTTCTACACGTCTCAATATAGTTTCATTTATTATACCCGACTCAAAAGTTAGGGTATATTAGATTTGTGGTAGTGGATGTGTGTACGCAGAGAGGAAACGTTTCCGACCCCATAGTATATATTTCTTGACAGCATCAAGCCGAGCGATAGCCATGTCTGTCTGTCCGTCTGTCTGTCTGTCTGTCTGTCTGTCTGTCTGTCTGTCTGCGATGAGCCCGACTAAACTATAAGAGCTAGGGCAACCAAATTTGGTTTCCAGACTCATGTGATATCCCACTGCTACAAGGTATTTCAGATTTCGCCCCGCCCCCTTCCGCCCCCACAAAGGACGAATCTGTGGCAGGCACAATTTTAAAGATAAACAAAAACACAATTCGTAGAGATGCCCATATCTACCAGACTGCTGAATCTGAATTAGATCGGATCATAATTATAGCCAGAATGACGAAATTAATTTTCAGTTGCTTCCCCTGCCCCCCTCCCACAAACGACAACGAAACTCATTTCCTCCGCTCGCACACTTGCCGCGTTCAGTGCGCGGAACCCTGCGGAGTGTAGTATGAATAGTACATCTATAATACATGTTAGATGTAAAATATACATTGTGATGTAGATGTAGATAACAGATGTAGCAAAATGTAATATGTAAAATTTTTTTTTTAATTCTAAATCTGAAACATATGCAAAAGTAATACTGACTGGTCGGGTATAGTGGCGCGCTTTAGGCGACTCACAGTCCTTCTCGTTTTTTTCTTGTTTTTGTATATAATCAAGCATTTTGACTTTGTTGGATTGAGGCATAGACGATTTTTGGTTGCCCACGCACTAATTTTCTCAAGCTCTCTATTGGTAACATTTATACACTCATCTATTCGATTTAACGGTCGACTAACATATAATTGGACGTCATCGGCGTACATGTGCACTTTACAGTCGGACAATACTATTGGCAAATCATTTATATAAATGGAGAACAATATCGGGCCAAGTACTGATCCCTGTGGGACACCACACTTAACATAGGCAAAGGACGACATTTTCCCTTCAGCAACAACAGCCTGGCTCCTATTTAGCAGATAGGATGATAGCAACCGTACTGCAGAGTCAGAGAAGTTGTAGGATTCGCGAAGCTTTGCGATGAGGATGCGATGGTCAACTGAGTCAAAAGCTTTAGTGTAGTCAAGAAGAGTTAGGAACGTTACATTTCCGTCGTCTATTCTTTCACGGATATCCTCTACAATTTTTATCATTGCAGTTGTGCAACTTCTATTTGTTCTGAATCCAGATTGATTGTTGTTTAGTAATGTGTGCTCTGTAAGGAATGAATTTATTTGTTTAGCTACCAAGGTCTCGAACGCTTTTGACAGGGTCGGGAGTATGGATATTGGCCTATATTCTGCAGAGTTTGCTTTTGGGATAGGGATTATTTTAGCCTCCTTCCACTGTTCCGGGAACGTTGATGTGGTAATGGCTGTGTTTAAAATGTGAGTAACGTGCATGATGATTCTAGGGAGTATTATTCTCAAAAATTTCGGGTTCATATCGTCTAGGCCAGTAGCATTTGATTTAATCTTATGAATGGATTCTAGAACATCACAAGGACTAACACAACAGAAACTAAAGCTAGGAACAGTATAATTATAGGGCGCTGATGTCAAGTTCAGGGTTGGTGTTGGGTCCGGTACAACTAATTGCAAAAATTTTTTGTTAACTTCATTTACGTCCATGTCAACTAGTGAGTTTCTTGTTTTTTTGCCAATTCCTATACTTTTAATCACTTGCCATTTCTGCTTGCTACACAGAGCGTTGTTAAACTTTGACGAGTAGAAGGCGGTCTTAGCAGAGTATATTAGTTTAGTTACGTTTGATCTTAATGATTTGTACATATTAAAGTGGCTTTCAGTCTTATATCTTTTAAATTTTTTAAAAGCCTCATTTCGTTTGATGATACCCAGCTTTATCTCCGGGGTTGAACCATGAGTTATCTGTTCGTTTGACTGTCTTTCTCTTAATAGGTACATGTTCACAGTAAAGATAGTCAATGTTTGATTGAAGTTGGGCAAGCTGAGAATTTACAGACAACATATAATGTATTGACGTCCAGTCAAGGATGCTAATGTCAGTGTGTAGTTTTTCAAGGTCAATGTTCTTGAAGTCTCTGTAAAAGGTGTCATAATTATCGTAGTCAGGATTAAAATCGTAGGTCAAGAAAATAAGGTCATGTTTTGAATACCCTGGTGCTGTGAGTTGGTCATATAGAAGAATTTTGTCAGTACTGTCGACAAAGAATAGGTCTAGTAGTGTGTTTCTTGTTTTTGTAAAGTGTGTGGGGAGCTGGTGGTTCACTATATTTAAGTCAAGGCTCAACATGCTATCTGCTAATGAGGATTCTCTAAGAATATCACAATTAAAGTCACCTGCTAGGATTACGTCTGTATAAGTCAAGGAAATGTCAGTAATAAGTGATGTCAGGTCTGAGTAGTCAATGTTTCGATTTGGTCGATATATGCAACCAAGAAGCATCTTTCTTCTATTGATGGTGATCGTTAGAAATAAGTATTCTATGGCACTATCTGGTCCTTGCTTACAGAGGATTTTTGCGGATATCTTGTTATTTATGTAAATTGCAACGCCCCCGGCATGCCCTACACGATCAGAACGAAATACATTGTATCCTCTACATTCAATTAACGAGTCACTTAAGTCGGGGACAAACCAAGTCTCGGACACACATATAACATCCACACCAGAGTCGATAAACATATGTCTGAATTCGTCAATTTTTTTTGTCAGGCTTTGTGCATTGATATGGCAGATTTGCAGACCCGATTTTTGCTTCACCAGAATTCTGAGGACCTGAGATGTATTCAAATTTGTTAGTTCTAATGAACCGTCCATATCAAGTGTGTTTTAACACAACGAAAAATTTCATTACAGTAAGTACAGTTAAGGGCCCACTTAAAAATAAAATACAGGAAGGTGGTTAGATGGGTAATACTTATAGCTAACATGAAAAATTTGCCTATGGTTATATTATTGACGAAACGAGCTATTCTCGTCTCCAGCTGCAGGGCTCTCAGTAGCAGCTTGCATCTCACTCAGATCCTCAATTTTAAGAACTTCCCAGATCTCACTTTCTTGGGTCACTTTGACGTGAACCATACCCCTGCGCGTAAACACGGATTGCAGCTTCCGATGCTTCTTCATTTTCAGAGCTTCTCTAAAAATCTGGTAGTTTTCCCTGGTAAGCTGCTCGTTGACATATACTGGGGCTGGTGAGTTTAGGCCGAGAAACTGCAGAGTTAGGGGCTGCTTGGTTTCCCGCCTGTACATACCGATGTTGCGCAGTAATGCCGCTTTGTCGCGCACCCGTTCCAGCTTGACAATGATGATGGGGTCAACGATGGAGTGGGAAAGATTTTTGTTTGGCCTCATACGATAGATATCCCTAATAGCAGGCGCAGGCGTGTGATTTAGGCTGAGGCACAAGTTGTTGAAGATGTGTTTCAGCTTTTCACCTTCGACGTACGGAACTCCGTGGATCCTCAGGTCGCATGCGACATTGGCCTTAGCCTGTGCATCTAGTTTTAACAAAAGCTGGGCTTCCAGATCCTCTACCTTTTTTGTAAGGTTTTGAGTCTCACCCAGCCTACTTTCTAGAAACTGGACTCTCTGTGTGAGATTCTGGATCTCACCAGCCATACTATTAAGCTTGCCTGTTAGCAAACTTAACAGCCGCTCTTCTGCCTCATTCATCTTTGTTGAAATGAGACTGACTTGCTCCTCAAATCGTTGGTTCAAAAGCTGAACCAATTCCGGGCAGGCGTTTCTGATGTACGCGGTCCCTTCAGATTTGTTCCAGTATTTTCACGCAGACGTTTTGAGACAGGCTGCATTGTTTTGATTATGTGCTTTAACAGAGGCGAGGCTACACAGAATGTTGGTGCACTATTGGTGGGCGCCCTCTAGCGCGAGCTTTTGCAATATGCGTGGCAGATCGATCGCTAACAGCTGTGTAATGTCACCTCTAGCGCTGTTGTTTTCGTTGTTTACGTTCGTACTCACGTTTCCCACTCAGTATTAAGTGAAAAATTTCGTTTCCCGCTTTTTCCGTGCCTTCCTTTGCCAAGTTTGAGCTACTTTCGAGTTACTCGATGACCAGTTTTTTAAAAACAATAATAAGCCCACGGGCCAGCCGGTGGTGATCCGCTGACAGTGCTCTGATGTTGGTAAGCACCTTATATCTGTATTGACCAGCAGCTGATGTGTTGTTGTTTGCAGGTTTCGCCGAAAAAAACACTTGTTGACGGAGCGTGTAACTTGCACGTCTATTCTGATTGAGTGATTATTCTGTGTCAGGTTAAAGTTGAAATTTCTTCAGCTTTAAGTTTCCGCTGTCGGGTCTGCCGAGGAGTACACGCGCTAAAGAAGTGCCAACGCTTTCTTACGCTAAACGCGGAAAAGCGTCTACGGGAAGCGATCAACAAGCACTGCCACAATTGACTCCGGGCGCTCATGCCGAAGCGGCGAACAATGCCGGCTGTGCCGAAAAAACCACCACCCACTCCTCCACCTGGGCGGATCGCGTTAGTCTTCACGTACGAAGTCACGCTCTCTTCCATTGAGGGCATGCTCGCCAACAGCGAGATCGACCTCCAGATCCGCTTCTCTTTCGACGACGCTGGCATCGCTTCTACAATCCAGAAGCACCAGCATCCTTCCCACGGCATGGGTCGTGATCGACACAGGCCACAAGACCTTCTAGCGCACGAGCACTTGTGAGTATTCTTCGACAAAGTGTTTGGGTCGTAAACGCTAAAAAAGTCTGCAGCCAGACAGTTCGATCGTGTTTCTGCTGTTTTAAATGCTAGCCCCGACTGCTGACGCAACTTATGGGAAAGTTACCACTCAGACCTGCTCCGTGTTCTCCACCCATTTTCAATTTGCGGCGTTGAATTTTTGTGGACCAGTCTTTACGACATTAAAAATTCTATGAAGGCCTCCATACAAGTCGTATATTGCGCTTTTTGCTCCTTTTGCGTCCAAAAGGTTCGCTTCAAAATTGTATCAGACTTGACCACTGACTCACTTTTATTGGCTTTCCAAAGGTTCGTTGGGTGCCGCGGATATCCCCCCTCCATCACAGCGCTCTGCGAATTGTCAAAAATCGCTGCTTACTTAATGCATTTAATGTTTAGGAATTCATCGAAATTAAACAATGATAATCAAAAGCAACAAAAATACTTATACAAATTGCAATTTGTTCAGAAAACAATTTTTCATAAAAAAAGGTATAAGAACAAAATCTATCATATAATGTTCTGTACTACAGAATGCCACAAAATGAAATGAAATAGGCGTTAAAACACACATTTTTAGACCAAATTTGAGATTTTCTGATTAATTTTTAATTCTTGAGGAACCTATTTATAGAAAAGTACAAGTGTGGAAACCATGCCACATCCTCTGGCTATCATTTAAAACAAACAGCATGCAATTTGGTGCGTGCGTTAGAGATAGCCGCTTACACACAGATTTTTTTCAAATTTATGGTATAGATTATCTACATTCAAATATCTAATTTCTTCCATTCTCTTGACTGCTTTTAACTTATTCTAGAAATTATTAACTATCGCAAGGTTTTTGGTTGGTTTTTTTATCCAATTTTTTAGTGTCGGGTCACATTGTCATCGCGGGCAAAGAGAGTGCAGACGAGTGTGCCATAACTAGATCGGCAAAGCCGATTGCGGACGAGGCTAGTGATATACCGAGCCCACTACGAGATTATCTCGCAGATGATGGGCCGTGCTAGAACGAGAGCAGACAGGCGGTACGACCTTGAGCTTAGGGGAAGAACGACGGCTCTCTTGGTCTCTTTAGAGCTCTCATCTGACATATGGATCGTCGATCCGTATACTTTGGCACCTGTGCTACATGTAGACTATGGTTGCAGGTGTCACGCAGTTGGTCAAAAGTAATGATGCAAAAACAAAGTTGCCATACGGACTGCCTCTCCATGACTCCTGTCGAAGTTGCATGGACGAGTGGACATTTCTGCCTGAGATAGAAGAGCTTTTGTAGATCCAAGGCAGCTGGTGGGTATCTCATTACCTGCCTTTTGCCGCCAAAGTTTTCCCACAGAAGGCATACTTTTCCTACCAAAACTCTCCTGAGTTTCAGGAAAAGCAAGGTGTGAACACTGACGGGAGCTATAACGGGTACTGTGTTATCGGCCGCATGGCCACGAGATACGGACTGCCCCTCCATGACTCCTGTCGAAGTTGCATGGACGAATGGACATTTCTGCCTGAGATAGAAGAGCTTTTGTAGATCCAAGGCAGCTGGTGGGTATCGCATTACCTGCCTTTTGCCGCCAAAGTTTTCCCACAGAAGGCATACTTTTCCTACCAAAACTCTCCTGAGTTTCAGGAAAAGCAAGGTGTGAACACTGACGGGAGCTATAACGGGGTACTGTGTTATCGGCCGCATGGCCACGAGATACGGACTGCCCCTCCATGACTCCTGTCGAAGTTGCATGGACGAATGGACATTTCTGCCTGAGATAGAAGAGCTTTTGTAGATCCAAGGCAGCTGGTGGGTATCGCATTACCTGCCTATTGCCGCCAAAGTTTTCCCACAGAAGGCATACTTTTCCTACCAAAACTCTCCTAGTTTCAGGAAAAGCAAGGTGTGAACACTGACGGGAGCTATAACGGGGTACTGTGTTATCGGCCGCATGGCCACGAGATACGGACTGCCCCTCCATGACTCCTGTCGAAGTTGCATGGACGAATGGACATTTCTGCCTGAGATAGAAGAGCTTTTGTAGATCCAAGGCAGCTGGTGGGTATCGCATTACCTGCCTTTTGCCGCCAAAGTTTTCCCACAGAAGGCATACTTTTCCTACCAAAACTCTCCTGAGTTTCAGGAAAAGCAAGGTGTGAACACTGACGGGAGCTATAACGGGGTACTGTGTTATCGGCCGCATGTCCACGAGATACGGACTGCCCCTCCATGACTCCTGTCGAAGTTGCATGGACGAACGGACATTTCTTGCCTTTGGCCGCCAAAACTATCCTAGGTAAGTTAGTAGAAACCCAAAAAAACTCCAGGTATTCCAGTATTTTGATCGAAAATTAATCCAATTTTTGATATATCAGTGATAATTTTAGAAACGCCATTTAAAACAGTTGGTTGGTTTTTATTTTAACGATTGAACGTGTTTACTTTCTGTGAAACAACCTTAGTACAATTTATAGAAGGTCGTTTCTGCCTTTGACACTTTGATAATAAACACTTTAGTTTAATGATATATGTATATAATAAAAGTGAATTATAGTTGGATACGTTAAGAATGTCTATGAAAATACTACTAAGCTTCGGAATCCTTCGGTTAGCAGACGCCTTTAATTATTTAACTTTTATGAGTTTTCGCTAGTTTCTGGCGTACATTAATGACTTCTATAGTTCTTTTGAATTAAAATATGTTTTAATGTACAATTTGTTCTTAATTCGCAGAACATTTTTTCTACAGAACACTGCAATAAAGTTTCGAGAGTTATTTCAAAGGCTAACTTTTAGAAATTGTTTTATATTGACCGTGCTTTCATACGTCAGATGTAAATGATTTTTTTTTTATAAATTATTTTTATAAAAGTGTATTATAACCTTTTTTTATTAGTAATTTGAACAGTGCTGACGTGGTAAGTTACACAATAAGCGGGTGATATTTCATTTGCTTCCAAATGTGGATGTATGTTATTGTACACATGTACATATATGTGTGTACTAGTAAACAAATCTAAGTGTCAGGTTAAAGTTGAAATTTCTCAAAATTATTTAAAATTTGTTTAATTTTACTTTTAAATGTCTCATATTTCCTAGACGGTAAGTTTAAGCTAAAGTTTTTTAAGAACGATTGATTGCTGCATTAAATAGCTTTTTAGAACTGCGAGAAATTCTTTAAAACTATGTTTAGCATATTAAAATTATATGGAAAAACGCAATGATTATAGAATTCTAGCTAAAATAAAAAGTCAAACTTTGTTGATTAGTGTTATTAATATCGTATCGTGTTGTACTGTATTTAAAAAAAACTTTGTGGGCGCATGCACACAATAGCTGAAAGCGGAGCCGAAAAAATCAAACACACTGCTCCAGTGCAAGTGCGCACATTGCTGCTTAGCTGAGCTGAAAGCTCGCCCAATGATCAAGCATGTCTGTTTTTATCAGCTAGCTGATTCAGTTCCGCTTTCAGCTAGTGTGTGCGTGCGCCCTGTCCGTTGAAACCCGGAAAATCTTGTCCAATCTTAGGAACATTTTGGCGAGACATCTATTGAAGTTTGATCCTTTGAGCACATTTTTTCTTCATTTACAAAACATAAAAATGGACTAGCTTTGAACTATGATATAAAAAAAATGTTTATAATTATCAAATTTACGCGACTGAGCGCTGCGCTCCTGTCCGGCAGAGTGGGTAACCTATTTCAATTTACTCGTTCGTCAGAAATCTCTCTGCTTGTAACTCTAAACCCTTAATGCTATGTTCTCACAAGTTTTTGTTAAGTTCTGAAGAAATAAACTGAATTTAATGTTCATGTTCCATATATAACTTGCATAAAATCTCTTATTCTCATTCAACATTTTTCAGATTGAAGATAATAAATATGAAGATACACCGCGGACTGTTCAAGTAATTCGAAATAATTTGTTATTAACAGTTTAGGTCAACTAATTTTCTAACTGATTTTGAAGGTTAATTTGGTAGGTAGTAATATCATGCCCAAGTACATATAAAAATGTTGGAGCAAATAGGTTCATTTGTATAAATCAATTGCCATAGATCTCGTGCTTGAATTTGGAAGCTCTAGCTTCTGATCTCTTGATACAGATCTTGCATTTGATAAGCTTTAAAAAGAGTACCGAAAATTTTATTTATTTGTAGTACTCAATTTTGTAGCACGCTTTTACCGTAAAAAATATATTTTTTGTATAAACTGTGAGTCAAGAGCCTCTTAAATAATATGAGTTACATATTTTTCATTTTGCATCACCCAAAATTAATTAATTAATTAACATCAACAGAAATACGTATGCTGTATGCATGAAGTAGATATAATCATATCGAGTCTATTAGCCAACTTCCACAGGGCTGTATTTAGTTGTAGCCAACTATCGGGTCGGATTCAATAGTTTTCAGTCACCTCACATAATATCTTGACCACTACGAAATATGATCCATTCCTCCACCATTTTTTGTAAGATTTTGAAATGATATTATGTTTTACAGAATGGAGCTTAGTAGTAGGATTGCATTATAAGTAATGTGGATAATAACAGTTATTATATAACATCATACTAATATATTTCGATTTATTTGAATGACCAACTTTGCAATGCGTCCTACATAAATAAGCTTTTTAATATATTTTTTAAATTTTGGTTATATCTCCCTTTAATTTAACAATACTTAACTCCAATTTCTGTTATTTTAAATTTTCTGTCAGAGTTTAACTCTATATAATAGTTTTTGAACTAGAGATTATTTAAACATTTTCCTATATGCGAAATTTAAAATGGCAATCAGGGTCTTAAAATGTTCCTTTTGGTATAAAACAATAAAATAAATGAAATACCCGATTCGTCAACGTTAAGAAGTTCAGAGCGATATGCGGCCGATGGTTCCTATTGAAGCTATAATAGTGTATATCGCTTTAATCAAATTAATTTATTTTCATGTTAACAAATATTAACAATTATAGGTTTGACTATGTTTATGATAGTCTTTAATATTATGCCATTCTGAAGGATCTTTTGTGAAAAAGCCTTTGGAAATAATAAAGCGATCCAACAATCTAGTAGAATTAGGTGTACCACTGTGCCGTGTCCAGTCAATTTATGAAGCATTTTAGCATCCCAATAACCCACTTTTGACATCTGTGAATAAAATTAATTCATATTTTAAAAATACCTAAATAAATAATTAATTAGGTAGGGTCCGGCTTTCATTTTAGCATTAAATTGCCGATTTAAGTTTGAAAACGGCAAGATATTGTTTCTGCATTCGCAAGGCGCACAATTTTTTCGTTTTAATCGGCAACATAATGTTCGTCGAAAATACAACAAAACGAATCTTAATTGCAAAATTTGATGTATTGACATATAATTGATACCATGACCATGGCAATTTAGCTTCTGCCTTTATAAATAGTTTTTTTTACGCGACCTTAAATTTGGATCTGAAATAATTGGTCAACGAAACAACACTTTCGTGCTAACAGCTGTATTATTATCGCTACATTAACGATGTAACGATTAACAGGATCACATCGATTACAAACATTTGCTAATGGTGTTATGTACGTAAATCTTAAAATTAAGACTGGAGCCTGCATGAATATAACGTTATTTTACCAGATTTTGATTGGCTGATTTTCCCATGGTTGGAATATTGACCGACAATGCCAAGGCAATTCGATATTTGAATGATCGTACAATTTTTTGGCTTAAAGTTTAACTAATGGAACTGAAAGTTTCGAGGCGGGGCTATACTTTTTAATTTTAAAGCATAAAAAACGCATTTTAAGCTATAAAAACGAATTCGTGCGTGTTCTCGATGGGCTTGGGTCGGTAGGAATCGAGCTAAATTATAAACTGCGCACAATAGTTTTGTTGTCGAACCTTCCAGAACATTATTAGATTTTTTTTTTCGCCATATAGACGTGTTATAATCTCCCATCTTTTCACGTTCTATGTAAAAAACTGAAAGAAGAAGGCAAGCGAAGAGGAAAAGCAGAAGAACAAAAGAAATGCGCAAAAGCATTTACTGCAACACAGACGCCGGCCGCGCAGAGAGCGCAAAATAAGATAAACAAAACAATTATGTTTCAAGTGTGGTGAGAACGGACATATGAAGGCTCAGTGTAAGAAAGAGAACTCAAATTAAGGAAAATCAGCAAAAGAAGAGAATTATCAGTGCAGCGTATTAAGTGCGGTAGACGCAGATAATGTGAGAAAGAGTTTGTGGTGTTTGGATAGTGGTGCGACAAGCCACATGTGTTGTGATTAGCAGTTATTCAGACAGTTAGAGAAACACAGAAGCTATTGGTCTGTCCGACTCCAAATTTACTAAAAGCTAAAGGGAAAGAAGAGATAGGGCTAAAGACAGAGATGTGATCAAAATGAATTTTATCCTTGATCTGCGCTGTTACTTTTGGACAAGAATATGTGAAAGTAATTCAAGACGGTGATAGTATTATAAGGGCTAACAAAGCTGGAAACTTATAAATGCTTCAAGGAAAACAAAACAGCTTTATTTCTGCGATGGAGGCTGATGGTGCCTTGTGGCATGTAAGGTGCGGCCATTTGAATATCAACAGTATTAAGGTCTTGATCGGTTAAAACATGTCGCGTGAAATTGAAAATCTGGTTTTCCAGCGAAAATTATTTTTAAATTTTGCATGCTTAGCTAGATTCATGCGCAGCTATTTCATGTCGCAACCACCAATATATCGCTGGACATTTTGGAAATAATTCATACAGATGTGTGCGGGCCTTTTGGCACACAATCACTTGCTGGATCGAATACTTTTTACCCTTCATTGATGACAAAAAATCAACTCATATATTTGTGTATTTTCTGCGTCGAAAGAATTAAGTCCTCAAGAAGAGTTCCAAATCCTGGTTGAACGGCAAACGCTATGGCCCAAAATGACTTTTTCTGATAGATTTCGGGATTTAATTTTTTTTTAAGAATTATGGTTTTTTTGTAAGAATTTTTAAAAATCTGGTATTTGTTTAATCTGTTTAATCTGGTATTTGTTTAATGTTTAAGCCAATTAATGCGCCTAGAATTTTTTTTCGACTTTTCCTGTGTTTGATGAAATTTGAATTTGAAAGCTTAAGATTTTCCAGGGCGTTGGTCAAATGCAGTCCAACAGCATATAATATGCATACATACAGTTGCGAAAAAAATAATAGCACAACTACAATACATTTTTTTCTTGAAAAAAAAAATGCGCTTACTATTGCGATTTTTTTAAATTAAAATTTTTTGTATATTGCTTGGTATTCCCCATAAACAAAAACAGTGCTACCGCTCTTTAAATTTCTGTCTATATATATTTTTTTGGGATTGAACAACAAAAACCCCCCAAAAATAGCGAAAAAATAATAGCACCATTAGCCATTTTTTTTGTGAATCACCTGTATTTCGCGGAATCGCCTTTCCAGAATGCACCTGCTCATTAGTTTTGACTAAGAGCTCATTGTTTCTATCATAAAAGTTAAAAGTAATAATTACAATGGGACGTGGAAAGCACTGCACTGCGGAGAAGCGCGATCTTATAAACAAATTGATATTGGATGGAAAAACTTACAGAGAAGTTGGTCGATTGGTAGGGTGCTCCAATAAAATGATTAAAAACCTCTTAAACTATGAAGAAAAGACTGAAACACTCGGGCGAAAACGATCTATGAACCCTCTTCATGTCAAAAGACTGATTCGTCAGAGCAAGAAGGATCCCTTCAGGCCTGCTACTGAGCTTAAAAAAGAGCTTAAAATAAATGCGACGGACTTAACAGTTCGCATATATCTTAGGAAACATAACCTTAAAGCCTGCAGCCCAAGAAAGGTACCAGATGAGTCAGATGAGTCCAAAGTGGTTATGTTCGGTGGAAAGGGATCTCGATCATACGTTAGACGTCCAAAGAATACTGAATACCCCAGTACACCACAAAAACTATTAAGCATGGAGGCTGTAGTGTAATGGTATGGGCCTGCTTCTCCTACTATGGAGTAGGTCCAACACATTGGATAAAAACCATAATGGATCAGCACGTGTACGTGAATATTATGAACACAGTAAGGCTACCCTTTGCAGAATATGAAATGCCGCTCGTATGGGTCTTCCAACAGGACAATGACCCCAAACACACCAGCAAGAAAGCAAAGGAATGGTTCAGGGCAAACCCTGTGAACGTTTTGGAGTGGCGTGCTCAGTCGCCTGACTTGAATCCCATCGAAAATCTGTGGTCCGACGTCAAGAAGGCAGTTGCTGCTTCCAAGCCAACCACTATCCGATCATTTTGGGAAGAATTTAAAGAGTCCTGGTCCAAAATTCCCCTAAAACAATGCCAGGACTTAGTTGATTCCATGCCAAGACGCTGCGCAGCTGTTATTGACAATAAAGGACACTGTACTAAATATTAAATTATGAATATAGATTTAGTACTAATAGTTAAAAATGGTTAACTAATGAATTAGTTACAAATTGCTTATTTTTAAAATTTTAAATTCATTTTTGAAAAGTGGTGCAATTTTTTTTTCCGCCTAGTTTTATGATTTTTAATAAAATTCCTTAAATAACTTAAAAACGTTACGAGAAAATATGATTTTTTTTGTATTCCCAGGTATGTTAGAGTCTCCCATTTCTAACAATTTGCTTAAAATTTCCTTAAAGCTAAAAATGTCAGTTTGGCAATTATTTAAAAATTGCTTGTGGTGGTGGTGCTATTGTTGTTTATTTTTTGTTTGTTTGTTTACATACACTCATGGACAAAATAATAGGTGTGCTTTTTTTTATTTTTCAACTTTTAATTTCTAGTTCATATCTTCTCTAATCTCAACCAATCAAAGTTTTTTCAAATCTTATATTAATTGTCTTTAAAGAAAAAGTAAAAACAGTTTCACAAATCCTTTAATTTACAAGAAATTTAAATATTTCCCGAGATCGGTCAATTTTGGCTGGACACAATAATAGGTGTACGAAGATAAGTGTTTAAATTAAATCGATATTTAACTATTTTAGGTCTTGTTTTATATTAAATTGCGTGTCTGGCAGCTAATACCGATATTAACTTGCGCCAAGTTCCAATTGGAATGTTGTACCTCCTCTTTTGACAATATCCCAAAGGTGATTTTTATTTTGTCAAAAAGTCTTTCCGACCTCTGTAGGTCCGGGGATTGACTTGGCCACCCAAGAACATCCACACTTTGCTCTCGGAACCAATCCTTTACTACTCGAGAGGCGTGCTTCGGGTCATTATCCTGCTGGAACTTCCATAAAAGTAACATATTATCCTCGGCATATGGTAGCATCACCGTATCCAATAGATCTTTGTATACGAATCTGTCCCATATTCCGTCAATACGATGAATCGGACCAACACCATACCATGAAGAGCAGCCCCATACTATTAGGCTACCACCTCCATGTTTCACAGTTTTACATGTGTACCTGGAATCAAATTCTTTGCCTTTCGGATGACGAACATTCCTTTTGGCATCATTTCCAAATAAATTGATCTTCGTTTCGTCACTCCAGAGGATATACAGCTATTTTTTCTCACCCTCCGGTTCGCACCAGGTTATACGATCTAGTGCAAATTTTTTCCTCATCTGTAAATTTGCCGAACGAAGCAAAGGAACCCTGCGAGCAATCCTACCTAGTAGATTAGCTATTGCCAATCGTCGCCGAACGGTCCGTGATGATACAATATTCCCAATTTCGTTGGCAATCATACTGGAGGACTTGATCGGGTCGCGTTTAACCAACTGAACCATGCGATCGTCGGTCTTAGATGATGATTTTCTGGGTGCTCCCCGAGTTTCACCTATTTTTTTTCGGTTTTATGGCATTGGTTACGAAGATTTGAGATCGTTTCATTAACCTGGCAATGGATTTATATGTTTTTCCCTCATCTCGGAGTCGTCGAATGAGCCTACTCTCCTCCACACTGCAGTGACGACCACGGCCTATCTTATACAATTTTAATGGTTGCTAAGTCTATATTTAGTTATATTTTCCTAATACCTTACCTTCTGCAACCAAATAGTTATCTTAATAAGCTACAGGTTAATGTTTTGCGTCATACACCTATTATTGTGTCCAGCCAAAATTGACCGATTTCGGGAAATATTTAAATTTCTTGTAAATTAAAGGATTTGTGAAACTGTTTTTACTTTTTCTTAAAAGACAATTAATATAAGATTTGAAAAAACTTTGATTGGTTGAGATTAGAGAAGATATGAATTAGAAATTAAAAGTTGAAAAAGAAACAAAAAAGCACACCTATTATTTTGTCTATAAGTGTATACAAAATAAACATAGAATATACAGATTTTATTATATAAATTTGTATTTTTATACATGATTTTTCATGGTAGAGCCCTTCTTTTATCTACTGTAAACTAGAATTACATCTAGTAGTAGTCATTTTGTGTTCGAAGCGTTCAAATGGCCAATCTTCAGATTTAGATGGTGATTTCTTATGTAGTAATATATAGTATCTTAAAATGCGGATGTATGTAAATCTAAATATACTTTCGGTACGCATTGATCGACCAAAAAATGTCTAGTGCTGTCACGAAAACCAGAGACCGAAGCAAATCATAATACATGCTGAAGCTTAAGGGATTGCTCAATCACTGAACCAATACAGCATCCAAATACATATATAGTGGATTATTCCTGATGTCTGTGCTTTTACATAAGACTCAGAGTCTGCCTGTGGTTAAATTCACTATTTATGTGTATTCATAATTGTAAGGGTATTAAATAGACTATATGTATCGTATATGTTTATATATATCTATGCTTATATATAGAAATAAGAATGTATGTATGTAAATATATTTTTATAAGTATGGCTCAATACGACACCGGATTCCCTTTACAGTAGAAATAGTTTTAACATAATTGTTAAATTTATAGAAAGTAATGCTTTTAAAGGGATTGTGTCAAAGTTTGACTTTACTTGTATATCAAACTGATATTTTATCGACTTGGCATGCCGGATAAAATCGCGGTCACATGGTTACTGGGGATAAAAATATCTATTGTTTAAAATGGAAGGAAAAAAAATAAATGGACCGCCCACAATGGCGAAAAATTTTTGTTTGTTCTGTATTGTCCAGCGATCTATTGAAATATATTTTTGAAGTATGTATGGATGTATATAATTTTACACACACACATATACTACACACATAAATACATATACATATATGTATACAATTTATGTTTATGCATACATAAGAGTACATATATATATTCTTTAGAATCATAGTAGTTGTATAACCCTAGAATGTGTATATTACATATATATTTATAATATATGTATTTTTCTTTATATATTTTGAATATAATTAATTTAAATATTTTTAACTGCAAAAAAAGTGAAAAACAAAACACTTTATTTTAAATTTAATCTTCCTTAGAAAGACTTCCCAAATCACTGAGAAAGATTTCAGGAGATAGAACATGCGATGATCCGACCAGCACTTCCCAGTTACGCACAGAGTTAGTAACTTCATAGGCGCATCGCATTTCAGACATACTCACGCCACCCACAATGAAGACAATTAGCCTGGGAACGTTTTTTACTTGCGCCTGAGCCTTGTCCTTGTGCCAATGGCCATAGCGAGCACTAGTTGGCGCATGATAGTTCGTATTTTGTGCCCGACCTTCAAGAAAGGGGAAATGGCGTTGATCTAGCTTATCTTCAATGCAATCCTCCATTATGTCTTTGATTACGGGCGTCCAGCGAGACATCTGATAGGTGCTTTCGGTTATTCGTTCTTTACGCGGCACAGAATATACCTTTTTGCGAGACTAAAAAAGGGCACATTTCAAATTGTTCTTCTTTTTTTTAGAATACTTACATCAGCAATGACATTGATTCCCAGGTAGCTTAAATTGCGAACCATATCCTGATCCTTAGGAGACAACTGGGCATGAGTGAAAAGTTTGGTCAAGTTTTCCTCCGAAATACCGTTTTTGATCATCACATAAAGGGCAATTATTCGAACTTTATCGTAGTTAGAAACATTCTAGAAAGGGGTTTTAGATAGATCATAAATAGTATATGCAAAAGCACTTTACCGCATCCAACAATATAGGCACAATATTCCGCATATGATCCTTAATTTTTTCGCCCTCAGCATCAGTACCCATCGCTAAATCTTGTTCCACACGGCAGAGCTTATCCACATAGTTTTGATACGATTTCATGCAGTCCTCGGCCAAATGCAAATGGGTGGAATACTTAGACAGCTCCTTTTGATACTGCGGCATCTTTTTGATCATTTGCGATAAATCCCGCATTGAGGACTTATCAGCTGTATGCAAAAAAATTAAAAAACCGTTGATTACTGATCAATAATGGGATCTAGGACTTACTGGAACTCATCCGCTTTGAGTCGGTAAACTTTTTTAAATTCTGCGTAACCTGTGTTGACACGACTGCAATGTGCTCGTGGCGCAACTCCACCCACAAGTCGTCGTTTTCATCCAGTAACACCTCCTTCTCAGGTTGGTTGGGTCCAGGAGTATAGCGGTACACATCGTTAACAATTGGTAGTAAATCATAGGCCATAGCCTGAAGTGTAAGCTCATGTAAAAGCGGTGAAACACAATCGAAGCCACGATCCAGAATAAGCAATTGTGAACGTGCTTTTTCCGGACCTTCGCCCATGGTCGGCTCGTCAGCCTTGTAAGCGTCCAGCTTTTGCTGAATCGAAGCAGCCAAATCGATATTTCGATCCCAGTCGCTCCGGTAGCGAACGTTAGGATATTCCCCCAAAGTTGCACACAAAGTGGCAATTTGCTCCGCAATGCGCTCGATGTGCTTGCTTCGAATGGACGCAAATGCCGGGGAGTATAAGCACTGAAACGTGTCAGGCGAGTCCAGCGAATAGACCTGTGTAAGGAGAAAAATTGTATTATTGAGAGAACATTTCAAAGTAAATGTTTATGCAAGTATGCATATTATAGTATAGCTTAGTATAGTATAGTATTACCAAAGACAATATAAGTATAAGATGCGTAACGCTCATACATTTCAATTGCCATATGCAAGACAATTTTTCGGCCAGCGACGAAATTCGCGCCATCTCGCTCGCACAAATTTGAGAGCGTACGAATCTAAAAATATAATCCGCTTGCATGTGTAAGTACACACAGAACAGCAAGTGCGTATGTGTGCGTACTTGTGCTAAGCGGACGATTTTCGAGACGGAAACCTTTTTATGAGTTGAGAAACGAAATTATATACCGGCGTTGAATACGTCGCATCCTGAATACCCTAATGGCAATTATTCCAATGTGATTCATGGAATTTCATGTATTAAATATATTATGTATTTTTTTATATATGTATATCCGATCATCATTATCGAATATACCATCTTAAAATAAATTATCGTTGAAGGGATATACATATACAATATAACAGTTTTTTAATATTGGGGTGGTAAGCGTCTTGCAAAATTAACTTACACTTATAAAGTGAAGGGTATATTTCGACAGCGCTGTAAAAAACGTATGCATGTGCACACATACAGTTGTCGCGACGACTCGGCTCGGCTGTCGCATAGGCAAAGAACCAACTTCGTGTGCCT
Source organism: Drosophila obscura (assembly GCF_018151105.1). Taxonomy (NCBI): domain Eukaryota; kingdom Metazoa; phylum Arthropoda; class Insecta; order Diptera; family Drosophilidae; genus Drosophila; species Drosophila obscura. The sequence goes on along the minus strand of NW_024542848.1, from coordinate 3,431,271 downwards.
TCGTATGCTGTATGCATACAAGAGAGCGGCTGGCTCTAGAGCGCTCTCTCTCTCTAAAAAAATTTCAAGAGAGCCTGGAGCCAGCTCTAGAGCCAGCCTCAAAAATTCGTGTGCAGAAATTTCGTATGGCGTTACGCATCTTATACTTATATTGTCTTTGGTATTACATTACTCAACAAAAGAGTTAAGGAGTATATTGTATTTGTGGTAAAAGTGGATGGGTGTAAGGCAGAGAAGGAATCGTTTCCGACCATATAAAGTATATATGTATATTCTTGATCATCATCAATATCCGAGTCTATGTCTGGCTGTCTATCTGTCCGTCTTGATGAGCGCCTAGATCTCAGAGACTATAAGTGCTAGGGCAACCAAATTTTGTTTCCAGACTCATGTGATATCACACTGCTTCAGGTTCCCCCACATCCTCCAGCAAGAGACCACTCATTCTCTTTCTCGCTCGCACACACTCTGCCTGTGCAGTGCGTGACCTTTATGCAGAATCTACATTGTGTATGTATAATTTACATTTTATATGTGGAATCGACATTGGTGATGTAGACAACAGATGTAGCAAAAAAAAAAAATGAATATGTAAAATTTTTTTAATTCTACATAAATGTGAGCTTTGTGAGCTTATACAAATTTATAAGAAAAATTGTATGAAAAATTTGGCAAAGTAACCTTTTTTGAGCAACGAGTATAAAGCCCTATTGTGGATACTGAAAAAATAAGCTTAAAATTAAAAAAAATATGAAAGAAAATCATCACAAATAACGAGAAATTGGAAGTTTATTTATTTGAAGAGCCTAATGGCATAAAGAAAACGAAGGATGACACTTTTTAACATCAATAATCGGAATCAGAGTTGCAATGCATGCAAGTGAAGTTACTCGCACGCATATTAGCACACTTCATATGCATGGGACGATTACACTACCCGACGCACACCGCTTCGTCGTTTCGAACCAAACCAACTTGTTTTGATAGATTTGGGCCTTTAAATATGCTTAGTGATAATTTTTTTGGCAGAAATTTTTTTTAAGAATTTTTGAAAACGGTTTTTTTTATTAAAAGCTTTTTTCAGAGGTAGCGCTTCTTTTTTTCACACAACTTAAGTATCTTTCATTTGGTAATAATGAACTTTCCCATTCTGAAAAGCTAAGAAATGCAGATATAAATAAAACTCAAACACTTTGTGATTTCAGCTTACCATTTCACCACGAATCAAAAATCCTGTGAAGGGTGATATATATGAACTATGGTACCATAATGCGTTTCTATAGTACTTATCTTTAAAATTTTTGATGGCACAGATTCGTCCTTTGTGAAGACGAAAGGGGGCGTGGCAAAATTTTGAAACCAATTTGATTCAGTGTGATCACACATGAGTCTGGAAACAAAATTTGGTTGCACTTATAGTCTCTGAGAACTAGGCGTCAAACAACGTCCGTGGACGTATAGCCAGACATGGCTATATCGACTCGGCTATTGATGCTGATCAAGAATATAAATACTTTATGGGGTCGGAAACGTCTCCTCATCTGCGTTACACAACCACTTTAAACACAAATGCCATATACCATTTAACTCTTCGAGTACGGGTATAATTATGAAAGGGACCAAAACGTGGGGGCAGCAACGTTTTAAGCGGTAAAATGAGATTTTCGGAAATTTTGGTCAATCAATTTTAGATTCGCCGTCTCTCCATAGGTTTTAATATACAATACCTGAAACGACGCCGAATTAAAAATTACATTAAAATAAAGGATCCCAAGACATATTGTTTTTTCGACTTTTTTAAAGTCAAAATTTCGTATAAAAACAAATACCGCACAAAAAATAGTAATTTTAAAAAGTATTAAAAAAAACCTGCCATAGAAAAAAATCCAAAATTGTTCTAAACAAATTTAAAGCTCCCAATCTATCAGAAAAAGTCGGTTTGGTTCGAAGCGGAAGTGATACATCTAGGTCGTTCCGACCTCAGCATGTATATTAAGGTTTTCGTAAAAATCTATCGTTTACTATAAATTTATTTTATGGTAGAAGTAACGAGAAAGATTAAATAAAAAAGTGAGTTTACATTTTGCTTGATTCGTGAAATATATGCGTTCCAGAACAAAAACCGAGCACCAACTTTGTTTCATATTTCACCTAATAGTCAACATGTTTCAGAGATCCAGCTAATTAATAAGAATCTGCGTTCTTATCTTTTTATAGTTTTATATCTTAACAGTTGAAAAAATAATCTAGTGATTGCGAACGATAGTCTTTTTTAAGTGGAATGTACTGTGGATTCAGGGGTACGATACAAATTAACAATATAAAGCGCGTCATATGAATTTTAATCTAAGAGGAGAATATAAAATCTACCGTTTTCTTTGGAAGTGGATTTAAAAACTTTAATTAAAACCAAAACGAGAAGTAACGTGTGAGTCGCTTCTGTAGACGCAACTCTACTTTTATACCCGAACTCAGTCAGTATATAAATATATTAGCTTATTTTACATTTTACATTTTTTTTTGCTACATCTGTTATCTACATCTACAATGTCGATTACACATCTAAAATTTAGATTACACATACACAATGTAGATTATAAATCTTCTCCGCAAAGGTCGTGCATTGCACAGAGCAGAGTATGTGCGAGCGAGAAAGAGAATGACTAGCGTGGTCTGGTGGAGGAGGTGGGGGAAGAAACTGAAAATACATTTCTTTATTCTGGCTATAAAATTGATCCAATCTTCATCAGATTCGGCAATCTGATAGATATGGTAATTCTTTACGATACTGCGACTTTAATTTTATCGTTTCTTTAAAATTGTGGTTGCCATAGAACAGTGTGATATCACAACAAAATTTGGCTGCTCTTTTTCTTATAGTCTCTGAGAACTAGGCGCTCATCGGCACAGACAGATCGATTTTTTTACCAAAAATATAATATACCCCTTAACTCCTTTTGAGTACGAGTATAAAAAAAACGTATTTCCAATAATAGTATATATGAAAATATGCATGTGTATTTCAAGGGTACATGTCATAACGCCCACGGGCGTTATGAGATACAGGAAAATGTCATAGCGCCCACAGGGCTTTATGTCACTTTTTTGTGGGCCTTATGACACTATATCGCCCGAAGCTAATAAAAATTAAACATTTTTATTATAAAACTCATTTTAGGTTAAAATTCACTTATATTACTCCCCAAAACGTAACCTGCCGTAGTCCCAAAAGAAAAATCACGCGATTTTTCATAAATCAAATTTTTGCCTGAATCCTTTTGCAAATAAATGTTGAGATTGAATAATATTGAATTTTAAATAATTGTTGTTGGGTTGTGAGAAGCAACAACATCGAATTTTTTCGAAAGCCAGCAACAATTTTATATTCGCAAGGAACGAAAGCTTCCATTTCGCGTGCACTTTGTTTACAGATCAGTGATAAACTAACTCTTCTAAGCTCGTCATTATGCCGAAAACTTGAAAAATGCTTAGAGACATAACATAATGAACGGTATTTTTCTTATCGGTAATCTCATTGATTCTTGATGCACTTTACAAGTTTTTAAAGGTTTTTAAAGCGCCCATGGGCGCTTCGACACTTTGAGAGTGGGCGCTACGACACTTTTAATAGTGTCTGGGCGCTATGACACGCCCACGTATTTCAATTCATGACGGCAGAATGAAACCTATTCAATATATTATGATTTCTGTAAATTGAGCAAACCAAATTGTTTAAGAACGATCTTAAGAGTTGGATAGAATAAATTTGAGAAAAAAATGTGTGTGTAAGGGGCTATCTCAGCAACGCGTGCATCAAATTGCCTGGTTTTTTTTTTTTCAAATGATAGCTGATAGATGTTTTTATAAAAATTTTGTATGATCGATTTTTTTTTTTTGTTAAACTTTTTTTTTTTTTTTTTTTAATTTCCATTTCTGTAAGTATATTTGTTGCTTTTGAAAATTTGTGCGTTTTAAATCAATCTGTGTGGTTTGTAAAGTTATATGTACAGACTATCAAATTTGCGCCGGCGAACGCGAAATGCGTCACAAGTTGTGGCTTCGAGGAGCCGTGAAAGTATCTTGGCTACTTTACACATAGCAATGAAAATAAATAATCGTCAAAGCACAGCAAGGTCCTGTTCAAATGAACGTCGTAAAATACAATATCTACAAGGTGTTGCGTTTACATACAATAGTGTCACCCCTGAGTCTAATCATTTTTTGAATAATATACGAGAAAACTTCATGCCAACGTTCAAGGTAAGGCAAACCATCGGCCTTAATCAATAACTGTACCGAAGTCAAACAAAGTAAAACAAAGTCGTGTCCGTTAGACCGCTTATAGCTCGAGAACGGCTGGACCACGGCTTGTCTCAATCCAGAATAGCAAAATAACTATCCAGTTGTACGTGGTATGTTCACGTGTCAGCAAATTATCCGCTTTATTTGTACTTGCGGCTGATAAAAAAAAAAACAAAAATGTAGTATATAACAAGGTGCTTCAATGAATAGCTGATTTCGATTCCATTTAAATAACACTACTCGACAAAATTTTACTTTTGATTTAGGCTGTGAACCAAAATGACTTTTTCTGATAGATTTCGGGATTTAAAAATTTTTGTAGTACTTTATTATTATACCCGTACTCAAAAAAGAGTTAAGGGGTATATTAGATTTGTGGTAAAAGTGGATGTGTGTAACGCAGAGAAGGAAACGTTTCCGACCCCATAAAGTATATATATTCTTGATCAGCATCAATAGCCGAGTCGATATAGCCATGTCTGTCTGTCCGTCCGTCCGTCCGTCTTGTTGAGCGCCTGGATCTCAGAGACTATAAGAGTTAGGGTAACCAAATTTGGTTTCCAGACTCATGTGATATCACACTGCTACAAGAGTATTTCACAATTTCGCCCCGCCCCCTTCCGCCCACACAAAGGACGAAACTAACAACGCAGTATCGTAGAGAATGCCCATATCTACCATATTGCCAAATCTGAATCAGATCGGATCATAATTATAGCCAGAATGAAGAAATTAATTTTCAATTGCGTCCCCTGCCCAATCCTGCACACAACAACGCAACTCATTTTCCTTCTCGCTCGCACACTCTGCCGCGTTCAGTGCGCGAGCAACCCCTAGCGGAGGAGATGTAGAATCTAAATGGTACATGTAGAATATACATGTTAGATGTATAATATACATAGTATATGTAGATGTAGATAACAGATGTAGCATTCTAAATAATTATATGCTCAAATATGTACATATATGCTGACTGAGTACGGGTATAAGTAGAGTCGCGTCCCCAGAAGCGACTCACACGTTCCTTCTCGTTTTTTTTTATGGTGTCATTTTTTTTAAAGAATTTTTAAAATCTAGTATTTTTTTTCTTGGTTTTTTTCAGAGGTAGTGCTTCTATTTTGTACATAACTTTAGTATCTTATATCTTGTTGCATAGAACTTTGCAGTTCTGAAAAGCTGACAAACGCAGCTATAAATCCGACCCAGACCTTTTGTACCTGCAGCTTAACGCCTGGAAGATTAAGCTTTCAAATTCAAATTTAATTTTTTGCGGTATTATTTTTTGAAATTTTTACTTTAAAAACTCGGGAAAAGTCGAAAAAAAAATAATTCTTGGCCAACATTTTTGGTTTTAGATAGACGCATTAGCTGGGCGTCGTTTAAGGTATTGCTCATTAGAATCTATGGATAATAAAAAATACAAAATTTTCAAATGCAACCGTATATATTTGACACAACGAAACAGTGAAATTCACTACGAAAATGTAAGCAATTACTCTGAAAATTCGTTTATGAATGCTCTGCAAAACTCATGCAGGACAGTTGGCTGACAGCCTTCCGACTGTTCGGAACGCCTCGTTGTTTTCGGGTATATCTTTTTCCCAAAATGTCCCGAACCGCTTCTCAAGAAACATAGAAAATATATTTGCATTTAAAACAAGGATTGGAGTTAGTAGAAGCAGTCGCAAACGACAACGCTTCAGTGTCTTCAAAACAGATATCCATTTTAATATCTCCTCGTCATCATCATCTATGTTCAGCAACATGATTAGTTTGTTCTAGAATATATTTTGATGCTAGATCACATTCACAACCATTGCAATATTATGAATATTCATTTTAATTATAATAGTAAATAAATTTTCCGCCGCACCAAATTGTGTGCATCAGCTGTTTTTAATGGATGGTGAATGGTGCCAGTGGGAATCGGAGTTTCACATTTGTCAATAATTCCTACTGTTCCTCATAGACGTTTCACAAATTTGGAAGTAGGTCTTCCTGTTACGCAACTTTAAAAAGTCAAAATTTTGGGAAAAATACCGCAAAAATATGATGAAATTTGAATTTGAAAGCTGAATATCTTCCAGGCGTTAAGCTGCAGATACAAAGTGTCTGGGTATGATTTATAGTTGCATTGGGCAGCTTTTCAGAACTGTTAAGTTCTATGCAACCATATGTAAGATACTTAAGTTATGTGAAAAAAAAAGCATTAATTTAACGTAAAATTATTTTTGAGTTGTTTTGGTCAAACGGCACCAAATTGACCGTTTATCCATAGATTCTGATGAGCAATAGCTTAAACGACGCCCAATGCGTCTATCTAAAACTAAAAAATGTTGGCCAAGTATTATTTTTTGTTTACTTATCCCGAGTTTTTAAAATCAAAATTTCGAGAAAAAAAACCGCAAAAAATCAAATTTGAATTTGAAAGCTTAATATCTTCCAGGCGTTAAGCTGCAGATACAAAAAGTCTACGTCGGATTTATAGCTGCGTTTGTCAGTTTTTTAAAACTGCATAGTTCTATGAAACCAGATATAAAATACTTAAGTTATGTGAAAAATAGAAGCATTACCTCTGAAAAAAAAAACAAAAAAAAATTCTTAAAAAAAAAACTACACCATAAAAAAAAACCATAATTCGTTAAAAAATTGTAAACCCCGAAATCTATAAGAATCTAAATTTTGGGCCACAGCCTAATTCTAATGTTGACTAGTGTAATCATATTGAAATTTAAACTATCTGTGTTTTATTATCACTCTGAAGTTTATCTGACGTTTTTAAATTGGGGCGAGACAAAGTTTGTCCGCTAGTATTATATTACATATATTAGATAATTATAATGACCAAATCTACCAGATTGCCGAATTTTGATCAGATCGGATTATTATTATAGACAGAATGAAGTTAATTTTTCGTTTTGGCGGGAGTTTTGGCGTGGTCAATTTTACATTTGAAGAAAAAAGTGAATTTCGTATGGGGAATCAAGGAAAAGCTTTATAAAATACTTTGGGATATTTTCTCCATAGTTTTTAGTGGTAAAAAAGTGGTTTACTGTATTTCCTTGTACTCGTCCAAACACAAACGATGCCGCACATCCGAACAGACCATATACCCGATACTTATATACTTATACCCGAAAAAAAATTTAAATGTGGTGTTAGCCGGTCGGTGCCGCATTTGCTCATAATTTGCTCGATTATAATCGACCACCAACGACCTCGTAAGACAACTTCGATAGAGTGTTTCGTAAAAGTGGACAAACCGTGCATCAACAACAACACACCAGAGACTAAAGCAGTCAAAACCATTGGTTCCTCAGGGCAAAAGAAGGCCAAAGTGGGTTTTTCCACTTGCGGAATTAACCACACTGATTACACAACCCAAAAAATTTAACTTTTTCTTACCGCTGTTTACCAAAATGACTATTTCTAATAGATTTCGGGATTTCAAATTTCCACCAGGACAGTGCAAGGGTGGAGACATGTGCAGTTTTCATTGCAAAAATTAATGAATTAGGCTACGAATTGCTCCCTCACCCACCCTATTTTCTGGATTTCGTCCCTAGTGATTTTTTTTTGTTTTCAAACCTCGGGAAAAGATTTGAGTCCAATGATGAAAAAAGCTGTTTTCCACCAGGACAGTGCAAGGGTGGAGACATGTGCAGGTTTCATTGCAAAAATTAATGAATTCGGCTACAAATTGTTCCCTCCCCACCCTATTTTCTGGATTTCGTCCCTAGTGATTTTTTTTTGTTTTCAAACCTCGGGAAAAAATTTGAGTTCAATGATGAAGTCATCTAACAAAAAAAAAAGCCTATTTTGACGACATCGACAGAACCTATTTTTTTTAAGGGATAAACCAATAGGAGAAATTCTGGAAAAAGTATATAGAGGTAAAACACGATTATGTAAGATACAAATTTTCTTAGATAGGCCGATTAGTTAACAGCCCACCCTACTGGCACACTACTGGTCAAAATAAGAATTACACTAGTGAAATTGATAATTTTTTAAGGATTTTATCAGGATTTGGACAAAGGTTTGTTATTTTTTATTGAATCCTAGCATATTTAAGTACATGATGTTAAAAAAAAATTCTTTAGATGGGCCGAAAAAAGCATTGTACTGAAGAAAAAAAGAAGATTGCCATAAATCTTCAAAAAGAAGGGAAAAGTCTTCGGGATATTGCCAAAAGTCTTTGACGATCGGTTTGTTTTGTTCAGAATGCCTTAAAATCAAAAGTGCTAACTGAAAATCGAGGACGGAAGAAAAAATCTTCACCAACAACGGACAGCCGCATCGTATGTCTTGCAAAAAAGGATGTCTTGCATGGCCATTTCAGCTTAAATTGGAAATGTAATATCATCTCGAACAGTTCGTCCGGTTAAGCACGGAGGCGGTTGCATAATTGTCTGGGGCTGTTTTTCTTGGCATGGCGTTGGGCCGATACATCGCATAACTGATACTATGGTTAAATTTTGGATATAAAAACATTTTGACTGACATTATGCAACCATATTCTGAGAAAAACAGGACAATGACCCAACACACATCTCAAAGCTGGTCGAGGATTGGTTCACAGAAAAAAAGGTCAACGTTATGAATTGGCCAAGTCAGTAAACCCATTGAAAACTTATGGGGAGACTTAAAACGGCGAATTGAAACAAATACCTTTCGAAATGCCCAAGGATTGTGGGAATTTGTCCAAAAAACCTGGTATGAGATTCCAGTGGAGACTTGCCGCATACTTATTGCCAGTACGCCAAAAAGAATCGCCAAAGTGATACAAAATAAGGGTGGCTATTCCGGATACTTACATAGGATTATAAATAATAACAAACGAGAAGGAATGTCCGAGTCGCTTCTGGGGACGCGACTCTACTTATACCCGTACTCAGTCAGTATATACATTTTTGAGCATATGATTTCGGCAATCTGGTAGATATGGGCATTCTCTACGATACTGCGGGTTTAGTTTTACCGTATCTTTAAAATTGTGCCTGCCACAGATTTTCGTCCTTTGTGGGGGCGGAAGGGGGCGGGGCGAAATTTTGAAATACACTTGTAGCAGTGTGATATCACATGAGTCTGGAAACCAAATTTGGTTGCCCTAGCTCTTATAGTCTCTGAGATCCAGGCGTCAAACAAGACGGACAGACGGACAGACAGACATGGCTCTATCGACTCGGCTATTGATGCTGATCAAGAATATATATACTTTATGGGGTCGGAAACGTTTCCTTCTCTGCGTTACACACATCCACTTTTACCACAAATCTAATATACCTCTTAACTCTTTTTTGAGTACGGGTATAATAATTCTACCGATATTTTTAGTGTAAAAGTCACAGATTATGAAAAGTTCTTTTTATATAAAATATATTGCATTAAAAAAGAAAAGATTTGCTATTCTTTGAGAATTTTCAGCCTACTTTTGAAATACAACATTAAATCAGCAATATATTAATTTCTGTCTGTGTTCTGAGATGAATTCTATTTGTAACCTAACAGGTCTTTTTCATCAAAAATCAAATATTTTGATATTATATTGATTTTTTAAACTAGAACATACTTCTGATGTTTAGATGATGTTAAACAAGGCTCAAAATAATAAAAATTCGAAATAAAAATCTTCTGGAACTGTTTTTCAACTTCCCACGGGATAGGTTGTATTGATGGTATTGGCGCAGCTTTACGCAACTGTGAGGTGTAAAACCGACCATATGGTGCATCAGATGAAGTGATGATTTCTTTAGTGCGCGCTTTAGTGAGGCTGGCAAAATTTTTTCAAAAAGTAAACAAACAAAGCTTAGCATAAATTTATTGTGGATTATCAATTTATAGGTTTGAAACTATTTATTAAAAATTAGTTTATGACGTTTTGATAATTTTAAACTAACACATGTAGCTTAAAATAGCTCTACAAATTGACCTTTGGAAAATTCTGGTTCAAAACACGCATTGCAGTGTTTGCTCGAAAGCGCTTAAGTTTGAATTCCTTTTAATTTACATTCTTAAAGGAATGTTTTTTCTATTGGGTACAACGAAAAAGTCGCTACCAAAAGCAGTTGACAAATACATTTTTTCCAATGTGTTCAATAAAAATAATTATTCTCAACAATAATATAAAGAAGTACAACAAAGGATACGATATTTTTTAAAACAGTTAAATTTTCGTATCTAAATGAATAAAAAACATCATAAAACTTTAATATGTATGAGTCATACATATGTATGCTATGGAGTTCTGATGCATAAAATTATCTTTAAGATTGTATCATATATTTGAAAATTTTTGACCGATCGGTCCTATAGCTGCCTTATGATTCGATTCGATCCGATTCGAACAAAATTTGGTAGAGTCATCCGGCTCATAAAAGTCGTATTAAGTTCCAAATTACATCGCAATATATTTTAAACTACGCGTTTCTTTAATTTAATGCCGCTAGCTAGATTGTCCGTTTCGCCCACTGTGCATAGAAGAGGTTACTTACTGTGATTTTTCTGATATAAAGTATATTTTGAACACACCTGCGATGTTAATAGCGCGAAAAGTGTAAATGATACAAAATGTCAGCGCACCAAAATCAAGTTATTAATGGAGTTTTAATACTTCAAAACAAGGATACAATCTATACTTTTTTTGTTTTTCAGTTAAAAATAATATTTCATGAAGTTTAATAGACAGACACCTTTTTTCTTGTCAAAAAAGAAAATAAAAAATGGGTTTTGGCATAATTAAAATATAATTTATTACTTTCATCCTTAAACTACAAAATGTTGTACTACTCGTTAAAACTAGTCAACCAGAGAAGCAGACTTTTTCGAAAGTTGCGCAACTGGAAAACCTACTTCCACATTTGTGTAACGTCTATGAGGAACGGTAGGAATTATTGACAAATGTGAAACTCCGATTCCCACTGGCACCATTCACCATCCATGAAAAACAGCTGATGCACACAAATTGGTGCGGCGGAAAATTTATTTACTTTTATAATTAAAATGAATATTCATAATATTGCAATGGTTGTGAATGTGATCTAGCATCAAAATATATTCTAGAACAAACTAATCATGTTGCTGAACATAGATGATGATGACGAGGAGATATTAAAATGGATATCTGTTTTGAAGACACTGAAGCGTTGTCGTTTGCGACTGCTTCTACTAACTCCAATCCTTGTTTTAAATGCAAATATATTTTCTATGTTTTTTGAGAAGCGGTTCGGGACATTTTGGGAAAAAGATATACCCGAAAACAACGAGGCGTTCCGAACAGTCGGAAGGCTGTTAGCCAACTGACCTGCATGAGTTTTGCAGAGCATTCATAAACGAATTTTCAGAGTAATTGTTTACATTTTCGTAGTGAATTTCACTGTTTCGTTATGTCAAATATATACGGTTGCATTTGAAAATGTTATATTTTCTATTATGCATAGATTTTAATTAACAATACTTATACGACGCCTAATTAATGCGTCTATCTAAAACCAAAAATGTTGGCCAAAAATTATTTTTATTTCGACTTTTCCCGAGTTTTTTAAGTCAAAATTTTGAGAGAGAACAAAAAAAAAAAATACCGAAAAAAATGATGAAATTTGAATTTGAAAGCTTAATATCTTCCAGGCGTTAAGCTGCAGATACAAAGGGTCTGGGTCGGATTTATAGCTGCGTTTGTCAGCTTTTCAAAACTGCAAAGCTTTATTCAACCAGATATAAGATACTTATGTTATGTGAAAAATAGAAGCGGTACCTCTGAAAAAAAAAACCATATTTTAAAAAATTCTTTAAAAAAAACCACACCATAAAAAAAAACCATAATTCCATAATACCATAAATCTATAAGAATCTATATTTTGGGCCACAGCCTAATTCTAGTGTTGACTAGTGTTATCGAATAGAATTAGGAACATCCCAGATGGATGGTGGAATAACTGGGAATTTTTAGGAGCGGCAAAACCTTACGGGCCATCCCCGAAATGGATCGTGGATGGTCGCCTGTGGGAATAGGCTGTATTAAACGTTCACAACCCTTAAAAATCAACGCGTACAGAAAAATCTATATGAACACAATATTTCAATACAGATTTGAAATTTTGAATGCAAATACAATAAATATTAAAAATACAGTTTCATGTGTTATTGCGAAAATTTCCGTTAAAATATGTGTGCGAATGTAACGTAACAGTGCGCGATTTTGCCCACATACTAAGTGCCTATTCATGGAGAATATAATAAAATGTTTTTGTCGACTATTTAACTTTTAAGTTAGTTAACAGTTTAAATTTGTATAATTTTATTGTTTTTCATTTACCAGAAGATCAATGAATGAAGTTGCATCATTAAATATTTTATTTTATTCTTATTTATAGAATGAGATTGTTTTGAAAAATTTCGTCGTTATGTCCGAAACATGTCTTTAACGGACTAAAAATAAGCATGACCATTTAGGGTTAAAGTACAAATTTTGAAACAATTACCTCTCAAAAATGATTAATTTTGATATTTCCCAGAAGGTGAGCTGAAGCCACAAAGTGTTCAGGTACATTTTTTTAGCTGCATTTATTAGCTTTTCAGAATGGCATTGCAACCAGATGTAAATACTTAGGTTATGTGAAAAAGGAAGCGCTACCTCTGAGAAAAGCGTTAAAAAATACGCTTTTTTTGTAAATTCTTAAAAAAGTTCTGCTATAGAAAAAAACCATAAGTCTTAAACAAAAATTAAAGCCCCAAATCTTGAAGAAGTCATACTTATTACCGTCAACGACTACAGACGTATTTTTGTATCGCTCCGCGGTGAAAATCAATTAAATCAATTAATCGCGATTAATCATAAATTAATTCGCGAAAAAGCGCTCGGAGTAGGCATGGGTACTAGTGATCTTGCTGCCCATGAATACCATCCAATCGAGTAATAAAGATTAATAGAAATAATAGAAAAGAACAAATGTCAACGTTTAAGAGCACCAGCACCAAGCACTGTAACCAAAGCCAAAATGAGCCAAGCCCGGCAACAACAACAAGACGAGCGTCGGCTCTCGCAAGCAAAAAACAACGCGTACTTCTCTATACGCTCGCCAAAGGCAGCAGTACCAACAAAAACTGCATCACTGCAAGTGAACGAGGAGAGAGCACGCTCTCTCTCCCCTGCATTGCAAAGTGGGTCATGGAGTGCTCAGTGCCCATCCCCCGACTCGTACTGCCTAACCAGCGATTTGATAATATCGACAACAACTAGTACAATGCCCTCGCTCAAAACTGTGTCTTCGACCACAACAACCACAACAACAACCACTGCAATTGCTCAGCGCCCGATACTGTCGACCCACTGCGACAAGCCCCAACTCTCCCAGCCAATAAGTTCAAAAAATGCTAATGGAGCGTTAATTCAGACTGGGCTCGATCGCTATGTGCAAATCAAAAGAAAATTGAGCCCACAAAATGTGAAGAACAACAAGGCAGCTAAAATAACTAAAAAAAACCGAGAACACTGTGACACATAAGGCACTAGCAAACAATAGATTTGCGATACTAAGTGTCCCAAATGAAGATGAGATCACCTAAACACACAAGGCCAACAAATTAAGACCGCCACCTATTTATGTTCGACAGGCAAATTGTGCTGAACTGGTAAAAAAAAAAAAACTGATACAATTGGCGCAAACACATTCTATGTCACGTCCATAAGAAGGGGTAACATAAATGAAATAAAAATACAAGTCAATGACGAACAAAACTATCGATCAGTTGCGAAATACCTCGAAAATGAAAAAATGAATTACTACACCTACCAACATAAAAGTAGCAAAGGATTACAAGTGGTTATCAAAGGAATCGAACCAACAGTCCCAATCAATGAGATAATAAATGGACTTAACGATAAGGGCTTTGAAGTCAAAATGGCTATGAACATAATAAATGTAAATAAAACTCCCCAGCGAATGTTCAAAGTAGAACTGACATCTGAAAGTATGCATATAAGTAAAAATGAAGTTCACCCAATATACAAGCTTCAATATCTACTGCACCGTAGGATCACCGTTGAGGAACCACACAAACGAAATGGACCTGTCCAATGCACAAATTACCAGGAATATGGACACACGAAAACCTATTGCACTCTACGGGCAGTCTGCGTTGCCTGTGGTGATGTTCATCTCACTGAGGCCTGCCCCGTAAATAAGGAGGACCCATCTGCCAAAAAATGTAGCAACTGTGGGGGAAACCATACTGCCAACTATAGAGGTTGTCCTGTCTATAAAGAATTGAAAAACCGCCTAAACCAACAAATAACTGCAGCTCGAAACCCGGTCGTCCGATAAAACTTAACATATATACCATCAACTACGACTTCATGAGTTTCTTTTGCTCAGGCGTTAAGTTACAACAACGGGTTGTACGCCTCAGTCTCTAAGCCGACACTTCAACCAACCACAGCTGGAATAATGCAGAATCAGGCATCAAATCAGATCCCAGAAATCTCTGCCCAACATACCCCTGCTAATCTATCCAAATTGTCTAGTGGAATTGAATCAATGCTGGTAACTATAACAAACACAATGGTAGCAATACAACAAACGATGCAGGAGCTTATGCGCAACCAAAATCTCCTCCTGGAGCTCCTAATCAAACAGAAATCTGTTTAAATGTCCTGTCTAAATAGATGTTTCTGGAATGCAAATGGCATTTCGCAGCACAAATGCGAGCTCTTACAGTTCCTCGCTCAACACGACATTGACGCCATGCTCATATCAGAGACTCACCTAACAAATAGAAACTATTTTCACCTCGATGGCTATAACTTCTATGCGACAAATCATCCCGATGGTAAGGCACATGGAGGTACTGGCGTTCTGATCAAGAATCGCATTAGGCATTATCCATTGCCTTCATTTGCTACACCTTATCTACAGGCAACAGCAATTCATATTGAAATTCAGAGCGGCTACCTAAACCTAGCCGCAGTATACTGCCCACCACGCTTCTGCATTTCCGAAACAGAATTTGTAACATTTGTAACATAAACGGTGCCATCCCGACTTACCACTTTGGATTTCGCGAAAAACACGGAACCATTGAACAAGTAAACCGTATAACCTCTGAGATACGAAATGCATTTGAAAGACGGGAGTATTGCTCCGCTGTTTTTCTGGATGTCGCCCAGGCTTTCGATCGCGTTTGGTTAGATGGCTTTATCCACAAAATCAAAATATTACTTCCACAGAACATCCATGGAATATTGGAGTCATACCTACAGCAAAGAAGTTTCGCAGTACGATGCAAAGATTTCCTCTCTGAATATCATCCAATTGAAGCTGGTGTACTGCAAGGCAGCGTGCTTGGACCGACACTGTATATAATATTCACAGCAGATCTACCGACAAACAGCCTAACAACAACTTCGACATTTGCTGATGATACTGCCATATTAAGTCGCTCCAAGTGCCCAAGAAGGGCCACGGATCACTTATCATCTCATCTGGTGGCCTTAGAAAAATGGCTAGCAGACTGGAGGATACATGTAAATGAGCAAAAGTGCAAGCATGTCACCTTCACGTTAAATAGACAAACTTGCCCTCCATTATGTCTGAACATTATCAACATTCCACAAACCACCGAAGTAACATACCTTGGTGATCATCTGGATAGAAGGCTTACTTGGCGTAAACACATCGAAGCGAAGAGAAATCTACTTAAATTTAAAGCTAGTAATCTACATTGGCTAATAAACACCCGTTCACCACTAAAACTGGAGTACAAAGTACTTTTGTACAATGCAGTTCTCAAACCCATCTGGACATACGGCTCCGAGCTATGGGGAAATGCTTGCGTTAGTAATTTAGAAATAATCCAGAGAGCTCAATCGAAGATACTAAGAACTATCACTGGGGTACCATGGTACATACGGAATGAAAATATACATAAAGACTTAAATGTAGGATCAGTTAAAGATGAAATTGCCAAAGTGAAAGCAAAGTCCCAGGCCAAGCTTCAAGCCCATCCTAATAGACTTGCGCAGTCTTTAACTTGGCACACTAGCCATACACGACTCCGGCGAAGAGACCTTCCCACCCAGCAATAATACTTAGCTAGGGACGTACTCTAAGTAATTAAGCGTAATTAATTAAATAAATATATTAGGCTAAGATTTGTATACTTGTCGTAAGTCTCTAATAGGGAAGATTCAATAAATGAAATCCCGTAATAATAAAAAAAAAAATCTTGAAGAAAATGTCGGTTTGGTTCGAAGCCTAAATAAAAAGTTCAATTTTTTTGAGTAGTGTAATTCAGATTCTTCGAAAGGTCGAAGGAAAAATAAAATTCTAGTGAATCTGAGTGGTCGCGCATATTCTCAGTTGAGTCAAAATTTAATTCCGTTGGATCCGATGGAATTTCAAGGCGCACTGGAATCCACAAGTCGATTTATTTACTCTCTGTGCTGTACTCTGTACACGCGTTAGTGCCAGCTCATACAAAAAGCCTCTGTTATGTTTACCAGAGATTTACCGATAATTATCGGTTATAACCAAATCAGGCTGCCACAGCTGTTCGGAGGAATTCACTATTTTTTGTTGCCCTGACCAATTTTTTTAAATCCGATTTTGAGTTTGGTTTAAATAAAAATTATTATAAAAAGGTCATAAACTCAAAAGCCCAGGTAATGGTGTCGAATTCATGTCAATGCATCATTGTCATTTATTTTTTTCCTTTTGCAATTCATTTCGGGGAGAATAATGCCGTATTGAAAACGGAAAAGTCTTGCGTTTTATCGTGTTATCGATAGCCAAATCTGGCTGCCGCAGCTGTTAAGATGAATTCACTTTTTCTTTTTGCACTGACCAATACACCACTATAGAATCAGTACAGAACAATTTTTTTTTCTCTGCGTAGTCTTAACTGGAATGCAATTGTGAGATTGTCGCCTTACCCTAATATATTGCTTTTAATAAACCTTCCATCCTAGTTAACGCTAGCATTCTTGGTGTGATTTTTATGAAAAACTTCATCAAAAGAGACGTAGATAGCCCTGAATTGTAGAGCCGCATAAACTTCGCGATTCCTACTAGATCCACTAGAAACTACATTAATTTGTTACTTCCACTTTGTAGATCGAGTAATTCCTTGCACGATCCGTTTGGGGTCTTATGCTCGTATTATATTTCCCTTTACTATATTATATCTACTGCTGATTCCAATGCTCTTTTTATATCACTAATACTACCTTTCCCGTAATTACTATTTTTTTTGTATGCATATTTTTTTACTTTTGGTTGTGTTTAGCTCTAATTTTTGTCGAATATTAGTCTAACATCTATATTTCCTGCATGTTCACGACCGGTTCGGTTACACGTGTCGCGCATCATTCGGCAGTGCCCCTCGGTCGGTTGGGCGGGAGGAGAGCTGCGTTTCTGCCTGGGATCCAGGCGTAAGAGGCTTCGGCTTGGTGTCGCATGGGCCACTTAATGGCGCAGTAATTGCATATCCAAAGTAAAAAAAACATCGTTGAAAAATATGACATACATTTTCCTGAGTTAGCCCATTTCCACCCTTTGGTCGAAAAATCGACCCGTGACTTTGGTTTTGGACGTTAGCGTAAAATATATATAGCTTTGAAAATATGGTAGATTACACCTTTGTTGACTTAAATAATTTTTGGAGGGGTATTTTATATATTTAAACCTCCTTTTAACCGCGCAAATTAACTTTTAGGATTTGTAAGGCCTAAAGCAAATATGTAGAATAATCTGAATGCTTCAAATGTTATATTATATTGGATATATATATTGCACAAAGCTCAATCAGTGTAGTGTTTTTTGAAAACGCTAAAGTTAAAATTTACTGTTCGATTTTTCGACCACTGGTCGTAAACGATATACAAAAATGCATAATTTTCATTTTAGTGTTAGTTGTGATTTATTATGCTTCATTATATCCAATATTCTAAGCAAGGAAAGCCAGGGACTAATTACACTACTCAACAAAATACAATTTTTTTTCCGCTGTGCACCAAAATTATTTTTTCTGATAGATGTGAGTGACAGCTTTAAACATTTAAGGTTTTTTTGTCCCCTATTTCAACAAAAAGGGAGATAGAGGAGTTTATTTACGAGAGTAACAAACGAAACTGCGACTCTATTTCATGATTGGATACTCATGAAGTTTGTAGTTTGTATTGGCGAACAA
Organism: Drosophila obscura; assembly: GCF_018151105.1. NCBI lineage: Eukaryota > Metazoa > Arthropoda > Insecta > Diptera > Drosophilidae > Drosophila > Drosophila obscura. The sequence goes on along the minus strand of NW_024542848.1, from coordinate 3,412,785 downwards.
ATGATTGCCTATTCCTGCAATGTATTTATAAAAGAAAAGCCAATTCGGTTTGAATTTAAGTTTTGGGCTGTGTTTGGCTGAAGAATAACCCTATTCATTTATTCCGTATGGTGGTGCCAATGTATTCCCGGATCAAGGATGCATTGACCATTGTTTGGAAGAAGCAGTGGTTATAAAGCTGTGGAGTAAACTGGAGAATTAGTTTCACCATTTTTTATGTCTCATAGATTGATGTCTCGACTATCTGAAATTAATTACTTTTGCACAGACACCTTTCGAGACAACTGGATGAAAAACGCTTCACTTGTGGATAATAGAGCCATGAAAAAGAGAGAGCGTAGTTCGTCGGATTATATATGCGAGAAGTAGAATGAATTGTTGAACTGAAACGATAAATCAGTGGTTACAATTGTATCGAACCATGAAGGGTCGAGCCCATGAACTGTCGATCCCATAGTCCAACTCTTTGACAATTGCCACAAAGAACGTATTAGAATACGAGGTAAACAGTTGTTTTGGCCGTTATTACCGGCGCTTTGGTTAACTCATTGAAGCTCCAATGTGTTCTGACCAATCATGCAAACTTTCTAGAACTAGAAGATGGATTTAAAAAAAATTGGTCGGTACAACAACAAATAGTGAATTCGTGCGAACAACTGTCGCTGCCCGATGTGGCTATCGATAAGTCTTTTAAACATAACAGAGGCCTTTTTGTATGAGCTGGCACTAATTCGTGGGTATAACAGCTGTAAATTTGGCGCTTAACAGTACAAAACAGCCATACTCTAAAATCGGACGAACAAGCGAGATATATACACTTTGTTACATAGGGGTCGTCAAATTCCTTGGACCACCTCTTTATAAACCCAAGTAAGCTCATGGTCTCATTTACCATGGTATAAATGTGTTCAGAAAAGTTTAACAATAAGATCATCAACTAAGGTAATTCTCTCAAGAGACACACAGCAGAGGGTGTAAAGAGCCAACAAGGGGCTAAAGCGATGAAATTTAATTACTTTGCATTTCGAGGCATTAAGATGTAACATATTTACAGAACACCATGACTGAACGTTATTGAGATCGGATGGCAATGGATATAGTGAAATGTTATGTCCTTATGCTGGACACAAAGTTAAACATCATCCGCACACATGAGTACACGAGAGTTTGTTCATTATAAGGCCAGGTCATTGATAAAAAGTATGAAAAGCAGTAACATTGATAGGTAAAGAGTTAAGAGTGCAGAGTTAAAATTGTCTCAAACATTTTAGGAATAGCGGATAACTTGCTACCTTATGTAGATAAATGAGAAAAGATTATTTTCAGATCAGGGGAAGCATGAAGAATATGTGTGTAGAATTGTGAATAGTTACAGCAGGGGTCCACACAGAGCGTCCCCAGAATACTTAAGTACACAGCCAGGAACTCCGTCAGGACCTGGTGAATACACCGGCTTAACTAGTCGAAGATCATGAAGCGTGAGCTTTCACTTACGGCTTACGAAGATGTTAAACTATTTAGGGTCCTGTGAAAAGCGTATCCTGGCTCGAGATGAGTAATTTGTATAGCATTGCGAGTTAAGAACGGAGAAATTTGACCGAGCCATTACAAAACGCGAGAGGAGAACTAGCTTCTTGAAATTCTATAGTCTTGATTTTAAGTTTTTAGGTGATAAGTTTTGAGACAGGGATAGGTCCAACAAGCCGACAATAAAGTCATCACGTGACATGGGCAAACGGTTATTAGACTCGTTTACCGAAGACCAAACAGTACCTGGCAAATTGAAATCACCAAGAACTATTGTATGGTCTTTATCTGATAGCGAGGTAGAAGCAGTTTTTAACCCATCCGTAACCTTTGTACCAAATCGAGTACAGAACGAGGAGGAACGTGTGAGTCGCTTCTGGGCACGAGACTCTGCTTTTATACCCGTACTCTTTTCAATGCTTTTCAATGAAATAGTAGTGCTGGGTTAAATTAATTTAAAAAAAAAAAAAAAAAAAAAACAAAGCAAATTAATTTAAATAAGCCACCATCCATAAGCTCAATTCAGATATCGAATAATTGGATGAAAAAAAGTTTTGGACATAGCGGTACTTTTGATTTTGGAGCGTTGAAGAAATCATTGCTCTGTCCAGAAGAGGAGACCTAATAGTTAAACTAAAAACTTAAGACAGGAGGTACAATGGGATTGAAAACTAAGTTGCATGCACTCTCACTATTGTATTTAACCCAATTAACTATAAGAAGTATACTGAAAAAACAATTTCAAATCGCTCTGCCAGTGATGTGACAGTTCCTCGACGGTTGATTAAACATTATTTGAATGCAAGAAGTCCCATAAAGCTCCGCATTTGGGTCTGAGAGTACATGGGTGCACTTCAGTTTGGAAAAACGCATGTGGAATGGCCTGTGTCACAGTGACAAAAATGGAAAAAAAGAGCAAAGTTTTAGCAAGGATTATAATCCTATCCAATAATTATTGGCTCATCTCCTGTTGAAGCGATGGCCAGAGATTAATGACCCATGTTCGGCCGGTGCAAGTTCGCAATGAAAACCAAATTGATTAAAAACCAAATATTGTAGCTCAAGAAACATAAAGAACATTATTTTTTTTCATTTGAGTTTTGTTGTTTTTTCGATTTTCTAAAAAAAACACTACTATCTCATTGAACAGCATATTTCATAGGAATTCAGCTTATGTCATGTAAAACAAGATGGAATTTTAATGTATGGATATTTCTTCGGTTTTCTAATGCTAACATTCCAGTCTATTTAAAATGGTATAAATTGTTCAATTTGGGTTGTTCAATTTTGTTATGCAGAAGAAATTTCATAAACGTAACTTCGTCTCAAAAATTGTCTGCTTTGCAAAAATACACACCCATTCGCCCTTGCAGTTTCTTAGCTTACTCACACAGGCAAGCGAATTCTATTTTTGGATTTGCACGTGAGCGAGTGAGATGGCGTTCGTCGCTTCAAAAAAAAATTTTCGCATATGGTAATTTATATGTATGGGCGCAATTTATCTTACTATTATACATATTGTCTTTGGTAGGAGTAACATAAAAGATATAATTTGATCGATTTGATGGGAAAATTCTGAGATATGAAAAACAAAGAATCTACAAGAACCAACATTTTTTATTAATTTATTTTTATTTTTTAAAACGAAAAAATTGTTGCTCCCATTTTTGCACAATTAATTAGGAAACATTTTTTTATTAATTGAAAGGTAAAATGCATACATATTATACAAAAAAAAAAAAGATATCTAATGCATTAAAACTTAATTGGCACCATGACCAGGATCCATTTAGTGTCTTTTTTTTTTTAATAATTTTTGTTTCCCATTGTCAAAATTGGCTCAGGAATTATTGGTCAGAGAAACAATATTTTAGGTTTTAACACGTGCTAAGAGCTGTCGCAGCCCGATTTGGCCGATGTATCATCGATGTAATAGTAATAAAATCTCTGTTACACATAACAGCGGCTTTTGTGTGCGCATACACTAAATTGTTCGCTGAACTAGACATAAGAAAATATAGAATATCGATGAAAAAAAAAGTAATTTAAAACCGGATCCAAGCTATTAATGTATTTTATGCCACGTTTCTTTGAAGCTACATATGTATATGATAAAATACTTATAAAGGTTTTCACCAGCATTATAACCTGTGCAGACGGTACTTATAGAGTACAGGGGTATATTCAATTCGCGTAAACGTACACGAAAAGTAGGATGAAATAGTTTCCGATCCATAAAGTTAATATACTCTCGATCACCGATCAATCTGTCGTATGTCCGTCTTGATCAGCGCTTAAATCTTAGAGACTGTGAAAGACTTTAGACTTGTCAGAATTTTAAAGTTATGAATTATTTATTTACTGCGTGCAACAAAAACAAGGTTTTTGCATAGCAACAACAAGACTTAATTTTTTTATCTGAGCACATACTTTAGTAGTATGAACTAACAGACAGTTTTTAGACTCGGTTTTCAGTGCGTAAAATAGCTCTCCGAGTATGTTGTTATAGACGATAATTGAAACAGTAGTGTTGTGAGCTGTCTGGCTGTCCGACTGCTTGACAAAAAAAAACGAGAAGGAACGTGTGAGTCGCTTCTGGAGACGCGACTCTACTTGTACCCGTACTCAGTCAGTATAAGCTTATGGTTTTTTAGAATGTAAAACTTTTTTTTTTAATTTTACATTTTACATTTTCTTTGCTACATCTGTTATCTACATCTACAATGTATATTCTACATCTAACATGTAGATTATACATGTACCATTTAGATTCTACATCTTCTCCGCCAGCGGGCACTCGCGTACATAACGAGGCAGAATGTGCGAGCGAGAAAGAGAATGAGTAGCGGTTCCCTTGCTGAAGGAGGCCGGGGAAGCAACTTAAAATGAATTTCTTCATTCTAGCTATAATTATGATCCGATCCGATTTAGAGTCGGCAATCTGGTAGATATGGGCATTCTCTACGATACTGCGCTTTTAGTTTTATTGTTTCTTTAAAACTGTGCCTGCCACAGATTTTCGTCCTTTGTGGGGGCGGGGCGAAATTTTGAAATACACTTGTAGCAGTGTGATATCACATGAGCCTGGAAACCAAATTTGGTTGCCCTAGCTCTTATAGTCTCTGAGATCGAGGCGCTCAACAAAACGGACAGACAGACGGACATGGCTATATCGACTCGGTTATTGATGCTGATCAAGAATATGTATACTTTATAAGGTCGGAAACGTTTCCTTCTCTGCGTTGCACACATCCACTTTTACCACAAATACAATATACCCCTTAACTCTTTTTGAGTACGGGTATAAAAAACAAAACGCGAACTCATATTAAGTTAAAAAAAACTATCTTTACTCGACGAGAATAAAAATGTATTTTTAAAGGACTCTCAGAGCGTTTTACTTATTTTTCTTTGTAATTTTTGAATTACCACAACACAAATTTTTTATGTGGCAATTTTTAAAATTTTTGATTATTACAAAATTGCGAATAAGCCGAATACATGTAAGTGAACAAGGGAATAGGTGTAAGGGTAAAACTGAATTGATCGTTTTTTATTGATCGTGAATTTTAGTCAATTTTTTTTATATTTACAATTTGGTATATATATTTTTCATACGATTTGTTTGCATACAAATAACACACATTAAATTGAACACTACAAAACAAGTTTAACAAAACTTAAGGAGATTTTTCGTTGTTGATGCTTTAGCGCTAAAATTGGCCAGAGCAAGACCGCGCAAGGTAATGTGCGGATTAAAACGTAGGTTTTACAACACATGTATGACAAAAAGCCATATGCACGAATAGATATTTAACGTCTGTACAGTGTGCCATGTGACACTATAAATTCATAGAAATGTTCCAAGTAGATAATTAAGATTTATATAAATAGAAAAATAAAGCCAAACACTTTGTTCTTAGGAGCACTGATGACTTGATATAAATTATTGTACACATAAAATTAGTGTTAGTTTTTGAGCGCACCTGGCATTCGTAAGGTAGAAATGCAATATTAATCTCCTTTAGAGTTTTGATCTTTCTTGCAGCGCACGATTTACACAAATCGTTAAACAATTCCTCCGGGCAAACTATAATTATATGCACATTAAAAATTTTGATTTGTATATACAGAAAAATATATGTATATATACATATACATATACTTTACTACATATATATATATATAATATGTATATATGATGCTATATACAGAGAACGGAGTAAATAATATGTATGTGTATATTTATGTATGTGTATAAATTTAAAGTTGACAGTAAAACTGGAGATCTGATTTCTGATTCTGATTTTCCATTTTTTTAGATAATAAAACAGTTATTATTTTGTTTGATTCGGAAAACACTGAAATAATAAAAATGCTCACTTGGCAGCTCAAAAATCAAAACTATAAAGTTTTTATAGTTATGAATATGAACAAATTAAGGATGGAGGCATCGATTTGTTAAAATCTTTCATTAAGTCAGCTACATCATTTTGCCTATTATTTATGGTAGAAGTTAGTTGTGGGGCGGAACACACAAAAGGTAGATTTAAAATAGCGTAGTATAGATTTTATGTTATATATTAGAGGAACGGCATAGGAGTTTTAATTTGACTAGAGAAGCGCTGAACGCTTTTAATACCTGAGCTTCAGACGCTAGAAATGCAAGATTGATTTCTTTGCAGGTACGGACATAGCGCCGACAAATACCTTTATGTGCTTGCAGCATATCGAATGCTCTGGGAGGAATGGCTATTCAGTAATGTGGTTAGATTTCATGAAAATAATAAAAATCAAAATACGAAATTATAAAAAAATGGATCTCAAACATAAGAACACCAATAACTGGCAACTAGAATCATACCCTCGGTGAAAAAGACATGCGCAAACCGGTACATGGGGCGCGCAGGATTCTCAAAATCCCGTATTAATGCACGAACAGAATCATCTGACGGGGTAATTAAATAAATCGCATCCATGGTGGGTAATGGCTCACGTTTCTTGTTGATGTCCTCTACCACTGCGGATGATATCGGTTATTTTGTACGTAAGTAATAACAAACAAAAAGACTTACAAGTAATACCCTCAGCACTGATCTCATGCATCTTGGTGCAGGCGGAAACCATTCGCATACCCAGCTTATCCACCACCAACACCCGCCACTCCATGCCACCAGCTCCATTTTTAACAGCCAATGGAGCGCCATGCTTCTTTGGTGGTGGTGGCTTGTACTTGACCACCTCGTTCATGATTTCTAAGGTTTCATGCAAAATAAAGAAATTCATTTAATTTTATAAAATTAATATTTTGAACTACACATTCAATAAGTCCCCGACATTTTAGAGTAAAAACGACGCCAAAGAGATATAAGTAAAGATAATAAAAATTAAACGAGAAGGAACGTGTGAGTCGCTTCTGGGAACGCGACTCTACTTATACCCGTACTCAGTCAGCATATAAATTTTTGGGCATATGATTTTTTAGAATAAAAAAAAATTTACATTTTACATTTTTTTGCTACATCTGTTATCTACATCTACAATGTATATTTTACATCTAACATGTAGATTATAGATGTATAATTTATATTCTACACTTCCTCCGCTAGGGGTTGCTCGCGCACTGAACGCGGCAGAGTGTGCGAGCGAGAAAGAGAGGTTGCCCTAGCTCTTATAGTCTGTGAGATCCAGGCGCTCAACAAGACGGACGGACGGACAGACGGACATGGCTATATCGACCGGCTATTGATGCTGATCAAGAATATATATACTTTACGAGGTCGGAAACGTTTCCTTCTCTGCGCTGCACACATCCACTTTTACCACTAATACAATATACCCCTTAACTCTTTTTTTTGTACGGGTGTCGGGTTTCTCAGCCCGGTATTTAGTCGTAAAATCTCTAGGTAATAACACTAGTCAACACGATTTTTCCTCAAGGAACAAAACGAACTTTTTCTTAAAGATTTGGGGCTTAGAAATGGTTTGATGATATTTTTTTTTTTTTTCTATGGCAGAACTTTTTTTTTAAGAATTTTTGAAAACTGGTATTTTTTTTAAAGCTTTTTTCAGAGTTAGCGCTTGTTTTTTTCACATAGCTCTAGTATCTTACGTCTGGTTGGAAAGAAACGCGATCAGGTACAACGTACAATGTACAACCCTTGTTCGTTTGCTTTGTTCCCAATTGGCAGTTGGGCTCGCAACCTTCCAAAAGGTATTTTTTGTTCATTTTTACCATATTTTAGGTTTGGTTAACGAATTTTAGCTCCAAAGTCTCTCCATAGATTTTAATGAGCGATACCTTAAACGACGCCAAATTAACGCACCGACTTTTCCTGAGTTTTTAAAGTCAAAATTTCGTAAAAAATACCGCACAAAAATCATCATTTTTGCATTTCAATGCTTTATATTTCCCAGACGGTAAGCTGTAATCACAAAGTGCTTAGGCTTAACTTCTAGCTGTTTTAATTATCTTTTCAAAATAGCAATGCTTTACAACCAGACGTAAGATACTAGAGTTATGTGAAAAAAACAAGCGCTACCTCTGAAAAAAAGCTTTAAAAAAAAATACCAGACTTCAAAAAAAAGTTCTGCCATAGAAAAAAAACATAATTCTTTAAAAAAATTTAAAGCCCCATATCTATCAGAAAAAATCGGTTTGGATCCTTGAGGAAAAAAAAGTTCGATTTTGTCGAGTAGTGTAATTAGTGGAGCAGCCTTACGTAAATCATCTTCATTTTTTATTATTTGCACTGCCCACTGTAAATACCCATTGTCTCCGCATATGCTTGCGCCGTTCTTTCGTCTATCTATCCCGTCTTCTTCGTTCCTGCACTTTTCTCGCGCTCTAGCTAACGTGCGTTCTCAGCTTAGCAGCAGCCCAAGCTGCAATTACGCTCTCTTTCTATCGCTTTCTCTCGCTCTCTTCTAAGATTCTTGCATAGGGCAAGTATTGATCTTCATATCCATTGCATCACTTTATTTTATCGGTCATACTGACGCATACTTTATTTTAACAATACGAAATAAATTGTACAACATTAACGGCTATTGAAAACTCTTAATAGCCAAACAACGGTTATAAAAAAATGTGTTGTAAACTAACGTATACATTTAATATATAATTTATTTTGTCGTTTAGGAAGGAGTTGAGAAGATTTCCATTTTCAAACGTTCAACCAGAATCACACTTTTTTAAATTTCTCCAATGCTTCGTTGATGCTGAGTTCGAGAATAGCGGGGAATTAGCATTGCTTTAACAAAACGGGATTTGAAATCAATCACATACAAAAAAATTCGTGTAAGTTGATTTTCTCTATATATTTAAATTAAATAATTATGAAAAAAATAAAAAAAATGTTCAGGACCGTGCACAAAAAATCATGGATGGAATTATTTGAAAAGAAATAGATTGATGTAAAGGGATTTTTAACGCGCACTGTGTCAATAAACGATAAGATGTGTGACAGTGTAGCACATGAAAATCGAGTTAAATATGAACTTAATTCGGTTTTGTTTCGACTATGCAATCATGTTTCTATTTGTGGTGACTGCTGGGCTCTATTTGTTGAGAAACACAAAAACGACCTTTTCAGTGATCAAAATCTGAATGATTCAAATTAAGTTAAAAAAAATAAAATTTCCAACATCAACATGTAAATGCGGCCATATGTATGTATGCCATCGTTTAGGAATTCGCATTATACCAAAACTGAAAAAAATGGGTAATGGTTTTTACCCCCGGCCGATATTGATATCGATATTTTATCTGACAAATGGGAGCTAGCACTTCGTTGTGCCCGTCTCCAGCACCTCAACAAATTCTTGCCAGGAATTTGCCAGTTATTCCGTGAGAATGTGGAACATAGCTAAAACAGGGTTGATGAATCAGCTCTTTTTTGTTAACAGTGCCAACTGTTCTGAGCTGGGTGTCCGCTGTTTTCTCAGTCCACACACGGTCCCGATAGGCAACTATCGATATAAATCTGTGGATTCCGCTCGTGTTGCTGGATAAACGAAAAATTCCTACCACAGTTTTTATACCCGTACTCAAAAAAGAGTTAAGGGGTATATTAGATTTGTGGTAAAAGTGGATGTGTGCAACGCAGAGAAGGAAACGTTTCCGACCACATAAAGTATATATATTCTTGATCAGCATCAATAGCCGAGTCGATATAGCTATGTCCGTCTGTCTGTCCGTCCGTCTGTCCGTCTCGATGAGCGCCTGGATCTCAGAGACTATAAGAGCTAGAGAAACCCAATTTAGTTTCCAGACTCATGTGATATCACACTGCTACAAGTGTATTTCAAAATTTCGCCCTCTTCCGCCACCACAAAAGACGAAAATCTGTGGCAGGCTCAATTTTAAAGATACGATAAAACTAAAAACGCAGTATCGTAGAGAATGACCATATCTACCAGACTGCCGAATCTTAATCAGATCGGATTAAAATTATAGCCAGAATGACGAAATTAATTTTCAGTTGCTTCCCCTGCCCCCCCTCCCCACAAACGACAACGCAACTCATTTTCCTTCTCGCTCGCACACTCTGCCGCGTTCAGTGCGCGAGCAACCCCTAACGGAGGAGATGTAGAATATGAATAGTACATCTATAATCTACATGTTAGATGTAAAATATACATTGTAGATGTAGATGTAGATAACAGATGTAGCAAAAAAATGTAAAATGTAAAATTTTTTTTTTATTCTAAAATTCTAAAAAATCATACGCTCAAAATGTATATACTGACTGAGTACGGGTATAAGTAGAGTCGCGTCCCAAGAAGTGACTCGCACGTTCCTTTTCGTTTTTTATATGAAGTTTGACAGAAATTTGATCGATTCCGTAGTGCTGGATACTCTGCTTTAGATTTATTTTGGTGAGGTAAAATTTTGGTGCCATTAGAAATAAATTTATTAAATATATACGAAAATAAATTTTCAATTATATACACATATGATCATAATACTAGGTACACGTTGAAAATGTTAAATTAAAATCAGTTTTATCGTACTTTATGTGTTGAAAACAAAATTCTTTTTTTTTAGTAATTTTTGTTTTTCAATATGTTGCAACTCCTTGACAAAAACATGAAATAAGGGGAATCCTTATAACAGAGCTTTTATTGAAAATGTGAGTTGACAACATTTTGGCTGATCAATATAATAGGTACAGTGTCAATAATTCTTCAAGTAAATAGTTTAGAAATTATTGCTTGTTTTGCCGTTTAGGTTAAATTTCATCTACGTAAGTCAAAACATAAACAAATAATTTTTTGTTCCTTACAAGAATGGATCGAAATTCTCATTGTACAGAGGAGGAAGCCCGATTGTCTCTTAGTCTGAAAAAGAAGGCCATCTCTTCGGGCCATTGCCAAATTAATGAAAAGATCTCATAATTTTGTTAAAAATACTTTAAAAAGGAAACCTAGTCATGAAACTCGCCGAAGACCACAGAAAAAAAAGCCAAAAACTTGACCACTACATTATATCTCTGAGCAAAAATTACCCATTTAATCGTCAAAGGTTATTGAAGCAGAAATGGGACAAGAAGTTAGTGCTCCAACGATCCGTAGACGGCTACAACAAGCCAACCTTCCAGGGAGAAAAGCAAGAAAGGTTCAAACATGGAGGTGGCAATATAATTATGAATGAATGAACAGAATGAGGAATACAAGTTCATATTGTAGAGTGCTTTGTTACCCTATTCTGAAGAAAATATGCCCTTGCGTTGGATATTACAAAAGATACCGACCCAAAGCACACATCAAGGCGTTTGACCAACTTTTTGCAGGAACAACAAATTTACGTTTTAATGTGAACTAGTCAATCTCCCGACTTGAATCCAATTGAAAACTTGTGGGGTGATTTAAAAAAGAAATTAGATAAGTTTTCATTTTTAAACAAGCGAAAATTATGGGAGGGCGTCCAAAAATTGTGGTATGAGACACCTATAGAAACCTGCCAGACGCCTTTTAAATGTATGCCAAAAGGAATTATAAAGGTAACTAAAAATAGAGGTGGATACACTGGATATTAACTAGTTAATACTAATAAAACAAAAAAAATATTAAATATTCATTTAACAAATTTGTATCTTAACAACACTTCAAGTGTACCTATTATTTTGATCAGCCTGAGATCGACTCTAAAGTACAAATGGATCTCTTTTCTTTAATAACATTATCCTATAGTATAAAAAACTTTATATTAATGAAAAAAAATGCTTAAAGAATAATTGGGAACTAATTTTAATTTTCAAATATCGAATAAAACGCTCATCGAGACGGACAGACAGACATGGCTATATCGAATCCGCTATTGGTGCATATCAAGAATATATATATTTTTTATGGGGTAAAAAAGTTCCTTTCTGTGCGTTACATACACCCACTTCGACCACATATCTAATATTTACATACATTCCTAAGCTCGTCGGGTACCAGACATAAATAGGTTGGATGCCAAAACACGTAAAATTTTGTTGACTAGTTTCACATGCCTTAACTTCTACTTTTACTATGTGTTTGAAAGAGAGAGAGGGTAAATTTTCTTCTTTATTCTGGCTATAATAATAGTTTTTCGCGATATATGAGAGAGCGGAAGAGGATGTGTTTTGGTTTGACATCGCAGGACACAATTTATTCGGTGGCTTTAGCTGTAATACTATCACAATTCCATATCAACTTTGCTAGTTACGCTAATCAATAATATATGTACGTATGTATAATCATAATCAATGACCCACCCTAGTTGTGTTTTTGTTCTTAAACTATTATTTTCGTTTGACTCATGAACTGATTCACCTACATACATATATAAGTATGTATATAAGCAAACTGTGAACACATCAATAGCATTAAACGTCGACCAACGTGTATAAATACACATATATATCTACATAAGCCATTAATAATTGAGAAATAATTTTGCTTAAATAAAGAAAATAGTTTTAGTCAAAGCTAATAGTAATTATTATATGGAAAACAAGATTCATTAATTAGGTATGATGAACATACGCAGTCCACCATGTATGATATGTACATACTTATTCTGTGGTAGTAGGTATACATACATACATATATTTTTAAGCCATTCAATTTTTCTCCTATACTGTTAGTCACCGACAATTTTGTGGGAATAATCAATAAAGGATGTACACGACCTACGACATGTTGGTATATAACTTTGTAAAGTTAGTATGCACTTACTCTGGCCCACCAATACTTTCAACGCCATCTTAACTGGATGTAAAAAGTTATGGAGCAATAACCTATTTAAACCAAGCACTCTAATACACAGAACTTTATGTTAAGTTTTCCAAATATTTTTGGCACACAAATTGTTGTTAAACAATTTATAATTTCGTTTTGATGGCTTTAGGAAAACGAGTGATGTTAGTTTGACCTATATGTATTTAAGATATCAACGAATTTTCTAGTCGATATTTTGAAACATTGGCGGTACTCCACCAAATGGTTTTGATTTTATATCGATCAATTTGAGTTCAGTTCAATCAAAGTATGCGGAATGATATACGAAAAACTTTTGTAATACAAGTACAAAATTTATTCTAAGTCGGACCAACTTATATATATTTCATTTGTTTTTTATTAAAGCCCAGTACTCAGATCCGAAAAAACACCTCGCGAACAGAATCAGGGTTGATTTTCGTATGAAACCGATAAGAAATTTTTTCGGGCAACAACTGTTTTATAGGCTCTGTACTAGAGTTGGGTAACGAGAGTTCACTTTAATGAACAAGTTCAGTTGCTCACTTTTAAGTGAGTGAACAACTCACTCACTTTGCTCAGTTGCTCACTTGTGCACTCAGTTGCTGACTTACTCACTTGTTCACTCAGTTGCTCACTTGTTCACTTTTTCAGTTGTTTCCTGTTCAGTGGTTCACTCACTTGTTCAGTTTTTCCCTGTTTAAGATTAGTCTGCAATACACAAGACAAAACTATTTTGCAGATCTTGCACTTGGCCTTTTGATCGTCCAAATCAGAGGCCTTCAGCGTCATATACACTGTGCATAGGAAAAAATTTCGGGCAGCGCAGTCGGCACACGTACAGCGTAAAGACTTCGTATGGTTTCGTTATTCTGCCTGATGACGTAGCGGCAGAGAACATGCTATGCACAAACGGCTTCATATTCTGCTCGCTTGCCTCAGCGGCAGAGAAGCATTCGTGTGCCCTATGCACAATTCTTCGGCTTTCGCAGCGGCAGAGAAATTAGTAACGTATTTGACCTCGTGTCTGTTGTTTTCGCACACAAACGCACCAAAAAAATGTGTGAGTTTGTGTGCCGACCCCTGGTCCAAATGCTCAAAATGATCCCAAATCGAACTTAGTCTACGTGTTAGATACAAATTTTGTTCACTTGTTTAACGGTTCCTAGTAAAGAATTTCGATTTGGGATCATTTTGAGCATTTGCACATGGCTATATCGACTCGGCTATTGATGCAATCAAGAATATATATACTTTATAAGGTCGGAAACGTTTCCTTCTCTGCGTTGCACACATCTACTTTTACCACAAATACAATATACCCCTTAACTCTTTTTGAGTACGGGTATAAAAAACAAAACGCGAACTCATATTAAGTTAAAAAAAACTATCTTTACTCGACGAGAATAAAAATGTATTTTTAAAGGACTCTCAGAGCGTTTTACTTATTTTTCTTTGTAATTTTTGAATTACCACAACACAAATTTTTTATGTGTGGCAATTTTTAAAATTTTTGATTATTACAAAATTGCGAATAAGCCGAATACATGCAAGTGAACAAGGGAATAGGTGTAAGGGTAAAACTGAATTGATCTTTTTTTATTGATCGTGAATTTTAGTCAATTTTTTTATATTTACAATTTGGTATATATATTTTTCATACGATTTGTTTGCTTACAAATAACACACATTAAATTGAACACTACAAAACAAGTTTAACAAAACTTAAGGAGATTTTTCGTTGTTGATGCTTTAGCGCTAAAATTGGCCAGAGCAAGACCGCGTAAGGTAATGTGCGGATTAAAACGTAGGTTTTACAACACATGTATGACAAAAAGCCATATGCACGAATAGATATTTAACGTCTGTACAGTGTGCCATGTGACACTATAAATTCATAGAAATGTTCCAAGTAGATAATTAAGATTTATATAAATAGAAAAATAAAGCCAAACACTTTGTTCTTAGGAGCACTGATGACTTGATATAAATTATTGTACACAAACAAACAAACAAATTAGAGTTTTGATCTTTCTTGCAGCGCACGATTTACACAAATCGTTAAACAATTCCTCCGGGCAAACTATAATTATATGCACATTAAAAATTTTGATTTGTATATACAAAAAATATATGTATATATACATATACTATACTATAGTATTTATACTATGTATAAATGATGCTATATACAGAGAATGGAGTAAAGAATATCGAGTGTAACGAACCATGGATAGCATGTTTCGTCGCAATCAGTCGGTGCAACCAACGCTACCGCCAGGTGAATATATCAACACCAACGAATTCGAAGATGCAGCAGAGGTCAGCACACGCGCGGCCAATCGACGGAAATGCGCGGGCCAAGATTATATAACCAACCCCCACCACAGCAAAACCAAGTAACCAAAGTTCTCAAATGACGAGGTCAACACCCAACGAAATGAAAACTCAGCACACGAGTTACCATCTCAACTTCCCCAAGATGGCACACCTACTGCTGACTGTCCCCCGTAACCAATGTCAACTGTACTGGAAATGACACGGAAGCCGAGAAGAGACAGAACAAGGAAGAAGAGAGAAGGAAGGAAACAAGGACGAAGAGACAAGGAAGGAGAGACAAGGAGAGAGAGAGTTAGGGATCGACATATAGCAGGCTTATTTAAAAAGAGCAAACGCAGAATAAATCATGATTATACTTTTAACACTAAAACGATACAGATGTCCTTTGTTTCGGGAAAAGAATCCTTGATTACACTAGTCAACACGATTTTTCCTCAAGGAACAAAACGAAATTTTTCTTAAAGATTTGGGGCTTAGAAATGGTTTGATGATATTTTTTTTTTCTATGGCAGAACTTTTTTTTGAAGAATTTTTGAAAACTGGTATTTTTTTTTAAGCTTTTTTCAGAGGTAGCGCTTGTTTTTTTCACATAGCTCTAGTATCTTTCATCTGGTTGTTAAGAACTTTGCTATTTTGAAAAGGTAATTTAAACAGCTAGAAGTTAAGCCCAAATACTTTGTGATTTCAGCTTACCGTCTGGGAAAATAAAAAGCATTGAAATGCAAAAATGATGATTTTTGTGCGGTATTTGTTACGAAATTTTGACTTTAAAAACTCAGGAAAAGTCGAAAAAAAAATATATCTTGTGTCCTCTATTTTTTTGTGTATAGGTGCGTCGTTTAAGGTATCGCTCATTAAAATCTATGGAGAGACTTTGGAGCTAAAATTCGTTAACCAAACCTAAAATATGAAAAAAAAATGAACAAAAAATACCTTTTGGAAGGTTGCGAGCCCAACTGCCCATTGGGAACAAAGGAACACGATCAGGTACCAAATGTACAACCCTTGTTCGTTTGCTTTCTTCCGTGGCTTAATATTTGTTTTTATATCACTTCAGGAGCATTGGTGCTTATTAACCCGAGTCGGTTAAGGAAGACCCTACAGATAATTAAAAATAATTAAATTAATGAAAAATCTAGAAAATCTGTGGAAAATAAATATATTTACTTTTATTTGAATGAAGTGCTTAAAAAAATTTTTGGGTGGCTTTCACATATGAAATTATCCGTGAAATTCCGTTAAATTTAATGAGAAGTCTCACAGGTGATTTCATATAGGACATTGTCCAGAATTTGAAAATACAATTAAAATTCCGACAAAAAGACAAACCACGGAGGCACGGAAAACGAATCACTATCTACAGCTCCTTTGCCAAACGTCGGTCATTGTAACCCCATTGTGGTAATTTAGTTGCATTTATATTAATTAAAACCTACACAGGTATGTACATAAATACATATACAAGTATATATCAAAATATTAAAAATAAATGTAACTTCGTTAAAAGAAGAAACAAAAAACTGCCAATCCTCGTATGCAACACGCTCGACGCGAACGACCGAAGTTGTTCGAAGTGGTCACTGAGGGTACTGTGGGGTGCGGTCGGATCGGCGCAAACAACGCAAGCCAACTGTCGGTACCGTTCGGTTCCACCGTCGCTTCGGTTACAGCATGTTCGACCCGAACAACTTAAGTTGTTTGAACAGGTCACATTACGTGTTGTGGAGTTTCGGTCGGATCGGGCGGGGCTGACCCATACTGGACATGGGATGCTATCGGACCATTGCGGTTTATTTTTCCAAAGACAATATAAGTATAAGATACATAACGCCATACGAAATTTTTGCACACGAATTTTGCATGCTGGCTCTAGAGCTGGCTCCAGGCTCTCTTGAAATTTTTTTTAGAGAGAGAGAGAGCGCTCTAGTGCCAGCTGCTCTCTTGTATGCATACAGCATACGAAGGCACACGAAGTTGGTTCTATGCCGCTGCGACGGCCGAGCCGAGTCGTCGCGACGACTGTATGTGTGCACATGCATACGGGTTTTACAGCGCAGTCGATAAATACCCTTCACTTTATAAGTGTAAGTTAATTTTGCAAGACGCTTACCACCCCAATATTAAAAAACTGTTATATTGTATATATCCCTCCAACGATAATTTATTTTAAGATGGTATATTCGATAATAATGATCGGATATACATATATAAAAATACATAATATATTTAATGCATGACTTCACATTGGAGTAATTGTCACTTGGGTATTCAGCGTGCGACGTATTCAACGACGGTAAATAAATTCGTTTCTCAACTCATAAAAAGGTATTCGTCTCGAAATTCGTCCACTTCGCACAAGTACGCACACATACGCACTTGCTGGTTCTGTGTGTACTCACACAAGCAAGCGGATTCTATTTTTAGATTTGTACGCTCTCAAATTTGTGCGAGCGAGATGGCGCGAATTTCGTCGCATGACGAAAAATTGGTTTGCTTATGGCAATTGAAATGTATGAGCGTTACGCATTTTATACTTATATTGCCTTTGGTTTTATTATCCATTCGGTCGGGAATAATCCAACACGCTAGACAAGTTGAGCATTCGCTCATATGAACTGGTCACTTTTGTGTGCTTGGACCCGAACAGAGAAACATGTTGCGGTTTGACGGCAACGTCGTTTTGGCCGAGAGTATTCCAGCGTGCTGGACGTGAACGTATCCATTTAGATTCGAATACGTCACTTTTGCTCGATGTGACTCGGCCAACCAAAATCCTGAAGCCTTGAGAATGCCCTATACTGCTATTTTTTTTGGCTGTAGGGAACTTTGGAGATGGTTAATAATATTTAAAATATTTTTTTTTACAACAAAAAAAAAATATATATATATATATATACATCTTCTATATATGTATATATAAAAGAAAGTCGTGTTTGTTACAACACTTATAACTCGAGAACGGCTGGACCGATTGCCATGGTTTTTTATTTGTTGGATTTGTTTCCGTCCCGAATAGCAGAATACATCTTAAAAACAATGAAAACTCGATATGTGTAATGAATAGATGCATTTCAATAGATGCTGATTTGTTTATTACACATATCGAGTTTTCATTGTTTTTCTTTCTCCAAGTCAAACATTTGCTGTCCAATCCTGTCAAATAGTCAAATTCCCGAAAATAATACCTAAGATTTATTCTACAGTAAAAACATAAAATCATCGGAAAGGAACGGAATTTAGGGAATAAAAAATCAGTTTGGTGGTTTTATGCGAGTGCACATTTTAATAAAAATGCCGCGTCCTAGAAGATCTAATCTTTCCCAGCGAAGCCGTAATGCAATTAGGCAACGGAATATCGCGAGTCAATTATCTGATGGAGAACGAGAAATTGCACGAGAACAGCGCCGTGTTAGTATGGAGCAAAGAAGGGCCTTAATTCGTAACAGTGGGCAACTTTTTGCTTGTCAAAAAAGGAAAAAAAAACGAGAAGGAACGTGTGAGTCGCTTCTGGGGACGCGACCCTATTTATACCCGTAAAAAAATTTACATTTTACATTTTTTGCTACATCTGTTATCTACATCTACATCTATTATGTATATTCTACATCTCACATGTAGATTATACATGTACCATTTACATTCTACATCTCCTCCGCTAGAGGGCGCTCGCGTACATAACGAGGCAGAGTGTGCGAGCGAGAAAGAGAATGAGTAGCGGGTCTCTGGCTAGAGAAAGCGGGGGAAGCAACTGAAAATTAATTTCTTCAGTCTGGCTATAATTATAATCCAATCTGATTCAGATTCAGTAATCTGGTAGATATGGCCATTCTCTACGATACTGCGCTATTACTTTTATCGTATCTTTAAAATTGTGCCTGACACGGACAGACGGACAGACGGACATGGACATGGACAAGAATGAATACACTTTATGGGGTCGGAAACGTTTCCTTCTCTGCGTTGCACGCATCCACTTTTACCACAAATACAATATACCCCATAATTCTTTTCGAGTACTTGTTTAAAAAAAATAACTTTTGCCATAAATAAAATTTAATTTATTAATTCCATTCTTAACCTTCAAAATGTTGTAGTACTCATTAAAAATAGTCATCCAGAAAAGACGAGTTTTTCGAAAGTGTTGCGCAACTTGAAAACCTATTTCCAAATTTTTGTAACGTAACAGTCAATTTGAGACGTTTATAACTCTTAAATAACAACGCGTACAGAAAAACCATATGAACATAAAATCCCAATACTGGTTTCAAATTTTTAATTCAAATACAATAAATATTACAAAATTTTGGTTGAGACATCACTCAATAAGAATAGACGTGCAAGTTTCACGCTCTGTCAACAAGGGCTTTTTTGGGTGAAACCTGCAAACAACAACACATCAGCTGCTGGTCAATACAAGTATAAGGTGCTTACCAACATCAGAGCACTGTCAGCAAATCACCACCGGCTGGCCCGTGGGCTTATTATTGTTTTAAAAACTCGAAACTTGAAAGTAACTCAAACTTGGCAAAGGAAGTCACGGTAAAAGCGGGAAACGAAATTTTCACTTAATACTGAGTGGCAAACTTGAGTGCGAACGTAAAAAACGAAAACAACAGCGCTAGAGGTGGCATTACACAGCTGTTAGCGATCGATCTGCCACGCATATTACAAAAGCTCGTGCTAGAGGGCCAATAGTGCACCAACATTCTGTATAGCCTCGCCTCTGTTAAAGCTCATAACCAAAACAATGCAGCCTGTCTCAAAACGTCTGCGTGAAAATACTGGAACAAATTTGAAGGGACCGCGTACATCAGAAAAGCCTGCCCCGGAATTGGTTCAGCTTCTGAACCAACGATTTGAGGAGCAAGTCAGTCTCATTTCAACAAAGATGAATGATGCAGAAGAGCGGCTGTTAAGTTTGCTAACAGGCAAGCTTAATAGTATGGCTGGTGAGATCCATAATCTCACACAGAGAGTCCAGTTTCTAGAAACTAGGCTAGTTAAGACTCGATGCACAGGCCAAGGCCAATATCGCATGCGACCTGAGGATCCATGGAGTTCCGTACGTCGAAGGTGAAAAGCTGAAGCATATCTTCAACAACTTGTGCCTCAGCCTAAATCACACGCCTGCGCCTGCTATTAGGGATATTTATCGTATGAGGCCGAACAAAAATCTTCCCCACTCCATCGTTGACCCCATCATTATTGTCAAGCTGGAACGGGTGCGCAACAAAGCGGCATTACTGCGTAACATCGGTATGTACAGGCGGGAAACCAAGCGACCCCTAACTCTGCTGTTACTCGGCCTAAACTCACCAGCCCCAGTATATGTCAACGAGCGGCTTACCAGGGAAAACTATCAGATTTTTATAGAAGCTCTGAAAATGAAGAAGCATCGGAAGCTGCAATCCGTGTTTACGCGCAGGGGTACGGTTCACGTCAAAGTGACCCAAGAAAGTGAGATCTGGGAAGTTCTCAAAATTGAGGACCTGAGAGAGATGTAAGCTGCTACTGAGATTCTTGCAGCTGGAGACGAGAATAGCTCGTTTCATCAATAATAGAACTATAGGCAAAATTTTCATGTTAGCTATAAGTATTACCAATCTAACCACCATCCTGTATTTTTTTTTAAGTGGGCCCTCAAATGTACTTACTCTAATGAAATTCTTCGTTGTATTAAAACACACTTGATATGGACGGTTCATTAGAAATAACCAATGTGAATACATCTCAGGTCCTCAGAATTCTGGTGAAGCAAAAATCGGGTCTGCAAATCTGCCATATCAATGCACAAAGCTTGACAAAAACGAGAAGGAACGTGTGAGTCGCTTCTAAAGACGCGACTCTACTTATACCCGTACTCAGTCAGTATTTACATTTTTGAGCATATGATTTTCAGAATTTAGAATTAAAAAAAAAATTTTACATATTACATTTTTTTTGCTACATCTGTTATCTACATCTACATCTACAATGTATATTTTACATCTAACATGTAGATTATAGATGTACTATTCATATTCTACATCTTTTCCGCTAGGGGTTGCTCGCGCACTGAACGCGGCAGAGTGTGCGAGCGAGAAGGAAAATGAGTTTCGTTGTCGTTTGTGGGAGGGGGGGCAGGGGAAGCAACTGAAAATTAATTTCGTCATTCTGGCTATAATTATGATCTGATCTAATTCAGATTCAGCAGTCTGGTAGATATGGGCATTCTCTACGATACTGCGTTTTTAATTTTATCGTATCTTCAAAATTGTGCCTGCCACAGATTTTCGTCCTTTGTGGGGGCGGAAGGGGGCGGGGCGAAATTCTGAAATACACTTGTAGCAGTGGGATATCACATGAGTCTGGAAACCAAATTTGGTTGCCCTAGCTCTTATAGTTTCTGAGATCTAGGCGCTCATCGAGACAGACAGACAGACAGACAGACAGACAGACAGACAGACAGACGGACAGACAGACATGGCTATATCGACTCGGCTATTGATGCTGATCAAGAATATATATACTTTATGGGGTCGGAAACGTTTCCTTCTCTGCGTTACACACATCCACTTTTACCACAAATCTAATATACCCCTTAACTCTTTTTTGAGTACGGGTATAAAAATAGACGAATTCAGACATATGTTTATCGACTCTGGTGTGAATGTTATATGTGTGTCCGAGACTTGGTTTGTCCCCGACTTAAGTGACTCGTTAATTGAATGTAGAGGATACAATGTATCTCGTTCCGATCGTGTAGGGCATGCAGGGGGCGTTGCAATACAAGATATCCGCAAAACTCCTCTGTAAGCAAAGACCAGATAGTGCCATAGAATACATATTTCTAACGATCACCATCAATAGAAGAAAGATGCTTCTTGGTGCATATATCGACCAAATGGAAACATTGACTACTCAGTCCTGACATCACTTATTACTGACATTTCCCTGACTTATACAGACGTAATCCTAGCAGGTGACTTTAATTGTGATATTCTTAGAGAATCCTCATTAACAGAAAGCATGTTGAGCCTTGACTTAAATATAGTGAACCACCAGCTCCCCACACACTTTACAAAAACCAGAAACACACTACTACACCCATTCTTTGTCGACAGTACTGACAAAATTCTACTATATGACCAACTCACAGCACCAGGATATTCAAAACATGATCCTATTTTCTTGACCTATGATTTTAATCCTGACTACCATAACTATGACAGCTTTTACAGAGACTTCAAGTACATTGACCTTGAAAAACTACACACTGACATAAGCATTCTTGACTGGACATCAATACATTATATGTTGTCTGTAAATTCTCAACTTGCCCAACTTCAATCAAACATTTACTATCTTTACAGTGAACATGTACCTATTAAGAGAAAGACAGTCAAACGAACAGATAACTCATGGTTCAACCCGGAGATAAAGCTGGGTATCATTAAACGAAATGAGGCTTTTAAAAAATTTAAAAGATACAAGACTGAAAGCCATTTTTTGTATGTACAAATCATTAAGATCAGACGTAACTGAACTAATATACTCTGCCAAGACCGCCTTCTACTCGTCAAAGTTTAACAACACTCTGTGTAGCAAGCAGAAATGGCATATGATTAAATGTATAGGAATTGGCAAAAAAAAAAGAAATTCGCTAGTTGACATGGACGTAAATGAAGTTAGCAAAAAAATTTTGCAATTAGTTGTAACGGATCCACCACCAACCCTGAACTTGACATCAGCGCCCTATAATTATACTGTTCCTATCTTTAGTTTCTGTTGTGTTAGTCCTTGTGATGTTCTAGAATCCATTCTTAAGATTAAATCAAATGCTATTGGCCTAGACGATATGAACCCGAAATTTTTGAGAATAATACTCCCTAGAATCATCGTGCAAGTTATTCACATTTTCAACACAGCCATTACCACATCAACGTTCTCGGAAAAGTGGAAGGAGGCTAAAATAATCCCTATCCCAAAAGCAAACTCTGCAGACTATAGGCCAATATCCATACTCCCGACCCTGTCAAAAGCGTTCGAGACCTTGGTAGCTGAACAAATAAATTAATTTCTTACAGAGCACACATTACTAAACAACAATCAATCTGGATTCAGACTAAATAGAAGTTTTACAACTGCAATGATACAAATTGTAGAGGATATTCGTGAAAGAATGGACGACGGAAATTTAACGTTTCTAACTCTTCTTGACTACACTAAAGCTTTTGACTCAGTTGACCATCGCATCCTCATCGCAAAGCTTCGCGAATCCTACAACTTCTCTGACTCTGCAGTACGGTTGCTATCGTCCTATCTGCTAAATAGGAGCCAGGCTGTTGTTGCTGAAGGGAAAATGTCGTCCTTTGCCTATGTTAAGTGTGGTGTCCCACAGGGATCAGTACAGGGCCCGTTATTGTTTTCGATTTATGTAAATGATTTGCCAATAGTGTTGTCCGACTGTAAAGTGCACATGTACGCCGATGACGTCCAATTATATGTTAGTCGACCGTTAAATAGAATAGATGAGTGTATAAATGTTACCAATAGTGCGTGGGCAACCAACAATCGTCTATGCCCTAATCCAACGAAGTCAAAATGCTTGATTATATACAAAAACAAGAAAAAAATAAATGAAACCATATTAAGACGTGTAGAAATATCAAACACTCGAATCGACCAAGTTCTTAACATTCTTCAAGAGAACGGCATCAAAAGCAAGAAGGAAAAATGCTTTTTTTTCAAAGATGAAATTCAATATTTGGGTCGCAGAATCAGTCAAAAGGGGATTCTTCCAAACAGCTCTGGCCTAGAGGCTGTAAAACTCTTAAAACCGCCTTCTAGTTTACAACAATTAGAAGCTTTTATGGGTTAAGTAAATTACTACTGCAACTTTATTCCAAACTACTCTCAGCTGGCTTCGCCTCTGAACCAGCTTCACAGAAAAAACTTTCAATACCGTTTTGGTCCGCAACAGCAGCAAGCCTTTTTTGAAGTCTCACATCATTAATGCGACGCAGTTAGCTCAATTCGATGAAAATCTACCTCTTTTACTAGCGACCGATGCCTTTTCATTTGGTATTGGGGTAGTCCTTTCGCATCTTCAGAACAATGGAATAGAGAGACCCATTGTTTTTGCATCAAAAACACTTGACAAGAACCAAGTAAGGTACAGCCAAATCGAAAAAGAGGGCCTGTCCATAATATTCGGAGTAAAACGTTTTCACCAATATCTTTTAACGAACCATGGTTTTAGCCATGTCTCGTCACAAACGGCGGAGGGTCAGCGCATTCACGCTGGCCGAAGACAATAATCAAACTGATATACACAGAGCTAACGAACCATGGCTCTAGCCACGGTTCTCCACAAATAGCGGTGTGTCAGCAACTCCGGGAAATAAAATAGTCTTAAGCAACGCACACAATTAATTAAGAACTCTCGATCAACAACTCTACACATTTTTGTCCACACTAAAATTTAAAACACCCCACCTCTTGGGACATTTCGCAATCGACGGCCTACATAAGAAATATCATTTGTGTTATTTCACAATAAAACAAGACAGCATAAAATTTTCGACCTACCGGCCCAAATTCAGCTATCACCTTCCGCGATGAGGAGTTAGCAAAAACCCAATTCCCAACTGCAGCCCACACCTTCCGCGACGCAGTCTCAGCAAAACCACACTGTCAACGAATTATCAACAATTGTCAACGAAGCACCAAGCTTCGACCAACTTACCACGACCCACAATTATTGTCACCAATAAGCATAAGTTAGCAATAAGCAATTATTTCCGGTTCTCAGGTGCGATCGCCAGCTGCATAAAAGGGCCAAGATCGGCCGAAAGAGCAGGCAGTCCATCAGCCCGAACACAAAACACTGCACTAGGCAGTCCATCAGCCCGAACACAAGACACTGCACTAGGCAGTCCCTCAGTCACACACCCAAGACACTGCACTAGGCAGTAGGTTAGGTTAGGTTAGGTTGTCCCGGACGGCCCTCACGGGGCCACGCATAGGCCAATATGGCCCTTAGTTGTCCGGATTGGTGCGTATGGACCTTCTGAGTGTGTTTACGCGGTTTTGAAATCCGTGAGGATCGAGGAGAGTTTTGCAAAGGCAAGGAGTTTCGCTGGCGTCCTCTTGGATGCATCTTCCAGCGATGCCAGTACCGGGCTGCCAAGATGTATGTTTCTTGCCCTTGAGAGGGCCGGGCATTGGCAGATTAGATGTTCCAGGGTTTCGATAGCCCCAGATTCATCACATTTCCTGCACTTGTCACTGTTGGTGATGCCTAGTTTGACTGCATGTGCTGCAGCCAGGCAATGACCTGTGAGTATACCTATTAGCATCCTACAGTCCTTCCGTGGTAGGTGTAGTAGGTATTGGCTGAGTTTACCATTGCTCTCCTTGCACATGGTTTTCGCGATCTTGCAGTTGGTGGTTCTCCTCCACCTGCTGCTGGCCTGTATGTGTGCCCTCCTTTCTAGATCGCTTTGGAGCGCTCTGAGGGAGACAGGCACGTTCTCAGTCCTCTCGTTTGCCAGCCCGACGCCTTCCTTAGCCAGTACGTCTGCTGTCTCGTTGCCTTCGATGCCCTGGTGGCTGGGAACCCAATAGATCCGCACTGACTTAGTCGTGCTTAGGAAATCTAATGCCTCCCTGCTTGCCAGGACATTTTTGGAACTGACCGCTGACGACTGCATGGATCTTATCGCCGCCTGGCTGTCCACGAACAGGTTGATCACATTATGTGGGCGTTCCGTACATCGAGCAACCTCCGCCGCTTTCCGTATGGCAAAGACTTCTGCCTGGAATATGCTGCATTGGTCCGGTAGCTTATAGGACAGCCTTATTTCAGGGTCTGTACAATATATGCCCGCACCTACTCCTTCCTCCATCTTGGAGCCATCTGTGTATATGTTGATGTGTTGGGTCTGGTCCCGACCCCTTTTCCAGTCGTCGGGTCCCATAAATGAGGTTGTGTTTACGTCCAGGCAAGTTTGGGGGATAATGTAGTCAGATATACTGGTCATTTCTCGGCCAATTGAACTGTGCCCGAATCCCTGTAGAGACATGTTTCCTGATGCTACTAAGCGTTGTGCCGCCTTTGCTGCAATCAGTTGAGCGTGGATGTCCAGGGGGTCGATTCCGATTATGGTTTCGAGAGCTTTTGTTGGGGTTGACCTCAGCGCCCCCGTAATGCAGAGCAGTGCCTGCCGCTGGGTCCTTTCCATAAGCTTATTGTACGTCTTCTTTTCTGTCGCTTGCCACCACACTAAGACTCCGTACAGCAGAGTCGGTCGCACCACCGATATGAAGATCCAGTGCATTAAAGCAGGTGACAGGCCCCATGTGCTGCTGAGCATCTTCTTGGATGCGTATAGCGCAATGGTGGCCTTCTTCCCCCTTTCCACTACATTGGGTCTCCACGCCAGCTTGCTGTCCAGTACTATGCAGAGGTTTTTGACTTGTGTTTTACGGGTCAGACTGGTTTTTTCAATTTTCGGGGGGATCCATTCCGGTACCTTGTATCTCTTGGTGAAGAGAATGAGGTCCGTCTTGTCCGCGTTGATATTGAGTCCTACTTTTCCTGCCCACTCACATATCTCCCTGAGTGTTGATTCCATTATGGAGCTGAGGGTCGATGGACATACTCCCGTAATAATTATGCTTATGTCATCTGCATAGGCTGTTATTTTTGGGGCTCTCCTCTCGAATCTCTTTATTAAGTCGTCGACCACCAGGTTCCACAGGAGGGGCGACAGGACCCCACCTTGTGGTGTGCCTCAATGCGCCCCCCTCACCTTGGAAGCGGTGCCCCAATCTGATTGCACCCGTCTGCAACTTAGAAGGTTCTTTATCCAGAGGTTGATTGCGGGATGTGTATTGGTCGCTTCTAGGCGGTCCATAATAGCGCTCGTAGTGACGTTGTTGAATGCTCCGGATATGTCTACGAACACTCCTAGAGCATACTTTTTATTATGGAGGGCTCTCTCGATGGTGGCTACTAGCGAGTGCAGTGCCGTCTCTACCGATTTCCCTTTGGTGTAGGCATGCTGGTTGGTTGACATCAGTCTCCCTACATCATTCCTGATGTGTAGATCCAGCAGCTTTTCTAGTGTTTTGAGTAGAAAGGAGGTGAGGCTTATCGGTCTGTAATCCTTGGGGCTCATATGGCTGCACTTTCCTGCCTTTGGAAGGAAGACAATCCTCGAGGTCCGCCATTGAATAGGGATATAGCCCGTGCTCAGGCAAGCTGAGTATATTGCAGAGAGCCATGGGGTGATCACGTCTTTGGTCACCTGTAGCATGGCTGGAAATATACCGTCTAGTCCAGGTGCTTTTGTACCCGCAAAGGAGTCTATAGCCCAGTGGATTC
This sequence comes from Drosophila obscura, assembly GCF_018151105.1. NCBI lineage: Eukaryota > Metazoa > Arthropoda > Insecta > Diptera > Drosophilidae > Drosophila > Drosophila obscura. Next base: position 3,385,316 of record NW_024542848.1, on the reverse strand, counting down.
TCTTAGACGATATGAGACCTGTTGGGGGATGCTCTTCCTCAGTTGCTAGGTCCTGATGCCTTGTAGCGTCAGCAACCTCGGTGCATCCTGGGAAGTGAGCTTCCATTAGTGCTGTTAGGGCTTCTTCACTGCCCTCAGTCCACTGTCCATCTTCTCGCTTCAGCTGACTCTGTATGGTAGGTTGCTTTGATAGCAGCTTCCGAAGTCTAGCCGTTTCTGGGACTTTCTCGATATTGGAGCAGAAGTTCCTCCACGAGTTTCTTTGTGCCCTGCGTATTTCCTTCTTGTACTCCCTGAGTAGGGTTTTGTATTCCTCATTGATCATATCCTCGTTCGCCTGTTTGGCGATTTTGAAGAATTCTTTGAGGTTGTTTCTTTGGAGCGATAGGTCCCGGTTCCACCAGAGTGGTTTGGTCCTCTTTTTCGTTCTCGAGGGTGGGCACGATGCGTGGTACGCATCCAGTAGTTCCCTGGATAGGGTCTCTAGGGACGTTTCTATGTCTTCCGGGGATTTCACTGTGCCCGGACGATTCGCGAGCTTCGAGGTAACTGTCTTTTTAAACTTTTCCCAGTTTGTGTTCCGGGGGTTTCTATAGACAGTTATGTTCGAAGAGTGTTCAAAATCGCACTTAAACTGGATGTACCTGTGGTCTGAGAAGGATGGTCTTTCAAGGACTCTCCAGCCAGATACCACCGTACTTGTTCCCGCTACGAGTGTTAAGTCTAGCACGTTTGAAGAGGTGGGACCTACAAATGTGTATTCCTCTCCTACGTTTGCTACTTCTAGGTTAGTTGATAGTATGAAGTCTAGGAGGCACTAGGCAGTATATCAGACCGAAAACAAAAGAGGCCAAGAACACAAGACACTTCTGTGATTCGAAATAAATACATACATATATGCAAAATATATTAGATTCAAGTGAAATACATTAAAATTACGCTACGACTACAGGGGATCGTGAATCGTGAACTGATCGGACGTGTTTCTTGCCCCGCTCCAAGAAAATCGCAAATTCAACAATAACTATTATACTTTACTCGCTTGAATTTTTTGCAAAGCACAATCGAATGATAACTCTTCACTCTGAGTTCACGGCAAAAAAAAATAAACACGGCAGCAACCTTAAACAGAAAATTTAATTCGCGTTAGACGCCGCCAAATACATTCAAACCAGACGCTAAAACACAAACACTCCAAGTTACACCGATACGCACAAGTAACACAGAAATAAACACTCAAAACACACTCCAAACAACGATGGCACCACCACAAAAACGCCCACGGGACAGCGCTGCTGCCGATGTGCAGCGATGCAGCACAGATGCACCTTCACCCCGACTTTTGGAGATTATCTCCGAAAAGTTTGGGGAGCAGGCACAACTCATACGGGAGACCGAACCGCGGATTCTGGGTGAGCTCCAAGATCACGTCTCCAAACTGAACGAGGAGCTCCAGCGCCTGGCCAAGCGTGTGGAACAGCTGGAGACGGAGGCATCCGAGAATGGCACTCTAAAGGCTCAAATATTGGCACTGGAAGCGCGTTTTGAGCAGAAGCTGGACGTCCGAGTGCACGGAGTCCCGTTTGTTGACGGCGAAAACTTAAAAACTATCTTTCATACACTTTGTTTTTCACTTAATCTTACGCCTCCGCCAAAAATTAGGGATATTTTCCGAATAAGGGCATCGAACGGCACTATTGTTGATCCCACAATTATAGTTAAAATGGATCATACACGCGACAAAATTGCATTGCTCCGACAAATCGGAGAACAGAAAAACTGCCGCTGAGCTTACAGCTGCTGGGTTTCGACTCAATCGTGCCATTCTATGTTAATGAGCAACTTACAAAAGCTCAATATGAAATTTTCAAAGAAGCTATGAAAGGGAAGAGGCAAAAAAAGCTCACCGCAGTATTTACGCGCCGCTCCGCTGTTCATGTGAGAGAGGCTGGGAGCGATAACTACGTTCGCATTAGTAGCATGCAAGAGCTTTTTTCCATGTATGCATCTCAATCTCATCACCAAGAACACGATCAACAAGGGAGCTTTCGTAGCTAAATGTCTCTCTTAACTTTCTCTTTATGTACTTAATGTTAGTCTTAAGAGTTTACTGCATTTCTTTCTCCTTTGTAACTTTTTTAGTTTTTATGTACGTTTTTAAGGTGTAAGTCGAATATCTCTTTGAATTTGTCTATGCGTTTGTTAATTATGGATAAATTAACTGCAAAATGCAGAGTAACATGACTTCAAAGGCGAGCAGTCACGCATTAATACGTATTCTTAGCAAGCAACACTCAGGAATAAATATTTGTCATATTAATGCTCAAAGTCTAACCAAGAAGATGGATGAAATCAGGTACCTTTTTACTAACTCAAATGTTGATGTCATCTGTGTGTCTGAAACGTGGTTTACATCTAATATCTGTGATTTTATGATTACGTGTGACGGATACAATGTTTTTCGTTCGGACCGTGAGGGACATGCTGGGGGTGTTGCAATCTATGTTAAGTCCAACCTGACATCTAATGTAATAAGTAAGCACACCAACGAGAGTCAAATAGAGTATATCTTTCTCGAAATAAAGGGAGCCAGACAAGCGTCCAGGTTACTTATTGGCTGCATTTACAGACCAAATCTCACAACAGACTTTTCGGAAGCCATCTCAATACTGGACACAATATCATTAGGGTATGACAATATAGTAATCACCGGTGACCTAAATAGCAACATGCTGAAAGAGCACCAGCTAAAAAACAATTTGGAAGCGATAGGTCTGCATGCTGCAAACTCTGACTACCCAACTCATTTCTCACAAAGTACTGACACCCTGCTTGACGTATTTTTTGTTAGTGATCGCCAAAGTATTTTATTATATGACCAAATTTCTGTGCCAGTATTCTGTAGACATGACTTAATATTTCTGACGTATGATGTTTACTTCGAAAACTCTGCCGAAACAATATATTACAGGGACTTTAAAAATATTGACTATGTTTCGTTAAGTGCTGAATGTGACCAACTGGACTGGAATAGAATCCTTGCTACAACCTCAGTGGACGAACAAGTTTCATTACTTCAGAATAACATACTGTACCTTTACAACAAATTTGTACCAACTAAATCACGAACTATTCGGCCGTCTTTAAAGCCCTGGTTTTCTGACAATATAAAATTGCTAATAAATGCTCGTATGAGCGATGGAAACGATACAAGACAAGCCATCACTACGCTATGTTTAAGGAAGCGAGACACAAAGTGCAGAATAGCATTAGGAAAGCTAAAACTAACTATTACACGATCAAATTTCATGAAATCATGTCAACTAGCCAAAAATGGCAGGAACTAAAATCACTCGGTATCGTCAAACAGATGCCGAAATCACCACAGATGGATATAGATGATTGATGAACAGAAAATTTGTGCAATCTACCGTACCTACTGTAATAAATAACGTATACCTTGACTGTGATATTTACTGTGATAGTAGATTTAGCTTTGAATGTGTGTTCCAATGTGATGTTGTAGAGTCGATTCTTAAAATTAAATCTAATGCAACAGGACCAGATCATATAAATCCCAAAATTGTTAAACCACTGCTACCAAAGATAATACTATATATAACACATGTCTTTAATAGTGCAATAATGAGCTCGTTATTTCCTAAGGCCTGGAAAGCAGCCAAAATAATCCAAATACTGAAGTCAAATAACACTGGTCAACACGATTTTTCCTCAAGGAACAAAACCAACTTTTTATTAAAGATTTGGGGCTTAAAAATGGTTTGATGATATATTTTTTTTTTTCTATGGCAGAACTTTTTTTTGAAAATTTTTTGAAAACTGGTATTTTTTTTAAAGCTTTTTTCAGAGGTAGCGCGATCAGGTACCAAATGTACAATCCTTTTTCGTTTGCTTTGTTCACAATTGGCAGTTGGGCCCGCAACCTTCCAAAAGGTATTTTTTGTTCATTTTTTCCATATTTTAGGGTTGGCTAACGAATTTTAGAATCCAAAGTCTCTCCATAGATTTTAATGAGCGATACCTTAAACGGCGCCAAATTAATGCACCTATACACAAAAAAAATAGAGGACACAGGATTTTTTTTCGACTTTTCCTGAGTTTTTAAAGTCAAAATTTCGTAGAAAAAAACCGCACAAATATCATCATTTTTGCATTTTAATGCTTTATATTTCCCAGACGGTAATCAGCTGTAATCACAAAGTGTTTGGGCTTACCTTCTAGCTGTTTTAATTACCTTTACAAAATAGCAAAGTTCTTAACAACCAGATGAAAGATACTAGAGTTATGTGAAAAAAACAAGCGCTACCTCTGAAAAAAGCTTTAAAAAAAAATACCAGACTTAAAAAATTCTTCAAAAAAAAGTTCTGCCATAGAAAAAAAACCATAATTGTTTAAAAAATTTTAAAGCCCCATATCTATCAGAAAAAGTCGGTTTGAATCCTTGAGGAAAAGAAAAGTTCGGTTTTGTCGAGTAGTGTAATCACTTTAGACCGATTGCCATTTTGCCTTTTCTTTCAAAAGTTCTTGAACGATTGCTCTCAACCCAAATTAGTAACTGTATGGCAAGTAATAAACTGCTTAATGAAAAACAATCGGGGTTTAGGAAAAACAGAAGTAGTACTTCTGCAATTCTTAAAGTTACTGAAGACATCCGTAAAAAAATGGATGAAGGACATGTGGCATCCTTGATATTATTAGACTATAGCGAAGCTATATCTGTAGTCACGAAATTTGGGAACTCGTCATCTCTGTCCCCTACGAGAGGAGTTCCGCAAGGATCTATCCTTGGACCATTATTGTTTACTGTTTATGTAAATGACCTTCCCAACGTATTGTCTGAGTGTGAAGTCCATTTATATGCTGATGACGTCCAAATGTATGTATGCCGTCCCGTAAATAATATAAATGAGTGTGCAATAATAACCAATAGGGAACTAACAAACATAAACAGTTGGGCAAAAAACATCTAAATGCCTAGTAATCTCAAAGAAAAAAGTTGAGTTTACTAACCTACGCAAAATAAAAATAAATCATAATACCATTACATACACAACAACAGCAAATAATCTGGGCTTGGTTTTTAATAGCATGCTTTCATGGAATGATCACATCATAAAGGTCGTAGGTAGAACCTAGAATTAAGAACTTAGAATTAAGAACTTTAAACATTACACAACGTTACCTTCCAGAAAATATTCGTCTCTTAGTTGCTAAAACACTATTGATACCAACACTTTTTTATGGCGTAGAGCTATTTGCAAACTGTGATAGTAGTTGTAAGCAAAAACTGAACGTCGTATTCAATAGTATAGCAAGATATGTGTTTAATATAAGAAAGAGGTAGCATATAAGCACTCATGCAGTCAGAATTTTTGGTATAGGTTTAACGAAATGGATTGACTCGCGAGCATTAATATGTTTACATATAATTATAACCAAGAAAGAACCACCATATCTATCAGACATACTAAGGTTTACTGCATCACGAAGAACAAATAATATAGTATGTCTTAAGCACAGTCTAGCTAGCTCTGAAAGACACTTTTTCATTTATACTGTTCGCCTATGGAACCAATTACCAAATAGCTTAAAAACAACTGTAGACGCATTAAAATTCAGGACAAATTTGACTATACATCTGAAAACTCTAAATTAACAGGAAAAAAAAAAGAATAACATACCTCAAAATAAAATTAAGAATCTATTATGCTTAGGAGATATTTAAATTTAAATTTAGAATTAAAAATGTGTATAAAATTAAGCAAAATTAGCTATAAGAAATATTCGATCTAATCTAATTTCATTTCATAATTAATCGTATTGAAATTTTTGTGACTAGTGCACTAATCATAAGATACAACCTTGTAGCACTAGGAAAATCAAAATAAACAAACAAACAAACCACTGCACTAGGCAGTCACAAGCGCAAAACACCACACTACCTAGTCCACCAGCGCACCACACAGCCAAAAGCCAGAGCAACAACGTAAATGACTAAGTGAATGAAAAGTACTGAATAAACCAAGAACAAGCAAAACAAAACGATCGCGTCATCATTTCTCCCTAGCCTACTGCATTTCAAGCCAGCACGACACCTGAAGTCACCTGCGATCTACAAATTTTCTTGTAGCGGACCCTGGACAGACTGATGCATACCTCAGCCTGAGATTGGACCTCACAAGTGGCGCCGGAGCAGGGACTTTTAGGTAACTAACACCTTAATACGGAGCTTTGTGGAGTAAAAACCCACGGCCACTGAAAAAGACTAGGCTAGCAAGCATCACTAACCGTCAAGCACAAAAACCCTGCCCACACTAAATCCGGTCGCGAACAAGTAGTGCCGCAGTGCTAATCCTACGAGTATCGAACGAAAGTGCTACCGTACAGAAATACCACCAAACCAAACGTAAGTCAGTGCCACTAACCGCAGAAACACACCATGGAAGCCCACGGAGACGGTCAACTAGACGAATTTTACCCGGAGGGACATTATACCAATCCAGGAGTCACCACAGGCTGGATTTACAAACTCCGTCGAGACGAGCTGGAAGCCCTTGCCGAGGAATTCGGATTTGGCAACGAAGGAACAGTCGAGGAACGACGAAAGAGATTCGCCGCACTAGTCGCCGGAACACTCTCGCAGGACGCCTGGGTTCGACTGGGAGACCTCGAACGGCAATACGCCAAACCAGCAGGACACTCCAGGTCACCCATGCCCACCACTCCTAGGACATCAGACCTGCGGAAAACGAACCCAAAAGCCGGGTTACAAGTCCCCACCGCGGCCGAATACAGCACACGCATCGTAACGCCAGCGGATTTGCCCAGACCTCCAGTTACGGAGACCAACCGCTCGCCCACACAGAGGATCGTGCCAGTAATGGACCCTCCCATAGATGGACGATACCACAGCCACGCCGCCCACATCGCGGAACAGATTCGGAAATGGGGAATCAGGTTCGACGGACAGGACGACCCACTTTCATTTCTGGAACTACTCGAAGAACATGCCCTCTCATATGGGGTAGACACAAATCAGCTGCCTCGGGTCATGACAGAACTTCTCACCGATCGGGCCTACTGCCAACTGCAAGGCAGCTCATGGGCATATTTCCGAAAAGAATTCTTCACGTTCTTCTTGCCGCCACGGTATTTTGAACAATTGGAAGACCGAATCCGGGCCCGCAAGCAAGCGGTAGGAGAATTGTTCAAGGATTACCTCATCAAGATACGTCTACTCATTCACCACGCCAGGTACGACGCAGCCAAGGAACTGAACAGGATCTACGATAACGCCCTGTCAGCATACCAGATGTACGTGCGGCGACACGAACTACAAAAATTAGCACAGCTCACAATGTTGGCCACCGAGTTCGAGAGCATTCAAGAGCGGACCATCCCGACCACTTTCGCACCCCCGCGGAATACGCCAAGATACCCAAGGCCGGCTTCAGAGCAGAGGAATTGCGACTCGCACCAGACGCCATTTCAGAGTCCCCATTGGGAATCGACAGACACACCAGGGAGACCACCAGCTCATCCAAACAGTACGGCGAGTCCCGACGTAGCCCATCACATGATCACGACCCCCATCACCAACCCACGCGCAGCCTGTCGCCGGTGTGGTGAAGCTGGGCATGCGGCATACGACTGCCATAGTCCCTCGGTCCTATTCTGCTGGGAATGTGGCAAACGCGGCACACGGACCGTCGATTGCTGCCGCCAGAATACGTCGGGAAACGACATGCGTCCCCAACTGACACGGGATCAGCCGGGAACGACGCCTCCTCCAACCCGCGACTAAATAACTCTCTACACGTAAGCAACGGCCGGATAGTGGCGATGGTGACCATAGGAGGACACGCAACGGAAGCCACAATCGACACCGGGGAATCAAGAAGTTTCATCAGCGCAAACCCCGCCCGACAACTAGACAACAACACCAACCTGCAAGATGCATGCGTCCGCATACGCCTGGCCGATGGCTCGGTCAGAGAGATCTCGCAAGTTCTACGGGCGCATATCAAGCTGGATCAACGAGAGGTTCGAATCCCGCTCCTGGTCCTGCCAAACATGTTGGGACAAGTTATTGTCGGCATGGACTTCCTAGGTGCCACCGAAACGACGATCCAATGCGGCTCCACGCTGCTACAGCTACGAGACCGTCACCCCATGCCCACTGAACCCGTGCTTACTACCATCCACGTACAAGACGCCGAACCCCGATACCAGAAACCCCAACAAATCGCAACGAACCAACGTCCACGACCTACCACAACGCACACGGCACCCAATAGCGCAACGCAGCACTTGACACCCAAACCAATCACAACGAATACGAAGCAACGGCACACTACGGAGAAAACGAATCCAAGGTCAACACCAGCCAACAGCAACTGTTGGAGCAGCAGCAGCAAAATAGCATAGCATAGCATAGTATAGCATAGAATAGCATAGTATAAGAGTTATTGGATTGTTACGCTCAGTCGCTGTTACGATCGTTCGATCGGCTCCCTTCTGGTCGCTGGCTGCGACCAGTGCATTAAACGGATTTGAATTGAACGGCTGTCTTTTTCTCGTCTCTTTCGCTGACATCGAATACCACCGTTTTCGAAGCACCACACCTAGAGCTGCTGGACCGGCGTCATCCCCCCAATATCGTTCCGGGAAAACCATTCCGGATTTTTCATTGGTGCCCGAGCAGGGACATCGGTTCTCAGCATTTTCGTGGAAATTCGCAAGACAAAAACAGTTAACAGTGCACTTTCGTCGTCTCGGCACAAGTTACTGGTTTTTGTGCGAATAAAGCTCTAGCTGGCTGGTCTGCGACATCACATTAAGGAAAGTTCTTCGGAAAATTCAATGCCGAATCTACAGGTATTCTAGTGCCAAAAATTGAGTGCAATCAAGCCACCATTTTGTGAGTTGTGTGTGCCTATTATAGCATCATAGCCGGTGGCCTCATTTTCTGCCACTGCATGAATTGGAATAACAATTTAATAAAACATAACCCAAATAAAATCAACCGAAGTGAACAGCCAGAAATATTAAATAACACTAGTCAACACGATTTTTCCTCAAGGAACAAAACCAACTTTTTATTAAAGATTTGGGGCTTAGAAATGGTTTGATGATATTTTTTTTTTTCTATGGCAGAACTTTTTTTTGAAGAATTTTTTAAATCTGGTATTTTTTTTTTAAGCTTTTTTCAGAGGTAGCGATAGTTTTTTTCACATAACTTTAGTATCTTACGTCTGGTTGTAAAGAACTTTGCTATTTTGAAAAGATAATTAAAACAGCTAGAAGTTAAGCCCAAACACTTTGTGATTACAGCTTACCGTCTGGGAAATATAAAGCATTGAAATGCAAAAATGATGATTTTTGTGCGGTATTTTTTACGAAATTTTGACTTTAAAAACTCAGGAAAAGTCGAAAAAAAATTATATCTTGTGTCCTCTATTTTTTTGTGTATAGGTGCGTTAATTTGGCGTCGTTTAAGGTATCGCTCATTAAAATCTATGGAGAGACTTTGGAGCTAAAATTCGTTAACCAAACCTAAAATATGGAAAAAATGAACAAAAAATACCTTTTGGAAGGTTGCGAGCCCAACTGCCAATTGGGAACAAAGCAAACGAACAAGGGTTGTACATTGTACGTTGTACCTGATCGCGTTTCTTTCCAACCAGACGTAAGATACTAGAGCTATGTGAAAAAAACAAGCGCTAACTCTGAAAAAAGCTTAAAAAAAATACCAGTTTTCAAAAATTCTTTAAAAAAAAGTTCTGCCATAGAAAAAAAAAAAATATCATCAAACCATTTCTAAGCCCCAAATCTTTAAGAAAAAGTTCGTTTTGTTCCTTGAGGAAAAATCGTGTTGACTAGTGTTATTACCTAGAGATTTTACGACTAAATACCGGGCTGAGAAACCCGACACCCGTACAAAAAAAAGAGTTAAGGGGTATATTGTATTAGTGGTAAAAGTGGATGTGTGCAGCGCAGAGAAGGAAACGTTTCCGACCTCGTAAAGTATATATATTCTTGATCAGCATCAATAGCCGGTCGATATAGCCATGTCCGTCTGTCCGTCCGTCCGTCTTGTTGAGCGCCTGGATCTCACAGACTATAAGAGCCAGGGCAACCTCTCTTTCTCGCTCGCACACTCTGCCGCGTTCAGTGCGCGAGCAACCCCTAGCGGAGGAAGTGTAGAATATAAATTATAAATCTATAATCTACATGTTAGATGTAAAATATACATTGTAGATGTAGATAACACATGTAGCAAAAAAATGTAAAATGTAAATTTTTTTTTATTCTAAAAAATCATATGCCCAAAAATTTATATGCTGACTGAGTACGGGTATAAGTAGAGTCGCGTTCCCAGAAGCGACTCACACGTTCCTTCTCGTTTAATTTTTATTATCTTTACTTATATCTCTTTGGCGTCGTTTTTACTCTAAAATGTCGGGGACTTATTGAATGTGTAGTTCAAAATATTAATTTTATAAAATTAAATGAATTTCTTTATTTTGCATGAAACCTTAGAAATCATGAACGAGGTGGTCAAGTACAAGCCACCACCACCAAAGAAGCATGGCGCTCCATTGGCTGTTAAAAATGGAGCTGGTGGCATGGAGTGGCGGGTGTTGGTGGTGGATAAGCTGGGTATGCGAATGGTTTCCGCCTGCACCAAGATGCATGAGATCAGTGCTGAGGGTATTACTTGTAAGTCTTTTTGTTTGTTATTACTTACGTACAAAATAACCGATATCATCCGCAGTGGTAGAGGACATCAACAAGAAACGTGAGCCATTACCCACCATGGATGCGATTTATTTAATTACCCCGTCAGATGATTCTGTTCGTGCATTAATACGGGATTTTGAGAGTCCTGCGCGCCCCATGTACCGGTTTGCGCATGTCTTTTTCACCGAGGGTATGATTCTAGTTGCCAGTTATTGGTGTTCTTATGTTTGAGACTTTCTCTATTTTTTTGTGTATAGGTGCGTTAATTTGGCGTCGTTTAAGGTATCGCTCATTAAAATCTATGGAGAGACTTTGGAGCTAAAATTCGTTAACCAAACCTAAAATATGGAAAAAATGCACAAAAAATACCTTTTTGAAGGCGGCGGGCCCAACTGCCAATTGGGAACAAAGCAAACGAAAAAGGGTTGTACATTTGGTACCTGTTCGCGTTCCTTTGGTATTAAATGTTGTTGACAGTTACTTTTTTCGTGACCTGAGGTAGAATACCTATTCAGGTCAAATGTTTCCTTTATATTCTCACAAGTGCAGGTCCACAAAAATTGGATCTCGTCGCGTCTACCTAATCATAGTCATGGATATATAACGCTGTGCCTATATATAGTGTCTGTGCCTTAGTGTAGTTCTGACTTCCCTCAGAATCCGTCGTGTGTTTACCAAAACATCTAACAATTAATTCAAATCAATTGCCATGGATACCTCTGGCCGATCATTTGCATGTGCTTTCCAAGCAGACTCATTTTGCTACATATGTGGTAAGTACATGATGATCAACGAATAAAAAATCGCTTTTACCGAAACTCTCCAAAAACAGTATGAAGAAAACTTTAAAATCAAACCCGAAAGTTTTGTTGAAGAGTGGGCACCAAGCTGTATATGTCAAATGTGTAGATTGAATTTAACAGCATATGATTACGACGAAAAGTAAGTAACTCTAATCCACAAAACTATTAACTTTTCCCAAAATTCTAAACATTATTTTTTTCTTACAATTTTTTTTAGAAAACAATTTAACTTTGGTAGTCCAATGATGTGGAAAAAAACAGATATTCACGGCGCCGAATGTTTCTTTTGTTCAGTAAAGAAAACTGGAATTGGGAAACACTTGAAAATAGTTTACCCGAAACAATCTGGCTTCGGCTTTACCCTTCCTGCTCCTTCCGAGGAAATACCGCCCCTAAAACGCCAAAAAGGAGAGGTATCTTCCTCGTCGAATGGAACAACGGATTCAAGCAATAACTATTCAGGAGAATGGAAATTTTGCAATCCTATTTCACAGGAACAATTGAACGATTTGGTGAGGATCCTGGATCTTCCTAAAAATAAATCCGAGCTGCTTGGATCTTTTTTAAAGGATGCCCGTTTATTGAAGGAAGGTGTCAAAATAACTCATTTTCGGACGCGTCATTTGGTTCACGCATAATTTTATATGACGAAGGATGACATGTGCGTTTGCCACGACATTTTCGGACTCTTCAAGCAACTTGGTGAAGCGTACAACCCAAAAGGTTTAGGTTTCCATTTGTTGACAGCAGTAAGGAAAGTTTAAAGGCTGTTGGGTTGCTACATAATTGGAAAGTCCAAAAGCCGTCTTCGTCATTAATCGCCCATGCTGTTAATATGAAGGAAACATATCAAACAATGGCTAAGTTGTTTGTAAACATAAAATATAAAGAACACCAGTGGAAGGTCGCGTGTGACTTGAAGGTTGTAGCCATGTTAACGGGATTGCAAGGTGGTTACACAAAACACTGCTGCTTCCTGTGCCTATGGGATAGTAGAGCTAGAGAACAGCATTATTCAACAAAACTCTGGCCAAAACGGGAGGAACATACTTTGGAAAATTACAATGTAAAGAATGCAGCTCTCGTGAAGTTTGAAGACGTTATTTTACCACCATTACACATTAAGCTGGGACTAATGAAAAATTTTGTTAAAGCACTGGATAAGGAAGGTGAATCGACGAGTTACCTAAAAACTGTTTTTCCACGTCTGTCGCTGGCAAAAGTGAAAGAAGGAGTATTTGATGGCCCCCAAATTCGAAAACTACTAAAAGATGATGGATTTGAAAATATTTTATCTACGAATGAAAAAGCAGCTTGGAACTCATTCCGAATGGTAGTAGCAAATTTTCTTGGCAACAGCAAGAGTGATGATTACGTTAATATCGTTCAAGACCTAATTGAGAATTATGAAAAAATTGGAGCCAACATGTCACTAAAAATCCATTTCCTACACTCCCACTTGGACTTTTTTCCGACAAACCTAGGGGACGTTAGTGATGAACACGGAGAGAGATTTCACCAACAATTAAAGGCTATGGAACAACGTTATCAAGGTGTTTGGAATGAAAACATGATGGGCGACTATGTGTGGACTCTCATAAGGGAATCTGATTGGAGTGACAAAGGAAGACAGCCAGAAAACTTAAATTATTTTATGAACAGTAACAAGCAGTAAAAAATAAAAAGTTTGTATATCCTTAGAATTGACTAAAAAGTCTAAAAATTACTATTTGTTGTATGGGTTAGGGAATGAAATTCTATATCTCAGGTATTTCTACTTTGGTTTCATTGAAATATGAATAGGTAGAAGCGACAAACGTCTAATTTGTGTAAAAATAAAGGTCAACATTTGACCTGAACAGGTACCCATACCTCAGATTGGGCACAACGAAAGAAAGATCCAATTTTCGTTTGCTTTGTTCCCAATTGGCAGTTGGGCCCGCCGCCTTCAAAAAGGTATTTTTTGTGCATTTTTTCCATATTTTAGGTTTGGTTAACGAATTTTAGCTCCAAAGTCTCTCCATAGATTTTAATGAGCGATACCTTAAACGACGCCAAATTAACGCACGTAAAAAATACCGCACAAAAATCATCATTTTTGCATTTCAATGCTTTATATTTCCCAGACGGTAAGCTGTAATCACAAAGTGTTTGGGCCTGACTTCTAGCTGTTTTAATTATCTTTTCAAAATAGCAAAGTTCTTTACAACCAGACGTAAGATACTAAAGTTATGTGAAAAAAACTATCGCTACCTCTGAAAAAAGCTAAAAAAAAAAATACCAGACTTCAAAAATTCTTAAAAAAAAGTTCTGCCATAGAAAAAAACCATAATTCTTTACAAAAATTTAAATCAGAAAAAGTCGGTTTGGATCCTTGAGGAAAAAAAAAGTTCGATTTTGTCGAGTAGTGTAATTATTTATGTGTGGAAACTCAATAAAAAAGTGTACATCATATTGAGGTCCGACTGTACTCGCTAATCAAAAGCAACGGAACGGTCATTGCCTCTATTGTCAATTCTCTTTTATCAAGTACCGCTTATTGGTGGTCTGTTGGCTTCGGTAACGCTATAGTTGCGCCAAATTGTACATAGTGTGGCGGCGTTTGGTTGTGTGCGCTGAGAGCATAATTTTTCTCGTCTCTCTTGCTGTCGCCGCATTAACCCATTAAAGCCGATACATAGTCTTTAGACATTTCTGTTGTCGGTGTTGTTGTAATTAATTGTGGATAATAAACTCTGGCAGCTTCGGCTGTGTGCGTTAGCATCATAATTCTGCAACGCGGTAACGTTGCTATCGCTGTTTTAACCCGCCAATAGAGAGTTTTGGGGAACTTCTTTTTGTGTTTTGGTGTTTGTTTGAAAACAGTTCGTTGAATACAGCGTTTTCACCCTCATATCAGCTTTTTTGAACCGTGCGAAAACCTGCGCATTAGCTTTCGACTGTAGTAATTTGAGTAATCGTGTCAAAAATGATTGAAAAAGAGAAGGAATTCGCGGCCAAGGAAGTAGGGTCCAAGCTCAGCCAAAAGTTACTGACCGCAATGCAGAAACACGACAAGGTGATGAACGACATTAGGCGACAGAAAACGGCTTTTGAGGAAAAGACAATTTCGTTTGACCCTCTTTAAATTAAGTGCAGGTTAGATCTGATCGAAAATTATTGCGACAAGTTAATGGTCATTCAGGCAGATGTGGATTCGTTGAATCCCAGCAACGATTTAAGGTCAATGGTCGAGGATCTGTGTATTACTACGAGGGCTATGTATATGTCCGCAGTAAACGTACCTGAGAGTCAGCGAGCACAAAGGAACGATCGCGGCGATCAGCGTCATTCGTCACACCTGCCAAAAAATGAATTTGCCTAAGTTTAGTGGAACATTCCGAATTTAAAAACTTCATAAGCCTGTTTGAGAATTTGGTGCATAGCGACCCATCGTTAACGAACGTGGAAAAGTTTAACCACTTGCTGGCTTGTCTCACTGATGCTGCATTGGGCACAGTGAAGGCGTTCCAAATCTCTGAGACCAATTATGAAAAGGCTCTGGAGAACTTAAAGAATGTTTACGACAATAAGTGTTTAATCTTTTTCGACACCATCTCGCAGTTGTTCGACATTCCCCAAATAACAAGACCCTCTGCTTCATGCCTGAGGTCCCTCATTGACACGGTGTCTGCCCTCTACTCCTCTCTGCAGTCGTTAGGAAGTGAGAAGGACATAAATAGTGCAATGTTGATTCACATAGCAATGTCCAAAATAGATCATACCACAAAATCGCGCTTCGAAGAGCAATTGGATTACGACAAATTGCCATCGTGGTCCGATTGCGCATCCCAGTTGAATCGGCGCTATCAGTATCTGGCAGCTGAAGAGTCAACAAGGAGTAAGGGAAAAGGCAAATCAGAGATAGGCAAAGGACACACGAAGTCTTCCTTTTCCTGTGCAAAGTCAGATCGGCGCACCGAGTCGAAGTGTAGCTATTGTTCAGCGAGCAATCATATCATAAGCAGTTGTCAAGCGTTTAGTGCTCTTCCTGTTCTTCAACGTTTTGATATCACCAAGCAACTTCGCTTGTGTATAAATTGTTTGAAGCCAGGTCATACAGTTACGAAGTGTAAGACAGCAAAATGTCTAGTGTGCTCCAAGTCCCATAATACGCTGCTTCACCGATACGGGGTAGAGTCACAGCAAAGTACGTCTGGTTCGGCTCCTGTAGAACAGCCCTCAGTTTCTGAAAACCCAACAGCCTACTCGAGTCATGTGGCGAGTACTGACCAAGTGATTCTCGCGACGGCAGTAGTAAAGGTGAAAGATCGGTTTGGACAGTTCCAATATGCTAGGGCACTGCTAGATTCCGGCTCCCAGATAAATTTTATTTCCGAGGATCTCGCACAGCGCCTAAGACTGCACCGTGACGAGTCATGCATTAGTGTCACAACTGTTGGAAAAAGTTCGTCCGTCGTAAAGAACAAGGTTCACACGTCCGTCCAATCTCGTGTCAACGCTCATAATTTTGCAACCGATTTTTGGGTATTACGTTCAATCTCCATATACCAACCCGACCATGTAGTAAATTTCGCCCATTGGAATATTCCAGCAAACCTTGAGCTGGCAGACCCACATTTTTTCAAGCCTGCTAAGGTCGACTTTCTGCTAGTGGCAGAAACCTTCTTTTAATTGATATGTGTGGGCCAAATAAAGCCAAGTTCCGAACATCCATCAATCCAAAAAACGTTGTTGGGCTGGATTGTTTCGGGAAAATATACTGCATCAAAACAGGATGTTGTATGCAATAACGCTGTTGGTAGCGATACGTGTTCTAAAATCTATGGAGAGACTTTGGAGGTAAAATTCGTTAACCAAACCTAAAATATGGAAAAAATGCACAAAAAATTCCTTTTTGAAGGCGGCGGGCCCAACTGCCAATTGGGAACAAAGCAAACGAAAAAGGGTTGTACATTTGGTACCTGTTCGCGTTCCTTTGGTATTAAATGTTGTTGACAGTTACTTTTTTCGTGACCTGAGGTAGAATACCTATTCAGGTCAAATGTTTCCTTTATATTCTCACAAGAGCAGGTCCACAAAAATTGGATCTCGTCGCGTCTACCTAATCATAGTCATGGATATATAACGCTGTGCCTATAGTGTCTGTGCCTTAGTGTAGTTCTGACTTTCCTCAGAATACGATCGTGTGTTTACCAAAACATCTAACAATTAATTCAAATCAATTGCCATGGATACCTCTGGCCGATCATTTGCATGTGCTTTCCAAGCAGACTCATTTTGCTACATATGTGGTAAGTACATGATGATCAACGAAATAAAAATCGCTTTTACCGAAACTCTCCAAAAACAGTATGAAGAAAACTTTAAAATCAAACCCGAAAGTTTTGTTGAAGAGTGGGCACCAAGCTGTATATGTCAAATGTGTAGATTGAATTTAACAGCATATGATTACGACGAAAAGTAAGTAACTCTAATCCACAAAACTATTAACTTTTCCCAAAATTCTAAACATTATTTTTTTCTTACAATTTTTTTTAGAAAACAATTTAACTTTGGTAGTCCAATGATGTGGAAAAAAACAGATATTCACGGCGCCGAATGTTTCTTTTGTTCAGTAAAGAAAACTGGAATTGGGAAACACTTGAAAATAGTTTACCCGAAACAATCTGGCTTCGGCTTTACCCTTCCTGCTCCTTCCGAGGAAATACCGCCCCTAAAACGCCAAAAAGGAGAGGTATCTTCCTCGTCGAATGGAACAACGGATTCAAGCAATAACTATTCAGGAGAATGGAAATTTTGCAATCCTATTTCACAGGAACAATTGAACGATTTGGTGAGGATCCTGGATCTTCCTAAAAATAAATCCGAGCTGCTTGGATCTTTTTTAAAGGATGCCCGTTTATTGAAGGAAGGTGTCAAAATAACTCATTTCCGGACGCGTCATTTGGTTCACGCATAATTTTATATGACGAAGGATGACATGTGCGTTTGCCACGACATTTTCGGACTCTTCAAGCAACTTGGTGAAGCGTACGACCCAAAAGATTGGAGGTTATTTGTTGACAGCAGTAAGGAAAGTTTAAAGGCTGTTTTGCTACATAATGGAAACCAAAAGCCGTCTGTTCTTATCGCCCATGCTGTTAATATGAAGGAAACATATCAAACAATGGCTAAGTTGTTTGTAAACATAAAATATAAAGAACACCAGTGGAAGGTCGCGTGTGACTTGAAGGTTGTAGCCATGTTAACGGGATTGCAAGGTGGTTACACAAAACACTGCTGCTTCCTGTGCCTATGGGATAGTAGAGCTAGAGAACAGCATTATTCAACAAAACTCTGGCCAAAACGGGAGGAACATACTTTGGAAAATTACAATGTAAAGAATGCAGCTCTCGTGAAGTTTGAAGACGTTATTTTACCACCATTACACATTAAGCTGGGACTAATGAAAAATTTTGTTAAAGCACTGGATAAGGAAGGTGAATCGACGAGTTACCTAAAAACTGTTTTTCCACGTCTGTCGCTGGCAAAAGTGAAAGAAGTAGTTTTCGAAAACTACTAAAAGATGATGGATTTGAAAATATTTTATCTACGAATGAAAAAGCAGCTTGGAACTCATTCCGAATGGTAGTAGCAAATTTTCTTGGCAACAGCAAGAGTGATGATTACGTTAATATCGTTCAAGACCTAATTGAGAATTATGGAAAAATTGGAGCCAACATGTCAATAAAAATCCATTTCCTATACTCCCACTTGGACTTTTTTCCGACAAACCTAGGGGACGTTAGTGATGAACACGGAGAGAGATTTCACCAACAATTAAAGGCTATGGAACAACGTTATCAAGGTGTTTGGAATGCAAACATGATGGGCGACTATGTGTGGACTCTCATAAGGGAATCTGATTGGAGTGACAAAGGAAGACAGCCAGAAAACTTAAATTATTTTATGAACAGTAATAAGCAGTAAAAAATAAAAAGTTTGTATATCCTTAGAATTGACTAAAAAGTCTAAAAATTACTATTTGTTGTATGGGTTAGGGAATGAAATTCTATATCTCAGGTATTTCTACTTTGGTTTCATTGAAATATGAATAGGTAGAAGCGACAAACGTCTAATTTGTGTAAAAATAAAGGTCAACATTTGACCTGAACAGGTACCCATACCTCAGATTGGGCACAACGAAAGAAAGATCCAATTTTTGTGGACCTGCACTTGTGAGAATATAAAGGAAACATTTGACCTGAATAGGTATTCTACCTCAGGTCACGAAAAAAGTAACTGTCAACAACATTTAATACCAAAGGAACGCGAACAGGTACCAAATGTACAACCCTTTTTCGTTTGCTTTGTTCCCAATTGGCAGTTGGGCCCGCCGCCTTCAAAAAGGTATTTTTTGTGCATTTTTTCCATATTTTAGGTTTGGTTAACGAATTTTAGCTCCAAAGTCTCTCCATAGATTTTAATGAGCGATACCTTAAACGACGCCAAATTAACGCACGTAAAAAATACCGCACAAAAATCATCATTTTTGCATTTCAATGCTTTATATTTCCCAGACGGTAAGCTGTAATCACAAAGTGTTTGGGCTTAACTTCTAGCTGTTTTAATTATCTTTTCAAAATAGCAAAGTTCTTTACAACCAGACGTAAGATACTAGTTATGTAAAAAACTATCGCTACCTCTGAAAAAAGCTACAAAAAAAATACCAGACTTAAAAAATTCTTCAAAAAAAAGTTCTGCCATAGAAAAAAAACCATAATTCTTTAAAAAATTTTAAATCAGAAAAAGTCGGTTTGGATCCTTGAGGAAAAAAAAAGTTCGATTTTGTCGAGTAGTGTAATTATTTATGTGTGGAAACTCAATAAAAAAGTGTACCTCATATTGAGGTCCGACTGTACTCGCTAATCAAAAGCAACGGAACGGTCATTGCCTCTATTGTCAATTCTCTTTTATCAAGTACCGCTTATTGGTGGTCTGTTGGCTTCGGTAACGCTATAGTTGCGCCAAATTGTACATAGTGTGGCGGCGTTTGGTTGTGTGCGCTGAGAGCATAATTTTTCTCGTCTCTCTTGCTGTCGCCGCATTAACCCATTAAAGCCGATACATAGTCTTTAGACATTTCTGTTGTCGGTGTTGTTGTAATTAATTGTGGATAATAAACTCTGGCAGTTTCGGCTGTGTGCGTTAGCATCATAATTCTGCAACGCGGTAACGTTGCTATCGCTGTTTTAACCCGCCAATAGAGAGTTTTGGGGAACTTCTTTTTGTGTTTTGGTGTTTGTTTGAAAACAGTTCGTTGAATTCAGCGTACTCACCCTCATATCAGCTTTTTTGAACCGTGCGAAAACCTGCGCATTAGCTTTCGACTGTAGTAATTTGAGTAATCGTGTCAAAAATGATTGAAAAAGAGAAGGAATTCGCGGCCAAGGAAGTAGGGTCCAAGCTCAGCCAAAAGTTACTGACCGCAATGCAGAAACACGACAAGGTGATGAACGACATTAGGCGACAGAAAACGGCTTTTGAGGAAAAGACAATTTCGTTTGACCCTCTTTAAATTAAGTGCAGGTTAGATCTGATCGAAAATTATTGCGACAAGTTAATGGTCATTCAGGCAGATGTGGATTCGTTGAATCCCAGCAACGATTTAAGGTCAATGGTCGAGGATGTGTGTATTACTACGAGGGCTATGTATATGTCCGCAGTAAACGTACCTGAGAGTCAGCGAGCACAAAGGAACGATCGCGGCGATCAGCGTCATTCGTCACACCTGCCAAAAAATGAATTTGCCTAAGTTTAGTGGAACATTCCGAATTTAAAAACTTCATAAGCCTGTTTGAGAATTTGGTGCATAGCGACCCATCGTTAACGAACGTGGAAAAGTTTAACCACTTACTGGCTTGTCTCACTGATGCTGCATTGGGCACAGTGAAGGCGTTCCAAATCTCTGAGACCAATTATGAAAAGGCTCTGGAGAACTTAAAGAATGTTTACGACAATAAGTGTTTAATCTTTTTCGACACCATCTCGCAGTTGTTCGACATTCCCCAAATAACAAGACCCTCTGCTTCATGCCTGAGGTCCCTCATTGACACGGTGTCTGCCCTCTACTCCTCTCTGCAGTCGTTAGGAAGTGAGAAGGACATAAATAGTGCAATGTTGATTCACATAGCAATGTCCAAAATAGATCATACCACAAAATCGCGCTTCGAAGAGCAATTGGATTACGACAAATTGCCATCGTGGTCCGATTGCGCATCCCAGTTGAATCGGCGCTATCAGTATCTGGCAGCTGAAGAGTCAACAAGGAGTAAGGGAAAAGGCAAATCAGAGATAGGCAAAGGACACACGAAGTCTTCCTTTTCCTGTGCAAAGTCAGATCGGCGCACCGAGTCGAAGTGTAGCTATTGTTCAGCGAGCAATCATATCATAAGCAGTTGTCAAGCGTTTAGTGCTCTTCCTGTTCTTCAACGTTTTGATATCACCAAGCAACTTCGCTTGTGTATAAATTGTTTGAAGCCAGGTCATACAGTTACGAAGTGTAAGACAGCAAAATGTCTAGTGTGCTCCAAGTCCCATAATACGCTGCTTCACCGATACGGGGTAGAGTCACAGCAAAGTACGTCTGGTTCGGCTCCTGTAGAACAGCCCTCAGTTTCTGAAAACCCAACAGCCTACTCGAGTCATGTGGCGAGTACTGACCAAGTGATTCTCGCGACGGCAGTAGTAAAGGTGAAAGATCGGTTTGGACAGTTCCAATATGCTAGGGCACTGCTAGATTCCGGCTCCCAGATAAATTTTATTTCCGAGGATCTCGCACAGCGCCTAAGACTGCACCGTGACGAGTCATGCATTAGTGTCACAACTGTTGGAAAAAGTTCGTCCGTCGTAAAGAACAAGGTTCACACGTCCGTCCAATCTCGTGTCAACGCTCATAATTTTGCAACCGATTTTCGGGTATTACGTTCAATCTCCATATACCAACCCGACCATGTAGTAAATTTCGCCCATTGGAATATTCCAGCAAACCTTGAGCTGGCAGACCCACATTTTTTCAAGCCTGCTAAGGTCGACTTTCTGCTAGGGGCAGAAACCTTCTTCTAATTGATATGTGTGGGCCAAATAAAGCCAAGTTCCGAACATCCATCAATCCAAAAAACGTTGTTGGGCTGGATTGTTTCGGGAAAATATACTGCATCAAAACAGGATGTTGTATGCAATAACGCTGTTGGTAGCGATACGTGTTCTAAAATCTGTGGAGAGACTTTGGAGGTAAAATTCGTTAACCAAACCTAAAATATGGAAAAAATGCACAAAAAATTCCTTTTTGAAGGCGGCGGGCCCAACTGCCAATTGGGAACAAAGCAAACGAAAAAGGGTTGTACATTTGGTACCTGTTCGCGTTCCTTTGGTATTAAATGTTGTTGACAGTTACTTTTTTCGTGACCTGAGGTAGAATACCTATTCAGGTCAAATGTTTCCTTTATATTCTCACAAGTGCAGGTCCACAAAAATTGGATCTCGTCGCGTCTACCTAATCATAGTCATGGATATATAACGCTGTGCCTATAGTGTCTGTGCCTTAGTGTAGTTCTGACTTCCCTCAGAATACGATCGTGTGTTTACCAAAACATCTAACAATTAATTCAAATCAATTGCCATGGATACCTCTGGCCGATCATTTGCATGTGCTTTCCAAGCAGACTCATTTTGCTACATATGTGGTAAGTACATGATGATCAACGAAATAAAAATCGCTTTTACCGAAACTCTCCAAAAACAGTATGAAGAAAACTTTAAAATCAAACCCGAAAGTTTTGTTGAAGAGTGGGCACCAAGCTGTATATGTCAAATGTGTAGATTGAATTTAACAGCATATGATTACGACGAAAAGTAAGTAACTCTAATCCACAAAACTATTAACTTTTCCCAAAATTCTAAACATTATTTTTTTCTTACAATTTTTTTTAGAAAACAATTTAACTTTGGTAGTCCAATGATGTGGAAAAAAACAGATATTCACGGCGCCGAATGTTTCTTTTGTTCAGTAAAGAAAACTGGAATTGGGAAACACTTGAAAATAGTTTACCCGAAACAATCTGGCTTCGGCTTTACCCTTCCTGCTCCTTCCGAGGAAATACCGCCCCTAAAACGCCAAAAAGGAGAGGTATCTTCCTCGTCGAATGGAACAACGGATTCAAGCAATAACTATTCAGGAGAATGGAAATTTTGCAATCCTATTTCACAGGAACAATTGAACGATTTGGTGAGGATCCTGGATCTTCCTAAAAATAAATCCGAGCTGCTTGGATCTTTTTTAAAGGATGCCCGTTTATTGAAGGAAGGTGTCAAAATAACTCATTTCCGGACGCGTCATTTGGTTCACGCATAATTTTATATGACGAAGGATGACATGTGCGTTTGCCACGACATTTTCGGACTCTTCAAGCAACTTGGTGAAGCGTACGACCCAAAAGATTGGAGGTTATTTGTTGACAGCAGTAAGGAAAGTTTAAAGGCTGTTTTGCTACATAATGGAAACCAAAAGCCGTCTGTTCTTATCGCCCATGCTGTTAATATGAAGGAAACATATCAAACAATGGCTAAGTTGTTTGTAAACATAAAATATAAAGAACACCAGTGGAAGGTCGCGTGTGACTTGAAGGTTGTAGCCATGTTAACGGGATTGCAAGGTGGTTACACAAAACACTGCTGCTTCCTGTGCCTATGGGATAGTAGAGCTAGAGAACAGCATTATTCAACAAAACTCTGGCCAAAACGGGAGGAACATACTTTGGAAAATTACAATGTAAAGAATGCAGCTCTCGTGAAGTTTGAAGACGTTATTTTACCACCATTACACATTAAGCTGGGACTAATGAAAAATTTTGTTAAAGCACTGGATAAGAAAGGTGAATCGACGAGTTACCTAAAAACTGTTTTTCCACGTCTGTCGCTGGCAAAAGTGAAAGAAGGAGTATTTGATGGCCCCCAAATTCGAAAACTACTAAAAGATGATGGATTTGAAAATATTTTATCTACGAATGAAAAAGCAGCTTGGAACTCATTCCGAATGGTAGTAGCAAATTTTCTTGGCAACAGCAAGAGTGATGATTACGTTAATATCGTTCAAGACCTAATTGAGAATTATGGAAAAATTGGAGCCAACATGTCACTAAAAATCCATTTCCTATACTCCCACTTGGACTTTTTTCCGACAAACCTAGGGGACGTTAGTGATGAACACGGAGAGAGATTTCACCAACAATTAAAGGCTATGGAACAACGTTATCAAGGTGTTTGGAATGCAAACATGATGGGCGACTATGTGTGGACTCTCATAAGGGAATCTGATTGGAGTGACAAAGGAAGACAGCCAGAAAACTTAAATTATTTTATGAACAGTAATAAGCAGTAAAAAATAAAAAGTTTGTATATCCTTAGAATTGACTAAAAAGTCTAAAAATTACTATTTGTTGTATGGGTTAGGGAATGAAATTCTATATCTCAGGTATTTCTACTTTGGTTTCATTGAAATATGAATAGGTAGAAGCGACAAACGTCTAATTTGTGTAAAAATAAAGGTCAACATTTGACCTGAACAGGTACCCATACCTCAGATTGGGCACAACGAAAGAAAGATCCAATTTTTGTGGACCTGCACTTGTGAGAATATAAAGGAAACATTTGACCTGAATAGGTATTCTACCTCAGGTCACGAAAAAAGTAACTGTCAACAACATTTAATACCAAAGGAACGCGAACAGGTACCAAATGTACAACCCTTTTTCGTTTGCTTTGTTCCCAATTGGCAGTTGGGCCCGCCGCCTTCAAAAAGGTATTTTTTGTGCATTTTTTCCATATTTTAGGTTTGGTTAACGAATTTTAGCTCCAAAGTCTCTCCATAGATTTTAATGAGCGATACCTTAAACGACGCCAAATTAACGCACGTAAAAAATACCGCACAAAAATCATCATTTTTGCATTTCAATGCTTTATATTTCCCAGACGGTAAGCTGTAATCACAAAGTGTTTGGGCTTAACTTCTAGCTGTTTTAATTATCTTTTTTTTTTCAAAATCAAAAAAAACTACCAGACTTCAAAAATTCTTCAAAAAAAAGTTCTGCCATAGAAAAAAAACCATAATTCTTTAAAAAATTTTAAATCAGAAAAAGTCGGTTTGGATCCTTGAGGAAAAAAAAGTTCGATTTTGTCGAGTAGTGTAATTATTTATGTGTGGAAACTCAATAAAAAAGTGTACATCATATTGAGGTCCGACTGTACTCGCTAATCAAAAGCAACGGAACGGTCATTGCCTCTATTGTCAATTCTCTTTTATCAAGTACCGCTTATTGGTGGTCTGTTGGCTTCGGTAACGCTATAGTTGCGCCAAATTGTACATAGTGTGGCGGCGTTTGGTTGTGTGCGCTGAGAGCATAATTTTTCTCGTCTCTCTTGCTGTCGCCGCATTAACCCATTAAAGCCGATACATAGTCTTTAGACATTTCTGTTGTCGGTGTTGTTGTAATTAATTGTGGATAATAAACTCTGGCAGTTTCGGCTGTGTGCGTTAGCATCATAATTCTGCAACGCGGTAACGTTGCTATCGCTGTTTTAACCCGCCAATAGAGAGTTTTGGGGAACTTCTTTTTGTGTTTTGGTGTTTGTTTGAAAACAGTTCGTTGAATTCAGCGTACTCACCCTCATATCAGCTTTTTTGAACCGTGCGAAAACCTGCGCATTAGCTTTCGACTGTAGTAATTTGAGTAATCGTGTCAAAAATGATTGAAAAAGAGAAGGAATTCGCGGCCAAGGAAGTAGGGTCCAAGCTCAGCCAAAAGTTACTGACCGCAATGCAGAAACACGACAAGGTGATGAACGACATTAGGCGACAGAAAACGGCTTTTGAGGAAAAGACAATTTCGTTTGACCCTCTTTAAATTAAGTGCAGGTTAGATCTGATCGAAAATTATTGCGACAAGTTAATGGTCATTCAGGCAGATGTGGATTCGTTGAATCCCAGCAACGATTTAAGGTCAATGGTCGAGGATGTGTGTATTACTACGAGGGCTATGTATATGTCCGCAGTAAACGTACCTGAGAGTCAGCGAGCACAAAGGAACGATCGCGGCGATCAGCGTCATTCGTCACACCTGCCAAAAAATGAATTTGCCTAAGTTTAGTGGAACATTCCGAATTTAAAAACTTCATAAGCCTGTTTGAGAATTTGGTGCATAGCGACCCATCGTTAACGAACGTGGAAAAGTTTAACCACTTACTGGCTTGTCTCACTGATGCTGCATTGGGCACAGTGAAGGCGTTCCAAATCTCTGAGACCAATTATGAAAAGGCTCTGGAGAACTTAAAGAATGTTTACGACAATAAGTGTTTAATCTTTTTCGACACCATCTCGCAGCTGTTCGAAATTCCCCAAATAACAAGACCCTCTGCTTCATGCCTGAGGTCCCTCATTGACACGGTGTCTGCCCTCTACTCCTCTCTGCAGTCGTTAGGAAGTGAGAAGGACATAAATAGTGCAATGTTGATTCACATAGCAATGTCCAAAATAGATCATACCACAAAATCGCGCTTCGAAGAGCAATTGGATTACGACAAATTGCCATCGTGGTCCGATTGCGCATCCCAGTTGAATCGGCGCTATCAGTATCTGGCAGCTGAAGAGTCAACAAGGAGTAAGGGAAAAGGCAAATCAGAGATAGGCAAAGGACACACGAAGTCTTCCTTTTCCTGTGCAAAGTCAGATCGGCGCACCGAGTCGAAGTGTAGCTATTGTTCAGCGAGCAATCATATCATAAGCAGTTGTCAAGCGTTTAGTGCTCTTCCTGTTCTTCAACGTTTTGATATCACCAAGCAACTTCGCTTGTGTATAAATTGTTTGAAGCCAGGTCATACAGTTACGAAGTGTAAGACAGCAAAATGTCTAGTGTGCTCCAAGTCCCATAATACGCTGCTTCACCGATACGGGGTAGAGTCACAGCAAAGTACGTCTGGTTCGGCTCCTGTAGAACAGCCCTCAGTTTCTGAAAACCCAACAGCCTACTCGAGTCATGTGGCGAGTACTGACCAAGTGATTCTCGCGACGGCAGTAGTAAAGGTGAAAGATCGGTTTGGACAGTTCCAATATGCTAGGGCACTGCTAGATTCCGGCTCCCAGATAAATTTTATTTCCGAGGATCTCGCACAGCGCCTAAGACTGCACCGTGACGAGTCATGCATTAGTGTCACAACTGTTGGAAAAAGTTCGTCCGTCGTAAAGAACAAGGTTCACACGTCCGTCCAATCTCGTGTCAACGCTCATAATTTTGCAACCGATTTTTGGGTATTACGTTCAATCTCCATATACCAACCCGACCATGTAGTAAATTTCGCCCATTGGAATATTCCAGCAAACCTTGAGCTGGCAGACCCACATTTTTTCAAGCCTGCTAAGGTCGACTTTCTGCTAGGGGCAGAAACCTTCTTCTAATTGATATGTGTGGGCCAAATAAAGCCAAGTTCCGAACATCCATCAATCCAAAAAACGTTGTTGGGCTGGATTGTTTCGGGAAATATACTGCATCAAAACAGGACGTTGTATGCAATAACGCTGTTGGTAGCGATACGTGTTCTAAAATCTGTGGAGAGACTTTGGAGGTAAAATTCGTTAACCAAACCTAAAATATGGAAAAAATGCACAAAAAATTCCTTTTTGAAGGCGGCGGGCCCAACTGCCAATTGGGAACAAAGCAAACGAAAAAGGGTTGTACATTTGGTACCTGTTCGCGTTCCTTTGGTATTAAATGTTGTTGACAGTTACTTTTTTCGTGACCTGAGGTAGAATACCTATTCAGGTCAAATGTTTCCTTTATATTCTCACAAGTGCAGGTCCACAAAAATTGGATCTCGTCGCGTCTACCTAATCATAGTCATGGATATATAACGCTGTGCCTATAGTGTCTGTGCCTTAGTGTAGTTCTGACTTCCCTCAGAATACGATCGTGTGTTTACCAAAACATCTAACAATTAATTCAAATCAATTGCCATGGATACCTCTGGCCGATCATTTGCATGTGCTTTCCAAGCAGACTCATTTTGCTACATATGTGGTAAGTACATGATGATCAACGAAATAAAAATCGCTTTTACCGAAACTCTCCAAAAACAGTATGAAGAAAACTTTAAAATCAAACCCGAAAGTTTTGTTGAAGAGTGGGCACCAAGCTGTATATGTCAAATGTGTAGATTGAATTTAACAGCATATGATTACGACGAAAAGTAAGTAACTCTAATCCACAAAACTATTAACTTTTCCCAAAATTCTAAACATTATTTTTTTCTTACAATTTTTTTTAGAAAACAATTTAACTTTGGTAGTCCAATGATGTGGAAAAAAACAGATATTCACGGCGCCGAATGTTTCTTTTGTTCAGTAAAGAAAACTGGAATTGGGAAACACTTGAAAATAGTTTACCCGAAACAATCTGGCTTCGGCTTTACCCTTCCTGCTCCTTCCGAGGAAATACCGCCCCTAAAACGCCAAAAAGGAGAGGTATCTTCCTCGTCGAATGGAACAACGGATTCAAGCAATAACTATTCAGGAGAATGGAAATTTTGCAATCCTATTTCACAGGAACAATTGAACGATTTGGTGAGGATCCTGGATCTTCCTAAAAATAAATCCGAGCTGCTTGGATCTTTTTTAAAGGATGCCCGTTTATTGAAGGAAGGTGTCAAAATAACTCATTTCCGGACGCGTCATTTGGTTCACGCATAATTTTATCTGACGAAGGATGACATGTGCGTTTGCCACGACATTTTCGGACTCTTCAAGCAACTTGGTGAAGCGTACGACCCAAAAGATTGGAGGTTATTTGTTGACAGCAGTAAGGAAAGTTTAAAGGCTGTTTTGCTACATAATGGAAACCAAAAGCCGTCTGTTCTTATCGCCCATGCTGTTAATATGAAGGAAACATATCAAACAATGGCTAAGTTGTTTGTAAACATAAAATATAAAGAACACCAGTGGAAGGTCGCGTGTGACTTGAAGGTTGTAGCCATGTTAACGGGATTGCAAGGTGGTTACACAAAACACTGCTGCTTCCTGTGCCTATGGGATAGTAGAGCTAGAGAACAGCATTATTCAACAAAACTCTGGCCAAAACGGGAGGAACATACTTTGGAAAATTACAATGTAAAGAATGCAGCTCTCGTGAAGTTTGAAGACGTTATTTTACCACCATTACACATTAAGCTGGGACTAATGAAAAATTTTGTTAAAGCACTGGATAAGGAAGGTGAATCGACGAGTTACCTAAAAACTGTTTTTCCACGTCTGTCGCTGGCAAAAGTGAAAGAAGGAGTATTTGATGGCCCCCAAATTCGAAAACTACTAAAAGATGATGGATTTGAAAATATTTTATCTACGAATGAAAAAGCAGCTTGGAACTCATTCCGAATGGTAGTAGCAAATTTTCTTGGCAACAGCAAGAGTGATGATTACGTTAATATCGTTCAAGACCTAATTGAGAATTATGGAAAAATTGGAGCCAACATGTCACTAAAAATCCATTTCCTATACTCCCACTTGGACTTTTTTCCGACAAACCTAGGGGACGTTAGTGATGAACACGGAGAGAGATTTCACCAACAATTAAAGGCTATGGAACAACGTTATCAAGGTGTTTGGAATGCAAACATGATGGGCGACTATGTGTGGACTCTCATAAGGGAATCTGATTGGAGTGACAAAGGAAGACAGCCAGAAAACTTAAATTATTTTATGAACAGTAATAAGCAGTAAAAAATAAAAAGTTTGTATATCCTTAGAATTGACTAAAAAGTCTAAAAATTACTATTTGTTGTATGGGTTAGGGAATGAAATTCTATATCTCAGGTATTTCTACTTTGGTTTCATTGAAATATGAATAGGTAGAAGCGACAAACGTCTAATTTTTGTAAAAATAAAGGTCAACATTTGACCTGAACAGGTACCCATACCTCAGATTGGGCACAACGAAAGAAAGATCCAATTTTTGTGGACCTGCACTTGTGAGAATATAAAGGAAACATTTGACCTGAATAGGTATTCTACCTCAGGTCACGAAAAAAGTAACTGTCAACAACATTTAATACCAAAGGAACGCGAACAGGTACCAAATGTACAACCCTTTTTTGTTTGCTTTGTTCCCAATTGGCAGTTGGGCCCGCCGCCTTCAAAAAGGTATTTTTTGTGCATTTTTTCCATATTTTAGGTTTGGTTAACGAATTTTAGCTCCAAAGTCTCTCCATAGATTTTAATGAGCGATACCTTAAACGACGCCAAATTAACGCACGTAAAAAATACCGCACAAAAATCATCATTTTTGCATTTCAATGCTTTATATTTCCCAGACGGTAAGCTGTAATCACAAAGTGTTTGGGCTTAACTTCTAGCTGTTTTAATTATCTTTTCAAATTTTTTCCAAAAAAAATACCAGACTTCAAAAATTCTTCAAAAAAAGTTCTGCCATAGAAAAAAAACCATAATTCTTTAAAAAATTTTAAATCAGAAAAAGTCGGTTTGGATCCTTGAGGAAAAAAAAGTTCGATTTTGTCGAGTAGTGTAATTATTTATGTGTGGAAACTCAATAAAAAAGTGTACATCATATTGAGGTCCGACTGTACTCGCTAATCAAAAGCAACGGAACGGTCATTGCCTCTATTGTCAATTCTCTTTTATCAAGTACCGCTTATTGGTGGTCTGTTGGCTTCGGTAACGCTATAGTTGCGCCAAATTGTACATAGTGTGGCGGCGTTTGGTTGTGTGCGCTGAGAGCATAATTTTTCTCGTCTCTCTTGCTGTCGCCGCATTAACCCATTAAAGCCGATACATAGTCTTTAGACATTTCTGTTGTCGGTGCTGTTGTAATTAATTGTGGATAATAAACTCTGGCAGTTTCGGCTGTGTGCGTTAGCATCATAATTCTGCAACGCGGTAACGTTGCTATCGCTGTTTTAACCCGCCAATAGAGAGTTTTGGGGAAACTTCTTTTTGTGTTTTGGTGTTTGTTTGAAAACAGTTCGTTGAATACAGCGTACTCACCCTCATATCAGCTTTTTTGAACCGTGCGAAAACCTGCGCATTAGCTTTCGACTGTAGTAATTTGAGTAATCGTGTCAAAAATGATTGAAAAAGAGAAGGAATTCGCGGCCAAGGAAGTAGGGTCCAAGCTCAGCCAAAAGTTACTGACCGCAATGCAGAAACACGACAAGGTGATGAACGACATTAGGCGACAGAAAACGGCTTTTGAGGAAAAGACAATTTCGTTTGACCCTCTTTAAATTAAGTGCAGGTTAGATCTGATCGAAAATTATTGCGACAAGTTAATGGTCATTCAGGCAGATGTGGATTCGTTGAATCCCAGCAACGATTTAAGGTCAATGGTCGAGGATGTGTGTATTACTACGAGGGCTATGTATATGTCCGCAGTAAACGTACCTGAGAGTCAGCGAGCACAAAGGAACGATCGCGGCGATCAGCGTCATTCGTCACACCTGCCAAAAAATGAATTTGCCTAAGTTTAGTGGAACATTCCGAATTTAAAAACTTCATAAGCCTGTTTGAGAATTTGGTGCATAGCGACCCATCGTTAACGAACGTGGAAAAGTTTAACCACTTGCTGGCTTGTCTCACTGATGCTGCATTGGGCACAGTGAATATGAATAGGTAGAAGCGACAAACGTCTAATTTTTGTAAAAATAAAGGTCAACATTTGACCTGAACAGGTACCCATACCTCAGATTGGGCACAACGAAAGAAAGATCCAATTTTTGTGGACCTGCACTTGTGAGAATATAAAGGAAACATTTGACCTGAATAGGTATTCTACCTCAGGTCACGAAAAAAGTAACTGTCAACAACATTTAATACCAAAGGAACGCGAACAGGTACCAAATGTACAACCCTTTTTCGTTTGCTTTGTTCCCAATTGGCAGTTGGGCCCGCCGCCTTCAAAAAGGTATTTTTTGTGCATTTTTTCCATATTTTAGGTTTGGTTAACGAATTTTAGCTCCAAAGTCTCTCCATAGATTTTAATGAGCGATACCTTAAACGACGCCAAATTAACGCACGTAAAAAATACCGCACAAAAATCATCATTTTTGCATTTCAATGCTTTATATTTCCCAGACGGTAAGCTGTAATCACAAAGTGTTTGGGCTTAACTTCTAGCTGTTTTAATTATCTTTTTTTTTTTCAAAAAAAAACCACCAGACTTCAAAAATTCTTCAAAAAAAAGTTCTGCCATAGAAAAAAAACCATAATTCTTTAAAAAATTTTAAATCAGAAAAAGTCGGTTTGGATCCTTGAGGAAAAAAAAAGTTCGATTTTGTCGAGTAGTGTAATTATTTATGTGTGGAAACTCAATAAAAAAGTGTACATCATATTGAGGTCCGACTGTACTCGCTAATCAAAAGCAACGGAACGGTCATTGCCTCTATTGTCAATTCTCTTTTATCAAGTACCGCTTATTGGTGGTCTGTTGGCTTCGGTAACGCTATAGTTGCGCCAAATTGTACATAGTGTGGCGGCGTTTGGTTGTGTGCGCTGAGAGCATAATTTTTCTCGTCTCTCTTGCTGTCGCCGCATTAACCCATTAAAGCCGATACATAGTCTTTAGACATTTCTGTTGTCGGTGTTGTTGTAATTAATTGTGGATAATAAACTCTGGCAGTTTCGGCTGTGTGCGTTAGCATCATAATTCTGCAACGCGGTAACGTTGCTATCGCTGTTTTAACCCGCCAATAGAGAGTTTTGGGGAACTTCTTTTTGTGTTTTGGTGTTTGTTTGAAAACAGTTCGTTGAATTCAGCGTACTCACCCTCATATCAGCTTTTTTGAACCGTGCGAAAACCTGCGCATTAGCTTTCGACTGTAGTAATTTGAGTAATCGTGTCAAAAATGATTGAAAAAGAGAAGGAATTCGCGGCCAAGGAAGTAGGGTCCAAGCTCAGCCAAAAGTTACTGACCGCAATGCAGAAACACGACAAGGTGATGAACGACATTAGGCGACAGAAAACGGCTTTTGAGGAAAAGACAATTTCGTTTGACCCTCTTTAAATTAAGTGCAGGTTAGATCTGATCGAAAATTATTGCGACAAGTTAATGGTCATTCAGGCAGATGTGGATTCGTTGAATCCCAGCAACGATTTAAGGTCAATGGTCGAGGATGTGTGTATTACTACGAGGGCTATGTATATGTCCGCAGTAAACGTACCTGAGAGTCAGCGAGCACAAAGGAACGATCGCGGCGATCAGCGTCATTCGTCACACCTGCCAAAAAATGAATTTGCCTAAGTTTAGTGGAACATTCCGAATTTAAAAACTTCATAAGCCTGTTTGAGAATTTGGTGCATAGCGACCCATCGTTAACGAACGTGGAAAAGTTTAACCACTTACTGGCTTGTCTCACTGATGCTGCATTGGGCACAGTGAAGGCGTTCCAAATCTCTGAGACCAATTATGAAAAGGCTCTGGAGAACTTAAAGAATGTTTACGACAATAAGTGTTTAATCTTTTTCGACACCATCTCGCAGCTGTTCGAAATTCCCCAAATAACAAGACCCTCTGCTTCATGCCTGAGGTCCCTCATTGACACGGTGTCTGCCCTCTACTCCTCTCTGCAGTCGTTAGGAAGTGAGAAGGACATAAATAGTGCAATGTTGATTCACATAGCAATGTCCAAAATAGATCATACCACAAAATCGCGCTTCGAAGAGCAATTGGATTACGACAAATTGCCATCGTGGTCCGATTGCGCATCCCAGTTGAATCGGCGCTATCAGTATCTGGCAGCTGAAGAGTCAACAAGGAGTAAGGGAAAAGGCAAATCAGAGATAGGCAAAGGACACACGAAGTCTTCCTTTTCCTGTGCAAAGTCAGATCGGCGCACCGAGTCGAAGTGTAGCTATTGTTCAGCGAGCAATCATATCATAAGCAGTTGTCAAGCGTTTAGTGCTCTTCCTGTTCTTCAACGTTTTGATATCACCAAGCAACTTCGCTTGTGTATAAATTGTTTGAAGCCAGGTCATACAGTTACGAAGTGTAAGACAGCAAAATGTCTAGTGTGCTCCAAGTCCCATAATACGCTGCTTCACCGATACGGGGTAGAGTCACAGCAAAGTACGTCTGGTTCGGCTCCTGTAGAACAGCCCTTCAGTTTCTGAAAACCCAACAGCCTACTCGAGTCATGTGGCGAGTACTGACCAAGTGATTCTCGCGACGGCAGTAGTAAAGGTGAAAGATCGGTTTGGACAGTTCCAATATGCTAGGGCACTGCTAGATTCCGGCTCCCAGATAAATTTTATTTCCGAGGATCTCGCACAGCGCCTAAGACTGCACCGTGACGAGTCATGCATTAGTGTCACAACTGTTGGAAAAAGTTCGTCCGTCGTAAAGAACAAGGTTCACACGTCCGTCCAATCTCGTGTCAACGCTCATAATTTTGCAACCGATTTTTGGGTATTACGTTCAATCTCCATATACCAACCCGACCATGTAGTAAATTTCGCCCATTGGAATATTCCAGCAAACCTTGAGCTGGCAGACCCACATTTTTTCAAGCCTGCTAAGGTCGACTTTCTGCTAGGGGCAGAAACCTTCTTCTAATTGATATGTGTGGGCCAAATAAAGCCAAGTTCCGAACATCCATCAATCCAAAAAACGTTGTTGGGCTGGATTGTTTCGGGAAAATATACTGCATCAAAACAGGATGTTGTATGCAATAACGCTGTTGGTAGCGATACGTGTTCTAAAATCTGTGGAGAGACTTTGGAGGTAAAATTCGTTAACCAAACCTAAAATATGGAAAAAATGCACAAAAAATTCCTTTTTGAAGGCGGCGGGCCCAACTGCCAATTGGGAACAAAGCAAACGAAAAAGGGTTGTACATTTGGTACCTGTTCGCGTTCCTTTGGTATTAAATGTTGTTGACAGTTACTTTTTTCGTGACCTGAGGTAGAATACCTATTCAGGTCAAATGTTTCCTTTATATTCTCACAAGTGCAGGTCCACAAAAATTGGATCTCGTCGCGTCTACCTAATCATAGTCATGGATATATAACGCTGTGCCTATAGTGTCTGTGCCTTAGTGTAGTTCTGACTTCCCTCAGAATACGATCGTGTGTTTACCAAAACATCTAACAATTAATTCAAATCAATTGCCATGGATACCTCTGGCCGATCATTTGCATGTGCTTTCCAAGCAGACTCATTTTGCTACATATGTGGTAAGTACATGATGATCAACGAAATAAAAATCGCTTTTACCGAAACTCTCCAAAAACAGTATGAAGAAAACTTTAAAATCAAACCCGAAAGTTTTGTTGAAGAGTGGGCACCAAGCTGTATATGTCAAATGTGTAGATTGAATTTAACAGCATATGATTACGACGAAAAGTAAGTAACTCTAATCCACAAAACTATTAACTTTTCCCAAAATTCTAAACATTATTTTTTTCTTACAATTTTTTTTAGAAAACAATTTAACTTTGGTAGTCCAATGATGTGGAAAAAAACAGATATTCACGGCGCCGAATGTTTCTTTTGTTCAGTAAAGAAAACTGGAATTGGGAAACACTTGAAAATAGTTTACCCGAAACAATCTGGCTTCGGCTTTACCCTTCCTGCTCCTTCCGAGGAAATACCGCCCCTAAAACGCCAAAAAGGAGAGGTATCTTCCTCGTCGAATGGAACAACGGATTCAAGCAATAACTATTCAGGAGAATGGAAATTTTGCAATCCTATTTCACAGGAACAATTGAACGATTTGGTGAGGATCCTGGATCTTCCTAAAAATAAATCCGAGCTGCTTGGATCTTTTTTAAAGGATGCCCGTTTATTGAAGGAAGGTGTCAAAATAACTCATTTCCGGACGCGTCATTTGGTTCACGCATAATTTTATCTGACGAAGGATGACATGTGCGTTTGCCACGACATTTTCGGACTCTTCAAGCAACTTGGTGAAGCGTACGACCCAAAAGATTGGAGGTTATTTGTTGACAGCAGTAAGGAAAGTTTAAAGGCTGTTTTGCTACATAATGGAAACCAAAAGCCGTCTGTTCTTATCGCCCATGCTGTTAATATGAAGGAAACATATCAAACAATGGCTAAGTTGTTTGTAAACATAAAATATAAAGAACACCAGTGGAAGGTCGCGTGTGACTTGAAGGTTGTAGCCATGTTAACGGGATTGCAAGGTGGTTACACAAAACACTGCTGCTTCCTGTGCCTATGGGATAGTAGAGCTAGAGAACAGCATTATTCAACAAAACTCTGGCCAAAACGGGAGGAACATACTTTGGAAAATTACAATGTAAAGAATGCAGCTCTCGTGAAGTTTGAAGACGTTATTTTACCACCATTACACATTAAGCTGGGACTAATGAAAAATTTTGTTAAAGCACTGGATAAGGAAGGTGAATCGACGAGTTACCTAAAAACTGTTTTTCCACGTCTGTCGCTGGCAAAAGTGAAAGAAGGAGTATTTGATGGCCCCCAAATTCGAAAACTACTAAAAGATGATGGATTTGAAAATATTTTATCTACGAATGAAAAAGCAGCTTGGAACTCATTCCGAATGGTAGTAGCAAATTTTCTTGGCAACAGCAAGAGTGATGATTACGTTAATATCGTTCAAGACCTAATTGAGAATTATGGAAAAATTGGAGCCAACATGTCACTAAAAATCCATTTCCTATACTCCCACTTGGACTTTTTTCCGACAAACCTAGGGGACGTTAGTGATGAACACGGAGAGAGATTTCACCAACAATTAAAGGCTATGGAACAACGTTATCAAGGTGTTTGGAATGCAAACATGATGGGCGACTATGTGTGGACTCTCATAAGGGAATCTGATTGGAGTGACAAAGGAAGACAGCCAGAAAACTTAAATTATTTTATGAACAGTAATAAGCAGTAAAAAATAAAAAGTTTGTATATCCTTAGAATTGACTAAAAAGTCTAAAAATTACTATTTGTTGTATGGGTTAGGGAATGAAATTCTATATCTCAGGTATTTCTACTTTGGTTTCATTGAAATATGAATAGGTAGAAGCGACAAACGTCTAATTTTTGTAAAAATAAAGGTCAACATTTGACCTGAACAGGTACCCATACCTCAGATTGGGCACAACGAAAGAAAGATCCAATTTTTGTGGACCTGCACTTGTGAGAATATAAAGGAAACATTTGACCTGAATAGGTATTCTACCTCAGGTCACGAAAAAAGTAACTGTCAACAACATTTAATACCAAAGGAACGCGAACAGGTACCAAATGTACAACCCTTTTTCGTTTGCTTTGTTCCCAATTGGCAGTTGGGCCCGCCGCCTTCAAAAAGGTATTTTTTGTGCATTTTTTCCATATTTTAGGTTTGGTTAACGAATTTTAGCTCCAAAGTCTCTCCATAGATTTTAATGAGCGATACCTTAAACGACGCCAAATTAACGCACGTAAAAAATACCGCACAAAAATCATCATTTTTGCATTTCAATGCTTTATATTTCCCAGACGGTAAGCTGTAATCACAAAGTGTTTGGGCTTAACTTCTAGCTGTTTTAATTATCTTTTTTTTGTTCAAAAAAAAATACCAGAGTTCAAAAATTCTTCAAAAAAAAGTTCTGCCATAGAAAAAAAACCATAATTCTTTAAAAAATTTTAAATCAGAAAAAGTCGGTTTGGATCCTTGAGGAAAAAAAAGTTCGATTTTGTCGAGTAGTGTAATTATTTATGTGTGGAAACTCAATAAAAAAGTGTACATCATATTGAGGTCCGACTGTACTCGCTAATCAAAAGCAACGGAACGGTCATTGCCTCTATTGTCAATTCTCTTTTATCAAGTACCGCTTATTGGTGGTCTGTTGGCTTCGGTAACGCTATAGTTGCGCCAAATTGTACATAGTGTGGCGGCGTTTGGTTGTGTGCGCTGAGAGCATAATTTTTCTCGTCTCTCTTGCTGTCGCCGCATTAACCCATTAAAGCCGATACATAGTCTTTAGACATTTCTGTTGTCGGTGTTGTTGTAATTAATTGTGGATAATAAACTCTGGCAGTTTCGGCTGTGTGCGTTAGCATCATAATTCTGCAACGCGGTAACGTTGCTATCGCTGTTTTAACCCGCCAATAGAGAGTTTTGGGGAACTTCTTTTTGTGTTTTGGTGTTTGTTTGAAAACAGTTCGTTGAATTCAGCGTACTCACCCTCATATCAGCTTTTTTGAACCGTGCGAAAACCTGCGCATTAGCTTTCGACTGTAGTAATTTGAGTAATCGTGTCAAAAATGATTGAAAAAGAGAAGGAATTCGCGGCCAAGGAAGTAGGGTCCAAGCTCAGCCAAAAGTTACTGACCGCAATGCAGAAACACGACAAGGTGATGAACGACATTAGGCGACAGAAAACGGCTTTTGAGGAAAAGACAATTTCGTTTGACCCTCTTTAAATTAAGTGCAGGTTAGATCTGATCGAAAATTATTGCGACAAGTTAATGGTCATTCAGGCAGATGTGGATTCGTTGAATCCCAGCAACGATTTAAGGTCAATGGTCGAGGATGTGTGTATTACTACGAGGGCTATGTATATGTCCGCAGTAAACGTACCTGAGAGTCAGCGAGCACAAAGGAACGATCGCGGCGATCAGCGTCATTCGTCACACCTGCCAAAAAATGAATTTGCCTAAGTTTAGTGGAACATTCCGAATTTAAAAACTTCATAAGCCTGTTTGAGAATTTGGTGCATAGCGACCCATCGTTAACGAACGTGGAAAAGTTTAACCACTTGCTGGCTTGTCTCACTGATGCTGCATTGGGCACAGTGAAGGCGTTCCAAATCTCTGAGACCAATTATGAAAAGGCTCTGGAGAACTTAAAGAATGTTTACGACAATAAGTGTTTAATCTTTTTCGACACCATCTCGCAGTTGTTCGACATTCCCCAAATAACAAGACCCTCTGCTTCATGCCTGAGGTCCCTCATTGACACGGTGTCTGCCCTCTACTCCTCTCTGCAGTCGTTAGGAAGTGAGAAGGACATAAATAGTGCAATGTTGATTCACATAGCAATGTCCAAAATAGATCATACCACAAAATCGCGCTTCGAAGAGCAATTGGATTACGACAAATTGCCATCGTGGTCCGATTGCGCATCCCAGTTGAATCGGCGCTATCAGTATCTGGCAGCTGAAGAGTCAACAAGGAGTAAGGGAAAAGGCAAATCAGAGATAGGCAAAGGACACACGAAGTCTTCCTTTTCCTGTGCAAAGTCAGATCGGCGCACCGAGTCGAAGTGTAGCTATTGTTCAGCGAGCAATCATATCATAAGCAGTTGTCAAGCGTTTAGTGCTCTTCCTGTTCTTCAACGTTTTGATATCACCAAGCAACTTCGCTTGTGTATAAATTGTTTGAAGCCATACAGTTACGAAGTGTAAGACAGCAAAATGTCTAGTGTGCTCCAAGTCCCATAATACGCTGCTTCACCGATACGGGGTAGAGTCACAGCAAAGTACGTCTGGTTCGGCTCCTGTAGAACAGCCCTCAGTTTCTGAAAACCCAACAGCCTACTCGAGTCATGTGGCGAGTACTGACCAAGTGATTCTCGCGACGGCAGTAGTAAAGGTGAAAGATCGGTTTGGACAGTTCCAATATGCTAGGGCACTGCTAGATTCCGGCTCCCAGATAAATTTTATTTCCGAGGATCTCGCACAGCGCCTAAGACTGCACCGTGACGAGTCATGCATTAGTGTCACAACTGTTGGAAAAAGTTCGTCCGTCGTAAAGAACAAGGTTCACATGTCCGTCCAATCTCGTGTCAACGCTCATAATTTTGCAACCGATTTTTGGGTATTACGTTCAATCTCCATATACCAACCCGACCATGTAGTAAATTTCGCCCATTGGAATATTCCAGCAAACCTTGAGCTGGCAGACCCACATTTTTTCAAGCCTGCTAAGGTCGACTTTCTGCTAGGGGCAGAAACCTTCTTCTAATTGATATGTGTGGGCCAAATAAAGCCAAGTTCCGAACATCCATCAATCCAAAAAACGTTGTTGGGCTGGATTGTTTCGGGAAAATATACTGCATCAAAACAGGATGTTGTATGCAATAACGCTGTTGGTAGCGATACGTGTTCTCTCGACTCTCTGGAATGGAGACCTTTTAATTGGAACATATCCCAGAGAAGTCGAAGGCTGTACATACAGCTGAACAGTTGGCTTGCGAAAGCAACTTCAAGCAGACATCACGCAGGCTTGAGGTCCACAAAAATTGGATCTCGTCGCGTCTACCTAATCATAGTCATGGATATATAACGCTGTGCCTATAGTGTCTGTGCCTTAGTGTAGTTCTGACTTCCCTCAGAATACGATCGTGTGTTTACCAAAACATCTAACAATTAATTCAAATCAATTGCCATGGATACCTCTGGCCGATCATTTGCATGTGCTTTCCAAGCAGACTCATTTTGCTACATATGTGGTAAGTACATGATGATCAACGAAA
Organism: Drosophila obscura; assembly: GCF_018151105.1. Lineage (NCBI taxonomy): Eukaryota > Metazoa > Arthropoda > Insecta > Diptera > Drosophilidae > Drosophila > Drosophila obscura. Next base: position 3,345,218 of record NW_024542848.1, on the reverse strand, counting down.
TAAAAATCGCTTTTACCGAAACTCTCCAAAAACAGTATGAAGAAAACTTTAAAATCAAACCCGAAAGTTTTGTTGAAGAGTGGGCACCAAGCTGTATATGTCAAATGTGTAGATTGAATTTAACAGCATATGATTACGACGAAAAGTAAGTAACTCTAATCCACAAAACTATTAACTTTTCCCAAAATTCTAAACATTATTTTTTTCTTACAATTTTTTTTAGAAAACAATTTAACTTTGGTAGTCCAATGATGTGGAAAAAAACAGATATTCACGGCGCCGAATGTTTCTTTTGTTCAGTAAAGAAAACTGGAATTGGGAAACACTTGAAAATAGTTTACCCGAAACAATCTGGCTTCGGCTTTACCCTTCCTGCTCCTTCCGAGGAAATACCGCCCCTAAAACGCCAAAAAGGAGAGGTATCTTCCTCGTCGAATGGAACAACGGATTCAAGCAATAACTATTCAGGAGAATGGAAATTTTGCAATCCTATTTCACAGGAACAATTGAACGATTTGGTGAGGATCCTGGATCTTCCTAAAAATAAATCCGAGCTGCTTGGATCTTTTTTAAAGGATGCCCGTTTATTGAAGGAAGGTGTCAAAATAACTCATTTCCGGACGCGTCATTTGGTTCACGCATAATTTTATCTGACGAAGGATGACATGTGCGTTTGCCACGACATTTTCGGACTCTTCAAGCAACTTGGTGAAGCGTACGACCCAAAAGATTGGAGGTTATTTGTTGACAGCAGTAAGGAAAGTTTAAAGGCTGTTTTGCTACATAATGGAAACCAAAAGCCGTCTGTTCTTATCGCCCATGCTGTTAATATGAAGGAAACATATCAAACAATGGCTAAGTTGTTTGTAAACATAAAATATAAAGAACACCAGTGGAAGGTCGCGTGTGACTTGAAGGTTGTAGCCATGTTAACGGGATTGCAAGGTGGTTACACAAAACACTGCTGCTTCCTGTGCCTATGGGATAGTAGAGCTAGAGAACAGCATTATTCAACAAAACTCTGGCCAAAACGGGAGGAACATACTTTGGAAAATTACAATGTAAAGAATGCAGCTCTCGTGAAGTTTGAAGACGTTATTTTACCACCATTACACATTAAGCTGGGACTAATGAAAAATTTTGTTAAAGCACTGGATAAGAAAGGTGAATCGACGAGTTACCTAAAAACTGTTTTTCCACGTCTGTCGCTGGCAAAAGTGAAAGAAGGAGTATTTGATGGCCCCCAAATTCGAAAACTACTAAAAGATGATGGATTTGAAAATATTTTATCTACGAATGAAAAAGCAGCTTGGAACTCATTCCGAATGGTAGTAGCAAATTTTCTTGGCAACAGCAAGAGTGATGATTACGTTAATATCGTTCAAGACCTAATTGAGAATTATGGAAAAATTGGAGCCAACATGTCACTAAAAATCCATTTCCTATACTCCCACTTGGACTTTTTTCCCGACAAACCTAGGGGACGTTAGTGATGAACACGGAGAGAGATTTCACCAACAATTAAAGGCTATGGAACAACGTTATCAAGGTGTTTGGAATGCAAACATGATGGGCGACTATGTGTGGACTCTCATAAGGGAATCTGATTGGAGTGACAAAGGAAGACAGCCAGAAAACTTAAATTATTTTATGAACAGTAATAAGCAGTAAAAAATAAAAAGTTTGTATATCCTTAGAATTGACTAAAAAGTCTAAAAATTACTATTTGTTGTATGGGTTAGGGAATGAAATTCTATATCTCAGGTATTTCTACTTTGGTTTCATTGAAATATGAATAGGTAGAAGCGACAAACGTCTAATTTTTGTAAAAATAAAGGTCAACATTTGACCTGAACAGGTACCCATACCTCAGATTGGGCACAACGAAAGAAAGATCCAATTTTTGTGGACCTGCACTTGTGAGAATATAAAGGAAACATTTGACCTGAATAGGTATTCTACCTCAGGTCACGAAAAAAGTAACTGTCAACAACATTTAATACCAAAGGAACGCGAACAGGTACCAAATGTACAACCCTTTTTCGTTTGCTTTGTTCCCAATTGGCAGTTGGGCCCGCCGCCTTCAAAAAGGTATTTTTTGTGCATTTTTTCCATATTTTAGGTTTGGTTAACGAATTTTAGCTCCAAAGTCTCTCCATAGATTTTAATGAGCGATACCTTAAACGACGCCAAATTAACGCACGTAAAAAATACCGCACAAAAATCATCATTTTTGCATTTCAATGCTTTATATTTCCCAGACGGTAAGCTGTAATCACAAAGTGTTTGGGCTTAACTTCTAGCTGTTTTAATTATCTTTTTTTTTTTCAAAAAAAAATACCAGACTTCAAAAATTCTTCAAAAAAAAGTTCTGCCATAGAAAAAAAACCATAATTCTTTAAAAAATTTTAAATCAGAAAAAGTCGGTTTGGATCCTTGAGGAAAAAAAAAGTTCGATTTTGTCGAGTAGTGTAATTATTTATGTGTGGAAACTCAATAAAAAAGTGTACATCATATTGAGGTCCGACTGTACTCGCTAATCAAAAGCAACGGAACGGTCATTGCCTCTATTGTCAATTCTCTTTTATCAAGTACCGCTTATTGGTGGTCTGTTGGCTTCGGTAACGCTATAGTTGCGCCAAATTGTACATAGTGTGGCGGCGTTTGGTTGTGTGCGCTGAGAGCATAATTTTTCTCGTCTCTCTTGCTGTCGCCGCATTAACCCATTAAAGCCGATACATAGTCCTTAGACATTTCTGTTGTCGGTGTTGTTGTAATTAATTGTGGATAATAAACTCTGGCAGTTTCGGCTGTGTGCGTTAGCATCATAATTCTGCAACGCGGTAACGTTGCTATCGCTGTTTTAACCCGCCAATAGAGAGTTTTGGGGAACTTCTTTTTGTGTTTTGGTGTTTGTTTGAAAACAGTTCGTTGAATTCAGCGTACTCACCCTCATATCAGCTTTTTTGAACCGTGCGAAAACCTGCGCATTAGCTTTCGACTGTAGTAATTTGAGTAATCGTGTCAAAAATGATTGAAAAAGAGAAGGAATTCGCGGCCAAGGAAGTAGGGTCCAAGCTCAGCCAAAAGTTACTGACCGCAATGCAGAAACACGACAAGGTGATGAACGACATTAGGCGACAGAAAACGGCTTTTGAGGAAAAGACAATTTCGTTTGACCCTCTTTAAATTAAGTGCAGGTTAGATCTGATCGAAAATTATTGCGACAAGTTAATGGTCATTCAGGCAGATGTGGATTCGTTGAATCCCAGCAACGATTTAAGGTCAATGGTCGAGGATGTGTGTATTACTACGAGGGCTATGTATATGTCCGCAGTAAACGTACCTGAGAGTCAGCGAGCACAAAGGAACGATCGCGGCGATCAGCGTCATTCGTCACACCTGCCAAAAAATGAATTTGCCTAAGTTTAGTGGAACATTCCGAATTTAAAAACTTCATAAGCCTGTTTGAGAATTTGGTGCATAGCGACCCATCGTTAACGAACGTGGAAAAGTTTAACCACTTACTGGCTTGTCTCACTGATGCTGCATTGGGCACAGTGAAGGCGTTCCAAATCTCTGAGACCAATTATGAAAAGGCTCTGGAGAACTTAAAGAATGTTTACGACAATAAGTGTTTAATCTTTTTCGACACCATCTCGCAGCTGTTCGAAATTCCCCAAATAACAAGACCCTCTGCTTCATGCCTGAGGTCCCTCATTGACACGGTGTCTGCCCTCTACTCCTCTCTGCAGTCGTTAGGAAGTGAGAAGGACATAAATAGTGCAATGTTGATTCACATAGCAATGTCCAAAATAGATCATACCACAAAATCGCGCTTCGAAGAGCAATTGGATTACGACAAATTGCCATCGTGGTCCGATTGCGCATCCCAGTTGAATCGGCGCTATCAGTATCTGGCAGCTGAAGAGTCAACAAGGAGTAAGGGAAAAGGCAAATCAGAGATAGGCAAAGGACACACGAAGTCTTCCTTTTCCTGTGCAAAGTCAGATCGGCGCACCGAGTCGAAGTGTAGCTATTGTTCAGCGAGCAATCATATCATAAGCAGTTGTCAAGCGTTTAGTGCTCTTCCTGTTCTTCAACGTTTTGATATCACCAAGCAACTTCGCTTGTGTATAAATTGTTTGAAGCCAGGTCATACAGTTACGAAGTGTAAGACAGCAAAATGTCTAGTGTGCTCCAAGTCCCATAATACGCTGCTTCACCGATACGGGGTAGAGTCACAGCAAAGTACGTCTGGTTCGGCTCCTGTAGAACAGCCCTCAGTTTCTGAAAACCCAACAGCCTACTCGAGTCATGTGGCGAGTACTGACCAAGTGATTCTCGCGACGGCAGTAGTAAAGGTGAAAGATCGGTTTGGACAGTTCCAATATGCTAGGGCACTGCTAGATTCCGGCTCCCAGATAAATTTTATTTCCGAGGATCTCGCACAGCGCCTAAGACTGCACCGTGACGAGTCATGCATTAGTGTCACAACTGTTGGAAAAAGTTCGTCCGTCGTAAAGAACAAGGTTCACACGTCCGTCCAATCTCGTGTCAACGCTCATAATTTTGCAACCGATTTTTGGGTATTACGTTCAATCTCCATATACCAACCCGACCATGTAGTAAATTTCGCCCATTGGAATATTCCAGCAAACCTTGAGCTGGCAGACCCACATTTTTTCAAGCCTGCTAAGGTCGACTTTCTGCTAGGGGCAGAAACCTTCTTCTAATTGATATGTGTGGGCCAAATAAAGCCAAGTTCCGAACATCCATCAATCCAAAAAACGTTGTTGGGCTGGATTGTTTCGGGAAAGTATACTGCATCAAAACAGGATGTTGTATGCAATAACGCTGTTGGTAGCGATACGTGTTCTAAAATCTGTGGAGAGACTTTGGAGGTAAAATTCGTTAACCAAACCTAAAATATGGAAAAAATGCACAAAAAATTCCTTTTTGAAGGCGGCGGGCCCAACTGCCAATTGGGAACAAAGCAAACGAAAAAGGGTTGTACATTTGGTACCTGTTCGCGTTCCTTTGGTATTAAATGTTGTTGACAGTTACTTTTTTCGTGACCTGAGGTAGAATACCTATTCAGGTCAAATGTTTCCTTTATATTCTCACAAGTGCAGGTCCACAAAAATTGGATCTCGTCGCGTCTACCTAATCATAGTCATGGATATATAACGCTGTGCCTATAGTGTCTGTGCCTTAGTGTAGTTCTGACTTCCCTCAGAATACGATCGTGTGTTTACCAAAACATCTAACAATTAATTCAAATCAATTGCCATGGATACCTCTGGCCGATCATTTGCATGTGCTTTCCAAGCAGACTCATTTTGCTACATATGTGGTAAGTACATGATGATCAACGAAATAAAAATCGCTTTTACCGAAACTCTCCAAAAACAGTATGAAGAAAACTTTAAAATCAAACCCGAAAGTTTTGTTGAAGAGTGGGCACCAAGCTGTATATGTCAAATGTGTAGATTGAATTTAACAGCATATGATTACGACGAAAAGTAAGTAACTCTAATCCACAAAACTATTAACTTTTCCCAAAATTCTAAACATTATTTTTTTCTTACAATTTTTTTTAGAAAACAATTTAACTTTGGTAGTCCAATGATGTGGAAAAAAACAGATATTCACGGCGCCGAATGTTTCTTTTGTTCAGTAAAGAAAACTGGAATTGGGAAACACTTGAAAATAGTTTACCCGAAACAATCTGGCTTCGGCTTTACCCTTCCTGCTCCTTCCGAGGAAATACCGCCCCTAAAACGCCAAAAAGGAGAGGTATCTTCCTCGTCGAATGGAACAACGGATTCAAGCAATAACTATTCAGGAGAATGGAAATTTTGCAATCCTATTTCACAGGAACAATTGAACGATTTGGTGAGGATCCTGGATCTTCCTAAAAATAAATCCGAGCTGCTTGGATCTTTTTTAAAGGATGCCCGTTTATTGAAGGAAGGTGTCAAAATAACTCATTTCCGGACGCGTCATTTGGTTCACGCATAATTTTATCTGACGAAGGATGACATGTGCGTTTGCCACGACATTTTCGGACTCTTCAAGCAACTTGGTGAAGCGTACGACCCAAAAGATTGGAGGTTATTTGTTGACAGCAGTAAGGAAAGTTTAAAGGCTGTTTTGCTACATAATGGAAACCAAAAGCCGTCTGTTCTTATCGCCCATGCTGTTAATATGAAGGAAACATATCAAACAATGGCTAAGTTGTTTGTAAACATAAAATATAAAGAACACCAGTGGAAGGTCGCGTGTGACTTGAAGGTTGTAGCCATGTTAACGGGATTGCAAGGTGGTTACACAAAACACTGCTGCTTCCTGTGCCTATGGGATAGTAGAGCTAGAGAACAGCATTATTCAACAAAACTCTGGCCAAAACGGGAGGAACATACTTTGGAAAATTACAATGTAAAGAATGCAGCTCTCGTGAAGTTTGAAGACGTTATTTTACCACCATTACACATTAAGCTGGGACTAATGAAAAATTTTGTTAAAGCACTGGATAAGGAAGGTGAATCGACGAGTTACCTAAAAACTGTTTTTCCACGTCTGTCGCTGGCAAAAGTGAAAGAAGGAGTATTTGATGGCCCCCAAATTCGAAAACTACTAAAAGATGATGGATTTGAAAATATTTTATCTACGAATGAAAAAGCAGCTTGGAACTCATTCCGAATGGTAGTAGCAAATTTTCTTGGCAACAGCAAGAGTGATGATTACGTTAATATCGTTCAAGACCTAATTGAGAATTATGGAAAAATTGGAGCCAACATGTCACTAAAAATCCATTTCCTATACTCCCACTTGGACTTTTTTCCGACAAACCTAGGGGACGTTAGTGATGAACACGGAGAGAGATTTCACCAACAATTAAAGGCTATGGAACAACGTTATCAAGGTGTTTGGAATGCAAACATGATGGGCGACTATGTGTGGACTCTCATAAGGGAATCTGATTGGAGTGACAAAGGAAGACAGCCAGAAAACTTAAATTATTTTATGAACAGTAATAAGCAGTAAAAAATAAAAAGTTTGTATATCCTTAGAATTGACTAAAAAGTCTAAAAATTACTATTTGTTGTATGGGTTAGGGAATGAAATTCTATATCTCAGGTATTTCTACTTTGGTTTCATTGAAATATGAATAGGTAGAAGCGACAAACGTCTAATTTTTGTAAAAATAAAGGTCAACATTTGACCTGAACAGGTACCCATACCTCAGATTGGGCACAACGAAAGAAAGATCCAATTTTTGTGGACCTGCACTTGTGAGAATATAAAGGAAACATTTGACCTGAATAGGTATTCTACCTCAGGTCACGAAAAAAGTAACTGTCAACAACATTTAATACCAAAGGAACGCGAACAGGTACCAAATGTACAACCCTTTTTCGTTTGCTTTGTTCCCAATTGGCAGTTGGGCCCGCCGCCTTCAAAAAGGTATTTTTTGTGCATTTTTTCCATATTTTAGGTTTGGTTAACGAATTTTAGCTCCAAAGTCTCTCCATAGATTTTAATGAGCGATACCTTAAACGACGCCAAATTAACGCACGTAAAAAATACCGCACAAAAATCATCATTTTTGCATTTCAATGCTTTATATTTCCCAGACGGTAAGCTGTAATCACAAAGTGTTTGGGCTTAACTTCTAGCTGTTTTAATTATCTTTTTTTTTTCAAAAAAAAATACCAGACTTCAAAAATTCTTCAAAAAAAAGTTCTGCCATAGAAAAAAAACCATAATTCTTTAAAAAATTTTAAATCAGAAAAAGTCGGTTTGGATCCTTGAGGAAAAAAAAGTTCGATTTTGTCGAGTAGTGTAATTATTTATGTGTGGAAACTCAATAAAAAAGTGTACATCATATTGAGGTCCGACTGTACTCGCTAATCAAAAGCAACGGAACGGTCATTGCCTCTATTGTCAATTCTCTTTTATCAAGTACCGCTTATTGGTGGTCTGTTGGCTTCGGTAACGCTATAGTTGCGCCAAATTGTACATAGTGTGGCGGCGTTTGGTTGTGTGCGCTGAGAGCATAATTTTTCTCGTCTCTCTTGCTGTCGCCGCATTAACCCATTAAAGCCGATACATAGTCTTTAGACATTTCTGTTGTCGGTGCTGTTGTAATTAATTGTGGATAATAAACTCTGGCAGTTTCGGCTGTGTGCGTTAGCATCATAATTCTGCAACGCGGTAACGTTGCTATCGCTGTTTTAACCCGCCAATAGAGAGTTTTGGGGAACTTCTTTTTGTGTTTTGGTGTTTGTTTGAAAACAGTTCGTTGAATACAGCGTACTCACCCTCATATCAGCTTTTTTGAACCGTGCGAAAACCTGCGCATTAGCTTTCGACTGTAGTAATTTGAGTAATCGTGTCAAAAATGATTGAAAAAGAGAAGGAATTCGCGGCCAAGGAAGTAGGGTCCAAGCTCAGCCAAAAGTTACTGACCGCAATGCAGAAACACGACAAGGTGATGAACGACATTAGGCGACAGAAAACGGCTTTTGAGGAAAAGACAATTTCGTTTGACCCTCTTTAAATTAAGTGCAGGTTAGATCTGATCGAAAATTATTGCGACAAGTTAATGGTCATTCAGGCAGATGTGGATTCGTTGAATCCCAGCAACGATTTAAGGTCAATGGTCGAGGATGTGTGTATTACTACGAGGGCTATGTATATGTCCGCAGTAAACGTACCTGAGAGTCAGCGAGCACAAAGGAACGATCGCGGCGATCAGCGTCATTCGTCACACCTGCCAAAAAATGAATTTGCCTAAGTTTAGTGGAACATTCCGAATTTAAAAACTTCATAAGCCTGTTTGAGAATTTGGTGCATAGCGACCCATCGTTAACGAACGTGGAAAAGTTTAACCACTTGCTGGCTTGTCTCACTGATGCTGCATTGGGCACAGTGAAGGCGTTCCAAATCTCTGAGACCAATTATGAAAAGGCTCTGGAGAACTTAAAGAATGTTTACGACAATAAGTGTTTAATCTTTTTCGACACCATCTCGCAGTTGTTCGACATTCCCCAAATAACAAGACCCTCTGCTTCATGCCTGAGGTCCCTCATTGACACGGTGTCTGCCCTCTACTCCTCTCTGCAGTCGTTAGGAAGTGAGAAGGACATAAATAGTGCAATGTTGATTCACATAGCAATGTCCAAAATAGATCATACCACAAAATCGCGCTTCGAAGAGCAATTGGATTACGACAAATTGCCATCGTGGTCCGATTGCGCATCCCAGTTGAATCGGCGCTATCAGTATCTGGCAGCTGAAGAGTCAACAAGGAGTAAGGGAAAAGGCAAATCAGAGATAGGCAAAGGACACACGAAGTCTTCCTTTTCCTGTGCAAAGTCAGATCGGCGCACCGAGTCGAAGTGTAGCTATTGTTCAGCGAGCAATCATATCATAAGCAGTTGTCAAGCGTTTAGTGCTCTTCCTGTTCTTCAACGTTTTGATATCACCAAGCAACTTCGCTTGTGTATAAATTGTTTGAAGCCATACAGTTACGAAGTGTAAGACAGCAAAATGTCTAGTGTGCTCCAAGTCCCATAATACGCTGCTTCACCGATACGGGGTAGAGTCACAGCAAAGTACGTCTGGTTCGGCTCCTGTAGAACAGCCCTCAGTTTCTGAAAACCCAACAGCCTACTCGAGTCATGTGGCGAGTACTGACCAAGTGATTCTCGCGACGGCAGTAGTAAAGGTGAAAGATCGGTTTGGACAGTTCCAATATGCTAGGGCACTGCTAGATTCCGGCTCCCAGATAAATTTTATTTCCGAGGATCTCGCACAGCGCCTAAGACTGCACCGTGACGAGTCATGCATTAGTGTCACAACTGTTGGAAAAAGTTCGTCCGTCGTAAAGAACAAGGTTCACATGTCCGTCCAATCTCGTGTCAACGCTCATAATTTTGCAACCGATTTTTGGGTATTACGTTCAATCTCCATATACCAACCCGACCATGTAGTAAATTTCGCCCATTGGAATATTCCAGCAAACCTTGAGCTGGCAGACCCACATTTTTTCAAGCCTGCTAAGGTCGACTTTCTGCTAGGGGCAGAAACCTTCTTCTAATTGATATGTGTGGGCCAAATAAAGCCAAGTTCCGAACATCCATCAATCCAAAAAACGTTGTTGGGCTGGATTGTTTCGGGAAAATATACTGCATCAAAACAGGATGTTGTATGCAATAACGCTGTTGGTAGCGATACGTGTTCTCTCGACTCTCTGGTGGAGCGCTTTTGGGAATTGGAACATATCCCAGAGAAGTCGAAGGCTGTACATACAGCTGAACAGTTGGCTTGCGAAAGCAACTTCAAGCAGACATCACGCAGGCTTGAGTCGGGTCGATTCGAAGTAAAGTTGCCGTTTAAAGTGAATCCCAAGGTCTTGGGTTCCTCTTTCGAGACGGCAAAACGCCGCTTTCTATCCCTGGAACGCAGAATCGCGAGTGATCAGTACCTGCATGACATGTATATGGAGTTTATGAAAGAGTATCTCAACCTTGGTCACATGTCCAGGCTTCCAGGCACTCCTCCAGGACACCATTACTATATTCCGCATCAATGTGTCCTGAGACCTGATAGTAGCACCACCAAGCTCCGCGTAGTGTTTGATGCATCGAGTAAAACTTCAACTTCAATCTCTTTAAACGAGACTGATGGTGGGAGCTACTATTCAGAGGGAGCTTTTTGCAACTCTTGCACGGTTTCGATTAAACCGTTTTGCCCTTACAGCGGTTATCTCCAAGATGTATAGGCAAGTGCAGGTTGCTGAAGAAGATCGAAATTTCCAATTGATTCTTTGGAGGGAGAAAGCAAATATTGACGTGCAAACTTATCGCCTGAATACGGTCACGTATGGGACAGCTTCAGCTCCATTTCTGGCCATACGCTGTCTCGTTGAGCTAACAAAAGTCTATGCTAAGTCCCATCCTGTGGCTTCGAAAGTCATAGCAAATGACTTTTACGTTGATGATATGCTGACAGGAGCAAATAGTCTGGAAGAACTGGGAAGAATTCGGCAGGAAGTGAGTGAGGTCCTGGAAGCGGGGGGTTTCATGTTGGCCAAATGGGCGTCAAATCATCTCCATCTGCTGTCCGATAGTGGCCAGGAAAAGGCTCTTCAGTTTGACCCTTCCGCTTCCATTAAAACACTCGGAATTCGTTGGAATCCGCAAACTGATTTGTTTCACTATCAGCTGGACGACTCCTTTGATTCATTACCCCCTACGAAGCGCAACATATTGTCAGTTGCTTCGCGTTTGTTCGACCCATTAGGGTTACTATGTCCCTTAATTACCAGGGCAAAGATGCTGCAGCATCTTTGGAGGCAAAAGTTGGATTGGGACGAGTCAGTTCCCATGAGTCTGCATACGAGTTGGAACAGGTTCAAGCAGAATTTATTCGACTTGGACAAAATCTCTATACCTCGCTTTATCGGTCTTGCCAATAATTCCACTATCCAAATACACGGATTCGCTGACGCAGCAGGTGATGCGTACGGATGTTGTATATACGTTCGTACCAAGGACGATAAAAATGTTTTATCCCGACTTCGAATTGTGTGCAGCGCTTCTTCTATCCACGCTATGGTCTCAAGTTCGACTGCTGCTAGACAAGTTTGTAATTGAAAGCGTGAACTTTTGGTCGGACTCCCAGGTCACCTTGTATTGGCTGGAAAGGGACCCAGCCACCCTAGCAACGTTTGTGGCCAATAGGGTTGCTGAAATCCAGGAGTTGTCCAGTGGTGTGATTTGGCGTCACGTTCCCACCGATCAAAACCCAGCAGACTTAGTGTCCCGTGGAACAGATGTAGATGGTGTAATGTGCTCATTGTGGACTAATGGGCCGCATTTTCGTCTTAATGGTCCTGAGAATTGGCCGCTTCTTCATCAGGTTGAGTTGTCGCCAGAAATGGAAAAGTCAGAAGACAAGAAAAGTGTGGCAGCACATTCTGTGGCAAAGGGTCAGACTAATGAGGTCATCGAGCTGATTGGAAGATGCTCGTCGTTTCAGAAGTTGCTTCGGATCATGGCGTATGTGAATCGGTTCATTCAAGAAGGTAATCGCAGTCGAGATGTGGTTGTGTCAGCTAAGGAGCTGAAGGTCTCATTTCTTAGGCTGGTACAGGTAGTCCAAAGATGTGAGCTTGGATCAGAATTCCTCAAACTGGATAGGTCAGAAATTTTGTCTCCACATCTTCAACGACTCAGCACGTAAATACACACGAGCGAAATCGGCGGAGTCACCTTCCGACTGATTCGTGTTGGGGGAAGGTTGCTGCACGCAGAAATTCCATACGATGCGAAGTTTCCTCTACTGCTGTCGCAAAAGTCGCAGTTCGTGACACTGTTTCTATGCCATTTGCATCGTGCTCATTATCATGCAGGTGCAAAAGTAATGGTTTCCCTTCTAAGGCAGCAGTGGTCTACCGAAGGGCCGAACCTCGAGGCAGGATGCCTAGTGCTCGTCCACGAGGACAACACACCGCCTCAGAAGTGGACCACAGGGCGAGTGGTGGCAACGACGGCAGGAGAAGATGGGAGAGTGCGCGTGGCAGAGGTGCGAACTTCCGCAGGCGTTATTAAACGCGCTATCCAAAAACTGGCAAAATTGCCAATGGCCAATGGAAGCGCCGGAGGCCTTCAACGGGGCCGGAATGTTGGAGCAGCAGCAGCAAAATAGCATAGCATAGCATAGTATAGCATAGAATAGCATAGTATCCTAGGCCCACAACAGGGAACACGCATCCCAAACAAACCACGAGGATCTCGCACACGAGACAAACACACTTGAACCCGGCGCTTGACACAGGAAGCCCAGATCGAAGAAAGCAATCACGCACAGAATCCGCAATGGAAGAATTGAACACACGGACACCCTCAAAGCCGACCACCAGCATCGAAAAGGACAACGGCAGCCACCATCCGACAGCCCAGCTACACGGGAAACAGCCACGCTTACACCACGCTGGTCGGGGCCCATAATTGAACTGATATCCACAGAGCCCGTCAACGCGGGCCCGGAAACCAGGACGATAACCCCACGATACACCGACAGCCGCCCTGTCGTACTCACGGCCGACGCCACCCCGATCCTCGCCAACACACTGGAGTACCTTCCGCGTACCGATATGATTCTTAGCGCCATGCACCGAGACATGCCTAGAGCCATGTCCGAGATCTTCGTCGCCCAAACAAGTCCTTGGTGCGATACCAGAGGCGTCATCGCGACTCACCTGTTCACGTACCAGTCTGGCTGTAGTATAACACGAGTACTACACCCGGCATACCAAAATATCGTACCCACGGCCGACGCCAGTCAGATCTTCGCCAACACATTGGAGTACCTTCCGCGTACCGACTTGACTGCTAGCGCCATGCACCGAGCCATGCCTAGTGCCAGGTCCGAGATCTTCGTCGCCCGAACCAGCTGTTGGTCCGACAAAAGAGGCATCACCGAGACTCACCTGTTCATGCGCCAAACGACCGCCAATACCACCCAAGTATTGCATCAGAGATATGAAACATATCTTCCCACGGCCAACGCCACCCCGATCGTCGCCCACATAAGCGACTACCAACGGAGGATCGAACCGTCCAGCACACTCGAAAAACCCCTCCTTCCGAAAGACCCGAATCAAACCTTTGACCCCGGAGCCACCGAACCCACCGAAGACGACCCAGAACTACCGACGGATCCTTGGCCACCCGACATAGCACCGCAGATTCGAGAATGCCTGGGCAAATAACTACCAAAGAAAACTGCCGAGAAAACCATCGTCATATGGGATAATCGACCCACCAAGCAGACACCAACTACAAAGCACCCAGAACAGCAGAAGAGCCACGATCACAGCAGCAGTAGAAAATATAACGTTACCGACGCCACGCTAAAGTGACGAGATTAACAGCGACGAATCCGGAGACTCGGCACAAGCCAAAGGAAAGGATAACCTGGAAAAAGGCGAACATCAGCACCCTCCAAGCGACGCCACAAATCTCTCCATCACCCACCCGGAAGAAAGGGGGCGGTGTAACGAAAAATGGTTCTAGCCATGTCTCGTCACAAACGGCGGAGTGTAAATGGATCTACGCCGTTCGGGAACAACAATCAAACTGATATACACAGAGCTAACGAACCATGGCTCCAGCCTCGGTTCTCCACAAATAGCGGTGTGTCAGCACCTCCAGGAAATAAAATAGTCTTAAGCAACGCACACAATTAATTAAGAACTCTCGATCAACAGCTCTACACATTTTTGTCCACACAACAATTGAAAACACCCCACCTCTTGGGAAATTTCGCAACCGACGGCCTACATAACAAATATCATTTGCGTTATTTCACAATAAGTCAAGCCAGCATAAAATTATCGACTGTAATGTCCTATTTCAGGCTGAGGTATGCATCAGTCTGTCCAGGGTCCTGAATTACAAGATATTTATAATTCACGAGGACTTTATCGGGAAAACCAGGAACTTTGCCAGAAAACTGAAATAGAAATCACAACACTTTTTGGTTCTTTTAATTTTCAATGGTTTTCTTTATTCTTCCGTATTCTTCCGTATGATTATTCTACCCGGTTATGTTAGGTTTACTTGTACTACGACGCGGATGGTGATTTGACTGACTCTCGCGATGGCTGATTGACTGCCTCCCGATGGCTGGTGGACTGCCCTTTTTATAGATCGGCCGGCCTTCCATGAATGTCTTATAGATATCTTATTTCTACTCCAGACCGTGGGAAGGGTTCTTACATAAATCTCTCTGGCCGAAGTATAGCCTGCGCGTGCAGACGGACTGATCGGTACCAGATGGTTACCAAATCATTACCTGCAGTCAGTGTCCAATATCCAATAATCGATGGTTACCTAAGCACTCGCCTCCCAATGTCCCAGGTAAGGTGATCGGTGTGCACCAGTACCGTGGGAAAGGAATTTCGTTGACGCTTCGGGAATATATATTGTTAGGAATATTTATTTATTTAATATTATTTTAGGTTCTTATTGCGTAAACCCCTTCTGCTGGTCTCCTGTCTTTTGCCGTGTGCTGAGGTTGCATTTTTGCTGGGTGTTGATCGCTTCATCTGGCTGCTTCATCTGTTTGTGACGAACCATGGGATCCATGGTTCGTTACACCCCCCCCTTTCTTCCGGGTGGGTGATGGAGAGATTTGTGGCGTCGCTTGGCGGGTGCTGGGGTTCGCCTTTTTCCGGGTTATCCTGTCCTTTGGCTTGTGCCGAGTCTCCGGATTCGTCGCTGTTAATCTCGTCACTTTAGCGTGGCGTCACTTCCGTGGTAGTGGGGGTTGGTTACATATTCTGAGCCCGCGGGTTTTTTTGGTTCTTGGCTGCGCGTGTGCTGCGTTCTCGTCTTTGGGTTCGTTGGCTTTGGCTGGTCAGCTGCCGATATATGGAAACCAGAGTCGGGGCTAGGGGGATTGCGGGGGGCTGGTGGTAGTATTTGCCTCGTCGGTGGCATCCCTGTCCTCGTGGAATTCCTTCAGGTCGTTGATGTTAGCAACCTTCGCTTTTCGGCTGCCCGGATGCTGTAGTTTTACAATGTTCGGTGATGCAAAACCTTTGACTCGGTATGGTCCATCGTATTTCGGTGCCAGCTTAGCGGCGAATCCGTCGGCCGCGTTGGAGAGGTGGTGTTGTCGTAGAAGTACTAGGGATCCAATAGTGGGGCGCCATTGCCGGCGGCGGAGGTTGTAATGCCTTCCTTGTTCTTGGCTTGCCCTCTGGATGTTATTTCTGACAATGGTGAATACTTCGCTGAGTTTGGTTGCCTTGCCGAGAGCGGTCTCTGGGGGGCTTCCGGTGCCGGTCGTGACTTCGTCGTAGAGGGCTCCAGGCAAACGGGGCTCTCTTCCATGCAGTAGGAAAGCTGGGCTGAATCCCGTTGTCTCCGAAACGCTGGAATTTATTGCGAGGGATATTTCCGGTAGTAGCTCATCCCAGCTATTTTGACGATCCCCTACGAATTGGGCAATCATGGTCTTGACCGTCCGATTTGCCCGTTCCGTTGGATTTTCCTGGGGGCAGTAGGGTGCGGTATGTTGCAGTTCTACTCCTGCTGTCTGTAGAAATGACCGAAACGATCGACTTGTGAATTGCGTGCCGTTGTCGCATACGAAGCGTTTGGGTATGCCGAAATGGCTCAGGATTCGTTCTCGGAAAGCCAGTTCCAGGGTAGCGGTGGTGGCCTTTTTGAGTGGTACCAATTCGACCCATTTCGTGAAAGTGTCAAAGAAGACGAGCAGCATCGTGTTTCCTTTCTTTGATCGAGGTAGTGGTCCAACGAAGTCAGCGCATAGTGTAGCGAATGGCTCTTCGGCTTTGCGAGTAAGCATCCGTCCCACCGGCTTGCGCTGTTGAGCTTTGAACTTCTGGCAGCTTACGCAGCCGCGGACATATTTCCTCACGTCTCGGTAGAAACCTGGCCAATAGTACCGTTGGGATATTCGGGTGATGGTTTTCCTGACCCCTAGGTGGCCGGCTGTGGGTTGGTCGTGGCATTCGTGAAGTATTCTGGCTCGTTGATCTTTTGCTACACAGAGTTTCCATGCTATATGGTCGTCGTCGTCGGCGCCATGGCCCAGATGTCGATATAGTTCCCCGTTAGCATAGGTGTAGTCGGGGTATTTCTGAGGCTCGTCTTGGACTTGTTTTATCCGGTGCTGGAGCCAGGGGCAGGCTGTCTTCTCCTCTTCGATCCGTGCGAGTGTTCCTAATGGCTGCCTGGATAGTGCATCTGCGACTACGTTCTGTTTGCCCGCTCGATAATGCACGTCATATTGGTATTGCTGAAGTTCGAGGGCCCATCTCGCCACTCTACCGCATGGGCTGTCAAGCGTATTTAGCCATTTTAGCGCTAGATGATCGGTGATTACATCGAATCGGTACCCTTCCAGGTAACAGCGTAGTTTCCGGATGGCCCAAATGACCGCTAGGCACTCCTTGTCAGTAGCGGAGTAGTTTTCTTCCGCCTGGTTCAGTCGTCGGCTGACATATGCTATGACTCGTTCTTTGCCTTCGATTTCTTGGGTGAGAACTGCGCCAACTCCTAGATTGCTCGCATCTGTTTGCAGCGAGAACTTGACGTTGAAATCGGGGCACGCAAGGACGGGGGCGGTCGTGAGAAGTGTCTTCAGTAGGTCAAAAGCAGCCTGTTGTGCTTCGGACCATACCCATGGTTGGTCCTTCTTGAGTAGGCGAGACATCGGTTGGACGACCGTCGCGAAGTTTGGTACAAATCTTCGGTACCAGGACGCCATCCCGATGCATTGGCGAAGCTCTTTTAGGTTGGTGGGCGGCCGGAGTTCTTTGACGGCAGCAATTTTGTCGGGGTCGGTGTGGATTCCCTCATTGCTGACCATATGGCCGAGATACTTGATTTGGGTTTGAAAGAATGCGCATTTTTCTGCATTTATCCTTAGGTTTGCTTTCCGGAGTCGGGACAAAACCACTTTCAAGTTGCGTAGATGTTCATTGAAATCTCGCCCCACGATGACAATGTCATCTAGGTACGCGAATGCATATGGCTCCATGTCTGTACCAATCACGGTGTCGAGAGCCCGCTGAAATGTTGCCGGTGCCGAGTGCAGACCAAAGGGCATAACCTTCCATTGGTAGAGGCCCCGGCCCGGTACGGTGAAAGCTGTTGCTTCTCTACTTCCGTCGGCCATGGGGATCTGCCAGTATCCGTTTTTCAGGTCGAGGGTGGTGATGAACCGCGCGTTTTGTAACCGTTTCAGAATATAGTTGATCCTCGGCAGCGGGTATGCGTCGGGGATGGAATGCGTGTTGAGTTGCCGGTAGTCCACGCACATGCGCCATTTCCCATTCTTTTTACGGACGAGTACAATTGGGGCACTGTGGGGGCTCCGGGAGGGCTCGATGAGGCCTTTCGAAATCAATTGGTCCACTTGTTCATCAATTATTCGCATCATTGCTGGGTTCTTAGGATAGTACCGCTGTTTTATGGGCCGGTTATCCCTCATGACAATAGTGTGCTTGGCGATGTCCGACGTTCCGTGGAGGCCATCAAATTTTGGTAACTCCTCCTCTAGAAATGCTTGGATCTGTGGCGCTAAATCTGGCGGCCACGGCTCCGAGACTGGTTCAGGCTCATGTTCTGTTGGGTCGGCGGCTTCGGAGTCAGGTGGTTGGCGTGGGTCTTCGGGTAAGAGGGTTGTATCGAAGGCGCTGGGCGGTTCGATCCTCCGTTGGTAGTCGCTTATGTGGGTGCGATGGGTTGGGTCCGTTTTGAACGTGGGCGGTCGACACGACTGTTGGGCGAAGATGGTCGCTTATGACGCCATGTTACCGAGTGCGTTAGGTGTGCTGTGGTCTCGGGCTGGGTGTACGTGGGGCCAGTCTGGTTTCCGGGCGGGGGGGCGCCGGGGGGGGGGGGGGGGGGTCGGTTGTTGTCTTGGTTGGGCTGATTGTCGTCTCGGGTTGCTTTCCCTGGAGGGGTGACATGCTCTGTTGCTGGACTTGGACCTGGGTTCCTGGTGAGCGCCGGGTTCGTGCGTTGTGCTTGCTCGTGGGGGGGTTTTGGGAGTTTTTTTGGGAGAGGGGCCGGGGGGGGGGGCCTAGGACGGGGTTGCGCCGTAGTGACCGTGGGACTCGTTTTCCCGTTTGCTTGATTGTTGTTTCGTGTTGTTGGTTTCGGCTTCCTGTTCGTGGGCCGGCGCTTTGCCTCTGCTGGGGCTGAGCTGGGTGTCGTGTTCTTCGTGGCGATCTGGGTCGTTTTGTTCATTGGGGTAGGTCGTGGTCGCGTGTTCGTTGAGGTTTGTATGGGTGTCATGTTGGCGTGGCTGGGTGCCGAAATTGTTGGGATAGGTTGCGGACGTATGACGGCCGCCGTTGGCTTCAGTTTCTGGTGTCGGGGTTCGTTGCCTTGTACTCTGTTGGTCGGAACGGTGTGGATATGTGGTGTGTGGCACTGATCTCGTAATTGTAGAAGTGTGGTACCGCACTGGATCGTTGTTTCAATGGCGCATAGGAAGTCCATGCCGACGATAACTTGATCCAACATGTTTGGTAGAACCAGGAGGGGTATTTGAACTTCTCTTTGATCCAGTCTGATGTGCGCCAGTAGAATTTTGGTGATCTCTCTGACCGAGCCGTCGGCCAGGCGTATGCGGACGCATGCATCTTGTAGGTTGGTGTTGTTGTCTAGTTGTCGGGCGAGGTTTGCGCTGATAAAGCTTCGGGATGCCCCTGTGTCGACGGTGGCTTCCGTTGCCTTTCCTCCTATGGTTACCATTGCCACTATCCGGTTCTCGTTCATGTGTAGCGGGGTTTTTATTCGTGGGTCGGGGCAGACGTCGTTCCCGGCTGATCCCGTGTCAGTCGAGGACGCGAGTCGTTTCCCGACGTGTTCTGGCGACAGCAATCGATGGTCCGGGTGCCGCGCTTGCCACATTCCCAACAGAACAGGATCGAGGGATTTTGGCATTCATATGCCGCATGCCCTGCTTCACCACACCGGCGACAGGCTGCGCGTGGGTTGGCGATGGGGGTCGTAATCATGCGATGTGCTACCTCGGGCTTTGCCGTACTCACTGGGTTGGATGGCTGTCTTCTTGGTGAGTCTGCCGAGTCCCAATGAGGCTTCCGGAATGGTGTCCGATTGGAATCGTCGCTCCTCTGATCTGTAGTAGGCCGTGCGTATCTGGGCGTGTGTCGGGAAGGTGCGAGAGTGCTCGGGATGGTCCGCTCTTGAATACTCTCAAACTCTGTGGCCAGCAGTGTTAGCTGTGACAAGTCCTGCAGTTCGTGGCGGCGCACGTACATCTGGTAGGCTGGGAGGGCGTTGTCGTAGATCCTGGTTAGCTCCTTGGTTGCGTCGTACCCAGCGTGGTGCATAAGTAGACGTATCTCGATGAGGAAATCTTTGAACAGTTCCCCAGCCAATTGCTTTCGGGCTCGGATCCGGTCTTCCAATTGTTCAAAATACCGTGGTGGCAAGAAGAACGTTAAGAATTCCTGGCGGAAATTTTCCCATGAGGAACTTTGTAGGCGGCTGGTGCGGAACCAGCGACTGGCACGGTCTGTGAGAAGTTCGGCCATGGCCCGCGGCAGATGGTTTGTGTCCACCCCATACGAGAGCGCGCGTTCTTCGAGCAGTTCGATGAATGATAGAGGGTCATCTTGGCCGTCAAACTGGATTCCCCACTTTCGGATGCGTTCCGCCATTGGTGCAGCGTGGTTGTAGTGGTGCCCTTCCATGGGTCGGTCGATCGCTGGCAAGATCCTCGGCACGGGTGCTGAGTGGGTCTCTGTAGTTAGGGGCCTGGGAAACGGGGCAGCAGGAGTGCGGTATTCGGTGGCTGCGGGTACTCGTAGTCCAGTCTTAGGATCCATTTGGAGAGTGTCGGATGGTCCAGGAGTAGTGGGCCGTGGTGACTTGGAACGAGAGCGTGAGGCTGGCTTGGCATAGTGCCTCTCGAACTCTCCTAGGCGGACCCAGGCTTCTTGCGCGAGTGGCCCGGCGACTAGAGTGGCAAATTTCCTTCGGCGTTCATCGACCGTTCCTTCGCTGCCGAATCCGAATTCTTCGGCGAGGACTTCTAGTTCGTCCCGACGGAGTTTGTGGACCCAGCCGGTGCTGACCCCTGGATTGGTAAAGTGTCCCGCAGGGTATACCTCCTCTGGTTGTTCGTCGTCGTGATGTTCCATGTTGATTTCTGTTGATTTTTGGCACTGAGTCACTGTTAAACGGCACTTTTAGGATCGGCACTGCGTATACTTTCGCGTTTGTTTTCTCGCCCGGATTATGTAAGTGCGCGGACTTGTTATCGATTCAATTTCCTTTTTGATGGCAGTGGGTCTTTAATCCACGAAGTCCCTGATTTCGGTTTTCTTGAAGTTTCCACGAAAAATCCTTTAAAGTCCCTGCTCGGGCGCCACTTGTAATGTCCTATTTCAGGCTGAGGTATGCATCAGCCTGTCCAGGGTCCTGAATTACAAGATATTTATAATTCACGAGGACTTTATCGGGAAACCAGGAACTTTGCCAGAAAACTGAAATAGAAATCACAACACTTTTTGGTTCTTTTAATTTTCAATGGTTTTCTTTATTCTTCCGTATTCTTCCGTATGATTATTCTACCCGGTTATGTTAGGTTTACTTGTACTACGACGCGGATGGTGATTTGACTGACTCTCGCGATGGCTGATTGACTGCCTCCCGATGGCTGGTGGACTGCCCTTTTTATAGATCGGCCGGCCTTCCATGAATGTCTTATAGATATCTTATTTCTACTCCAGACCGTGGGAAGGGTTCTTACATAAATCTCTCTGGCCGAAGTATAGCCTGCGCGTGCAGACGGACTGATCGGTACCAGATGGTTACCAAATCATTCCCTGCAGTCAGTGTCCAATATCCAATAATCGATGGTTACCTAAGCACTCGCCTCCCAATGTCCCAGGTAAGGTGATCGGTGTGCACCAGTACCGTGGGAAAGGAATTTCGTTGACGCTTCGGGAATATATATTGTTAGGAATATTTATTTATTTAATATTATTTTAGGTTCTTATTGCGTAAACCCCTTCTGCTGGTCTCCTGTCTTTTGCCGTGTGCTGAGGTTGCATTTTTGCTGGGTGTTGATCGCTTCACCTGGGAGTAGCGTTGGCTGCTTCATCAGTTTGTGACGAACCATGGGATCCATGGTTCGTTACACGACCTACCGGCCCAAATTCACCTATCACCTCCCGCGATGTCGAGGTAGCAAAAACCCAATTATTGTCACCCAATAATCATAAGTTAGCAATACAAATTATTTCCGGGTCTCAGGTGCGATCGCCAGCTGCATAAAAGGACCAAGATCGGCCGAAAGAGGAGGCAGTCCATCAGCCCGAACAGAAGACACTGCACTAGGCAGTACATCAGACCGAAAACAAAAGAGGCCAAGAACGCAAGACACTGCACTAGGCAGTCACAAACGCAAAACACCACACTACGCAGTCCAGAGCCAGAGCAACAACGTAAATGACTAAGTGAATGAAAATTACTGAATAAACCAAGAACAAACAAAACAAAACTCTCGCGTCATCATTTCTCGCTTGCCTATTGCATTTCAAGCCAGCGCGATACCTGAAGTCACCTGCGATCTACAAATTTTCTTGTAGCGGACCCTGGACAGACTGATGCATACCTCAGCCTGAGATAGGACTTCACAATCTTTATGGAAGGAAGTTCACATTAATAACCGATCATAGGCCGCTTGTAACCATTTTCAACCCTGGCAAGCATCTTCCATTGATGACTTCAAACAGGCTACAACGCTGGGCTATCATACTCATTGCCTACAATTTCGATATTCAGTATCGATCCACATCTGCACATGGCAATGCAGATGCCCTTTCACGACTGCCAGTGGGTACAGATCCAGAATTCGACAAAGAAGAGGAAGCTTGCCACACTGTAGAGGAACTGAAACCACCGATTAATTCAGAAACCATACTCAAACACATGGACAACGACAAAACTCTCAAGAAAGTCATGCACTTTGTATCTGTAGGATGGCCAGCTGAAGTTGAAGTAATGAAACCTTATTGCTTTACTTCAATCGTAAGTTTGCTGTAACCATCAACCAGCAATTGCTATGCCTTCATAAAGAAACAAATCGAATAGTAATTCAAACCAGTCTACGTGCCCATATCCTGAAACTTCTACATGAGGAACATTGGGGCATTGTTCGAATGAAGCATTTAGCCAGGCAACCTGTTTGGTGGCCTAACATCGACGAAGACATCAAAAACCTTGCTCAATCATGCAGCATCTGCAAATGTAATATCCCTGCACCACCAAAAGAGTACCATAGTTGGCCTGCAGCAACAACACCTTGGGATCGAATCCATATTGACTTCGCTGGTCCCATGATGCCATGTGGCTAATTTGTGTAGATGCCTTTTCACAGTTTCCACTCGTTATTCAAATATTGTCTACAACGACTCCAAATACGATTTCTGCATTATCCTCCATTTTCGCAATCGAAGGATATCGCAAAACCATGGTCAGCGACAACGGGCCGCAGCTTACGGCTGACTCCTTCAAAGATTTTTGCAAGCTACATGGCATCAAGCACATCACTACAGAACCGTTTCACCCAGCACCCAATGGATTGGCAGAACGATTTGTTCAATCGTTCAAATTCTCTGTCAAAAAAAATCTGCAAGATGGGCTTCCAGTTGGAGCAGCAGTAACGAACTATCTCGCTTCCTATAGGTTCACACCCAACGCACAATGCAAAACTCCTGCTGTGTTAATTCACGGTCGTCCAGTTCGCACAGTTATAAGCCAACTTTTCGAAAAACCCGTTGAGGCAAAGCATCAAGTCTCAAAGTACGTTCCGAACCAGAGGGTCTTCACTTGTAATTTTCGAGGGGAGAAAAGTGGATTGAAGGCATTATCGATTGTCCAATTGGAAAAATGATGTACATTGTTCGTACAACAAATGGCTATGTCAAGCGCCATTTTAATCAGCTGAAACCAAAGTTGTCGGCAAATACTTCCAACGTTAGTTCGGCAAAGTTTTGATATATACCCGAAACCCCACAACCAGATTCTTGTCAACAACCACAGCGCCAAGATGAACTGCTAGTTCATTGCCACCATTGCTGCATCTGGATCCTGATCCTGGTTCCTCCGAACGCTTAGTGGAGCCTATCCAGCAGCCGATACAAATACCTTCACGTCGCCAGTCTTGCATACCAGTTCGTCGAAGCACTCGAACTCGCCAGCAAGTTAATCGTTTCGCACCTAATGATTTCAGGTCATAAACAAAATACTACTAACAGTATCTAATTTAAAGGAGGAGACGTGTTATGTATCGATATTCCTAAAATTACCTAACGCATTATTTGTATTATTATAATCTGGCAACTCTATATAATAAATGGTCAGTCTATATCTAGCACTCAATTGGAGTGTTCTTATTTGGCTCCTCAAATACAACAATAATGATAATAAGGTATTTTTTTTCTATTTTTTATTTACTGTTGGTGAAAATCAAGAAATTCAGCTAAGGTTGATATATTTAGTTAACTTGTTCGCAAACACTTGAGCAGGTTTTTTTAACTGATTAATGACGATATGAATGGTATCAATATATATGCAATAGATTTCACCAGTTATCCGACTCATTCAGCAAAAAAATGTTGTTTAAATTTTCTTGATTACAATTTTTTGTGAAATTCGGTAGCAACCTCTAAAAAATAAAAAAATAAAAACATGTAAACTATTAAATCCAAGGTTACAAAACTAAATGGTGTCCCGTTTGAATTTCGAAAAAAAAAAAAATGTTGTCCCAACCTAATATACCCCTTAACTCTTTTTTGAGTACGGGTATAAAAAGATGGATGGGTTCGAAGCGGAAAAATGGTGTCGTATAGTGTTAGTGTAATTTTGCTTAAGAAATAACAATAGCTACTCTAAAATTTAAGAGTTTTTAATTAAAATATGCATACGAAATTTAACTTAAGTTTGGGAAATAAGAGAAACAAGGAAAAATAAAAATCAATTTGCGTTTAATGTTTAAAGAGAAAGTTTAAAGATAATATATGAGTCATTAGGTAAAAAATTTCATCGAAAGATCACTTCAAATCGTTTAAATATAAATATAAAAACATAAAATAAAAATTAAATATAGACGACAATGCTAAAGAGACGTGCAGTGTAGCTGGCAGGCTCTGGTTTTCGAATTCGCTTTGCGTTTTACTTTTCAGCAAAAAGTTATACTTTTCATTTCAAGGCGCTCTGGAATTTACTCCCTGTATTGCTAAGCGCAAAATTTACTGCTGTTATACCCCCGCGTTTCCAATGATCCTTTTGGGCTTTGAGGTGGCTCAGAGGGGGCCTAGCTGAGGCCACCGGACGGGTCGCAGGTTGCGGATAGCGAACGGCCTACCCTAGTGGGTAGGTCAGCTGCGAATAAGCGGGCATCCCAAAGAGTAGCAACTAAGTTGGCTCTCAGGGAGAGTACCGAAATAAGCAGTCCCGGACAGCCAGCGGGTGTTCGCGACGCAGCAACACTGACGATGCGCTTGTGGTGCCGCCTCTCATTAAGTAGCTCACACACTCCCATCCCTACACAATACCTACCCACATCCCAGCCCCAACACTCACCTCACACCGGGCCGGACCAAGGTGTTACTCGACCCGTGCCAAGAGTCAGCCTGGCTGGGGGCCCGGTATAAAACTAGCCCAGTCGTGAACGGAGAGCTCAGGGACTTGGCAGCCCCCTGTTCTAATTATGCCTTACCCGGGTAACGCAGAGCTCTGCCGGGGTGGACCGTTGCCCTTCTCTGCAGCTCGTGGGAACTATATGGAAAAAAACGAAAATATACACAACAACAAAAACAAAAACGATAGAGGCACTCCCCAAATGCCTGCAGGGAGAAATCCCAAGTGGGAGAAGGCAGCGGCCCAAAGGCCTGGCCCGATCCGCTCAGACGCAGGAAAGACCTGCATGGCGAAGGACGCGGGAATGAATCCGGGTGGGTCCCATCCCAAACCTGGGATGGGTGGGAAGCCAACACCCAAAACGGATACCATGGTAGGGCAGCTAAGCAATATTGCGGCTGCTCAACCTTCCGGTGAAGCGGCGGGTGATGGCTTGCCATCAACTAGCGTCCAAACCAGGAAATACAGCTATGCCGAAAAGAGGAGTGCTGGGCACATACTCCGTCGGCAGAACGCCAGCCAGGAAGTCAGTCCAACAGCAGACTGGCTGAAAAAAGTGGAATGGGCCTCGA
Source organism: Drosophila obscura (assembly GCF_018151105.1). NCBI lineage: Eukaryota > Metazoa > Arthropoda > Insecta > Diptera > Drosophilidae > Drosophila > Drosophila obscura. The sequence goes on along the minus strand of NW_024542848.1, from coordinate 3,319,411 downwards.
CGGTGTTGCCCAACTTCAGTGTGGAGCCACAGAAGGTGGACGCACAACCGAAGAGGCAGCGCTCTCAAGAGACGCCCGGACCTGCCTCGAAGCGCTCCAGGGTGCTACCAAACGTATCCTTCGCGCAGATTGCCAAGGAGAGGACGCTGATAGGCGTTCTCGACAAAGGCAGCGCGGAGGGGAAAATACCCAGAAGCCAATGGAAGTGGGTGGAAGCGGCACTGGCCGACCGCTGCTTCGAGCTTCTCGAGAAGGTCTGCAAAGACATGGGATGGTTCCAGGGGAGCATTAAAGTGGTGGCCTGCGAAGATGAGCGCTCCGTGAAGCTATACAAAGCTGCGGTGGCGCAAATCGGAGAGGTCTACGCTGGAGCTAAGCTCGTCGCTGTGGACTGGAGCGAGGTGCCCAGCAGACCGAGGGCCCGTATATGGGTGCCGGCCACCTTTAAGGAGCCCGAGCGGATCCTCACGATGTTGCAGAGATGCAACCCTACACTGCCAACCTCAGATTGGAAGGTGGTCAAAGTGGAGGCATCAAAGGGCCCCACAAATCAGGCAGTGGTAGTCCTAAACAAGGAATCGCTAGCCCCGATAGAAGCATCCAAGGGAGAGCTCAACTTTGGGTTCAGCTCGGTGACCATGAAGGTCTACAAGTCGGATGCAGCGGCCGAGGCGCGTTCTGTCAACAACCCAGTTGAGCAGGACGTTGCCTCGGAGATCGAGGCACCCGAAGTAGACCCGGAGCCAGAGCCGGCCCTGGAAAGCTACTCCTCGGAGACGGAGCTGATGCTCGATTTTGAGGCGCTGTGTCGGGACGATATCCTCGACGACTCTGACGCCGATATAACAGTGGTGGAGAATGATTCCAACGAAGTCTCTGAGGCTTCTGCAGATAAATCTCCACCACTGTAAAGCAGCCTCAGCTGCCCTAATACTCCGCTTAGCCGCAAGCGGAGGGGACATAGTCCTAATCCAAGAGCCGTGGGTGGTAGGAGGCAGGGTCTGTGGATTAGCGACGAAGGACTACAAGCTGATTGTAGCACAAACTGAAGGTAAAATTAGAACCTGCATACTAGCAAGAAAGCACTTAAACATCTTTCTGCTCCACAATTTTAGCAATGGCGACAACACGGCGGCTAGCCTAGAGCTACAAGGGACACGCCTGAACCTGGTGTCGTCCTACATGGCTCACGAGGAAAGCGATCCTCCCAGTGACCTTGTTCGCAAGATAGCCAGCGACAGCGAGAGGTCGGATACAAGCCTATTAATAGGCTGCGATGCCAACGCTCACCACACCCAATGGGGGAGCTCGGATACAAATGTAAGGGGTGAGTCACTTTTCAGCTTCATCCTAAACTCCAACCTAATTATTGGTAATCGGGGTAATGACCCCACTTTCATCATAAAAAACCGTCAAAAGGTTATTGACCTCACTCTACTGTCGCACAAGCTGTCAGACACAATGAAAAGTTGGAGAGTCCTAGAGGACCACTCCTTCTCCGACCACAGGTTCATCGAGACAATCCTATCGCTCGAAAGCACCACACCCACAAACTATACTAATCCCAGGAAAGCCAACTGGGATACATATAGTGCAAAAATGGAGGAATTACTCCCCCCCCTAGCCCCAAAATGCCCGGACACACAAGACGATCTTAATCGTCTTGTGGACAATTTCACGGAAGCTTGCAATAAGGCCTTCATGGCAGCTTGACCCCCAACCAAACCAAGAGGGAAAAAGAAGCCCCCCTGGTGGTCTAAACATATAGATACCCTCCGGAAAGACTGCAGGACTCTCTTTAACAGAGCCAAAAGCAGCAGCGAGGAAGCGCTCTGGGAAAACTATAAAAGTAAGCCAACCCTATACAAAAAAGAAACAAGGAGAGCAAAAAGGGCCTCTTGGCAAAAATTTTGCTCCGAAATTGAAGACACGACAGAAGCCGCAAGGCTACGCAAGATCCTGTCAAAAACATCCCCCTCGGTGGGATATCTCAAGAGAACGGATGGTACGTGGACAAACTCTAGTGAGGACTCCCTACACATTCTACTCGACACTCATTTTCCTGGGTGTACGACCATCGAGCCGGCAGACACCCCAAGTGAAGGCCCGGAAACCTCGATGGTGCACATCCTCACAAAACGGAATGACAATCTCGGCGGTAGAGAAATCTCTACACGTCAACGAATACTCCTTAATCGCTTTCCTAGACATTGAGGGAGCTTTTAACAACGTCATACCAGGAGCCATCACAGAGGCCCTGACTGACCTGGGAGTGGATCGTCACTTGGTGATGCTCATAGATCAATTGCTCACATGCAGGACAGTGACATCATCAATGGGATCGTCCACTCAGTCTAGGTATGTCAACAGAGGCACCCCGCAAGGTGGTGTCCTGTCTCCCCTTCTATGGAACATAGCAGTCAACAAGATTATGTGTGACCTGGAAGGGGGGGGCTGCAAGGTGGTAGCATACGCGGACGACGTTGCCATTATATTCTCGGGAAAATTCCCTCAAACACTCTGCGATCTAATGACCGCAAAGCTCGCGCGACTCTCAGAATGGACAGAGTCGCGTGGACTGGGAATCAATCCCTCTAAAACGGAACTTGTGTTGTTTACAACCAAATACAAAATCCCGTCCCTCAACCCCCAATACTAAACGGATGCAGGCTCTCCTTCAGCGACAGTGCCAGTTACTTAGGGTTGGTAATTGACAAAAAACTTAGCTGGAACCTGAGCATTAAAGACAGAGTGAAGAGGGCTACGATAGCCCTCTACACTTGCAAGAAGGCCATTGGGCTAAAATGGGGCATGAACCCAAGAATAGTCCAATGGATTTACCTGGCAATAGTCAGACCAATACTACTCTACGGAGTCGCAGTGTGGTGGCCTGCCCTATCGAAGGGGACCATCACTAAACAACTGGGCAAGGTGCAGCGCACTGCAGCCCTATGCATCAGTGGAGCTCTAAGCACAACACCAACGGATGCGCTAAATGCTATCCTATGCCTGCAGAGCCTTGACCTTGCAGGTAAGGAGCAGGCAGAAATGGCAGCAATCCGTCTTAGAGACTCTGACCAATGGGTGTCACAACACACCGGTCATGCGTCCATCCTAAATGGAAACAAAATCGTCCCCACAAAAACGGACTACTGCGTTCCGAGGGAGTGTACAGATACCCCCTTCGAAACAATCATCCCTCACAGAAACATCTGGCTTGAGGGACCACCTGGTCCAAAGGGAGCCATTCGAATCTTTATTGATGGCTCAAAGCTGGACAACAAGGTCGGAGGAGGAATCTACTCCGAACAGCTGAACATAAGACAATACTTCAGGCTCCCGGATCACTGCAGTGTCTTCCAAGCGGAAGTCATAGCGATCAAGGAAGCTTTGAGCTGTCTTCAGGAACTAGCCCCTGCGGCAACTCATATAAATATTTACAGTGACAGCCAAGCTGCGATCAAATCGCTGAATGCGATAACAACAAGCTCAGCTACCGCGGCAAACTGTCGCAAATCTCTTCATGAGATGGCTTATCAGTTCGTCATCAGCCTAATATGGGTCCCGGGCCACCAGGACATTGAAGGCAACTGCATAGCGGACGAGGATAAGGAGGATATTCGTATGCCAATGGCCACCTGCAAGCTCAAAATAAAAGAACATTTTAAGCGATTAATAAATGACAGATGGCAAACCGTGTCACTATGTCGCATAAGCGACACCGATGAGCTTTGCAAACTCAGTAGGAGTAGGTGCAGCTCAGTCATACGCTCCCTTACGGGACACTGGCTAATAGGCATACATGCAAACAGGCTGGGCGCCCCATATAACGACTTCTGTCGAAGCTGTAGAGATGAGGACGAGGAGGAGACTGTGGAACACCTGTTCTGCTCCTGTCCGGCTCTCAGTAGAAGGAGACTGCAATACTTGGGCGCTCCTTTTCTAATTGACATTTCGGACATGTCTACAATCAGTCCCAGACGGATCGCAGGCTTCATAAGGGCATCCGGATGGGATAATGGATAACATAGGGTCTCACGAGGGAGAAGGGAACGTATATGCGGTATCACAACGGGCCGAAACCGGCCTAGGTGTGTCGGGTCTCTGACAATCCCGACAGCCGCTTTAACCTAACCTAACCTACCCCCGCGTTAGTGGCAGCTCATACAAAATGTTATATTTAAGCATAGTATCCAGCACCGCGGAATCGAAAAATTCCTGTCAAACTCCATATAAAAAAACTATGGCAGGAATTTTTCGTTAACGTTTTCCTGGAGTGTGTATCCAGCAACACGAGCGGAATCCACAGATTTATATCGATAGTTGCCTATCGGGACCGTATGTGGACTGAGAGAACAGCTGATACCCAGCTCAGGAATATATGTTCAACAATTATTCCTAAAGTAAATGGTGCAAGATGTAGGCAAAAACTGTCCGCAAAACCAAAAAGAGAGATGAAAATTTTTTTTTTTTTTGTTTTGCAACAATGTATGCCGCCACCAACAGAATCACTTTATCATCAGAGTGAATTTTTTACAAAACACAGCTGATTCATCAACCCTGTTTTATCTATGGCAGGAATTTTCCGTAGTGCTGGAGACAGGCCTTTATCAAAGATTTATCGATAAACAAATCGGGCTGCCACAGCTGTTCGAACACAGACTAACTTTTTCAGATATAATTTTGAGGTTGGTTTAAAAAAATATTTATAAAAAGGGCACAAGCTCAATTGCCCTGCTAGTGGTGTCAAATTCAAGTCAATACAACAATTTAATCCCTAAAAATAGGATTGGTTGGGGTCGTCAAAATAAATATTTTTTGTAAGAATACGTATTTTTTTCTTCAGGTTTGAAAACAAGAAATTGTCACTAAGGACTAAATTAATAGTGTTTGAGCGGAGAGGCGTCTCCAATTTCTTCAATATATTCCTCTGATTTTATTCACTATATATATATATAGTTATATGATCGCGTTTTTTTTTTATCAATTTATGAGGTAAAGAAGTGTATAGAATAAAAAAGACAAAAAAATAGGTGGAAGAGAATATAAATAAAGCCCGAGTTCTTGCGCGTATGCCGCAAGGCTTTGCTTCGCAGGGACGAGGGGTCACCTTAGCCCCCTCCTTCTATGACGTTGCGACTCCGCTCCAGCTCTCATAACTTCCGCATAACCTCTGACGCAAATCCACATACCATTGACCAGTAGTGTTCACTCGGGCCATCCTATTGATCAGATTCTAGGCGTTCAGCGTGTCACCAACATTGCCGCTTCGCAGTTCTGCAAACCTTGAGCGGTTGAAAAGAATGTGCTCAGCGGTTTCTTCGACGACACACGTCGGGCAGTTAGCGTTGCTGTTGTGCCCAAAACGATGGAGATAGCTCCTAAAACAGCCGAGTCCACTTAGTAGCTGGGTTAGCCAAATATTAACTTCCGGTTCCGGTTTACCCACGTAGCGATGTTCTGTATAAGGCGGAATGTCCATGTGCCCTTCGTTGAGGTGGCCCATCGTTCCTGCCATCTGCTTAAGCTCCTTTCCCTCGCTGCCGACTTTATTTGTTTCCGTAGTGTCGGAGATCGGTTCTGTGCTGCTGCGTCGAGTTCTAATGAGATTTCCTTTGCTTCCTCGGCGAGGTCCGCCACTGGGAGCATTCCTGCTATGACCAAGGCCGCGTCATCCGAAATAGTTCGGAAACCGCAGCAGACTCGCAGAGCTCCTTGTCGGTGAGTTGCGTCTAGCCCTCCCCTGTAGGACTTTGTCCTCGCCGCCTCTGCCCAGATTGGTGCTGCGTACATCATGACCGATTTGAGGACCGATTGAAGAAGGAGTCGGCGGCCTTGCTTGGGTCCCCTCATGTTCAGCATCATGCGCGAGACTGCTCTTCCTACGTCGGCTGCCTATTTGCTGACTGCCTGGAGGTGCTCGCGAAATGAGAGGCGAGTATCCAACATTACACCAAGATATCTGATTGCTCTTGCGGATAATATGTCGACTGAGCCAACACGGACGGTCGCTACCTTTTTTGCGTCTGGATATAAGCATCGCCTCCGTCTTTTGCTCAGCCAGTTTAAGGCCCACTGAGTTCAACCACTCCTGGATTGTGGCCACCGCTTGGTTACAGCGGGCCTCCACGTCACCGAGGTGCTTGGCTACTACCACCAATGCGACGTCGTCTGCGAATCCAACTGTGCGGGCGTCTGTTGGTAGTTGGAGCTTAAGGATGGCGTCGTACATAACATTCCACAGGGTTGGTCCCAGTACCGAGCCTTGGGGAACGCCACATGTCACCTGGTACTGCATCGTACCGCTATTGGTGCTGTATAGCAGCGTCCGGCCTCTGAAGTAGTCCTCGATGATGGCTACCAAGTAGTCCGGAATTCCTAAGCGGGTTAGGGCCCTGAGGATGACGTCCCACCTCGCCGAGTTGAAAGCGTTCTTTACGTCGAACTTTGGCAACTTAAACTATGCGGATTGCGTCCGCCGTCGATCTTGTGTTCCTTAAGCCGAACTGCATCGGAGACAGGTCACCTGCCTCTTCGACAGCTTTCTGAAGCTTCCTGCAAATGCATCGCTCCAGAGCTTGGCGCACGTTGTCTATCAGGCAGATGGGCCTGTAGGATGAAGGTTCTTCAGGGGGCTTGTGGGGTTTTGGCAGCAGGACAAGCTTCTGCTGCTTCCATGGCTCTGGGAAGACTCTTTCGCGAAGGACATGTTGAAGACATGCGCGAAAGCCGATGGATGTGCTGTCATTGCCAGCTTCACGGCGGTATCGGGGATACCATCAGGGCCTGGGGCCTTGGCGGTCGGGGTTTCTGCTGCCACCTCCAGAATCGCGCTTGCCGTTATTTCGGTCCATCCGATGTGGCGATACGGTGCGCGCGCCGGGCTGACAGCTGGGGTGACAGTGGGAAAGAGGCATTCGACAATTTTTTCATCCTGGCAGGATCGGCCGCAGTGAAGGTCTTTGCCGCGTTGAGCTTTTTTGCTATGACCTTGTATGCGGGACCCCAGGGGTCATTTTCGGCAGAATCGCAAAGCTCTAGGAAGCACTTCCTCTTGCTTTCTCTGATGGACCTTTTGAGGACTCGGCGTTTCGAGGCGTATTCCTGGGACCTCCTATGGAAGGCTGGCGTTCCCTTCGCGCGTGTTTGGCGTCTCCTAGGACGGATGCATTCGCTGTTATCGATCGGACGAGGTCGACAGCACAGGCTTCTGCTTCTCCCTGGGGCTCTGGTATGATCAGCTCCTCTAGAAAAACCTCAGGCCTGAGGGTTCTGGCGTTAAAGGCCGTCGTTGGCTGGTGGGCTGAGCCTTGCCTGCGGGACTCGATACTGCAGATGATTGCTTTGTGGTCACTAGCGGTGTATGCTGTGCTGAGCGTCCACATTGTACTCTCGAAGAGAGTGCTGCTGCAGAAGGATAAGTCAATGACTGACCCTGTCCCAGCACGAGAGAACGTGTGCTCTGATCCCGTGTTGAGAAGGGTTATCTCCAGTGTGGCAAGGGCTTCTAGGAGGGTGTGACCTCTAGGGTTGGTAAATCTTGACCCCCATTCCTCTGACCAGGCGTTGAAGTCTCCTGCCAGGATGACATTTGGCCGTCCCCTTGCGTCGTCTGCTACTTCGTCGAGTATGGCGCCGAATTCCTGGAGCGACAGTCGTGGTGCAATGTAACAGCTGTATAGCGAGAGCTGGCCGACCTTGGCTCGGACATAGCCATTTCCCTTGCGTACCGACTCAGCTTGAAGCCCCGAGCGCCCGCATGTCCAAATCGCTGCTGTTTTAGTTGTGTCCAGCGTGAATTGGTGGTCACTGGTTCTGCGGTAAGGTTCGCTGAGGAGTGAAACATCCGCTGATTCGTCTCGGACTAGTTGGCAGAGTAGGTTCTGGGCCGTTTCGCAGTGGTTTAGGTTCAGCTGCAGAATCCTTGAGGCAGCAGTAGCTGCGGTCGACGTCGCTCTTTTACCTGGCTGCGATGTGCCCAAACTCTAGGCATTTGTAGCAACGCTTCTGTCCTGATCGCTCTACGATCCGGCATCTTGTCCACCCAATCTTGAGTTTTCCAGCCTCTATAAACCGCTTTGCCAGCGGGTCCGCAAGCCCGACAATAGCAACCTGGGAACCTCCATATCCCGGCCGTAGGGCCCTAATGCAAGCTGTTGTCCACCTGAGCAGACAATGCCATGGCGACCTCCTCTTTGGTGGCAAGGTCGTCGATGTCGCGGATCTCGATGTACGTCTCGCTTACCAGCGCCCTGACACCTACCAGCGTACCAAGCACTTGACCTATCTCCTCCTTCAGTTGGTTAGTATTCTCCTTCTGCACGCCGTTTAGTTCAAGCAGGAGGTCTCCTTTTGCTGTGCGTCTGACTCTGTCAACATTTTTGCCTACATCCTTCAGCTTCCCGTCGTCTCTCCTCGTCACCATCCTCAGGATGTCGGAGTAGGAGAGGTCTCCTTTTGTGGCAATTATGATTGCGTCATGCCTTTGTCGCCTGGATGGGTGGGTCGTTGTCGCTTTGGGTCTCCTTTCTGGACCTTCAGGGGCGTTTAATGGTCGGCGTCTGGGCTTGTGGGTCGCGGTGGACCAAGCCTCTGCCTGCGGGGCTTCCGTGTTTGTGACGATGACTCCGTCAGCCTGTATGGGATCGGGGATCCATCGTCTCCGGTTTGTGGCCTCTATTTTATCCTCCTGAAATCTCACGCAGATGTCTGAGTGTAACTCCTTCAGGTTGGATAGAGAGTCTTTTAGCTGGTTACCGTGGCGGGTAGCCGGCCTCTTCTCGAGCGTTACGTATACTAATCCGTCTATGATCTCGCCCATTTCGGTCAACAGCGCTTGGAGACTTTTGGTGACCTTCTTCCTCTTGGTCTCTTTCTCTAAGCTGGCTGGGCTACTTAGCTCTCTGCCTCTTTTCGGCGTATCGCCATCCATCATCGGGGCACTCGGGGGCGCAACTCCAGAGGGAGACCTCGCGATCTTAGCTCTTTGAGCGAACGCCTGGAGCTCATCCGAGTCAGCCAGCTGGGCTAGGTTCGACCCTCCCAGCATCGTATCTTTTGAGAAGAAGTGGCTTATGGGATCCCACGGCGAACAGAGGTTTCCCTGCGGCGATCCCCGGTGGGAGTTATACCGCTAGGATTCGGTAGCCAGGTAGATAGCCGGTCTTTCTGATTTGCTTGTGGACAGAAATTTGAATTTAACTAATTAATTCGAAACTTCTTATCGATCGGTAATCGATCGCTATCAAAAGCTCCCTGCTTTGGGACCTAGAAACCCTTTGCAACACTTCCGTTGATCACCTGACTCGTGGCCTTCACTGTCCAGCCCTGGTACAACAGTCGATCAGCTGTGCTGCCTCGAGTGGAAAACAAGAAAGTACTTGCCGGAGGAAAATAGAAAAATAAAAACGGCGGGTGCCGCAAGGCGCTGAGTGGAAAAAGCCTGAGCGCACTCAGGGTGGTCCCCTGCCTCCCCTTGCCCTTTGGATGTCCGAGGAGCAGTCTGGATCTGGGGCCGTTGCCTGTGTGTGACCTTGCAATCCCGGGTGAGCTTGCAGTGTTTAGGTACGCCTGCGCTAATTTGTGCACTAATTTGTCGACTCCGGTGTATGTGAACGGCCTGGAGAATGTGACTCTTGAGGCAGGAAGGTCGCCCATTAGTTGGGTTTGGAGTTGCTTACGATGGAGGACGCAAACCTTACAGGAGTGGATCACTGCCCTCACTACGTGACGTAGTCGAGGGATCCAGTATGTGGCCCGGATAAGGCGGATGACCAGCTGATTCCCACCATGTATGGATATGTAATTGGTCAATCGAACCAGCAGGCGAACCAGGAGACATGCGGGTGGCAACAGGATTGGATACCGTTCGTTGTAGGACATGGACGCCGAGGCTTGGACTCGGCCACATACCCGCATGACTCCGTTCTGGTCAATGAACGGATTAAGATTCTGATAGAACTCGCAGTAGGGAGTGGCTGCTTGTTTACCAGGTACCGATGCTCCCCCGCATAATGGAAGCGTTGGGTTGTTAGGGTGACAGCTTGTAGAGCGGCAGCGACCTCTTTTCCGTTCAGCTTCTCGGAGACATGGGTTGTCTGCCCTTTAACTTGCTGGGTGAACCGCCTATCGTAGGCGATCACGCGCAGAGCGCGCCCGAGTTCGGAGAAAGTTCCGAGTTCTCCAGGTCAGTCTCAAGGACTGAGTCCCGTGAACATGGCCACTCCGATTGCGGACCACGAAACCAAGCAGGGCCATGCCACCACATGTCACTTCCAACCAGCTCAGTGGGTCCTAGCCCTCGACTGGTCAGGTCAGCTGGATTGTCCTCGGATCGGACGTGGCTCCATCGCTCGCTGGGCCAACATCGAGTAATTTTGGCTACTCGATTGCCAACGAAAGTGGTTCAATCGCATGCAGGTCTGTTCAGCCAGGCCAACACAACCGTGGAATCGGTCCAGAAGGATACTTGGCTGGTGTCCAGTGGCAGTTGAGGAAGGATGGCCTCGGAAAGCTCTGTCAGAAGGACAGCTCCGCACAGTTCGAGTCGAGGCAAGAAAACCGTTTTCACGGGGGCCACGCGGGTTTTAGCTGTGAGAAGGGCACAGACAATGCCATGCGGTCGCTCAACTCGGATGTAAATCGCTGCCCCATAGGCACGTTGTGATGCGTAGCAGAAGCCATGAATCTGCACCTTGGCCATTGGACAAACATGCAACCACCGCGGAATGCGGATATCCTGGATGGCCGGAAAACTCTTCAGGAACGTCTCCCAGGTTTGAGATAGATCGCTAGGGAGGACGTCATCCCACCCTAACTCTCTTAGCCAAATTTCCTGCATGAACATTTTGTCTTGGATAACAAAGGGGGCAAGCCATCCCGCTGGATCGAACAGCTGCGCAATCTGCGATAGCACATTGCGCTTCGTACAGGACTCCCGCTGAAGTACTTCGGGAGGAGCAAAGAAGAATTCATCAGCACTGTCTTAGCGAAGTAGGTGGTCGACCGGAATGTCGCGCAGTACGCCCTTATGGTTTGATGTTCATTTTCGGAGTGGAAACCCTGCGGAGTTGAGTGCTTTGCGTAATTGCGTAATAATGCCTGCGACTGAGTGTGAGCACCAGCCAGCACGTCGTCCACGTACATGTAGCTCTCACATCTTGTGCGAGCTGCTTAATGACGCGAAGGGCGAGGTACGGTGCGCAATTGACTCATAGCTCATAGTCACACACGTCCCCGTTACGGTCGCGAAAAAGTATTCGCTGATGGGGCGTGTGTTGGGAAGACACTTGGATCTGGCGATATATCTAGCTGATGTCGGCATTGAAGACATAGCGGAAGACTCGCCACCTCAGGATTTGCATGGTCAAGTCAGACTGAAGGACTGGCCCCGAATGCAATGTGTCGTTGAGGCTTTTCCCGTTGGAGGACGGGCTGGAGGCGTTAAAGACCACGCGCAGCTTGGTTGTGGTGCTGTTGGGTTTAAACACTGCGTGATGTGGAAGGTAGTAATGGCCGGAGTCATGACTGGGTGTAACCGCTGTCATGTAGCCTAGCTCTAAATATTCCTGGATAACGGCGTCGTACTGCTCTTTAAGCGGCAAATTCCGCTGCAGACGCTGCTCTTTCAGAAGGAACTGGGCCTGTGCCGCGCATCTGGAGTGTCTTAGATCGACATTTTCTGGACATTTGAAAGGGAGAGTAACAATGTATCTCCCATCGGGGGCTCGTTTAGTGGTCTGGAGGAAGTTTTCCTCGCACACAGAATCTGACTTCCTCGTCGGTCTCTCCGGAAGGTCCTCCACCTCCCAAAATTTGGTGAGAAGCTTCTCGAGTCGGACATCCGAATCTAACGAGAGCTTCGTGGTGAAGGCGGAAACCGTCCGAGTCGAGTCAGCTGATACCGGACCAGATAGGACCCAACCGAAGATGGTCTCTTGTCCCAGCAGCGAGCCACAAATGTCAGACCGGAAGCCGCTCAACAGGATAGAAGAAAGGATGTCAGCGACTAGAAGCAAATCAATCTGCGATCTTCGGTGAAAGGAGGGGTCTGCCAACAGGAGGTTTGGAAGCTTGTCCAAGAAGTGCTGCGGTATCGGATATGAGGGAAGGTTACCTGCTAATTAAGGCAGAACATATGCCATGGTCTCGATCTTCAGGCCAGCCCTGGAGGCAGCTCCGATCAGGAAGTGACAACGCCTTTGCGCCTTAGCCGCTACGGTTTGGCTTAAACACGCGACTTGAGCCTGGATGGCTTCGAACGGTGGCTTAATAATGTTAAACAGAAGTTCAGTGATGAACATCGCCTCGGAGCCTGAGTCAATCAGAGCGCGGGCTCGGAAATTGGTCCCCAGGTGGCAAATATTAATGAGTGCCGTGCCCAGAAGAACGGTACTTGTGCTGGAGGCGAAATAGCTCTGTACGTTGGGCTGAGATTCGGTCGAGCGGGGGGTTTGGGCGGATGTCGAAGCCGCCATGCTGGACGAAAGAGCGGCACGATGCAGAAGCGTGTGATGCCTGGCCCCACAAGTGAAACAATTGTGGCTGCTGGAGCAGTCGCGAAGCAGATGACCCCTTGCGAAGCAATTTAGGCACAGCTGCTTTTTCTTAATGCAGCTGGAACGTGCAACAGCGGTCATGTTGAGAAAGCGGGGACAAACTCGAATCGGGTGATTCTCTTTGGAACAGAGGTTACACGTTCGCTTCTTCGGACTCACTTGGGTATTGAAAGAGTAAACCTTGTTTGGCGTCGGACTGCCTTGCGAACGGAATGGATTGGAGTAGTTTCGAGAGGTGGGTGGACTTTGGACGCCTTTGGAGGGTGGCGGATTCGTAGCCCCTCGTGAGGTGGAAGGGTCGCTCTCAATAGCCTCGAGCGTCAGATAGCGCTGAGTGAGGAAGGAGTCGATTTCCTTCCAGGGCAGCACCTCCTTTTTGTCCGTTACGGAAGCTTCCTACAACGCCCGGCTCAACTTCGGCACTTTGGAAGCGCAGCTTCCCCAGCTGTCCGTGCAGACGTTGGAGACCGCTAGCGCATTCAGGACTCCTTGCATCGTACTTTGAAGATCCTTCAAGGCACGACTGCACTCGGAAATCACGCGGGGCAAAAAGAGGAGGATGTTAATTTGGTTGGTCACCACAAACCTATTGTTCTCATATCGGCTACGGAGAGCCAACCATGCGGACTCGAAACTGTCATTAGTGAGGGGGGATTTTTCTACGATGGCCTTTGGATCGCCCTGGGTTTTCTCGGTGAGGTAGTACAATTTCTCTACCGGAGATAATTTTGGATTATTAATCACTGTGAACAGATCCCGGAATGTGGGCCAGCGGACGTAGTCCCCTGAGAAAACTTCAATATTGACGGGAGGCAGTCGACAGCCGCCCTGTTGGACTGGCTGTGAAGGAGGAAGGACTGTGGATGTGGCCAGTTGAGTATTGAGGTCACTGAGGCACTGCTCAAATAGAGCAGAGAGAGCTGATGGGGCTGCTGACGAAGGAGCCTTTCGGATCTTGTTTGGTCACACTGGAACCTTAAGAGTGACAGGAGACGGAAATAGAAACGATTTGGTCCTTGCCGCAGGGCTGCTACTGGCTGCTCTCGGAGTGAGGGGTGCCTTGATTTTCTGAGTCGGCGTAGTCCTTGTGGCCTGTTAGCATAATATAAAATTACCCACACAAGAAAAAAAACGTTTTTCGGCAGTCTGTGAGGGACAGGAGACTGGTCTGAGTCGAATTGACCCGAACAAACCGTCAGGAAACAAAAATCCTTTCGGGAATATAACCCAGTTACGGACGGCTGGCAGAGAAAAAGGCCTCGAGCTAGCAGAAATGCAATAATCAGATCGACTCGGATTGTTTGAGATCACCTGTAGGTGAGAAGTCCCAAACAATGAGTGACCTTATATTGAGCCGAGCTGAGGAGAGGAACGGTCACACTGGTGAAGGCAATATTTTGGGAAATATTGTTAGTTAATTAATCCATTAATAACACTGGTCAACACGATTTTTCCTCAAGGAACAAAACCAACTTTTTATTAAAGATTTGGGGCTTAGAAATGGTTTGATGATAATTTTTTTTTTTCTATGGCATAACTTTATTTTGAAAAATTTTTGAAAACTGGTATTTTTTTTAAGCTTTTTTCAGAGGTAGCGATAGTTTTTTTCACATAACTTTAGTATCTTACGTTTGGTTGTAAAGAACTTTGCTATTTTGAAAAGGTAATTAAAACAGCCCAAATACTTTGTGATTTTTGATTTTTGGTGTATAGGTGCGTTAATTTGTCGTCGTTTAAGGTATCGCTCATTAAAATCTATGGAGAGACTTTGGAGCTAAAATTCGTTAACCAAACCTAAAATATGGAAAAAATGAACAAAAAATACCTTTTGGAAGGTTGCGAGCCCAACTGCCCATTGGGAACAAAGGAACGCGATCAGGTACCAAATGTACAACCCTTGTTCGTTTGCTTTGTTCCCAATTGGCAGTTGGGCCCGCCGCCTTCAAAAAGGTATTTTTTGTTCATTTTTTCCATTTTTTAGGTTTACCTTTTCAAAATAGCAAAGTTCTTAACAACCAGATGAAAAATACTAGAGTTAAGCCAAGTAATCAGACGCGCTAAATTTTCCGTCGACCGAAATCAGGGATGATATTCGTATGAAACCGATAAGAAATCATCCCTGTTTTTCGGTCGACCGAAAATTTCGTAGCAGGCGTTTCGCAGATCGGTACTCAGTTCCGAGAAAAAGCCATTCGATACATACTAGAAAAGCAACCGATGGTATTTTCCCATCTCGATCGGAACATTGAAAATTTTCAATTTCCGTCGTCTAATGACATGACACAAAAACACACACACATTAAATATGGAAGGAAACAAGTGCAAGCCAGCTAAAAAGTGCAATAATGAAGATAAATTAAATTTAATTAGGGAGTCGAATGAATACCGATTGTATGGATATTATTATTTATTAATTTTATACCCGGTACTCATTTTAATCTTTAAAAAGGAGATTAAAACCATGCTGATTGCATATCTTTCCTGCAGGATCGGATTTATTCAATAGTGCCGTGTGCATTATCGCCCTCCAGCTCCACAGCGCCCACAAATAAGACATTTCTGCTTACTTTAGCAAAACATTTGAAATTTAAACAGATTTCTGTTTGTAAACAAACACCAAACAGTGTAACCGTAGAGCATACATTTTGCCAATTTAGGTCACACTAGGAACCGAGCGGAATATATAGCACTTTCGGTCGACTGAAAATTTAGCGCGTCTGAGTACTAGGCCTTATGTGAAAAAAACAAGCGCTACCTCTGAAAAAAGCTTAAAAAAATACCAGACTTCAAAAATTCTTCAAAAAAAAGTTCTGCCATAGAAAAAAAACCATAATTCTTTAAACAATTTTAAAGCCCCATATCTCTCAGAAAAAGTCGGTTTGGATCCTTGAGGAAAAAAAAAGTTCGGTTTTGTCAAATAGTGTAACCAAATCAATTAATTAAATTAATTAATTAATTCATCAATGCAATCCTCAATCCAACCGATCAATCAATCAATGTGATGAATATGTATCTGTCCTATTCGGGTAGTGATGCCGATTGATGATGCCAGTTCTTGGATTGGGCTATCTCTAATGCCCGGAACAAAAAACAACAACAAAAGACCGAAACACCAATTTGCCAATTGGCAGTGAAAATTGTCAAATAATTACTATAAGTGCGACGTGCCTTGGTCGCGAGTCATTTATTTGGAAAGTGGAAAATGTTGGAGTTGGAGTAGCGATCGAGAAAAGTGGCTGGAGTGCACGAATTGCACGAAATCGCGAATTTTATATTAAATATGGGCATATCCGCCGAATGGTCAACCAGGACCGAAAAATAAAATGTTCATAATCATCGTATTTTTTTGTGTATTCTTATAAAGAAATGTCAAAATTTTCATAATGCCATGGTTTTATGGCATATCTCAGTGGTTTTCATGAGAAAATTTGCCTGAAAACTTGAAAAATGTGATTTCTTCACTTTTAGCTTTTTTTAAAGGCATTTTTATATTTAATTATTTTGCATGCAAAACATATGATATGTTTGCACTCTTTCTACCAAATCTCTCTATTGCAATCTGTTAAGAAGAGAAAAATGCAAAGAGACCAAAAAAATCTTCAGTTAACGATTAATTTTTATTTTGCTTCTTATCTATGTTCTAATCGTACGTTCGCGACCGAAAACATCATTTTATTGTAATTGCTTTGCATTGAATGCAAGCAGGTGGCTTAAACTGTATGTGTAAAGTAAGTTTTGTGTAACTATTTTAAATATAAAAAAACTTTGGGGTTATTATTAACCAAACTTTTTATTTTGATTTTCGAAGTAGCGTACGTTCGCGACCATAAGTATTTTTTTTATTTGTTACTTTTACTTTTAATTGTTTAACACGCATATAAATATTCGTAGATGGCTAAAACAAGTGAAAAACAGACCCGATATCTCAATAAAATTAAAAGCGATCCACAAAAGTAAAATGAATTGCTCGAAAAAGCAGCTAATTTTTTTCATTTTAAATAAAATTTTCTCTTCTTACTATAAATGTTATTACGTACATAAAATGGAGTAATTAGTTGGTTTTAAGGGAAATATGAACTGATTCAAGGGAAAACGTAAGGTGAAAAAATTTAAAATACATATGGAAAAATCGTACGTTCGCGACCGGTACTTAATTTAATTTTTTTAAAACCAATGAAGATAATTTTATGTGAATATACTTTATAGAAAGCTACATTAATCCTCTTTTAAAGTCAATTTATCGTTAAAGAATATTCCGTTCCAATTCGCAGATAATTGCATTTTTCTATATTAAGTCAAAGTCGACTTCTATTTTTCATACGTTCGCGACCGCATGTTTTTTTAAATTATTTTAAAAACTAAAACTCGATGAACCCCATCATTTGCACTAAGCATAGAGCTAACAAAATGCTATTGAAACGCAGAAAAAAAGTCTTGGAAAGTTTTTGTTTTCTATCTTTTTTGTGCATTAAAAGCGTGCGAACGTACGTTCGCGACCCGCGGATATGCCCATATGGCACTTGCGCGGAGTATGTATCAGAGAACTGCAAAAATCACATATTTCTTGATTTACTCATGAGCTAAAGTTTTTGCTCACATGCAATCGTTCAAAAATACTCAGCGTTGAATAAACTCAACTTGCGCTGTCAGACGCTTCGTTCGGATCACTTTCTTGCTTAGGGTGTTTCTTTGTGTACTCATATATAATCACTCAAAAATACTCAGTGTTGAATAAACTCAGCTTGTGCTGGCAATCGCCTCGTTCGCGTCAATTCTTACTCACTCACACAAATCTCAGCTTCGTGTACAATACAATCATATCCAACACGTATGTGAAAACGTTTACACGCATACATGCAAAGTCGACGCAGACGGATTTGGCCCGAAGAGCCGAGCGGTGAAAATTTCCAGCCGACGAGGTCTTCGGGCTCCTCTCGCAAAAAATTCGTTTGGAATGTCTTGTTTTCAGTTGGGAAACTCAGTTCATTCACACTCACACAAATCTCAGCTTCGTGTACAATACAATCATATCCAACATGTTTGTGAAAAGGCTTACATGCATACATGCAAAATCGCATACGAGCATTGCGTTTTCTAATCAATCCAATAATCCAGACACTCAATTTTGTTTCCCTTATTTGCTACAAAAATCCTTACTACATGGAAAACACATGCCGATGAAATAGAAAAATATTGTAAAGAAAATGTGAAAATAACCGATGAATTTGATGTTTTAAAATGGTGGAAAATTAATGAACAAGTATATCCAAATCTCTCAAAATTGGCCCTTAAGGTTCATTCAATCCCAGCAAGTAGTGCAGCAGCAGAACGAGAATTTTCCTTAGCTGGGAATATAATAACGGAGAAAAGAAACCGTCTTGGCCCAAAATCCATAGATAGCCTTATATTCCTGTACTCTTACTATACAAATTTTAAACTTTAACTGCTTAAATCAAAAGATAATTATAAAAAATTGTTCCTTATTTTACTTCTAAGAAAATATAAAAATAAATATTTCGTTACTCATTTCATTTGATTTATATTTTGCATTTCTTTTTCCACCACTGTCAGCAGCAATAGAATAACATTATTTCGTCGTTTTACGCATACAAAAGCAATTAGACACATTGTGCATGTATGTGTGCCGACCGTTCCTTCACTTGAATAAAATCATACGAGCTGAGTTTACTCATTTGCGTCTTTGCTTATAATCGTATTGGCTCATTGCTGAGCCGAAGTAACAGACACCCGAAACACCCGAAAAACGAACGAGCATGAATAAACTCAGCCAGAATAAAAGAAGGCAAAGCTTGAGTGATTTAAAATCATCTGGAAATATGTGCGCATGCAAGTGTGTATCCGTCAACGCCGAGTCAGTTTAATCGGGTGATTTTTTTGTGTAAGCTTATTTGCAATCACCAAATGCCGTTCTCTGGTATGTATGTAGTATGGAGTTTGGTATTTAAATTCGGAATGTGGTATGTTTATGCGGGGTGTAGTATTTGTATGTACATATATAGTTGGCAATATGGAATATTGCGGCCAACTATGGAAATAAATGTATGTATGTACGGAAATAAATGTAGGTATAGGAATAAAACACGTTAAATATAATTGTGGTTGCACTCGGAGTGTGCCAATGTATATTTTTATTGGGGTGGGTCGTGCATGGAATGCACTTGGAGGTACATGGATGTAGGTGTGTGTGTATGTACGCAAGCCGCTCTCATGGGCTGGAATGTGCGTACATACATATGCTCGGAATGCACTTTTAAATTAATTTTTATTTATTTAATTTGTCTGCAAGTCATGGACAGACACAAGGAATTGAAGAACTACCGTATCACTGGTGGTTGGATGTGAACGAACGGAGAACGGCCGGAATCGCCGATAATATGGCGGTGTCAAAAAGGAAGAAGCGACACGGACAACGGATGGCACAGAATGAAGAAATAAGTACATATATAAGAATATATATATGTACCTATATGGCGGAACTCGGACAGAGGAATTAGGGAACACAAACCGCGAATGGAGGCGATTTTTGGCAAAAGAAGTCGTACTTATCTTGGGATCCTCTAGTGGTGAAGGCGATGCCGTGCTCGAATGCTGGATATCTTCTGGTTGGGGAATGCGAAGTAATCCGGCTCGAAGGACCAATGTTTGAGCGGAGAGGCGTCTCGAAGTCCCACAGATGAATTCCCAAAATAAAGACGTGATGTAGGTCCAATTTCTTCAATATATTCCTCTGGTTTTATTCACTATATATATAATTATATGATCGCGTGCAAAGCCAAGCGTTTGCTTGTGGGTGAAGAAGCGAAGTAATTCATCAAAGTTGCGCTTAAGCTGCCGAGGGCTGTCGGCAGCGAGAGCGGGAGCGTGAGCGTGGGCGGGAGCGTAAGCGTGAGCGTGGGTGGGAGCGTAAGCGTGGTGAGTCTGCGCGCGAGAGCGCGTCGCCGGGGGGAAAAATGCTCTTAAGTATGAGGGCGAGAGCGGGGGCGACCGCTTGTGTAGCTGGAACGCTAACAGCGATGTATGGCTGGAATGCCCACAGAGCGGTTGCCCCGCCAGCGCTGACCTCACTCTGAACTCATAGAATAGGAGCAAATTCGTATACCGTTTGTGACGCCCAGCAACAGCGTCACAAAAAACTTTCATTTACATTACATTAAATTACATAAAAGTTTAACATGTAAACATTTACCTAGATATATAAGAGAACAACAACATGAAGAACAATTTAATTAAACATAAAAAAAAAACAGACATCACGACTTTTAAATCCACGTGCCAACAAGGTGACCAGCGATCCTAACATACGGCCACACTCAAAAATTAAAACCCACGCGCCATCAATGTGACCAGCGATCCTAACAAACGGCCACACTCCAACTTTCGAATCCATGCGCCAACAGTGTGCCCAGCCCTCAGAACCAAACGGCCACACTAGCAGCTGATCGTGGCAACGCAAGGCATCAGCACCATTCCTGTCTTGGACTGGTTCTCAGAGCACACGATTCCTCTAGAACAAAACTATCCCTGCTATATACCGTCCATTTGGAATGCATTGATCATTGTGTTAGAGCGTACGATTCCTCTACACTTTAATCTTTGCTGTTTTCTTTCTATTCCTAATCGGAGTTCATTTTCCTCCGTCTTCCCTTCCCACTCGGAGCGCATTTTCCTCCGTCCGCCCTTCCTGTTCGGAGCGCTATATATCCTGCGCAACGCCTACTTCTCCTCGAAGCGCATTTGTCTCCGCCACGCATCGCTCTCTCGGAGCGCATTCCCTCCGCACCCGCGTCGTTTAAGGTATTGTTTGAAAGAGTCGATGGATAAACGGCCAAGCTGCAGCCGTTTAACCAAAACGACTCAGAACTAATTTTACCTGAAAAAAATACCGTACGGTACGTTGCTGGTCCAACTGCCAAAATGGGATTAAAGGAAACAAAAAGAACCTGTAGTTTTGGTTTTATTGATTCCTAGGTATAGACAGTTACTTTAACTTCAATGCTGTGGAGAAAACCAGAGATTCACGGTTCTGAATGTTTCTTTTGTTCAACCAGATATAAGATACTTAAGTTATGTGAAAAAAAAGGCACTACCTCTGAAAAACCATGGAAAAAAAAACAGATTTTAAAAACTCTTCAATAAAGCATAGTATCCAGCACCGCGGAATCTAAAAATTCCTGTCAAACTTCATATAAAAACGAGAAGGAACGTGTGAGTCGTTTCTGGGGACACGACTCTACTTATACCCGTACTCAGTCAGTATATACAGCTTATGATTTTGTAGAATTTTGGAAAAAAAAAAAAAATTTTACATTTTAAATTTTTTTGCTACATCTGCTATCTACATCTACATATACAATGTCTATTATACATCTAACATGTAGACTGTACGTGTTCCATTTAGATTTGACATCTCCTCCGCTAGGGGTTGCTCGCGCACTGAACGCGGCAGACTGTGCGAGCGAGAAGGAAAATGAGTTGCGTTGTCGTTTTCTGGAGGGGGGGGGGGGGGCAGGGGAAGCAACTGAAAATTAATTTCGTCATTCTGGCTATAATTATGATCCGATCTGATTCAGATTCGGCAGTCTGGTAGATATAGGCATTCTCTACTATACTGCGTTTTTAGTTTTATCGTATCTTTAAAATTGTGGCTGCCACAGATTTTCGTCCTCTGTGGGGGCGGAAGGGGGCGGGGCGAAATTTTGAAATACACTTGTAGCAGTGTGATATTACATGAGTCTGGAAACCAAATTTGGTTGCCCTAGCTCTTATAGTCTCTGAGATCCAGGCGTCAAACAAGACGGACAGACGGTCAGACGGTCAGACGGACAGACGGACAGACAGACATGGCTCTATCGACTCGGCTATTGATGCTGATCAAGAATATATATACTTTATGGGGTCGGAAAATTGTCCTTCTCTGCGTTACACACATCCACTTTTACCACAAATCTAATATACCCCTTAACTCTTTTTTGAGTACGGGTATAAAAAAAACTGTGCCAGGAAAATTTCTTTTACGTTTTCCTGGAGTGTGTATTCAGAAACACGAGCGGAATCCACAGATTTATATCGATAGTTGCCTATCGGGACCGTATGTGGACTGAGAGAACAGCTGATACCCAGCTCAGGAATATATGTTCAACAATTATTCCTGAAGTAAATGGTGCAAGATGTAGGCAAAAACTGTCCGCAAAACCAAAAAGAGAGATGAAAATTATTCTTCTTTGGTTTGCAACAATATATGCCGCCACCAACAAAATCACTTTATCATCAGAGTGAATTTTTTTCCTTTTTTAATTTTAGCAGAATTTTACAGCTGGCACTGTTTACAAAACACAGCTGATTCATCAACCCTGTTTAAGCTATGGCAGGAATTTTCCGTAGTGCTGGAGACAGGCCTTTACCAGAGATTTATCGATAAACAAATCGGGCTGCCACAGCTGTTCGAACACAGACTAACTTTTTCAGATATAATTTTGAGGTTGGTTTAAAAAAATATTTATAAAAAGGGCACAAGCTCAATTGCCCTGCTAGTGGTGTCAAATTCAAGTCAATATAACAATTTAATCCCTAAAAATAGGATTGGTTGGGGTCGTCAAAATAAATATTTTTTGTGAGAATACGTATTTTTTTCTTCAGGTTTGAAAACAAGAAATTGTCACTAAGGACTAAATTCATAGAATAGGAGCAAATTCGTATATCCTTTGTGACGCCCAGCAACAGCGTTACAAAAAACTTTCATTTACATTACATTAAATTACATAAAAGTTTAACATGTAAACATTTACCTAGATATATAAGAGAACAACAACATGAAGAACAATTTAATTAAACATAAAAAAAAAACAGACATCACGACTTTTAAATCCACGCGCCAACAAGGTGACCAGCGATCCTAACATACGGCCACACTCAAAAATTAAAACCCACGCGCCATCAATGTGACCAGCGATCCTAACAAACGGCCACACTCCAACTTTCGAATCCACGCGCCAACAGTGTGCCCAGCCCTCATAACCAAACGGCCACACTAGCAGCTGATCGTGGCAACGCAAGGCATCAGCACCATTCCTGTCTTGGACTGGTTCTCAGAGCACACGATTCCTCTAGAACAAAACTATCCCTGCTATATACCGTCCATTTGGAATGCATTGATCATTGTGTTAGAGCGTACGATTCCTCTACACTTTAATCTTTGCTGTTTTCTTTCTATTCCTAATCGGAGTTCATTTTCCTCCGTCTTCCCTTCCCACTCGGAGCGCATTTTCCTCCGTCCGCCCTTCCTGTTCGGAGCGCTATATATCCTGCGCAACGCCTACTTCTCCTCGAAGCGCATTTGTCTCCGCCACGCATCGCTCTCTCGGAGCGCATTTCCTCCGCACCCGCGTCGTTTAAGGTATTGTTTGAACGAGTCGATGGATAAACGGCCAAGCTGCAGCCGTTTAACCAAAACGACTCAGAACTCATTTTGCCTGAAAAATACCGTACGGTATTACAGGAAAAATTGAATGATTTGTTGGGGGTTTGGAAACAGCAGTAAGGAAAGCTTAGAGGCTGTTTTGTTACATAATAGAAACTAAAAGCCTGTTCCCATCGCCCATGCTGTTAATATGAAGGTAACATATGAAACAATGGCTTAATTGTTTGAAAATATAAAATATAAAGAGCACCAGCGGAAGGTCGCGTGTGACTTAAAAGTCGTAGCCATGTTAACGGGATTACAACGTGGTTACACAAAATACTGCTGCTTCCTGTTCCTATGGGATAGTAGAGCTAAAACTGAGCATTACTCAAGAAAACTCTGGCCAAAACGGTAGGAAAATACATTGGAAAATTACAACATACAAAATGCAGCTCTCGTGAAGTTTGAAGACGTTATTTTACCACCATTGCACATTAAGCTGGGACTAATGAAACATTTTGTTTAAGCACTGGATAAGGATGGTTAATCGATGAGTTACCTAAAAACTGTTTTTATACCCGTACTCAAAAAAGAGTTAATGGGTATATTAGATTTGTGGTAAAAGTGGATGTGTGTACCGCAGAGAAGGAAACGTTTCCGACCCCATAAAGTATATATATTCTTGATCAGCATCAATAGCCGAGTCGATAGAGCCATGTCTGTCTGTCCGTCTGTCCGTCTTGTTTGACGCCTGGATCTCAGAGACTATAAGAGCTAGGGCAATTAAATTTGGTTTCCAGACTCATGTGATATCACACTGCTACAAGTGTATTTCAAAATTTCGCCCCGCCCCCTTCCGCTCCCACAAAGGACGAAAATCTGTGGCAGGCACAATTTTAAAGATACGATAAAACTAAAAACGCATTATCGTAGAGAATGCCCATATCTACCAGATTGCCGAATCTGAACTAGATCGGATAATAATTATAGCCAGAATGAAGAAATTAATTTTCTGTTGGTTCCCTCTCCTTCTCCAGCGCTGCTGACGCTACTGATTCTCTTTCTCGCTCGCACACTCTGCCGCGTTAAGTGCGCGAGCAACCCCTATCGGAGGAGATGTAGAATCTAAATGGTACATGTACAATCTACATGTTAGATGTGGAATATACATTGTAGATGTAGATGTAGATAACAGATGTAGCAAAAAAATGTAAAATTTTTTTTAAATTTTTAAATTCTAAAAAATCATAAGCTCAATAATGTATATATTGACTGAGTACGGGTATAAGTAGATTCGCGTCCCCAAAAGCGACTCACACGTTCCACCTCGTTCCATGTCTGTCGCTGGCAGAAGTTATAGAAGGCGTATATCATGGGTCCCAAATTCGAAAACTAAAAGATTCCGACTGGTTACAAGAAAATTTCTGGGTAACAGTGATGATGATGATTACGTTAATATCGTTCAAGACCTAATTGAGAATTATGAAAAAATTGGAGCCAACATGGCACTAAAAATCCATTTCCTCCACTCCCACTTAGACTTTTTACCGACAAACCTAGGGAACGCTAGTGATGAACACCGAGAGAGATTTCATCAACAATTAAAAGCTATGGAACGACGGGATCAAGGTGTTTGGAATGAGAATGTGTTAGTCGACTATGTGTGGACTGTCATAAGGAAATCTGACTCGAATGACAAAGGAAGACAGCCACAAAACTTAAATTATTTTAAGAACAGTAACAAGCAGTAGAAAACCAAATTTATCACATACGTTTAAAAACGTGTAGCAACATAACACCAGATAAAAAACGAAAAACACAACGAAAAAAAAACTCAACATTTAATGCCAAAAGAACACTTCAGGTACCAACAATTCAACCCCTTTTCGTTTGCTTTGTTCTCAATAGGCAGTTGGTTCCGCAACCTTCCAAAAAGTGTTTTTTGTCTATTTTTTCATTTTTTTAGGTTTGGTTAACGAATTATAGCTCCACCGTCTGCATAGATTTTAATGAACAATACCCTAAACGACGCCTAACTTATGCGTTTATCTAAAACTAAAAATGCATGTCAAGAATAATTTTTTTTCGACTTTTCCTGAGTTTTTAAAGTAAAGAAAAAATCCGCAATAAATGATGAAATTTGAATTGTATGTGAAAAAAAGAGGCACTACCTCTGAAAAAACATGGAAAAAAGAACAGATTTTAAAAACTCCTCAATAAAGCATAGTATCCAGCACCGCGGAATCTAAAAATTCCTGTCAAACTTCATATAAAAAAAACTGTGCCAGGAAAATTTCTTTTACGTTTTCCTGGAGTGTGTATTCAGAAACACGAGCGGAATCCACAGATTTATATCGATAGTTGCCTATCGGGACCGTATGTGGACTGAGAGAACAGCTGATACCCAGCTCAGGAATATATGTTCAACAATTATTCCTGAAGTAAATGGTGCAAGATGTAGGCAAAAACTGTTCGCAAAACCAAAAAGAGAGATGAAAATTATTCTTTTTTGTTTTGCAACAATGTATGCCGCCACCAACACAATCACTTTATTATCAGAGTGCATTTTTTTCCTTTTTTAATTTTAGCAGAATTTTACAGCTGGCACTGTTTACAAAACACAGCTGATTCATCAACCCTGTTTTAGCTATGGCAGGAATTTTCCGTAGTGCTGGAGACAGGCCTTTACCAGAGATTTATCGATAAACAAATCGGGCTGCCACAGCTGTTCGAACACAGACTAACTTTTTCAGATATAATTTTGAGGTTGGTTTAAAAAAATATTTATAAAAAGGGCACAAGCTCAATTGCCCTGCTAGTGGTGTCAAATTCAAGTCAATACAACAATTTAATCCCTAAGAATAGGATTGGTTGGGGTCGTCAAAATAAATATTTTTTGTGAGAATACGTATTTTTTTCTTCAGGTTTGAAAACAAGAAATTGTCACTAAGGACTAAATTCATAGAATAGGAGCAAATTCGTATATCCTTTGTGACGCCCAGCAACAGCGTTACAAAAAACTTTCATTTACATTACATTAAATTACATAAAAGTTTAACATGTAAACATTTACCTAGATATATAAGAGAACAACAACATGAAGAACAATTTAATTAAACATAAAAAAAAAAACAGACATCACGACTTTTAAATCCACGTGCCAACAAGGTGACCAGCGATCCTAACATACGGCCACACTCAAAAATTAAAACCCACGCGCCATCAATGTGACCAGCGATCCTAACAAACGGCCACACTCCAACTTTCGAATCCATGCGCCAACAGTGTGCCCAGCCCTCAGAACCAAACGGCCACACTAGCAGCTGATCGTGGCAACGCAAGGCATCAGCACCATTCCTGTCTTGGACTGGTTCTCAGAGCACACGATTCCTCTAGAACAAAACTATCCCTGCTATATACCGTCCATTTTGAATGCATTGATCATTGTGTTAGAGCGTACGATTCCTCTACACTTTAATCTTTGCTGTTTTCTTTCTATTCCTAATCGGAGTTCATTTTCCTCCGTCTTCCCTTCCCACTCGGAGCGCATTTTCCTCCGTCCGCCCTTCCTGTTCGGAGCGCTATATATCCTGCGCAACGCCTACTTCTCCTCGAAGCGCATTTGTCTCCGCCACGCATCGCTCTCTCGGAGCGCATTTCCTCCGCACCCGCGTCGTTTAAGGTATTGTTTGAAAGAGTCGATGGATAAACGGCCAAGCTGCAGCCGTTTAACCAAAACGACTCAGAACTCATTTTGCCTGAAAAATACCGTACGGTATTACAGGAAAAATTGAATGATTTGTTGGGGGTTTGGAAACAGCAGTAAGGAAAGTTTAGAGGCTGTTTTGTTACATAATGGAAACTAAAAGCCTGTTCCCATCGCCCATGCTGTTAATATGAAGGTAACATATGAAACAATGGCTTAATTGTTTGAAAATATAAAATTACATAATGGAAACTAAAAGCCGTCTGTTCCCATCGCCCATGCTGTTAATATGAAGGTAACATATGAAACATTGGCTTAATTGTTTGAAAATATAAAATATAAAGAACACCAGCGGAAGGTCGCGTGTGACTTAAAAGTCGTAGCCATGTTAACGGGATTGCAACGTGGTTACACAAAATACTGCTGCTTCCTGTTCCTATGGGATAGTAGAGCTAAAACTGAGCATTACTCAAGAAAACTCTGGCCAAAACGGTAGGAAAATACATTGGAAAATTACAACATACAAAATGCAGCTCTCGTGAAGTTTGAAGACGTTATTTTACCACCATTGCACATTAAGCTGGGACTAATGAAACATTTTGTTTAAGCACTGGATAAGGATGGTTAATCGATGAGTTACCTAAAAACTGTTTTTATACCCGTACTCAAAAAAGAGTTAATGGGTATATTAGATTTGTGGTAAAAGTGGATGTGTGTACCGCAGAGAAGGAAACGTTTCCGACCCCATAAAGTATATATATTCTTGATCAGCATCAATAGCCGAGTCGATAGAGCCATGTCTGTCTGTCCGTCTGTCCGTCTTGTTTGACGCCTGGATCTCAGAGACTATAAGAGCTAGGGCAATTAAATTTGGTTTCCAGACTCATGTGATATCACACTGCTACAAGTGTATTTCAAAATTTCGCCCCGCCCCCTTCCGCTCCCACAAAGGACGAAAATCTGTGGCAGGCACAATTTTAAAGATACGATAAAACTAAAAACGCATTATCGTAGAGAATGCCCATATCTACCAGATTGCCGAATCTGAACTAGATCGGATAATAATTATAGCCAGAATGAAGAAATTAATTTTCTGTTGGTTCCCTCTCCTTCTCCAGCGCTGCTGACGCTACTGATTCTCTTTCTCGCTCGCACACTCTGCCGCGTTAAGTGCGCGAGCAACCCCTTATCGGAGGAGATGTAGAATCTAAATGGTACATGTACAATCTACATGTTAGATGTGGAATATACATTGTAGATGTAGATGTAGATAACAGATGTAGCAAAAAAATGTAAAATTTTTTTTAAATTTTTAAATTCTAAAAAATCATAAGCTCAATAATGTATATATTGACTGAGTACGGGTATAAGTAGATTCGCGTCCCCAAAAGCGACTCACACGTTCCACCTCGTTCCATGTCTGTCGCTGGTAGAAGTTATAGAAGGCGTATATCATGGGTCCCAAATTCGAAAACTAAAAGATTCCGACTGGTTACAAGAAAATTTCTGGGTAACAGTGATGATGATGATTACGTTAATATCGTTCAAGACCTAATTGAGAATTATGAAAAAATTGGAGCCAACATGGCACTAAAAATCCATTTCCTCCACTCCCACTTAGACTTTTTACCGACAAACCTAGGGAACGCTAGTGATGAACACCGAGAGAGATTTCATCAACAATTAAAAGCTATGGAACGACGGGATCAAGGTGTTTGGAATGAGAATGTGTTAGTCGACTATGTGTGGACTGTCATAAGGAAATCTGACTCGAATGACAAAGGAAGACAGCCACAAAACTTAAATTATTTTAAGAACAGTAACAAGCAGTAGAAAACCAAATTTATCACATACGTTTAAAAACGTGTAGCAACATAACACCAGATAAAAAACGAAAAACACAACGAAAAAAAAACTCAACATTTAATGCCAAAAGAACACTTCAGGTACCAACAATTCAACCCCTTTTCGTTTGCTTTGTTCTCAATAGGCAGTTGGTTCCGCAACCTTCCAAAAAGTGTTTTTTGTCTATTTTTTCATTTTTTTAGGTTTGGTTAACGAATTATAGCTCCACCGTCTGCATAGATTTTAATGAACAATACCCTAAACGACGCCTAACTTATGCGTTTATCTAAAACTAAAAATGCATGTCAAAAATAATTTTTTTTCGACTTTTCCTGAGTTTTTAAAGTAAATTTTCGGAAAAAAATACCGCAATAAATGATGAAATTTGAATTGTACAGCTTAATAACTTCCAGGCGTACAGCTTAATATCTTCCAGGCGTTAAGTTGCAGCTACAAAATATCTGGGTCGGATTTATAGCTGCGTTTGTCAGCTTTTCAGAACTGCAAAGTTCTATGCAACCAGATATAAGATACTTAAGTTATGTGAAAAAAAGAGGCACTACCTCTGAAAAAACATGGAAAAAAAAACAGATTTTAAAAAATCTTCAATAAAGCATAGTATCCAGCACCGCGGAATCTAAAAATTCCTGTCAAACTTCATATAAAAAAAACTGTGCCAGGAAAATTTCTTTTACGTTTTCCTGGAGTGTGTATTCAGAAACACGAGCGGAATCCACAGATTTATATCGATAGTTGCCTATCGGGACCGTATGTGGACTGAGAGAACAGCTGATACCCAGCTCAGGAATATATGTTCAACAATTATTCCTGAAGTAAATGGTGCAAGATGTAGGCAAAAACTGTTCGCAAAACCAAAAAGAGAGATGAAAATTATTCTTTTTTGTTTTGCAACAATGTATGCCGCCACCAACACAATCACTTTATTATCAGAGTGCATTTTTTTCCTTTTTTAATTTTAGCAGAATTTTACAGCTGGCACTGTTTACAAAACACAGCTGATTCATCAACCCTGTTTTAGCTATGGCAGGAATTTTCCGTAGTGCTGGAGACAGGCCTTTACCAGAGATTTATCGATAAACAAATCGGGCTGCCACAGCTGTTCGAACACAGACTAACTTTTTCAGATATAATTTTGAGGTTGGTTTAAAAAAATATTTATAAAAAGGGCACAAGCTCAATTGCCCTGCTAGTGGTGTCAAATTCAAGTCAATACAACAATTTAATCCCTAAGAATAGGATTGGTTGGGGTCGTCAAAATAAATATTTTTTGTGAGAATACGTATTTTTTTCTTCAGGTTTGAAAACAAGAAATTGTCACTAAGGACTAAATTCATAGAATAGGAGCAAATTCGTATATCCTTTGTGACGCCCAGCAACAGCGTTACAAAAAACTTTCATTTACATTACATTAAATTACATAAAAGTTTAACATGTAAACATTTACCTAGATATATAAGAGAACAACAACATGAAGAACAATTTAATTAAACATAAAAAAAACGACTCAGAACTAATTTTACCTGAAAAAAATACCGTACGGTACGTTGCTGGTCCAACTGCCAAAATGGGATTAAAGGAAACAAAAAGAACCTGTAGTTTTGGTTTTATTGATTCCTAGGTATGGACAGTTACTTTAACTTCAATGCTGTGGAGAAAACCAGAGATTCACGGTTCTGAATGTCTCTTTTGTTCAACCAGATATAAGATACTTAAGTTATGTGAAAAAAAGAGGCACTACCTCTGAAAAAACATGGAAAAAAAAAACAGATTTTAAAAACTCTTCAATAAAGCATAGTATCCAGCACCGCGGAATCTAAAAATTCCTGTCAAACTTCATATAAAAAAAACTGTGCAAGGAAAATTTCTTTTACGTTTTCCTGGAGTGTGTATTCAGAAACACGAGCGGAATCCACAGATTTATATCGATAGTTGCCTATCGGGACCGTATGTGGACTGAGAGAACAGCTGATACCCAGCTCAGGAATATATGTTCAACAATTATTCTTGAAGTAAATGGTGCAAGATGTAGGCAAAAACTGTTCGCTAAACCAAAAAGAGAGATGAAAATTATTCTTTTTTGTTTTGAAACAATGTATGCCGCCACCAACACAATCACTTTATTATCAGAGTGCATTTTTTTCCTTTTTTAATTTTAGCAGAATTTTACAGCTGGCACTGTTTACAAAACACAGCTGATTCATCAACCCTGTTTTAGCTATGGCAGGAATTTTCCGTAGTGCTGGAGACAGGCCTTAACCAGAGATTTATCGATAAACAAATTGGGCTGCCACAGCTGTTCGAACACAGACTAACTTTTTCAGATATAATTTTGAGGTTGGTTTAAAAAAATATTTATAAAAAGGGCACAAGCTCAATTGCCCTGCTAGTGGTGTCAAATTCAAGTCAATACAACAATTTAATCCCTAAAAATAGGATTGGTTGGGGTCGTCAAAATAAATATTTTTTGTGAGAATACGTATTTTTTTCTTCAGGTTTGAAAACAAGAAATTGTCACTAAGGACTAAATTCATAGAATAGGAGCAAATTCGTATATCCTTTGTGACGCCCAGCAACAGCGTTACAAAAAACTTTCATTTACATTACATTAAATTACATAAAAGTTTAACATGTAAACATTTACCTAGATATATAAGAGAACAACAACATGAAGAACAATTTAATTAAACATAAAAAAAAAACAGACATCACGACTTTTAAATCCACGCGCCAACAAGGTGACCAGCGATCCTAACATACGGCCACACTCAAAAATTAAAACCCACGCGCCTTCAATGTGACCAGCGATCCTAACAAACGGCCACACTCCAACTTTCGAATCCACGCGCCAACAGTGTGCCTAGCCCTCAGAACCAAACGGCCACACTAGCAGCTGATCGTGGCAACGCAAGGCATCAGCACCATTCCTGTCTTGGACTGGTTCTCAGAGCACACGATTCCTCTAGAACAAACCTATCCCTGCTATATACCGTTCATTTGGAATGCATTGATCATTGTGTTAGAGCGTACGATTCCTCTACACTTTAATCTTTGCTGTTTTCTTTCTATTCCTAATCGGAGTTCATTTTCCTCCGTCTTCCCTTCCCACTCGGAGCGCATTTTCCTCCGTCCGCCCTTCCTGTTCGGAGCGCTATATATCCTGCGCAACGCCTACTTCTCCTCGGAGCGCATTTGTCTCCGCCACGCATCGCTCTCTCGGAGCGCATTTTCCCCCGCACCCGCGTCGTTTAAGGTATTGTTTGAAAGAGTCCATGGATAAACGGCCAAGCTGCAGCCGTTTAACCAAAACGACTCAGAACTAATTTTACCTGAAAAAAATACCGTACGGTACGTTGCTGGTCCAACTGCCAAAATGGGATTAAAGGAAACAAAAAGAACCTGTAGTTTTGGTTTTATTGATTCCTAGGTATGGACAGTTACTTTAACAGCAGGGGAAGCAACTGAAAATTAATTTCGTCATTCTGGCTATAATTATGATCCGATCTGATTCAGATTCGGCAGTCTGGTAGATATAGGCATTCTCTACTATACTTTATCTTTAAAATTGTGGCTGCCACAGATTTTCGTCCTTTGTGGGGGCGGAAGGGGGCGGGGCGAAATTTTGAAATACACTTGTAGCAGTGTGATATCACATGAGTCTGGAAACTAAATTTGGTTGCCCTAGCTCTTATAGTCTCTGAGATCCAGGCGTCAAACAAGACGGACAGACGGACAGACAGACATGGCTCTATCGACTCGGCTATTGATGCTGATCAAGAATATATATACTTTATGGGGTCGGAAAATTTTCCTTCTCTGCGTTACACACATCCACTTTTACCACAAATCTAATATACCCCTTAACTCTTTTTTGAGTACGGGTATAAAAAAAACTGTGCCAGTAAAATTTCTTTTACGTTTTCCTGGAGTGTGTATTCAGAAACACGAGCGGAATCCACAGATTTATATCGATAGTTGCCTATCGGGACCGTATGTGGACTGAGAGAACAGCTGATACCCAGCTCAGGAATATATGTTCAACAATTATTCCTGAAGTAAATGGTGCAAGATGTAGGCAAAAACTGTTCGCTAAACCAAAAAGAGAGATGAAAATTATTCTTTTTTGTTTTGCAACAATGTATGCCGCCACCAACACAATCACTTTATTATCAGAGTGCATTTTTTTCCTTTTTTAATTTTAGCAGAATTTTACAGCTGGCACTGTTTACAAAACACAGCTGATTCATCAACCCTGTTTTAGCTATGGCAGGAATTTTCCGTAGTGCTGGAGACAGGCCTTTACCAGAGATTTATCGATAAACAAATCGGGCTGCCACAGCTGTTCGAACACAGACTAACTTTTTCAGATATAATTTTGAGATTGGTTTAAAAAAATATTTATAAAAAGGGCACAAGCTCAATTGCACTGCTAGTGGTGTCAAATTCAAGTCAATACAACAATTTAATCCCTAAGAATAGGATTGGTTGGGGTCGTCAAAATAAATATTTTTTGTGAGAATACGTATTTTTTTCTTCAGGTTTGAAAACAAGAAATTGTCACTAAGGACTAAATTCATAGAATAGGAGCAAATTCGTATATCCCTTGTGACGCCCAGCAACAGCTTTACAAAAAACTTTCATTTACATTACATTAAATTACATAAAAGTTTAACATGTAAACATTTACCTAGATATATAAGAGAACAACAACATGAAGAACAATTTAATTAAACATAAAAAAAAAAAACAGACATCACGACTTTTAAATCCACGTGCCAACAAGGTGACCAGCGATCCTAACATACGGCCACACTCAAAAATTAAAACCCACGCGCCATCAATGTGACCAGCGATCCTAACAAACGGCCACACTCCAACTTTCGAATCCATGCGCCAACAGTGTGCCCAGCCCTCAGAACCAAACGGCCACACTAGCAGCTGATCGTGGCAACGCAAGGCATCAGCACCATTCCTGTCTTGGACTGGTTCTCAGAGCACACGATTCCTCTAGAACAAAACTATCCCTGCTATATACCGTCCATTTTGAATGCATTGATCATTGTGTTAGAGCGTACGATTCCTCTACACTTTAATCTTTGCTGTTTTCTTTCTATTCCTAATCGGAGTTCATTTTTCCTCCGTCTTCCCTTCCCACTCGGAGCGCATTTTCCTCCGTCCGCCCTTCCTGTTCGGAGCGCTATATATCCTGCGCAACGCCTACTTCTCCTCGAAGCGCATTTGTCTCCGCCACGCATCGCTCTCTCGGAGCGCATTTCCTCCGCACCCGCGTCGTTTAAGGTATTGTTTGAAAGAGTCGATGGATAAACGGCCAAGCTGCAGCCGTTTAACCAAAACGACTCAGAACTCATTTTGCCTGAAAAATACCGTACGGTATTACAGGAAAAATTGAATGATTTGTTGGGGGTTTGGAAACAGCAGTAAGGAAAGTTTAGAGGCTGTTTTGTTACATAATGGAAACTAAAAGCCTGTTCCCATCGCCCATGCTGTTAATATGAAGGTAACATATGAAACAATGGCTTAATTGTTTGAAAATATAAAATTACATAATGGAAACTAAAAGCCGTCTGTTCCCATCGCCCATGCTGTTAATATGAAGGTAACATATGAAACATTGGCTTAATTGTTTGAAAATATAAAATATAAAGAACACCAGCGGAAGGTCGCGTGTGACTTAAAAGTCGTAGCCATGTTAACGGGATTGCAACGTGGTTACACAAAATACTGCTGCTTCGTGTTCCTATGGGATAGTAGAGCTAAAACTGAGCATTACTCAAGAAAACTCTGGCCAAAACGGTAGGAAAATACATTGGAAAATTACAACATACAAAATGCAGCTCTCGTGAAGTTTGAAGACGTTATTTTACCACCATTGCACATTAAGCTGGGACTAATGAAACATTTTGTTTAAGCACTGGATAAGGATGGTTAATCGATGAGTTACCTAAAAACTGTTTTTATACCCGTACTCAAAAAAGAGTTAATGGGTATATTAGATTTGTGTAAAAGTGGATGTGTGTACCGCAGAGAAGGAAACGTTTCCGACCCCATAAAGTATATATATTCTTGATCAGCATCAATAGCCGAGTCGATAGAGCCATGTCTGTCTGTCCGTCTGTCCGTCTTGTTTGACGCCTGGATCTCAGAGACTATAAGAGCTAGGGCAATTAAATTTGGTTTCCAGACTCATGTGATATCACACTGCTACAAGTGTATTTCAAAATTTCGCCCCGCCCCCTTCCGCTCCCACAAAGTACGAAAATCTGTGGCAGGCACAATTTTAAAGATACGATAAAACTAAAAACGCATTATCGTAGAGAATGCCCATATCTACCAGATTGCCGAATCTGAACTAGATCGGATAATAATTATAGCCAGAATGAAGAAATTAATTTTCTGTTGGTTCCCTCTCCTTCTCCAGCGCTGCTGACGCTACTGATTCTCTTTCTCGCTCGCACACTCTGCCGCGTTAAGTGCGCGAGCAACCCCTATCGGAGGAGATGTAGAATCTAAATGGTACATGTACAATCTACATGTTAGATGTGGAATATACATTGTAGATGTAGAGATAACAGATGTAGCAAAAAAATGTAACATTTTTTTTAAATTTTTAAATTTTAAAAAATCATAAGCTCAATAATGTATATATTGACTGAGTACGGGTATAAGTAGATTCGCGTCCCCAAAAGCGACTCACACGTTCCACCTCGTTCCATGTCTGTCGCTGGCAGAAGTTATAGAAGGCGTATATCATGGGTCCCAAATTCGAAAACTAAAAGATTCCGACTGGTTACAAGAAAATTTCTGGGTAACAGTGATGATGATGATTACGTTAATATCGTTCAAGACCTAATTGAGAATTATGAAAAAATTGGAGCCAACATGGCACTAAAAATCCATTTCCTCCACTCCCACTTAGACTTTTTACCGACAAACCTAGGGAAGGCTAGTGATGAACACCGAGAGAGATTTCATCAACAATTAAAAGCTATGGAACGACGGGATCAAGGTGTTTGGAATGAGAATGTGTTAGTCGACTATGTGTGGACTGTCATAAGGAAATCTGACTCGAATGACAAAGGAAGACAGCCACAAAACTTAAATTATTTTAAGAACAGTAACAAGCAGTAGAAAACCAAATTTATCACATACGTTTAAAAACGTGTAGCAACATAACACCAGATAAAAAACGAAAAACACAACGAAAAAAAAACTCAACATTTAATGCCACAAGAACACTTCAGGTACCAACAATTCAACCCCTTTTCGTTTGCTTTGTTCTCAATAGGCAGTTGGTTCCGCAACCTTCCAAAAAGTGTTTTTTGTCTATTTTTTCATTTTTTTAGGTTTGGTTAACGAATTATAGCTCCACCGTCTGCATAGATTTTAATGAACAATACCCTAAACGACGCCTAACTTATGCGTTTATCTAAAACTAAAAATGCATGTCAAGAATAATTTTTTTTCGACTAACTTCCAGGCGTACAGCTTAATATCTTCCAGGCGTTAAGTTGCAGCTACAAAATATCTGGGTCGGATTTATAGCTGCGTTTGTCAGCTTTTCAGAACTGCAAAGTTCTATGCAACCAGATATAAGATACTTAAGTTATGTGAAAAAAAGAGGCACTACCTCTGAAAAAACATGGAAAAAAAAACAGATTTTAAAAAATCTTCAATAAAGCATAGTATCCAGCACCGCGGAATCTAAAAATTCCTGTCAAACTTCATATAAAAAAAACTGTGCCAGGAAAATTTCTTTTACGTTTTCCCTGGAGTGTTTATTCAGAAACACGAGCGGAATCCACAGATTTATATCGATAGTTGCCTATCGGGACCGTATGTGGACTGAGAGAACAGCTGATACCCAGCTCAGGAATATATGTTCAACAATTATTCCTGAAGTAAATGGTGCAAGATGTAGGCAAAAACTGTTCGCAAAACCAAAAAGAGAGATGAAAATTATTCTTTTTTGTTTTGCAACAATGTATGCCGCCACCAACACAATCACTTTATTATCAGAGTGCATTTTTTTCCTTTTTTAATTTTAGCAGAATTTTACAGCTGGCACTGCTTACAAAACACAGCTGATTCATCAACCCTGTTTTAAATATGGCAGGAATTTTCCGTAGTGCTGGAGACAGGCCTTTACCAGAGATTTATCGATAAACAAATCGGGCTGCCACAGCTGTTCGAACACAGACTAACTTTTTCAGATATAATTTTGAGGTTGGTTTAAAAAAATATTTATAAAAAGGGCACAAGCTCAATTGCCCTGCTAGTGGTGTCAAATTCAAGTCAATACAACAATTTAATCCCTAAAAATAGGATTGGTTGGGGTCGTCAAAATAAATATTTTTTGTGAGAATACGTATTTTTTTCTTCAGGTTTGAAAACAAGAAATTGTCACTAAGGACTAAATTCATAGAATAGGAGCAAATTCGTATATCCTTTGTGACGCCCAGCAACAGCGTTACAAAAAACTTTCATTTACATTACATTTAATTACATAAAAGTTTAACATGTAAACATTTACCTAGATATATAAGAGAACAACAACATGAAGAACAATTTAATTAAACATAAAAAAAAAACAGACATCACGACTTTTAAATCCACGCGCCAACAGTGTGCCCAGCCCTCAGAACCAAACGGCCACACTAGCAGCTGATCGTGGCAATGCGTGGCATCAGCACCATTCCTGTCTTGGACTGGTTCTCAGAGCACACGATTCCTCTATAACAAACCTATCCCTGCTATATACCGTTCATTTGGAATGCATTGATCATTGTGTTAGAGCGTACGATTCCTCTACACTTTAATCTTTGCTGTTTTCTTTCTATTCCTAATCGGAGTTCATTTTCCTCCGTCTTCCCTTCCCACTCGGAGCGCATTTTCCTCCGTCCGCCCTTCCTGTTCGGAGCGCTATATATCCTGCGCAACGCCTACTTCTCCTCGGAGC
Organism: Drosophila obscura; assembly: GCF_018151105.1. NCBI lineage: Eukaryota > Metazoa > Arthropoda > Insecta > Diptera > Drosophilidae > Drosophila > Drosophila obscura. The sequence goes on along the minus strand of NW_024542848.1, from coordinate 3,281,888 downwards.
GCATTTGTCTCCGCCACGCATCGCTCTCTCGGAGCGCATTTCTTCCCGCACCCGCGTCGTTTAAGGTATTGTTTGAAAGAGTCCATGGATAAACGGCCAAGCTGCAGCCGTTTAACCAAAACGACTCAGAACTAATTTTACCTGAAAAAAATACCGTACGGTACGTTGCTGGTCCAACTGCCAAAATGGGATTAAAGGAAACAAAAAGAACCTGTAGTTTTGGTTTTATTGATTCCTAGGTATGGACAGTTACTTTAACTTCAATGCTGTGGAGAAAACCAGAGATTCACGGTTCTGAATGTTTCTTTTGTTCAACCAGATATAAGATACTTAAGTTATGTGAAAAAAAGAGGCACTACCTCTGAAAAACCATGGAAAAAAAAAAACAGATTTTAAAAACTCTTCAATAAAGCATAGTATCCAGCACCGCGAAATCTAAAAATTCCTGTCAAACTTCATATAAAAACGAGAAGGAACGTGTGAGTTGTTTCTGTGGACACGACTCTACTTATACCCGTACTCAGTCAGTATATACAGCTTATGATTTTGTAGAATTTTGGAAAAAAAAAAAATTTTACATTTTACATTTTTTTGCTACATCTGCTATCTACATCTACATATACAATGTCTATTCTACATCTAACATGTAGACTGTACGTGTTCCATTTAGATTCTACATCTCCTCCCTAGGGGTTGCTCGCGCACTGAACGCGGAAGACTGTGCGAGCGAGAAGGAAAATGAGTTGCGTTGTCGTTTTCTGCAGAGGGGGGGGGGCAGGGGAAGCAACTGAAAATTAATTTCGTCATTCTGGCTATAATTATGATCCGATCTGATTCAGATTCAGCAGTCTGGTAAATATAAGCATTCTCTACGATACTGCGCTTTTAGTTTTATCGTATCTTTAGAAATGTGCCTGCCACAGATTTTCGTTCTTTGTGGGGGCGTAAGGGGGCGGGGCGAAATTTTGAAATACACTTGTAGCAGTGGGATATCACATGAGTCTGGAAACCAAATTTGGTTGCCCTAGCTTTTATAGTCTCTGAGATCTAGGCGCTCAACCAGACAGACAGACGGTCAGACGGACAGACAGACATGGCTCTATCGACTCGGCTATTGATGCTGATCAAGAATATATATACTTTATGGGGTCGGAAAAGTTACCTTCTCCTGCGTTACACACATCCACTTTTACCACAAATCTAATATACCCCTTAACTCTTTTTTGAGTACGGGTATAAAAATAGGATTGGTTGGGGTCGTCAAAATAAATATTTTTTGTGAGAATACGTATTTTTTTCTTCAGGTTTGAAAACAAGAAATTGTCACTAAGGACTAAATTCATAGAATAGGAGCAAATTCGTATATCCTTTGTGACGCCCAGCAACAGCGTTACAAATAACTTTCATTTACATTACATTAAATTACTTAAAAGTTTAACATGTAAACATTTACCTAGATATATAAGAGAACAACAACATGAAGAACAATTTAATTAAACATAAAAAAAAAACAGACATCACGACTTTTGAATCCACGCGCCAAAAAGGTGACCAGCGATCCTAACATACGGCCACACTCAAAAATTAAAACCCACGCGCCATCAATGTGACCAGCGATCCTAACAAACGGCCACACTCCAACTTTCGAATCCACGCGACAACAGTGTGCTCAGCCCTCAGAACCAAACGGCCACACTAGCAGCTGATCGTGGCAACGCGTGGCATCAGCACCATTCCTGTCTTGGACTGGTTCTCAGAGCACACGATTCCTCTAGAACAAAACTATCCCTGCTATATACCGTCCATTTGAAATGCATTGATCATTGTGTTAGAGCGTACGATTCCTCTACACTTTAATCTTTGCTGTTTCCTTCATCCTAATCGGAGTTCATTTTCCTCCGTCTTCCCTTCCCACTCGGAGCGCATTTTCCTCCGTCCGCCCTTCCTGTTCGGAGCGCTAAATATCCTGCGCAACGCCTACTTCTCCTCGGAGCGCATTTGTCTCCGCCACGCATCGCTCCTCTCGAGCGCATTTCCTCCGCACCCGCGTCGTTTAAGGTATTGTTTGAAAGAGTCCATGGATAAACGGCCAAGCTGCAGCCGTTTAACCAAAACGACTCAGAACTAATTTTACCTGAAAAAAATACCGTACGGTACGTTGCTGGTCCAACTGCCAAAATGGGATTAAAGGAAACAAAAAGAACCTGTAGTTTTGGTTTTATTGATTCCTAGGTATGGACAGTTACTTTAACTTCAATGTGTGGAGAAAACCAGAGATTCACGGTTCTGAATGTTTCTTTTGTTCAACCAGATATAAGATACTTAAGTTATGTAAAAAAAAGAGGCACTACCTCTGAAAAACCATGGAAAAAAAAACAGATTTTAAAAACTCTTCAATAAAGCATAGTATCCAGCACCGCGGAATCTAAAAATTCCTGTCAAACTTCATATAAAAACGAGAAGGAACGTGTGAGTCGTTTCTGTGGACACGACTCTACTTATACCCGTACTCAGTCAGTATATACAGCTTATGATTTTGTAGAATTTTGGAAAAAAAAAAAAAATTTTACATTTCACATTTTTTTGCTACATCTGCTATCTACATCTACATATACAATGTCTATTCTACATCTAACATGTAGACTGTACGTGTTCCATTTAGATTCTACATCTCCTCCGCTAGGGGTTGCTCGCGCACTGAACGCGGAAGACTGTGCGAGCGAGAAGGAAAATGAGTTGCGTTGTCGTTTTCTGGAGAGGGGGGGGGGGAAGCAACTGAAAATTAATTTCGTCATTCTGGCTATAATTATGATCCGATCTGATTCAGATTCAGCAGTCTGGTAAATATAAGCATTCTCTACGATACTGCGCTTTTAGTTTTATCGTATCTTTAGAAATGTGCCTGCCACAGATTTTCGTTCTTTGTGGGGGCGTAAGGGGGCGGGGCGAAATTTTGAAATACACTTGTAGCAGTGGGATATCACATGAGTCTGGAAACCAAATTTGGTTGCCCTAGCTTTTATAGTCTCTGAGATCTAGGCGCTCAACCAGACAGACAGACGGTCAGACGGACAGACAGACATGGCTCTATCGACTCGGCTATTGATGCTGATCAAGAATATATATACTTTATGGGGTCGGAAAATGTACCTTCTCTGCGTTACACACATCCACTTTTACCACAAATCTAATATACCCCTTAACTCTTTTTTGAGTACGGGTATAAAAATAGGATTGGTTGGGGTCGTCAAAATAAATATTTTTTGTGAGAATACGTATTTTTTTCTTCAGGTTTGAAAACAAGAAATTGTCACTAAGGACTAAATTCATAGAATAGGAGCAAATTCGTATATCCTTTGTGACGCCCAGCAACAGCGTTACAAAAAACTTTCATTTACATTACATTAAATTACTTAAAAGTTTAACATGTAAACATTTACCTAGATATATAAGAGAACAACAACATGAAGAACAATTTAATTAAACATAAAAAAAAAACAGACATCACGACTTTTAAACCCACGCGCCAACAAGGTGACCAGCGATCCTAACATACGTCCACACTCAAAAATTAAAACCCACGCGCCATCAATGTGACCAGCGATCCTAACAAACGGCCACACTCCAACTTTCGAATCCACGCGACAACAGTGTGCTCAGCCCTCAGAACCAAACGGCCACACTAGCAGCTGATCGTGGCAACGCGTGGCATCAGCACCATTCCTGTCTTGGACTGGTTCTCAGAGCACACGATTCCTCTAGAACAAAACTATCCCTGCTATATACCGTCCATTTGAAATGCATTGATCATTGTGTTAGAGCGTACGATTCCTCTACACTTTAATCTTTGCTGTTTTCTTTCTATTCCTAATCGGAGTTCATTTTCCTCCGTCTTCCCTTCCCACTCGGAGCGCATTTTCCTCCGTCCCGCCCTTCCTGTTCGGAGCGCTATATATCCTGCGCAACGCCTACTTTCTCCTCGGACGCATTTGTCTCCGCCACGCATCGCTCTCTCGGAGCGCATTTCCTCCGCACCCGCGTCGTTTAAGGTATTGTTTGAAAGAGTCCATGGATAAACGGCCAAGCTGCAGCCGTTTAACCAAAACGACTCAGAACTAATTTTACCTGAAAAAAATACCGTACGGTACGTTGCTGGTCCAACTGCCAAAATGGGATTAAAGGAAACAAAAAGAACCTGTAGTTTTGGTTTTATTGATTCCTAGGTATGGACAGTTACTTTAACTTCAATGTGTGGAGAAAACCAGAGATTCACGGTTCTGAATGTTTCTTTTGTTCAACCAGATATAAGATACTTAAGTTATGTGAAAAAAAGAGGCACTACCTCTGAAAAACCATGGAAAAAAAAAAACAGATTTTAAAAACTCTTCAATAAAGCATAGTATCCAGCACCGCGGAATCTAAAAATTCCTGTCAAACTTCATATAAAAACGAGAAGGAACGTGTGAGTCGTTTCTGTGGACACGACTCTACTTATACCCGTACTCAGTCAGTATATACAGCTTATGATTTTGTAGAATTTTGGAAAAAAAAAAAAAATTTTACATTTTACATTACATGCAGGGGAAGCAACTGAAAATTAATTTCGTCATTCTGGCTATAATTATGATCCGATCTGATTCAGATTCGGCAGTCTGGTAGATATAGGCATTCTCTACTATACTGCGTTTTTAGTTTTATCGTATCTTTAGAAATGTGCCTGCCACAGATTTTCGTTCTTTGTGGGGGCGTAAGGGGGCGGGGCGAAATTTTGAAATACACTTGTAGCAGTGGGATATCACATGAGTCTGGAAACCAAATTTGGTTGCCCTAGCTTTTATAGTCTCTGAGATCTAGGCGCTCAACCAGACAGACAGACGGTCAGACGGACAGACAGACATGGCTCTATCGACTCGGCTATTGATGCTGATCAAGAATATATATACTTTATGGGGTCGGAAAATGTACCTTCTCTGCGTTACACACATCCACTTTTACCACAAATCTAATATACCCCTTAACTCTTTTTTGAGTACGGGTATAAAATAGGATTGGTTGGGGTCGTCAAAATAAATATTTTTTGTGAGAATACGTATTTTTTTCTTCAGGTTTGAAAACAAGAAATTGTCACTAAGGACTAAATTCATAGAATAGGAGCAAATTCGTATATCCTTTGTGACGCCCAGCAACAGCGTTACAAAAAACTTTCATTTACATTACATTAAATTACTTAAAAGTTTAACATGTAAACATTTACCTAGATATATAAGAGAACAACAACATGAAGAACAATTTAATTAAACATAAAAAAAAAACAGACATCACGACTTTTGAATCCACGCGCCAACAAGGTGACCAGCGATCCTAACATACGGCCACACTCAAAAATTAAAACCCACGCGCCATCAATGTGACCAGCGATCCTAACAAACGGCCACACTCCAACTTTCGAATCCACGCGACAACAGTGTGCTCAGCCCTCAGAACCAAACGGCCACACTAGCAGCTGATCGTGGCAACGCGTGGCATCAGCACCATTCCTGTCTTGGACTGGTTCTCAGAGCACACGATTCCTCTAGAACAAAACTATCCCTGCTATATACCGTCCATTTGAAATGCATTGATCATTGTGTTAGAGCGTACGATTCCTCTACACTTTAATCTTTGCTGTTTTCTTTCTATTCCTAATCGGAGTTCATTTTCCTCCGTCTTCCCTTCCCACTCGGAGCGCATTTTCCTCCGTCCGCCCTTCCTGTTCGGAGCGCTATATATCCTGCGCAACGCCTACTTCTCCTCGGAGCGCATTTGTCTCCGCCACGCATCGCTCTCTCGGAGCGCATTTCCTCCGCACCCGCGTCGTTTAAGGTATTGTTTGAAAGAGTCCATGGATAAACGGCCAAGCTGCAGCCGTTTAACCAAAACGACTCAGAACTAATTTTACCTGAAAAAAATACCGTACGGTACGTTGCTGGTCCAACTGCCAAAATGGGATTAAAGGAAACAAAAAGAACCTGTAGTTTTGGTTTTATTGATTCCTAGGTATGGACAGTTACTTTAACTTCAATGCTGTGGAGAAAACCAGAGATTCACGGTTCTGAATGTTTCTTTTGTTCAACCAGATATAAGATACTTAAGTTATGTGAAAAAAAGAGGCACTACCTCTGAAAAACCATGGAAAAAAAAAACAGATTTTAAAAACTCTTCAATAAAGCATAGTATCCAGCACCGCGGAATCTAAAAATTCCTGTCAAACTTCATATAAAAAAAACTGTGCCAGGAAAATTTCTTTTACGTTTTCCTGGAGTGTGTATTCAAAAACACGAGCGGAATCCACAGATTTATATCGATAGTTGCCTATCGGGACCGTATGTGGACTGAGAGAACAGCTGATACCCAGCTCAGGAATATATGTTCAACAATTATTCCTGAAGTAAATGGTGCAAGATGTAGGCAAAAACTGTTCGCAAAACCAAAAAGAGAGATGAAAATTATTCTTCTTTGGTTTGCAACAATATATGCCGCCACCAACAAAATCACTTTATCATCAGAGTGAATTTTTTTCCTTTTTTAATTTTAGCAGAATTTTACAGCTGGCACTGTTTACAAAACACAGCTGATTCATCAACCCTGTTTTAGCTATGGCAGGAATTTTCCGTAGTGCTGGAGACAGGCCTTTATCAAAGATTTATCGATAAGCAAATCGGGCTGCCACAGCTGTTCGAACACAGACTAACTTTTTCAGATATAATTTTGAGGTTGGTTTAAAAAAATATTTATAAAAAGGGCACAAGCTCAATTGCCCTGCTAGTGGTGTCAAATTCAAGTCAATACAACAATTTAATCCCTAAAAATAGGATTGGTTGGGGTCGTCAAAATAAATATTTTTTGTGAGAATACGTATTTTTTTCTTCAGGTTTGAAAACAAGAAATTGTCACTAAGGACTAAATTCATAGAATAGGAGCAAATTCGTATATCCTTTGTGACGCCCAGCAACAGCGTTACAAAAAACTTGCATTTACATTACATTAAATTACATAAAAGTTTAACATGTAAACATTTACCTAGATATATAAGAGAACAACAACATGAAGAACAATTTAATTAAACATAAAAAAAAAACAGACATCACGACTTTTAAACCCACGCGCCAACAAGGTGACCAGCGATCCTAACATACGTCCACACTCAAAAATTAAAACCCACGCGCCATCAATGTGACCAGCGATCCTAACAAACGGCCACACTCCAACTTTCGAATCCACGCGCCAACAGTGTGCCCAGCCCTCAGAACCAAACGGCCACACTAGCAGCTGATCGTGGCAACGCAAGGCATCAGCACCATTCCTGTCTTGGACTGGTTCTCAGAGCACACGATTCCTCTAGAACAAAACTATCCCTGCTATATACCGTCCATTTGGAATGCATTGATCATTGTGTTAGAGCGTACGATTCCTCTACTCTTTAATCTTTGCTGTTTTCTTTCTATTCCTAATCGGAGTTCATTTTCCTCCGTCTTCCCTTCCCAGTCGGAGCGCATTTTCCTCCGTCCGCCCTTCCTGTTCGGAGCGCTATATATCCTGCGCAACGCCTACTTCTCCTCGGAGCGCATTTGTCTCCGCCACGCATCGCTCTCTCGGAGCGCATTTCCTCCGCACCCGCGTCGTTTAAGGTATTGTTTGAAAGAGTCGATGGATAAACGGCCAAGCTGCAGCCGTTTAACCAAAACGACTCAGAACTCATTTTGCCTGAAAAATACCGTACGGTATTACAGGAAAAATTGAATGATTTGTTGGGGGTTTGGAAACAGCAGTAAGGAAAGTTTAGAGGCTGTTTTGTTACATAATGGAAACTAAAAGCCTGTTCCCATCGCCCATGCTGTTAATATGAAGGTAACATATGAAACAATGGCTTAATTGTTTGAAAATATAAAATTACATAATGGAAACTAAAAGCCGTCTGTTCCCATCGCCCATGCTGTTAATATGAAGGTAACATATGAAACAATGGCTTAATTGTTTGAAAATATAAAATATAAAGAACACCAGCGGAAGGTCGCGTGTGACTTAAAAGTCGTAGCCATGTTAACGGGATTGCAACGTGGTTACACAAAATACTGCTGCTTCCTGTTCCTATGGGATAGTAGAGCTAAAACTGAGCATTACTCAAGAAAACTCTGGCCAAAACGGGAGGAAATACATTGGAAAATTACAACATACAAAATGCAGCTCTCGTGAAGTTTGAAGACGTTATTTTACCACCATTGCACATTAAGCTGGGACTAATGAAACATTTTGTTTAAGCACTGGATAAGGATGGTGAATCGATGAGTTACCTAAAAACTGTTTTTATACCCGTACTCAAAAAAGAGTTAAGGGGTATATTAGATTTGTGGTAAAAGTGGATGTGTGTAACGTAGAGAAGGAAACGTTTCCGACCCCATAAAGTATATATATTCTTGATCAGCATCAATAGCCGAGTCGATAGAGCCATGTCTGTCTGTCCGTCTGTCCGTCTTGTTTGACGCCTGGATCTCAGAGACTATAAGAGCTAGGGCAATTAAATTTGGTTTCCAGACTCATGTGATATCACACTGCTACAAGTGTATTTCAAAATTTCGCCCCGCCCCCTTCCGCTCCCACAAAGGACGAAAATCTGTGGCAGGCACAATTTTAAAGATACGATAAAACTAAAAACGCATTATCGTAGAGAATGCCCATATCTACCAGATTGCCGAATCTGAACTAGATCGGATAATAATTATAGCCAGAATGAAGAAATTAATTTTCTGTTGGTTCCCTCTCCTTCTCCAGCGCCGTTGACGCTACTGATTCTCTTTCTCGCTCGCACACTCTGCCGCGTTAAGTGCGCGAGCAACCCCTATCGGAGGAGATGTAGAATCTAAATGGTACATGTACAATCTACATGTTAGATGTGGAATATACATTGTAGATGTAGATAACAGATGTAGCAAAAAAATGTAAAATTTTTTTTAAATTTTTAAATTCTAAAAAATCATAAGCTCAATAATGTATATATTGACTGAGTACGGGTATAAGTAGAGTCGCGTCCCCAAAAGCGACTCACACGTTCCACCTCGTTCCATGTCTGTCGCTGGCAGAAGTTATAGAAGGCGTATATCATGGGTCCCAAATTCGAAAACTAAAAGATTCCGACTGGTTACAAGAAAATTTCTGGGTAACAGTGATGATGATGATTACGTTAATATCGTTCAAGACCTAATTGAGAATTATGAAAAAATTGGAGCCAACATGGCACTAAAAATCCATTTCCTCCACTCCCACTTAGACTTTTTACCGACAAACCTAGGGAACGCTAGTGATGAACACCGAGAGAGATTTCATCAACAATTAAAAGCTATGGAACGACGGGATCAAGGTATTTGGAATGAGAATGTGTTAGTCGACTATGTGTGGACTGTCATAAGGAAATCTGACTCGAATGACAAAGGAAGACAGCCACAAAACTTAAATTATTTTAAGAACAGTAACAAGCAGTAGAAAACCAAATTTATCACATACGTTTAAAAACGTGTAGCAACATAACACCAGATAAAAAACCAAAAACACAACGAAAAAAAACTCAACATTTAATGCCAAAAGAACACTTCAGGTACCAACAATTCAACCCCTTTTCGTTTGCTTTGTTCTCAATAGGCAGTTGGTTCCGCAACCTTCCAAAAAGTGTTTTTTGTCTATTTTTTCATTTTTTTAGGTTTGGTTAACGAATTATAGCTCCACCGTCTGCATAGATTTTAATGAACAATACCCTAAACGACGCCTAACTTATGCGTTTATCTAAAACTAAAAATGCATGTCAAGAATAATTTTTTTTCGACTTTTCCTGAGTTTTTAAAGTAAAATTTCGGAAAAAATAACGCAATAAATGATGAAATTTGAATTGTACAGCTTAATAACTTCCAGGCGTACAGCTTAATATCTTCCAGGCGTTAAGCTGCAGCTACAAAATATCTGGGTCGGATTTATAGCTGCATTTGTCAGCTTTTCAGAACTGCAAAGTTCTATGCAACCAGATATAAGATACTTAAGTTATGTGAAAAAAAGAGGCACTACCTCTGAAAAAACATGGAAAAAAAAACAGATTTTAAAAACTCTTCAATAAAGCATAGTATCCAGCACCGCGGAATCTAAAAATTCCTGTCAAACTTCATATAAAAAAAACTGTGCCAGGAAAATTTCTTTTACGTTTTCCTGGAGTGTGTATTCAGAAACACGAGCGGAATCCACAGATTTATATCGATAGTTGCCTATCGGGACCGTATGTGGACAGAGAACAGCTGATACCCAGCTCAGGAATATATGTTCAACAATTATTCTTGAAGTAAATGGTGCAAGATGTAGGCAAAAACTGTCCGCAAAACCAAAAAGAGAGATGAAAATTATTCTTCTTTGGTTTGCAACAATATATGCCGCCACCAACAAAATCACTTAATCATCAGAGTGAATTTTTTTCCTTTTTTAATTTTAGCAGAATTTTACAGCTGGCACTGTTTACAAAACACAGCTGATTCATCAACCCTGTTTTAGCTATGGCAGGAATTTTCCGTAGTGCTGGAGACAGGCCTTTACCAGAGATTTATCGATAAACAAATCGGGCTGCCACAGCTGTTCGAACACAGACTAAGTTTTTCAGATATAATTTTGAGGTTGGTTTAAAAAAATATTTATAAAAAGGGCACAAGCTCAATTGCCCTGCAAGTGGTGTCAAATTCAAGTCAATACAACAATTTAATCCCTAAAAATAGGATTGGTTGGGGTCGTCAAAATAAATATTTTTTGTGAGAATACGTATTTTTTTCTTCAGGTTTGAAAACAAGAAATTGTCACTAAGGACTAAATTCATAGAATAGGAGCAAATTCGTATATCCTTTGTGACGCCCAGCAACAGCGTTACAAAAAACTTTCATTTACATTACATTAAATTACATAAAAGTTTAACATGTAAACATTTACCTAGATATATAAGAGAACAACAACATGAAGAACAATTTAATTAAACATAAAAAAAAAACAGACATCACGACTTTTAAATCCACGCGCCAACAAGGTGACCAGCGATCCTAACATACGGCCACACTCAAAAATTAAAACCCACGCGCCATCAATGTGACCAGCGATCCTAACAAACGGCCACACTCCAACTTTCGAATCCACGCGACAACAGTGTGCTCAGCCCTCAGAACCAAACGGCCACACTAGCAGCTGATCGTGGCAACGCGTGGCATCAGCACCATTCCTGTCTTGGACTGGTTCTCAGAGCACACGATTCCTCTAGAACAAAACTATCCCTGCTATATACCGTCCATTTGAAATGCATTGATCATTGTGTTAGAGCGTACGATTCCTCTACACTTTAATCTTTGCTGTTTTCTTTCTATTCCTAATCGGAGTTCATTTTCCTCCGTCTTCCCTTCCCACTCGGAGCGCATTTTCCTCCGTCCGCCCTTCCTGTTCGGAGCGCTATATATCCTGCGCAACGCCTACTTCTCCTCGGAGCGCATTTGTCTCCGCCACGCATCGCTCTCTCGGAGCGCATTTCCTCCGCACCCGCGTCGTTTAAGGTATTGTTTGAAAGAGTCCATGGATAAACGGCCAAGCTGCAGCCGTTTAACCAAAACGACTCAGAACTAATTTTACCTGAAAAAAATACCGTACGGTACGTTGCTGGTCCAACTGCCAAAATGGGATTAAAGGAAACAAAAAGAACCTGTAGTTTTGGTTTTATTGATTCCTAGGTATGGACAGTTACTTTAACTTCAATGCTGTGGAGAAAACCAGAGATTCACGGTTCTGAATGTTTCTTTTGTTCAACCAGATATAAGATACTTAAGTTATGTGAAAAAAAGAGGCACTACCTCTGAAAAACCATGAAAAAAAAAAAACAGATTTTAAAAACTCTTCAATAAAGCATAGTATCCAGCACCGCGGAATCTAAAAATTCCTATCAAACTTCATATAAAAAAACTGTGCCAGGAAAATTTCTTTTACGTTTTCCTGGAGTGTGTATTCAGAAACACGAGCGGAATCTAAAAATTCCTGTCAAACTTCATATAAAAACGAGAAGGAACGTGTGAGTCGTTTCTGGGGACACGACTTAACTTATACCCGTACTCAGTCAGTATATACAGCTTATGATTTTGTAGAATTTTGGAAAAAAAAAAATATTACATTTTAAATTTTTTTGCTACATCTGCTATCTACATCTACATATACAATGTCTATTCTACATCTAACATGTAGACTGTACGTGTTCCATTTAGATTATACATCTCCTCCGCTAGGGGTTGCTCGCGCACTGAACGCGGCAGACTGTGCGAGCGAGAAGGAAAATGAGTTGCGTTGTCGTTTTCTGGGGAGGGGGGGGGGGGGGCAGGGGAAGCAACTGAAAATTAATTTCGTCATTCTGGCTATAATTATGATCCGATCTGATTCAGATTCGGCAGTCTGGTAGATATAGGCATTCTCTACTATAATGCGTTTTTAGTTTTATCGTATCTTTAAAATTGTGGCTGCCACAGATTTTCGTCCTCTGTGGGGGCGGAAGGGGGCGGGGCGAAATTTTGAAATACACTTTTAGCAGTGTGATATTACATGAGTCTGGAAACCAAATTTGGTTGCCCTAGCTCTTATAGTCTCTGAGATCCAGGCGTCAAACAAGACGGACAGACGGACAGACAGACATGGCTCTATCGACTCGGCTATTGATGCTGATCAAGAATATATATACTTTATGGGGTTGGAAAATTGTCCTTCTCTGCGTTACACACATCCACTTTTACCACAAATCTAATATACCCCTTAACTCTTTTTTGAGTACGGGTATAAAAAAAACTGTGCCAGGAAAATTTCTTTTACGTTTTCCTGGAGTGTGTATTCAGAAACACGAGCGGAATCCACAGATTTATATCGATAGTTGCCTATCGGGACCGTATGTGGACTGAGAGAACAGCTGATACCCAGCTCAGGAATATATGTTCAACAATTATTCCTGAAGTAAATGGTGCAAGATGTAGGCAAAAACTGTCCGCAAAACCAAAAAGAGAGATGAAAATTATTCTTCTTTGGTTTGCAACAATATATGCCGCCACCAACAAAATCACTTTATCATCAGAGTGAATTTTTTTCCTTTTTTAATTTTAGCAGAATTTTACAGCTGGCACTGTTTACAAAACACAGCTGATTCATCAACCCTGTTTTAGCTATGGCAGGAATTTTCCGTAGTGCTGGAGACAGGCCTTTACCAGAGATTTATCGATAAACAAATCGGGCTGCCACAGCTGTTCGAACACAGACTAACTTTTTCAGATATAATTTTGAGGTTGGTTTAAAAAAATATTTATAAAAAGGGCACAAGCTCAATTGCCCTGCTAGTGGTGTCAAATTCAAGTCAATACAACAATTTAATCCCTAAAAATAGGATTGGTTGGGGTCGTCAAAATAAATATTTTTTGTGAGAATACGTATTTTTTTCTTCAGGTTTGAAAACAAGAAATTGTCACTAAGGACTAAATTCATAGAATAGGAGCAAATTCGTATATCCTTTGTGACGCCCAGCAACAGCGTTACAAAAAACTTGCATTTACATTACATTAAATTACATAAAAGTTTAACATGTAAACATTTACCTAGATATATAAGAGAACAACAACATGAAGAACAATTTAATTAAACATAAAAAAAAAAACAGACATCACGACTTTTAAATCCACGCGCCAACAAGGTGACCAGCGATCCTAACATACGGCCACACTCAAAAATTAAAACCCACGCGCCATCAATGTGACCAGCGATCCTAACAAACGGCCACACTCCAACTTTCGAATCCACGCGACAACAGTGTGCTCAGCCCTCAGAACCAAACGGCCACACTAGCAGCTGATCGTGGCAACGCGTGGCATCAGCACCATTCCTGTCTTGGACTGGTTCTCAGAGCACACGATTCCTCTAGAACAAAACTATCCCTGCTATATACCGTCCATTTGAAATGCATTGATCATTGTGTTAGAGCGTACGATTCCTCTACACTTTAATCTTTGCTGTTTTCTTTCTATTCCTAATCGGAGTTCATTTTCCTCCGTCTTCCCTTCCCACTCGGAGCGCATTTTCCTCCGTCCGCCCTTCCTGTTCGGAGCGCTATATATCCTGCGCAACGCCTACTTCTCCTCGGAGCGCATTTGTCTCCGCCACGCATCGCTCTCTCGGAGCGCATTTTCCTCCGCACCCGCGTCGTTTAAGGTATTGTTTGAAAGAGTCGATGGATAAACGGCCAAGCTGCAGCCGTTTAACCAAAACGACTCAGAACTCATTTTACCTGAAAAATACCGTACGGTACGTTGCTGGTCCAACTGCCAAAATGGGATTAAAGGAAACAAAAAGAACCTGTAGTTTTGGTTTTCTTGATTCCTAGGTATGGACAGTTACTTTAACTTCAATGCTGTGGAGAAAACCAGAGATTCACGGTTCTGAATGTTTCTTTTGTTCATTCAAAATAACTGGAATTGGGCGATCCATGAAATGGGGTTACCCATAACAACCTGGTCAAGGCTTTACGCTTCCTGCTCCTGTCCTGTCGTCTTCGTCGCATGGAACAACGGATTCAAGTAATGACCAATCAGGAGAATACAAATATTGCAAGCCTCTTTCACAGGAACAATTGAACGATTTGTTGGGGGTTTGGAAACAGCAGTAAGGAAAGTTTAGAGGCTGTTTTGTTACATAATGGAAACTTAAAGCCGTCTGTTCCCATCGCCTATGCTATTAATATGAAGGTAACATATGAAACAATGTGTTCAGAGTGAGGACGGCGCTGGCGGGGCAACAGCTCTGTAAGCATTCCAGCCACACCACTGTTAGCAATCCAGCTACGCAAGCTGTTGCCCTCGCTCTCGCTCTCACGCTTATGAGCTTTTTTCCCCCGGTGACGCGCTCTCGCGCGCATACTCACCACACTTACGCTCCCGCCCACGCTCACGCACCCGCTCCCGCAGCCGACAGCCGTCGGCAGCTGACTTCGACTTGGTATAATGCGCTTTTCCACCCCAAGCAAAACGTCCGGCTTTTGCACGCGACTACCTATTGTTATATATAAGTGATCAACCCTACGAATATACATTGAAGAACTTGGACCTTTCTCGTTTTTATCTTGGAATTCAACTGTGGGACTTCGCATCGCCTCTACGCTCAAAGATTGGTCCTTCGAGCCGGATATACTTCGATTTACATCGGCTTGCATACATACACACACATCTACATCCGTGACTCTACAAGTGCATTCCATGCACGACCCACCCCAATAAAAATATACACTGGCACACTCCGAGTGCAACTACAATTCAAATTAAGTGTTTTATTCCTGTACCTGTACACATACCTACATTTATTCATATGTACATTCATATATTTATTTCGATGGTTGGCCGCAATATTCCATATTGCCGACTATAAATGTACATACAATTATTACACCCAGCATAAATATACCACATTCCGTATTTAAATACTGCACACACATGCACTACTTACATACTCCGCGCAAATGCCAAATTTAATATAAAATTCGCGATTTCGTACAATTCGTGCACTCCAGCCACTTTTCACGATCGCTACCCCAACTCCAACATCCTCCACTTTCCAAATAAATTACTCGCGACCAAGGCACGGCGCACTTATAGTAATTATTTGGCAATTTCCACTGCTAATTGGCAAATTGGTGTTTCGGTCTTTTCTTGTTGTTTTTGTTCCATGCATTAGAGGTGGCGCAATCCAAAAATATCGGTATCGTGACCGAGTCTTGCGTTCGACCAAAAATAAATAAATAAAAAAAGAAAACCTTACTCTCAGCAGACAATTTCCAAACAAACACACCAACACTACAAGAAATAAATTGAACGATCCACGAGTTCTAATTTAAACCGTTTCGTCATCCTTTTTCCGATTTTTCCTGTTTTCCTTCGGTATTTTTCCCGATAGTTCTCCAGCGCTCACTCCGCAGTCATATTCTTGACTGTAGATTCCGGTAACGCTTACGGCGACTAGGTTTATCTGCACTTTGTCGATCCAAGCCGACATAAAGAGCAAACTATCGCCCATTCCAATCAGCTATCGAGGATATAAATGCCATTCCGTCCGCCGTCCGTTCCGCAGCCCGCACTAACAATATTTGCAAAATATTGCTGTTCAGTCGCATATTTATGCATTAATTAATATTACATAATATACACTTATCGAATAAGGTCGACCCATGTAACGGGAGACATAATAACAAACGACAAAGCATTGCAGCTGAGTCAACAATAACCGCTTCTGCAGCAATTTCTGCCAACGATGCGATCGCTCTTCAGAGGGCAAAAACACTGGTGCAATTGCTGACTATCACAATTGCCCAATAACACAATATCATATTAAATCCAAATTAATTCAATATTAATTCCAATTCCCTTATACCATATTCTTACTAGACTCAGCACTTTCTGTACCTTTTGTTACCTATAAATAGAATTTAAGTTTTTTTGAATAAAACCAGTATCAGAAACAGTACCATCACTGCCTGTTCACTCATTCTCTACAACTGCAATCAACAGAGGCGTGTCTTCAGACCCTCAATTGCTCGACGTAGGAAACCCTCTCCGCAGTCCAACTGGTTCAAGTTCTAGTTGCGACGACAAATTTTTAAACGGTTTATGTACCGCATGCATACCAAATCACACACACACACAAACACACATTAACATTTGGTGACCCCGACGCAGGAAAACCTGCAGATCACACTGAAGAAATCACCAGGACTTTTCAACACAAACTGGCAGCAAGCCACATACTTACGGTAGAATCTCCTACCAATAAGTAGAACAATTTGACAGATCTGTCACTTTCAGATCATCAACCAACAAGATCAACGATTAATAATATCAAGATCACAAGTGCGTTTCCATCCAGTACGTCGTCTGTACTTTTACTTTGACCAACATCGGTTGCTAATAGGAGCGTATCCAGCTAATTCGAAGATAATTAGGAACTTCAAAAAAGACTATCCAGAAAGGAAGCAAAATATAACGTACTTCCAAACAAAAAAGGCGGCTCTCGAGGATGCATGGAATATAGTTAACGAAATCGACACCAAAATATCAAAGGCATATAAAACCGACCTCTACGTTAAATTTCGTGAGGACTTGCGTAAAACACTAAAAACGTACGTTGCGATGTTTACAGAAAGCATGGACAAGCTAAATCAGGCATCAAGTGCTCATGTGGGTCAAAATGTCGAACCACAATCGAATGATCGAAGCCAGCATCCAACGGAGGCTTACAGCAAATTGCCTTCACTATGTCGCCGACAAAAGGCCATAGTAGAGTCAATAAAACGCATTCTGAGACAATTCTCAGAGGCGGGAGGACGTACATCAAGTTTTTTTTTTTTTATTATTACGGGATTTTATTTATCGAATCTTCCCTATTAGAGACTACAACAAGTATAAAAATCTCAGCCTAATATATTTATTTAATTAATTACACTTAATTACCTAGCGACGTCCCTAGCTAAGTATTATTGCTGGGTGGGAAGGTCTCTTCGCCGAGCCGTGTATGGCTAGTGTGCCAAGTTAAGGACTGCGCAGTCTATTAGGATGGGCTTGAAGCTTGGCCTGGTACTTTGCTTTCACTTTGGCAATTTCATCTTTAACTGATCCTACATTTAAGTCTTTATGTATATTTTCATTCCGTATGTATGGTACCCCGTGATAGTTCTTAGTATCTTCGATTGAGCTCTCTGGATTATTTCTAAATTACTAACGCAAGCATTTCCCCATAGCTCGGAGCCGTATGTCCAGATGGGTTTGAGAACTGCATTGTACAAAAGTACTTTGTACTCCAGTTTTAGTGGTGAACGGGTGTTTATTAGCCAATGTAGATTACTAACTTTAAATTTAAGTAGATTTCTCTTCGCTTCGATGTGTTTACGCCAAGTAAGCCTTCTATCCAGATGAACACCAAAGTATGTTACTTCGGTGGTTTGTGGAATGTTGATATTGTTCAAACATAATGGACAGCAAGTTTGTCTGTTTAACGTGAAGGCGACATGCTTGCACTTTTGCTCATTTACATGTATCCGCCAGTCTGCTAGCCATTTTTCTAAGGCCACGAGATGAGATGATAAGTGATCCGTGGCCCTTGTTGGGCACTTGGAGCGACTTAATATGGCAGTATCATCAGCAAATGTCGAAGTTGTTGTTAGGCTGTTTGTCGGTAGATCTGCTGTGAATATGATATACAGTGTCGGTCCAAGCACGCTGCCTTGCGGTACACCAGCTTCGATTGGATGATATTCAGAGAGGAAATCGTTGCATCGTACTGCGAAACTTCTTTGCTGTAGGTATGACTCCAATATTCCATGGATGTTCTGTGGAAGTAATATTTTGATTTTGTGGATTAAGCCATCTAACCAAACGCGGTCGAAAGCCTGGGCGACCTCCAGAAAAACAGCGGAGCAATACTCCCGTCTTTCAAATGCATTTCATATCTCAGAGGTTATACGGTTTACTTGTTCAATGGTTCCGTGTTTTTCGCGAAATCCAAATTGGTGAGTCGGGATTTTTTTTTTTTAATGCTAAAATTCTAAAAAATCATATGTTCAAAAATGTAAATACTGACTGAGTACGGGTATAAGTAGAGTCGCGTCTTTAGAAGCGACTCACTCGTTCCTTTTCGTTTTGACTAGTTCAGCACAATTTGCCTGTCGAACATAAATAGGTGGCGGTCTTAATTTTTTGGCCTTGGGTGTTTGGGCGATCTCATCTTCATTTGGGACACTTAGTAAATCTATCACTCGCAAATCTATTGTTTGCTAGTTCCTGTTGTGGCACAGTGTTCTCGGTTATTTTAGTTATTTTAGCTGCATTGTTGTTCTTCACATTTTGTGGGCTCAATTTTCTTTTGATTTGCACATAGCGATCTAGCCCAGTCTGAATTAACGCTCCGTTAGCATTTTTTGCACTTATTGGTTGGGAGAGGTGGGGCTTGTCGCAGTGGGTCGACAGTATCGGGCGCTGAGCAATTGCAGTGGTTGTTGTGGTTGTTGTGGTCGAAGACCCAGTTTTGAGCGAGGGCATTGTACTAGTTGTTGTCGATATTATCAAATCGCTGGTTAGGCAGTACGAGTCGGGGATGGGCACTGAGCACTCCATGACCCACTTTGCAATGCAGGGAGGGAGAGCGTGCTCTCTCCTCGTTCACTTGCAGTGATGCAGTTTTTGTTGGTACTGCTGCCTTTGGCGAGCGTATAGAGAAGTACGCGTTGTTTTTTGCTTGCGAGAGCCGACGCTCGTCTTGTTGTTGTTGCCGGGCTTGGCTCATTTTGGCTTTGGTTACAGTGCTTGTGCTCTTTACCGAGCTGGTGCTCTTAAACGTTGACATTTGTTCTTTTCTATTATTTCTATTAGTCTTTATTACTCGATTGGATGGTATTCATGGGCAGCACGATCACTAGTACCACCTGCCTACCCGAGCGCTTTTTCGCGAATTAATTTATGATTAATCGCGATTAATTGATTTTCACGGCGGAGCGATACAAAAATACGTCTGAAGTCGTTGACGGTTGACGTTGACGTACATCAAGTGATTTGATAAAATCACTATGGACTCAAGCACAAGAAGTCCATTTTACTATTCACGAGTAATATGATAACCCAGAAGAAGGAGGATACAACATGTAAGCCTACCTGACCCTGGAAAAAGAGGTTCAAAGATATGGCAAAACCAGCCACATCAAACAATAATGACGTGCAGCTTCCACGCATTAACATTCCCAAGTTTGATGGGGCATACTGAAATGGTCCCAGTTCTATGACCTGTTTTCATATATGATACATGAAACAAACATGCCCACAGTTCGGAAGATGTGGTTTCTAAAAACAACCGTAACTGGAGAGGCAGAAAGATTGATCCGACATATCGATCTCAAGGAAGAAAATTATTTGAGCGCCTGGGAAATTCTGATTGATACATACAACAATCCCAGAGACGCAATCCCATAACACAGATAATGACGATTCCGAGTCATTAAAAGAGTTGTACGTTACAACTATCGAATCCCTGGCATCACTAAAGGGATTGGGCATCAATATATCCACATGGGATCCAATATTGATTGCAGTCATCAAAAATAAGCTGGATGTCACTAACAGAGCCTTGTACGAGCAATCATTGGGAAGCTCAAAGGAAATACAGGCCTTGGACACAATGCTTCAGTTCCTAGAACAAAGAGTTCGAGTTCTAGGAACAGACAAAAAGACACAAATGTTAAGGAAAGAGCGAAAAGGCTCAACATGTGCAACAGTAAACACTGGAAAATCGAAGACGCCTCTCTGCTCATTCTGCAAGAAGGCAAGCCATTGGCTCTACGGATGCGATGAGTTTCGCTCCAACTCACCATCAGAACGACTAAATCGGGTACAAAAGCATAAATTGTGTGTCAACTGTTTTAAAAAAAGCCACAAGACAAATGCATGCCCAGGTCGGACATGTTTCAAGTGCGACAAAAAACACAATACACTGCTGCACTTGGACATACCATCGGGCGTAAGTACAGAACCAAGAGCACCGACGGTTGGCGCAGCAAGTAACAATAATTACAACCTGTTAGCTACAGCAAAAGTAGCAGTAGAAGCAAACAATGGACAGAGAGCCTTGCTGGATTCAGGATCACAGATCAACCTGATCTCTGAACGAATGGCATCAATGTTGTCAGTAAAACTTAATGATACAACATTACGCGTCGAAGGAATTGGAGGTCAGTCAATGACCAGCAAAGCACGAGTAAATGTTCTAATAAAATCCCTTCACGGCGGATATGCGCAAAGAATTGAAGCATTCGTAGTACCTCCTGCACTGGCTGATCAACCAGCGCGGCACTCGATGAAATGAACTTGAACATACCAAACAATTGCCCACTGGCAGATCCAGATTTCTATAAACCGGGAAAAGTCGACATGCTCATCGGAGCAGAGCACTATTATTTGCTACTACTCCCAGATCAAAAACAACCAAATTCAGGAGGCCCGTTGCAGCAAAATACAAAATTGGGATGGATTGTGGCAGGAAAAATCAGGTCTGCACACAACTCCGCATCCATTTGTGCAATTGGACTCAACGAGCTAATGGAAAAATTCTGGACTCTGGACAACTTAGAGACGGAAGAAAAACCACGCACGCCAATCGAAGCACATTGCGAAGCTCACTTTATAGAGAACTTACAAACAGCATCGGATGGCAGGTTGATAGTAAAACTCCCATTTTCCGAACACTCTTCAGCCCTGGGGGGGGGTCTTTGGAAACTGCAACGAAACGATTCCTGGCATTAGAGCGACGGATTTCACCAGACACCTGGAAAGGCTATGTGGAATTTATGAATGAATATGAAGGACTTGGACACATGAAGATGGTCCCAGCAACTCAAATGCCGGACAGACACTACTTCATACCACACCACTGTGTACTCAAACCTGAGAGCACCAGCACAAAGTTACGGGTCGTGTTTGATGCATCATGTAAATCAACAAGGGGAAAGTCTCTAAACGACATTCTGCATGCCGGACCCACAGTTCAGAGTGAACTTATGTCCATTATACTACGTTTTCGTATACATAAGTACGTATTCACAGCGGACATCGAGAAAATGTACAGGCAAGTGTGGCTAAATCCCGAGGATCAATTTCATCAGATGATAGTCTGGACATCTTAAGATATCAGGTACTTTCGCTTAAAAACAGTCACATATGGGACCACATCTGCTACATTCCTGGCAACGAATTGTCTGGATCATTTGGCAACTCGGAGCCAAAACAGATTACCTATTGGATCTGCTGCATCGAAGAACGATTTCTATGTGGAAGACTGTCTCACTGGCGCGGATACCATTCAGGAAGCGATAAAAGTTCAACAAGAACTTAATAAAATATTGCTACCGTTCGGTAGCAGCTCTTGCAAGGAATCCCTGAAGAGGACGTTGTCAACGAAGTCAAGCTAGGTGAAACATTAGAGCAATACAGCGTGAAAACGCTGGGTCTCATTTGGATGCCAAAACAATACCAACTGCGAGGACGAACCACAAAAAGCCAAGCAACACGCATCACCAAAAGGGTCGTGTGCTCAGAATTGGCCCAAATCTTTGACCCACTGGATCTCTTTTCCCCAGTGATAGTCAAGGCAAAAATATTTATGCAACAGCTGTGGGAGATTTAACTCGATTGGGACGATGAACTACCATTACAACTCCAAAACGAATGGAAGGAGTACCGGGAGGACCTACAATCATTAAACTCAATGGAGATTCCCCGGCACGTATATGATGGAAAAGTACCAGTCACCCAGGATCTACATACCTTTGTAGACGCATCGGAACGAGCCTATGGCGCGGCAGTGTACGTACGAGCCACCTACAAAAACAATCAGGTCTCTGTACGACTATTATGCTCAAAGTCTCGAGTAGCACCCACCGCCAAACAATCCCTACCACGTCCAGAACTGTGCGCTGCAATTTTAGGTGCCGAACTCACCAATCGAGTTAGAAGGGATCTCCATATGAACCTTGACACAGTATCAGGAAGCTTCTGGACTGATTCCACCGTTGTACTGTCCTGGATTAACGGATCGGCGTCCACATAGCACACCTTCGTGGCAAATCGAATCGCCAAAATCCAGGCATTGACTAACCAATTACAATGGCGTCATGTTTCATCAGCCAACAACGCAGCAGATGTCCTTTCAAGAGGAATCCTAGAAAGCAAGCTAAGGGATCATAGTCTATGGCTATACGGACCATTATTCTTGCACGGATCAGGAGATAAATGGACGAAACCACCCATCATTGAGCCCAGCAATCTTGAGAGAAAGGCTAAGCAAGTCAGCTTGCCAATCGCATCTAGCTCTCTCGGAGAAGAGTTATACACATGCAGACTTAGCAACTCGTTCAACAAACTACAACCTCATCCGAGTTGGCGAAGAAGCTCAAATTCCGTTTAACGCAAAACATCCAATCCTGCTACCGTACAACGACCCAATAGTCAAAATGATTATGCGAGAGCTTCATGAGGAAAAATACGATTGCGGTGCCCAAGCATTAAGGGCAATCGCAAGACAACAATATTGGATTATCAACGACAAGACGATGGCTAGAAGCATCATACATAGCTGTATTAGATGCACCAGAGCCAGACCAAAGCTGATGCACCAGATTATGGGCAATCTTCCAGCACAAAGAGTCACGCAAGCACGCCCATTCCTTAATGCAGGCGTTGACTACTGTGGACCAATTATGATCCACCATAAAATCCGAGGAAAACGGCCAGATAAGGCATACATTGCCGTATTCTGCTGCTTCTCCACAAAGGCTGTACATCTGGAGTTAGTAAGTGACTTAACCACAGATGCATTCTTGGCAGCACTCCGGCGATTCCTTAGCAGACGCGGGAAGTGTCAGACTATTCATTGCGACAACGCAACAAATTTCGTCGGCGCAAATAACAAGCAAAGGAATTGAAAGAAGCAATATTTAGCGAAAAGGCACATGCTCTGATCAGAAATCATTGCAACAAAAAACAAGTGGATTTTAAATTCATTCCTCCTCGGGCCCCATCGTTTGGCGGCCTCTGGGAAGCTGCGGTAAAATCAGCGAAAAGGCGGCTAGTTACAACCACAGAAACAGCATCCTTGACGTTTGAGGAGCTGAACACAGTCATAATCGAAATTGAAGCAATTCTCAACTCCCGACCCATAACTCCAATGTGAAATGATCCAACGGATACAAGTGCGCTTACTCCAGGGCATTTCCTGATCGGTGAACCTTTGACCGCAGCACCTGACGTCAACACCGATCGTCAAGAGAAAACTCTGGTTAAGCGCTGGGAATTGGTTTCACGCTTAAAACATGCATTTTGGAAACAATGGTCTACGGAATACCTCCACGAACTACAAACTCGGCATAAATGGAAAACCACCGCTCCAAACGTGACCGAAGGATTATTAGTTTTGGTGAAGGAAGACAACCTTCCAGTAATGAAGTGGCCAATGGGTCGCATCATCAAAACTTATCCTGGGCAAGACAACCATGTACGAGTGGTTGATGTCAAAACATCGTCCGGCGTATACAAACGCCCCATCAGTCGTCTCGCCCCATTATTCTCAGAGGAGGTAGCAACATAACGCTCCAAAAATGCTATTCAAGACATTGCCGAAATAGAGGAGCCACCAACACCGCGAAAAAGGTTATCATTACCTACACTAACATCCACATTGTTAGTGTTACTTCTCATGCTGCCATTATCATTTTCACAATCAATAAATGTGACGCAATTTGCAAACAAGCCTGGAATATTCTATGAGAAACTTGGAACCTCAAGAATGACCACTTCCGAATGGACTATGATTGTATACTACGACTTGGATTCATATTGGAAGGATATGCAAGTCATGTCAGCCGGAATGTCCTAACTAAGACATATGTGCCCTGAACTAAAAAATGTTCCAGCGTGCAACTCCATCTTTTAACACTTTCAAAATTTGTACAAAGAACTACAAACAGGAAATATGCTAATAAAGGCCTCTCGAAAACGCAGATCACCGCTGGATATGGTAGGAAACGTGGCACACCAGCTTTTCGGTGTACTTGACTCTACATATGCTGAGAAAATGGCCAAAGTAATCGAAGAGGTACAAACCAACGAAGACTTTCTGCTACATCTACTACGAAATCAAACGTCAATTGTCGACTCCACAATGAACGTGATCAAGAAGTGTTCCTTCCGTTGTTACCGACGCTGCCATCGTTTCTGCCACGAGATCTCTTTTGGGTGTGGCTCCACCTTCTCTCTCTCGCTCGGGACTTCAACTAAGAGCAGTGTTACCTCGAAAGGCTATCTTTGTCTCCCGTCTTATACCGGAGGCTACAATAGAGGATGTCAAACAACATCTTTGCTCTAGACTTAACGCCTCGCTTAATGATATAATTGTGACCAAATTCATTTTTAGACATAAGCGCAATATTTCCTCCTTTAAGATTCTTCTTCCGGATTCTTTACTATTCAGATCACTCGAACCGTCTATTTGGCCTGAGCATACAATTATGCATGAGTTCCTACATAAAGACTCTATCCAGAGTCCCAATATTACTGGCCCTGGTAGTTCAAAAACTAAAAAACCTTTTTATTATTCATTACCAGAACATACGCAGTCTGTGAGGCAAATTGTGTCAAATACATACGAATAGTGCCTCTTTTGACTTTGACACTGTCGCTTTAACTGAAACCTGGCTTAACTCCTCCGTCTATGATCATGAAATTTTCGTTCCAAAGTTTATCACATATAGATTGGACCGTCCATCTTTTGCTGGTGGGGTTCTGATTGCTGTGAAAACTGATTTCTCATCCGAGTTGTTCCCATTCAACAATATCTATGGCATTGAATTCATTGCAGTCAAAGTTTGTGTTGGATCGGTATCGATCTATTTGACTTGCTCTTACATTCCTCCCAAATCAGATGCTGAGGTTTACTCTTATCACCTTTCTGCAATTCAGACTATTGTATCTACTTTAGGTTGCAACGATCATATTATTGTCATGGGTGATTTTAACTTACCACTTCTTTCTTGGCTGCCTAGTGATGAGTCTAACCTGTTGCTACCAAATAACCACAACGATTTTATTGACAAGCTTACCGATGTCTCCCTAGTTCAAATTAATTCCATACGAAATAGTAGGGATAGACTACTTGACCTTATGTTTGTTTGTGATGCTGCTCTTGCTACGGTCTCCAGAGTAAGTCCAGTATCACTTCCTGAAGACCCCTACCATCCAACTTTAGCCATATCCCTTGAGTGTGTCCGATCCAGTTGCGCTGCCAATCCCATGGCACCCAGCCGCATACAGTGTTTTCGGAAAACTAATTTTGCTGAGCTAAATCTTCACCTCTCGCACATTGACTGGTCTTTTCTCCACGTGTTCCCGAACATTGACGAAACAGTCAACTCGTTCTATGAAACTATTAACGACGCCCTTAATATATATGTTCCTGTCATCAAATCTTTGTCGTCAAAACCTCCTTGGTTCTCCAAGAATTTGTCTTATTTAAAGAATAGAAAAACTAGGCTCTATAAAAAGTATCAGAATACTGGATCTATGATTGTCTTCGCCCAATATTCCTCCGCTCGTTCTCAATTCCTCACTGTTAATAGTCTTTGTTATAATCAATACCTTTCCCGATGTAGTAAAAATTTTCGTAGTGATCCAAAAAAATTCTATTCGTTCGTTAATTCTAAACGTAAGTCCAATGAATTTCCTTCATCCCTCCATTATCAAAAAAAATCTGAATCTTCTGCTGCTGGTATTGCAAATTTATTTGCCACCTTCTTCCAATCAACGTACTCGTCACATATCTACCATGCATCTACTCCGTATCCCTACCATTTACCTTATGCCAACAGCATTTTTCTGCTTTTCTTTGAGGAAAGTGATGTTCTAGAAGGTTTGTCAACGATTGACATATCATTCTCGGCGGGTCCAGACAAGGTACCAAGTTGTATTTTAAAACACTGTGCCCAGTCCTTATGCAAACCGTTGACATATCTTTCCAACCTATCATTGGAACGGTCCTGTCTTCCAGTGATTTGGAACGAATCCTATATCATTCCGCTTCACAAAAAGGGTTCAAGATCTCACATTGAGAACTACCGAGGTATTGCTAGCTTTCCGCCATTCCAAAGCTGCTTGAGTTCCTTATTACCAGGCAATTGCAACACCTATGCAGGAGTCTGATATCTCTATCGCAACACGGTTTGTTTAAACATCGATCAACATTGACAAACCTTCTCGAGTTCTCTTCTGCAATTAACCGAGGATTTCAAAGCTCCCTGCAAACAGACGTAATTTTCACGGATTTTAGCAAGGCTTTCGACTCCGTGAACCATTCTCTTCTCATTCACAAGCTTTCTTTAATTGGTTTCCCCACTAATCTTCTAAACTGGACTTCGTCATATCTTTCTAACCGCACACAACGTGTTTTGTTTACTAATGTGTTGTCGAATGTCGTTAATGTTACATCAGGAGTGCCACAAGGTAGTCATTTAGGTCCACTTCTGTTTATTTTATTTGTGAATGACCTTCCTCAAGTTATAACATACTCCTGCACTCTAATGTACGCTGACGATGTTAAAATCTATCTCTCCTACTCTGATTGGTACCTGCACAAACGCCTTCAACTCGACCTAAACGAGTTGCAAATTTTGTGTTCAACAAATCTCCTCTCTCTAAACCTTTCTAAATGCAAACATATGACTTTCTACCGTCGCACTCCACACTGTGTCTCGTATGCTCTAGGAATTCATGCCCTCGAACGAATTTCGAGTTCGAATGACCTTGGAGTTCTTTTCGATCATAGACTGTGTTTTAATAGATATATAGCTGCAACTGTAAATAAAGCTAAGGGTGTTCTAGCGTTTATAAAGCGTTGGTCCAAGGAGTTTGATGACCCGTATGTCACCAAAACACTGTACGTCTCCTTGGTTCGTCCGATTCTGGAATATTGTTCTTGTGTGTGGAGTCCACAGTACAAGGAGCAACAGTCCATTCTCGAGTCGGTCCAAAAACAATTTTTAATTTTTGCCTTACGTAATTTTAACTGGGACTCGGATAGAATCTTGCCACCTTATCAATCGAGGCTACATCTTTTAGACCTCTCTTCTTTGCGCCATCGCAGAATTTGTAACGGCGTTATATTTGTACACAAGCTCCTAGTTGGGCTTGTTGATTCAGAAGCACTCCTTGGCCTGCTTGACTTTTCTGTTCCCCTTAGACCTACCCGTACCTTTCGTCCGTTCCGTTTACCCTTCTGTCGGTCTAATTACGCTCAACACGACCCTTTTCGAATCTTATGCTCTAATTATAATAATCTTAATCACACCCTATCCCCTGAATTATCCCTTAAAATTATAGCCAGTAAGATATTTCCTATATACACTTTTTTTTTCCTTTAATTTTTAATTATAATGTATGTTAGCAGATAGTTGCTAGTCTTCAATAAATAAAAATAAAAAAATAAATAAGTCAGCCATGGACAACCGCCTAAAGGTATTGGAACAACAAATGGCAACCATCAGCTGAGAAAGAGGAACATATCACGACGATCATCTAATTCAGTCATACCTAGGGCTCACAGCACAACTAACTATGCTGACAACGAGTCTTCAACGTATGCAGTCTGACATATCTGATGTATTAATCGGCATTCACCATCGGACAATAAGCCCAACGCTAGTATCTACTGAGCAATTAAGAGAGCAACTAGACCAAATCCGGGATCACTTGCCAGCTGATCAAATGCTGCCTGTCACAACACAAAATGTGATACAATTATGCAGGTTCATGCGAGCCGAAGGAACACTGACTGCCACACACGTCATTTTCAAGGTGACACTACCGTTAGTTTCAACAGTTCTGCTCGAAGTTTTCAGTATCATGCCGATTCCGGTCTGGGACTCAACAAGTTGGAGCTTGTTCAATCTCAAAACGACCATAATCACTGTGAACATTCACCGAGATCAATTCATGGGATTTACTCCAGAAGAACTTCGACGCTGCTTTAAACTACTCAACGCAGAATACATCTGCTTTGATCATCAAACAGTCTTCAATGTTGACAATCTCTGTGAGTTTCAGTTGCTTAACAATAAAACAGCACCTTTATGTGAAGTGGCCCACACGAAGGCGGACATGGTGTGGTCCAAAACTATGCAAGCAAATAAATGGATTTTTGCAGCACACTCTACAATGAGATTTCAGGCAGTTTGCAACGGGTCTCCGTCAACCATACAACTGGAAGGAACTGGCTTGCTCTACAGAAATAAGCATCAGTACCTTCAGCACAACAATCAGTGAAGTCAAATCAACCTACACTCGATTTGTGGACATACGCTTACCAACGACACCCCCTTCGCCAGCAACTGTACAATTGGAGAACCAGACATCAGACTATCTTCAAGAATTGGAAGATTTACGCCTGCAATTAGTGGCAATCAATCAACAAAGGCTGCCACACCATCTCAACACAGAGCAGCATCATCAAATCGCTACTTATGCTGTCCTAGCAATATCAATGCTATTGATTATTGCGTTCATTCTCCGGAATAAGTATCAATCATGGAACCCAAGGCCGTCAACAATCAACCAAGCAAAGTCACGCGGATCATCACCCCCGATCCCCATTCCACGCCGCTTTTCAGTCGACTTGGGCGATGGTTGAACACCAGTTCAACGGCCGGGAGAATGTTCAGTCGCATATTTATGCATTAATTAATATTACATAATATACACTTATCGAATAAGTCAGGTCGACCCATGTAACGGGAGACATAATAACATACGACAAAGCATTGTAGCTGAGGCAACAATAACCGCTTCTGCAGCAATTTCTGCCAACGATGCGATCGCTCTTCAGAGGGCAAAAACACTGGTGCAATTGCTGACTATCACAATTGCCCAATAACACAATATCATATTAAATCCAAATTAATTCAATATTAATTCCAATTCCCTTATACCATATTCTTACTAGACTCAGCACTTTCTGTACCTTTTGTTACCTATAAATAGAATTTAAGTTTGTTGAATAAAATCAGTATCAGAAACAGTACCATCACTGCCTGTTCACTCATTCTCTACAACTGCAATCAACAGAGGCTGTCGCCGTGTCTTCAGACCCTCATTTGCTCGACGTAGGAAACCCTCTCCGCAGTCCAACTGGTTCAAGTTCTAGTTGCGACGATAAATTTGTAGACGGTTTATGTACCGTATGCATACCAAATCACACACACACACAAACATACATTAACAATTGCAAAAACCAGTGGACCGATCCTCTCCCCGGTTCAGCGTAATATAAGTCACTAATTGTTTGAGAAATTTCACTTCACGGTGATCTAAAAAAAACCGAGTCGACCCGACTATTGTTTTCCAACAAGCTCGAGGCCTTTTTCCTGACAGCCTTCCATAAGTGGGTTATATGTATTTGTTTCCTGGCGTCTTTCTGTTTGAATTCTACTCAGATCAGTCTTCTGTTCCTCCAAGACTTCCAAATCCGATTTTCTGTGCGTGTGTGAGTTCGTAATATGCCAACAGGTCACAAGGACGGCAACCAGCTTTTGCCTGTGGCCTCTTCCAACCGGCTACGCACCTCGTCCGCGTCCGGAACTACGCCGACTCCTCACTCCGAGAGCAGCCAGTAGCAGCCCTGCGGCAAGGACCAAATCGGTTATATTTCCGTCTCCTGTCACTCTTAAGGTTCCAGTGTGACCAAACAAGATCCGAAAGGCTCCTTCGTCAGCAGCCCCGTCAGCTCTCTCTGCTCTATTTGAGCAGTGCCTCAGTGACCTCAATACTCAACTGGCCACATCCACAGTCCTTCCTCCTTCACAGCCAGTCCAACAGGGCGGCTGTCGACTGCCTCCCGTCAATATTGAAGTTTTCTCAGGGGACTACGTCCGCTGGCCCACATTCCGGGATCTGTTCACTGCGGTCGTGATCAACAATCGTAGATTGTCTCCGGTAGAAAAACTTTACTACCTCACCGAGAAGACCCGGGGCGATCCGAAGGCCATCGTAGAAAAATCCCCCCTCACTAATGACAGTTCCGAGTCCGCATGGTTGGCTCTCCGTAGCCGATATGAGAACAATCGGTTTGTGGTGACCAACCAAATTAACATCCTCCTCTTTTTGCCCCGCGTGACTTCCGAGTGCAGTCGTGCCTTGAAGGATCTTCAAAGTACGATGCAAGGAGTCCTAAATGCACTAGCTGTCTCCAACGTCTGTACCGACAATTGGGATAGTCTCCTAGTGACCATCTGCGCTTCCAAATTGCCAAAGTTAAGCCGGGCGTTATGGGAAGCGTCCGTAACGGACAAAAAGGAGGTGCCGCCCTGGAAGGAAATCGACGCCTTCCTGACTCAGCGATACCTAACGCTAGAGGCTATCGAGAGCGACCCTTCCACTTCCCAAGGCGCTCCGAATCCGGCACCCGTCAAAGGCAGTCAGAATCCGCCATCCTCCCAAAGCCAGTCCAATCCGTTCCGTTCCCAAGGCAGTCCTGTTCCAAGGACAGCGCACTCGTTCCAAAGCCACGTGAATCCGAGCAAGAGCACGTGTGATCTCTGTTCCAAGGAGAATCCCCCAATCCGACTATGTCCTCATTTCCTACAAATGACCGTTGATGTTCGCTGCACCTGCATAAAGCAAAAGCAGCTCTGCTTAAATTGCTTCGCAAGAGGCCATCAGCTTCGCGACTTCTCAAGCTCCCACAATTGCAACACTTGTGGAGGACGATTGCATCGTGGCAATCCAGCTTCCAGCGAGTCACATTTTACATCCGTACCCAATTCCACAGCTTGGCCAGACGTCAATCGACGTAAAATTCTAAAAAATCATATGCTCAAAAATGTAAATACTGACTGAGTACGGGTATAAGTAGAGTCGCGTCTGTAGAAGCGACTCACACGTTCCTTCTCGTTTTCTATTTTGTTCTTGTGAGTGTGTTTTGCTGGAAATATGTATAATTTTCTTGCCGGTGGTGAAGTGATGGATGGTGAATTGAATGTGGTCGGTCTGTAAGGACTTCTTCGACTTTTAGAAATGATCTGCCTTTTTTTTTAATAATATATATAGATGTAGCTGGAATTGATCATAGTATCAATTTAAGTTTTATATTATTATTTTTATTTATTTTTTTGTTTGTTGTTTATTTTATATATATACTAGCGGACCCGGCAAACTTCGTACCGCCTAATAGTCAATGAATGTCGTGTTACTTTTTAGCTGAACTAATTTAGGCTTTATTTTCATTCAAGCACTTTGTGGTAAACGGCATTCTTTGTTTTTTGGTCAGGCGCAAGAACAAATAAAGCGGATGGTTTGCCGACACGTGAGCATGCCACGTACAATTGACCATGAGAAAAGCATGCATTTTCTAGATTGAGGCCACAAATAGTCAAGGATTGGCCCTGTGATTTGTTGATCGTCATGGCGAAGGCAAGACGAATCGGGAATTGAATTCGTTTAAACTCAAAGGGCATATCCGTTGGGATCATCGGAATCCTTGGAATAAGAACTTCCTCATCTTTAAATTTTCCTTTAAGTATCGACGCGTGAATAACATTGCTCATCAGTTTTCTTATCACCAAACGCGTTCCATTACACAGTTTTGGTTGGTTTAAATTTCTAAGCATGATGACTACCGAGCCAACTTTAAGTTTTAAATTGTGCGGTGGTAAACCAGGCACATCCAAGGAGTTTAAAAATTCAGTTGGATAATTAGTGGCTTCTTCTTCAGAGTACCTACGATTTGATTTTGAATTATAATATTGAGGTCATCTACATCTTTATTTTTAGCGGCCAAAATTGCTCGCTCACTTAACCATTTTGTATTTTTGTGGTTAGCAATGATATCCGGGAATACTTTGTTGATAAGCTCGTCTTTTGATGATACGAAATTGCTAAAATTTGGAGGAAATGAAATCAAACCGCTCGATTTGTCAACCATTACCATGGCCATTACCGATAGTCAGCAATTGCTTCGAGAAATCATCAGCAGATAGATCGTTCAACAATGCAACTCTCATATTTACAGACAGTTGAAGTTTCTTTACATATCGCCACAGATTTGATGCTTTGAGGCAAGCGTTTATTTCGTCGGCAGCAGTAGATCTTGGAATGACTGGTAGTGTTTGTCGGATATCGCCAGATAATAAAATCATTGCACCACCAAAACATCTCGAGTCATTGCGCAGATCTTTTAATGTTCGGTCTAGTGCTTCCAATGCGCGTTTGTGCGCCATTGTGCATTCGTCCCATATGATGATTTTTGATGCTACTAAAACTTTGGCCATTGCGGAGTGTTTCGAAATGTTACATGTCGGTTGTTCAGTAGTTTGAAGGTTTAATGGCAATTTTAACGCTGAGTGAGCCGTACGGCATCCGTCTAACAATGTGGCCGCTATTCCAGAAGAAGCAATTGCTACCGCAATTTCGGATCTCGCACGTACAGTGGCCAAAATCAATGACATGAGGAATGTCTTCCCAGTTCCACCGGGGGCATCCAAAAAAAATAAGCCGCCATTTCCATCATCAACTGCATTAATCAGTGTATCATAGACTTTCCTCTGCTTAGGATTCAACAGAGGTACATTCGTTCTAACTGATTGGATTAGTTCATGTGGATCATATTCACGTTCACGTTCCAATTCTCTATTAAATGCGTCATTCATTCCGCGATCTGGCGCTGGCATTCCTAACCTAACTAACAAACTGCCGCACATGAGGTAACACATATCTTTGATCAAAAGCAAAGTCTGGTTATGGATCTCCTCATTCACCTCAAGATCGGAATTTCTTGAGCTGACGCGAATTCGATGTAAAATATCTTTTGACATGTTATCTTTATATTTGTTCCACAGGTCACGTGGGTTCGATGGGAAGCATGTTGAAATGATGATAGCAAATAATGTGCGTATCTGACTTGGAGATGCAGAAATAATTGCTTCAGCGATTGTCGTGTCCCAATGAGTATCGTTTTTAAGCAAATTTTGCTCTTGACATGCTGCACGAAATGTGGGGCACACAATACCATTAACAGTTCGTAGTGATTCAAATGATGTTGGCCCTCGAACATGTACCAGAAACATCCGCAAATAGAAACATTCATCATTCTTCGGATGAACTGTGTAAATACGACCAAGAGCATTAGTAGAACGCATATCTGGATGACCAGGAACTGCATCGCCTTGCTTCCAACGTTGAAATTTCTTCGATGTAGCGTTCCAAGTGTAATAACGTGGATCTGGTGGCGGGACCAATAATGGCAATTTCACTTTACCACTAAGGCAGCACAAACCAGGCGTTTAACCAGCAAACTTCAATGCTCCACAATGCTGGCAAACAACGTCCATTGGACCAATGCAAACTAAACGATGCAAGCTGTAGTCGATGGTGCGATCATACAGAAACGCTGCTCGATTCAAATCAATACTTGAACCATTTCTTCTTGCACTTCGAAGATTATTCCTCTGTTCATCTGTACGATAAGCTCGACGATTTCTCCTTTCTAACCTAGCCGTTTCACGGGCTGCCTCTCTTTGCTCTTGTGTTTGAGAAGCATAAATTCGTTACATAAAAAGACTGTTACGTTACATGTGCGAATTTCGTTTACTAAACTTCAGGAAAAATTAATTTTTAAACTGAAAAACAAATAAAATTATAGATTGTATCCTGGGTTTGAAGTAATAAAACTCTATTAGTAATTTGAATTTGGTGCGCTGACATTTTATATTATTGACACTTTTCATTAACACTCCCATTAACATCGCAGGTGTGTTAAAAATTTAATTTATATCAGAAAAATCACAATCAGTGACCTCTTCGATGGTGAATTTCGATGCTGAACAATTAAATATAGTTTGAAGCACATTTGACTATGCATTCACGAGACAACAAATGCTTCGGCACAATCATGTTGGTAGTTGCGCCAATACCATCGATACAACTTTTCCCGTGGGAAATCGCAAAATAGTTCCAGTCGATTTTAAAATCGAATTTTTATTCTTTAGAGACTTTTTTATGTTTATCTAAACATGAGAAGTATGTTTGAGTTTAAGAAACCAATAAATTATAAAAATATATAATATAATAAATTATAAAAATATAATTTATGTGGATAAATTTTATATTTTATATAAACAACTTGACTGTTACGTTACACTAAAAATTGCGGTAGAACTCTTTTTCATTACAAAGGCAGCCAACTTTTTTTTCTGTCAAATATTTTATTAACTTACTTTCTAATAGCTTAATTCTACTCAAAAATGTTCATGAGCAAGTAAACAAAAGTTTTATTTTAATATTACAAACCTTTTCGCTACAAACCATGTTTTTATTCATTTATACTCTCCCCGATGCAAGGACCGAATAAGTGCAAATTTTCGAAACTCATAATTATTATTTATGAAACAGTGGGAGCATTATAACCATAAAAAATATATACAAACATCGAAATTGGAAAAAAAAATGTTCACGTTGTTTTGTTTTTTCCGATTTTGACCAAATACATTTAAAAGAGCTAAACTCTTCGAGTACCCGTTATAAAAACCCTTCCTTTTATATTTTCTAAGGTATTATTTTATTACAAATTTTGAATGTATCTTTCAAATCAAGATAAATATACTTTAGGTTATAATTATTTATTTATTATTATTATGATTTAAACAGAGCTATCAACAATTTACTTGCAGTATTTACGTTATATTGATAAAGTATTGTTTATGTCCTCGGTAGCGGAAATCAAGAGAAATATACTGTATGTTATAATTATTTATTTATTATTATTATTATTATTTAAACAGAGCTATCAACAATTTACTTGCAGTATTTACGTTATATTAATAAAGTATTGTTTATGTCCTCGGTAGCGTCTTCGTCGTTGCTGGGGCTGATGATATCTATGCGATTTGACATCATAGGTCATAGGTCCTTAAGAATGGCACTTTTCGCATTTTTTAATTTGTCAAGTCGTTTCAATAAATTGTTATTAGCTGTCTCTGCTTCCTCCAATTTTTCCAAAACTTCACGGTGCTGTCAGGTTTCGAGAAATATGTACATTTATTCATATTTTTGTATTTAAATACATCATATAAAATTGTAAATTAATATTTTATGATATCCCTTTTAAATGCTATACTGAAGCAGTTTGCAGGGACCGTTAAAATTATAAGTTATATTTTAAAAATTAATGGTAATGGTAATTTCAGTCGTTAAAGTTTTTCTACTACTCGGCAAAATCGAACTTTTTTTCCTTATTCTCACACAAATACCGCACAAAAATTTGCAAGATATTCTGGAAGCCATAGGCAACCACATGGCTAAGTGGTTTAAATATTGAAGGATCACTTTGGTATGAGATAGCTTTCCGCAAAATGTGTGCCGCGTTTGCTTACAATCGACCACAAACGCACTCGAGAGACAACTTCGGAGGAGTGTTTGGCGTTGTTAAACAACAATAAGGACGAGTTTTTTCGCCGTTTCGTAAACGTGGATAACCCGTGGAACAGTCAAAATAGTAGGTTCCGCAGGGTTATTCAAGGCAGAAGAAGGCCAAAGTTGGTTTGGAGAAATGCTGAAAAAAGTATATATAGCTAAAATAAGAAAAATAAAAGGATTGTGTATCAAAAAAACTTGTTTTTAATCA
Source organism: Drosophila obscura (assembly GCF_018151105.1). Classification (NCBI taxonomy): domain Eukaryota; kingdom Metazoa; phylum Arthropoda; class Insecta; order Diptera; family Drosophilidae; genus Drosophila; species Drosophila obscura. The sequence continues at coordinate 3,245,588 of NW_024542848.1, read as the reverse complement.
AAAAGGTCTCCTACTTATTGATCCGCCCTCCTATTATTTGATTTTACAAAAAGTATTTTCGATAATGACTCGTCAGCGAGGTTGCATCGTTGATTTGTAAGCATCATTTTGACAGCCGAAAACGATTGTTCAACACTCACTTGTATTGCAGGAACCGAGCGCACCACTTTGACCAGCTGGTATAAACTAAGATATTCGTATCGTTTTTCCTGCCAATACTCCATAATATTGGAGGTCAAGCAAATTGGCTCAGTTTGGCTTTCAGTTGTATTTCCTGCTGCAACAGTGCGCTTGAGCTCAACCCACCCTCAGGAGCTCTTAGAACGGCTGAGACGATTTGGCTCAAATTTTGTTCAGTTGTTCGTATTTGCCAACTGAATGTTTATACGAAAGAAAATTTAGGAAAAATCAATCTACGATCGCGAAAAAAGTGATTTTATATATGTGTCATTTATGGAAGTAGGCGAAGAGCCAATTGTCATAGTGGAAGATGAGTTCATTATTCATCAATTGAGTTATTTGCTTGACTAATGTTTGCTAAGTAGACGAAGAGGCAATTGTCATAGTCGAAGATTGGTTCTAATCTCGAGATATTATTCATCAATTGAGTTATAATATGCCTGCTCTTAGACGATCAAACCTTGGACGACGTACACATCGTGAAATAAGTAATCCGAATGTCTCTATTAATCTAACGCAAGAGGAACGTGCAGAAGTAAATGAATGCAGTCGTTCCCATATTGCACAGGTTCGCGTTGCACAATAACCACCTCAAATTCTACCAGTTGACTTGAATAACGCTGCTTACTAACATCTTCGCTGCGTTGATATCGGTTCATTGTCTGTCGTATGCCAGCATTGCAATGATTGAAGTTTCAATCGGAAACCACCGGCATATGCTGCGCTGGTGGAAAGTTTTTGACTCATCCGGCAGAGGCATTGTATTCTTTTCTCTATGGAAATACAATCCAATCAAAACATTTCCTGGCGAGCCACATTTCCTAAAGCCAGAGTAAAGAAATTTATTTTCAGTTGCTTCCCTTGCTTCCTCCGGCGCTGCTGACGCTAATTATTCTCTTTCTCGCTCGCACACACTCTTTCCTATTCAATGCGCGAGCGCCTCTAGCGGAGAAGATGTAGAATCGAATGGTAGATGTATAATCTACATTTTAGACGTAGAATATACATTGTAACTGTAAATGTAGATAACAGATGTAGGAAAAAAAATGTAAAATGTTTTAAAATTTTAGATAAATCAAAAGCTCACAAATTTATATACTGACTGAGTACTGGTATAAGTAGAGTCGCGTCCCCAGAAGTGACTCACACGTTCCTTCTCGTTACTTATCTATTTGTCGAATACATTTACCTTAACATGTGTATTAGGCTGGGTCAAAATTTGACAACAAATTTTTTGTTTTGTTTTTTCAAGCGGACACCCCCTTATTCTGTTCTTTGTTAGTAAGTAAAATTATACAATTTTTTTCAAATCTTTAGTTTAGTGTTTGGGGGTTGCTACCATGAAAAGAAAATACCCTTTTTTTCGTTAAATATACATTTAAAAAAATGTAATTCGTCGGTTTTCTTAAAATAATATTGAAACTTAGAAACTTGTTCTATTGATAATAAGGTATTTTTTTTTTAGTTACTGTTAAAAAATTAACGATTGGTGAAAATCCAGAAGTTCAGCTGAGCTTGATATATTTAGTTAACTAGTTCGCACAAACTTGTGCAGGTTTTTTACTGCCAATAACTTATTAATGAAGATATTAATGGTCTCAATATATATGCAATAGATTTAACCAAATTATCCAACTCATTCAGAATTTGTTGTAGCAACCTCTAAAAAAATTTGTTAAATAAAAATTAAAACTTTAATATTACTATCAAACCCAAGATAACAAAATTAAATTAAAATTTTAGTTAAACAAATTTTTTTTTTGTCTCAACCTAATGTGCATACATGAGTTTCCTTTGTTGCATTTTACGAAATTCTTATATAGTCCTTTCCTCGTCTATGAAACATATAAATAAAAGCAATATAAGCATCATATCAATGGTTTTGATTCCTATTTTTATACAAGTACTCAAAAAAGAGTTATGGGGTATATTGTATTTGTGGTAAAAGTGGATGTGTGCAACGCAGAGAAGGAAACGTTTCCGACCCCATAAAGTGTATTCATTCTTGATCAGCATCAATAACCGAGTCGATATAGCCATGTCCGTCTGTCCGTCTCGATGAGCGCCTAGATCTCAGAGACTATAAGAGCTAGATCAACCAAATTTTGTTTCCAGACTCATGGGATATCACACTGCTACAAGTGTATTTCAAAATTTCGCCCGCCCTCTTCCGCCCCCGCAAAGAACGAAAATCTGTGGCAGGCACAATTTTAAAGATACGATAAAAGTAATAGCGCAGTATCATAGAGAATGGCCATATCTACCAGATTACTGAATCTGAATCAGATTGGATTATAATTATAGCCAGACTGAAGAAATTAATTTTCAGTTGCTTCCCCCGCTTTCTCTAGCCAGAGACCCGCTACTCATTCTCTTTCTCGCTCGCACACTCTGCCTCGTTATGTACGCGAGCGCCCTCTAGCGGAGGAGATGTAGAATGTAAATAGTACATGTATAATATACATGTGGGATGTAGAATATACATAGTAGATGTAGATAACAGATGTAGCAAAAAATGAAAATTTTTTTACGGGTATAAATAGGGTCACGTCTCCAGAAGCGACTCACACGTTCCTTCTCGTTTTTTTTTTTTTGACAAGCAAAAAGTTTCCCACTGTTACGTTACATAAAAAGACTGTTACGTTACATGTGCGAATTTCGTTTACTAAACTTTAGGAAAAATTAATTTTTAAACTGAAAAACAAATAAAATTATAGATTGCATCCTTGGTTTGAAGTAATAAAACTCTATTAGTAATTTGAATTTGGTGCGCTGACATTTTATATTATTGACACTTTTCGTCCCATTAACATCGCAAGTGTGTTAAAAATTTAATTTATATCAGAAAAATCACAATCAAGGACCTCTTCGATGGTGAATTTCGATGCTGAACAATTAAATATAGTTTGAAGCACATTTGACTATGCATTCACGAGACAACAAATGCTTCGGCACAATCATTTTGGTAGATGCGCCAATACCATCGATACAACTTTTCCCGTGGGAAATCGCAAAATAGTTCCAGTCGATTTTAAAATCGAATTTTTATTCTTTAGAGACTTTTTTATGTTTATCTAAACATGAGAAGTATGTTTGAGTTTAAGAAACCAATAAATTATAAAAATATAATTTATGTGGATAAATTTTATATTTTATATAAACAACTTGACTGTTACGTTACACTAAAAATTGCGGTAGAACTCTTTTTCATTACAAAGGCAGCCAACATTTTTTTTCTGTCAAATATTTTATTAGCTTACTTTCTAATAGCTTAATTCTACTCAAAAATGTTGATGAGCAAACCTTTTCGCTACAAACCATGTTTTTATTCATTTATACTCTCCCCGATGCAACGACCGAATAAGTGCAAATTTTCGAAACTCATTATTATGTTTTATAAAACAGTGGGAGCAATATAACCATTTTGTTTTTTCCGATTTTGACCAAATACATTTAAAAGAGCTAAACTCTTCGAGTACCCGTTATAAAAACCCTTCCTTTTATATTTTCTAAGGTATTATTTTATTACAAATTTTGAATGTATCTTTCAAATCAAGATAAATATACTTTAGGTTATAATTATTTATTTATTATTATTATGATTTAAACAGAGCTATCAACAATTTACTTGCAGTATTTACGTTATATTGATAAAGTATTGTTTATGTCCTCGGTAGCGGAAATCAAGAGAAATATACTGTATGTTATAATTATTTATTTATTATTATTATTATTATTTAAACAGAGCTATCAACAATTTACTTGCAGTATTTACGTTATATTAATAAAGTATTGTTTATGTCCTCGGTAGCGTCTTCGTCGTTGCTGGGGCTGATGATATCTATGCGATTTGACATCATAGGTCATAGGTCCTTAAGAATGGCACTTTTCGCATTTTTTAATTTTTCAAGTCGTTTCAATAAATTGTTATTAGCTGTCTCTGCTTCCTCCAATTTTTCCAAAACTTCACGGTGCTGTCAGGTTTTGAAAAATATGTACATTTATTCATATTTTTGTATTTAAATACATCATATAAAATTGTAAATTAATATTTTATGATATCCCTTTTAAATGCTATACTGAAGCAGTTTGCAGGGACCGCTAAAATTATAAGTTATATTTTAAAAATTACATGGTAATGATTATATTTCAGTTTTTAAAGCTTTTCTACTACTCGACAAAGTCGAACTTTTTTTCCTTATTCTCACACAAATACCGCACAAAAATTTGCAAGATATTCTGGAAGCCATAGGCAACCACATGGCTAAGTGGTTTAAATATTGAAGGATCACTTCGGTATGAGATAGCTTTACGCAAAATGTGTGCCGCGTTTGCTTACAATCGACCACAAACGCACTCGAGAGAAAACTTCGGAGGAGCGTTTGGCGTTGTTAAACAACAATAAGGACGAGTTTTTTCGCCGTTTCGTAAACGTGGATAACCCGTGGAACAGTCAAAATAGTAGGTTCCGCAGGGTTATTCTAAGCAGAAGAAGGCCAAAGTTGGTTTGGAGAAATGCTGAAAAAAGTATATATAGCTATAATAAGAAAAATAAAAGGATTGTGTATCAAAAAACTTGTTTTTAATCAAAAAGGTCTCCTACTTATTGATCCGCCCTCCTATTATTTGATTTTACAAAAAGTATTTTCGATAATGACTCGTCAGCGAGGTTGCATCGTTGATTTGTATGCATCATTTTGACAGCCGAAAACACTCAACACTCACTTGTATTGCAGGAACCGAGCGCACCACTTTGACCAGCTGGTATAAACTAAGATATTCGTATCGTATTTCCTGCCAATACTCCATAATATTGGAGGTCAAGCAAATTGACTCAGTTTAGCTTTCAGTTGTATTTCCTGCTGCAACAGTGCGCTTGAGCTCCACCCTCCCTCAGGAGCTCTTAGAACGGCTGAGACGATTTGGCTCAAATTTTGTTCAGTTGTTCGTATTTGCCAACTGAATGTTGCTCGTATATTCCACCTTCCTCGGATATCTTAATATACGAGCATCACCTGACCGCTTTAAAAACTGTTTCTTCCTCGCTATCAGATAAAGACCATATGATAGTTCTTGGTGATTTTAATTTGCCAGGTGCTGTTTGGTCTTCGGTAAACGAGTCTAATAACCTTGTGCCCATGTCACGACATGACTTTATCGACGGCTTGCTAGACCTATCCCTGTCTCAAGTCAACCATGTGAAAAATTCCTTGGGTCGATTGCTTGATCTGTGCTTTGTCTCGGATCCGACCTTAGCGTTGTTAACCCGAGCCCTTCCGCTCAGTATACCTGAAGACTCCTACCATCCTACATTCGAAGTGTCAGTCGATATTGGCCCTACTGTATTGGATCGAATGAGTAGGCTATCCGAACGTGTCCGCTGCTTTCGTAAAGCCGAGTTTACGAAGCTTAATAACCTTATTAGGGATTTTGATTGGTCCGCTCTGTACTTGTGCACTGACGTTATGAAAGGCACACACATTTTTTACAATGTACTTGACACATTTTTTGATTCTTGTGTCCCACTTTCTTGTCCGGTTAGATCTGGAAAGCCTCCTTGGTTTACCAAGGAGTTATCCAGTCTAAAAAATTTAAAATCAAGACTTTATAAAAAATTTCGAGAAGTTGGTTCTCCCTCTTCTCTTTCTCACTATGTAATAGCTCGGTCAAATTTCTCCGTTCTTAACGCTCAATGCTATAAGAACTACCTATCTCGATGCAGGATACGATTTTCACAGGACCCTAAACAGTTTTACAGCTTCGTAAATAGTAAGCGTAGAACGTCCGTACATCCATCCTCGTTATCTTTTCTCAATATGTCAGCAAACAATGATCAGGCAATTGCCGATCTTTTTGCCAAATTTTTCCAAACAACCTATTCTCATGAAAGCTACTCTGGTCAGCCGTATCCATACAGTTTACCAAGGTCGAATGGCATTTTCAGCCCTTGTTAAATGAAAGCTCACTGCTTCATGATCTTCGACTAGTTAAGCCGGTGTTTTCACCAGGTCCCGACGGAGTTCCCGGCTGTGTACTCAGGTACTGTTCCGACGCTCTGTGTGGACCCTTGCTTAAACTATTCACCCTATCCATTAACTCTTCATGCTTCCCCCCATCTGGAAGGAATCTTTTATTATTCCGCTCCATAAGAAAGGTAGCAAGTCTGATGCAAATAATTATAGGGGTATATCTAAGTTATCCGCTATTCCTAAAATGTTTGAAAAAATTTTAACTCCGCACTTGCAACATCTCTGCAAATCACTTATATCTCCGTCCCAGCACGGATTTATAAGGCGACGATCAACAACCACAAATTTATTAGAGTTTACCTCTTTTATCATTAAAGGCTTTCAAGGTAACTTGCAGACGGATGTCATTTACACTGATTTTAGTAAAGCATTTGATTCTGTAAACCATTCCCTTTTAGCACAAAAACTTGACCTTTTAGGGTTTCCGCCTAATCTTTTGAGATGGATTTCTAGCTACCTTTGTTCTAGGTCTCAAAGAGTCCTCTTCAAAAACTCCTTCTCTTCACCTGTTAAGGTTACTTCTGGAGTACCACAGGGCAGCCATCTAGGCCCCCTACTATTCACACTCTTTATTAATGATCTGCCTTCAGTATTAACAAACTCTCGAGTACTCATGTATGCGGATGATGTTAAACTTTGTGTCCAGTATAAGGACATTTCATTTCACTCTCGCTTGCAATCCGATCTCAATAACTTTCAATCATGGTGTTGTGCAAATATGTTACACCTAAATGCCTCGAAATGCAAAGTAATGACATTTCATCGCTCCAGCCCCCTATTGGCTCCTTATAGCCTCTGCGGTGGTTCTCTTGAGAGAATTACCTTGGTTGATGATCTTGGTGTTAAATTAGACCCAAAGTTGAAGTTTTCTGAACACATTTCTACCATGGTAAATAAGGCCATGGGTGTGCTTGGGTTTATAAAGAGGTGGTCAAAGGAATTTGACGACCCCTATATAACGAAGACTCTCTATATCTCGCTTGTTCGTTCGATTTTAGAATACGGCTCTTGTGTATGGTGCCCCCAGTACAAAGTACACCAGGACCGTATAGAATCAGTCCAGAAAAACTTTTTACTTTTTGCTCTGCGTGGCCTTAACTGGGATGCAGGTGTGAGACTGCCATCTTATCCTCGTAGATTGCTTTTAATAAACCTTCCAACCTTAGTTAGTCGTAGAAAAATGCTTGGTGGGATTTTTATGCACAACCTGATCAAGGGTGATGTAGATAGCCCTGACTTGTTGAGCCGCATAAACTTTACGATTCCTATTAGATCTACTAGAAACTTCATTCCTCTTTTCCTTCCGCTTTGTAGATCGAATTATTCCTTGCACGAACCATTTAGGGTACTTTGCTCGGACTTCAATTCCCTTTACCACATAATATCAACTACTAATTCCCTTCCTCTTCTTAAATCACTAATACTAACATACCTTTCCCGTAATTAGTTATATTTTTTAGCTATTTTTGCATGCTTAGCTCTTTGAGTTGTGTTTAGCTCTAATTTTCCTCGAATTTTAGTCTAACACCTATCTTTCCTGCATGCTCGCGATCGGTTCGGTAACACGCGTCGCGCGTCATGCGGCAGCGCCCCTCGGTCGGTTGGGCGGGAGGAGGGCTGCGTTTCTGCCTGGGTTCCGCGCGTAACAGGCTTCGGCTTGGTGTCGCATGGGCCACTTGATGGTGCAGTCATTGCATATCAACGTCCAGACATAAATGTTTATACGAAAGAAAATTTAGGAAAAATCAATCTACGATCGCGAAAAAAGTGATTTTATATATGTGTCATTTATGGAAGTAGGCGAAGAGCCAATTGTCATAGTGGAAGATGAGTTCATTATTCATCAATTGAGGTATTTGCTTGACTAATGTTTGCTAAGTAGACGAAGAGGCAATTGTCATAGTCGAAGATTGGTTTCTAATCTCGAGATATTATTCATCAATTGAGTTATAATATGCCTGCTCTTAGACGATCAAACCGTGGACGACGTACACATTGTGAAATAAGTAATCCGAATGTCTCTATTAATCTAACGCAAGAGGAACGTGCAGAAGTAAATGAATGCAGTCGTTCCCATATTTTTTTCTTTTTTGACAAGCAAAAAGTTTCCCACTGTTACGTTACATAAAAAGACTGTTACGTTACATGTGCGAATTTCGTTTACTAAACTTCAGGAAAAATTAATTTTTAAACTGAAAAACAAATAAAATTATAGATTGTATCCTTGGTTTGAAGTAATAAAACTCTATTAGTAATTTGAATTTGGTGCGCTGACATTTTATATTATTGACACTTTTCGTCCCATTAACATCGCAAGTGTGTTAAAAATTTAATTTATATCAGAAAAATCACAATCAAGGACCTCTTCGATGGTGAATTTCGATGCTGAACAATTAAATATAGTTTGAAGCACATTTGACTATGCATTCACGAGACAACAAATGCTTCGGCACAATCATTTTGGTAGTTGCGCCAATACCATCGATACATCTTTTCCCGTGGGAAATCGCAAAATAGTTCCAGTCGATTTTAAAATCGAATTTTTATTCTTTAGAGACTTTTTTATGTTTATCTAAACATGAGAAGTATGTTTGAGTTTAAGAAACCAATAAATTATAAAAATATAATTTATGTGGATAAATTTTATATTTTATATAAACAACTTGACTGTTACGTTACACTAAAAATTGCGGTAGAACTCTTTTTCATTACAAAGGCAGCCAACATTTTTTTCTGTCAAATATTTTATTAGCTTACTTTCTAATAGCTTAATTCTACTCAAAAATGTTGATGAGCAAACCTTTTCGCTACAAACCATGTTTTTATTCATTTATACTCTCCCCGATGCAACGACCGAATAAGTGCAAATTTTCGAAACTCATTATTATGTTTTATAAAACAGTGGGAGCAATATAACCATAAAAAATATATACAAACATCGAAATTGAAAAAAAAAGTTCACGTGGTTTTGTTTTTTCCGATTTTGACCAAATACATTTAAAAGAGCTAAACTCTTCGAGTACCCGTTATAAAAACCCTTCCTTTTATATTTTCTAAGGTATTATTTTATTACAAATTTTGAATGTATCTTTCAAATCAAGATAAATATACTTTAGGTTATAATTATTTATTTATTATTATTATGATTTAAACAGAGCTATCAACAATTTACTTGCAGTATTTACGTTATATTGATAAAGTATTGTTTATGTCCTCGGTAGCGGAAATCAAGAGAAATATACTGTATGTTATAATTATTTATTTATTATTATTATTATTATTATTTTTAAACAGAGCTATCAACAATTTACTTGCAGTATTTACGTTATATTAATAAAGTATTGTTTATGTCCTCGGTAGCGTCTTCGTCGTTGCTGGGGCTGATGATATCTATGCGATTTGACATCATAGGTCATAGGTCCTTAAGAATGGCACTTTTCGCATTTTTTAATTTTTCAAGTCGTTTCAATAAATTGTTATTAGCTGTCTCTGCTTCCTCCAATTTTTCCAAAACTTCACGGTGCTGTCAGGTTTTGAAAAATATGTACATTTATTCATATTTTTGTATTTAAATACATCATATAAAATTGTAAATTAATATTTTATGATATCCCTTTTAAATGCTATACTGAAGCAGTTTGCAGGGACCGCTAAAATTATAAGTTATATTTTAAAAATTACATGGTAATGATTATATTTCAGTTTTTAAAGCTTTTCTACTACTCGACAAAGTCGAACTTTTTTTCCTTATTCTCACACAAATACCGCACAAAAACTTGCAAGATATTCTGGAAGCCATAGGCAACCACATGGCTAAGTGGTTTAAATATTGAAGGATCACTTCGGTATGAGATAGCTTTACGCAAAATGTGTGCCGCGTTTGCTTACAATCGACCACAAACGCACTCGAGAGAAAACTTCGGAGGAGTGTTTGGCGTTGTTAAACAACAATAAGGACGAGTTTTTTCGCCGTTTCGTAAACGTGGATAACCCGTGGAACAGTCAAAATAGTAGGTTCCGCAGGGTTATTCTAAGCAGAAGAAGGCCAAAGTTGGTTTGGAGAAATGCTGAAAAAAGTATATATAGCTATAATAAGAAAAATAAAAGGATTGTGTATCAAAAAACTTGTTTTTAATCAAAAAGGTCTCCTACTTATTGATCCGCCCTCCTATTATTTGATTTTACAAAAAGTATTTTCGATAATGACTCGTCAGCGAGGTTGCATCGTTGATTTGTATGCATCATTTTGACAGCCGAAAACACTCAACACTCACTTGTATTGCAGGAACCGAGCGCACCACTTTGACCAGCTGGTATAAACTAAGATATTCGTATCGTATTTCCTGCCAATACTCCATAATATTGGAGGTCAAGCAAATTGACTCAGTTTGGCTTTCAGTTGTATTTCCTGCTGCAACAGTGCGCTTGAGCTCCACCCTCCCTCAGGAGCTCTTAGAACGGCTGAGACGATTTGGCTCAAATTTTGTTCAGTTGTTCGTATTTGCCAACTGAATGTTGCTCGTATATTCCACCTTCCTCGGATATCTTAATATACGAGCATCACCTGACCGCTTTAAAAACTGTTTCTTCCTCGCTATCAGATAAAGACCATATGATAGTTCTTGGTGATTTTAATTTGCCAGGTGCTGTTTGGTCTTCGGTAAACGAGTCTAATAACCTTGTGCCCATGTCACGACATGACTTTATCGACGGCTTGCTAGACCTATCCCTGTCTCAAGTCAACCATGTGAAAAATTCCTTGGGTCGATTGCTTGATCTGTGCTTTGTCTCGGATCCGACCTTAGCGTTGTTAACCCGAGCCCTTCCGCTCAGTATACCTGAAGACTCCTACCATCCTACATTCGAAGTGTCAGTCGATATTGGCCCTACTGTATTGGATCGAATGAGTAGGCTATCCGAACGTGTCCGCTGCTTTCGTAAAGCCGAGTTTACGAAGCTTAATAACCTTATTAGGGATTTTGATTGGTCCGCTCTGTACTTGTGCACTGACGTTATGAAAGGCACACACATTTTTTACAATGTACTTGACACATTTTTTGATTCTTGTGTCCCACTTTCTTGTCCGGTTAGATCTGGAAAGCCTCCTTGGTTTACCAAGGAGTTATCCAGTCTAAAAAATTTAAAATCAAGACTTTATAAAAAATTTCGAGAAGTTGGTTCTCCCTCTTCTCTTTCTCACTATGTAATAGCTCGGTCAAATTTCTCCGTTCTTAACGCTCAATGCTATAAGAACTACCTATCTCGATGCAGGATACGATTTTCACAGGACCCTAAACAGTTTTACAGCTTCGTAAATAGTAAGCGTAGAACGTCCGTACATCCATCCTCGTTATCTTTTCTCAATATGTCAGCAAACAATGATCAGGCAATTGCCGATCTTTTTGCCAAATTTTTCCAAACAACCTATTCTCATGAAAGCTACTCTGGTCAGCCGTATCCATACAGTTTACCAAGGTCGAATGGCATTTTCAGCCCTTGTTAAATGAAAGCTCACTGCTTCATGATCTTCGACTAGTTAAGCCGGTGTTTTCACCAGGTCCCGACGGAGTTCCCGGCTGTGTACTCAGGTACTGTTCCGACGCTCTGTGTGGACCCTTGCTTAAACTATTCACCCTATCCATTAACTCTTCATGCTTCCCCCCATCTGGAAGGAATCTTTTATTATTCCGCTCCATAAGAAAGGTAGCAAGTCTGATGCAAATAATTATAGGGGTATATCTAAGTTATCCGCTATTCCTAAAATGTTTGAAAAAATTTTAACTCCGCACTTGCAACATCTCTGCAAATCACTTATATCTCCGTCCCAGCACGGATTTATAAGGCGACGATCAACAACCACAAATTTATTAGAGTTTACCTCTTTTATCATTAAAGGCTTTCAAGGTAACTTGCAGACGGATGTCATTTACACTGATTTTAGTAAAGCATTTGATTCTGTAAACCATTCCCTTTTAGCACAAAAACTTGACCTTTTAGGGTTTCCGCCTAATCTTTTGAGATGGATTTCTAGCTACCTTTGTTCTAGGTCTCAAAGAGTCCTCTTCAAAAACTCCTTCTCTTCACCTGTTAAGGTTACTTCTGGAGTACCACAGGGCAGCCATCTAGGCCCCCTACTATTCACACTCTTTATTAATGATCTGCCTTCAGTATTAACAAACTCTCGAGTACTCATGTATGCGGATGATGTTAAACTTTGTGTCCAGTATAAGGACATTTCATTTCACTCTCGCTTGCAATCCGATCTCAATAACTTTCAATCATGGTGTTGTGCAAATATGTTACACCTAAATGCCTCGAAATGCAAAGTAATGACATTTCATCGCTCCAGCCCCCTATTGGCTCCTTATAGCCTCTGCGGTGGTTCTCTTGAGAGAATTACCTTGGTTGATGATCTTGGTGTTAAATTAGACCCAAAGTTGAAGTTTTCTGAACACATTTCTACCATGGTAAATAAGGCCATGGGTGTGCTTGGGTTTATAAAGAGGTGGTCAAAGGAATTTGACGACCCCTATATAACGAAGACTCTCTATATCTCGCTTGTTCGTTCGATTTTAGAATACGGCTCTTGTGTATGGTGCCCCCAGTACAAAGTACACCAGGACCGTATAGAATCAGTCCAGAAAAACTTTTTACTTTTTGCTCTGCGTGGCCTTAACTGGGATGCAGGTGTGAGACTGCCATCTTATCCTCGTAGATTGCTTTTAATAAACCTTCCAACCTTAGTTAGTCGTAGAAAAATGCTTGGTGGGATTTTTATGCACAACCTGATCAAGGGTGATGTAGATAGCCCTGACTTGTTGAGCCGCATAAACTTTACGATTCCTATTAGATCTACTAGAAACTTCATTCCTCTTTTCCTTCCGCTTTGTAGATCGAATTATTCCTTGCACGAACCATTTAGGGTACTTTGCTCGGACTTCAATTCCCTTTACCACATAATATCAACTACTAATTCCCTTCCTCTTCTTAAATCACTAATACTAACATACCTTTCCCGTAATTAGTTATATTTTTTAGCTATTTTTGCATGCTTAGCTCTTTGAGTTGTGTTTAGCTCTAATTTTCCTCGAATTTTAGTCTAACACCTATCTTTCCTGCATGCTCGCGATCGGTTCGGTAACACGCGTCGCGCGTCATGCGGCAGCGCCCCTCGGTCGGTTGGGCGGGAGGAGGGCTGCGTTTCTGCCTGGGTTCCGCGCGTAACAGGCTTCGGCTTGGTGTCGCATGGGCCACTTGATGGTGCAGTCATTGCATATCAACGTCCAGACATAAATGTTTATACGAAAGAAAATTTAGGAAAAATCAATCTACGATCGCGAAAAAAGTGATTTTATATATGTGTCATTTATGGAAGTAGGCGAAGAGCCAATTGTCATAGTGGAAGATGAGTTCATTATTCATCAATTGAGGTATTTGCTTGACTAATGTTTGCTAAGTAGACGAAGAGGCAATTGTCATAGTCGAAGATTGGTTCTAATCTCGAGATATTATTCATCAATTGAGTTATAATATGCCTGCTCTTAGACGATCAAACCGTGGACGACGTACACATTGTGAAATAAGTAATCCGAATGTCTCTATTAATCTAACGCAAGAGGAACGTGCAGAAGTAAATGAATGCAGTCGTTCCCATATTGCACAGGTTCGCGTTGCACAATAACCACCTCAAATTCTACCAGTTGACTTGAATAACGCTGCTTACTAACATCTTCGCTGCGTTGATATCGGTTCATTGTCTGTCGTATGCCAGCATTGCAATGATTGAAGTTTCAATCGGAAACCACCGGCATATGCTGCGCTGGTGGAAAGTTTTTGACTCATCCGGCAGAGGCATTGTATTCTTTTCTCTATGGAAATACAATCCAATCAAAACATTTCCTGGCGAGCCACATTTCCTAAAGCCAGAGTAAAGAAATTTATTTTCAGTTGCTTCCCTTGCTTCCTCCGGCGCTGCTGACGCTAATTATTCTCTTTCTCGCTCGCACACACTCTTTCCTATTCAATGCGCGAGCGCCTCTAGCGGAGAAGATGTAGAATCGAATGGTAGATGTATAATCTACATTTTAGACGTAGAATATACATTGTAACTGTAAATGTAGATAACAGATGTAGGAAAAAAATGTAAAATGTTTTAAAATTTTAGATAAATCAAAAGCTCACAAATTTATATACTGTCTGAGTACTGGTATAAGTAGAGTCGCGTCCCCAGAAGTGACTCACACGTGTTCCTTCTCGTTACTTATCTATTTGTCGAATACATTTACCTTAACATGTGTATTAGGCTGGGTCAAAATTTGACAACAAATTTTTTGTTTTGTTTTTTCAAGCGGACACCCCTTATTCTGTTCTTTGTTAGTAAGTAAAATTATACAATTTTTTTCAAATCTTTAGTTTAGTGTTTGGGGGTTGCTACCATGAAAAGAAAATACCCTTTTTTTGGTTAAATATACATTTAAAAAAATGTAATTCGTCGGTTTTCTTAAAATAATATTGAAACTTAGAAACTTGTTCTATTGATAATAAGGTATTTTTTTTTTAGTTACTGTTAAAAAATTAACGATTGGTGAAAATCCAGAAGTTCAGCTGAGCTTGATATATTTAGTTAACTAGTTCGCACAAACTTGTGCAGGTTTTTTACTGCCAATAACTTATTAATGAAGATATTAATGGTCTCAATATATATGCAATAGATTTAACCAAATTATCCAACTCATTCAGAATTTGTTGTAGCAACCTCTAAAAAAATTTGTTAAATAAAAATTAAAACTTTAATATTACTATCAAACCCAAGATAACAAAATTAAATTAAAATTTTAGTTAAACAAATTTTTTTTTTTGTCTCAACCTAATGTGCATACCTGAGTTTCCTTTGTTGCATTTTACGAAATTCTTATATAGTCCTTTCCTCGTCTATGAAACATATAAATAAAAGCAATATAAGCATCATATCAATGGTTTTGATTCCTATTTTTATACAAGTACTCAAAAAAGAGTTATGGGGTATATTGTATTTGTGGTAAAAGTGGATGTGTGCAACGCAGAGAAGGAAACGTTTCCGACCCCATAAAGTGTATTCATTCTTGATCAGCATCAATAACCGAGTCGATATAGCCATGTCCGTCTGTCCGTCTCGATGAGCGCCTAGATCTCAGAGACTATAAGAGCTAGATCAACCAAATTTTGTTTCCAGACTCATGGGATATCACACTGCTACAAGTGTATTTCAAAATTTCGCCCGCCCTCTTCCGCCCCCGCAAAGAACGAAAATCTGTGGCAGGCACAATTTTAAAGATACGATAAAAGTAATAGCGCAGTATCATAGAGAATGGCCATATCTACCAGATTACTGAATCTGAATCAGATTGGATTATAATTATAGCCAGACTGAAGAAATTAATTTTCAGTTGCTTCCCCCGCTTTCTCTAGCCAGAGACCCGCTACTCATTCTCTTTCTCGCTCGCACACTCTGCCTCGTTATGTACGCGAGCGCCCTCTAGCGGAGGAGATGTAGAATGTAAATAGTACATGTATAATATACATGTGGGATGTAGAATATACATAGTAGATGTAGATAACAGATATAGCAAAAAATGTAAATTTTTTTACGGGTATAAATAGGGTCGCGTCTCCAGAAGCGACTCACACGTTCCTTCTCGTTTTTTTTTTTTTTGACAAGCAAAAAGTTTCCCACTGTTACGTTACATAAAAAGACTGTTACGTTACATGTGCGAATTTCGTTTACTAAACTTCAGGAAAAATTAATTTTTAAACTGAAAAACAAATAAAATTATAGATTGTATCCTTGGTTTGAAGTAATAAAACTCTATTAGTAATTTGAATTTGGTGCGCTGACATTTTATATTATTGACACTTTTCGTCCCATTAACATCGCAAGTGTGTTAAAAATTTAATTTATATCAGAAAAATCACAATCAAGGACCTCTTCGATGGTGAATTTCGATGCTGAACAATTAAATATAGTTTGAAGCACATTTGACTATGCATTCACGAGACAACAAATGCTTCGGCACAATCATTTTGGTAGTTGCGCCAATACCATCGATACAACTTTTCCCGTGGGAAATCGCAAAATAGTTCCAGTCGATTTTAAAATCGAATTTTTATTCTTTAGAGACTTTTTTATGTTTATCTAAACATGAGAAGTATGTTTGAGTTTAAGAAACCAATAAATTATAAAAATATAATTTATGTGGATAAATTTTATATTTTATATAAACAACTTGACTGTTACGTTACACTAAAAATTGCGGTAGAACTCTTTTTCATTACAAAGGCAGCCAACATTTTTTTCTGTCAAATATTTTATTAGCTTACTTTCTAATAGCTTAATTCTACTCAAAAATGTTGATGAGCAAACCTTTTCGCTACAAACCATATTTTTATTCATTTATACTCTCCCCGATGCAACGACCGAATAAGTGCAAATTTTCGAAACTCATTATTATGTTTTATAAAACAGTGGGAGCAATATAACCATAAAAAATATATACAAACATCGAAATTGAAAAAAAAAGTTCACGTGGTTTTGTTTTTTCCGATTTTGACCAAATACATTTAAAAGAGCTAAACTCTTCGAGTACCCGTTATAAAAACCCTTCCTTTTATATTTTCTAAGGTATTATTTTATTACAAATTTTGAATGTATCTTTCAAATCAAGATAAATATACTTTAGGTTATAATTATTTATTTATTATTATTATGATTTAAACAGAGCTATCAACAATTTACTTGCAGTATTTACGTTATATTGATAAAGTATTGTTTATGTCCTCGGTAGCGGAAATCAAGAGAAATATACTGTATGTTATAATTATTTATTTATTATTATTATTATTATTTAAACAGAGCTATCAACAATTTACTTGCAGTATTTACGTTATATTAATAAAGTATTGTTTATGTCCTCGGTAGCGGAAATCAAGAGAAATATACTGTATGTTATAATTATTTATTTATTATTATTATTATTATTTAAACAGAGCTATCAACAATTTACTTGCAGTATTTACGTTATATTAATAACACTAGTCAACACGATTTTTCCTCAAGGAACAAAACGAACTTTTTCTTAAAGATTTGGGGCTTAGAAATGGTTTGATAATATTTTTTTTTTTTTCTATGGCAGAACTTTTTTTTGAAGAATTTTTGAAAACTGGTATTTTTTTTTTAAACTTTTTTCAGAGGTAGCGCTTGTTTTTTTCACATAGCTCTAGTATCTTACGTCTGGTTGTAAAGAACTTTGCTATTTTGAGAAGATAATTAAAACACCTACAAGTTTAGCCCAAACACTTTGTGATTACAGCTTACCGTCTGGGAAATATAAACCATTGAAATGCAAAAATGATGATTTTTGGGCGGTATTTTTTACGAAATTTTGACTTTAAAAACTCAGGAAAAGTCGAAAAAAAATGATATCCTGTGTCCTCTATTTTTTTGTGTATAGGTGCGTTAATTTGGCGTCGTTTAAGGTATCGCTCATTAAAATCTATGGAGAGACTTTGGAGCTAAAATTCGTTAACCAAACCTAAAATATGAAAAAAATTAACAAAAAATACCTTTTTGAAGGCGGCGGGCCCAACTGCCAATTTGGAACAAAGCAAACGAACAAGGGTTGTACATTTGGTACCTGATTTAGTTAACTAGTTCGCACAAACTTGTGCAGGTTTTTTACTGCCAATAACTTATTAATGAAGATATTAATGGTCTCAATATATATGCAATAGATTTAACCAAATTATCCAACTCATTCAGAATTTGTTGTAGCAACCTCTAAAAAAATTTGTTAAATAAAAATTAAAACTTTAATATTACTATCAAACCCAAGATAACAAAATTAAATTAAAATTTTAGTTAAACAAATTTTTTTTTTGTCTCAACCTAATGTGCATACCTGAGTTTCCTTTGTTGCATTTTACGAAATTCTTATATAGTCCTTTCCTCGTCTATGAAACATATAAATAAAAGCAATATAAGCATCATATCAATGGTTTTGATTCCTATTTTTATACAAGTACTCAAAAAAGAGTTATGGGGTATATTGTATTTGTGGTAAAAGTGGATGTGTGCAACGCAGAGAAGGAAACGTTTCCGACCCCATAAAGTGTATTCATTCTTGATCAGCATCAATAACCGAGTCGATATAGCCATGTCCGTCTGTCCGTCTCGATGAGCGCCTAGATCTCAGAGACTATAAGAGCTAGATCAACCAAATTTTGTTTCCAGACTCATGGGATATCACACTGCTACAAGTGTATTTCAAAATTTCGCCCGCCCTCTTCCGCCCCCGCAAAGAACGAAAATCTGTGGCAGGCACAATTTTAAAGATACGATAAAAGTAATAGCGCAGTATCATAGAGAATGGCCATATCTACCAGATTACTGAATCTGAATCAGATTGGATTATAATTATAGCCAGACTGAAGAAATTAATTTTCAGTTGCTTCCCCCGCTTTCTCTAGCCAGAGACCCGCTACTCATTCTCTTTCTCGCTCGCACACTCTGCCTCGTTATGTACGCGAGCGCCCTCTAGCGGAGGAGATGTAGAATGTAAATAGTACATGTATAATATACATGTGGGATGTAGAATATACATAGTAGATGTAGATAACAGATGTAGCAAAAAATGTAAATTTTTTTACGGGTATAAATAGGGTCGCGTCTCCAGAAGCGACTCACACGTTCCTTCTCGTTTTTTTTCTTTTTTGACAAGCAAAAAGTTTCCCACTGTTACGTTACATAAAAAGACTGTTACGTTACATGTGCGAATTTCGTTTACTAAACTTCAGGAAAAATTAATTTTTAAACTGAAAAACAAATAAAATTATAGATTGTATCCTTGGTTTGAAGTAATAAAACTCTATTAGTAATTTGAATTTGGTGCGCTGACATTTTATATTATTGACACTTTTCGTCCCATTAACATCGCAAGTGTGTTAAAAATTTAATTTATATCAGAAAAATCACAATCAAGGACCTCTTCGATGGTGAATTTCGATGCTGAACAATTAAATATAGTTTGAAGCACATTTGACTATGCATTCACGAGACAACAAATGCTTCGGCACAATCATTTTGGTAGTTGCGCCAATACCATCGATACAACTTTTCCCGTGGGAAATCGCAAAATAGTTCCAGTCGATTTTAAAATCGAATTTTTATTCTTTAGAGACTTTTTTATGTTTATCTAAACATGAGAAGTATGTTTGAGTTTAAGAAACCAATAAATTATAAAAATATAATTTATGTGGATAAATTTTATATTTTATATAAACAACTTGACTGTTACGTTACACTAAAAATTGCGGTAGAACTCTTTTTCATTACAAAGGCAGCCAACATTTTTTTCTGTCAAATATTTTATTAGCTTACTTTCTAATAGCTTAATTCTACTCAAAAATGTTGATGAGCAAACCTTTTCGCTACAAACCATGTTTTTATTCATTTATACTCTCCCCATGCAACGACCAATAAGTGCAAATTTTCGAAACTCATTATTATGTTTTATAAAACAGTGGGAGCAATATAACCATAAAAAATATATACAAACATCGAAATTGAAAAAAAAAGTTCACGTGGTTTTGTTTTTTCCGATTTTGACCAAATACATTTAAAAGAGCTAAACTCTTCGAGTACCCGTTATAAAAACCCTTCCTTTTATATTTTCTAAGGTATTATTTTATTACAAATTTTGAATGTATCTTTCAAATCAAGATAAATATACTTTAGGTTATAATTATTTATTTATTATTATTATGATTTAAACAGAGCTATCAACAATTTACTTGCAGTATTTACGTTATATTGATAAAGTATTGTTTATGTCCTCGGTAGCGGAAATCAAGAGAAATATACTGTATGTTATAATTATTTATTTATTATTATTATTATTATTTAAACAGAGCTATCAACAATTTACTTGCAGTATTTACGTTATATTAATAAAGTATTGTTTATGTCCTCGGTAGCGGAAATCAAGAGAAATATACTGTATGTTATAATTATTTATTTATTATTATTATTTAAACAGAGCTATCAACAATTTACTTGCAGTATTTACGTTATATTAATAACACTAGTCAACACGATTTTTCCTCAAGGAACAAAACGAACTTTTTCTTAAAGATTTGGGGCTTAGAAATGGTTTGATAATATTTTTTTTTTTTTCTATGGCAGGACTTTTTTTTGAAGAATTTTTGAAAACTGGTATTTTTTTTTTAAACTTTTTTCAGAGGTAGCGCTTGTTTTTTTCACATAGCTCTAGTATCTTACGTCTGGTTGTAAAGAACTTTGCTATTTTGAGAAGATAATTAAAACACCTACAAGTTTAGCCCAAACACTTTGTGATTACAGCTTACCGTCTGGGAAATATAAACCATTGAAATGCAAAAATGATGATTTTTGGGCGGTATTTTTTACGAAATTTTGACTTTAAAAACTCAGGAAAAGTCGAAAAAAATGATATCCTGTGTCCTCTTTTTTTTTGTGTATAGGTGCGTTAATTTGGCGTCGTTTAAGGTATCGCTCATTAAAATCTATGGAGAGACTTTGGAGCTAAAATTCGTTAACCAAACCTAAAATATGAAAAAAATTAACAAAAAATACCTTTTTGAAGGCGGCGGGCCCAACTGCCAATTTGGAACAAAGCAAACGAACAAGGGTTGTATATTTGGTACCTGATTTAGTTAACTAGTTCGCACAAACTTGTGCAGGTTTTTTACTGCCAATAACTTATTAATGAAGATATTAATGGTCTCAATATATATGCAATAGATTTAACCAAATTATCCAACTCATTCAGAATTTGTTGTAGCAACCTCTAAAAAAATTTGTTAAACGAGAAGGAACGTGTGAGTCGCTTCTGGGGACGCGACTCTACTTATACCCGTACTCAGTCAGTATATACATTTTTGAGCTAATGATTTTTAAGAATTTTAGAATTAAAAAAAAAAATTTTATATTTTACATTTTTTTGCTACATATGATATCTACATCTACATATACAATGTATATTCTACATCTAACATGTAGATTGTACATGTTCCAATTAGATTCTACATCTCCTCCGCTAGGGGTTTCCCGCGCACTGAACGCGGCAGAGTGTGCGAGCGAGAAGGAAAATGAGTTGCGTTGTTGTTGGAAGGAGGGGAAGCTTTGTGGCAGGGGAAGCAACAGAAAATTAATTTCTTTATTCTGGCTATAGTTATGATCCGATCTGATTAAGATTTGGCAATCTGGTAGATATGGGCATTCTCTACGATACTGCGTTTTTAGTTTTATCGTATCTTTAAAACTGTGCCTGCCACAGATTTTCGTCCTTTGTGGGGGCGGCAGAGGGCGGGGCGAAATTTTGAAATACACTTGTAGCAGTGTGATATCACATGAGTCTGGAAACCAAATTTGGTTACCCTAACTCTTATAGTCTCTGAGATCCAGGCGCTCAACAAGACGGACGGACGGACGGACGGACGGACAGACAGACGGACAGACAGACAGACATGGCTATATCGACTCGGCTATTGATGCTGATCAAGAATATATATACTTTATGGGGTCGGAAAATTTTCCTTCTCTGCGTTACACACATCCACTTTTACCACAAATCTAATATACCCCTTAACTCTTTTTTGAGTACGGGTATAATAAAAATTAAAACTTTAATATTACTATCAAACCCAAGATAACAAAATTAAATTAAAATTTTAGTTAAACAAATTTTTTTTTTGTCTCAACCTAATGTGCATACCTGAGTTTCCTTTGTTGCATTTTACGAAATTCTTATATAGTCCTTTCCTCGTCTATGAAACATATAAATAAAAGCAATATAAGCATCATATCAATGGTTTTGATTCCTATTTTTATACAAGTACTCAAAAAAGAGTTATGGGGTATATTGTATTTGTGGTAAAAGTGGATGTGTGCAACGCAGAGAAGGAAACGTTTCCGACCCCATAAAGTGTATTCATTCTTGATCAGCATCAATAACCGAGTCGATATAGCCATGTCCGTCTGTCCGTCTCGATGAGCGCCTAGATCTCAGAGACTATAAGAGCTAGATCAACCAAATTTTGTTTCCAGACTCATGGGATATCACACTGCTACAAGTGTATTTCAAAATTTCGCCCGCCCTCTTCCGCCCCCGCAAAGAACGAAAATCTGTGGCAGGCACAATTTTAAAGATACGATAAAAGTAATAGCGCAGTATCATAGAGAATGGCCATATCTACCAGATTACTGAATCTGAATCAGATTGGATTATAATTATAGCCAGACTGAAGAAATTAATTTTCAGTTGCTTCCCCCGCTTTCTCTAGCCAGAGACCCGCTACTCATTCTCTTTCTCGCTCGCACACTCTGCCTCGTTATGTACGCGAGCGCCCTCTAGCGGAGGAGATGTAGAATGTAAATAGTACATGTATAATATACATGTGGGATGTAGAATATACATAGTAGATGTAGATAACAGATGTAGCAAAAAATGTAAATTTTTTTACGGGTATAAATAGGGTCGCGTCTCCAGAAGCGACTCACACGTTCCTTCTCGTTTTTTTCTTTTTTGACAAGCAAAAAGTTTCATACTGTTACGTTACATAAAAAGACTGTTACGTTACATGTGCGAATTTCGTTTACTAAACTTCAGGAAAAATTAATTTTTAAACTGAAAAACAAATAAAATTATAGATTGTATCCTTGGTTTGAAGTAATAAAACTCTATTAGTAATTTGAATTTGGTGCGCTGACATTTTATATTATTGACACTTTTCGTCCCATTAACATCGCAAGTGTGTTAAAAATTTAATTTATATCAGAAAAATCACAATCAAGGACCTCTTCGATGGTGAATTTCGATGCTGAACAATTAAATATAGTTTGAAGCACATTTGACTATGCATTCACGAGACAACAAATGCTTCGGCACAATCATTTTGGTAGTTGCGCCAATACCATCGATACAACTTTTCCCGTGGGAAATCGCAAAATAGTTCCAGTCGATTTTAAAATCGAATTTTTATTCTTTAGAGACTTTTTTATGTTTATCTAAACATGAGAAGTATGTTTGAGTTTAAGAAACCAATAAATTATAAAAATATAATTTATGTGGATAAATTTTATATTTTATATAAACAACTTGACTGTTACGTTACACTAAAAATTGCGGTAGAACTCTTTTTCATTACAAAGGCAGCCAACATTTTTTTCTGTCAAATATTTTATTAGCTTACTTTCTAATAGCTTAATTCTACTCAAAAATGTTGATGAGCAAACCTTTTCGCTACAAACCATGTTTTTATTCATTTATACTCTCCCCGATGCAACGACCGAATAAGTGCAAATTTTCGAAACTCATTATTATGTTTTATAAAACAGTGGGAGCAATATAACCATAAAAAATATATACAAACATCGAAATTGAAAAAAAAAGTTCACGTGGTTTTGTTTTTTCCGATTTGTTCCCAATGGGCAGTTGGGCTCGCAACCTTCCAAAAGGTATTTTTTGTTTATTTTTTTCATATTTTAGGTTTGGTTAACGAATTTTAGCTCCAAAGTCTCTCCATAGATTTTAATGAGCGATACCTTAAACGACGCCAAATTAACGCACCTATACACAAAAAAATAGAGGACATAAGATATAATTTTTGTTCGACTTTTCCTGGGTTTTTAAAGTCAAAATTTCGTAAAAAATACCGCACAAAAATCATCATTTTTGCATTTCAATGCTTTATATATCCCAGACGGTAAGCTGAAATCATAAAGTATTTGGGCTTAACTTCTAGCTGTTTTAATTATCTTTTCAAAATAGCAAAGTTCTTTACAACCAGACGTAAGTTACTAGAGCTATGTGAAAACAACAAGCGCTACCTCTGAAAAAAGTTTAAAAAAAAAATACCAGTTTTCAAAAATTCTTCAAAAAAAAGTTCTGCCATAGAAAAAAAACCATAATTCTTTAAAAAAATTTAAATCCCCATATCTATCAGAAAAAGTCGGTTTGGATCCTTGAGGAAAAAAAAAGTTCGATTTTGTCGAGTAGTGTAAAGTATTGTTTATGTCCTCGGTAGCGTCTTCGTCGTTGCTGGGGCTGATGATATCTATGCGATTTGACATCATAGGTCATAGGTCCTTAAGAATGGCACTTTTCGCATTTTTTAATTTGTCAAGTCGTTTCAATAAATTGTTATTAGCTGTCTCTGCTTCCTCCAATTTTTCCAAAACTTCACGGTGCTGTCAGGTTTTGAGAAATATGTACATTTATTCATATTTTTGTATTTAAATACATCATATAAAATTGTAAATTAATATTTTATGATATCCCTTTTAAATGCTATACTGAAGGACGAGTTTTTTCGCCGTTTCGTAAACGTGGATAACCCGTGGAACAGTCAAAATAGTAGGTTCCGCAGGGTTATTCTAAGCAGAAGAAGGCCAAAGTTGGTTTGGAGAAATGCTGAAAAAAGTATATATAGCTATAATAAGAAAAATAAAAGGATTGTGTATCAAAAAACTTGTTTTTAATCAAAAAGGTCTCCTACTTATTGATCCGCCCTCCTATTATTTGATTTTACAAAAAGTATTTTCGATAATGACTCGTCAGCGAGGTTGCATCGTTGATTTGTATGCATCATTTTGACAGCCGAAAACACTCAACACTCACTTGTATTGCAAGAACCGAGCGCACCACTTTGACCAGCTGGTATAAACTAAGATATTCGTATCGTATTTCCTGCCAATACTCCATAATATTGGAGGTCAAGCAAATTGACTCAGTTTGGCTTTCAGTTGTATTTCCTGCTGCAACAGTGCGCTTGAGCTCCACCCTCCCTCAGGAGCTCTTAGAACGGCTGAGACGATTTGGCTCAAATTTTGTTCAGTTGTTCGTATTTGCCAACTGAATGTTTATACGAAAGAAAATTTAGGAAAAATCAATCTACGATCGCGAAAAAAGTGATTTTATATATGTGTCATTTATGGAAGTAGGCGAAGAGCCAATTGTCATAGTGGAAGATGAGTTCATTATTCATCAATTGAGGTATTTGCTTGACTAATGTTTGCTAAGTAGACGAAGAGGCAATTGTCATAGTCGAAGATTGGTTCTAATCTCGAGATATTATTCATCAATTGAGTTATAATATGCCTGCTCTTAGACGATCAAACCGTGGACGACGTACACATTGTGAAATAAGTAATCCGAATGTCTCTATTAATCTAACGCAAGAGGAACGTGCAGAAGTAAATGAATGCAGTCGTTCCCATATTGCACAGGTTCGCGTTGCACAATAACCACCTCAAATTCTACCAGTTGACTTGAATAACGCTGCTTACTAACATCTTCGCTGCGTTGATATCGGTTCATTGTCTGTCGTATGCCAGCATTGCAATGATTGAAGTTTCAATCGGAAACCACCGGCATATGCTGCGCTGGTGGAAAGTTTTTGACTCATCCGGCAGAGGCATTGTATTCTTTTCTCTATGGAAATACAATCCAATCAAAACATTTCCTGGCGAGCCACATTTCCTAAAGCCAGAGTAAAGAAATTAATTTTCAGTTGCTTCCCTTGCTTCCTCCGGCGCTGCTGACGCTAATTATTCTCTTTCTCGCTCGCACACACTCTTTCCTATTCAATGCGCGAGCGCCTCTAGCGGAGAAGATGTAGAATCGAATGGTAGATGTATAATCTACATTTTAGACGTAGAATATACATTGTAACTGTAAATGTAGATAACAGATGTAGGAAAAAAATGTAAAATGTTTTAAAATTTTAGATAAATCAAAAGCTCACAAATTTATATACTGACTGAGTACTGGTATAAGTAGAGTCGCGTCCCCAGAAGTGACTCACACGTTCCTTCTCGTTACTTATCTATTTGTCGAATACATTTACCTTAACATGTGTATTAGGCTGGGTCAAAATTTGACAACAAATTTTTTGTTTTGTTTTTTCAAGCGGACACCCCCTTATTCTGTTCTTTGTTAGTAAGTAAAATTATACAATTTTTTTCAAATCTTTAGTTTAGTGTTTGGGGGTTGCTACCATGAAAAGAAAATACCCTTTTTTTGGTTAAATATACATTTAAAAAAATGTAATTCGTCGGTTTTCTTAAAATAATATTGAAACTTAGAAACTTGTTCTATTGATAATAAGGTATTTTTTTTTTAGTTACTGTTAAAAAATTAACGATTGGTGAAAATCCAGAAGTTCAGCTGAGCTTGATATATTTAGTTAACTAGTTCGCACAAACTTGTGCAGGTTTTTTACTGCCAATAACTTATTAATGAAGATATTAATGGTCTCAATATATATGCAATAGAATTTAACCAAATTATCCAACTCATTCAGAATTTGTTGTAGCAACCTCTAAAAAAATTTGTTAAATAAAAATTAAAACTTTAATATTACTATCAAACCCAAGATAACAAAATTAAATTAAAATTTTAGTTAAACAAATTTTTTTTTTGTCTCAACCTAATGTGCATACCTGAGTTTCCTTTGTTGCATTTTACGAAATTCTTATATAGTCCTTTCCTCGTCTATGAAACATATAAATAAAAGCAATATAAGCATCATATCAATGGTTTTGATTCCTATTTTTATACAAGTACTCAAAAAAGAGTTATGGGGTATATTGTATTTGTGGTAAAAGTGGATGTGTGCAACGCAGAGAAGGAAACGTTTCCGACCCCATAAAGTGTATTCATTCTTGATCAGCATCAATAACCGAGTCGATATAGCCATGTCCGTCTGTCCGTCTCGATGAGCGCCTAGATCTCAGAGACTATAAGAGCTAGATCAACCAAATTTTGTTTCCAGACTCATGGGATATCACACTGCTACAAGTGTATTTCAAAATTTCGCCCGCCCTCTTCCGCCCCCGCAAAGAACGAAAATCTGTGGCAGGCACAATTTTAAAGATACGATAAAAGTAATAGCGCAGTATCATAGAGAATGGCCATATCTACCAGATTACTGAATCTGAATCAGATTGGATTATAATTATAGCCAGACTGAAGAAATTAATTTTCAGTTGCTTCCCCCGCTTTCTCTAGCCAGAGACCCGCTACTCATTCTCTTTCTCGCTCGCACACTCTGCCTCGTTATGTACGCGAGCGCCCTCTAGCGGAGGAGATGTAGAATGTAAATAGTACATGTATAATATACATGTGGGATGTAGAATATACATAGTAGATGTAGATAACAGATGTAGCAAAAAATGTAAATTTTTTTACGGGTATAAATAGGGTCGCGTCTCCAGAAGCGACTCACACGTTCCTTCTCGTTTTTTTTCTTTTTTGACAAGCAAAAAGTTTCCCACTGTTACGTTACATAAAAAGACTGTTACGTTACATGTGCGAATTTCGTTTACTAAACTTCAGGAAAAATTAATTTTTAAACTGAAAAACAAATAAAATTATAGATTGTATCCTTGGTTTGAAGTAATAAAACTCTATTAGTAATTTGAATTTGGTGCGCTGACATTTTATATTATTGACACTTTTCGTCCCATTAACATCGCAAGTGTGTTAAAAATTTAATTTATATCAGAAAAATCACAATCAAGGACCTCTTCGATGGTGAATTTCGATGCTGAACAATTAAATATAGTTTGAAGCACATTTGACTATGCATTCACGAGACAACAAATGCTTCGGCACAATCATTTTGGTAGTTGCGCCAATACCATCGATACAACTTTTCCCGTGGGAAATCGCAAAATAGTTCCAGTCGATTTTAAAATCGAATTTTTATTCTTTAGAGACTTTTTTATGTTTATCTAAACATGAGAAGTATGTTTGAGTTTAAGAAACCAATAAATTATAAAAATATAATTTATGTGGATAAATTTTATATTTTATATAAACAACTTGACTGTTACGTTACACTAAAAATTGCGGTAGAACTCTTTTTCATTACAAAGGCAGCCAACATTTTTTTCTGTCAAATATTTTATTAGCTTACTTTCTAATAGCTTAATTCTACTCAAAAATGTTGATGAGCAAACCTTTTCGCTACAAACCATGTTTTTATTCATTTATACTCTCCCCGATGCAACGACCGAATAAGTGCAAATTTTCGAAACTCATTATTATGTTTTATAAAACAGTGGGAGCAATATAACCATAAAAAATATATACAAACATCGAAATTGAAAAAAAAAGTTCACGTGGTTTTGTTTTTTCCGATTTTGACCAAATACATTTAAAAGAGCTAAACTCTTCGAGTACCCGTTATAAAAACCCTTCCTTTTATATTTTCTAAGGTATTATTTTATTACAAATTTTGAATGTATCTTTCAAATCAAGATAAATATACTTTAGGTTATAATTATTTATTTATTATTATTATGATATAAACAGAGCTATCAACAATTTACTTGCAGTATTTACGTTATATTGATAAAGTATTGTTTATGTCCTCGGTAGCGGAAATCAAGAGAAATATACTGTATGTTATAATTATTTATTTATTATTATTATTATTATTTAAACAGAGCTATCAACAATTTACTTGCAGTATTTACGTTATATTAATAAAGTATTGTTTATGTCCTCGGTAGCGGAAATCAGGGGAAATATACTGTATGTTATAATTATTTATTTATTATTATTATTATTATTTAAACAGAGCTATCAACAATTTACTTGCAGTATTTACGTTATATTAATAAAGTATTGTTTATGTCCTCGGTAGCGTCTTCGTCGTTGCTGGGGCTGATGATATCTATGCGATTTGACATCATAGGTCATAGGTCCTTAAGAATGGCACTTTTCGCATTTTTTAAATTGTCAAGTCGTTTCAATAAATTGTTATTAGCTGTCTCTGCTTCCTCCAATTTTTCCAAAACTTCACGGTGCTGTCAGGTTTTGAGAAATATGTACATTTATTCATATTTGTATTTTAAATACATCATATAAAATTGTAAATTAATATTTTATGATATCCCTTTTAAATGCTATACTGAAGGACGAGTTTTTTCGCCGTTTCGTAAACGTGGATAACCCGTGGAACAGTCAAAATAGTAGGTTCCGCAGGGTTATTCTAAGCAGAAGAAGGCCAAAGTTGGTTTGGAGAAATGCTGAAAAAAGTATATATAGCTATAATAAGAAAAATAAAAGGATTGTGTATCAAAAAACTTGTTTTTAATCAAAAAGGTCTCCTACTTATTGATCCGCCCTCCTATTATTTGATTTTACAAAAAGTATTTTCGATAATGACTCGTCAGCGAGGTTGCATCGTTGATTTTTATGCATCATTTTGACAGCCGAAAACACTCAACACTCACTTGTATTGCAGGAACCGAGCGCACCACTTTGACCAGCTGGTATAAACTAAGATATTCGTATCGTATTTCCTGCCAATACTCCATAATATTGGAGGTCAAGCAAATTGACTCAGTTTGGCTTTCAGTTGTATTTCCTGCTGCAACAGTGCGCTTGAGCTCCACCCTCCCTCAGGAGCTCTTAGAACGGCTGAGACGATTTGGCTCAAATTTTGTTCAGTTGTTCGTATTTGCCAACTGAATGTTTATACGAAAGAAAATTTAGGAAAAATCAATCTACGATCGCGAAAAAAGTGATTTTATATATGTGTCATTTATGGAAGTAGGCGAAGAGCCAATTGTCATAGTGGAAGATGAGTTCATTATTCATCAATTGAGGTATTTGCTTGACTAATGTTTGCTAAGTAGACGAAGAGGCAATTGTCATAGTCGAAGATTGGTTCTAATCTCGAGATATTATTCATCAATTGAGTTATAATATGCCTGCTCTTAGACGATCAAACCGTGGACGACGTACACATCGTGAAATAAGTAATCCGAATGTCTCTATTAATCTAACGCAAGAGGAACGTGCAGAAGTAAATGAATGCAGTCGTTCCCATATTGCACAGGTTCGCGTTGCACAATAACCACCTCAAATTCTACCAGTTGACTTGAATAACGCTGCTTACTAACATCTTCGCTGCGTTGATATCGGTTCATTGTCTGTCGTATGCCAGCATTGCAATGATTGAAGTTTCAATCGGAAACCACCGGCATATGCTGCGCTGGTGGAAAGTTTTTGACTCATCCGGCAGAGGCATTGTATTCTTTTCTCTATGGAAATACAATCCAATCAAAACATTTCCTGGCGAGCCACATTTCCTAAAGCCAGAGTAAAGAAATTAATTTTCAGTTGCTTCCCTTGCTTCCTCCGGCGCTGCTGACGCTAATTATTCTCTTTCTCGCTCGCACACACTCTTTCCTATTCAATGCGCGAGCGCCTCTAGCGGAGAAGATGTAGAATCGAATGGTAGATGTATAATCTACATTTTAGACGTAGAATATACATTGTAACTGTAAATGTAGATAACAGATGTAGGAAAAAAATGTAAAATGTTTTAAAATTTTAGATAAATCAAAAGCTCACAAATTTATATACTGACTGAGTACTGGTATAAGTAGAGTCGCGTCCCCAGAAGTGACTCACACGTTCCTTCTCGTTACTTATCTATTTGTCGAATACATTTACCTTAACATGTGTATTAGGCTGGGTCAAAATTTGACAACAAATTTTTTGTTTTGTTTTTTCAAGCGGACACCCCCTTATTCTGTTCTTTGTTAGTAAGTAAAATTATACAATTTTTTTCAAATCTTTAGTTTAGTGTTTGGGGGTTGCTACCATGAAAAGAAAATACCCTTTTTTTGGTTAAATATACATTTAAAAAAATGTAATTCGTCGGTTTTCTTAAAATAATATTGAAACTTAGAAACTTGTTCTATTGATAATAAGGTATTTTATTTTTAGTTACTGTTAAAAAATTAACGATTGGTGAAAATCCAGAAGTTCAGCTGAGCTTGATATATTTAGTTAACTAGTTCGCACAAACTTGTGCAGGTTTTTTACTGCCAATAACTTATTAATGAAGATATTAATGGTCTCAATATATATGCAATAGAATTTAACCAAATTATCCAACTCATTCAGAATTTGTTGTAGCAACCTCTAAAAAAATTTGTTAAATAAAAATTAAAACTTTAATATTACTATCAAACCCAAGATAACAAAATTAAATTAAAATTTTAGTTAAACAAATTTTTTTTTTGTCTCAACCTAATGTGCATACATGAGTTTCCTTTGTTGCATTTTACGAAATTCTTATATAGTCCTTTCCTCGTCTATGAAACATATAAATAAAAGCAATATAAGCATCATATCAATGGTTTTGATTCCCATTTTTATACAAGTACTCAAAAAAGAGTTATGGGGTATATTGTATTTGTGGTAAAAGTGGATGTGTGCAACGCAGAGAAGGAAACGTTTCCGACCCCATAAAGTGTATTCATTCTTGATCTGCATCAATAACCGAGTCGATATAGCCATGTCCGTCTGTCCGTCTCGATGAGCGCCTAGATCTCAGAGACTATAAGAGCTAGATCAACCAAATTTTGTTTCCAGACTCATGGGATATCACACTGCTACAAGTGTATTTCAAAATTTCGCCCGCCCTCTTCCGCCCCCGCAAAGAACGAAAATCTGTGGCAGGCACAATTTTAAAGATACGATAAAAGTAATAGCGCAGTATCATAGAGAATGGCCATATCTACCAGATTACTGAATCTGAATCAGATTGGATTATAATTATAGCCAGACTGAAGAAATTAATTTTCAGTTGCTTCCCCCGCTTTCTCTAGCCAGAGACCCGCTACTCAGTCTCTTTCTCGCTCGCACACTCTGCCTCGTTATGTACGCGAGCGCCCTCTAGCGAAGGAGATGTAGAATGTAAATAGTACATGTATAATATACATGTGGGATGTAGAATATACATAGTAGATGTAGATAACAGATGTAGCAAAAAATGTAAATTTTTTTACGGGTATAAATAGGGTCGCGTCTCCAGAAGCGACTCACACGTTCCTTCTCGTTTTTTTTTTTTTGACAAGCAAAAAGTTTCTCACTGTTACGTTACATAAAAAGACTGTTACGTTACATGTGCGAATTTCGTTTACTAAACTTCAGGAAAAATTAATTTTTAAACTGAAAAACAAATAAAATTATAGATTGTATCCTTGGTTTGAAGTAATAAAACTCTATTAGTAATTTGAATTTGGTGCGCTGACATTTTATATTATTGACACTTTTCGTCCCATTAACATCGCAAGTGTGTTAAAAATTTAATTTATATCAGAAAAATCACAATCAAGGACCTCTTCGATGGTGAATTTCGATGCTGAACAATTAAATATAGTTTGAAGCACATTTGACTATGCATTCACGAGACAACAAATGCTTCGGCACAATCATTTTGGTAGTTGCGCCAATACCATCGATACAACTTTTCCCGTGGGAAATCGCAAAATAGTTCCAGTCGATTTTAAAATCGAATTTTTATTCTTTAGAGACTTTTTTATGTTTATCTAAACATGAGAAGTATGTTTGAGTTTAAGAAACCAATAAATTATAAAAATATAATTTATGTGGATAAATTTTATATTTTATATAAACAACTTGACTGTTACGTTACACTAAAAATTGCGGTAGAACTCTTTTTCATTACAAAGGCAGCCAACATTTTTTTCTGTC
Organism: Drosophila obscura; assembly: GCF_018151105.1. Classification (NCBI taxonomy): domain Eukaryota; kingdom Metazoa; phylum Arthropoda; class Insecta; order Diptera; family Drosophilidae; genus Drosophila; species Drosophila obscura. Next base: position 3,212,785 of record NW_024542848.1, on the reverse strand, counting down.
AAATATTTTATTAGCTTACTTTCTAATAGCTTAATTCTACTCAAAAATGTTGATGAGCAAACCTTTTCGCTACAAACCATGTTTTTATTCATTTATACTCTCCCCGATGCAACGACCGAATAAGTGCAAATTTTCGAAACTCATTATTATGTTTTATAAAACAGTGGGAGCAATATAACCATAAAAAATATATACAAGCATCGAAATTGAAAAAAAAAGTTCACGTGGTTTTGTTTTTTCCGATTTTGACCAAATACATTTAAAAGAGCTAAACTCTTCGAGTACCCGTTATAAAAACCCTTCCTTTTATATTTTCTAAGGTATTATTTTATTACAAATTTTGAATGTATCTTTCAAATCAAGATAAATATACTTTAGGTTATAATTATTTATTTATTATTATTATGATTTAAACAGAGCTATCAACAATTTACTTGCAGTATTTCGTTATATTGATAAAGTATTGTTTCAGGGGGGAAAAAAAGAAAAATTACTGATGAAATTATGTCCTCGGTAGCGGAAATCAAGAGAAATATACTGTATGTTATAATTATTTATTTATTATTATTATTATTATTTAAACAGAGCTATCAACAATTTACTTGCAGTATTTACGTTATATTAATAAAGTATTGTTTATGTCCTCGGTAGCGTCTTCGTCGTTGCTGGGGCTGATGATATCTATGCGATTTGACATCATAGGTCATAGGTCCTTAAGAATGGCACTTTTCGCATTTTTTAATTTGTCAAGTCGTTTCAATAAATTGTTATTAGCTGTCTCTGCTTCCTCCAATTTTTCCAAAACTTCACGGTGCTGTCAGGTTTTGAGAAATATGTACATTTATTCATATTTTTGTATTTAAATACATCATATAAAATTGTAAATTAATATTTTATGATATCCCTTTTAAATGCTATACTGAAGCAGTTTGCAGGGACCGCTAAAATTATAAGTTATATTTTAAAAATTACATGGTAATGATTATATTTCAGTTTTTAAAGCTTTTCTACTACTCGACAAAGTCGAACTTTTTTTCCTTATTCTCACACAAATACCGCACAAAAATTTGCAAGATATTCTGGAAGCCATAGGCAACCACATGGCTAAGTGGTTTAAATATCGAAGGATCACTTCGGTATGAGATAGCTTTACGCAAAATGTGTGCCGCGTTTGCTTACAATCGACCACAAACGCACTCGAGAGAAAACTTCGGAGGAGTGTTTGGCGTTGTTAAACAACAATAAGGACGAGTTTTTTCGCCGTTTCGTAAACGTGGATAACCCGTGGAACAGTCAAAATAGTAGGTTCCGCAGGGTTATTCTAAGCAGAAGAAGGCCAAAGTTGGTTTGGAGAAATGCTGAAAAAAGTATATATAGCTATAATAAGAAAAATAAAAGGATTGTGTATCAAAAAACTTGTTTTTAATCAAAAAGGTCTCCTACTTATTGATCCGCCCTCCTATTATTTGATTTTACAAAAAGTATTTTCGATAATGACTCGTCAGCGAGGTTGCATCGTTGATTTGTATGCATCATTTTGACAGCCGAAAACACTCAACACTCACTTGTATTGCAGGAACCGAGCGCATCACTTTGACCAGCTGGTATAAACTAAGATATTCGTATCGTATTTCCTGCCAATACTCCATAATATTGGAGGTCAAGCAAATTGACTCAGTTTGGCTTTCAGTTGTATTTCCTGCTGCAACAGTGCGCTTGAGCTCCACCCTCCCTCAGGAGCTCTTAGAACGGCTGAGACGATTTGGCTCAAATTTTGTTCAGTTGTTCGTATTTGCCAACTGAATGTTTATACGAAAGAAAATTTAGGAAAAATCAATCTACGATCGCGAAAAAAGTGATTTTATATGTGTCATTTATGGAAGTAGGCGAAGAGCCAATTGTCATAGTGGAAGATGAGTTCATTATTCATCAATTGAGGTATTTGCTTGACTAATGTTTGCTAAGTAGACGAAGAGGCAATTGTCATAGTCGAAGATTGGTTCTAATCTCGAGATATTATTCATCAATTGAGTTATAATATGCCTGCTCTTAGACGATCAAACCGTGGACGACGTACACATCGTGAAATAAGTAATCCGAATGTCTCTATTAATCTAACGCAAGAGGAACGTGCAGAAGTAAATGAATGCAGTCGTTCCCATATTGCACAGGTTCGCGTTGCACAATAACCACCTCAAATTCTACCAGTTGACTTGAATAACGCTGCTTACTAACATCTTCGCTGCGTTGATATCGGTTCATTGTCTGTCGTATGCCAGCATTGCAATGATTGAAGTTTCAATCGGAAACCACCGGCATATGCTGCGCTGGTGGAAAGTTTTTGACTCATCCGGCAGAGGCATTGTATTCTTTTCTCTATGGAAATACAATCCAATCAAAACATTTCCTGGCGAGCCACATTTCCTAAAGCCAGAGTAAAGAAATTAATTTTCAGTTGCTTCCCTTGCTTCCTCCGGCGCTGCTGACGCTAATTATTCTCTTTCTCGCTCGCACACACTCTTTCCTATTCAATGCGCGAGCGCCTCTAGCGGAGAAGATGTAGAATCGAATGGTAAATGTATAATCTACATTTTAGACGTAGAATATACATTGTAACTGTAAATGTAGATAACAGATGTAGGAAAAAAATGTAAAATGTTTTAAAATTTTAGATAAATCAAAAGCTCACAAATTTATATACTGACTGAGTACTGGTATAAGTAGAGTCGCGTCCCCAGAAGTGACTCACACGTTCCTTCTCGTTACTTATCTATTTGTCGAATACATTTACCTTAACATGTGTATTAGGCTGGGTCAAAATTTGACAACAAATTTTTTGTTTTGTTTTTTCAAGCGGACACCCCTTATTCTGTTCTTTGTTAGTAAGTAAAATTATACAATTTTTTTCAAATCTTTAGTTTAGTGTTTGGGGGTTGCTACCATGAAAAGAAAATACCCTTTTTTTGGTTAAATATACATTTAAAAAAATGTAATTCGTCGGTTTTCTTAAAATAATATTGAAACTTAGAAACTTGTTCTATTGATAATAAGGTATTTTATTTTTAGTTACTGTTAAAAAATTAACGATTGGTGAAAATCCAGAAGTTCAGCTGAGCTTGATATATTTAGTTAACTAGTTCGCACAAACTTGTGCAGGTTTTTTACTGCCAATAACTTATTAATGAAGATATTAATGGTCTCAATATATATGCAATAGAATTTAACCAAATTATCCAACTCATTCAGAATTTGTTGTAGCAACCTCTAAAAAAATTTGTTAAATAAAAATTAAAACTTTAATATTACTATCAAACCCAAGATAACAAAATTAAATTAAAATTTTAGTTAAACAAATTTTTTTTTTGTCTCAACCTAATGTGCATACATGAGTTTCCTTTGTTGCATTTTACGAAATTCTTATATAGTCCTTTCCTCGTCTATGAAACATATAAATAAAAGCAATATAAGCATCATATCAATGGTTTTGATTCCCATTTTTATACAAGTACTCAAAAAAGAGTTATGGGGTATATTGTATTTGTGGTAAAAGTGGATGTGTGCAACGCAGAGAAGGAAACGTTTCCGACCCCATAAAGTGTATTCATTCTTGATCAGCATCAATAACCGAGTCGATATAGCCATGTCCGTCTGTCCGTCTCGATGAGCGCCTAGATCTCAGAGACTATAAGAGCTAGATCAACCAAATTTTGTTTCCAGACTCATGGGATATCACACTGCTACAAGTGTATTTCAAAATTTCGCCCGCCCTCTTCCGCCCCCGCAAAGAACGAAAATCTGTGGCAGGCACAATTTTAAAGATACGATAAAAGTAATAGCGCAGTATCATAGAGAATGGCCATATCTACCAGATTACTGAATCTGAATCAGATTGGATTATAATTATAGCCAGACTGAAGAAATTAATTTTCAGTTGCTTCCCCCGCTTTCTCTAGCCAGAGACCCGCTACTCATTCTCTTTCTCGCTCGCACACTCTGCCTCGTTATGTACGCGAGCGCCCTCTAGCGGAGGAGATGTAGAATGTAAATAGTACATGTATAATATACATGTGGGATGTAGAATATACATAGTAGATGTAGATAACAGATGTAGCAAAAAATGTAAATTTTTTTACGGGTATAAATAGGGTCGCGTCTCCAGAAGCGACTCACACGTTCCTTCTCGTTTTTTTTCTTTTTTGACAAGCAAAAAGTTTCTCACTGTTACGTTACATAAAAAGACTGTTACGTTACATGTGCGAATTTCGTTTACTAAACTTCAGGAAAAATTAATTTTTAAACTGAAAAACAAATAAAATTATAGATTGTATCCTTGGTTTGAAGTAATAGGTGGGCGGCCGCCCCGGTGCCGCCCGGCCGCACAACCCACATTCAACTCCTAGTTTTTATTCTCTTGTTACGTTTTATAGTTTCTTTAGGGTTAGCCGGCCCCACTTTTCGGGGCGGCCCCGGGCGCGGGCATTTTTGCCGTGTGTTGTCTTAGTTTTCCCGCGGGTGGGCGGGGGGCGCCGCCCCCCCCCCCCGCCCCCCGGGGGGGCGCCGCCGGCCCGGCCGGCCCGCGCGGCGCCGGCCGCCCGCCGCGCCCCCCGTTTGGTATAAAACTCTATTAGTAATTTGAATTTGGTGCGCTGACATTTTATATTATTGACACTTTTCGTCCCATTAACATCGCAAGTGTGTTAAAAATTTAATTTATATCAGAAAAATCACAATCAAGGACCTCTTCGATGGTGAATTTCGATGCTGAACAATTAAATATAGTTTGAAGCACATTTGACTATGCATTCACGAGACAACAAATGCTTCGGCACAATCATTTTGGTAGTTGCGCCAATACCATCGATACAACTTTTCCCGTGGGAAATCGCAAAATAGTTCCAGTCGATTTTAAAATCGAATTTTTATTCTTTAGAGACTTTTTTATGTTTATCTAAACATGAGAAGTATGTTTGAGTTTAAGAAACCAATAAATTATAAAAATATAATTTATGTGGATAAATTTTATATTTTATATAAACAACTTGACTGTTACGTTACACTAAAAATTGCGGTAGAACTCTTTTTCATTACAAAGGCAGCCAACATTTTTTTCTGTCAAATATTTTATTAGCTTACTTTCTAATAGCTTAATTCTACTCAAAAATGTTGATGAGCAAGTAAACAAAAGTTTTATTTTAATATTACAAACCTTTTCGCTACAAACCATGTTTTTATTCAATTATACTCTCCCCGATGCATCGACCGAATAATTGCAAATTTTCGAAACTCATTATTATGTTTTCTGAAACAGTGGGAGCAATATAACCATAAAAAAAAGATGTTCACGTGGTTTTGTTTTTTTTCCGATTTTGACCAAATACATTTAAAAGAGCTAAACTCTTCGAGTACCCGTTATAAAAACCCTTCCTTTTATATTTTCTAAGGTATTATTTCATTACAAATTTTGAATGTATCTTACAAATCAAGATAAATATACTTTATGTTATAATTATTTATTTATTATTATTATTTAAACAGAGCTATCAACAATTTACTTTCAGTATTTACGTTATATTGATAAAGTATTGTTTAAGTCCTCGGTAGCATCTTCGTCGTTGCTGGGGCTGATGATATCTATGCGATTTGACATCATAGGTCATAGGTCCTTAAGAATGGCACTTTTCGCATTTTTTAATTTGTCAAGTCGTTTCAATAAATGGTTATTAGCTGTCTCTGCTTCCTCCAGTTTTTCCAAAACTTCACGGTGCTGACAGATTTTGAGAAATATGTACATTTATTCATATCTTTGTATTTAAATACATCATATAAAATTGTAAATTAATAATTTATGATATCCCTTTTAAATGCTGTACTGAAGCAGTTTGCAGGGACCGTTAAATTATAAGTTATATTTTAAAAATTAAATGGTAATGATTATATTTCAGTTTTTTAAGTTTTTCTACTACTCAACAAAATCGAACTTTTTTTCCTTATTCTCACACAAATACCGCACAAAAATCATAATTTTTGCATTTGAAAGCTTAATATTTTCCAAACAGGCTGAAATCACAAAGTGTTTGGGTCGAATTTATAGCTGCATCAATTACACTACTCGACAAAATTGAACTTTTTATTTAGGCTGTGAACCAAAATTACTTTTTCTGATAGATTTCGGGATTTAAAAATTTTTATAGTACTTTATTATTTTTTTATGGTGTCATTTTTTTTAAAATCTGTAGTGCTTCTATTTTTCACATAACTTAAGTATCTTCTATCTGATTGCATAGAACTTTGCAGTCCTGAAAAGCTGACAAATACAGCTATAAATCGGACGCATACACTTTGTATCTGCAGCCTAACGCCTGAAAGATAGTAAGCTTTCAAATTCAAATTTCATAAATTTTTACGGTATTCCTTCGACACCTTTTCGTTTGCTTTGTTTCCAATTGGAAGTTGGCCCCGCAACCTTTCAAAAAGTATTTTTTGTCTATTTTTTCACTTTTGAGGTTTGGTTAACGAATTTTAGCTCCACCGTTAATCCATAGATTTTAATAAACAATACCTTAAACGAAGCCTAATTAATGCGTCTATCTAAAACTAAAAATGCATGAGAATTATTTTTCTCTCGACTCTTCCCGAGTTTTTAAAGTCAAAATTTCGGGAATGAATACCGTAAAAAAATGATGAAATTTGAATTTGAAAGCTTTATATCTTCCAGGCGTTATGCTGCAGATACAAAGTGTTTGGGTCCGATTTATAGCTGCATTTGTCAGCTTTTCAGAACTGCAAAGTTCTATGCAACCAGATATAAGATACTTAAGTTAAGTGAAAAATAGAAGCACTACCTCTGAAAAAAAAAACATTAAAAAAATAACAGATTTTAAAAAATTCTTAAAAAAAAACTACACCATAAAAAAAACATAATTCGTTCAAAAATTGTAAACCCCGAAATCTATAAGAAAAAGTTATATTGGGCCACAGCCTAATTCCAGTGTTGACTAGGAGGATCACTTTGAGAAAGCTTTCCGCAAAATGTGTGCAGCGTTTGCTTACAATCGACCACAAACGTACTCGAGAGACAACTTCGGAGGAGTGTTTGGCGTTGTTAAACAACAATAAGGACGAGTTTTTTCGCCGTTTCGTAAACGTGGATAACCCGTGGAACAGTCCAAATAGTAGGTTCTGCAGGGTTATTCTAGGCAAACGAAGGCCAAAGTTGGTTTGGAGAAATGCTGAAAAAAGTATATAGAGCTAAAATAAGACCATGCAGAAAAATAAAAGGATTGTGTATCAAAAAACTTGTTTTTAATCAAAAAGGTCTCCTACTTATTGATCCGCCCTCCTATTATTTGATTTTACAAAAAGTATTTTCGATAATGACTCGTCGGCGAGGTTGCAACGTTGATATGTAAGCATCATTTTGACAGCCGAAAACGATTGTTCAACACTCACTTGTATTGCAGGAACCGAGCGCACCACTTTGACCAGCTGGTAAAAACTAAGATATTCGTATCGTTTTTCCTGCCAATACTCCATAATATTGGAGGTCAAGCAAATTGACTCAGTTTGGCTTTCAGTTGTATTTCCTGCTGCAACAGTGCGCTTGAGCTCCACCCTTAAGTCAGGAGCTCTTAGAACGGCTGAGACGATTTGGCTCAAATTTTGTTCAGTTGTTCGTATTTGCCAACTGAATGTTCATACGATAGAAAATTTAGGAAAAATCAATATACGATCGCCAAAAAAATGATTTTGTATTTGTGTCTTTTATGGAAGTAGGCGAAGAGCCAATTGTCATAGTTGAAGATGAGTTCATTATTCATCAATTGAGGTATTTGCTTGACTAATGTCTGCTAAGTAGACGAAGAGGCAATTGTCGAAGATTGGTTCTAATCTCGAGATATTATTCATCAATTGAGTTATATGTAATATGCCTGCTTCTAGACGATCAAACCTTGGACGACGTACACATCGTGAAATAAGTAATCCGAATGTCTCTATTAATCTAACGCAAGAGGAACGTGCAGAAGTAAATGAATGCAGTCGTGCCCATATTGCACAGGTTCGCGTTGCACAATTACCACCTCAAATTCGACCAGTAGACTTTAATAACGCTGCTTACTAACATCTTCGCTGCGTTGATATCGGTTCATTGTCTGTCGTATGCCAGCATTGCAATGATTGAAGTTTCAATCGGAAACCACCGGCATATGCTGCGCTGGTGGAAAGGTTTTGACTCATCCGGCAGAGGCACTGTATTCATTTCTCTATGGAAATACAATCCAATCAAAACATTTCCTGGCGAGCCACATTTCCTATAAAGATGATTTATTCATCACGTTCACTTGAAATCACTTGGCCCGAAATTACGAATCTGTTGCTGACAGGACAAACATCCAGCATGAAACATACTCATGAATTGCATACTTAAGGAAAAGGTTTCTGGCGAAATTCGTTGTTGGATGTACCCGATTGAATGTCAGAAGCGTGGTTTACCACATGCACACATTTTGCCTTGGATGTTCGACAAGATTCGACCAGATCATATTGATTTGATCATTTCTGCGGAAATACCAGATCCAGAAACTAATCCGAAGTTGCATTCCATTGTGACAACGAACATGATCCATGGCCCTTGCGGAGTCCACAACCCAGACTCAACGTGTCTGTTATATATTTATTATTATATATTTTAGACCACCAGCCAGACAACATTGACAACTTTCTTTTCGACATGCGATCCGTTTGCAAGTACTTTAATCTACTCGGAAATACTACGTTATTATACATGGAACGCTTCATCAAAGAAGTTTCAACGCCGAAAGTGAGGTGACGCTGTTGCTGTCTTCACTGATGTCTATTCGGACAAATAAACATAGTTCATCAACGCCAAGACGAATGCTTCTATCTTCGCTTGCTTTAAGTGAACATTAGAGGCCCTACATCCTTCGCTTCATTGCGTATTGTGGATGGTGTGCTGTTTGCCACTTACCGGGATGCTTACCAACGTTTGAATTTGTTCGAAAACGATACATATTGGGACTCAATGCTCGCCTATGCAACTGTTTCTGCGCCAGCGAATCAAATCCGTATATTGTTAGAGATCATCATAGCCACATGTCACCGTTAAAATGGGGCAATACAACGTTCGCCGGGTCCGCTCGTTCATAATAAATGTAACGTAATTCTACCTTTGCCTTTGGTCGCTTAACGACATGCTGTTGTTCTATCATCTATTCTTTTGCTATTCTCGATTTTTTTATCTTTGGGTTCCTACGGCGTCGCTACGTCTGCTGCAGCTGGGCCAGCTCTACTTAGTTACTGCTGGATATTGAAAAAAATATAAAATATATAAAACATAGAAAAAAAACCATAATTCTTTAAAATATTTTAAAGTCCCATATCTATCAGAAAAAGTCGGTTTGGATCCTTGAAGAAAAAAAAGTTGTATTTTGTCGAGTAGTGTAATTAGGCGTCGTTTAAGGTATTGCTCATTAAAATTTATGGAGAAACTTTGGAGCTAAAATTCGTTAACCAAACCTAAAACATGAAAAAAATAAACAAAAAATTACTTTTGGAAGGTTGCGGGTCCAACTGCCAATTGGGAACAAAGCAAATGAAAAAGGGTTATACATTTGGTATGAAATTTCGTTTACAATTACTTTTTTCGTTATACCCCTAAGGTAGGATACCTGTTCAGGTCAAATGTTTCCTTTATATTCTCACAAGTGCAGGTCCACACAAATTAGATCTTGTCGCGTCTATATAATCATATTTCAATAAAACCAAAGTAGAAATAACTGAGATATGGGATTTCATTCATTAACCGATACAACAATCAGTAATTTTTAGTCTTTTCAGTCAATTATAAGGATATACAAACTTTTTTATTTGGTGCTATGCTGCCACAAGTTTTTAAACATAAGTGATACATTTGGTTTGCTAATGCTTAACATTTTTTTAAATAATTTAAGTTTTCTGACTGTCTTCCCTTTTCGTTTGAACCAGATTATCTTATGAGATTCCACACATAGTCGACCATCATGTTCTCATTCCAAACACCTTGATAACGTTGTTCCATAGATTTTAATTGTTGATGAAATCTCTCTCCGTGTTCATCACTAACGTCGCCTAGGTTTGTCGGAAAAAAGTTCAGGAATGGACTTTTAGTGACATATTTGCCCCGAATGGAAGTAACAAACTTTCTTGGAAACAGCAAGTCTGATGATTACGTTAATATCGTCCAAGAGCTAATTAAGAATTATAAAAAAATCGGTGTAGTGTAGTCATCAAGTTTTCAAATGCTTCTGATAAAAATGGTAAAATATCATATATCATATCTATATGAGAGCTCGTCACGGCCCTATCTATTGTGCTTAAGAAAAGGTGCTGCCGCTCACGGTTACGTGTATTAAAGTGGTTGGAACGAGCCAGCTCATACAAAAAGGCCTTTGCTATGTTTAACAGAGATTTATCGATAGCCAAATCGAGCTGCCACAGCTGTTAAGATGAATTCACTTTTTTTTTTACCCTGACCAAATTATTCAGATCTAATTTTGAGGTTGGTTTAAATTATTTACAACGAGAAGGAACGTGTGAGTCGCTTCTGGGGACGCGACTCTTCTTATACCCGTACTCGGTCAGTATATATGTACATTTTTGGGCTTATGATTTTTTATAATTTTAGAATTAAAAAAAATAATTTACATTTTACATTTTTTGCTACATCTGTTATCTACATCTACATATACTATGTATATTCTACATCTCACATGTAGATTATTCATGTGCCATTTACATTCTACATCTCCTCCGCTAGAGGGCGCTAGCGTACATAACGAGGCAGAGTGTGCGAGCGAGAAAGAGAATGAATAGCGGGTCTCTGGCTAGAGAAAGCGGGGGAAGCAACTGAAAATTAATTTCTTCAGTCTGGCTATAATTATAATCCGATCTGATTCAGATTCAGTAATCTGGTAGATATGGCCATTCTCTACGATACTGCGTTTTTAGTTTTATCGTATCTTCAAATTGTGCCTGCCAACAAAACAGATATAGCTATATCGCCTCGGCTATTGATGCTGATCAAGAATATATGTACTTTATGGGGTCGGAAACGTTTCCTTCTCTGCGTTACACACATCCACTTATACCACAAATCTAATATACCCCAGAACTCTTTTTTGAGTACGGGTATAAAAACATATTACTATAAAACTTTTTAAATCCCGAAATATATCAGAAAACGTAATTTTGGTCTACAGCGGGAAGAAAAAGTAGTTCAATTGGCACAAATAAGGATCAATTATGATGGGTTTAAAGATGTACACGATAAGTTTTAATTAAAAGACGGCAGGCTTAAGCTAGAGCTCATTAGCTTGTTTGGACAGTACCACCTTCCATGGCCCCAACTCGTGCTCGACTTCCAAAGTTGGCCTTACCAATATTTAGTGGTAAATATTCCGAGTTTACAAATTTTGTGTAGCCTTGTTGAGACTCTTGTTCATAATGTAATGATAGTGATCGAAAAATGTAATCATTTGATTTCGTGCCACTCTAATGAAGCATTAGGAACAATAAAGGCGTTCCAAGTTACCGAGGCCAATTATAAAAAGGTCACGGCCAGCCTAAAGCGAGTATATGGCGAGTGTCTAATATTTTCAAAAAAAAAATCTCCGCATTGTTTAGTCTGCCAAAAACGCAACAGTCCGCATCGTCCTTTAGGAACCTCCACGATACAGTGTCATCGATCTATGGTTCAATACTATCGATAGGAGACGATACGAAAATTTCGAATGCAAAGCTCTTTTTGAACAGAGTTGACCCAGTGACTAGACAGGAGTGGGAGAACAACTTGACTTCGAAAATTTGCCGCTTTGGTCCGAGTTTCAAAAAGTTTTAAATCGTCGATACCAGCATTTGTCTGCAGAAGAGTCAACAAAGCCAAAGCACGAAAAAGCCAACCCAACTGCACGACATTTTCACGTCTCTCGGCTATGCAAAGGTTCGAGTTCACAAAGTCTGCCTCCTTATGTATTAATTGTCTGCAAATGGGTCACACTGTTGTAAGATGCAAGGTAGCCAAATGTCGAGCTTATGCCCGCTCACATCACGCATTGTTGCATCGATACACAGTGACTGATAATAGTCTCGCGTTGCCGCCACCCCCAGAGAGTTCTTCTCCTCCCTTAAATCAGGATCACCCTTGCACCTCTCATGCTCTGCATGCGACTTCGTTGGACGGGATGATTTTGGCTACGTCGACCGTACGTTTCAAAACGCACTAGGAGAAACGTGAGAGTCGATTCTGGGGACGCGACTCTACTTATACCCGTACTCAGTCAGTATATACATTTTTGAGCTTATGATTTATTAGAATTTTAGAATTAAAAAAAATAATTTACATTTTACATTTTTTGTTACATCTGTTATCTACATCTACATATACTATGTATATTCTACATCTCACATTTAGATTATTCATGTACCATTTACATTCTACATCTCCTCCGCTAGAGGGCGCTCGCGTACATAACGAGGCAGAGTGTGCGAGCGAGAAAGAGAATGAATAGCGGGTCTCTGGCTAGAGAAAGCGGGGGAAGCAACTGAAAATTAATTTCTTCAGTCTGGCTATAATTATAATCCGATCTGATTCAGATTCAGTAATCTGGTAGATATGGCCATTCTCTACGATACTGCGTTTTTAGTTTTATCGTATCTTCAAATTGTGCCTGCCAACAAAACAGATATGGCTATATCGACTCGGCTTCACATTTTTCACTCCAGGCACCTCAGCTGTGCAACTGGTATACCAGGGCTGGAGAGCGCAGGTCGCTAACCAGCTGATCGAGTGCAGTGCTGTGAAGGGACACTAGGTGTCAAAGCAGCCAGCTCTTGCCAGCGATCGCTGCGGAGAATTTGTAGCACCCACATCAGCTGGCTTCTGCCAGCGACCGCACCGGAAGGGAAGTACTGCCTAACCCCTAGGCGGAAAACGTTTATATATAAGCAAGACACTTCGCCAGCCGCCAAATCACCTCCGCCCAGGCGGCGCCTAGGCCGGCAGGATGCTCGGGGGCTCGAATCTGGCCCTGCTCTCAGACTCTGACGACCTGCAGGCGTTCGCTCAGAGAGCGAAAATTGCGAGGTCACCCTCTGGGTCTGCACCCCATTGCGACGCGAACATGGACGCCGACACGCCCAAAAGAGGCAGGGAGCAAGGTAGCCCTGCTAGCATGGAAAGGGCGAAAAAGAAGAAGAAGAAGGTCCCCAAAAGCCTACAGGCCTTGGCGTCCGAAATGGGAGAGATCCTAGACGGGCTGGTCCTCGAGATCATAGAGAGGAGACCGGCAGCGCGGTACATAAACCAGGCGACAAGGGACTCTATAGTAATCCTTAAAGAGTTGCACTCGTCAATGTGCGCGAGGATTCAAGAGGAGCAGCTCAACGTCCACTCACCTGAGACGGCGGACCAACAGACATCCCCGTTCGTAGGCAAGCTAACGGAGGCATCGACACAAACGGTAGAAGCACCGCAGGCAGAGACATGGTCTACTGTCAGCAGCAGGCCCAGAAGCCGGCCTAGCCAAGCGCCGGTAGTACGACCAAACAGACCCAGAGAGACTACATCCCACCCGCCCAGGCGTAATAGGCCAGACGCTATTATAATTGCCACTACAGGAGACCTGTCTTACAGCGACATTCTCAGGATGGTGACCAGGAGGGATGACGGCAAGCTGAAGGAAGTCGGCAACAATGTCGACAGAGTCCGACGGACAGCAAAGGGAGAGCTCTTGCTAGAGCTGAATGGTGCGCTAAAGGAGAACACAGCCCAGCTAACGGAGGATATAAGCCAGGTGCTTGGCACTCAGGCAGGCGTCCGGGCGGTGGTAAGCGAAGCGTTTGTCGAGATCCGCGACATCGACGACCTAGCCACGAAGGAAGAGATCGCCGAGGCAATGTCTGCCCAATTGGAGCATCCGGTGGGTGTAGGAAGCATCAGGGCCCTGCGCCCGGGATACGGAAGTTCGCAGGTGGCTATCGCTGGACTCGCGTACCCATTGGCGAAGCGTCTCACGGATGTGGGCAAAATAAAGATTGGCTGGACGAGATGCAGGATCGTAGAACGATCAGGCCAGAGGCGCTGCTTTAAATGCCTAGAGTTCGGGCACATTGCAGCCAGGTGTACGAGCAACATCGACCGCAGCAACTGCTGCTACAAGTGTGGAAAGAGTGGCCACAAAGTAGCCGGATGCACGGACGAGCCAAGGTGCTTTCTCTGTGCAGAAAAGCATCCTGCAGCGACTGACCACATAGCTGGCAGCAAGAGATGCCCGGGTAGACGAGCAGAGACTAAGAAACGGATAGCAAAGTGAGGTTTTTGCAGCTAAACCTCAACCACTGCGAAGCTGCGCAGAATCTACTCTGCCAGCTAGTCAGAGAAACTACAGCGGATGTGGCAGTTCTCTCCGAACCATACCGCAGAACCAGAAACACCAACTACATTCTGGATAGCACGAAAACGGCAGCGATATGGGTATGCGGGCACTCCACCCCCCAAGCTGAGTCTGTTCGCAGGGGAAACGGCTACGTAAGAGCCAAGGTTGGCCAAATTTGGCTGTACAGCTGCTACCTGGCACCACGCCTATCTATCCAGGAGTTCGGAGCCATTCTCGATGAGATAGCAGACGATGCTAGGGGACGGCCAAACATCATCATGGCCGGCGACTTCAACTCCTGGTCAGAGGAATGGGGATCGAGGTCCACCAATGCTAGAGGTCGCACTCTCATGGAAGCCTTTGCCACTCTAGAGCTACAACTTCTCAACACCGGATCAGAGCACACCTTCTCCCGAGCTGGGTTGGGATCTATCATCGACCTTACCTTCTGCAGCACCGCTCTCTTTGGGAGAACAGCGTGGGGACTCAGCAGCGCATACACGGCTAGTGACCACAACGCCATCATCTGCAGCATCGAGGCCCACCCACAAGGGACAGCTCTCCAACCAAGGACGACCTTCAATGCCAGAACCCTCAGGCCGAGGCCCCGGGAACCGCAGAGGACTGCGCAACGAACCTCATCGGCGCATTGACAACGGCATGTAGGGCAAGCACAAGGCAGCAAAGAAGCCACTCTCGCCACCGCGAGCCGGTCTTTTGGTGGAGCAGGGAGATTGCCGAGGCTCGCACCGAATGCATTCGTGCTAGAAGACGCCAAACTCGCGCGAGGGGATCCCAAGCCTTCCCATTGATGTCCCAGGAGTACGGTTAAAATGAAAACCATCGTCGAAAGCCTCTTCCCTACCGTCGACCCAGCTGTCAGCCCGTCGCGAACTCCTTATCGCCACATCGGATGGAGCGACATAACGGAGAGCGAAATCCTGGAAATCGCTGGAGCAACCCCAACCGGCAAGGCGCCAGGCCCGGATGGCATCCCTGACACCGCAGTCAAGCTGGCAATGACCGCGCACCCGTCGGATTTCGCGCAGGCTTTCAACATGTGCCTCCGTGAAGGAGTCTTCCCAACGCCTTGGAAGCTCCAGAAGCTAGTCCTGCTGCCGAAGCCTCAAAAGCCTCCCGAGGACCCCTCGTCGTACAGGCCCATCTGCCTAATCGACAACGTGGCCAAAGCACTGGAGCGCTGCATTTGCAGGAAGCTCCAAGCCGAAATTGCGCAGGCAGGTGACCTGTCCCCCATGCAGTTCGGTTTCAGGAAGGCAAGATCGACAACTGACGCGATCCGCATAGTGACGGACATCGCGGCAAAAGCCATAGAGGGCACCAGGTGGCTTGGAGGGCGGAAGCAGTACTGCCTCGTTGTCACATTGGATGTCAAGAACGCATTTAATTCGGCGAGGTGGGACGTCATCCTCAGGTCCCTCAAGCGGCTGGGAATCCCAGACTACCTGGTGGCCATTATCGAGGACTACTTTCGAAGCCGGAGGCTGCTGTACGACACCGACTGCGGCACCGTGGAGTACCAGGTCACATGCGGCGTTCCCCAAGGCTCTGTCCTCGGCCCGACCCTCTGGAACGTAATGTACGATGCTATCTTCAAGCTACAGCTCCCTGCCGATACTCGGACAATAGGCTTTGCAGACGACGTCGCGCTGGTAGTGGTTGCCAAGCACCTCGGAGAAGTGGAGGCCAGGTGCAACCAAGCGGTGGCCGTGATCCAAGAGTGGCTGACATCAGTAGGCCTAAGGCTGGCTGATCACAAGACGGAAGCGGTGTTGATCTCCAGCCGCAAGAAAGTGGAGGTTGCGACGGTGCGTGTCGGCTCCGTCGAGATCACATCCTCGCGAGCAATCCGCTACCTTGGGGTACTGCTGGACACTCGCCTCTCCTTCCGCGAGCACCTCGAAGCAGCCAGCAAGAAGGCAGCAGTCCTAGGCAGGGCCCTGTCACGCATGATGCTGAACACGAGGGGACCCAAACAAGGCCGCAGACTCCTGCTTCAGTCAGTCCGAAAGGCGGTCATGATGTACGCAGCCCCAATCTGGGCTGAGGCGGCGAGGATCAAGTCCTACAGGAAGGGGCTAGATGCGACGCACCGGTTGGGAGCCCTGCGAGTTTGCTGCGGCTTTCGGACCATCTCGGAAGATGCGGCCCTTGTCATCGCCGGAATGCTCCCAGTGTTGGACCTAGCCGAGGAAGCTAGGGAAATCCCGTTGGAGCTCGACGTTCCCGCACAACATCGTTCCCCGGCAGAGAGGAGACGCATAAAGACGGCAGCGAGGGAAAGAAGCCTAGTTAGGTGGCAGAACCGCTGGGCCACATCACAAAAGGGAAGATGGACTCATACCCTAATTCCGGACATCAGTAGGTGGGTCAACAGGA
Source organism: Drosophila obscura (assembly GCF_018151105.1). NCBI lineage: Eukaryota > Metazoa > Arthropoda > Insecta > Diptera > Drosophilidae > Drosophila > Drosophila obscura. Next base: position 3,195,956 of record NW_024542848.1, on the reverse strand, counting down.
GGCATGGAGAAGTCAACTTTTGGCTAACCCAACTCCTAAGCGGGCACGGCTGCTTTAGAAGCTACCTCCATAGATTCGGGCACGACGACGACGCAAACTGCCCGATGTGCGGCGTCGAGGAGACCGCGGAGCATATACTCCTCACCTGCCCAAGGTTCGCAGAGCAGCGGTTGAACATAGGTGGAGACTCGCTTAGCGCGGGTGCCCTCACGAGCGAGATGCTTCGCAGCGAAGACTACTGGTCCCGAGTATCTGAGTACGCATCAGAGGTCATGCGGAAGCTGAGAGAGCTGGAGCGGCTGCGCAACGGCAACGAAGGAGGGGTCTAAATCGACCCGCCAGTCCCCTGCGAAGCAAAGCTTCGCGGCAGTCCCGCAGGTTTCTGGCACCACACCCCCCCCCCCCCCAACCCTTTCCACCCTTAGTTATAATCTACTGTTACCCTACTGTTACCCAATAATAAATGATATAAAAAAAAATAAAAAAAAAAAAAAACTCGGCTATTGATGCTGATCAAGAATATATATACTGTATGGGGTCGGAAACGTTTCCTTCTCTGCGTTACACACATCCACTTTTACCACAAATCTAATATACACTCATGGACAATATAATAGGTGTGAATTTTTTGTTTTTTAGATATCGGTTTAAATCGATGTAAACATAACATTTTATAAGGAAACTATACTTTTTTAATATGGTCACACTGTTTCGGTGCGAATTGGGTGAATTCCCGGATTTAATTAGCTTTCTGGGAAAAATTGTGGATTGTTTTATTGCTTAGACTGCAAATTCGGCTGGTCAATAAAATAGGTGTATTACGCAAAAAATTAATTTGTAGTTTATTAAGATAACTATTTGGTTGCAGAAGGTAAGGTATTAGGAAAATATAACTAAATTGGGACTTAACAGCTATTAAAATTGTATTAGATGGGCCGTGGGCGTCACTGTAGTGCGGAGGAGAGAAGGCTCATTCGACGACTCCGAGATGAAGGAAAAACGTATAGATCCAATGCCATGTTAATGAAACGATCTCAAAACTTCGTAACCAATGCCTTAAAACCGGAAAAAATAGGTGAAACACGGGGAGCACCTAGAAAATCATCACCTAAGACCGACGATCGTATGGTTCAGTTGGTTAAACGCGACCCGTTCAAGTCTTCCAGGACGATTTCCAACGAAATTGGGAATATTGTGTCATCACGGACCGTTCGGCGACGATTGGCAAAAGCAAACCTACCAGGTAGAATTGCTCGCAGGGTTCCTTTGCTTCGTTCGGCAAATTTACAGATGAGGAAAAAATTTGCACTAGATCGTAGAAACTGGTGCGGACCGGAGGGTGAGAAAAAATGGCGTAATATCCTCTGGAGTGACGAAACCAAGGTAAATTTATTTGGAAATGATGCCAAAAGGAATGTTCGTCGTCCGAAAGGCAAAGAATTTGATTCCAGATACACATGTAAAACTGTGAAACATGAAGGTGGTAGCCTAATGGTATGGGGCTGCTTTTCATGGTATGGTGTTGGTCCGATTCATCGTATTGACGGAATAATGGCCAGATTCGTATACAAAGATCTATTGGAGACGGTGATGCTACCATATGCCGAGGATAATATGCCACTTTTATGGAAGTTCCAGCAGGATAATGACCTGAAGCACGCCTCTCAAGTAGTAAAGGATTGGTCCCGAGAGCAAAGTGTGGATGTTCTTGGGTGGCCAAGTCAATCCCCGGACCTAAATCCAATCGAGAATCTCTGGGGTGAACTCAAAAGAGAGCTCGGAAAGACTTTTTGTCAAAATAAAAATCAACTTTGGGATATTGTCCAAAGAGCATGGTACAAAATTCCAATTGGAACTTGTCGCAAGCTAATATCCTTAGCTTAGAGAAGATATGAATTAAAAATAAAAAGTTAAAAAAGAAAAATAAAGCACACCTATTATTTTGTCCATAAGTGTACCCCTTAACTCTTTTTTGAGTACGGGTATAAAAAATTTAATTCGTCGGTTTTTTCAAATAATATTGAAACCTAGAAACTATTTCATATTGATAACATTAGTCAACACTAGAATTAGGCTGTGGCCCAAAATTTAGATTCTTATAGATTTCGAGGTTTGAAAATTGTTTGACGAATTATGGTTTTTTTTTAAGAATTTTTTTAGATCTGGTTTTTTTTTGTTTTTTTTTCAGAGGTAGTGCTTCTATTTTTCACATAACTTAAGTATCTTATATCTGGTTGCATAAAGCTTTGCAGTTTTGAAAAGCTAAGAAACGCAGATATAAATCCGACCCAGACCTTTTGTATCTGCAGCTTTACGCCTGGAAGATATTAAGCATTCAAATTTCATCATTTTTCGCGGTATTTTTTTTCGAAATTTTGACATTAAAAGCTCGGGAAAAGTCGAAAATAATTCTTGGCAAACATTTTTGGTTTTAGATAGACGCATTAATTGGGCGTTGTTTAAGGTATTGCTCATTAGAATCTATGGATAAACGGTCAATTTGGAGCCGTTTGACCAAAACAACTCAAAAATAATTTTACCTGAAATTAATGCTTTTTTTTACATAACTTAAGTATCTTATATCTGGTTGCATAGAACTTTGCAGTTCTGAAAAGATGACAAATGCAGCTATAAATCGGACCCAAAACTTTTGTATCTGTAGCATAACGCCTGGAAGATATAAAGCTTTCAAATTCAAATTTCATCATTTTTTTACGGTATTCATTCCCGAAATTTTGACTTTAAAAACTCGGGAAAAGTCGAGAGAAAAATAATTCTCATGCATTTTTAGTTTTAGATAGACGCATTTATTAGGCTTCGTTTAAGGTATTGTTTATTAAAATCTATGGATAAACGGTGGAGCTAAAATTCGTTAACCAAACCTCAAAAGTGAAAAAATAGACAAAAAATACTTTTTGGAAGGTTGCGGGGCCAACTTCCAATTGGAAACAAAGCAAACGAAAAGGTGTCGAATTTTTGGTACCTGAAGGTGTTCCTTTGTTATTGGACCAGCAACGGTAAAATTAGTTTTGAGTCGTTTTGGTCAAACGGCTGCAAGTTGACCGTTTATCCATAGATATTAATGAACAATACCTTAAACGACGCCTAATCAATGTGTTTATCCAAAACCAAAAATGTTGGCCAAGAATAATTATTTTTTTCGACTTTTCCCGAGTTTTTAAAATCAAAATCAAAATGAAATTTGAATTTGAAAGCTTAATATCTTCCAGGCGTAGAGCTGCAGATACAAAAGGTCTGGATCGGATTTATAGCTGCGTTTGTCAGCTTTTCAGAACTGCAAAGTTCTATGCAACCAGATATAAGATACTAAGTTATGTGAAAAATAGAAGCACTACCTCTGAAAAAAACAAGATTTTAAAAAATTCTTTAAAAAATTATAATAAAGTACTAAAAAAATTTTTAAATCCCGAAATCTATCAGAAAAAGTAATTTTGGTTTGCAGCCTAAATAAAAAGTTCAATTTTGTCGAGTAGTGTAATAAGGTGATTTTAATTTTTTTTTTTAATTACTGTTAAAAAATTAACGATTGGTGAAAATAAAGAAGTTCAGCTGAGCTATATTTAGTTAACTTGTTCGCACAAACTTGTGCAGGTTTTTTACTGCCAATAACTGATTAATGAAGATATGAATGATATCAATATACAGCTGTGTTCAATGAAATAGTAGTGCCGCACCTCATCACTTTCAAAACTCTTTTTGAGACACTTCCAGTTATCCAAATTGAACAAATGATACATTTTTAAATAGACTGGACTGTTATCATTAGAAAACCGAAGAAATATCAATACATTTGAATTCCATTATCTTGTTTTACATGACATAAGCCGAATACACATGAAATTTGCTGTTCAATGAAATAGTAGTGTTTTTTTAGAAAATTGAAAAAAAAACAACGAATCTCAAATAAAAACAAATATTTCATGTTCTTCATGTTTTCTGAGCTTTAATATTTAGTTTTTAATCAAATTGGTTTTCATTGCGAACTTGCACCGGCCGAACATGGGTCATTAAGCTCTTGCCAACGCTTCAATAGGATTTGAGCCAATTATCCATGAACCACTTGCTAAAACTTGGCTCTGGTTGACGAATTTTCAGTTGCAACAATGCAAGCCCCATAAGGCTTAGCCTAGCATGCCCAATGCTATATTTTTCATGATTTTAGGTGGTAATCGGATTTCTGTGAATGCCAAACATATTCTTTTGAGTCTATCTTACCAAATAATACAACTTTACTATCATCAGTAAAAAGTATTTTTGTCACTGTGACGAAGGCCATTCCACATTCGATTTTCCAAACTGAAGTCGTGCACCCATGTACTCTCAGACCCAAACGCGGAGCTTACTGGGACTTCTTGCATTCTAATAATGTGTAATCAACCGTCTACGAACTGACACACACTGACAGAGCGATTAAAAATGTTTTTCATAATTTTTGAGGATATTGAAGGCCTGGTCTTGCCTTCGACCATCGCCGACCATCCTCTATAAAATATGTTTTTCGAATACAAAATCGATTTTCAGTCTACTTCTTATAGTTAATTAATTAAACACAATAGTGAGAGTGCATACAACTTAGTTTTCAATCCCATTATACCTCCTGCCTTAAGTTTTTAGTCTAAATCTTAGGTCTCCTCTTCTGGACCGAGCAATAATCAAAAGTACCGCTATGTACAAAACTTTCTTTCATCAAATTATTCGATATCTAAATTAAGCTTGCGGATGGTGGCTTATTTATTTTAATTTGCTTTGTTTTTTCATTTTTTTTTTAAATTAATTTAACCCAGCACTACTATTTCATTGCACAGCAGATATTATGGGTAGTTGTCTGAAGTCATGAAAAACAAAAAGATGAAATGCAAATGTAACGGGGTTTCTTTCTAATGCTTACACTCCAGGCTTTCCGTAAAGGTATCACTTGTTCAATTTGAAGGACTAGAAATATCTCAAAAAGAGTTTGGAAAGTAGTGAGGTGCGGCACTACTATTTCATTGAACAAAACTATATATGCAATAGATTTCACCAATTATCCAACTCATTCAGCAAAAAAGTTTTGTTTGAATTTTCTTGGTTACAATTTTTTGTAAAATTTGGTAGCAGCCTCTAAAAATAAAACGAGAAGGACCGTTAGTCGCTTCTGGGAACGCGACTATACTTATACCCGTACTAAGTCAGTATATACATTTTTGAGCATGATTTTTTAGAATTTTAGAATTACAAAAAAAAATTTTTACATTTTTTTTGCTATATCTGTTATCTACATCTACATATATTATGTATATTATACATCTAACATGTAGATTATACATGTACCATTTAGATTCTACATCTTCTAAGCTAGAGGGCGTTCGCGCACTGAACGCGGAAGAGTGTGTGAGCGAGAAAGAGAATGAGTGGCGGATCTCTTGCTGGTGGAGGCGGAGGAAGCAACTGAAAATTAATTTCTTCATTCTGGCTATAATTATGATCCGATCTGATTCAGATTCGGCAATCTGGTAGATACGGTCATTCTCTACGATACTGCCTTTTATAGTTTTATAGTATCTTTAAAATTGTGCCTGCCACAGATTTTCGTCCTTTGTGGGGGCGGAAGGGGGCGGGGCGAAATTTTAAAATACACTTGAAGCAGTGTATCACACGGAGTCTGGAAACAAAGTTTGGTTGCTCTAGCTTTTATAGTCTTTGAGATTCAGGCGACAAACAAGACGGAAAGACAGACATGGCTCTATCGACTCGGCTATTGATGCTGATCAAGAATATATATACTGTATGGGGTCGGAAACGTTTCCTTCTCTGCGTTTGCATACATCCACTTTTACCACAAATCTAATATACCCCTTAACTCTTTTTTGAGTACGGGTATAATAAAAACATGTAAATTACTTTTAAATCCAAGGTAACAAAACTAGGGGGTGTCCCTTTTGAATTTCGAAAAAAAAAAATGTTTGGCCCAGCCTACTGTACCCTAGTAAAATGGCTATATGTGCAAAATTTGTTTTTAATTTTCTTTAAAAGTAATAGCTGCCTGTTTTGTTTTGAATATGCAGTTCTTATCTCTTATGTTTGTGCTCAGCTACTATAAATTCTCGTCTTCTTTGAACTCCATCTGTGGTACCGTTAGCTTAAATAAGAGATCAAAGTCGAGCTATACGTAGAAAACGGTTATATGTGCATTCATGTTTATTCATGTTTTGAGAGTGGCTGTGTTAGCATCGTTTCAGAAAAAGTGACAAGAGGATTGATTTAGTACGTAAATACTCAATTTTGCATCAAACCATCGCAAATATTACATAAAATTGCATTTTTAGTTGAAAATGCCTCGTGGTACTGAATTGTCTGAGGAAGAAAAAGGAAGGATCAAAGGAATGAAAATAGCCGGCATGAAAACTGGTCGAATCGCTTCACTAATGAATCGACATCGAAAAACTATTTCCAAATTTTTAAAAGATCCAGATGATTACCGCATAAATCGTCGCCTTGGTCCAGTGCCAACCATCAGCAACCGGACAAAACGGCACATGCGTCAGTTAGCAACCGAAGACATGATGAGCTGCAACAAAATCAAAGCAGAACTCGGCAACGTGTTAGCCAAATTTTGCACGAAAATTTGAACCTCACATACGAAAACAAAGTTGGCAAACCCCGTTTAACTAAACGGCATAAAGATGCGCGCATGGCTTTTTATGAAAAACACAAGTTCTGGGACGTCGAATTTGAAAATATAATTTTTAGTGATGAAAAAAAATTCAATTTAGACGGTCCAGACGGCCATCATAAATACTGGAGGGATCCGCTTCATCCACGAGCAACTTGTCACAAGCGGAACCATGGCGATGGATCGCTTATGATATGGGCTGCCTTTAGTGCTAAAGGCAAGTCTCCAATATGTTTTGTATCCGGCCGAATGAATGCTGAGCCTTTCCATGGTGACCAATGGACATTCATGTTGCCCGGGCTACAATTGGTTTTTTCGAGACCTACAACATTCCATGGATGAAGTGGCCTGCAATGAGTCCGGACTTAAATCCCATTGAGGATCTGTGGGGCATGCTTGCAGCAAAAGTTTATGCATGTAAAAGGCAGTTCGATACCTTGAAAGATTAAAAAAAAAAAGCTATCCTTGCAGAATGGGCCAAGATTGAACTATCAACTCTACAAAACTTGGCAGGATCAATGCCCCGCAGGCTGCAGAAACTTCAGGAGAATAAGGGCAACTCTATTAATTACACTAGTCAACACGATTTTTCCTCAAGGAACAAAACGAACTTTTTCTTAAAGATTTGGGGCTTAGAAATGGTTTGATGATATTTTTTTTTTTTTATGGCAGAACTTTTTTTTAAAGAATTTTTGAAAACTTTTATTTTTTTTTAAAGCTTTTTTCAGAGGTAACGCTTGTTTTTTTCACATAACTCTAGTATCTTACGTCTGGTTGTAAAGAACTTTGCTATTTTGAAAAGATAATTGACGCAGCTAGAAGTTGATGCCAAACACTTTGTGATTTCAGCTTACGTCTGGGAAATATAAAGCATTGAAATGCAAAAATGATGATTTTTGTGGGGTATTTTTTACGAAATTTTACTTTAAAAACTCAGGAAAGTCGAAAAAAATTATATCTTGTGTTATCTATTTTTTGTGTATAGGTGCGTTAATTTGGCGTCGTTTAAGGTATCGCTCATTAAGATCTATGGAGACAGTTTGAGCTAAAATTCGTTAACCAAACCTAAAATATGGAAAAAATGAACAAAAAATACCTTTTTGAAGGCGGCGGGCCCAACTGCCAATCGGAAAAGGAACGCGATCAGGTACCAAATGTACAACCCTTGCTCGTTTGCTTTGTTCCCAATTGGCAGTTGGTCCGCCGCCTTCAAAAAGGTATTTTTTGTTCATTTTTTCCATTTTTTAGGTTTGGTTAACGAATTTTAGCTCCAAAGTTCTCCATAGATTTTAATGAGCGATACCTTAAACGACGCCAAATTAACGCACCTATACACAAAAAAATAGAGGACACAAGATATAATTTTTTTTCGACTTTTCCTGAGTTTTTAAAGTCAAAATTTCGTAAAAATACCCACAAAAATCATCATTTTTGCATTTCAATGCTTTATATTTCCCAGACGCAAAGCTGAAATCACAAAGTATTTGGGCTCAACTTCTAGCTGTTTTAATTACCTTTTCAAAATAGCAAAGTTCTGTACAACCAGACGTAATATATTAAAGTTATGTGAAAAAAACTATCGCTACCTCTGAAAAAAGCTTAAAAAAAAATACCAGACTTCAAAAATTCTTCAAAAAAAAGTTCTGCCATAGAAAAAAAACCATAATTCTTTAAAAAATTTTAAAGCCCCATATCTATCAGAAAAAGTCGGTTTGGATCCTTGAGGAAAAAAAAGTTCGGTTTTGTCGAGTAGTGTTATTAACAGAGTTCATTTTTCTAAATACTTTTTCCCTGGAAATTTGTTTCGATACAAAATATTTTTTGCTGTTATAACCATTTTCTATGTGAAACATACAAAACTTTTTTTTTGGTATTTAAAAAATGTTAATGGAATTTGTTTATGCCTTTTTGTTTTGTAGTTATATGCAGCTAACCAAATAAAAATATAAAATAAATCAAGAAAATAGGTGTTGAAAAAAAAACGCCATTCAAAGCAGTGCACATATAGCCATTTTACTAAGGTACAGCGTTGGCCCTAGCACGCTGCCTTACGGGACTCCGGCTTCTATCACCTTCACCGTGGAAACTGCTCCGCTCTGTGCGAATTGCAACGTTCTGCCCGTTGAGAAGCTTCCCATAATAACGAACAGCTGGGGGTTTATCAGGTTTTATCTTCGTAAGTAATCCGTCGTGCCAAACTCTGTCGAATGCTTGCTGGATGTCCAGGTACGCTGCTACAACGTACTGCTTCTTGTGGAAGCCAGCCAGGATATGCTCCACCACCCTATGCAGTTGCTCCGAAGTACCATGCCGCAGCCTGAACCCAAATTGGTGATTAGGGATAGCTCGATTTACGGATGGGCTGTCCAATGATATGCGAAGAATGCAGCGCTCCAGGAGCTTCCCAAAAGTGGGGGGTTTAGCATAAAACCGGTAAAGTAAAAAATCTTGATAATTCATAAAACATTACACACGTTAGCCAAATACGCAAATATTATTCGTAGTTTTATTAAAATTTAATTAAATCCATATTCGCACGGACAAAAATTCCTAGGTTAATAATAGTTAAAAATATACCGTTAACCGAGATTGAACCATGTTTCTTGTTTTTATTATACCCGTACTCAAAAAAGAGTTAAGGGGTATATTAGATTTGTGGTAAAAGTGGATGTGTGCAACGCAGAGAAGGAAACGTTTCCGACCCCATAAAGTATATATATTCTTGATCAGCATCAATAGCCGAGTCTATATAGCCATGTCCGTCTGTCCGTCCGTCCGTCTTGATGAGCGCCTGGATCTCAGAGACTATAAGAGCTAGAGAAACCAAATTTGGTTTCCAGACTCATGTGATATCACACTGCTACAAGTGTATTTCAAAATTTCGCCCCGCCCCCTTCCGCCCACACAAAGGACGAAAATCTGTGGAAGGCACAGTTTTAAAGATACGATAAAACTAAACGCAGTATCGTAGAAAATGCCCATACCTACCAGATTGCCGAATCTGAATCAGATCGGATCATAATTATAGCCAGAATGAAGAAATTAATTTTCAGTTGCTTCCCCTCCCCCTCCCGCCCACGACAACGCATCTCATTTTCCTTCTCGCTCGCACATTCTGCCGCGTTCAGTGCGCGAGCAACCCCTAGCGGAGGAGATGTAGAATCTAATTGGAACATGTAAAATCTACATGTTAGATGTAGAATATACATTGTATATGTAGATGTAGATATCATATGTAGCAAAAAAATGTAATATGTAAAATTTTTTTTTTTCTAAAATTCTTAAAAATCATAAGCTCAAAAATGTATATACTGACTGAGTACGGGTATAAGTAGAGTCGCGTCCCCAGAAGCGACTCACACGTTCCTTCTCGTTTTTTTTTTACATTTTGTGGAATACCTTTTCTCAAGAATCCTCTATTTTATAAGAGATAATAGTAATAGAAAACATGGATAAAACCAACAAAAAAAATCAAAGTTAATGAAATTATATGTTAAAACTAGCTGACACGACGAACTTCGTCTCGCCCCAATTTAATACCGTCAGATAAACTTCAGAGTGATAATAAAATACACACAGTTTAAATTTCAATATTTTTATTTAAATGTAATCGAAATCAGCTACTCATTGAAGCCCCTTTTGATTTAATACATTTTTTTTTATCAGGCGCAAGAACAAATAGCGGATGATTTGCCGAGACGTGAACATGCCATATGTATACAACTTGCCAAGTTTAGACCACAAATAATCAAGGAATGGCCTTGTGATTTATAAAGGCGAAGGCAAGACTAATGGGGAACTGAATTCGTTTAAACTCAATTGGGGGCGTTACTAGGGGTTGTGCAATTAGGGTTTATGTAATGTTAGGTTATATTGTAATGTGATTTTTCTTGCCAAAACGTTCGGGAGAGTGTGTTTCATACATATATTTTTTTTAGTTGCCCAGTATTGCGTCGGGTAAGCACAATATCCCGTGTTTCCAAGTTTTCACCAACAATCAGGATTGCAACTTCATCTATGGTTGGAGCTTTAAATGTGCGTTCATGTTCCAGTTGGTCGTTTATCCGCTCTGACCCCCTTTGAAGTCATCGTTTTGCATGTGCTCTAACGCAGTCTGGAACAGACAGACATTGCATGATTTTCATGAAGAAGTTGCTGTATATTTTTCTCTTCCTCTTTTCATTGTTGTGTGGATCTCTTGACGCCGATCCAGTTGCTCATCCATATATCCCATGAAGTATAATTGTAAGAATTTATGTTGAGCATCTTCAAGAGGTTGAATTGATCCAATTCGATGGTGAATCTGACCTTGAATCTGTATAAACACTCTAAACCGACTAAATATATTATACCCGTACTCAAAAAAGAGTTAAGGGATATATTAGATTTGTGGTAAAAGTGGATGTGTGGAACGCAGAGAAGGAAACGTTTCCGACCCCATAAAGTATATATATTCTTGATCAGCATTAATAGCCGGGTCGATATAGCCATGTCTGTCTGTCCGTCTTGTTTGTCGGCTGGATCACTATAAGAGCTAGGGAAATCAAATTTGGTTTCCAGACTCATGTGATATCACACTGCTACAAGTGTATTACAAAATTTCGCCCCGCCCCCTTCCGCCCCCACAAAGGACGAAAATCTGTGGCAGGCACATTTTTAATGATACGATAAAACTAAAAACGCAGTATCGTAGAGAATGCCCATATCTACCAGAATCTAAATCAGATCGGATCATAATTATAGCCAGAATGAAGAAATTAATTTTCAGTTGCTTCCCCTGCCCCATCCTGTCAACGACCAAGAAACTCATTTTCCTTCTCGCTCGCACACTCCGCCGCGTTCAGTGCGCGAGCAACCCCTAGCGGAGGAGATGTAGAATCTAAATGGTACATGTATAATCTACATGTTAGATGTAGAATATACATAATATATGTAGATGTAGATAACAGATGTAGCAAAATAATGTAAAATGTAAAAATTTTTTTTTTTGTAATTTTAAAATTCCAAAAAATCGTATGCTCAAAAATGTATATACTGACTGAGTACGGGTATAAGTAGAGTCGCGTCTCCAGAAGCGACTCGCACGTTCCTTCTCGTTTATTTATTATAAACAGTTTTTAAATCGGACAGGTGATGCTTATTTATATTATATACGAGCAAGTAATGAAAGCCTGGTAGAATCAGTTTTACGCACAGGAATTCCAGGTCTTGTTGAACCTGGACTATGAAATATTCCGACGATCTATTTAAACATCGGAACTTAAAATTAACTAGGTCTCTAACTAAAACTCTCCAGAATGAGAGTGCTGAGCCTACTACGCAGGCCTCTAGCGTTCTGGTAGGAAAAAAATCAGAGGGAGTAAATTTTATGGGTTGGGTGGAAATAAAGCGGGAAGATGAGGTCTGATTTTTATCAGGGAGAGTTATTATCTATTATTTATCTTAGCCTTAAACACTTTCACCCCCACATGCTCCGGGCAAAATTTGCAAGAACAAATGGTTTCAAATTGATCCGGGGAGACACTTAAATTCAATTAAATTTCTCCACCTTTAGGTGTATATTTGATATTATTTGTTCTCATTTAGAAATCTGCCAATTGTTATTTTCTTTCAACTGATTATAAAATAGCTTACCTCACGTTGAAGCTTACGGCGTTCCACTTTTAATTCTGCTTCTGCCTTCTCGGCGGCTTCTGCGGTACTTTTGTATCGAATAACTTGCGTCTCTGAACGTGCTAAGCTCGATTGTAGATTAGCCATTTCTTGTTCAGCCTTTTGTAGCTTATATTTACAGTCTGATATGATTTTGTTTGCTTCCCCTGCGGAATTATACAATGAATTCATCTTAGAAAACAATAATTAATTGTGTGCATACTTTGAGCCTCATAATCGTTGTCTTTACCAAAGGGACCCGGTGACAAAGTGTCACGCACAGCAATTCCTTCGCTTTTATACTCTTTAATAATTTTCTGCAGCTTTTGCACTTCAGATAGTAATTGCTGTTTTTCATCGCAAAATTTTTGTATTCTTACATCTGAAATACAATATATAAATTGGTGCTTTAGTCATTTGATTTACATGACGAAAAAACAACTACCTAAAGAACCCTGAACGGACGCTAACACGTTAGCGTTTTCAACACTGACTAGAGCTCGCTTGGCATCACTGCCATCGGCATTTTCAATTGCAACAATCAGAAGGCCCTGCTCTGCAATCAATGAATCTCGCTCGCTAAGCTGACCTTGAACTAGCTTAAGCTCAAGAGTGGTGCGGTCTAAGTTTCGTTTAATAGCGTTGCAGTCACGCGACTTCTCTTTAAACTCGCGCTGTAGCTGTGCAAATGCCTCATGAATGGTTTCACATTTGTCCTTAAGCAATTTTACTTCGTACGTTTGTGATGCACGGTCATTGTCTAGCTGTGCATTTGTTATCATAGCTTTACGGAAACGTTCTTCGACATCCTAAAAGAAAAATTGCATAATCACAGTATTTAGGTCGAAAAATAAAATTTGGCTACCTACTTTAAGCTCATACTTGAAGTCACGTAAGCTTCTGCCTTCATCCTCCAAAGAATCTTCACTACTGCGTCGGGATGTCGTGGTTCGAGTAATATTTAATATTCCGCCAAAGACGAGACGTGCAGGATGTGATGAGATTGAGTCACTACCAAAACTGGCACTTGAGTTTTGCATATCGAATACACGGTCAGCATTTTGTTCCTGTTCCTTTTGTTGACGTTCAAGCTCTCTCATGCGTATCTCGCGAGCTTCAGCACGGGCTTGGCGACGTGCGGCAAGACGCGCTTCGGCCTATATCGAAATCAAAAATAATATTAAGAGAACAGTATGACAGCACATGTTTTTTTGCTATGTAAACTCTCTCTATTCTAATCAAATAGATCATTAGATGTAAAAGGGATAAACAGAGTAACACAATTTAAATTATAACTTAGCTAGAGGACGTGGTTCCTCTCTTTCTCTATATGTTTTTCCCCTCTCTCATGAGAAGTGCGATCAAAATTGAGATAGATTTCAGAGAGATCACCTCCCCGAATCAAACAAAAAATTAATAAACAGCGATACCAAATTAAAGAGAGATATCATGCGGCAATCATCGGCTCCGGTAAAATTCCGGCACTTACGTATTAAATCTAATAAATGTATATATATAAGCTTGTGTACGCTTATGCAAGCAAAAATTTGAATTTTTGTACGCGCTCAATAAAAAATACATATGTTTTTTGCGATTGTCTCTGACTAACTTGATCCCATTCTTTATATTCTAAAATAAGAAAGTATTTTCAACAAACGTGAAAATTTAACCTATATGAAGTAACAGTGGTGCGCATTATACTTATAAGCGTATCAAAACTGTTGTCCACTGCTAACTTAAGGGTTCAGGTTACAGCTAATTTTAATCTGATCAAGAAATATATCCCATTTATATATTTCAACCATACTGCACTTTTACTCTTTTACTCTGGATATGTACAAAAATATGCAAATATCCATACATTCCAGAATAATTCAAACCTGATTTCATCCTGATACGGTGTTGTGTGCCTTCCTATATCCTACAATCATAATTGAAATTTCGGAAGAGTTATAATCTACATATGGGCAGTCCCATTCTGGCCTTACGTTACATTCGTACGACAAAATTTTCAAAAGAATAATTAAAAAGACAAAATTCGTATAAATAGTAATAGTGAATAGTAATTGGGTAGCTCTTATAAAAAATGGTAATAATCAAGCGTACGGTTTAAAAGATATAGCTAAAATATGACCTGAAGTTTCCTTACATAAAACAGAAGTTGTTTTCGAGGTTGGGGTTCAAAATTACATAACTCTGCGAATTGGGTAGGACTATCTATGTAACAATTTTTTGTGTATATGTAGGCTGCTATTTAAGTTTCTGGCCTTAGGCCTAGTACTCAGATCGAAAAACTGTTTGCTAGCAAACAGATGTCATATTTTTCGAGCGACCAGTGGTGTGACCAGAGGTGTGCACTGCATTCCGAACGGTTACACTGCTCAGACCGCTGCTTGGTTTTGTTTAAAGTTAACAAAATGCACTTCTTCGGCTGGGGCCGCTCTTCCCCATGCATATCCTGGGCTCTCCAATATTTTATTGGCAAGGTAATGTGTCTGACTATCAGCAGCAGCAGATGGCGACGCATCCCGTGCCGACCACCGTGAAGACAAACTGTTTTGAAAGCAATATTTGTTTTATATTTATGAAAATTAATAAAAATATTATATTATAATATCCATATAATTGCCCTTTATATAATGCTGCATTAATTAGATTCTATTTGTCTTCATTATTAAAATATTTCATTTGGTTTTTTGTTCTCTTATTGCAATGTTTGCTTCGTGTTTGCTGGCAAAAGATATCAAATTGATATCTTTTTCGAGGTTGGTCGAAAAAAAACAAAAAAAAACAAGCAAATACTTCGGATACTTTTCCAGTATATTCCGACCTTTTTGTTTTTCGATCTGAGTACTGCCTTTCGTACAGAGCCTAGAAAACAGTTTTTGCCGTAAAAAATTTCTTATCGGTTTCATACGAATATCAACCCTGATTCTGTTCGCGAGGTGTTTTTTTCGATCTGAGTACTAGGCTTAACTATGAAAAACACAACTTAGCCGTCTGAAAATACACTACTGGTCAAAATAATAAGTACAGAGGCATCCTGCTGATTTTTTATGAAATATCTCGAATGTTTTTTAATTTACGACTGCTAATTGTTTATATTTTTAAAGATTACAGTTTTGCCAAACATTTGTGCTGGATGTGCATTTTTGGTGTGGTCAAAATAATAAGTACACTGGAGGTATTTATGAATTTTTAAGGATTTGATTGGGATTTGGTTAAAGGATTGTTGGTTTTTATTGACTCCTTGCATATTGAAGTACATGAGAGTTTAACAAATTTCCCTATATGGGCCGAAAAAGCATTGTTCTGCTGAAGAAATGAAGATTGTCTTGAATCTCAAAAATAAGGGAAAAGTCTTCGGGAAATTGCGAAAAGTCTTTGACGATCGGTATACTTTGATCAGAATGCCTTAAATTTAAGATTTCTTACTGAAAATCGAAGAAAGAAAAAGAAATCTTCACAAACAAGGAACACCCGCATCGCCAGTCTTGCAAAAAATTATGCGTTCATGTCTTACAAAGCCAATTCCGCTCAAATTGGTAATGAAATATCATCTCAGACCGTTCTTTGTAGACGTCAATATCACTACTCGACAAAATTGAACTTTTTTTAGGCTGTGAACCAAAATTACTTTTTCTGATGGATTTCCGGATTTAACATTTTTTTTAGTACTTTATTATTTTTTTTATGGTGTCATTTTTTTTTTAAAGACTTTTTTAAAATCTAGTATTTTTTCATGTTTTTTTTCAGAGGTAGTGCTTCTATTTTTCCCATAACTTAAGTATCTTATATCTGGTTGCATAGAACTTTGCAGTTCTGAAAAGCTGACAAATGCAACTATAAATCGTACCCAGACGCTTTGTATTAAGATATTTAGACTAAGATTATTAAGATATTAAGCTTTCAAATTCAAATTTCATCCTTTTTTGCGGTATTTTTTTTTTCGAAATTTTGACTTTAAAAACTCGGGAAAAGTCGAAAGAAAAATAATTCTTAGCCAACATTTTTAGTTTTAGATAGACGCATTAATTAGGCGTCGTTTAGGATATTGTTCATTTAAATCGATGGAGACGGTGGAGCTATAATTCGTTAACCAAACCTAAAACATGAAAAAATAGACAAAGCTGCACCTACAAAGTGTCTGGGCCGGATTTATAGCTGCATGTGACAGTAACTGTGGGGACATCATCAGCAGCAAGCAGGCCCACACTGAGAGCACTCACAGCGGTGCCGACAGTGATGGATGAAGTAACTGCTTCATTGTTATTCGGTGTAAGAATCACCGGCGAGACTATGGCGGATTGACTAACGGAGCGGCATGACTGCTCGGAGTAGCAAACAATTCCGATGTATGTAGATGAGAAGCAGGCGTTCCAACTCCAATAGGTTGCAAGAGGCTGTTCTTATCGGTATGAGCGATTTTCCGTGTAGGAAATTCAATAGAGTTTGAGGCCAAGGAATTGGGTTTCCAGGGTCAGGAAAGAGCGATAAATTGCTTCCGGACATCCTGCAAACCAGTACGGCAGGCCAAAAATGACCAAGTCAGACCCATACGTTTTGAGATGAGATCGTGTAGCCGTCCAAAATTACCACCACCAGCACATTTTATATGGGCGACATTGTCGCATAGCCAGCAACTAAGGAATGAATCGCCGAATACGTTGCCACCGAATTCGCATTTCTTTGCACTGCAGACAAAAGCCATTTTTGACAGCAGTTGAATCACTGTGCTGGAACAAAAACGCAAAGTGGGAGCACAAGCGATAAAAAAAAACAGGCAGCAGAGCGAGCGACGATCAGCAGCAGCGGCAGACGACCCAGCAAAGTGACGAAAACAAACGGTGAAGCTCACGAAACAGAGACACCGAGAGAACAATTCAAGAAGATGCAGATGCAGGCGAAGTCTAGAGAGAGTGAGAGCAAAAGAGCTTGCTCTCCAGAGCGTGTGTTGATATGCGATGCAAAAGCACTAACGAATTGGTTGCGCAAGTCTGTTTCACGTTCGGAATATGAAGTTTATTTTAACTCAATTTTAAAATAGCGAAACATAGATAACACAAGTCGACACGACATTTCCGCTGTGGCCCAAAATGACTTTTTCTGATAAATTTCTGAATTTAAAAATTGTTTAAAGAATAATGGTTTTTTATACGCGTACTCAAAAAAGAGTTAAGGGGTATATTGGATTTGTGGTAAAAGTGGACAGGAGTGGGAGAACAGCTTGACTTCAAAAATTTGCCGCTTTGGTCCGACTTTGAAAAAGTTTTAAATCGTCGATACCAGCATTTGTCTGCAGAAGAGTCGACAAAGCCAAGGCACGAAAAAGCCAACCCAACTGCACGACATTTTCACGTCTCTCGGCTATGCAAAGGTTCGAGTTCACAAAGTCTGCCTCCTTATGTATTAATTGTCTGCAAATGGGTCACACTGTTGTAAGATGCAAGGTAGCCAAATGTCGAGCTTATGCCCGCTCACATCACGCATTGTTGCATCGATACACAGTGACTGATAATAGTCTCGCGTTGCCGCCACCCCCAGAGAGTTCTTCTCCTCCCTTAAATCAGGATCACCCTTGCACCTCTCATGCTCTGCATGCGACTTCGTTGGACGGGGTGATTTTGGCTACGTCGACCGTACGTTTCAGAACGCACGAGGAGAAACGAGTAAGTCGATTCTGGGGACGCGACTCTACTTATACCCGTACTCAGTCAGTATATACATTTTTGAGCTTATGATTTTTTAGAATTTTAGAATTAAAAAAAAAAATGTACATTTTACATTTTTTAGCTACATCTGTTATCTACGTCTACATATATTATGTATATTCTACATCTAACATGTAGATTGTTCATCTACCATTTAGATTCCACATCTTCTAAGCTAGAGGGCGTTCGCGCACTGAACGCGGAAGAGTGTGTGAGCGAGAAAGAGAATGAGTGGCGGATCTCTTGCTGGTGGAGGCGGAGGAAGCAACTGAAAATTAATTTCTTCATTCTGGCTATAATTATGATCCGATCTGATTCAGATTCGGCAATCTGGTAGATACGGTCATTCTCTACGATACTGCCTTTTCAGTTTTATAGTATCTTTAAAATTGTGCCTGCCACAGATTTTCGTCCTTTGTGGTGGCGGAAGGGGGCGGCGCGAAATTTTAAAATACACTTGAAGCAGTGTATCACACGGAGTCTGGAAACAAAGTTTGGTTGCTCTAGCTTTTATAGTCTTTGAGATTCAGGCGACAAACAAGACGGAAAGACGGACAGACAGACATGGCTCTATCGACTCGGCTATTGATGCTGATCAAGAATATATATACTGTATGGGGTCGGAAACGTTTCCTTCTCTGCGTTACACACATCCACTTTTACCACAACTCTAATATACCCCTTAACTCTTTTTGAGTACGGGTATAAAAAGAGCACAAGCTCAATTGCACTGGTAATGGTTTAAAATTCATGTCAATGCATCATTAAGTCATCTATTTTTTTTCCTTTTGCAATTACGATTTGTTTAGTTATATAAAAAGCCGTTTAGCTAAATTGGGCTGCCACAGCTGTTAAGATGAATTCAATTTTTGTTTTTGACCTGACCAATTTTATCACATCTAAGTCAGTATATAAATTTGTGAGCTTATGATTTATGTGAAATTTTAAAATATTTTATATTTCACATTTGGCTAAATCTGTCATATACATCTACAATGTCGATTACACAGCTAAAATGTAGATTCGCATCTTCTCCGCTAAGGTCGCACATTGCACAGGGCAGAGTGTGTGCGAGCGAGGACGAAAATAAGTAGTGTCACTGATAGGAAGTGGGGGTAGCAACTGAAAACTAATTTCTTCATTCTGGCTATAATGTTGATCAGATTTTATCCAGATTCGGAATTCTGGTAGATATGTGCTCTTTTAGTTTTCTCGTATCTTCCAAATTGGGGCTGCCGGAGCCAATGCTACACTTGTAGCAGTGTGATATTCGTTCGGGTGGCTCCTTAGTTTGGTCAAGTATCTTGTGGCTTGTTCCTTAAAAATGTCACCGACTGAGGGGACTCTATTACGGATATACCATTCAACACCACAGATATTTCGGAGGGTCTTGTTCTGAAACACCCTGATCCTGTCCAGGTTCGTTTTCGCTGCGATACCATAGATCTGGATGCCATACCTCCATACAGGCGCCAGGATTACCTTATATATGCGGATCTTGTTGGCCAGGCTGAGCTTTTTGTTAGGCTTAAGAAGCCAGTAGAGTTTTCTAGCCTTGCTTTCCAAGGCGCTTTTTACCATCCTTGTGTGGCTGGCAAAGATCAGGCGGTGTGCAGCGTGATTCCCAGGTACTTATGTTCCTTCCGCTGCTCCAACAGCTCGCCATGAAGAAATACCCCAGGGCACATTCCTTTCCTAAGCGTGTGTGTCACTACCACACACTTCTCAGGGTTTACACTGATATTCTCAATTCTCAGTTTCCCAGTATTCTCAGTTCTCAAACCTTTCAAGGTACCGCTGGAGGTTGTCCGTGGCGTCGTAAGCGCAGTTGGCCCTTGACAGGACTGCCGTGTCGACGGCAAATGTGGCAAGTTTCACATCGATTCGCTGGGACGTATTATTAACGCTGTTCTTAGGCATATCGTGCGTGAAAAGGCTTTACAGTAGGCTGGGCCAAAATTTGTTTTTTTTTTTTTTTTTTTTTTTTTAACTTGTTCGCAAAAACTTAAGCAGGTTTTTTACTGCCAATAACTGACTAATGACGATATGAATATTTATGCAATGCAATAAATTTCACCAATTATCCAACTCATTCAGCAAAAAAATTTTGTTTGAATTTTCTTGATTACAATTTTTTGTAAAATTACGTAGCAACCTCCAAAAAATTAAAAAAAAAAAAATAATAAAAACATGTAAATTACTATTAAATCCAAGGTAACAAAACAAGGGGGTGTCCCGTTTTAATTTCGAAAAAAAAAAAATATGCCCAGCCTAAGGAAGCAACTGAAAATTAATTTCTTCATACTGGCTATGATTATGAACCGATGATTCAGATGCGGCAATCTGGTAGATATGGTCATTCTCTACGATACTGCGTTTTCAGTTTTATAGCATCTTTAAAATTGTGATTTCACAGATCCCCATATATACTTTATGGGGTCGGAAACTTTTCCTTATCTGCGTACTTTTTGAGTACGGGTATAAAAACTATAGGCCCTGTTGTGGACGCACTGAGAAATCCAATTAAAATTAAAGGAAATCACCACAAATAACGAGAAACTGAAAGTTTTTTTATTTTAAGAGCCTGCGGGCATTAAGAACAAACGAGAAGGAACGTGTACTCGTACCCGTACTCAGTCAGTATATGGGCATTTCTCTGAAGTCCGAACGGGACATTCGTACGCATTTAAAGTGGTATAAAGGACACAATAAGACGGATTTTCAAAATCGTTTTAGCTTTATGATACACCTCGAGATTTTGTCAAAAAACCGAGCCATTCGCACGGGACAAATATGGAAGTGATTTTCGCGGCGATCTATTCAAACTCAGTTGAGGCCATATGTTGATGCAAATTTCTTTACATGTTGTTCATGGATGTCTCTTTATAATGGTTATAATTATACGCAAACATAATTTAAATTTTTTTTAAAACTTAATTAAGACCATATTCGAACGGGACATGTCGCACGGGACAAAAATTCCTTGATTAATAACATTTAAAAATAGACCATTAGCCGGGATTAAAGAATTTTTCTCGTATTTTTTTAAGATAGTCCAATACGTTAGAAATATTATGGGAAAAACCTTTCCCAAGAATGCACTTTTTTATATGAGATAAACGTAATAGAAAATATGGCTAAAGCAAACAAAAATACCAAAAGAGTAAATTTTGTGCTTATTTGAATAGGTTTTCACACCAAAGTTATTGAAATTTAATGTCAATTGGGTAAATTAGTTGTCGTTCATTAAATTTATACTATAATATCGCAACATAATTATATGGAAATGTGTTTTTATAGACATTACATTTTTTGTCTCGGTGGACCTCGTCAGAGAAATGCCCATATGCCATATGATTTTTTAGAATTTTATTTTTTTTGCTACATCTGTTATCTACATCTACATCCACAATGTACCACAGATTTTCGTCCTTTGTAGGGGCGGAAGGGCGCGGAGCGAAATTTTGAAATACACTTTTAGCAGTGTAATATCACATTAGTCTGGAAACCAAATTTGGTTACCCTAGCTCTTATAGTCTCTGAGATCCAGCCGACAAACAAGACGGACGGACGGACAGACATACATGGCTCTATCGACTCGGCTATTGATGCTGATCAAGAATATATATACTGTATGGGGTCGGAAAGGTTTCCTTCTCTGCGTTGCACACATCCACTTTTACCACAAATACAATTTACCCCTTAACTCTTTTTGGAGTACGGGTATAAAAACGGTGAGCACATTTTGGCCAGAGCTCTCCTTCACTCTGTATCCCAAACAAACTTCATCACGGAAGACCTCGCCCACCGCTTACAGATCCGTAGAAAGGAGTCGTGTATTACCTTGCTTGGCATTGGTGAATCCAATACACACTGTGGTGAAGTCGCTCCTTTGATTTTTGGATCCTGAAATCCATTTCAGGTTATCACCCTGACCAGTCGTTAATGTATCTGACAGAAAAGAATAGACTTGCTGATTGGAGCTGAATCATTCTTTGAATTATTAGAAGTTGGTCAGATTAAGCAGATTATCCCACTCTTCAGAAGACTCCTCTTGGCTGGGTTGTTTACAAAATTTTTGCTTCCCAGATTGCAACAGTTTGAGTTGCAGTGAAAAGTTTTTAGTTCCGCAAAAGTTTTGGTCAGTGGAAGAAGTGCCATCTCCAAAGAAGATCACTTTCGGAAAACGACTCAGGTATTGCCATCAGGTCGGTTTGAAGTAATGCTGCCGTTTAAATCAGATTTAAATTTTTTGGCAACTCGTTCAAAAGAAGATTGTCTCGTGACCCTGAGTTGAAGAAAATGTACTTGGAATTCATGGAAGAGTATCTCTCCTTAGGTCATATGCCGCCAACTGACAATATTGTTCCTTCTATTCCACACTATGTAATGCCTTTAAGTTCTTCTACCAAGATTTGCGTCGTGTTCGACGCTTCGTCGAAGACGTCCTCACAGATTGCCTTGAATGAGATTCTGATGGTCCGACCGACCATTCAAGAGGGATGCTCAACGCTGCTCCGCTTGCATTTGCACAGCTTCGCCCTGACTGCTGATGTGAAAAAAATGTATCGCCAAGTGATGGTGAATAAAGCGGATAGGCAGTTTCAGATCGTAATGTAGAGAAGAGACCCATCTGAGTCCTTTAGATTATACAAGCTTTACACCGTGAATTATGGGACTGGACCAGCCCCCTTTTTGGCTATCCGGTGTTCAAAAAGGTTGAGTGAGTCTGCGAGGTTAAAGCTGCTGATGTTATTGGGTCCGATTTTTACGTTGATGACATGATGACTGGTGCTGCATGCGTAGAGGAGCTAAGGGCAATTAAGTCCTAAGTATCTCAGGTTGTTCAGACCGCAGGGTTTCAATTAGCGAAGTGGTTTACGAACTCACATGAGATCACCGCATCTGAGAGCACAGCGAAGCCCATAATGATCTCGGATTCAGAATCCACTAAGGCGTTAGGAATCTCATGGTTGCCTAAGGAAGATGCCTTTCAGTTTAAAATTGACAATGAAGTCATGGGTCTCCCAAGGGACAAAACGAAGCATACTGTCAGTGAGATCGAAGTTGTTCGACCCCCTTGGATTGTTAAGTACTATCGTCATAAAGGGTAAGATCCTATTGCAGGAACTTTGGCTTAACAAACTAGATTGAGATGAGTCGATTCCGATGCATTTGGAAACAGCATGTTGAAAAATACACTGTCTCAATTGGAAGAGATATCCATACCTCGGTTTGTGTATTCCGATCCGATGTCACCGGTCTAGATACATGCCTTCGCTGACGCCTCCATGAGAGATAATGGAGCGTGCGCCTATATCCGTAGCAGAACTGCAGAAGGTTTAAAAATATCATTGTTGACTTCAAAGTCCAAAGTAGCGCCGCTCAAAACCAAAACGCTCCCACGGCTTGAGTTATGTGCCGCTCACCTTCTCGCGGATCTCTGTCACAGAATCAAGCCCCTATTAGAGGTCCCTATCGAATGAGCTGTTTATTGGTCAGACTCTGAAGTAACTCTTCACTGGATTCGGTCGCGTCCATCTTCGTTGTCGACGTTCGTTTTGAATAGGGTGGCTGAGATTCAGGAGTTGTCAGATGAAGCTACGTGGCGGCATGTCCCTACTAAACAAAACCCAGCCGATATTGTGTCAAGAGGTTGTGACGTCAAGGAAATCGTCCAGTCAATCTGGTTTGAAGGACCCTCATTTCTAAAGGATGAAGAAGAGAACTGGCCTAAAAACCCTCATTTCGAGCCTTCAGAAGATGTTGAGCTGGGGAAGAGGAAGAACGCGGTCGGGCTGACCGCTGCTGTGGAAGCTTCGGATTTAGTAGATGTCATCGAGGGATTCTCGTCACACCTCAAGTTGCTTAGAGCGTTTTGTTATATGTTCCGCTTTACAAGAAAATGTAAGAACCCGAGCATAACGTTTGAAAAAACGGTCTCACCGACCGAGTATGATGAAGCCTTTCGCAAAATTGTTGAAATCATCCAACATCACGGTATCGTGAAGAAATCGAGAAAGTTCGGAAAGGATCTAGAGTTGGTCCTATTCTTCAGCGGTTGAATCCATGAAGACACTGGTACTTGGGCCGCAGACCGGCTCCGTGCTCTCCGCCTGTATTCAATTGGCGGCGTTGATTTTTGTGGACCAGTGGACATTAAAAATTCGAGGAAGGCACTTATATAAATCGTATATTGCTCTTTTTGTTTGTTTTGCATCCAAAACGGTTCAATTAAAAATTCTATCAGACCTGACCACTGACTCATTTTTATTGGCTTTCCAAAGATTCGTTGGGCGCCGCGAATATCCCCAAGTCGTACATTGCGAAAACGCGACGAACTTCGTCGGAGCGAGCCGCCACCTCAGCGCTCTGCGAATGGCGCTCGAGGAGCAGGCGGACGCAGCTCGCGGATTCGCAACAAAAAACGGGTCCGAATTTGCGTTCATACCGCCTCGAGCGCCGCACATGTGAGGACTGTGGGAGGCAGGTGTCAAACCTGCAAATAGCCTACTTCTACGGGCGCTCCTAACCGCAGAAGAGCTTCCCAGTCCGCGACGATATCAAGGCCATAATAAACTTAGGCCGCTAGGAGCCCTCAGCCAGGACCAGGCGAGGCGGCGATGGCGGCGATGGCGACTTGTCTCGTCAGTCAGGCAAACGTTCTAAAAGCGATGGTAACGAGACTATGTCTTGGGGCTACAAATTCGGGGCAAATGGCACCAGCGGAAGACCGACGGCAAGGAAGAAGTGTCTTCGGGGGAGGATCATCGCCACGCACGCAGGGGAGAACGGCATGGTCAGAGTCGTCGACGTAAGGAGTAGCGACGGACGAGTTTTTCGGCGGGCCATCCACAAGTTGGTGCCGCTTCCAATGTTTAGATATATATGTATAATATATAAAATCGTTAAGTGTATCTAATCAAGCGCAAACCTATTTATTTTCGTCCCGCCACAATACAAATTTACGCCACCCACAATTTTCGTTATTTCGTTTATTAGAAAAACTCTTCTTAATTTTCAGTGGCAGGTTTAATGGCAGGTTTTTAAATGCCGTTTGTGAAATTTATTCCAGTTCCGTCGAGGTTTTTAACAATGATGGACTAACATATTTGGAGAGGAGCAAAAGACTGTGTGTAGAGACTGCGATATTCAACACGCTCCAATTTTCAAGATTGAAATATTTATGAGCTTTCTTTTGAAAATAAAGAAATGACTTCTAATATCATTACAAATAACCAAAATAATAAGAAAGTGGTGCGGTAAAAGTTAGTTATACCCTTCAAAAAAATCAGCGAGCGAAGCCAACGAGGGCTTGCTAGTACAGTAAAATTACAAAAATCGAGAGTGAACTATGTGAGTCGCTGCAGTGCACAGTGGTCGATTTTGGCAATAATTAATAACTCAAAAATAAATGAGTAATATTTTGAAAAATATTTTTGTATTTTGGAATAAAAATTAATTAAATTAAATAAATTTTTATTTTTAAATTAAAAAAATTAAAAAATTTTTTTAAACGAGAAGGAACTGATGATTTGCTTCTATGAACGCGGCTCTACGTTTATACCCGTACTCAATCAGTATATAAATTTTTGAGCTTATGATTTATTTGGAATTTTAAAATATTTCACATTTTACATTTTTTTTTACCACATCTTCTACATCTTCTCCGCAAAGGTCGCGCATTGCACAGGGCAGAGTGTGCGAGCGGGAAAAAAGAGAATGAGTAGAAGAGGGTCTCTTGCTGTAGGAGGCGGGGGAAGCAACTGAAAATTAATTTCTTCATTCTGGCTATAATTATGATCCGATCTGATTCAGATTTGGCAATTTGGTAGATATGGTCATTCTCTACGATACTGCGTTTTTAGTTTTCTAGTATCTTCAAAGTTGTGCCTGCCACAAATTTTCGTCCTTTGTGGGGGCGGGCTAAATTTTGAAATACACTTGTAGCAGTGTGATAACACAGCAGTCTGGATACCAATTTGCTTGTTCTAGCTCTCATAGTCTTATATAGAGACAGACGGACAGACAGACATGGCTATATCGACTCGGCTATTGATGCTGATCAAGAATATATATACTTTATGGGGTCGGAAACGTTTCCTTCTCTGCGTTACACATTCACTTTTACCACAAATCTAATATACCCCTTGTTTCTTTTTGTGTACGAGTATAAAATTATTTTTTTTTTTAGTAAAAGAATATTGGTAGAGTTAAAAATTAAAAATTTTGTTTAAGAATTTTAGATTTCTGCGGCACACATATCGGCAAACTTGGAGGCAAAATTACTTAATATTTTTTTATTCGCTTATCAATTATGTAAATGTTCGATATACGGGCCTATCAGTAATTGAGTAAAACAATGGATTCAAATTGCTTTAACTTTTTTTCCTTGCTACACATCGCGAAAAGCGTGATTTTCGACACTGACATATTACCTATAAAATAAAATAAAAATCAATGTATAGCGCCTAGTCACCAGTTATTTCAACATAGTTTGCCGATCTAAGCATTCTTCAATCTTTTTTGTACTTTTATTGATTAAACATACATACAATTTTTTCATGTACGACCTCATTTGATATCGATTAACGATATATCCAAAAATTCATCTCAGGCTAAAATTGAATATTACAAATGTCATAATTTCTATCAAATTTTAAGTAGATTTTTTAACCAAGAATGCTTAGATCAGCATAGTTAAACTTTTATTGATAAAGAAAATTGCACTGCCAATGTAAAAAATAGGGATCGCGAATTCAATCGTGGACCCGCTTCGTTGCAGTACGAATTTCTTGAAGGTCGTTTAAAATAAATTGTTGTACGGCAAAATATCGTTGCTGTGCGCGAAATGATTGAGCAATATTGACATATCACACCGTGATATTGAGGTATCCATGGGCATTATTATGACGACCATTAATAAGATTTACCATGATCACCTCGTGGTTAAAATTACAAAATTTTACAAAAATACGATCGTGGTGCTTCGAAAGCTATGTATAACATCTATACAGTTGACGAGTCATGGATTGAAACAAAATAAATAATCGACGGTATGGATGTTTTAAAGCAAATTAAGAATGATTACAAGCCTGTTTTATAGGCCTTGATTCTGAGTGCCAAAAAAGCGGCGAAAAAAGGTTAAAATGTTTTAAAATATTCTTAAAATATTAAAATATTTATATTCCCGAAAAATAGGTTAAAGTATTTTAAAATAGTTTTTCATATTCCTGGAGAGTTTTCTTAAAAATAATAAAGCCCTTTTCAATAACATTCATATATCCATCCATATATTTTTTATTGAATACATACCATCTACCTGGTCGAAATAACAATTGGGAAACTCACTTATCATAGTAATATTTTTAAATTATTTAAAACTGGTAAGCATTTGTAACGACGCAACAAATTTTTTGAATGTGCTGGTATATCAAGAAATTAACGGCAGGTTACAAGTTCGAATTTTTTATTCGGCGACTTTTTCCCAACCACTATTATGAAATATGTTTTTTTCCTAGTAGGAAATTATTATTGGTACACCATCAAGAAAGTTGTGGTAATTGACTGTTTTTTTCAGTTTTTCGTAAATTAACGTAATTATTTGAATCTTACTATCTGTGTACACGTAAATTTAATTACACTAGTCAACACAATTTTTCCTCAAGGAACAAAACGAACTTTTTCTTAAAGATTTGGGGCTTAGAAATGGTTTGATGATATTTTTTTTTTTTCTATGGCAGAACTTTTTTTTAAAGAATTTTTGAAAACTGGTATTTTTTTTTAAAGCTTTTTTCAAAGGTAGCGCTTGTTTTTTTCACATAGCTCTAGTATCTTACGTCTGGTTGTAAAGAACTTTGCTATTTTGAAAAGATAATTAAAACAGCTAGAAGAAGCCTAAACACTTTGTGATTACAGCGTACCTTCTGGGAAATATAAAGCATTGAAATGCAAAAATTATGATTTTTGTGCGGTATTTTTTACGAAATTTTGACTTTAAAAACTCAGGAAAAGTGGAAAAAAAAGTATATCCTGTGTCCTCCTGTGTCCAACCTTCCAAAAGGTATGTTTTGTTCATATTTTCCATATTTTAGGTTTGGTTAACGAATTTTAGCTCCAGTCTCTCCATAGATTTTAATGAGCGATACCTTGAACGACGCCAAATTAATGCACCTATACACAAAAAAATAGAGGACACAGGATATAATTTTTTTTCGACGTTTCCTGAGTTTTTAAAGTCAAAATTTCGTTAAAAATACCGCACAAAAATCATAATTTTTGCATTTCAATGCTTTATATTTCCCAGAAGGTACGCTGTAATCACAAAGTGTTTAGGCTTCTTCTAGCTGTTTTAATTATCTTTTCAAAATAGCAAAGTTCTTTACAACCAGACGTAAGATACTAGAGCTATGTGAAAAAAACAAGCGCTACCTCTGAAAAAAGCTTAAAAAAAAATACCAGACTTCAAAAATTCTTAAAAAAAAAGTTCTGCCATAGAAAAAAAACCATAATTCTTTAAAAAATTTTAAATCCCCATATCTATCAGAAAAAGTCGGTTTGGATCCTTGAGGAAAAAAAAAGTTCGATTTTGTCGAGTAGTGTTATCAAAGACAAATAAATGTCAATTTAATACCGTAAAAGGGTCACAGGTCACAGGGTCTGAACGAACAAAACGACAAATAAAGAGTTCAGCTGTTAATACACCGACAAGTTCACGGGATATAAAGGCTAAACTGTCTCTTAAGATCAGCTTCCGTCGCATTCAGCAATATTAAGTTATGATAATAACATTAAATATGAAAAAATGGTACGCAAACCTATTCTTCTACCAGATATAAAACAAATAGTCTGTTATTTGAAGAAAAGTAAAAATTTTGGACAAATGAATGGGAAAACGTTATCTTCACTGACGAAAAAAAGTTCAACTAGGATGGTCCTGACGGAAAAATTATGTACTGGAGAGATTTACGCCGTGAACGCAAGTCCTGCTCGCATTTTCGGGGGTGGCTCACTTATGGTATGGGCCGCTTTTGGACACGCCGCGAGAACCCCTTTATGTTTTTTAGCATCACGAATGTATTTTCAGGTGTACATAAGCCTTATGGACGACGTATTAATACCGTTTAGCGAAATATACTAGGAGAAAGCAGAATGAAGAATGTTTCGGGAATACTCTAGAGCAAAGTTTATAGCAAAGGGCGACAATTTGAAAATTTGACCGAGCTCAAAAAGGCAATTATCGAAGAATTGGCCAAAATAGACGAGAAAACTCTACAAAATTTGGTAATTTCAATGCATAAACGCTGAAGGCTGAAGTCATTTCAAAGCATGGAGGCAATACCCACTATTGAGTAAGAAAATACATTTTTTCCCCTAATTAAACAATTTTTAAAAATTATTTTCAATTCAGTGTACCAATAACACTACTCAACAAAATTAAACTTTTTCTTTATTTTTTTATGGTTTAATTTTTTTAAAAGAATTTTTAAAATCTGTTTTTTTCATGGTTTTTTCAGAGGTAGTGATTCTATTTTTCACATAACTTAAGTATATTATATCTGGTTGCATAGAAGATATTAAGCTTTCAAATTTAAATTTCATAATTTTTTGCGTTATTTTTTGTTCATTAAAATCTATGGATAAACGGTCAACTTGCAGCCGTTTGACCAAAACGACTCGAAACTAATTTTACCTGGAAAATACCGTCCGGTACGTTGCTGGTCCAAGGCTAAAGGAACATAATTATGTACCAAAAATTCAACCCGTTTTCGTTTGCTTTGTTCCCAATTGGCAGTTCGACCTGCAACTTACCAAAAAGTATTTTTTTGTCTATTTTTTCATATTTTAGGTTTGGTTAACGAATTTTAGCTCCACCGTTTATCCATAGATTTTAATGAACAGTATCTTAAACGACGCCTAATTAATGCGTCTATCTAAAACTAAAAATGCATGCCAAAATTTTTTTAGACTTTTCCCGAGTTTTTAGTCAAAATTTCGTGAAAAGATACCGCAAAAAAAATTATGAAATTTGAATTTGAAAGCTTAATATCTTCTAGACGTTAAGCTGCAGCTACAAAGTGTCTGGGTCCGATTTTTAGCTGCATTTGTCAGCTTTTAAGAACTGCGAAGTTCTATGCAACTAGATATAAGATATATAAGTTATGTGAAAAATAAAAGCACTACCTCTGAAAGAAAAACAATAAAAAAAATACCAGATTGTCCCAATATTTATTTAGACCAGGTATGACCAATATAAACAGTTATTTAAATAAAACACTCAAAACATTAATTTTTGCTCAGCTTTACCAAAAGCCATAAAAAGGCGGAAAAATGTACTTAAGTATGGACAGAAAAGTTTTCTGCGATTTAACCACGTGCATCTGCTTGACTATCGATAAGAAATCAATAATAAATGTATCAATATATATGTATCAGTAAGATTTGCACTTTCCAAAAAGTACAAAAAATGTACAAGATTTAACATTTAAATTTTTCATTTATTGCCTGCCAGGTTGGCGGAATCGACCACTGTGCAGTGGCTGCGACTCAACTTTTAAGCCTGAACCACTAACCATACAGTATATAGATGTGCCAGTTCATACAACGAAAGGGGCGCAGCTGAGCTTGCAGCGAACGTTCCCAGATCTTCGGCTTTGGGAATGGCCGCGTTGGGCTCATGACGTCACACGAGCCGACTGGCAGCAAGCATGCATGTGTTGTGTACGTGTACACTCCAAAATATATGATTGTATGCATAGAATAATTTTTAGCTGCCGAAACCGACTTTGTTCGAGATTTCAGTTTACGTAAACGTGTGTGTGCCATGTATTCACACATACTGTGCTTGTGTGTGGGCTCTACAATTTTTGGCCGCTTGAATTGGTTTTTCGTTTTGTTTTGAGGGCTGATGTGATGTAGCGACCTATTCAGGGCCGGATCAACCCTCAACCGGGCCCTGGGCAACCATCAATCTGGGGCCCTCCTTTATTTTGTATTTTTCTCAGTGGCTATTATATTTTTATACCCGTACTCAAAAAAGAGAGGGGTATATTAGATTTGTGGTAAAAGTGGATGTGTGTAACGCAGAGAAGGAAACGTTTCCGACCCCATAAAGTATATATATTCTTGATCAGCATCAATAGCCGAGTCGATAGAGCCATGTCTGTCTGTCCGTCTGTCCGTCTTGTTTGACGCCTGGATCTCAGAGACTATAAGAGCTAGGGCAATTAAATTTGGTTTCCAGACTCATGTGATATCACACTGCTACAAGTGTATTTCAAAATTTCGCCCCGCCCCCTTCCGCTCCCACAAAGGACGAAAATCTGTGGCAGGCACTATTTTAAAGATACGATAAAACTAAAAACGCAGTATAGTAGAGAATGCTCATATCTACCAGACTGCCGAATCTGAATCAGATCGGATCATAATTATAGCCAGAATGACGAAATTAATTTTCAGTTGCTTCCCCTGCCCACCCCTCCAGAAAACGACAGCGCAACTCATTTTCCTTCTCGCTCGCACACTCTGCCGCGTTCAGTGCGCGAGCAACCCCTAGCGGAGGAGATGTAGAATCTAAATGGAACACGTACAATCTACATGTTAGATGTAGAATAGACATTTTATATGTAGATGTAGATAGCAGATGTAGCAAAAAAATGTAAAATGTAAAATTTTTTTTTTTCCAAAATTCTATAAAATCATAAGCTGTATATACTGACTGAGTACGGGTATAAGTAGAGTCGTGTCCCCAGAAACGACTCACACGTTCCTTCTCGTTTATTCATTATTTGGAGTTTTGTTTTTTCAACAAAATTTTTCTGTTATCCCTAGGGGGCCCTAGGCAACTGCTAATCCGGCCCTGGACCTATTCCCTTCGTAAGACTTAATATTTTCTTGGTGTATTCTGTCGCTTTCTGTTGACGAAGCCGAAAGCAGAGGCAAAGGCTAGCCTAAAAGAGAACCGCGCGCCCGTCGCAACATCAGCTTTTCAAAACAAAACGAAAAAATATTTTATGAGCCGCTTCGTCAATGCCTCAACCCGCGTCGAGTCGAGCTACAGAACACACCAAGAAAATATTAAGTCTTACGAAGGGAATAGGTCCAGGGCCGGATTAGCAGTTGCCTAGGGCCCCCTAGGGATAACAGAAAAATTTTGTTGAAAAAACAAAACTCCAAATAATTAATAAAAAATATAATAGCCACTAAGAAAAATACAAAATAAAGGAGGGCCCCAGATTGATGGTTGCCCAGGGCCCGGTTGAGGGTTGATCCGGCCCTGAATAGGTCGCTACATCACATCAGCCCTCAAAACAAAACGAAAAACCAATTCAAGCGGGCAAAAATTGTAGAGCCCACACACAAGCACAGTATGTGTGAATAAATGGCACACACACGTTTACGTAAGCTGAAATCTCGAACAAAGTCGGTTTCGGCAGCTAAAAATTATTCTATGCATACAATCATATATTTTGGAGTGTACACGTACACAACACATGCATGCTTGCTGCCAGTCGGCTCGTGTGACGTCATGAGCCCAACGCGGCCATTCCCAAAGCCGAAGATCTGGGAACGTTCGCTGCAAGCTCAGCTGCGCCCCTTTCGTTGTATGAACTGGCACATCTATATACTGTATGGTTAGTGCCTGAACTCAGTCAGTATATACCCGTACTGTCAGTATATACCCGTACTGTCAGTATATACATTGAAGAGCTTGCGATTAATGGAGAATTTTTAAATATTTTGCTATATCTGTTATCTACATTATACATCTAAAATGTAGGTTGTACATCTACCATTTAGATTCTACATCTTCTCAGCTAGAGGGCGCTCGCGCCCTGAACAAGGCAGAGTGTGCAAGCAAGAAGGAGAATGAGTAGCGTGGTCTCGTGCTGGAGGAGGTAGGGGAAGCAACTGACAATTAATTTCTTTATTCTGGCTATAATAATGATACGAACTGACTCATATTCGGCATATCTGGTAGATATGGTAATTCTCTACGATACTGCGTTTTTAGTTTTCTAATATCTTCCAAATTGCGGCTGCCACAGATTTTGTGCGGCGGAAGGGGAAGGGCGAAACATGGCTATATCGACTCGGCTATTGATGCTGATCAAGAATATATATACTGTATGCGTTACACACGTCTAGTTTTACCACAAATACAATATAATACAATATAATTCTTTTTGAGTACGGGTATAAAAATAGGAATGATTTGTGTCAAAAAGTTAAGTCCGAATGGTGATCCATTGATAACTCTATTTATGACGAACTGAGGGATTCCATTGTTCGTAGATGCGTCGAAACCACTCGCAAATTTTGGGCGTCACTTTCAAATAAAGAAGTTAAAAGTTAATCTACTAGCTCTTGAAGCTACAAAACGGTTGTTTTTCTATTATTTATTCCAAGCCTAAGACATTACCCCAACAGATGACTGTATCAATGGTATCAATTTTTTTTTTGCATAAGCAATTCGTATTTTAACATCCATTTCACTATTAATGCAAAATTATGATGAGTTAATAAGGCCCAGTGCGTGAAGGGTTGTATGGGTTGTGTGAGCGAGCGAACAGGGTCTTTCCCCTAGTTATTTATAAAGATTCATGAGACGTGGTTTTACCAGCGTGCATGAGGAATACGTACCTCTTTTGTTATTTGATCTAAAGCGTTGTCCTCTGCATTCACTCGTGTATTGTTTCGTCGTCGACCAGTGGCGCTTGTGCCTTCCATTTCATTCAAATTGAATCGGTAGTACTATGTGAACAAAGCCGCAAGCGAAAATTCTATTTATTTTGTATATTGATACTCTAGTTTATTCGTAGCTGCAGTGCGGGCACCTATAGTGTACAGTATATAAATTGGAATAAGAAATATCAGCGATCAAAGAAATTTTTTGGATTTTATTTCTAGTTAGTGTCTACTCGACACCAAACACGAGGAAAATTATGTCAAACTAAAAAGGAAACCAAAATCATCTCAGCTGCTGATTACACTACACGACACGATTTTTCCTCGAAGAACCAAACTTTTTCCCATTTTTCTGATAAATTTTATTTTTTGACCCTAGTACTCAAATCCGAAAAAATACCTCGCGAACAGTTGATATTCGTATGAAACCGATAAGAAATTTTTTCGGGCCAAAACTGCTTTCTATGGTCTGCACGGAAGGCAGTACTCAGATCAACAAAAAAAAGGTCGGTATATATTAGAGCCCTGCATGAACGAGCAACCGAATCGATTCGCAGGGATTCGGTATTCGCTTCGTCCGATTCCATTGAATCACCGATTCGGCTTTCTCATAACTTCGAATTGTACGCCCAAAACGGACCGAACGACTCATGTCTCGTAATTTTTACTGTGTCAGATCCGAACAGTTCGGTTTTTTTTTCTCTTTTACTCTCCACTTGATTTTCTGGTAGAGAGAACGAGAAAGCAATACACAAATTTGTTGATTTTTTGCTTTGCCCTCGGCCTGAAAATATTTATTTGTGTGTGTGCCTTTGTGTGTCTCTGTGCAATATTGTTTTACATACATACTGTACATGTTCACGCATACAAAGGAAGCTTTCTTCGTAGTATGTTTTGAATCAGTTCAGAGCCATGCGAACGAAGCTTGCTAATATTGATTCGCAGTGCTCGGATTCGCTTTTTTAGTGATTCGGGGGATTCGAATCTGACTGAAGGCATGATTCGTAATGATCGAACGCATTGAAGGGGCATGAGTATACTGTGATTTTATGAATCATGTGGATTCGTGCAGGGCTCTAGTATATATGTACTAGAAAAGTATCCGAAGTATTTGCTTGTATTGCTAGTATGTTTCTACCCCCCTGGAAAGTTATATCAATTTGATATATTTTGCCAGCAAACACGAAGCAAAAATTGCAATATGAGAACAAACGAGAAGGAACTTGTGAGTCGCTTCTCAGGACGCGACTCTACTTATACCCGTACTCAGTCAGTATATTCATTTTTAAGCTTATAACTATTTAGAATTTGAAAATTAAAAAAAAATGTACATTTAAAATTTTTATTCTACATCTGTTATCTACATCTACAATGTATATTCTACATATCATGTATATTCTACATCTACAATGTATATTATACATCTAACATGTATATTATACATCTAACATGTATATTGTACATCTAACATGTATATTCTACATCTAACATGTATATTCTACATGTACCATTCAGATTCTACATCTCCTTAGCTAGGGGTTGCTCGCACACTGAACGCGGCAGAGTGTGCGAGCGAGAAAGAGAATGAGTAGCTCTCTGGCTGAAGTAGACGGGGGAAGCAACTGAAAATAAATTATGAAAATATGATCCGATCTGATTCAGATTCGGCAATCTGGTAGATATGATCATTCTCTACGATACTGCGTTTTTAGTTTTATCGTATCTTTAAAATTGTGACTGCCACAGATTTTCACACTTTGTGGGGGCGGGGCGAAATTTTGAAATACACTTGTAGCAGTGTGATATCACATGAGTCTGGAAACCAAATTTGGTTTCTCTAGCTCTTATAGTCTCTGAGATCCAGGCGCTCATCGAGACGGACGGACGACGGACGGACAGACGGACATAGCTATATCGACTCGGCTATTGATGCTGATCATGAATACATATTTACTTTATGGGGTCGGAAACTTTTCCTTATCTGCGTTTCACACATCCACTTTTACAACAAATACAATATACCCCTTAGCTGTTTTTGAGTACGGGTATAAAAACTATAGGCCCTGTTGTGGACGCACTGAGAAATCCAATTAAAATTAAAGGAAATCACCACAAATAACGAGAAACTGAAAGTTTTTTTATTTTAAGAGCCTGCTGGCGTTAAGAACAAACGAGAAGGAACGTGTACTCGTACCCGTACTCAGTCAGTATATGGGCATTTCTCTGAAGTCCGAACGGGACATTCGTACGCATTTCAAGTGGTATAAAGGACACAATAAGACGGATTTTCAAAATCGTTTTAGCTTTATGATACACCTCTAGACTAGGCCTATAAGTGGTGCTAAGGTCGTTTTCGAGATTTTGCCAAAAAACCGAGCCATTCGCACGGGACAAAAATGGAAGTGATTTTCGTGGCGATCTATTCAAACTCAGTTGAGGCCATATGTTGATGCAAATTTCTGTACATGTTGTTCATGGATGTCTCTTTATAATGGTTATAATTATACGCAAACATAATTTAAATTTTTTTTTAAATTTAATTAAGACCATATTCGAACGGGACATGTCGCACGGGACAAAAATTCCTTGATTAATAACATTTAAAAATATACCATTAGCCGGGATTAAAGAAGATTTTTAAGATAGTCCAATACGTTAAAAATTTTATGGGGAGAAACTTTTCCCAAGAATGCACTTTTTTATATGAGATAAACGTAATAGAAAATATGGCTAAAGCAAAAAAAAAAAAAATACCAAAAGAGTACATTTTTGCTTATTTGAATAGGTTTTCACATCAAAGTTATTGAAATTTAATGTCAATTGGGTAAATTAGTTTTCGTTCATTAAATTTAGACTATAATATCACAGCATAATTATATGGAAATGTGTTTTTAAAGACATTACATTTTTTTTGTCTCAGTGGACCTCGTCAGACAAATGCCCATATGCAATTTTGAGATTATGATTTTTTAGAATTTTAAAATTTAAAAAAAAATTTACATTCTACATTTTTTGGCTACATCTGTTACCCACATCTACATCTACTATGTATATTATACATCTAACATTTAGATTATACATGTACCATTTAGATTCCACATCTCCTCCGCTAGAGGGCGCTCACGTACATAACGAGGCAGAGTGTGCGAGCGAGAAAGAGAATGAGTAGCGGGTCTCTTGCCGGAGAAGGAACTGAAAATTAATTTCTTCATTCTGACTATAATTATGATCCGATCTCATTCAGATTCGGCAGTCTGGTAGATACGATATTGCGTTTTCAGTTTTATAGTATCTTTAAAATTGTGCCTACCACAAATTTTCGTCCTTTGTGAGGGCGGAAGGGGGCGGGGCTAAATTTTGAAATACACTTGTAGCAGTGTGATATCACATGAGTCTGGAAACCAAATTTGGTTACCCTAGCTCTTATAGTCTCTGAGATCCAGCCGACAAACAAGACGGACGGACGGACAGACAGACATGGCTCTATCGACTCGGCTATTGATGCTGATCAAGAATACATATACTTTATGGGGTCGGAAACGCTTCCTTCTCTGCGTTGCACACATCCACTTTTACCACAAATACAATATACCCCTTATCTCTTTTTTGAGTAAGGGTATAAAAAGATGACACATTTTAACATTAATCGTAATCAGATTCGCAATGCTTGCCTGTGAAGAAGCTGGCATGAATATCAGCGCACTTTAAATGCACCGAAAGACTACATTCATTGCATTTAATGGTGTTTACGACGGTCAATTTCATTGGCAGGAGATGATACAGATGATATCATCGTCAGATGATAGAGCCTTGGTGCGCTTAGCTGATGGTGCTCTTAGTGGATGGTTTGGCTAGCGTTGCCTTCCATCCACGCTTTTTCTTGAGAGAAATATATACCTGCATACTTTGTAGCTTAACATCTTTCTTAGCTGCTTTTTTCTTCAAAGAAACACAGCATTCCGGAGAAGTAAGCACGGAGCTTTCCATCGGCTTTCTACCACGATTCGAAGGCTTCTGTGGTGTAGACGTTTGCAGAGGAACAATTTCTTTCAAGAAGATATGCAGCTCGTTGAAGATGCACAGTGGTCTAAATGTTATTTATTTGTACTACATTACCATAAACAACGAAATTATGCGGTTTTTTAACCAAATACACGCATTAAATTGAAAAAAAAAAAACAGGGTGTCCACAACCGATATCATGACGTGTGTCATAAACGGGCCTGACAGCCATTTTTTCCAAAAGACCAAACAATTATTTTTTGCACAGATTTTTTTTAAAACCGAAGATAAATCACAAACTACAATGAAACACTACAAGGAACACGAAACACTAGCCTTTTTGGACAAAATGTACACCAATTTTTTTGCACTTAAAATATATCTTTTAGTTTTTTTCCCCCAAATAGCTTTCATTATTAGCACGAAAGCTGCGTATTGTTGACGAATATGACTCCCAATACTCAGATCAGTATTATCTGCTTGCTTTTCGATGTTTTGAGGGGTTGGTCACAACTAGGCCTCTGTCCAAAACCCGCACCTCTCCCCTACTCCTTGTCATCACACAAAAAACTGATTATTTTGGTCTCCATTTACCTTCTTTCAATCTTTCATGCTCTAGTTCTTGTGCCCCTTGAAAAATTTAAAACGCGAAACATTTTTCAGACAGTTCATGCTGTTTAACTCCCTATGTCAGGTCGATCCTGTGCAGAGTTCTTCACTCACTTACGGACTCACGGGAATTTTTGCCTATTGGTTAAAGACGATCGAATGATGAATAAGGAATATTAACTTCATATTTTGGAAACCAATTTGTTAAATTTTAAATTGTATGAATTTAAAATAGGCTTGCCCTATATCGGAGATCACTTTTCAGCAAGACGGGGATCCAAAGAACGAGGATAAAATCGTGATAAATTGGCTCAATAATGAGGATTCACTTAATGCAGTGGCCTGCCCAAAGCTCGGATATATAATCTATTGAAAGTCTACAGGCTCTGCTTAAAAAAATATTGGAAAAGTATGAGTCTGCACCGAAGGTATTGGATGAGCTTTGGACCCGCGTGCAGACTAAATCCCGTATGATACCTGACGAACACATACAAAATTTATTCGAGAGTATGCCAAAACCTATTCAGAGTGTGATCGCCCAAATTTTTCGCGTATGCAAAATGCAGTTACAGTTCCTTAAATTTGTTCTGGATACTTTCAACTCCGATACAGTCAACTCCGATGTGGCCTTTGAGTAATTGCACTTGTTACAAAATTTAAAATTGTCAACAGCACTAATCTATTTATTGGGTGCAGCGGCCTACATACATATGTATGTTAAAGAAATGTACATGCTTACATATGTAGCATCCGAGAAGATTTCTTCACATTCCACGTTTTAAGATGTTTATAATTAAATAGTACGTGTACTCCACTAAACAATATTAAACTCCATTTATGGAAACAATACAAACACTCCGTAATTGATAGCACCAAAGCACAGGTAGAGCTGGATCAATCACAATTCGCGATACCATCGATATATTCAATATTTGTGTTCCACCATCCATTTCTGGGATGGTCCGTTATGTGAGATGGTTCTTTGTCACAAAGAACATCTATAAGGAACGGTGGGAATATTTGACAGATGTGAAACTGCGATTCCCAATGGCGCCTTCCACAATCCTTATACTTTTTTTTACTTTGATAACACTACCCGACAACATTTAACCGCTTCGAATCAAACCAAAATTTGTTTGATAGATTTGGGGCTTAAAACATGCTTAGTGATAATTTTTTTTCTATGGCATAACTTTTCTTAAAATAATATTTTAAAACTGGTGTTTTTTATACCCGTACTCGAAGAGTTCAGGGGTATATTAGATTTGTGGTAGAAGTGGATGTGTGCAAAGCGGAGAAGGAAACGTTTCTTATCCCATAAAGTAAATAAGTACCAACTGTAGGGTATCAGTGGAATTCCTTTTAGAAGAATGCTGATGCATCTATCTACAACTAAAAATGCATGCTAATAGCCTTTTCACACTGGGGACCATCCACCATCCACCATCCATTTCTGGGATGGTCCGTAAGGTTTTGCCGTTCCGAAAATTTCCCAGTTATTCCACCATCCATCTGGGATGTTCCTAATTCTCACGTTTCAGTGCGGTATTTTTTCGATAATTGTCAAATGCAACCATATTTCACAACAAAAAATCGGAGATCACTACGAAAATGTAAACAATGACAGACAGGAAAATATAAAAATAAAACCAAATAACCCCATCAGATCTCACAAAGCACGCAAAAAATAAAAAATATCAAATATCAGCTGCAGGTGGTTTTATTTCGATGTGACATCCATCTAACATAAAAATTAAGTAATGAAATTAATTTACATATATGTATATACATATATTATGGATGATTTTATTGCATTATTACCAATTGCACCAGGCACTGAGGAAACCCAATTTCTTCAAATGCTTGGACACACTCGTCAATTTTCTCTGAAGTGAGATAGTTTTTGGACATGTATTCCTCTGAGAATTCGTTGATGAAATCTCTGCAAAACTCATGCAGGATATTGCAGACGCTGTTGGCTGACACTCCGAAAAACACTCTTTTCAGAAGAAGATCCCGAAGTATAAAAAGATATGGCGATACGCTTCTCCAGAGGAATTGCAGCTCGGCAGTTTGTGTCCTTCTTCCGTAGCACTTCCAAGCGAGTAACCAACAGAGAAAAGCAGGATCTCTCCATCCTAAAACTTTCCTTAAAAAACGCCTCGTTGTTTTCGGGTACATCCTTCTCCCAAAATGTACCGAACCGCTTCTGAAAAACATAACATATATATTTGTACTTTAAACATTGGTTGCATTTATTAGAAGCACTCACAAATGACCACAACCTTCCGGGCTTCAGTGTTTTCAAAACAGATATCCATTCTATTATCTCCTCCTCGTCAAAGTTATCTTCATCATCATCGTCCATGTCCAACAACATGATTAGCTTGTGCAAGAATATGTTTTGCTGCTGAATCACATTCACGACCATTGAAATGTTATTTATATTCATTTTAATTAAAGTAAACAAATTTTCACCTCACGCAATTGTGAGCAACAGCTGTTTCTCATGGATGGTGGATGGTGGATGGTGTCAATGTGAATCGGTGTTTCACATCTTTCAAAAATTCCCACCGTTCCCCCAGGATGGACTCAGTGTGCAGAGAGTATAAGAATAATTTTTTTCGACTTTTCCTGAGTTTTTGAAGTAAAAATTTCGGAAACAAAAAATACCGCAATAAATAATAAAAATGAAATTTGAATGGTACAACTTAATATCTTTCAGGCATTAAGCTGCAGCTACAAGATGTCTGGGTCGGATTAATAGCTGCATTTGTCAGCTTTTCAGAACTGCAAAGTTCTATGCAACCAGATATAAGATAATTAAGTTATGTGAAAAATAGAGGCACTAACTCTGAAAAAAACATGAAAAAAAAATAAAACAAATTCTTCAATAAAGCATAGTATCCAGCACCGCGGAATCTAAAACTTCCTGTCAAACTTCATATAAATAAAAACTGTGCCAGGAAAATTTCTTTTACATTTTCCTGGAGTGTGTATCCAGCAAAACGAGCGGAATCCACAGATTTATATCGATAGTTGCCTATCAGGACCGTATGTTGACTGAGAGAACAGCTGATACCCAGCTCAGGAATATATGTTCAACAATTATTCCTGAAGTAAATGGTGCAAGATGTAGGCAAAAACTGTCCGCAAAACCAAAAAGAGAGATGAAAATTATTCTTCTTTGGTTTGCAACAATATATGCCGCCACCAACAAAATCACTTAATCATCAGAGTGAATTTTTTTCCTTTTTTAATTTTAGCAGAATTTTACAGCTGGCACTGTTTACAAAACACAGCTGATTCATCAAACCTGTTTTAGCTATGTTTCACACCCTCACGAAAAATGCAATGTTTCCTGCTGAGTCCTTACAGTTCTTTACTTCAGCCCAAAAAACGAACAGTGGAGTCAAGGTTCAACCACCCTATCAGGTCAATATTATTGTATTGGGCTACAATTTTTTCTATGTCATTGCTGTTGACTTTAAACACCTCCAATGCCTGATGGATTGGTTCTTTTTGTGCTCGCAATATATTTTCAGCGGAAAATGCATCGATATTTTTTAATACGTTAAAGTTGTCCGGCAACCTAAAAAAGATGTAATACCAATTATATTGAATATTGAATGATGAACAACAGTAGTTCTCATACCTTTGATTCAGCTGATAGATTAATACAACAACAAAATCATACGGATATTATTTTCAGTAATATCATCGATATTTTCCTATATTTGTTTTAATTTTGTTTCAAATTCGTAACCCAAGAACATATCTCTTTTTATATGTATGTTGCTCAAACTCGTCCACTAAAATGTTCATTTCGGTTTTAGTTTTGAGCGAGTTAATGCGAAAATTAGATCTCCTAGCAGCTTTATCGAATTGGGATTTTTG
This sequence comes from Drosophila obscura, assembly GCF_018151105.1. Classification (NCBI taxonomy): domain Eukaryota; kingdom Metazoa; phylum Arthropoda; class Insecta; order Diptera; family Drosophilidae; genus Drosophila; species Drosophila obscura. The sequence goes on along the minus strand of NW_024542848.1, from coordinate 3,153,725 downwards.
CTTTTATTTATACGCTGCATGTCTCCAAGAATTGGCTTTAAAAAAAACAAATATAAATAGTTTATATCGTCGTACATCTCGCACAAAATATAGGTTTTGTGGCATTTTTCTGTTGCTGCAGAAGCCCTGAAATGCATTTTCAGCTCAGTCCATTGCTCCAAAATGCGTTTGACTAAATGCTCGATTGAAAGCCAGAGAGTGTCGCAAACTCTTGGAATTTTGAGACGAACCTTAAGTAAACAAAAACTTTACATTTTTATATAGTTAATTAATAATAAAGTTTACTTTACCTCATCACTATTTATGCTCAGGTACATATTCCAATTGGTAATGCATCTCCGCTTTCAATTGATATTAGTGTTCAGTCGCATATTTATGCAGTAATTAATATTACATAATATACACTTATCGAATAAGTCAGGTCGACCCATGTAACGGGAGACATAATAACAAACGACAAGGCATTGTAGCTGAGTCAACAATAAACGCTTCTGCAGCAATTTCTGCCAACGATGCGATCGCTCGTCAGAGGGCAAAAACACTGGTGCAATTGCTGACTATCACAATTGCCCAATAACACAATATCATATTAAATCCAAATTAATTTAATATTAATTCCAATTCCCTTTTACCATATTCTTACTAGACTCAGCACTTTCTGTACCTTTTGGTACCTATAAATAGAAATTAAGTTTGTTGAATAAAATCAGTATCAGAAACAGTACCATCACTGCCTGTTCACTCATTCTCTACAACTGCAATCAACAGAGGCTGTCGCCGTGTCTTCAGACCCTCATTTGCTCGACGTAGGAATCCCTCTCCGCAGTCCAACTGGTTCAAGTTCTAGTTGCGACGACAAATTTGTAGACGGTTTATGTACCGTATGCATACCAAAACACACACACAAACACACATTAACATTTGGTGACCCCGACCCCAAGTAAGAGGCGAAATGGAGGAACACGCTGTCACCACGGAGACTTACAGCAAATTGCCTTCACTATGTCGCCGACAAAAGGCCATAGTAGCGTCCATAAAACGCATTCTGAGACAATTCTCAGAGGCGGGAGGACGTACATCAAGTGATTTGATAAAATCACTATGGATTCAAGCACAAGAAGTCCATTTTACTATTCACGAAGAATACGATAACCCAGAGGAAGGAGGATACAACATGGAAGCCTACCTGACCCTGGAAAAAGAGGTTCAAAGTGCATTGGCAAAACCAGCCACATCAAACAATAATGACGTGCAGCTTCCACGCATTAACATTCCCAAGTTTGATGGGGACATACCTGAAATGGTCCCAGTTCTATGACCTGTTTTCATGTATGATACATGAAACAAACATGCCCACAGTTCGGAAGATGTGGTATCTGAAAACAACCGTAACTGGAGAGGCAGAAAGATTGATCCGACATATCGATCTAAAGGAAGAAAACTATTTGAGCGCCTGGGAAATTCTGATTGATACATACAACAATCCCAGAGACGTCGCTAGCACGGTATTAAACCGCTTCCTAAATTATAACACAGTTAATGACGACTCCAAGTCATTAAAAGAGTTGTACGTTACAACTATCGAATCCCTGGCATCACTAAAGGAATTGGGCATCAATAAATCCACCTGGGATCCAATACTGATTGCCGTCATCAAAAATAAGCTGGATGTCACTAACAGAGCCTTGTACGAGCAATCATTGGGAAGCTCAAAGGAAATACAGGCCTTGGACACAATGCTTCAGTTCCTAGAACAAAGAGTTCGAGTTCTAGGAACAGGCAAAAAGACACAAATGTCAAGGAAAGAGCCAAAGGGCACAACATGTGCAACAGTAAATACTGGAAAATCGAAGACGCCTCTCTGCTCATTCTGCAAGAAGGCAAGCCATTGGCTCTACGGATGCGATGAGTTTCGCTCCAACTCACCATCAGAACGACTAAATTGGGTACAAAAGCAGAAATTGTGTGTCAACTGTTTTAAAACAAGCCACAAAACAAATGCATGCCCAGGTCGGACATGTTTCAAATGCGACAAAAAACACAATACACTGCTGCACTTGGACATACCATCGGGCGTAAGTACAGAACCAAGAGCACCGACGGTTGGCGCAGCAAGTAACAATAATTACAACCTGTTAGCTACAGCAAAAGTAGCAGTAGAAGCAAACAATGGACAGAGAGCCAATTTCAGAGCCTTGCTGGATTCAGGATCACAGATCAACCTGATCTCTGAACGAATGGCATCAATGTTGTCAGTAAAACTTAATGATACAACATTACGCATCGAAGGAATTGGAGGTCAGTCAAAGACCAGCAGAGCACGAGTAAATGTTCTAATAAAATCACTTCACGGCGGATTTACGCAAAGAATTGAAGCATTCGTACTACCTCAGATAATTGCTGATCAACCAGCGCAGGCACTCGATGAAATGAACTTGAACATACCAAACAATTGCCCATTGGCAGATCCGGATTTCTATAAACCGGGAAAGGTCGACATGCTCATCGGAGCAGAACACTATTATTCGCTACTACTCCCAGACCAAAAACAGCCAAAGTCAGGAGGTCCGTTGCTGCAAAATACAAAATTGGGATGGATTGTGGCAGGAAAAATCAGGTCTGCACACAACTCCGCATCCATTTGTGCAATTGGGCTCAACGAGCTAATGGAAAAATTCTGGACTCTGGACAATTTAGAGACGGAAGAAAAACCACGCACGCCAATCGAAGCACATTGCGAAGCTCACTTTATAGAGAACTTACAAACAGCATCGGATGGCAGGTTGATAGTAAAACTCCCTTTTTCCGAACACTCTTCAGCCCTGGGGGGGTCTTTGGAAACTGCAACGAAACGATTCCTGGCATTAGAACGACGGATTTCACCAGACACCTGGAAAGGCTATGTGGAATTTATGAATGAATATGAAGGACTTGGACACATGAAGATGGTCCCAGCAACTCAAGTGCCGGAGAGACACTACTTCATACCACACCACTGTGTACTCAAACCTGAGAGCACCAGCACAAAGTTACGGGTCGTGTTTGATGCATCATGCAAATCAACAAGTGGAAAGTCTCTAAACGACATTCTGCATGCCGGACCCACAGTTCAGAGTGAACTTATGTCCATTCTACTACGTTTTCGTATACATAAGTACGTATTCACAGCGGACATCGAGAAAATGTACCGACAAGTGTGGATAAGTCCAGAGGATCAGTTTCATCAGATGATAGTCTGGAGAAACAATCCATCTGAAGATATCAGGTACTATCGCTTAAAAACAGTCACATATGGGACCACATCTGCTCCATTCCTGGCAACGAAATGTCTGGATCATTTGGCAACTCGGAGCCAACACAGATTACCTATTGGATCTGCTGCATTGAAGAACGATTTCTATGTGGACGACTGTCTTACTGGCGCGGATACCATTCAGGAAGCGATACAAGTTCAACAAGAACTTAATAAAATATTGCTACCGTTCGGTCTTAAACTTCGCAAATGGTGCTCCAACAACGACCAGCTCTTGCAAGGAATCCCTAAAGAGGACATTGTCAACGACGTCAAACTAGGTGAAACATTAGAGCAATACAGCGTGAAAACGCTGGGTCTCATTTGGATGCCAAAACAAGACCAACTGCGAGGACGAACCACAAAAAGCCAAGCAACACGCATCACCAAAAGGGTCGTGTGCTCAGAATTGGCCCAAATCTTTGACCCACTGGGTCTCTTTGCCCCAGTGATAGTCAAGGCAAAAATATTTATGCAACAGCTGTGGGAGATTAAACTCGATTGGGACGATGAACTGCCATTACAACTCCAAAACGAATGGAAGGAGTACCGGGAGGACCTACAATCATTAAACTCAATGGAGATTCCCCGGCACGTATATGATGGAAAAGTGCCAGTCACCCAGGATCTACATACCTTTGTAGACGCATCGGAACGAGCCTATGGCGCGGCAGTGTACGTACGAGCCACCTACAAAAACAATCAGGTCTCTGTACGACTATTATGCTCAAAATCTCGAGTAGCACCCACCGCCAAACAATCCCTACCACGTCTAGAACTGTGCGCTGCAGTTTTAGGTGCCGAACTCACCAATCGAGTTAGAAAGGATCTCCATATGAATCTTGACACAGTATCAGGAATCTTCTGGACTGATTCCACCGTTGTACTGTCCTGGATTAACGCATCGGCGTCCACATACCACACATTCGTGGCAAATCGAATCGCCAAAATCCAGGCATTGACGAACCAATTACAATGGCGTCATGTTTCATCAGCCAACAACGCAGCAGATGTCCTTTCAAGAGGAATCTTAGCAAGCAAGCTAAGGGATCATAGTCTATGGCTATACGGACCATTATTCTTGCACGGATCAGAAGATAAATGGACAAAACCACCCATCATTGAGCCCAGCAATCTCGAGAGAAAGGCTAAGCATGTCAGCTTGCCAATCGCATCTAGCTCTCTCGGAGAAGAGTTATACACATGCAGACATAGCAACTCGTTCAACAAACTACAACGTATTGTAGCGTACATGTTTCGCTTCTGCTACAAAACTAATAGAGCACCTACAACGACACTTTGCGCAGGAGAACTAAGGCGTGCTCGCACTATGATCCTACGAACGATTCAACAAGTTGAGTTCACAGCGGATTTAAAACAATTAAAACGCTATAAAACATTGGATAAAAAGAGTTCGATCATTTCGTTATCTCCCTTACTAGGAGATGATGAGCTCATCCGAGTTGGCGGAAGACTCGAAGAAGCTCAAATTCCGTTCAATGCAAAACATCCAATCCTGCTACCGTACAACGACCCAATAGTCAAAATGATTATGCGTGAGCTTCATGAGGAAAATCTGCATTGCGGTGCCCAAGCATTAAGGGCAATCGCAAGACAACAATATTGGATTATCAACGACAAGACGAGGGCTAGAAGCATCATACATAGCTGTATTAGATGCACCAGAGCCAGACCAAAGCTGATGCACCAGATCATGGGCAATCTTCCAGCACAAAGAGTCACGCAAGCACGCCCATTCCTTAATGCAGGCGTTGACTACTGTGGACCAATTATGATCCACCATAAAATCCGAGGAAAACGGCCAGATAAGGCATACATTGCCGTATTCTGCTGCTTCTCCACAAAGGCTGTACATCTGGAGTTAGTAAGTGACTTAACCACAGATGCATTCTTGGCAGCACTCCGGCGATTCCTTAGCAGACGCGGGAAGTGTCAGACTATTCATTGCGACAACGCAACAAATTTCGTCGGCGCAAATAACAAGCTAAAGGAATTGAAAGAAGCAATATTTAGCGAAAAGGCACATGCTCTGATCACAAATCATTGCAACAAAAAACAAGTGGATTTTAAATTCATTCCTCCTCGGGCCCCATCGTTTGGCGGCCTCTGGGAAGCTGCGGTAAAATCAGCGAAAAGGCTGTTAGTTACAACCACAGAAACAGCATCCTTGACGTTTGAGGAGCTGAACACAGTCATAATCGAAATTGAAGCAATTCTGAACTCCCGACCCATAACTCCAATGTCAAATGATCCAACGGATACAAGTGCGCTTACTCCAGGGCATTTCCTGATCGGTGAACCTTTGACCGCAGCACCTGACGTCCACACCGATCGTCAAGAGAAAACTCTGGTTAAGCGCTGGGAATTGGTTTCACGCTTAAAACATGCATTTTGGAAACAATGGTCTACGGAATACCTCCACGAACTACAAACTCGGCATAAATGGAAAACCACCGCTCCAAACGTGACCGAAGGATTATTAGTTTTGGTGAAGGAAGACAACCTTCCAGTAATGAAGTGGCCAATGGGTCGCATCATCAAAACTTATCCTGGGCAAGACAACCATGTACGAGTGGTTGATGTCAAAACATCGTCCGGCGTATACAAACGCCCCATCAGTCGTCTCGCCCCATTATTCTCAGAGGAGGTAGCAACAAAACGCTCCAAAAATGCTATTCAAGACATTGCGGAAATAGCATATGCTGAGAAAATGGCCAAAGTAATCGAAAAGGTAAAAACCAACGAAGACTTTCTGCTACATCTACTAAGAAATCAAACGTCAATTGTCGACTCCACAATGAACGTGATCAGGAAAGATAAGTCAGCCATGGACAACCGCCTAATGGTATTGGAACAACAAGTGACAACCATCAGCCGAGAAAGAGGAACATATCTCGGCGATCATCTAATTCAGTCATACCTAGGGCTCACAGCACAACTAACTCTGCTGACAACGAGTCTTCAACGTATGCAGTCTGACATATCTGATGTATTAATCGGCATTCACCATCGGACAATAAGCCCAACGCTAGTATCTCCTGAGCAATTAAGAGAGCAACTAGACCAAATCCGGGATCACTTGCCAGCTGATCAAATGCTGCCTGTCACAACACAAAATGTGATACAATTATACAGGCTAATGCGAGCCGAAGGAACACTGACTACCACACACGTCATTTTCAAGGTGACACTACCGTTAGTTTCAACAGTGCAGCTCGAAGTTTTCAGTATCATGCCGATTCCTGTCTGGGACTCAACAAGTTGGAGCTTGTTCAATCTCAAAACGACCATAATCACTGTAAACACTCACCGAGATCAATTCATGGGATTTACTCCAGAAGAATTTCGACGCTGCTTTAAACTACTCAACGCAGAATACATCTGCTTTGATCATCAAACAGTCTTCAATGTCGACAATCGCTGTGAGTTTCAGCTGTTTAACAATAAAACAGCACCTTTATGTGAAGTGACCCACACGAAGGCGGACATGGTGTGGTCCAAAACTCAGCAAGCAAATAAATGGATTTTTGCAACACACTCTACAATGAGACTTCAGGCAGTTTGCAACGGGTCTCCATCAACCATACAACTAGAAGGAACTGGCTTGCTCTCACTGTCACCTGGATGCACTGCTCGCAATACAGAAATAAGCATCAGTACCTTCAGCACAACAATCAGTGAAGTCAAATCAACCTACACTCGATTTGGGGACATACGCTTACCAACGACACCCCCTTCGCCAGCAACTGCACAATTGGAGAACCAGACATCAGACTATCTTCAAGAATTGGAAGATTTACGCCTGCAATTAGTGGCAATCAATCAACAAAGGCTGCCACACCATCTCAACACAGTGCAGCATCATCAAATCGCTACTTATGCTGCCCTAGCCATATCAATGCTATTGATTATTGCGTTCATTCTCCGGAAGAAGTATCAATCATGGAAACCCAAGGCCGTCAACAATCAACCAAGCAGAGCCACGCGGATCATCACCGCCGATCCCCATTCCACGCCGCTTTTCAGTCGACTTGGGCGATGGTTGAACACCAGTTCAACGGCCGGGAGAATGTTCAGTCGCATATTTATGCAGTAATTAATATTACATAATATACACTTATCGAATAAGTCAGGTCGACCCATGTAACGGGAGACATAATAACAAACGACAAGGCATTGTAGCTGAGTCAACAATAACCGCTTCTGCAGCAATTTCTGCCAACGATGCGATCGCTCGTCAGAGGGCAAAAACACTGGTGCAATTGCTGACTATCACAATTGCCCAATAACACAATATCATATTAAATCCAAATTAAATAAATCCAAATTAATTTAATAATAATTCCAATTCCCTTTTACCATATTCTTACTAGACTCAGCACTTTCTGTACCTTTTGGTACCTATAAATAGAAATTAAGTTTGTTGAATAAAATCAGTATCAGAAACAGTACCATCACTGCCTGTTCACTCATTCTCTACAACTGCAATCAACAGAGGCTGTCGCCGTGTCTTCAGACCCTCATTTGCTCGACGTAGGAATCCCTCTCCGCAGTCCAACTGGTTCAAGTTCTAGTTGCGACGACAAATTTGTAGACGGTTTATGTACCGTATGCATACCAAAACACACACACAAACACACATTATCAATTAGAGACATCAGAGTTGATGTTATTTCTTCCCGTTGAGCACTATAGTAAATTATAGCAACCACTAAAAATACTTTTACTGTTTAATTTAATTTGCTTTCAATATACTGTAAGGATGTTTTCTCAGGCCGGGGTACAGCCTCTCAGTCTGCCCAGGGCCCGATCCTAATACAGCCTATTTGTATTTTTGGGACCTAGAGATTGGAATGAGTGGCGAGGGAAAAGTGCGGAGCTCCGCGCGTGGGATCGGAACGGGGCCCGTACAGCCAGGCACGGGAAGGAAATGCTCGGGGGGAATGGGGAATCCAGCTTCGGGGTGCCGTGCGTGCCCGCGTACACACCTTTCAACTGGTCCTCCGGGGGGAAAAAAGGCGAGGTTTTCTACGGGGAAGGTGCTACGGGAAGGGGGAGGGGCGGACCACAGTCACCGTGCGTTGACCGCGTACCGATGCTATGGTCCGTCTCCCCAAGGATAGTGGTGTAGAGATGGAAGGGTACAGTTTGGTGGCAGCCGATACAATAACCAAGAGCGTTTTAAATATATTCTTTATTATATCCGTGGTTGGGTCCCTACCTATCTCACCGTCTCTTTCTCTCCCTACACACCCACGTAAGTGAGCCGGCTTACCCGTCCTCTTTCGCCTGGTTTGGTGTTATTTCCCTGATTCTTGGTGGCCTCCGTGTTGGGGAAATCTTCAGCGGCCAGGATTCCGTCGGTGTCGTTGGTTGGGTCCTGTGTTGTTGTCGTTGTTGCCAATCGTGGGGGCGGGGGTCACGGCGATCGCACTCGCTCTGGACTCTGCTCTGGAACTCGACTGCTCACTTCTGACACCATTTTTCGACTCCTGGCTCGCATCTTTTTTGACGCGTGCCAAGCCGCTTGATCCGGCCTCTGCCGGTAATTCCGCCCGGCCCTCGGCCGCGTTGTAGCTTAGCTGCCGAACGCTGAGCCGATCGTCGATTATCTCTCGCGTCGCGGCGCTGCTCCTCTCTCGGCTGCTGTGGGCTGGCTTGGTGTGGTTTTCGGCTTTGTGCTAGCATTGCGTCGTTGGCTCTGCTGCTCATTTTTCTGACGCATGCCAGTTATGCTTGGGAAGGGCTCTCTTCTCCCGACGGTCAGCTATGTTCTCTTTGCTTAGGCCCGCCTATCGCTCTCTTAAGTGTATGCTCCCTTTTCGTTCGCTCGGTTTTTCTCTTTTGTGTTCTTGCTGCTGGTTCCTGGCTCTGGGTGCTGGTTCTTGGTGCTGGTTCCTGGTTCCTAGTGTTGGTACCTGACTGCTCCCAGCGACCATCGTTCCCACTAATCATTGCTTAGTTTAACTTCTTATTATATATATTTTCGTTAACTGCTTACGTCTAATACGAGTAATAATGGATAATATGGAGTAAATGAATAGTAAATAAGTCGATAGGAAAAAATAAGAAATAATGAAATCAAAAATACGGGCAGTCCTGTTTGCCGGCCCGCCTCGATGAGCCCGTGTGGGTTTTACCACTCTTGTGGTAGGACGGTGTCCACTGCCCTGTTGTTGCGCAGGAGCCTGCTCCTTCACACTCCCTCCTTATTTCGGGGGGCGGGAAGAAATAAAAATCTCCTTCCGCTGGTTGATGGAGATGCGGAAACGTTGTCCCGCAATGTTTTCCAGCGTTCGGGACCGTGGCCCGACCCGGTCGTGTCGTTGGCTTACGCTGTCGATGAGGCTTTGTGGCAATCGACGCCCTGGGGTCTCCACTCGCCACCCCTCTGGTGCCACCGGCCAATCCTGCTCCGCTTGAACCGCGTCGAGTGTGGGAAGTTCCTCATACGCGGCCATGAGGCCGTCCGCTACTTCTTCATCCAACTCTAGTGACGTGTCTCCCTCGTCTGCCGACGCGCTAAGGCCTGGGGCGTCGGTCTTCTTGGTCTCATCATCATCACTGATGATGATTGGCTCCGTTGACGGGGTTCTGGTGGGCTCTTCGGGGGCCTCAGGCTCCGGTGTCGGTGTGTCCCATCGCCGTCGATCTCCTCGAGGCTCGGGGGATGCTGTGCCTGACCGAGGCTCGATACTCAGCGGTTCTGGTGACTGCCCTCCCATTGGGGAGTAGGAAGGTGTCCGTGGCTCGTAGCTCACCTGGGACGACGAGTCACCCTCGCTGACTCCGGATTCCCGTTCGTCCGACTGGCTGCTCAAAACCTCCGACTCCTCGCTGTCGTCCTCCGACCCTTCTGCCTCGCTGCTCGGCACTTCTGGCTCCTCTTCGCTGTCGTCCTCCGACCCTTCCGCCTTGCTGCTGATGTCCTGTTCGCCCGCTTCGGCCCGTTCGTGGTTGCGCGCGTCCCGTACGGCCTGGAAAGCTTGGACGGCTTTCATCCAAGGAGTCCCTGGAGCTTCGGCCGTGTTCTGAGCCCCAGCCTTCGCTATTGTCAGATCCAACGGCGCAGACTGTGGTGGGTCGGAGTTGCTGCTGTTCTTCAGTAGCGGGTCTTGTGGAGCCAGCCACGAGCCGTACTCGGGCGGAGATGTTTCCTCGTCGCTGATGTCCGAGTACTGCATTGTGGGTTTTTCGGCCTCCAGTTGCTTGTTTAAGGCCGCCACATCATATAGTAGGGGGGCCCGATGGTTGGCCTTGCCGAACCGTCTGTCATAGAGGGCTTCTTCCTCACTCTCGGTGCTCTCTTCCACCGGGTCTTGCTCCCACCGCTGGACCGCGACACAGGCGTCTCCCTCCGTGAAGCCTTCGTCCACGTCGCTAAGGTCCTCGCCCATTCGACGCAGGAAGTCTTGGAGTTCCATCCGCTGGACGTATTCGGCGAAAGGCGGGGGTGATGCCAGGTGAGGTGGGCCGCCGTCTAGCCGCAGGCTCTCTACGGCATCGGGCCAGATACAGACCGAGGCCGCTAGTGACATGGCCGGGTCGTTGTCGTTCTCGGGTTGACGTGCTGGAAGAGTATCCTCGGCAGCGGTGCGCAGGTGCATTCTTGCCGCGTGGGAGGTTGAGGGTCCGTCGAAGTATCGGTCGGCGTAGCTCATATCGACCCGGGGCGTGAGGGGTATCCGCGAGACTCCCGCTGGACTCATCAGGTGTTGTGGTGTGGACGGGGCATCCATGACGGCGGTCTCTGGTGCCCAGGTCATGTCGGTGTCGTCGTCTACCAGTACTCGTGGCGTCATGGGCCTGTCCAGGGTGTCTTTTCGGAGGATCTGTCCTCGGATTGGGTATGCGGCGGACGTGGTACTGCCAATGGCGCCGCGCGATTAGGATGTCCCGGGCTATCATCCGGTGCTTCTAGGATCGGCTCGTCGGCCGCCTCTTCTGGGTTCATGGTCGTATATCTATGGGGAGGAATCTGTGGTTTTAGAACCTGTCTGACTTAATTAATGTTCCCCTGCCCTGCCGGACGGTGCGATTTACATTGTGCGAATTTGGTTTAAAACTAATCCCATAAGGGGTTATATCTCTCTTACTGCGTCGATGTTTGCGGTTGCCCCTGCCGGGACGAGGACGTTATGACAGCGCACTGCCATAAGTGGCCCTCATGAACCTGCGTTGGGCTGCCGCTCTTCGCCAGGGTCTTCCTCGTCGGTGCTGTTTTTGTCGTCATCACTGCTGTCGTGGAAGGCCTTGAGGTCGGCCAGTCCAGCGGTCCTTCGCTGTCGCCCTTGTTGTTGCTGAAGTCGCACTATCGTGGGGGAGAGAAATTTAATTACCCTATACGGCCCTTCGTATTTGGGTGCCAGCTTTGCGGCGAAGTTGTCTGCTGCCTTAGACAGGTGGTGTTGGCGCAATAGGACCAAAGATCCTATTGTGGGTCGCCACTCGCGTCGTCGGAGATTGTACGTTTTCTTCTGCTCGTGGGAGGCCCGTTGCGTGTTCTGACGCACCACTTTAAAGATGTCCTTAAGTCGGTCGACTTTCTCTTGTGGTCCTTCGCCGGTTTCTCCTAACCCTGGGGTGGTTTCCTCGTAGAGAGCCCCGGGTAATCTTGGCTCTCGGCCGAGTACGATGAGCGCGGGGCTGAATCCTGTCGTGTCGGAGACGCTGCTGTTGATGGCCAGGCTGAGCTCTGGGAAGAGGTCGACCCATGTCCGCTGGTCCCCGTCGATGTATTGGGCGATCATGGTTTTGATTGTCCTATTGGCCCGCTCGGTTGGGTTTTGCTGAGGTGTGTATGGAGCCGTGTGTTCCAATTCCATGCCGGCGAGCTTACAGAAATCCCTGAAGGAGCGGCTGGTTAATTGTGTCCCGTTGTCGCGGACGAACCTTCTGGGTACTCCGAAGCGACTCAGGATTCGTTCCCGGAACGCCTTTTCCAGCTGTGCCGTGGTGGCTTTGCGCAGGGGCACCAGTTCCACCCATTTGCTGAATGCGTCGAAGAACACTAGCAACATCGTGTTGCCGTGCTTCGAACGGGGAAGTGGGCCGACGAAGTCCCCGCATAAGATATCCAGTGGTCCCTGGGCCTGTCGAGTATGCATATGCCCGGCTGGTTTTTGTTGGCTTACCTTGAACTGCTGGCAGCTGGCACATCTTTGGACATATCGAGCTACATCTCGATAGAGTCCAGGCCAGTAATACCGTTGGGTCACTCGGTTCGCCGTCTTCCGAATTCCCAGGTGTCCTGCTGTCGGGTGGTCGTGGCACTCCTCTAACATGCGTCGGCTGTGATCCTTGGCGACGCATAGTTTCCACTGAATCGCGTCCTCCTCGATTGATCGGTTGCTCGCTTGTTTGTACAGCTGGTTATTTTCCATGATGAATTCGGGGTGCTTTTCGGGCTGTTCGTGGATCCGTTTGTATAGTCTTTGCAGCCAGGGGCAGGTGTTTCTTTCCTCTTCCGTGCGCTGCAAAGTTTCCAAGGGTTGTCGCGAGAGCGCATCGGCCACGATGTTCTGACTTCCACGACGGTAGTGTATGCAAATCGGGTTGTTGGAGCTCCAATGCCCAGCGAGCGATCCTACCAGTCGGGTTGTTGATCGAGTTCAACCATTTCAGCGCGAGATGGCTGTGATCACGTCGAAATGGTAGCCTTCCAAAAGCACCGTAGCTCCGAATTGCCCAAACGATGCGAGACACCTTTTCGGTGGCCGATAGCCTTCGGCCTTGAGTAGTCGGCGGCTGGCGTAGGCGATGACACGTTCCTCTCCTGCTATCTGCTGCGTCAGCACGGCTCCGAGGCCGTATGCACTGGCGTCTGTTTGGAGTACGAACCTCTCGGTGAAATCAGGGCACGCCAAAACTGGAGCCTGAGTTAATTTCTCCTTGAGTGCTTCGAACGCCTGTTGCTGGTCCTCTGTCCAGGCCCACTTTTGGTTCTTCTTGAAGAGGCCCGTCATCGGCTGGACCATCGTAGCGAAGTTGGGGACAAAGCGGCGATACCACGATGCCATCCCGATGCAACGTCGCAGCTCCTTTAGGTTGCTGGGTGGTGCCAGTTTCCTGACGGCGATGACCTTGTCTGGATCCGTGTGTATTCCTTGCTCACTGATGACGTGTCCGAGGTAGACCAGGCTTTTCCTAAAGAAACTGCACTTGTTTCTATTCAGCCGTAGGTTGGCTTCTCGCAATCTCTTGAAGACTTCTCGAAGGTTCTCGACGTGTTCCTCTAGCGTGGCTCCGATGATGGTGATGTCGTCCAAATACGCAAAAGCATATGGCTCCATGTCGGGTCCAATGACGCTATCTAGTGCTCGTTGAAAAGTCGCCGGCGCTGAGTGCAGGCCGAAAAGCATGACTTTCCAATGGAACAGTCCTCTGCCCGGGACGGTGAACGCTGTCGCCTCTCTGCTATCCTTGGCCACTGGGATTTGCCAATACCCATTCTTGAGATCCAGTGTTGATATGTAGCGGGCATTACGGAGTCTCTCGAGAATGTGATTGATTCGGGGGAGCGGATAGGCGTCGGGCACAGATCGCGCATTCAGTTGCCGATAATCCACGCACATCCGCATCTCTCCTGTCTTCTTCCCCACTAACACAATCGGTGCGCTGTGTGGGCTCTTGGATGGCTCGATTCGTCCGTCTTGTAACAGCTCGGTTACCTGGGCATCGATAATTCTTTGCATGGCAGGGTTTTTTGGGAAGTAACGCTGCTTCATAGGTTTGTCATCCCTCAGGGTGATGGTGTGCTCTGCGATGTGGGAGATTCCGGTTAGTCCCTCAAATTTGGCCAATTCTTCCTCCAGAAATTTGGCTGCTTAGGGCGTGGGAGGTGGTTCCGGGTCTTGGGGTGGTTGCCAAGGAGAGAGGTCCTCCAATTCCATGGCGGTGGCGGCCGCCAATACCGCTCTGTCGAAGTCCTTGTCAGCTGTACGAAACGGGTTCCGTTCTCGAGCTGTTCTAGAGTCGGCCCGTGGTTCCAGCTGGTAGTCCGTCGTCCTTTTCTGGCTGGAGTCGTCCCGTGGTGTCGGGGTGCTGCATTCACTTATTGGGTTGCTTGGTCTGATGACCTCTCGCTTGTTAGTCGCGGCTCGATGTAGTTTCAGACATGGGGCCGCGTTCTTTCGTTCCAGGTGAGTCATAGCTGTTGTTCCCGTCGTACTTGAAGGCGACCCTCGGTTCATCTGGCTGGCCCTGGATTGATCCAGCGGAGCCACAGCCATCTGTGCCAAAGTCCCTTGGTCCTGGCGGTGATTTGAAGGCGACTCTCGGTTCATCTGGCTGGCCCTGGATTGATCCAGCGGAGCCACAGCCATCTGTGCCGAAGTCCCTTGGTCCTGGCGGTGATTTGAAGGCGACTCTCGGTTCATCTGGCTGGCCCTGGGCCCGAGAGTCGCCTTCGGGCCGCCAGGACCAAGGGACTTCGGTTCGTCTGGCTGGCCCTGGATTGATCCAGCGGAGCCACAGCCATCTGTGCCGAAGTCCCTTGGTCCTGGCGGTGATTTGAAGGCGACCCTCGGTTCATCTGGCTGGCCCTGGATTGATCCAGCGGAGCCACAGCCATCTGTGCCGAAGTCCCTTGGTCCTGGCGGTGATTTGAAGGCGACCCTCGGTTCATCTGGCTGGCCCTGGATTGATCCAGCGGAGCCACAGCCATCTGTGCCGAAGTCCCTTGGTCCTGGCGGTGATTTGAAGGCGACCCTCGGTTCATCTGGCTGGCCCTGGATTGATCCAGCGGAGCCACAGCCATCTGTGCCGAAGTCCCTTGGTCCTGGCGGTGATTTGAAGGCGTGCTACGAATGATGGAACTGGCCATGGTTGGATCCATCGGTGTTGCAGCCTTCCTTGTCGTCATCGGGTTTGGGTCCGGTTTGGGTGTCGAATCTGTTGTCCTGTTCTGGTTGTCGTGTCCTGCTTGGCTATGGCTGTTCATTTGGTTGGTGCCCAGTGTTGTGGGCAAGGGCGTTTGAGTGGTGGTCAGGCCGTCGTTCATGACTATCGGGTAGGCAAACGTTACCGTTCTTGGACCCAGTGGCGCCGTGATTCTTGGTGTGTTCTCAGGAGGGGGTTGGCGCCGCTTGAGTTGCAGATACGCTCGTCCACAGTGGATCCTTGCACGGATACCACACAGAAAGTCAAGCCCCAGAATGATGTCATCCAGTACCGTGGGTAACACTAAGAGAGATACCTGTGTTTCCTGCTGGTCGAAGCGCACCGTTGCTGCTACTGCCTGTGTGATCTCCTTCTTTGAGTGGTCGGCTAGGCTGATCCTGGTTCTCACTGCTCGTTGGTTTTCTGCCGTTCCTATCTCGTCCGCTATCCGCCGGCTAATGAAAGACCGGGTGGCCCCTGTGTCAAGTGTGGCTGAGCAAGCCCTTCCATTGATGGTCACCAGAGCCACGATCCTCCCTCCTGCCATGCTTAGTGGGTGGATGTCCCCGGATCTTGGGTGTGCGTCTCCGCCCGTGTCCCAGTGGGGCGGAGACCCGACTCGTTTCCAGACTCGAGCTTTCGGCAGCAATTGATAGTCCTGATTCCTCGGCGGCCGCACTCCCAACAGAATAGCTTCTGTTGATTGATGCAGTCGCTACGAAAATGTCCATCTTCTCCGCACTTCCGGCAGGCCCGTCGCACGTCGACCGGTTCATCCCCATCCTGCCGTTTCCCGAGATGGGCGGCCTCTGACCTTCTGGATGCCTCGTGGTGGGCACCCCGCTGGTTTGTGGCCCCTTGGCCTCCGTGTGAGGCCCGCTGTAGGTACGTCGGTGTAGATACGTTGGTGCGCGATGGGCCGCGGTCCCTGGCGGTCTCATATGCCGAGATGAGCTGAGTTAATTCCGTCAGCGAGCGGAAGTCTTGCCTGCGAGTATACATTTGATACTCTGGTTGAAGATTCTCGTAAATCCGGTCCAATTCCTGTTCTCGAGTGTACTGAGCCCGCTGCATCATCAGTCGTAGCTCGATCAGGTAGTCCCGGAAGGACTCCTTGGGCTTCTGTTCCCGGCTCCGGATGGTGTCCTCTAAGCGTTGGAAGTATCTGGGCGGCAAGAAAAACTCCAAGAATTCCTTCCGGAAATCTGTCCAGTTCTGGCCTTGCATCTGAAAGGTTCGAAACCACCCCTCGGCCTTACCTGTCAAGAGACCGGATACGGCTCGTGGCAGTTGCTCTGGGCTTCCTCCGTACGACTCGACCCGCTCCTCTAGTCGTTCGATGAATGCCAGAGGGTCCGTGTGGCCATTGAACGTGAGCCCCCATTTCCTGAGCTTGTCTGCCAGCAGGGAAGACGAGACCTCGCCTCCTGAGTGTGGGGCCCGTTGTCCCTGAGACATACCAGGTTGGTAGTGGCTGTCGACGATTGATGGCTGACCCCCGGTGGGGCGTGGCCCGGTGCTGCTAGGTCCTGGCCTTCGTTGCATACTGCATGGTTCAGCCACGGCCATTTGGGGTGGCTCCTGTCTGTTGGGCTGCTGGTGGTTACCCTGGCCAGCCTGTGGCTCAGCGGTCGTATCATGGGGTCCAGCGGCGCTGATTCCCAATTCTTGGCTCGTGCTGGGCAACTCGGGGAGTACCCATTGTGGCAGTTCCAGAATTGGGCCTTGCTGGAGGTTTCCGTCGGTGGGCTGTGGCTCGGAGGCCTCCGTTCCTTGTCCTGGAGGTGTCCGGAGGGTCATGGGGCGACCTGGAGATTTGGGATGAGTGGCTGGTTCAGGGATCACCAATAAGAGCTGCTTCCTATCTCTGCCTCCTTCCTCCTTTGCTCGCGTCTCTGGTCCTGGAGACGTTGCGGGGCTTCGTGGGTCCCTGGGACTGGGGATACTGCCGAAGTGGGTGTCCAACTCAGGTATCCTTGCCTGAATTTCCTCCGAGTGGCCGCCGCGTGAAATAAACCCGGCGATCTGGCTTCGGAGCTCATCCACCGTTCCGGCAGCCTCGAGTCCAAACGTTTGGGCCAATCCTTGTAGCTCGTCCTTCCGACGGTAGGATATCCAGCGCGAGCCCATGTTTCCCCTTTGAGGTCGTAGCGTGTGGGGCTAGGTGGCTTGGTGCGGGGGAATAAGTACTCCTTCCGGACACGGGTGCACGGCACAGTGCTAGGAATCGGTGGTCCTTGGCAAGGGCTATGGACACCGCACTAGGGATCGGTGCACGTTGGCACGAGACGCGGCACGTTACCAAACGGTTGGCGGGTGATCCTGCGGACGGCTGTTTGGTTTGGCACCTAGGACTTTTGATCCTTTGTCCGGATTCGCGGCGCGGTACTAGGCGATCGATCCTGCGGCAGGATATTTGGTTTTGCACTAAAGGATCTATGAACAGGGCTTTTGTTTGTTAGAGTCTTTTTCGTTGGAAGCTAGAGCTTTTATTTTGTTCACTGTTCACGTCGAGGGCTAGAACTCCACTCTCCCTTCCTGGGCTTGGGCGCTGCCTTATATTGTTCTTGCGTAGTTACCGTCGCCGTGTAGTTTTGTCGCTGCTGCCCCTCTGGGGCGTCGAAGCGCGGTTGCCGATTTTCACGTCGCGCGATCTGCGCGTGGCGATGCTGCGACCGCGTTGTTGCGTTGTCGCCGAACTTCTCGGCGTCACCTGCTGTCTCTTTCCCACACGTGCGCCAATGTGTTTTCGGGCGTCGCTGCCGCTACGGCCGACCGCGAAACGTGGTCGCGCGGTTGCCGATTTTCACGTCGCGTGATCTGCGCGTGGCGATGCTGCGACCGCGTGGCTGCGCTGTTGCCAAACTTCTCTTGGCGCGTGGCTGCGAGGAGCTAAGACAAACCAGCCTCAGCTGTACATGGGTTGGAGGGTCGAAAAAAAAAGATGTATGGTGCTGATTTCTGCTGCCTGCGTGTGTTGTTGCTCGGCTCCTTGTTCTTGGATGATTCTGTGGTGTCCCTGTCGTCGTCTCACGAGGTATAAGGGGCTGGGTCTGTGGTCTTGGCTTTGGGTGTGGGTGATTCTCTGAGGCTGATCTACGCTGTACTGGTGTTCATACCACTTATCGCCGGTTGCTCCTACAATTCCTTGCCCTATTTTTCGCAAATTTTTTCTCTAAAGGTCCCTGCTCGGGGCCATCTGTAAGGATGTTTTCTCAGGCCGGGGTACAGCCTCTCAGTCTGCCCAGGGCCCGATCCTAATACAGCCTATTTGTATTTTTGGGACCTAGAGATTGGAATGAGTGGCGAGGGAAAAGTGCGGAGCTCCGCGCGTGGGATCGGAACGGGGCCCGTACAGCCAGGCACGGGAAGGAAATGCTCGGGGGGAATGGGGAATCCAGCTTCGGGGTGCCGTGCGTGCCGTGCGTGCCCGCGTACACACCTTTCAACTGGTCCTCCGGGGGGAAAAAGGCGAGGTTTTCTACGGGGAAGGTGCTACGGGAAGGGGGAGGGGCGGACCACAGTCACCGTGCGTTGACCGCGTACCGATGCTATGGTCCGTCTCCCCAAGGATAGTGGTGTAGAGATGGAAGGGTACAGTTTGGTGGCAGCCGATACAATAACCAAGAGCGTTTTAAATATATTCTTTATTATATCCGTGGGTGGGTCCCTACCTATCGCACCGTCTCTTTCTCTCCCTACACACCCACGTAAGTGAGCCGGCTTACCCGTCCTCTTTCGCCTGGTTTGGTGTTATTTCCCTGATTCTTGGTGGCCTCCGTGTTGGGGAAATCTTCAGCGGCCAGGATTCCGTCGGTGTCGTTGGTTGGGTCCTGTGTTGTTGTCGTTGTTGCCAATCGTGGGGGCGGGGGTCACGGCGATCGCACTCGCTCTGGACTCTGCTCTGGAACTCGACTGCTCACTTCTGACACCATTTTTCGACTCCTGGCTCGCATCTTTTTTGACGCGTGCCAAGCCGCTTGATCCGGCCTCTGCCGGTAATTCTGCCCGGCCCTCGGCCGCGTTATAGCTTAGCTGCCGAACGCTGAGCCGATCGTCGATTATCTCTCGCGTCGCGGCGCTGCTCCTCTCTCGCGTGGGTCAGCTATGTTCTCTTTGCTTAGGCCCGCCTATCGCTCTCTTAAGCGTATGCCCCTTTTTTTTTTCGGTTTTTTTCTTTTTTTTGGATGGTTCTTCTTCTGCTGCTGGGTCCTGGTTCTTGGGTGCTTGGTTGGGTTGCTGGTTTTTGGGGGTGGTGGTTCACCGCCCCGGGGGGCCATTTTTTTGACAAAATATGATTAGTTTTAACTTCTTATTATATATATTTTCGTTAACTGCTTACGCCAAAAAAAAAAAAGAAAAAAAAAGAAAAAAAAAAAAAAAAAAAAAAAAAAAAAAAGTGGAAAGGAAAAAATAAGAAATAATGAAATCAAAAATACTGGCAGTCCTGTTTGCCGGCCCCCCAACAAGCCCCGGTAGGGGGTTTCCCCCCACTTGGGGGGAGACGGTGTCCACTGCCCTGTTGTTGTGCAGGAGCCTGCTCCTTCACAATACTTAGAGAAATTAAATTGTTTTTCACCTAGAATCTTAGTAACGCTTACGTCAGTCGATTCGTCAATTAATAGACTGTATATTTCATTGTCAATATCTTCTTGAAGATCCTCGTTGAAGTGGGCAGAAAGAACATGTTTAACAACGTTAGTGCATTTTGTTCGGTGTAATTTAATATTTTTTCCGATTAAAAGAGCTATTTCATAGCTCGCTTAGGTGCCCAACTGGTTCTATGGCGGCATGCTGAGCAACAAACATTGCAAGCCTCGCTTCCTGGCGACAAGCTTACTGGTCTTGATAGACTGGAAATTAATTTGATTTGCCTGTGCGAAAGGTAATGCATTCTGCATATGCTTTTTTGTAGCCATATGTACACGGATTCGGTCTTTTTTTGAGTTAATACTGCGTTTGCAGTACTTGCAATATGCTTTGTTCGCATCCACTTCGTCACGGCACATCCAGGCTTTAAATCTGGTTGGCTAAGCCACGAATCGCGGAATTTTTGCTTAAAAGCTTCCTTGGGCAAAATAATGACGCTGCGTAATTACATAAAAATATGACTAGAACTATCGATATAATCATGTATGTATAAATGTAATGCGATATTGTTGAAATTGGGTCGAATTTGCACATATTTTAGTAAAAAAAAACAAAAAGGTTAAAAAAGGTCAAGTCAAACTTAAAACAGGATAGATTTCCGGACAGGGGATGTTTGACATTTTTTCAGTCTGAAGCACTTTAAAAACGAACAGATCTGTCCGAAAAAATGCTGAAATGCTGACTCAGCATTGCTGATACCGCGCTGGAGTGGATGGGCGGCATCAAGTTACTATGCTGCATAAAAATCCGCGGGTCGCCGCCAACGTCTGCACAAGCTGCTGACAATGCAGAATTGGGGACCGCTGCGCTGCACCGCTGCCCCAGCTTAAGGCGACCAGAATTTATAATTTTTCCCTTTTATATTTCATATGTTAGATTTAATCAGATTCTCAACCAATGAATAAACACTTAAAACAAATCCCATTCATTCTCTGCTCATGGCTAACGCCCCGGTAAGTATAGTGGGTAATTATTTTCATATTTTCAGTTGCTTCCCCCACCTCCTCCAGCGCTGCTGACGCTACTAATTCTCCTTCTCGCTCGGACACACTCTGCCCTGTGCAGTGCACGACCTTTGAAGATGTATGTATAATCTACATTGTGTATGTTTAATCTTCATTTTAGATGTGGAATCGACATTGTAAATGTAGAAAACAGATGTAGAAAAAAAAAGTAATATTTAAAATTTTTTTAAACTGAGTTCGGGTATAAAAGTAGAGTCGCGTCCACAGAAGCGACCCACACGTTCCTTCTCGTTTGTTCGTCTATTAAGCTATTTTCGTTTTAGCAATAAGCTCAAATCAGGCAGAATAGTTGTATTTGTGTGCTTTGAAAATCTGGAGAACGACGATACACACGGCAATATTAGATAAATCCGATTATGCGGGACAAAAAGGAAATCAAAATGCTTTTTATCTCCTTATAAATTAAAAAGATGAGTACCAGGTATAAGATTAATAAATAATAATAAACATATACAGGGGTGCCACAGAAATCACTAGTGAAATGGGAAACCGCGCAGAGGATTTCCGCTTCAAAATTTCCGCCGTGCCACAGAATTCCGAGCGATTTCATTTTTCTTAGCATTGTCACAAACCAAATTCGAACTAAGGCTAGGGTTGACACCTTTCAAGATTCAATTCGAATAGTGTACTCGGCAACTCTAGCAGTTGTCTGGCAACTCTCCCTGCATGGCATCAATCAGCTGTTCAAAAAGAACAGAAATCAGAGTTTTACGGTAAACTTAATAAAAATGCTTTTAGCGAGACTGTTGGCCATCGAAGAGCTACGGAGGCAACCTATTAGAATATAAACCTTGCAGCACCGGCTTCTCAGATGCGCATCGGACTCGTTTTCGCGGTCAGACGATACGTATGTAGCTTTTGTGGATTGTCCTTTCAAACTACTGCTAATTTAGTCAATTGAAATGACCAGTCGTTGGTATAATGATATCTATGCTTCTATTTGTGCTGCCATGGGTATGCACTTAGCCGAACAGGGGCTTTTGACATAAATGCATGGCCAATAATGTGTAGAAATGGTTTGTAAGTTGTGTTTTGGCAAATGACTACAAATGTTTTCACAATTTTCACAAAAAGTATGTATTTTGTAATGCTTTATTAAATAAAAACAGAATGCTTTCAATATAATTAATATTAAATATATTACTCCGAATTCGGCTTTGAAAAGGTGGAATTACTGCATTAACTTCGAATGTCCGAATCGCCCTAGGTGGACAACTCGCACTGCAGCGGATTGAGAGCGGAATCGTTAAGTGAAAATTCAGTCAGCGGATTGGATAGTGATTTGCTAAAATGCCTATTTTATTAACTTAACATGTATAATGTTGAATTATTTGGATGAGGGCTAATCACTTATTGAACAACCTTTATGCGAAAGTAAGATTCGAATCGTTTTAGGTGTGTTGTATGGGTCTATTTAATCAAATCGCTGGATAAATTGTGAGCGATTTTGATTCCGCTGAAAAATCGGTGTGTGGCACCGCGGAATGGAATTGAGGTGATTTTCCAGCGGAAGTGATTTCTGTGGCACCCCTGATAATCTGTATTCATTCGAATGCCTACATTAGATTCAATTAGTCTTTATTGTTGCACTTTTGATAGAATAATTCTATATTTCGCTCGAGATGAGAAAATACCATCTGTTGCTGTTCCAATATTGTAACCATCTAGGGAGAATAAGGCGACGAGTCTTGTAACTATTATCGAAGAGAATCTTCGGACAATGAAACAGATGGTCGACTAACTAGGAAGGAGTACGCGCTTGCTCCACGGCTCATCTCTGGTCGGATATGGGAATGTGTTTCTGTTGGAAACCTTCCAGTTATTTGCTTTGATTTCCTAGATTTATTGTTTTATTAAGTTCGTGTACTGCTTTTAGGGAAAAAGGCGGACGAAAGAAAGGCAGGGAGAAGAAAGGTAGAGAGCCGGTGCACGGGAAATTATAGAGGAAGGTATAGGGCTTTTTCTACGTTTCGGACAACTCTGTTCTGCTGGCACTGATTTGTGCCACGCAGAGCTCGAAAAATACGCTCAACCAATTTTTTTATGCCGTCTGCTCACGGAAAAGACATAGAAAAATGAAGCAGACTCTCTGTGAACAGAACACGTATTTTTGTTGCTCTCGTGTTTTCGGTTTCGTGCTGAGCGGCGAATGAAGCACAAGTGTTTTCTTACGAAAACAGTCTGAACGAGAGACTTTCGTTCGGCGCTCAGCAACGTAGCAGTAGTCACTGAGCAAAACGAGCCAAGTTCATGCACGAAGTGTCTTTTTGTTGTAGTTGCGTTAGGTATTTGTTGTTGCTACTATATATTTCCTCGCAGGCCCACACACACATATATTCGCAAAAGACACTTTCGGCTCAACGAAGTGTCTCAAGTGCACGAATGCATAAGGAGAGCGACAAGACACTCTCGTTGGTTGAGCAAAGAGCGAAAAAAACGAAGCGGAAGGGTCTTTTCGATTCTGTTTTAAATCGTGTCCGTGAACAACCGGATTTTTTATGACTGCTTGCAAAAAGAGACCACTTCTTGCGAGCTCTGGTGCCACGCCCACCCCGAGACGAGGTAAATGATATCAGGATCCCTGAAGTGTCCGGTATCGGCTAGCCGCATGGCAGCATGGTTCCCCAAATGACGTAATTTCTAGCACATATTTAACTTTAAAAAAATTTTCTTTTTAACTATCTCCATTTAAGGCCGTCAGCCATTCGGGTGATACAGGGGGACTAACAGATGAAGGGCCGTCTCGCCATAACTGGACCCTTAGACTAGGGGTAGGATCAGGGCAAGACCTGACCCGATGCAGCCTTGCTCCTGGTTTCTAGGATGTGGGGGGATCACGAGCGACCCGTCGCCCGCTGTACCTTTACACACCAGTGGAAGTGCGACTATACTCTCCTCGTAAAACACGGTGAAACAGGATATGCTAATGGATGCGTGGCCGAGGGGGAGCTCGGTGTTGTATATGCGAAGTCTGGATACCTGCCGACATACAGTTTAAATTAGGCTTCCCGGGGTAAGTGGGCTATTCCTCGGGCGACTATCCTCGGTATCCTCTATGCTCGGTACTTCTCCTTAAGTACCGGAGGGAAAAGCCAATCCCTCGACATCAACGCCTGGGAAACCAGGTTCTAAGAAGACGGGGAAGGAGAATCAGTCGGTCCGCCGTCTTTTAGCAGCTAACGGAGGGCTCCGATAAGCTAAGAGAGCGTAATCGTGGCTGGAAAGCGCCCTGTGACCGGGGAACCACCGTCAACCTCGGCAGGCGGAGGTACTGCACCACATGGGAAGAAGCCGTCAAACGACGACCCGGATTTCAAGTCGTCGGAAAAGGCGTTGGAGCAGAGGCTATCGGCCAGCTCGATAATCCCGGATTTCCAGCCAGCCAAAGCCGGAAAGGGTGCAGCCAAGGCCCCGACCAAGCGACAACGCTCAGCGGAGGATCCCGCTATACAGCCAGGCCAAGCCCAGCAAGCCAAGCGGGCGAAAACCAACCCGGCGAACAGATCGTTCGCTGAGGTGGCGAGGGGCAAGACCCTAATTGGCGTCCTGGACAGGGGCGCCAAGGACGGTAATGTCCCTCGGGACAAATGGCATCTGGTCGATGCAGAGCTCCAGCACAGATTTCTGGAGGAGCTCGCGAAGACTGGCGGGCCACCGCCTATATGTGAGGACGCCGGGTGGCACCAAGGAACGGTGAAAGCCATCGCATGCCAAGATGCCCGCTCGGCGGCCCTCTACACGAAGGCAGTGGCGGTGCTCAAGGAGGTCTACCCAGGGGCCAAACTAGAGGCCGTCAAATGGGAAGACATCCCCAGCAGACCGAGGGCCAGAGCGTGGGTCTTGGTGAAGCCTGTAGAGCCGGAGAAGATCCTAAAGATTCTGCAGGTCTGCAACCCACACCTTCCTAAGTCCGATTGGAAGGTGGCCAAGGTGGATGAGGTTACCGGACGGAGGCGCCTAATAATCGTCGTCCTCAATGAGAAGTCTCTCATACTCCTGAAAAAGTCGGACGGAGTAGTAGACTATGGCTACCGGAAGGTGACCATAGCCCCCTACAAATCCGACTCTAAAGGCATGCAAGCAGAGATCCAGCCAGATCTCGAGCAGCCAGAGGTCCCGGAATCGGAAATCCAAACCGCGGTGTCGGACGTAGCGTCTGAGATGTCGGAAGACATCCTGGACCGCTACGAGTCGGATGCAAGCGACCTAGCCAGGGGTCTTGGACGCATCGATGTCGGAGAGGACACGGAGTCCACCGAGAGCGATGCCGACGACACAATGGTGGAGGTGAGTCTCAGGAATGTCCCTGACACTCCTGTTCTCCTCCTCTCATCGCAGGCTGCGAAGCCAAGGACATCGGACTAATTGTGGGGTGCGACGCCAACGCGCACCACAGTCAGTGGGGAAGCACCGACACCAATGAACGGGGTGAGTCAATTTTCAGCTATATACTGATCACACAGATGTTCTTATTAGACCGGGGGAACGATCTCACTTTTATTATTAAAAATCGCGTGGAGGTCCTGGACCTCACACTTGCCTCTCACACGATATAGAATAACATAGTATCCTGGAGGGTCGTTGAAGAACACTCCTTCTCGGACCACAGGTACGTGGAAACTGTTTTCTCATTCTCCATACCGAGCCCAGTCCAATTCCGGAACCTCAGGCGGACAAACTGGACTCGTTACTCAGACCACCTGAGCCGTATTCTCCCTGAGTCCTCCACCGGGGAAGATATCTCACGGGAGAACACGACCAATATGGTTAAAACATTTACCGACGCCTGCAATGTGGCGCTCGACAAATCCTGTCCCCTTAATAAATCTAGGGGCCGGAAGAAGCCTGAATGGTGGACTCCGAAACTGTGGGAACTCCGGTAAGCCTCCCGGAGAGAAGGTCAGTCTGTCAAACTATAGCAAGGAACTTAGGAAAGCCAAACGCGCCTAATGGCGTAAGTTCTGCAGTGAAATCGAAGCTCCGAACTCCGAAGCTTCACACTTGCGTAAAGTACTATCGAAGTCGACCCCAACCTTGGGTTACCTGAAGAAAGCCAATCAGTCATGGACGACGTCCAGCAATAAATCGCTTAACCTTCTCCTCAAGACCAAACTACAGCGCACCTCCTTCTGTTGCCTCAAGATCCATTCTAAACCTGCTGAGTCAGGAGAACATATCCTGGGAAATTAAAAGCTTTAAGCCATACAAGTCTGCGGGAACAGATGGCATCATCCCAGCCAAACTGATTCACGCCGGACAAAGGGCCATAAATTGACTCAAACAGATTTACGAGGGAGTTTTCTCTCACGGACAAATCCCAGACACATGGCTTCAGACCAATGTCTATACCCAAGGCAGGTAAACACTGCCCCCAAAGATTTCAGACCAATAAGTCTTTCGTCCTTTCTTTTAAAGACGATGGAACGGCTTTTAGGGCTGCATCTCAGGGCGAGTATTCCGCCCAATCTAATCTCTGATTCTCAGCACGCCTATCGGAAAGGAAGATCCATCGAGACGGCCCTACACGCGATCACATCGATCATTGAAACGTCCCTTAACTGTAAGGAGTACACACTGGTGGCCTTTCTTGACAAAGAAGGCGCTTTTAACAACTTCATCCCGACCGCCATCACGGGTTCTCATCTGATCGGTGGTCAATCTGATTGGGGGAATTCCCCCGAATTCTGTTCTTTGTTATTCAATAAAATTATACAATTTTTTTTTTCAAATTTTTAGTATAATGTTTGGGAGTTGCTACCACGAAAAGAAAAGAAACTTTTTTGGTTAAATATACATTAAAAACAAATTTGATTCGTCGTTTCAGAGACTATAAGAGCTAGGGCAACCAAATTTGGCTTCCAGACTCATGTGATATCACACTGCTACAAGTGTATTTCAAAATTTCGATTTTTAGATTTCACCAATTACACTAGTCAACACTAGAACTAGGCTGTGGCCCAAAATATGGATTCTTATAGATTTCGAGGTTTGAAAATGTTTAACGAATTATGGTTTTTTTATGGTGTAGTTTTTTTTAAAGAATTTTTTAAAATCTGGTATTTTTGTTTGTTTTTTTTTTCAGAGGTAGTGCTTCTATTTTTCACATAACTTAAGTATTTTATATCTGGTTGCATAGAACTTTGCAGTTGACTTTAAAAACTCGGGAAAAGTAGAAACAAAAATAATTCTTGGCCAACATTTTTGGTTTTAGATAGACGCATTAATTAGGCGTCGATTAATTTATTGTTCATTAAAATCTATGGATAAACTGAGGAAAGTCAAAATTTCGAAAGAAATACCGCAAAAAATTATGAAATTTGAATTTGAAAGCTTAATATCTTCCAGACGTTAAGCTGCAGATACAAAAGGTCTGGGTCGGATTTATAGCTGCGTTTGACAGCTTTTCAGAACTGCAAAGTTCTATGCAACCAGATATAAGATACTTAAGTTATGTGAAAAATATAAGCACAACCTCTGAAAAAACCATGAAAAACAATACCAGATTCTAAAAATTCTTAAAAAAAAATTACACCATAAAGAAAATAATAAAGTACTACAAAAATTGTTAAATCCCTAAATCTATCAGAAAAAGTAATTTTGGTTCACAGCCTAAATAAAAAGCTCAATTTTGTCGAGTAGTGTTATCCAACTCATTCAGCAAAAAAATGTTGTTTAAATTTTCCTTTTCTTAATTAAATAAATATATTAGGCAAAGATTTGTATACTTGTCGTAAGTCTCTAATAGGGAAGATTCGATAAATAAAATCCCATAAAAAAAAAAAAAATTTTCTTGATACAAATTTTTTAAAAAATTAAAAAAAAAAAAATAGAAATAAAAACATGTAAAATGGATCTATTTTAATATTGAACTCAACAAATGTGGATGTCTTTTCATCTTGGTTTGGTCAAGGCATTTACATGTTGGTCCTTCGACTTCTTTGCAGTTGCACCCTCTATGGTAATGCAACTCAGAGAATAAACCAGCACCTTATAGATTCTGTCAAGTAAAAGTGCTTACAGCTAAATAAGTAACTCTTGTATACCCCCTTGTTGCTAAGGTGCAGAGTATAAAAAAAAGCAAAAAGATATACAAGATTCTTTTATGTTTTTGTGTAAAAAAAAAAAAATATAATACAATTTTTTATGAAATTATGGTCGAAAAATCGACAAATTTAAATAATAATAATTTTTCCACCGTGCAAATATTGTTAAAGTGGCGAATTCGAGGCCGAAACGTCGTATAAAAATTGTGACATTGTGTTCGAGAAATCGGCAATTAAAATAAAGTGAACCCCGTCAAAAAAAAAAAAAGATTAAAAGAAAAAATCATCATCATTCGTCTAGAAAAATAAAATTTAAAAAAATCATCAGTGACAGAAAAGAAATCTACCAACAAGTGTAACAATAAATTGCAGCCGCAATTACACCACCTGCAACACCGACAAGAAAAGAAAAAAAAAACTAAGATCTGCAGCCACAGAAACTACAGCCACAACTACAAACTGCAGCCCCATAGACTACAAACTGCAGTCAGCATCGACCTCCGACTACAACCTCAGATTCTTCAGCTAAGTTTAATTTAAGATTAAAAAAATAGATATACATATATAAAATAAAGTAAATTTTAGTTAAAATTTAAATTTTTCACATTTTTATACTTAAAATTAAAAAAAAAAAAACATCATGATGGTCAAAGAAACAATAGCCTTAATAAAAAGGCAGGTAGAAATAGCTTCCATGATAAGGGTATTAGAAGAATTTAAAACTTTAAGTAGTGAGCAGGTTAAAGAAGTTAAATTGTTGACAGCATAATGTATGAATAACGACGATATGCTCTTAAAAATTGGTTTAGTCGATCACGACTATTTTAAGAAAAACACCTATGCAGCTATGATGGGTATAATAGGAAGAATTCAAAGTACAGTGGATAGTCAGAATCAGATGAGTGAAAGTTTCAATATGGAACAAGAACAGTAAAGCTTTCTGAGCGTTCTAAGCAGAAGCAAAAGATTTCTGGTTCCGATATGGATGGTACGAAAACTGTTAGCAAACTTTCAAAATCAATAGAGCAGTTAAAAAAGTATTTAGACGAAACTTTTAATGCTATGGGAGAAAATAGAAGAAAATTATTTGAGCGCCTGGTAAATTCTGATTAATACATACAACAATCCCAGAGACGTCGCTAGCACGGTATTGAACCGCTTCTTAAATTATAACACAGTTAATGACGACTCCAAGTCATTAAAAGAGTTGTACGTTACAACTATCGAATCCCTGGCATCACTAAAGGAATTGGGCATCAATAAATCCACCTGGGATCCAATACTGATTGCCGTCATCAAAAATAAGCTGGATGTCACTAACAGAGCCTTGTACGAGCAATCATTGGGAAGCTCAAAGGAAATACAGGCCTTGGACACAATGCTTCAGTTCCTAGAACAAAGAGTTCGAGTTCTAGGAACAGGCAAAAAGACACAAATGTCAAGGAAAGAGCCAAAGGGCACAACATGTGCAACAGTAAATACTGGAAAATCGAAGACGCCTCTCTGCTCATTCTGCAAGAAGGCAAGCCATTGGCTCTACGGATGCGATGAGTTTCGCTCCAAATCACCATCAAAACGACTAGATTGGGTACAAAAGCAGAAATTGTGTGTCAACTGTTTTTAAACAAGCCACAAAAACAATCAGGTCTCTGTACGACTATTCTGCTCAAAGTCTCGAGTAGCACCCACCGCCAAACAATCCCTACCACGTCTAGAACTGTGCGCTACAGTTTTAGGTGCCGAACTCACCAATCGAGTTAGAAGGGATCTCCATATGAATCTTGATACAGTATCAGGAAGCTTCTGGACTGATTCCACCGTTGTACTGTCCTGGATTAACGCATCGGCGTCCACATACCACACCTTCGTGGCAAATCGAATCGCCAAAATCCAGGTATTGACTAACAACGCAGCAGATGTCCTTTCAAGAGGAATCCTAGCAAACAAGCTAAGGGATCAAAGTCTATGGCTATACGGACCATTATTCTTGCACGGATCAGGAGATAAATGGACAAAACCACCCATCATTGAGCCCAGCAATCTCGAGAGAAAGGCTAAGCATGTCAGCTTGCTAATCGCATCTAGCTCTCTCGGAGAAGAGTTATACATATGCAGAAATAGCAACTCGTTCAACAAACTACAACGTATTGTAGCGTACATGTTTCGTTTCTGCTACAAAACCAAAAGAGCACCTACAACGACACTTTGCGCAGGAGAACTAAGGCGTGCTCGCACTATGATCCTACGAACGATTCAACAAGTTGAGTTCACAGCGGATTTAAAACAGTTAAAACGCTATAAAACAGTGGATAAAAAGAGTTCGATCATTTCGTTATCTCCCGTACTAGGAGATGATCAGCTCATCCGAGTTGGCGGAAGACTCGAAGAAGCTCAAATTCCGTTCAACGCAAAACATCCAATCCTGCTACCGTACAACGACCCAATAGTCAAAATAATTATGCGAGAGCTTCATGCGGAAAATCTGCATTGCGGTGCCCAAGCATTAAGGGCAATCGCAAGACAACAATTGTCTGGTTTCCCAGCCTGATAATCCCCAATAAATTCCTCAAAATAGCCAGTGGAGCAAATTAACGTAATCTCACCTTTGTTTTCTATTTGCATTGTCCACTGCATATATATATTGTAACCGATTATAATTACTCACGGCAGCGGCCGTTCTTTCGCCTCTTTATATCTCCTTCTTCATTTGCTACTGCAGCTGCAGCATCTATGCTGTTCTCTCGCATTCTCTCTCTCTATCTATCGCTCGTGCTCGGCTCGGCAGCAGCCGAGCTTCTATCGCTTCTTTCGTTCTCTCTCTCGCTTGCATTAGGGCACGGGCAATTCGGTCCGCCTGTCCTCTTTTTTAGTCTTTAATTGATCGTCATCATTATCGCACTCACGTTCTACCGTCTTGATCAATCACTCACTTCTCTCGCATATTGAACAGACCCTGCGTCTTCAATTCTCGCTTTGATTTGATCAACCGGCACCTCTCGCTTTATTTCGCTACACCTACGCACCCCATATTTCGCCTACTTACAAATAAACTGTACACACATAAAGTATATTGAATCGCTCGACTTCTTAATTTAATCTAAATTCAACAGCTAGTGAAAAAGCTCGTTAGCTCAACAACAATATTGGATTATCAACGACAAGACGATGGCTAGAAGCATCATACATAGCTGTATTAGATGCACCAGAGCCAGACCAAAGCTGATGCACCAGATCATGGGCAATCTTCCAGCACAAAGAGTCACGCAAGCACGCCCATTCCTTAATGCAGGCGTTGACTACTGTGGACCAATTATGATCCACCATAAAATCCGAGGAAAACGGCCAGATAAGGCATACATTGCCGTATTCTGCAGCTTCTCCACAAAGGCTGTACATCTGGAGTTAGTAAGTGACTTAACCACATATGCATTCTTGGCAGTAATCCGGCGATTCCTTAGCAGACGCGGGAAGTGTCAGACTATTCATTGCGACAACGCAACAAATTTCGTCGGCGCACATAACAAGCTAAAGGAATTGAAAGAAGTAATATTTAGCGAGGCATATGCTCTGATCACAAATCATTGCAACAAAAAAACAAGTGGATTTTAAATTCATTCCTCCTCGGGCCCCATCGTTTGGAGGCCTCTGAGAAGCTGCGGTAAAATCAGCGAAAAGGCTGTTAATTACAACCACAGAAACAGCATCCTTCACGTTTGAGGAGCTGAACACAGTCATAATCGAAATTGAAGCAATTCTCAACTCCCGACCCATAACTCCAATGTCAAATGATCCAACGGATACAAGTGCGCTTACTCCAGGGCATTTCCTGGTCGGTGAACCTTTGACCGCAGCACCTGACGTCAACACTGATCGTCAAGAAAAAACTCTGGTTAAGCGCTGGGAATTGGTGTCAAGCTTAAAACATGCATTTTGGAAACAATGGTCTACAGAATACCTTCACGAACTACAAACTCGGCATAAATGGAAAACCACCGCTCCAAACGTGACCAAAGGATAATTAGTTTTGGTGAAGGAAGACAACCTTCCAGTAATGAAGTGGCCAATGGGTCGCATCATCAAAACTTATCCTGGGCAAGACAACCATGTACGAGTGGTTGATGTCAAAACATCGTCCGGCGTATACAAACGCCCCATCAGTCGTCTCGCCCCATTATTCTCAGAGGAGGTAGCAACAAAACGCTCCAAAAATGCTATTCAAGACATTGCGGAAATAGCATATGCTGAGAAAATGGCCAAAGTAATCGAAAAGGTAAAAACCAACGAAGACTTTCTGCTACATCTACTAAGAAATCAAACGTCAATTGTCGACTCCACAATGAACGTGATCAGGAAAGATGAGTCAGCCATGGACAACCGCCTAATGGTATTGGAACAACAAGTGACAACCATCAGCCGAGAAAGAGGAACATATCTCGGCGATCATCTAATTCAGTCATACCTAGGGCTCACAGCACAACTAACTCTGCTGACAACGAGTCTTCAACGTATGCAGTTTGACATATCTGATGTATTAATCGGCATTCACCATCGGACAATAAGCCCAACGCTAGTATCTCCTGAGCAATTAAGCAATTTGGTCTAGTTGCTGACCAAATCCGGGATCACTTGCCAGCTGATCAAATGCTGCCTGTCACAACACAAAATGTGATACAATTATACAGGCTAATGCGAGCCGAAGGAACACTGACTGCCACACACGTCATTTTCAAGGTGACACTACCGTTAGTTTCAACAGTGCAGCTCGAAGTTTTCAGTATCATGCCGATTCCTGTCTGGGACTCAACAAGTTGGAGCTTGTTCAATCTCAAAACGACCGTAAACACTCACCGAGATCAATTCATGGGATTTACTCCAGAAGAATTTCGACGCTGCTTTAAACTACTCAACGCAGAATACATCTTTGATCATCAAACAGTCTTCAATGTCGACAATCGCTGTGAGTTTCAGTTGTTTAACAATAAAACAGCACCTTTATGTGAAGTGACCCACACGAAGGCGGACATGGTGTGGTCCAAAACTCAGCAAGCAAATAAATGGATTTTTGCAACACACTCTACAATGAGACTTCAGGCAGTTTGCAACGGGTCTCCGTCAACCATACAACTAGAAGGAACTGGCTTGCTCTCACTGTCACCTGTATGCACTGCTCGCAATACAGAAATAAGCATCAGTACCTTCAGCACAACAATCAGTGAAGTCAAATCAACCTACACTCGATTTGTGGACATACGCTTACCAACGACACCCCCTTCGCCAGCAACTGTACAATTGGAGAACCAGACATCAGACTATCTTCAAGAATTGGAAGATTTACGCCTGCAATTAGTGGCAATCAATCAACAAAGGCTGCCACACCATCTCAACACAGTGCAGCATCATCAAATCGCTACTTATGCTGCCCTAGCAATATCAATGCTATTGATTATTGCGTTCATTCTCCGGAATAAGTATCAATCATGGAACCCAAGGCCGTCAACAATCAACCAAGCAAAGTCACGCGGATCATCACCCCATCCCCATTCCACGCCGCTTTTCAGTCGACTTGGGCGATGGTTGAACACCAGTTCAACGGCCGGGAGAATGTTCAGTCGCATATTTATGCATTAATTAATATTACATAATATACACTTATCGAATAAGTCAGGTCGACCCATGTAACGGGAGACATAATAACATACGACAAAGCATTGTAGCTGAGGCAACAATAACCGCTTCTGCAGCAATTTCTGCCAACGATGCGATCGCTCGTCAGAGGGCAAAAACACTGGTGCAATTGCTGACTATCACAATTGCCCAATAACACAATATCATATTAAATCCAAATTAATTCAATATTAATTCCAATTCCCTTATACCATATTCTTACTAGACTCAGCACTTTCTGTACCTTTTGTTACCTATAAATAGAATTTAAGTTTGTTGAATAAAATCAGTATCAGAAACAGTACCATCACTGCCTGTTCACTCATTCTCTACAACTGCAATCAACAGAGGCTGTCGCCGTGTCTTCAGACCCTCATTTGCTCGACGTAGGAAACCCTCTCCGCAGTCCAACTGGTTCAAGTTCTAGTTGCGACGACAAATTTGTAAACGGAAAGAAGGAAAATTTGGAATTCAGAATAGAAAAGTTAATGTTTTATTGGAGAAAGGTAGTTGGTATAAAAGAAGACGAAATGATTGAATCTATGTATGTATGATGATGTTATAAATGAATTAGAATTTGACGTGTTAACTGTAACTAAAATCATGAAGAAAAAACTTAAAGATAACGTGCCAAAAATGGGAGAAGTTACAAATCAAAAAATGGATGATTTTCCAACATTTTCAAAAATTAAGGCACCTACATTCTTTGGGGACATTCTTTGGGGACCTGTTTTATGAGTTATTTACCGAACTTATTCATTTAAGAGAGGTCCTACTTAGTCCTACCTTAAAATTTTATTACCTAAGGGAGAAGCGATAAATGTAGTTTCTCAGTTATTGTTAGGTTCAGGGGAAAATTATGTGACCGCTTGGGAATTATTAACCAAGCGGTATGAAAATAAAAGGAAAATATTTTCCGATCAATTGAACCGCCTTCTTGAGCTACAAAATTTAAATGTGGACTCAGTTAGGCAGTTAAGAATGTTTATTGACACTATAAATGAGTAAATTCACATGATCAAATTAAAGGCACAATTATCTGATGAGGTTGATGTAATCTTTGCACATATAGTTATCAGAAAATTAAATAAAGAGGCTCTGCAATTATATGAGAGCCATGTTGATATGAGAGCCATGAGAAGGAAATTCAAAAATTATCCGTCATGGATTTTTGCGAGCAATGATTAAATTCAATAAGCTCGGTTCAGGATGAAAAACCTGTTAAAAAATATTTAGTAACAACATAAGAGAGTTGTCTACAAATAGTTGTCCTATTTGCAAAGGTATGGGACACACAATATTTCAATGTCACAAATTTAAGGCTTTAAATCCATCTGAAAGAATGGATAAAGTTAAAACAGCGTTTTTGTGTTTTAAATGCCTAAAACACACGCATAGTAAAAAATGCACTAGCGAAACATCATGCTCGCTGTGCAAAAGAAATCACCATAGCATGCTACATATTAATTATGTAAACAATCAAAAAAGTTAACACTTGCATGACGTCGGAATAAGCGTTGTTAGCTACAGCGCGTGTTCAAATCTGGGACTCAAATGGGAACCCAAAAAAGATTTATTTAAGTTCAATGTAAACGTCAACCGTCAACGACTACAGACGTATTTTTGTATCGCTCCGCGGTGAAAATCAATTAATCGCGATTAATCATAAATTAATTCGAAGCGAAGAAGCGCTCGGGGTAGGCATGGTTACTAGTGATCGTGCTGCCCATGAATACCATCCAATCGTGTAATAAAGATTAATAGAAATAATAGAAAAGAACAAATGTCAACGTTTAAGAGCACCAGCTCGGTAAAGAGCACAAGCACTGTAACCAAAGCCAAAAAAAGCCAAGCCCGGCAACAACAACAAGACGAGGGTCGGATCTCGCAAGCAATAAACAACGCGTACTTCTCTATACGCTCGCCAAAGGCAGCAGTACCACCAAAACTGCATCACTGCAAGTGAACGAGGAGAGAGCACGCTCTCTCTCCCCTGCATTGCAAAGTGGGTCATGGAGTGCTCAGTGCCCATCCCCCGACTCGTACTGCCTAACCAGCGATTTGCTAATATCGACAACAACTAGTACAATGCCCTCACTCAAAACTGTGTCTTCGACCACAACAACGACAACAACCACAACAACAACCACTGCAATTGCTCAGCGCCCGATAATGTCGACCCACTGCGACAAGCCCCACCTCTCCCAACCAATAAGTGCAACAAATGCTAACGGAGCGTTAATTCAGACTGGGCTAGATCGCTATGTGCAAATCAAAAGAAAATTGAGCCCACAAAATGTGAAGAACAAAAATGCAGCTAAAATAACTAAAATAACCGAGAACACTGTGCCACATAAGGAACTAGCAAACAATAGATTTGCGATACTAAGTGTCCCAAATGAATATGAGATCGCCCAAACACCCAAGGCCAAAAAATTAAATTATTATTAAATTATCAAAAAAATAACTGATACAATTGGCGCAAACACATTCTATGTCACGTCCATAAAAAGGGGTAACATAAATGAAACAAAAATACAAGTCAATGACAAACAAAACTATCGATCAGTTGCGAAATACCTCGAAAATGAAAAAAATTAATTACTGCACCTACCAACTTAAAAGTAGCAAAGGATTACAAGTGGTTATCAAAGGAATCGAACCAACAGTCCCAATCAATGAGATAATAGATGGACTTAACGATAAGGGCTTCGAAGTCAAAATGGCTATGAGCATAATAAATGTAAATAAAATTCCCCAGCCAATGTTCAAAGTAGAACTGACACCTGAAAGTATGCATATAAGTAAAAATGAAGTTCACCCAATATACAAGCTTCAATACCTACTGCACCGTAGGATCACCGTTGAGGAACCACACAAACAAAATGGACCGGTCCAATGCACAAATTGCCAGGAATATGGACACACGAAAACCTATTGCACTCTACGGGCAGTCTGCGTTGCCTGTGGTGATGTTCATCTCACTGAGGCCTGCCCCGTAAATAAGGAGGAAAATGCCAAAAAATGTAGCAGCCTTGGGGGAAACCATACTGCCAACTGTAGAGGTTGTCCCGTCTATAAAGAATTGAAAAATCGCCTAAACCAACAAATAACTGCAGCTCGAAACCCGGTCGTCCGACAAAACTTAACATATATACCATCAACTACGACTCCAGGAGTTTCTTTTGCTCAGGCGTTAAGTTACAACAACGGGTCGTACGCCTCAGTCTCTAAGCCGACACTTCAACCAACCACAGCTGGAATAATGCAGAATCAGGCATCAAATCAGATCCCAGAAATCTCTGCCCAACATACCCCTGCAAATACATCCCAATTGCCTAGTGGAATTGAGTCAATGCTGGTAACTATAACAACATACATACAACAAACGATGCAGGAGCTAATGCGCAACCAAAATCTCCTCCTGGAGCTCCTAATCAAACAGAAATCTGTTTAAATGGTCTGTCTACTTATATGTTTCTGGACTGCAAATGGCATTTCGCAGCACAAATGCGAGCTCTCACAGTTCCTCGCTCAACTCGACATTGACGCCATGCTCATATTAGAAACTCACCTAACAAATAAAAACTATTTTCACCTCGATGGCTATAACTTCTCTGCGACAAATCATCCCGATGGTAAGGCACATGGAGGTACTGGCGATCTGATCAAGAATCGCATTAGGCATTATCCATTGCCTTCATTTGCTACACCTTATCTACAGGCAACAGCAATTCATATTGAAATTCCGAGCGGCTACCTAAACCTAGCCGCAGTTTACTGCCCACCGCGTTTCTGCATTTCCGAAACAGAATTTATAACATTCTTCGACCTACTAGGTGACCGATTAATAGCAGCTGGTGACTACAATGCCAAGCACACCCATTGGGGATCTAGACTTACCAACCCGAAAGGAAGACAACTATATAACGCTATAATAACCCCACGAAACAAGCTAGACTTTATCTCTCCGGGCAAGCCCACATATTGGCCCACAGATCCAAACAAGCAACCCGACTTGATTGATTTTGTAGTTACACGAAGGGTTCTGAAAGCTCAGATTAATGTAGATCACTTAACAGATCTATCATCGGATCACTCGCCCATTCTACTTCACCTTTACGACCATCCACAGCTTTCAGAACGCCCACACTTTCTAACTTCTAGCAAAACAGATTGGCTCAAATACAGGAAGTACATAAGCTCTCATATTGATAGCTGCCCAAACATTAATTGTAAAGATGACATTGATAGGTCAGTCGAAGCATTGGTATCGTCAATATCACTGGCGGCAAAACACTCAACACCAATTTTAGCATCTAATAAACTTTCCATCAGCAGTCGTACTTTTAGGCACATTGAAGTTCTGCTACGCGATAAAAGAAGGCTTCGCCGAGAGTGGCAAGCACACAGATCACCTGCCTCGAAAGAGCGGCTAAAAATAGCCAACCACCTACTACGCAGAGCCCTAGAAGATGGAAAAAACCGAGCTCAAATATCCTATAGGGAGCAACTCTCCCCAACTAGCAAACGATTCCCACTGTGGAAAGAAAAAACAGGCGTATGCCCACCAATCGAGAGTGAATCACCTTTGCGTACACAAACAGGAGAGTGGGCTCGCAGCAACAAAGAGAAGGCAAATACATTTGCCGTCCATCTAGAAAACGTCTTCAAACCACACCCAGCAACGAATAGCTTTGTGCTCCCACCAACCAACAATCCCGAAGCTACTCCGCCTATCATATTCCAATCAGGAGAAGTCACAAGGGTCATTAATGACCAAATCTCAAAGCAAAAAAAGCTCCGGGCCACGATTTCATCTCTCCTAAAATGATCATAGAATTGCCGAGCTGTGCAGTATATTTCCTTACTGTGATATTCAACAGCATGATGAAATGGGGCTATTATCCTCAAGAATGGAGGAAATCAGTCATCACAATGATCCATAAAGCCGGAAAAGACAAGTCCAAGCCATCATCATATAGACCTATCAGCCTACTGCCTTGCCTATCAAAGATATTTGAAAAGCTGCTCCTGAATCATATTAAACAACACCTACACATCAACGGTGCCATCCCGACTCACCAATTTGGATTTCGCGAATAGCACGGAACCATTGAACAAGTAAACCGTATAACCTCTGAGATACGAATGCATTTTCTGGAGGTCGCCCAGGCTTTCGACCGCGTTTGGTTAGATGGCTTAATCTACAAAATCAAAATATTACTTCCACAGAACATCCATGGAATATTGGCGTCATACCTACAGCAAAGTTTCGCAGTACGATGCAAAGATTTCCTCTCTAAATATCATCCAATTGAAGCTGGTGTACCGCAAGGCAGCGTGCTTGGGCCGACACTGTGTATCATATTCACAGCAGATCTACCGACAAACAGCCTAACAACAACTTCGACATTTGCTGATGATACTGCCATATTAAGTCGCTCCAAGTGCCCAAGAAGGGCCACGGACCACTTATCTCATCTGGTGGCCTTAGAAAAATGGCTAGCAGACTGGCGGATACATGTTAATGAGCAAAAGTGCAAGTGCATGTTCACGTTAAACAGACAAACTTGCCCTCCGTTATGTCTGAACAATATCAACAATGAACAACAATGAACAATGTTCATCTGGATAGAAGGCTTACTTGGCGTAAACACATCTGAGTGAATCGGATCAGGAATTATCAAAATAAGATAGAAAAGACTGGGAAACTTACAAAGAAACTTAATAAATTTAGAAAATATTCGAATCTCAAGGTGGATAAAGTCCAAAGAATTTTCAATAATTCAACTTCATGGGTTTTGCCGACGCTTCGTAAAAAGCATATGCTGCAGTAGTGTATGCTAAAATAGGAAATGCTGTAACTATAGTAGCTAGCAAAAGTAGAGTCAATCCAATTAAAAATAGAAAAACCATCCCTAAACTAGAGCTGTGTGCAACTCATTTACTTAGTATATTAATTCAAAGAGTAAAGAATCCTTTGACAATATGGTAGAAATCGATGCTTGGAGTGATTCCACTATCAACTTAGCAATGATTAAGAGTGGTCAAAGTAAGATCAAATATATCAGAAAAAGAACAGATGACATTCGGAGATTGATGAATACTGAATGGAATAGTGCAAAGTCCGAAGATATTCCAGCTGACTTAGCATCTAGGGGAATTAGTTCTAAGCAATTGACTAACTGTGATCTTTGGTGGAAAGGTCCTAAATGGCTAGCTGAATCAAAGGAGCATTGGCGTCAACAGCAAACTATAGAGGAAGCTGTGCTGATAAACACATTCATAAATAACGAAACAGACCATTTACAATTTACTGGAGAAGTATTCCTGCATTAAAAAACTAATACGTATAGTGGCTTACACAAATAGATTTATTCATATAAGAACATATGTTATCTACATTGTAACGAACTGTTTCTGTCCGTCTGAATCAGCAAGGCTGGCTCAGCGGCCGACGGGTTCGCAACAAATTTGTATGTTGCCTCACAGACAAGAGAGAATGCACGGGTGGGTTTAATTACTGGCTATGGGTGCTTTATTGGTATCTTATATTTATTGGATCTTACGTTCTATATAACAATGAATCGTTTCTCTATTTCTATACGCACTCGCGCCGCCGGCCCCTTCGAAGTCAAAATGGCTATGAACATAATAAATGTAAATAAAATTCCCCAGCCAATGTTCAAAGTAGAACTGACACCTGAAAGTATGCATATAAGTAAAAATGAAGTTCACCCAATATACAAGCTTCAATACCTACTGCACCGTAGGATCACCGTTGAGGAACCACACAAACAAAATGGACCGGTCCAATGCACAAATTGCCAGGAATATGGACACACGAAAACCTATTGCACTCTACGGGCAGTCTGCGTTGCCTGTGGTGATGTTCATCTCACTGAGGCCTGCCCCGTAAATAAGGAGGAAAATGCCAAAAAATGTAGCAGCCTTGGGGGAAACCATACTGCCAACTGTAGAGGTTGTCCCGTCTATAAAGAATTGAAAAATCGCCTAAACCAACAAATAACTGCAGCTCGAAACCCGGTCGTCCGACAAAACTTAACATATATACCATCAACTACGACTCCAGGAGTTTCTTTTGCTCAGGCGTTAAGTTACAACAACGGGTCGTACGCCTCAGTCTCTAAGCCGACACTTCAACCAACCACAGCTGGAATAATGCAGAATCAGGCATCAAATCAGATCCCAGAAATCTCTGCCCAACATACCCCTGCAAATACATCCCAATTGCCTAGTGGAATTGAGTCAATGCTGGTAACTATAACAACATACATACAACAAACGATGCAGGAGCTAATGCGCAATCAAAATCTCCTCCTGGAGCTCCTAATCAAACAGAAATCTGTTTAAATGGTCTGTCTACCTATATGTTTCTGGACTGCAAATGGCATTTCGCAGCACAAATGCGAGCTCTCACAGTTCCTCGCTCAACTCGACATTGACGCCATGCTCATATTAGAAACTCACCTAACAAATAAAAACTATTTTCACCTCGATGGCTATAACTTCTCTGCGACAAATCATCCCGATGGTAAGGCACATGGAGGTACTGGCGATCTGATCAAGAATCGCATTAGGCATTATCCATTGCCTTCATTTGCTACACCTTATCTACAGGCAACAGCAATTCATATTGAAATTCCGAGCGGCTACCTAAACCTAGCCCGCAGTTTACTGCCCACCGCGTTTCTGCATTTCCGAAACAGAATTTATAACATTCTTCGACCTACTAGGTGACCGATTAATAGCAGCTGGTGACTACAATGCCAAGCACACCCATTGGGGATCTAGACTTACCAACCCGAAAGGAAGACAACTATATAACGCTATAATAACCCCACGAAACAAGCTAGACTTTATCTCTCCGGGCAAGCCCACATATTGGCCCACAGATCCAAACAAGCAACCCGACTTGATTGATTTTGTAGTTACACGAAGGGTTCTGAAAGCTCAGATTAATGTAGATCACTTAACAGATCTATCATCGGATCACTCGCCCATTCTACTTCACCTTTACGACCATCCACAGCTTTCAGAACGCCCACACTTTCTAACTTCTAGCAAAACAGATTGGCTCAAATACAGGAAGTACATAAGCTCTCATATTGATAGCTGCCCAAACATTAATTGTAAAGATGACATTGATAGGTCAGTCGAAGCATTGGTATCGTCAATGTCACTGGCGGCAAAACACTCAACACCAATTTTAGCATCTAATAAACTTTCCATCAGCAGTCGTACTTTTAGGCACATTGAAGTTCTGCTACGCGATAAAAGAAGGCTTCGCCGAGAGTGTCAAGCACACAGATCACCTGCCTCGAAAGAGCGGCTAAAAATAGCCAACCACCTACTACGCAGAGCCCTAGAAGATGAAAAAAACCGAGCTCAAATATCCTATATGGAGCAACTCTCCCCAACTAGCAAACGATTCCCACTGTGGAAAGAAAAAACAGGCGTATGCCCACCAATCGAGAGTGAATCAC
The DNA here is from genome assembly GCF_018151105.1 of Drosophila obscura. NCBI lineage: Eukaryota > Metazoa > Arthropoda > Insecta > Diptera > Drosophilidae > Drosophila > Drosophila obscura. The sequence goes on along the minus strand of NW_024542848.1, from coordinate 3,111,640 downwards.
CTTTGCGTACACAAACAGGAGAGTGGGCTCGCAGCAACAAAGAGAAGGCAAATACATTTGCCGTCCATCTAGAAAACGTTTTCAAACCACACCCAGCAACGAATAGCTTTGTGCTCCCACCAACCAACAATCCCGAAGCTACTCCGCCTATCATATTCCAATCAGGAGAAGTCACAAGGGTCATTAATGACCAAATCTCAAAGCAAAAAAAGCTCCGGGCCACGATTTCATCTCTCCTAAAATGATCATAGAATTGCCGAGCTGTGCAGTATATTTCCTTACTGTGATATTCAACAGCATGATGAAATGGGGCTATTATCCTCAAGAATGGAGGAAATCAGTCATCACAATGATCCATAAAGCCGGAAAAGACAAGTCCAAGCCATCATCATATAGACCTATCAGCCTACTGCCTTGCCTATCAAAGATATTTGAAAAGCTGCTCCTGAATCATATTAAACAACACCTACACATCAACGGTGCCATCCCGACTCACCAATTTGGATTTCGCGAATAGCACGGAACCATTGAACAAGTAAACCGTATAACCTCTGAGATACGAAATGCATTTTCTGGAGGTCGCCCAGGCTTTCGACCGCGTTTGGTTAGATGGCTTAATCTACAAAATCAAAATATTACTTCCACAGAACATCCATGGAATATTGGCGTCATACCTACAGCAAAGTTTCGCAGTACGATGCAAAGATTTCCTCTCTAAATATCATCCAATTGAAGCTGGTGTACCGCAAGGCAGCGTGCTTGGGCCGACACTGTATATCATATTCACAGCAGATCTACCGACAAACAGCCTAACAACAACTTCGACATTTGCTGATGATACTGCCATATTAAGTCGCTCCAAGTGCCCAAGAAGGGCCACGGACCACTTATCTCATCTGGTGGCCTTAGAAAAATGGCTAGCAGACTGGCGGATACATGTTAATGAGCAAAAGTGCAAGTGCATGTTCACGTTAAACAGACAAACTTGCCCTCCGTTATGTCTGAACAATATCAACAATGAACAACAATGAACAATGTTCATCTGGATAGAAGGCTTACTTGGCGTAAACACATCTGAGTGAATCGGATCTGGAATTATCAAAATAAGATAGAAAAGACTGGGAAACTTACAAAGAAACTTAATAAATTTAGAAAATATTCGAATCTCAAGGTGGATAAAGTCCAAAGAATTTTCAATAATTCAACTTCATGGGTTTTGCCGACGCTCGTAAAAAGCATATGCTGCAGTAGTGTATGCTAAAATAGGAAATGCTGTAACTATAGTAGCTAGCAAAAGTAGAGTCAATCCAATTAAAAATAGAAAAACCATCCCTAAACTAGAGCTGTGTGCAACTCATTTACTTAGTATATTAATTCAAAGAGTAAAGAATCCTTTGACAATATGGTAGAAATCGATGCTTGGAGTGATTCCACTATCAACATAGCAATGATTAAGAGTGGTCAAAGTAAGATCAAATATATCAGAAAAAGAACAGATGACATTCGGAGATTGATGAATACTGAATGGAATAGTGCAAAGTCCGAAGATATTCCAGCTGACTTAGCGTCTAGGGGAATTAGTTCTAAGCAATTGACTAACTGTGATCTTTGGTGGAAAGGTCCTAAATGGCTAGCTGAATCAAAGGAGCATTGGCGTCAACAGCAAACTATAATAGAGGAAGCTGTGCTGATAAACACATTCATAAATAACGAAACAGACCATTTACAATTTACTGGAGAAGTATTCCTGCATTAAAAAACTAATACGTATAGTGGCTTACACAAATAGATTTATTCATATAAGAACATGTTAAGAACATGTTATCTACATTGTAACGAACTGTTTCTGTCCGTCTGAATCAGCAAGGCTGGCTCAGCGGCCGACGGGTTCGCAACAAATTTGTATGTTGCCTCACAGACAAGAGAGAATGCACGGGTGGGTTTAATTACTGGCTATGGGTGCTTTATTGGTATCTTATATTTATTGGATCTTACGTTCTATATAACAATGAATCGTTTCTCTATTTCTATACGCACTCGCGCCGCCGGCCCCTCAGGCTCCTCGCTGGTACTGTGGCTATGTGTCCGACCTTGCTCGCGCCTGATCTACACACACAACTCCGCACACACTGAGTCGCTTTTTATTGCCTTGGCGATGGCGGTACCTGTTGTCCCTCCTTTGGCACCTCGCAGACCTTGTTCCCTTTGCTGGGTCGTACTGCTGCCTGTTGGTTGGGTCACTTTGATCCTTCCTTGGACTCTTACGCTGACTCTCCTTGTCGTTGGTTCTACTGCCTAGCAACAGCGGTAAGTCCCTGCGCCGCTGGTAATTTTCCATCGGCCTCTTCGCTTGTTTCCATCACGTTCTTAACGGGACCGGCCTGGTGGCGTGATCTCATGTCCATACATGGTCATGCGCTGGACCACTGCCGGCCCGCTCCCGCCATTCCTAGCCTGACGTGAGCGCCGCTCCTTGCGTGCTCCTCCATTCCCGACTCTCTCCACGGGATCGTACCGGAGGCATGATCTCATGCCCATATATGGTCATGCGCTGGACCCCTGCCACTCTAACGGGACCCAGCTCCCGGCCGGCTCTCCCTCTCTTGTGAATTCGCCGTGAATTCTCTTCTTAACCCTTACTTGGTCCCCTTGTGAGGAAACTCCATTTCTCACAACATATACCATGTATATTCTACATCTAACATGTAGATTGTACATGTACCAATTAAATTCCATATCTCCTCCGCTAGGGGTTGCTCGCGCACTGAACGCGGCAGAGTGTGCAATACTTGTAGCAGTGTGATATCACATGAGTCTGGAAACCAAATTTGGTTTCCCAAGCTCTTATAGTGATCCAGCCGACAAACAAGACGGACAGACAGACATGGCTCTATCGACTCGGCTATTGATGCTGATCAAGAATATATATACTTTGTGGGGTCGGAAACGTTTCCTTCTCTGCGTTACATATATCCACTTTTACCACAAATCTAATATACCTGTTGAGCTACTGAGCTTCTTCTGTAGCGTTGTATTGCGATATATATTATTCAATGTATATATTCACAGCTTATTGTGGTGAAGTAAATAAGCGATACAGAGTCGAAAGGATAGTTAGCTGGATTCAAGACGGGGTCAGATTGAAGACGCGGGGGTCGGTTCAAGATGGTGTCGGATTGAATAGCTCGATTCCAAGACGATATGCAGTGATTGCAAGATCAAGACTAAATCAAAGGGCAGGCGGGCCGAATTGCCCGTGCCCTAATGCGAGCGAAAGAGCGACAGATCGAGAGAGTGATAGCGAAAGGCGATAGAAAGAAAGGTGTGAGTTGAAGACGCGAGAGAACGGCTGCATAGGCTGCTGCCGTGCGGGAGCATAAATTTGTACATATGTATGCAGATGACAAAGTTAAGCAGTGGGCAGTAAAAATGCTGAACAATAATAGATATTTACTCTCTCCTGCACCACTGACTATGATCTACTGATTATTTGGCTGCGTAACCAAACAATACCCTTTAACTCTTTTTTGAGTACGGGTATAAAAAGCAAGAACACCAGCTCCGTTTAGAAAAACAGTGCCTAAAGAACAACAAAGAAATAAAGACAAATAACATAATTTTGTCTTTAAATCCATTTCCAGACACGGATGGAATACTTCGAAGATTGCAAAACTCCGCCGCCGAATTTGATTTTAAACATCCAATAATTTTAGACAAATGTCACGTATCAGGGTTAATAATTAAAAACGCTCATAAAGAATCCTTACATGGAGGCATAAACTTAATGCGTAGTTATATCCAAAAAAAAATTATTGGATTTTCGGGCTAAGAAATTCGTTAAAGAAATATTTAAGAGAATGCGTAAAGTGCGCAAGATACAGACAAAAGACAGCTCAACAAATAATGGGCAATTTGCCTCAATACAGAGTTACGATGACATACACCTTAAATACTGAAATATATTATGCAGGTCCTTATTAAGTAAAATGTTCCAAAACTCGTGGGCAAAAGACATATAAAGGATATATAGCTGTATTTGTTTGTATGGCTACCAAAGCCATACATTTAGAAATTGTAAGTGATTTAACTTCTGATGTCCGATGATCCTATTGGGCTTTGAGGTGGCTCAGAGGGGGCCTAGCTGAGGCCACCGGACGGGTCGCAGGTTGCGGATAGCGAACGGCCTACCCTAGTGGGTAGGTCAGCTGCGAATAAGCGGGCATCCTAAAGAGTATCAACTAAGTTGGCTCTGAGGGAGAGTACCGAAATAAGCAGTCCCGGACAGCCAGCGGGTGTTCGCGACGCAGCAACACTGACGATGCGCTTGTGGTGCCGCCTCTCATTAAGTAGCTCACACAATCCCATCCCTACACAACACCTACCCACATCCCAGCCCCAACACTCACCTCACACCGGGCCGGACTAAGGTGTCACTCGACCCGTGCCAAGAGTCAGCCTGGCTGGGGGCCCGGTATAAAAACTAGCCCAGTCGTGAACGGAGAGCTCAGGGACTTGGCAGCCCCCTGTTCTAATTATGCCTTCCGGTAACGCAGAGCTCTGCCGGGTGGACCGTTCCCTTCTCTGCAGCTCGTGGGAACTATATGGATAAAAACAAAACATAAACAACAACAAAAACAAAAACGAGAGAGGCACTCCCCAAATGCCTGCAGGGAGAAATCCCAAGCGGGAGAGGCAGCGGCCCAAAGGCCTGGCCCGATCCGCTCAGACGCAGGAAAGACCTGCACGGTGAAGGACGCGGGTATGAATCCAGTGGGTCCCATCCCAAACCTGGGATGGGTGGAAAGACAGCACCCAAAACTGATACCATGGTAGGGCAGCTAAGCAATATTGCGGCTGCTCAACCTTCTGGTGAAGCGGCGGGTGATGGCTTGCCATCAACCAGCGTCCAAACCAAAAGATTTAGTTATGCCGAAAAGAGAGTGCTGGGCACATACTCCGTCGGCAGAACGCAGCCAAGAAGTCAGTCCAACAGCAGACTGGCTGAAGAAAGTGGAATGGGCCTCGGTGGTGTTGCCGACTTCAGCATGGAGCCACAGAAGGTGGCCGCCCAACCGAAGAGGCAGCGCTCTCAAGAGACGCCCGGACCTGTCGCGAAGCGATCCAGGGTTGCACCAAATGTATCCTTCGCGCAGATTGCCAAGGAGGGACGCTGATAGGCGTTCTCGACAAAGGCAGCGCGGAGGGGAAAATACCCAGAAGCCAGTGGAAGTGGGTGGAAGCGGCACTGGCCGACCGCTGCTTCGAGCTTCTTGAAAAGGATCCCGGGCCACCCCCAGTCTGCAAAGACATGGGATGGTTCCAGGAGCATCAAGGTAGTAGCCTGCGAGGATGAGGCTCCGTAAAGCTATACAAAGCTGCGGTGGCGCAAATCGGTGAGGTCTACGCCGGGGCAAAGCTCGTCGCTGTGGACTGGAGCGAGGTGCCCAGTAGGCCAAGGGCCCGTATATGGGTACCGGCCACCTTCAAGGAGCCCGAGCGGATCCTCACGATGTGCAGAGATGCAACCCCACACTGCCAACCTCAGACTGGAGGGTGGTCAAAGTGGAGGCATCAAAGGGCCCACAATCAGGCAGTGGTAGTCCTAAATAAGGAATCGCTAGCCCCGATCGAGGCAGCCAGAGGAGAGCTTAACTTCGGGTTCAGCTCGGTGACCATGAAGGTCTACAAGTCGGACGCAGCGACCGAGGCGCGTTCTGTCAACAACCCAGTTGAGCAGGACGTTGCCTTGGAGATCGAGGCACCCGAAGTAGACCCGGAGCCGGAGCCGGCCCTGGAGAGCTACTCCTCGGAGACGGAGCTGATGCTCGATTTAGGCGTTGTGTCGGGACGGATACTCGACGACTCTGACGCCGACATAACAGTGGTGGAGAACGTTTCTAATGAAGTCTCTGAGGCTTCTGCAGATAAATCTCCACCACTGTAAGGAGATTCGCTGCCTGATACTCCGCTTGGTCGCAAGCGGAGGGGACATAGTCCTAATCCAAGAGCCCTGGGTGGTAGGAGGCAGGGTCTGTGGATTAGCGACGAAGGACTACAAGCTGATTGTAGCCCAAACTGAAGGTAAAATTAGAACCTGCATATTAGCAAGGAAGCACCTAAATATCTTTCTGCTCCACAATTTTAGCAATGGCGACAATACGGCAGCTAGCCTAGAGCTACAAGGGACACGCCTAAACCTGGTGTCGTCCTACATGGCTCACGAGGAAAGCGATCCTCCCAGTGACCTCGTTCGCAGATTGCCAGAGACAGCGAGAGGTCGGATACAAGCCTACTAATAGGCTGCGATGCCAACGCTCATCACACCCAATGGGGGAGCTCGGATACAAATGCAAGGGGTGAGTCACTTTTCAGCTTCATCCTGAACTCCAACCTAATTATCGGTAATCGGGGTAATGACCCCACTTTTATCATAAAAAACCGTCAAGAGATTATTGACCTCACTCTACTGTCTCACAAACTGTCAGACATATTGAAAAGTTGGAGAGTCCTAGAGGACCACTCCTCCTCCGACCACAGGTACATCGAGACAATCCTATCGCTCGAAGCACCATACCCACTAGCTATACTAACCCAAGGAAAGCCAACTGGGATATGTATAGTGCAAAAATGGAGGAACTTCTCCCCCCTAGCCCCAAAATGCCCTGACACTCAAGACGATCTCAATCGTTTGTGGACAATTTCACGGAAGCTTGCAACAAGGCCTTCATGGCAGCTTGCTCCCCAACCAAACCAAGAGGGAAAAAGAAACCCCCCCTGGTGGAAACATATAGATACCCTCCGGAAAGACTGCAGGACTCCCTTTAACAGAGCCAAAAGCAGCAGCGAGGAAGCGCACTGGGAAAATTACAAAAGTAAGCTAACCCTATACAAAAAAGAAACAAGGAGAGCAAAAAGGGCCTCTTGGCACAAATTTTGCTCCGAATTGAGGACACGTCAGAAGCCTCAAGGCTACGCAAGATCCTGTCAAAAACATCCCCTTGGTGGGATACCTCAAGAGAACGGATGGTACGTGGACTAACTCTAGTGAGGACTCCCTACACATTCTACTCGATACTTCTTTCTGGGTGTACGACCATCGAGCCGGCAGACACCCCAAGTGAAGGCCCGGACCTCAATGGGGCACATCCTCACAAAACGGAATATTAGCTGGGCAGTAAACAGCTTCAAATCCTACAAATCGCCTGGCCCGGTCAAGTCATTCCGGCTCAGTTGCAAAAAGCCGGGGATATGGCCATCAACTGGCTGCAAAGTATCTTCAGGAAGATACTGACAGTGGGAAAAATCCCCCGAGCTTGGCCTAAAGGCTAAAATAGCTTTATCCCCAAGGCAGGGAAACCCTCACACACAACCCCAAAAGACTTCAGACCAATAAGTCTATCGTCCTTTCTTCTCAAAACCTTTGAGAGACTAGTAGGGCTGCAGCTGAGGACAACTATAAATCCTCAGTGGCTGTCAGGCGCTTAACATGCCTACCGAAAAGGAAAATCCACGGAAACGGCACTCCATGAAGTAATCTCGGCGGTAGAGAGGTCTCTACAAGTCAACGAATACTCCTTAATCGCTTTCCTAGACATTGAGGGAGCTTTTAACAACGTCATACCGGGAGCCATCACAGAGGCCCTGACTGACCTGGGAGTGGATCGTCACTTGATGATGTCATAGATCAATTGCTCACATGCAGGACAGTGACATCATCAATGGGATCGTCCACTCAGTCTAGGTATGTCAACAGAGGCACCCCGCAAGGTGGTGTCCTGTTCCCCTTCTATGGAACATAGCAGTCAATAGATACTGTGTGACCTGGAAGGGGGGGGCTGCAAGGTGGTAGCATACGCGGACGACGTTGCCATTATTTTCTCGGGAAAATTCCCTCCCTCTGCGATCTAATGACCGCAAAGCTCGCGCGACTCTCAGAATGGACAAGTCGCGTGGACTGGGAATCAATCCCTCTAAAACGGAACTTGTATTGTTTACAACCAAATACAAAATCCCGTCCCTCAACCCCCCAATACTAAACGGATGTAGGCTCTCATTCAGCGACAGTGCCAGTTACTTAGGGTTGGTAATTGACAAAACTTAGCTGGAACCTGAGCATCAAAGCGAGTGAAGAAGGCTACGATAGCACTCTACACTTGCAAGAAAGCCATTGGGCTAAGATGGGGCATGAACCCAAGAATAGTCCAATGGATTTACCTGGCAATAGTCAGACCAATACTACTCTACGGAGTCGCAGTGTGGTGGCCAGCCCTATCGAAGGGGACCATCACTAAACAACTGGGCAAGGTGCAGCGCACTGCAGCCCTGATGCATCAGTGGAGCTCTCAGCACAACACCAACGGATGCGCTAAATGCTATCCTATGCTTGCAGCCTTGACCTTGCAGGTAAGGAGCAGGCAGAATGGCAGCAACCCGTCTTAGAGACTCTGACCAATGGGTGTCACATCACACCGGTCATGCGTCCATCCTAAATGGAAACAAAATCGTCCCTACAAAAACGGACTACTGCGTTCCGAGGAGATACAGATACCCCTTCTAGACAATCATCCCTCACAGAAACATCTGGCTTGAGGGACCACCTGGTCCAAAGGGAGCCATTCGAATCTTTACTGATGGCTCAAAGCTGGACAACAAGGTCGGAGGAGGAATCTACTCCGAACAGCTGAACATAAGACAGTCCTTCAGGCTCCCGGATCACTGCAGTGTCTTCCAAGCAGAAGTCATAGCGATCAAGGAGGCTTTGAGCTGTCTTCAGGAAATAGCCCCTGCGGCAACCCATATAAACATCTATAGTGATAGCCAAGCTGCGATTAAATCGCTGAATGCGATAACATCAAGCTCGGCCACCGTGGCAAACTGTCGCAAATCTCTTCATGAGATGGCTTATAGTTCGTCATCAGCCTAATATGGGTTCCGGTCATCAGGACATTGAAGGCAACTGCATAGCGGACGAGCTGGCCAGAGCTGGCACAACAATCCCCCTTCTCCATGATAAGGAGGATATTCGTATGCCAATGGCCACCTGCAAGCTCAAAATAAAAGAACACTTTAAGCGATTAATAAATGACAGATGGCAAACCGTGTCACTATGTCGATAACTCGGCAAACATGGCCTAATATTAATAAAAGCGCACCATGAGCTTTCAACTCAGTAGGAGTAGGTGCAGCTCAGTCATACGCTCTCTCACGGGACACTGGCTAATAGGCACACATGCAAGCAGGCTGGGCGCCCCATATAACGACTTCTGTCGAAGCTGTAGAGATGAGGACGAGGAGGAGACTGTGGAACACCTGTTCTGCTCCTGTCCGGCTCTCAGTAGAAGGAGACTGCAATACTTGGGCGCTCCTTTTCTAACTGACATTTCGGACATGTCTACAATCAGTCCCAGACGGATCGCAGGCTTCATAAGGGCATCCGGATGGGATAATGGATAACATAGGGTCTCACGAGGGAGAAGGGAACGTAATATGCGGTATCACAACGGGCCGAAACCGGCCTAGGTGTGTCGGGTCTCTGACAATCCCGACAGCCGCTTCAACCTAACCTAACCTAACTTCTGATGCATTTTTAGCAGCACTTAGAAGATTTATCGCTAGACGAGGTAAATGTGCCAACATCTATTTCGACAACGGAACAAATTTCGTAGGAGCTTCAAGAAAGTTCGATCAAGATGTAGTTAAAGCTATCCAAGAAAATAATATGATTGCTGCGCAACTTGAAAAAGATAGAATTGATTGGCATTTTATCCCCCCCGGCAGGACCTCACTTCGGAGGTATCTGGGAGGCTGGAGTAAAATCCATGAAGTATCATCTTAAAAGGGTTATCGGGGACAACAGTCTAACATACTTAGAGATGTCAACGCTCTTATGTCAAATAGAGGCATGTTTGTACTCAAGACCTTTATATTCTGCACAAAATGGAGTTGATCAACAAGAGGTTCTTACCCCAGGTCATTTTTTGATTGGAATACCACCATTAGATATAGTGGAGCCAATGACAGATGAAAAAATTGGAAATCTAAATAGGTGGAAACTAATCAAAAAGATAAAAAGAGATTTCTGGGTGAAGTGGAAAGAGGAGATTTGCATACTCTTCAGCAGAGGCACAAATGGAAGAGGGAAAGTCCTAATATAGAAGAAGGACAAATTGTCCTCTTAAAAGATGGAAATTGTCATCTAGCCAGCTTGCCAATAGGAGAGGTGGAGACAATCTGTAAAGGCAAAGATGAAAAGGTCAGAGGGGTAGACGTAAAATTACAAGATGGATTTATCACTAGACCCATCAGTAAAATTTTTCTTTGACGGAATTAAGTCTGTCCAAGGTTGAGGCTGACACTGAAGAGATCCAGCTAAAAAGACAGACTAGAAATTCATCAAATGTCAAAACTAGGATTTATAATGGCCATTTTGTTATTTATATTAAGTTGTCAATTTTCTAACGCATCACCCAAAATTGAGAAACCAAAATATGCAATAGAAAAATTAATAAGACTTCGGCAATATATTTAGATCCAATGGGATACGTTGAAATAGTAGCCTCCTCTTGGAATCTAATAATTTTTTATAATATGGACACCTATTTTGAGATGCTAAAAAAAGGTAAAGATTTGGTTCCGAAAATGAAATTGATTTGCGAAAGGCTTTCGAAAACCAATGCCTCTTAGTTTTGGAAAATACAGAAAAGAAAATGTTAGACTTGGAAGAAAATAACAAACTGTTCATGGCTCAAAGTAGGGCAAGAAATAAGCGAGCTACATTTGGATTTATGGGATCCCTATATCATATTTTATTTGGGATAATGGACGAGAAACAATAGGGTTCAAAATCGAGGTTAATACTAACATTTTAAAGCCCAGTCAATTAAAAGGTGAGTTTTCAAAAATATTCTGTGCTAACAGCTAAGGGGGCCAGGCAAAAATCCTCCAGCTGAACCCTCCCAGAGGGTGCCGGACAAATGGGCACTGCATTGCCCCGATCGGGTTAATGCATTGCCGTTTGCTCTGTCCGAGGTAAGCTCAGCTAAGGCCGGGTCCAGGTCTCCCAATATAAAAAAAAAAAAAAAAAAAATTGGGGGAACTGAACCATGGCCATGGCTGGAGGTGCCTGGCGGACAGGCATAAAACGCTAGGGGGTGGTCCCCCCGATAAATATTAACCACATGGACCGAAAAAGATCGAACAGGGACTGGGATGTCAGTCCAAACGTCGGTGGAAAGCGTGACTGCTACCACCGGCGGGCATGGGGGGAGCAATCCTCTCTGCGTGTCGCCAGCGGTCACAACTCTGATATGGCGGGAGCAGGTCATATTGGTTTCAAAGCTACTGCCACCAAAACGCCTCTCTGCAAGCTAAGCCGCACGGGTGCCGTGGTCGAAACAGACTCGGACCTGGAGAGCGTGCTCAGCGTAAGCAGAACGGAGGAAGAGAGCCTTCTCCGCTCGCCTGAACCAGGTACCAGCTCCCTTCGTAGGGAAGGGCCGAAGCGTTCTAGAGGGGGATGAAGGCTAAGGCCCAATACAAGGCGGCCCTCAAAATCCAAAGCCGGCTACAAGGCAAAGAGGACATCTCCCAAGAGGAGAAGTCCAAACTAGCCTGGGCTGAGCAAAAGGTTGAAGAGGGCGTCTCCACTACGCGCAGCTGCCTCAGATGAAGGCGATGAAGGGTGAATTCGCCAATAGGGTTGAGGAAATGATGGCCACCAAAAGGCAACGCTCGACCGAAAGTGCCAAGGACACTCCGGCGGGCAAGCGGCAACGCGGGCCCAAGGTGGTTATCCCTCAACCTTCTAAGACGAAGAAGCCCAAGCAGAAGGCCAAGGTGAGCGACGTGTCCAAGAGGCACCTCATCGTGGCCCTGATCGACCGCAGCGACGAAAATGGGAAGATGACGGCGGCGCAGTGGAAACAGGTCCACGCCCAGCTGGTAGATTGCCTTTTCGCGCGAATGGAGGAAGCGCCGGACGCTGCCATGCCCACCTTTGACGGTGCGGGATGGCTGAACGGGGTGAAGATCCTCAAATGTAATGATGACCCGACGAGGAAGTGGCTGTTGCAAGTGGTGCCCAAATTGGAAGCTCTGTGGGAGGGGGCCAAGCTGGAGGTAGTGGACAGGGAGATGATCCCTTCCATCCCAAAGGCGAAGGTGCTCTTCCCCATTGCAGTCCAGGGAGACCGAGCACTGAAACTTCTCCAGAGGCAGAACAAGAGGTGCCTACGGCGGACTGGAAAACCCTGCATGCTGGTAGCCCGTTACCCAATAAGGGGGGCCAGCACATGATCATCCAGATCAACAAGGAGGCAGAGGACATCCTCTACCCGAGATTCGGGAAGATGGCATGGGGCGTAGGCAGTGTCTACCTACGTCTCAAAAAGCGCCACCCCGAGGACAAGGACGCGCATACCCTGCAGGTAGGCGAGGTGTAAAAGGACTTAGGTCTGGAGTCCATCGTAGAGGCCGCCCAGGATCTTGCGCTGGACGACTCTGATGCCGCAGAGGACGAGGACGGTGACCTGACTATAATAGTCAACCCGTCGAGTGCCGTTGAGCCAGCCTCCCACATTGAGAATGCTGCAGCTCAACTTGCATAAAAGCAAGCTCGCGTCGGCGGAGCTCCTCATTGCCTTGGAGCAAGGGCCCGTCGACATTGCTTTGGTCCAGGAGCCATGGCTTGCCTCCGGCAATGCTGTGGCCGGACTAAAGTCCTCCAATTACAATCTCTTATACCCACCATCGGTAAGCAGGACTAGAACCGCCGTACTTGTACGAAAGGGCATCCATTCTTATCTTATGTCTCATTACAGCACTGAAGACCTGGCTGCGGTGATGCTTGAAAGCGAGGACAAGCGCCTTATGGTAGCATCCTGCTACATGGCACACGACAGGCCAGCTCCACCGGAAGAGCTAAGGAGTCTGGTGGCGGAAGCCAGTCCGAAAGACCAGCAACTCATAGTTGGTACGGACGCCAATGCCCAGCATAGCGTGTGGGGAAGCCCCGATATCAACGAAAGAGGTGAGTCACTTCTAGACTTTATACTATCCACTAACCTAGATGTAGCAAACGTGGGGGAGGAGCACACCTTCGTAGGCCCCACCTCGTCCAACGTACTAGATCTAACACTCGTAATGGGGAACTGTACTTTGGTATCTGGCTGGAGAGTCCTTGAAAGACCATCCTTCTCAGACCACAAGTACATTCAGTTTAAGTGGGAATTTAAACACTCTCCGAAGATAACTGTCTATAGAAACCCCCGGAACACAAACTGGGAAAAGTTTAAAAAGACAGTTACCTCGAAGCTCGCGAATCGTGCGGGCACAGTGACATCTCCGGAAGAGATAGAATCGTCCCTAGAGACCCTCTCCAAGGAGCTACTGGATGCATACCACGCAGCATGCTCATCCTCGAGAACGAAAAAGAGAACCAGACCACTATGGTGGAACCGGGACCTATCGCTTCAAAGAAATAACCTCAAAGAATTCTTCAAAATCGCCAAACAGGCGAACGAGGAGATAATCGATGAGGAATACAAAACCCTACTCGGGGAATACAAAAAGGAAATACGCACGGCACAAAGAAACTCGTGGAGGAACTTCTGCTCCAATATCGAGAAAGTCCCAGAAACGGCTAGACTCCGGAAGTTGCTATCAAAGCAACCTGCCATACAAAGTCAGCTGAAACGAAATGATGGACAATGGACTGAGGGCAGCGAAGATGCCCTAACAGCACTAATGGAAGCCCACTTCCCAGGATGCACCGAGGTTTCTGACGCTACAGAGCATCAGGGCCTAGCAACTGAGGAACAGCACCCCAAAGGAGCATTGGCGTCAACAGCAAACTATAGAGGAAGCTGTGCTGATAAGCACATTCATAAATAACGAAACAGACCATTTACAATTTACTGGAGAAGTATTCCTGCATTAAAAAACTAATACGTATAGTGGCTTACACAAATAGATTTATTCATATAAGAACATATGTTATCTACATTGTAACGAACTGTTTCTGTCCGTCTGAATCAGCAAGGCTGGCTCAGCGGCCGACGGGTTCGCAACAAATTTGTATGTTGCCTCACAGACAAGAGAGAATGCACGGATGGGTTTAATAACTGGCTATGGGTGCTTTATTGGTATCTTATATTTATTGGATCTTACGTTCTATATAACAATGAATCGTTTCTCTATTTCTATACGCACTCGCGCCACCGGCCCCTCAGGCTCCTCGCTGGTACTGTGGCTATGTGTCCGACCTTGCTAGCGCCTGATCTACACACACAACTCCGCACACACTGAGTCGCTTTTTATTGCCTTGGCGATGGCGGTACCTGTTGTCCCTCCTTTGGCACCTCGCAGACCTTGTTCCCTTTGCTGGGTCGTACTGCTGCCTGTTGGTTGGGTCACTTTGATCCTTCCTTGGACTCTTACGCTGACTCTCCTTGTCGTTGGTTCTACCGCACTCGCTTGTGTTCGCACCTTTCCTCGTGATTCGCACTCCACTGACTGTCCTCCTTTACTGTTGCCGGGCTCCTCTTATACCCTCGGTTCGACGCTGGCGTCCGCTCCTCTGCCTAGCAACAGCGGTAAGTCCCTGCGCCGCTGGTAATTTTCCATCGGCCTCTTCGCTTGTTTCCATCACGTTCTTAACGGGACCGGCCTGGTGGCGTGATCTCATGTCCATACATGGTCATGCGCTGGACCACTGCCGGCCCGCTCCCGCCGTTCCTAGCCTGACGTGAGCGCCGCTCCTTGCGTGCTCCTCCATTCCCGACTCTCTCCACGGGATCGTACCGGAGGCATGATCTCATGCCCATATATGGTCATGCGCTGGACCCCTGCCACTCTAACGGGACCCAGCTCCCGGCCGGCTCTCCCTCTCTTGTGAATTCGCCGTGAATTCTCTTCTTAACCCTTACTTGGTCCCCTTGTGAGGAAAACTCCATTTCTCACAACATATACCATGTATATTCTACATCTAACATGTAGATTGTACATGTACCAATTAAATTCCATATCTCCTCCGCTAGGGGTTGCTCGCGCACTGAACGCGGCAGAGTGTGCAATACTTGTAGCAGTGTGATATCACATGAGTCTGGAAACCAAATTTGGTTTCCCAAGCTCTTATAGTGATCCAGCCGACAAACAAGACGGACAGACAGACATGGCTCTATCGACTCGGCTATTGATGCTGATCAAGAATATATATACTTTGTGGGGTCGGAAACGTTTCCTTCTCTGCGTTACATATATCCACTTTTACCACAAATCTAATATACCTGTTGAGCTACTGAGCTTCTTCTGTAGCGTTGTATTGCGATATATATTATTCAATGTATATATTCACAGCTTATTGTGGTGAAGTAAATAAGCGATACAGAGTCGAAAGGATAGTTAGCTGGATTCAAGACGGGGTCAGATTGAAGACGCGGGGGTCGGTTCAAGATGGTGTCGGATTGAATAGCTCGATTCCAAGACGATATGCAGTGATTGCAAGATCAAGACTAAATCAAAGGGCAGGCGGGCCGAATTGCCCGTGCCCTAATGCGAGCGAAAGAGCGACAGATCGAGAGAGTGATAGCGAAAGGCGATAGAAAGAAAGGTGTGAGTTGAAGACGCGAGAGAACGGCTGCATAGGCTGCTGCCGTGCGGGAGCATAAATTTGTACATATGTATGTAGATGACAAAGTTAAGCAGTGGGCAGTAAAAATGCTGAACAATAATAGATATTTACTCTACTCCTGCACCACTGACTATGATCTACTGATTATTTGGCTGCGTAACCAAACAATACCCTTTAACTCTTTTTTGAGTACGGGTATAAAAAGCAAGAACACCAGCTCCGTTTAGAAAAACAGTGCCTAAAGAACAACAAAGAAATAAAGACAAATAACATAATTTTGTCTTTAAATCCATTTCTAGACACGGATGGAATACTTCGAAGATTGCAAAACTCCGCCGCCGAATTTGATTTTAAACATCCAATAATTTTAGACAAATGTCACGTATCAGGGTTAATAATTAAAAACGCTCATAAAGAATCCTTACATGGAGGCATAAACTTAATGCGTAGTTATACCAAAAAAAAATTATTGGATTTTCGGGTTAAGAAATTCGTTAAAGAAATATTTAAGAGAATGCGTAAAGTGCGCAAGATACAGACAAAAGACAGCTCAACAAATAATGGGCAATTTGCCTCAATACAGAGTTACGATGACATACACCTTAAATACTGAAATATATTATGCAGGTCCTTATTAAGTAAAATGTTCCAAAACTCGTGGGCAAAAGACATATAAAGGATATATAGCTGTATTTGTTTGTATGGCTACCAAAGCCATACATTTAGAAATTGTAAGTGATTTAACTTCTGATGCATTTTTAGCAGCACTTAGAAGATTTATCGCTAGACGAGGTAAATGTGCCAACATCTATTTCGACAACGGAACAAATTTCGTAGGAGCTTCAAGAAAGTTCGATCAAGATGTAGTTAAAGCTATCCAAGAAAATAATATGATTGCTGCGCAACTTGAAAAAGATAGAATTGATTGGCATTTTATCCCCCCCGGCAGGACCTCACTTCGGAGGTATCTGGGAGGCTGGAGTAAAATCCATGAAGTATCATCTTAAAAGGGTTATCGGGGACAACAGTCTAACATACTTAGAGATGTCAACGCTCTTATGTCAAATAGAGGCATGTTTGTACTCAAGACCTTTATATTCTGCACAAAATGGAGTTGATCAACAAGAGGTTCTTACCCCAGGTCATTTTTTGATTGGAATACCACCATTAGATATAGTGGAGCCAATGACAGATGAAAAAATTGGAAATCTAAATAGGTGGAAACTAATCAAAAAGATAAAAAGAGATTTCTGGGTGAAGTGGAAAGAGGAGTATTTGCATACTCTTCAGCAGAGGCACAAATGGAAGAGGGAAAGTCCTAATATAGAAGAAGGACAAATTGTCCTCTTAAAAGATGGAAATTGTCATCTAGCCAGATGGCCAATAGGAAAGGTGGAAAAAATCCATAAAGGCAAAGATGAAAAGGTCAGAGTGGTAGACGTAAAATTACAAGATGGATTTATCACTAGACCCATCAGTAAAATTTTTCTTTGACGGAATTAAGTCTGTCGACAAGGTTGAGGCTGACACTGAAGAGATCCAGCTAAAAAGACAGACTAGAAATTCATCGAGAATGTCAAAACTATTATTTATAATGGCCATTTTGTTATTTATATTAAGTTGTCAATTTTCTAACGCATCACCCAAAATTGAGAAACCAAAATATGCAATAGAAAAATTAATAAGACTCCGGCAATATATTTAGATCCAATAGGAGACGTTGAAATAGTAGCCTCTTCTTGGAATCTAATAATTTTCTATAATATGGACACCTATTTTAAGATGCTAAAAAAGGGTAAAGATTTGGTTCCGAAAATGAAATTGATTTGCGAAAGGCTTTCGAAAACCAATGCCTCTTAGTTTTGGAAAATACAGAAAAGAAAATGTTAGACTTGGAAGAAAATAACAAACTGTTCATGGCTCAAATAGGGCAAGAAATAAGCGAGCTACATTTGGATTTATGGGATCCCTATATCATATTTTATTTGGGATAATGGACGAAGACGATAGGGTTCAAATGGAGGATAATCTTAATACTAACATTTTAAAGCCCAGTCAATTAAAAGGTGAGTTTTCAAAAATATTCTCTGCTAACAGCTAGGGGGGCCAGGCAAAAATCCTCCAGCTGAACCCTCCCAGAGGGTGCCGGCCGGACAATGGGCACTGCATTGCCCCGGATCGGGTTAATGCATTGCCGTTTGCTCTGTCCGAGGTAAGTCTAGCTAAGGCCGGGTCCAGGTCTCCCGATATAAAAAAAAAAAAAAAAAAAAAAATTGGGGGAACTGAACCATGGCCATGGCTGGAGGTGCCTGGCGGACAGGCATAAAACGCTAGGGGGTGGTCCCCCCGATAAATATTAACCACATGGACCGGAGCAAGGATCGAACAGGGACTGGGATGTCAGTCCAAACGTCGGTGGAAAGCGTGACTGCTACCACCGGCGGGCACGGGGAGGAGCAATCCTCTCTGCGTGTCGCCAGCGGTCACAACTCTGATATGGCGGGAGCAGGTCATATTGGTTTCAAAGCTACTGCCACCAAAACGCCTCTCTGCAAGCTAAGCCGCACGGGTGCCGTGGTCGAAACAGACTCGGACCTGGAGAGCGTGCTCAGCGTAAGCAGAACGGAGGAAGAGAGCCTTCTCCGCTCGCCTGAACCAGGTACCAGCTCCCTTCGTAGGGAAGGGCCGAAGCGTTCTAGAGAGGGGATGAAGGCTAAGGCCCAATACAAGGCGGCCCTCAAAATCCAAAGCCGGCTACAAGGCAAAGAGGACATCTCCCAAGAGGAGAAGTCCAAACTAGCCTGGGCTGAGCAAAAGGTAGAAGAGGGGCGTCTCCACTACGCGCAGCTGCCTCAGATGAAGGCGATGAAGGGTGAATTCGCCAATAGGGTTGAGGAAATGATGGCCACCAAAAGGCAACGCTCGACCGAAAGTGCCAAGGACACTCCGGCGGGCAAGCGGCAACGCGGGCCCAAGGTGGTTATCCCTCAACCTTCTAAGACGAAGAAGCCCAAGCAGAAGGCCAAGGTGAGCGACGTGTCCAAGAGGCACCTCATCGTGGCCCTGATCGACCGCAGCGACGAAAATGGGAAGATGACGGCGGCGCAGTGGAAACAGGTCCACGCCCAGCTGGTAGACTGCCTTTTCGCGCGAATGGAGGAAGCGCCGGACGCTGCCATGCCCACCTTTGACGGTGCGGGATGGCTGAACGGGGTGAAGATCCTCAAATGTAATGATGACCCGACGAGGAAGTGGCTGTTGCAAGTGGTGCCCAAATTGGAAGCTCTGTGGGAGGGGGCCAAGCTGGAGGTAGTGGACAGGGAGATGATCCCTTCCATCCCAAAGGCGAAGGTGCTCTTCCCCATTGCAGTCCAGGGAGACCGAGCACTGAAACTTCTCCAGAGGCAGAATACAGAGGTGCCTACGGCGGACTGGAAAACCCTGCATGCTGGTAGCCCGTTACCCAATAAGGGGGGCCAGCACATGATCATCCAGATCAACAAGGAGGCAGAGGACATCCTCTACCCGAGATTCGGGAAGATGGCATGGGGCGTAGGCAGTGTCTACCTACGTCTCAAAAAGCGCCACCCCGAGGACAAGGACGCGCATACCCTGCAGGTAGGCGAGGTGGAAAAGGACTTAGGTCTGGAGTCCATCGTAGAGGCCGCCCAGGATCTTGCGCTGGACGACTCTGATGCCGCAGAGGACGAGGACGGTGACCTGACTATAATAGTCAACCCGTCGAGTGCAGTTGAGCCAGCCTCCCACATTGAGAATGCTGCAGCTCAACTTGCATAAAAGCAAGCTCGCGTCGGCGGAGCTCCTCATTGCCTTGGAGCAAGGGCCCGTCGACATTGCTTTGGTCCAGGAGCCATGGCTTGCCTCCGGCAATGCTGTGGCCGGACTAAAGTCCTCCAATTACAATCTCTTATGCCCACCATCGGTAAGCAGGACTAGAACCGCCGTACTTGTACGAAAGGGCATCCATGCTTATCTTATGTCTCATTACAGCACTGAAGACCTGGCTGCGGTGATGCTTGAAAGCGAGGACAAGCGCCTTATGGTAGCATCCTGCTACATGGCACACGACAGGCCAGCTCCACCGGAAGAGCTAAGGAGTCTGGTGGCGGAAGCCAGTCCGAAAGACCAGCAACTCATAGTTGGTACGGACGCCAATGCCCACCATAGCGTGTGGGGAAGCCCCGATATCAACGAAAGAGGTGAGTCACTTCTAGACTTTATACTATCCACTAACCTAGATGTAGCAAACGTGGGGGAGGAGCACACCTTCGTAGGCCCCACCTCGTCCAACGTACTAGATCTAACACTCGTAATGGGGAACTGTACTTTGGTATCTGGCTGGAGAGTCCTTGAAAGACCATCCTTCTCAGACCACAAGTACATTCAGTTTAAGTGCGAATTTAAACACTCTCCGAAGATAACTGTCTATAGAAACCCCCGGAACACAAACTGGGAAAAGTTTAAAAAGACAGTTACCTCGAAGCTCGCGAATCGTGCGGGCACAGTGACATCCCCGGAAGAGATAGAATCGTCCCTAGAGACCCTCTCCAAGGAGCTACTGGATGCATACCACGCAGCATGCTCACCCTCGAGAACGAAAAAGAGAACCAGACCACTATGGTGGAACCGGGACCTATAGCTTCAAAGAAATAACCTCAAAGAATTCTTCAAAATCGCCAAACAGGCGAACGAGGAGATAATCGATGAGGAATACAAAACCCTACTCAGGGAGTACAAGAAGGAAATACGCAGGGCACAAAGAAACTCGTGGAGGAACTTCTGCTCCAATATCGAGAAAGTCCCAGAACTTCCAGACTCCGGAAGTTGCTATCAAAGCAACCTGCCATACAAAGTCAGCTGAAACGAAATGATGGACAATGGACTGAGGGCAGCGAAGATGCCCTAACAGCACTAATGGAAGCCCACTTCCAGGATGCACCGAGGTTTCTGACGCTACAGAGCATCAGGACCTAGCAACTGAGGAACAGCACCCCCCAACAGATCTCATATCGTCTAGGAGAATCCACTGGGCTATAGACTCCTTTGTGGGTACGAAAGCACCTGGACTAGACGGTATATTCCCAGCCATGCTACAGGTGACCAAAGACGTGATCACCCCATGGCTCTCTGCAATATACTCAGCTTGCCTGAGCACGGGCTATATCCCTATTCAATGGCAGACCTCGAAGATTGTCTTCCTTCCAAAGGCAGGAAAGTGCAGCCATATGAGCCCCAATGACCACAGACCGATAAGCCTTACCTCTTTTCTACTAAAAACACTAGAAAAGCTGCTGGATCTACACATCAGAAATGATGTAGGTGGGCGGATGTCAACCAACCAGCATGCCTATACCAAAGGGAAATCGGTAGAGACGGCACTGCATTCGCTAGTAGCCACCATCGAAAATGCCCTCCAAAATAAGAAGTATGCACTAGGAGTGTTTGTAGACATATCCGGAGCATTCAACAACGTGAATATGAGCGCGATAATGGACCGCCTAGAAGCGATCAACACACATCCCGCAATCAACCCCTGGATAAAGAACCTTCTAAGTTGTAGACGGGTGTACTCAGAGTGGGGCACCGCTTCCATGGTGAAAGGGGCGCACAGAGGCACACCTCAGGGTGGGGTCCTCTCGCCCCTCCTATGGAATCTGGTGGTCGACGACCTGATAAAGAGATTCGAGAGGAGAGCCCCAAAAATAACAGCTTATGCGGACGACATAAGCATAATTATTACGGGAGTATGCCCATCGAGCCTCAGCTCTATAATGGAATCAACACTCAGGGAGATATGTGAGTGGGCGGGAAAAGTAGGACTCAGTATCAACGCGGACAAGACGGACCTCATCCTCTTCACCAAGAGGTACAAGGTACCGGCATGGATCCCCCCAAAATTGACAGAACCAGGCTCACCCCAAAAACACAAGTCAAATACCTCGGCATAGTTTTGGACAGCAAGCTGACATGGAGACCCAATGTATTGGAAAGGGTGAAGAAGGCCACCATTGCGCTATATGCATCCAAGAAGATGCTTAGCAGCACATGGGGCCTATCTCCTGCACTAATGCACTGGATCTACATCTCGGTAGTGCGACCGACTCTGCTGTATGGAGTCTTAGTGTGGTGGCAGGCTACAGAAAAGAAAACCTACAACAAGCTGATGGATAGAACTCAGCGGCAGGCACTGCTCTGCATTACTGGGGCGCTGAGGTCAACCCCAACAAAAGCACTCGAAACAATACTCGGAATTGACCCCCTAGACATCCACGCTAGACTGACTGCAGGTAAGGCAGCACAACGCCTAGTCGCATCAGGCAATATGTCGCTGCAAGGATTCGGGCACAGTTCAATAGGCCGAGACATGATCAGTATATCTGACTACATGATCCCCCGAACGTGCCTGGACGTCAAAACAGCGATACACATGGAACCCGACGACTGGAAAGAAAGTTGGGACCTGAACGAACACCTAAACATATACACGGATGGCTCCAAGATGGAGGGAGGAGTAGGTGCGGGCATATATTGTACAGACCCTGAAATAAGGCTGTCCTATAAGCTACCGGACCAATGCAGCATATTCCAGGCAGAAGTCTTTGCCATACGAAAATGTGGTCAACCTGTTCGTGGACAGCCAGGCGGCGATAAGATCCATGCAGTCGTCAGCGGTCAGTTCCAAAAATGTCCTGGCAAGCAGGGAGGCACTAGATTTCCTAAGCACGACAAAGTCAGTGCGGATCTATTGGGTTCCCAGCCACCAGGGCATCGAAGGCAACGAGACAGCAGACGTACTGGCTAAGGAAGGCGTCGGGCTGGCAAACGACAGGACTGAGAACGTGCCTGTCTCCCTCAGAGCGCTTCAAAGCGACCTAGAGAGGAGGGCACACATACAGGCCAGCATCAGGTGGAGGAGAACCACCAACTGCAAGATCGCGAAAACCATGTGCAAGGAGAGCAATGGTAAACTCAGCCAATACCTACTGCACCTACCACGGAAGGACTGTAGGATGCTAATAGGTATACTCACAGGTCATTGCCTGGCTGCAGCACATGCTGTCAAACTAGGCATCACGAACAGTAACAAGTGCAGGAAATGAGATGAATCTGGGGCTATCGAAACCCTGGAACATCTAATCTGCCAGTGCCCGGCCCTCTCAAGGGCAAGAAACAAACATCTTGGCAACCCGGTACTGGCATCGCTGGAAGATGCATCCAAGAGGACGCCAGCGGAACTACTTGCCTTTGCAAAATTCTCCTCGATCCTCACGGGTTTCGAAACCACGTAAAAACACTCAGAAGGTCCATACGCATCAATCCGGACAACTAAGGGCCATACTGGCCTATGCGTGGCCCCGGGAGGGCCGTCCGGGACAACCTAACCTAACCTTACAGCTAGAGGCTTATTTGCTGACAAAAGGCTTATAATATACGCGAAGATACCTTTGTTTGGTCGACATGCATCAGCGTTATTTAGAGTTGTTCCAATACCAATCAGAATTGAAGAACGCATGATTTGGTGCACGTCGATATTCAGTATTTAGTTTATAACTTCGAGATAGATGCATACCACCTTATGAAAGAATCTACGCTCAATAAGTGCCAAAGGTGGCAATCTAATAAAAGAGTTTGTGAAGGAAGTTGGCCTTGGAGTAGTGCCAGCGATGGCAGTTGTGAACTAAAGCCTCTTAAACAAAATAGAGCATCAAATTGCATATACAAGTCAATTGTTGAGAGCAAGTCGTATTGGATAAAGTTGGAAAGAAGAAGTAGCTGGTTCTTTAAGGATGAGGATAATACAAGGGCTGGGATACAATGCGGCACCACAAGCTTAGAGATAGTAGAATTGCCGGAACAGGGGATTTTAACAATTAGGTCGGATTGCACTGCTCGATTTAATGATAAGATTCTAATTCCTCATCACAGTATAGAAACGGAGATCAGGGAACATTGTCTTTGTCATATATAGGAGACATCAGCGAAATATCCAAGATTGTTTGGAACCAATTAGACTCACCAATTACACTACTGGACAAAATTGAACTTTTTATTTAGGCTGTGAACCAAAATGACTTTTTCTGATAGATTTCGGGATTTAAAAAATTTTTAGTACTTTATTATTTTTTTATGATGTTTTTTTTTAAAAGAATTTTAAAAATTTGGTATTTTTTCATGGTTTTTTTTAGAGGTAGTGCTTCTATTTTTCACATAACTTAAGTATCTTATATCTGGTTGCATTATACTTTGCAGTTCTGGAAGATATTAAGCTTTTAAATTCTAATTTCGTCATTTTTTGCGGTATTTTTTTTCGAAATTTTGACTTTAAAAATTTGGGATTTTAGATAGACGCATTAATTAGGCGTCGTTTAAGGCGTAGTATTGCTCGCTAAAATCTATGGATAAATGGTCAACTTGCAGCCGTTTGACCAAAACGACTCCAAGCTAATTTTACCTGAAAAATACCGTCCAGTACGTTGCTGGTCCAACTGCCAATTGGGAACAAAGAAAACGAAAAAGTGTTGAATTTTCGGTACCTGAACGTGTTCCTTTGGCATTAAATTTTGTTGACAGTTACTTTTACTCCTTATACCTTGGTGTGGATAGATATACATAAATACCTGTTCAGGTCAAATGTTGACTATTCATAGAAAAGGATATATAACTTTGTACCTTTAGTATCCCTGCTTCAGTGTAGTTCTGACTTCCATCAGAATAGATCGTGTGTGTTCAAAAAATACTACTTGTTTCTAATTGAAAGCAATTGAAATTAATATATATGAAACCGTTCATTTTCATGTGTTTACAAAGCAGACTTAGAAGACGATTTCAATTTGGAACTTTAATGCTGTGGAGAAAAACAGAGATTCACTTCTCGGAATGCTTTTTTTGTTCGTTCAAAATAGCTGGAATTGGGAGATCCATGAAATTTGGTTACCCGAAACAATCTGGTCAAGGCTTTATGCTTCCTGCTCGTAGTTTACCGTCACTAAAACGCAAAATAGAGGAGAAGTCGTCGTCGTCGCATGGAACAACGGATTATTGTGAGTGAACCAAATGACGCGTCCGAAACTGAGTTATTTTGACATCTTCCACTCACAGTAATGGCCAAACAGGAGAATATAAACATTGCAAGCCTCTTTCACAGGAACAATTGAACGATTTGGTGAGGATCCTGGATCTTCCTAAAAGTAAATCCGAGCTGCTTGGATTTTTTTTAAAGGATGCCCGTTTATTGAAGGAAGATGTCAAAATAACTCATAATTCACTCACAATTTTATATGACAAAGGATGACATGTGCGTTTGCCACGATATTTTCGGACTCTTCAAGCAACTGGGTGAAGCTTACGACCCAAAAGATTGGAGGTTATTTTTTGACAGCAGTAAGGAAAGTTTAAAGGCTGTTTTGCTACATAATGGAAACCAAAAGCCGTCTGTTCCCATCGCCCATGCTGTTAATATGAAGGAAACATATCAAACAATGGCTAAATTGTTTGAAAACATAAAATATAAAGAACACCAGTGCAAGGTCGCGTGTGACTTGAAAGTCGTAGCCATGTTAACGGGATTGCAAGGTGGTTAAACAAAACACTGCTGCTTCCTGTGCCTATGGAATAGTAGAGCAAGAGAACAGCATTACTCAACAAAACGGGAGGAACATACTTTGGAGAATTACAATATAAAGAATGCAGCTAGTGAAGTTTGACGACGTTATTTTACCACCATACACATGGACTAATGACAAATTTTGTTAAAGCACTGGATAAGGAAGGTGAATCGACGAGTTACCTAAAAACTGTTTTTCCACGTCTGTCGCTGGCAAAAGTGAAAGAAGACGTATTTGATGTGCCCCAAATTCGAAAACTACTAAAAGATGGTGGATTTGAAAATATTTTATCTACGAATGAAAAAGCAGCCTGGAACACATTCCGATTGGTTACAACAAATTTTTTGGTAACAGCAGGAGTGTTGATTACGTTAATATCGTTCAAGACCTAATTGAGAATTATGAAAAAATTGGAGCCAACATGTCGCTAAAAATCCATTTCCTGCACTCCCACTTAGACTTTTTTCCGACAAACCTAGGGGACGTTAGTGACGAACACGGAGAGAGATTTCACCAACAATTGAAAGCTATGGAACGACGGTATCAAAGTGTTTGGAATGAGAATATGTTGGGCGACTATGCGTGGACTCTCTTAAGGGAATCTGATTGAAATGAAAAAAGGAGGACAGCCAGAAAACTTAAATTATTTTATGAACAGTAACAAGCAGTAGAAACCCAAATTTATCACATACGTTTAAAAACTTTTAGCAACGTAACACCAAATAAAAAGTTTGTATATTCATAGAATTGACTGAAAAGACTAAAAATTACTGATTGTTGTATGGGTTAGGGAATGCAATTCTATATCTCAGGTATTTCTACTTTGGTTTCATTGAAATATGAATAGGTAGAAGCGACAAATGTCTAATTTGTGTAAAAATAAAGGTCAACATTTGACCTGAACAGGTATCCATACCTCAGATTAGCCACAACGAAAGAAAGTAACTGTCAACAACATTTAATGCCAAAGGAACACGTTCAGGTACCAAAAATTCAACCCTATTTCGTTTTCTTTGTTCCCAATTGGCAGCTGGACCAGCAACGTAATGGACGGTATTTTTCAGGTAAAATTAGTTTGGAGTCGTTTTGGTCAAACGGTTGCAAGTTGACCATTCATCCATAGATTTTAATGAGCAATACCTTAAACGACGCCGTATTAATGCGTCTATTTAAAACCATGTGGCCAAGAATTATTTCTTTTTTCGACTTTTCCCGAGCTTTTAAAGTCAACATTTCGGGAAAAAATACCGCAAAAATATGATGAAATTTGAATTTGAAAGCTTAATATCTTCCAGGCATTAAGCTGCAGATCCAAAGTGTCTGGGTCTGATTTATAGCTGCACTTATCAGCTTGTCAGAACTGCGAAGTTCTATTCAACCAGATATAAGACACTTATGAGAAAAATAGAAGCACTACCTCTGAAAAAAAAACATTAAAAAATACCAGATTTTAAAACATTATTTAAAAAAAAACTACACAATAAAAAAAACCATAATTCATTAAAAAATTTTAAACCCCGAAATCTATAAGAAAAAGTTATTTTGGGCCACAGCCTAATGCTAGTGTTGACTAGTGTTATTAATCATACAGACGAAATAAACCGCATATAAAATGAATTTAATTATTTGAAAACGCACAAGCTAGAATTAAAAGAACTAAAATTTAACCATCTTTCTGGCTCTTTAATTTTCGTAATAATAATAACTGTAATTTTATTTGTATATTTTATAAGAAAAATAAATGTAAGACGGCAATTGCAAGGCATTGTCATACCGGAAAGCAGTTAGTTAAAACGAACAATAAAAAAATATATTTCAATGTATTACACATATGTATACAAAATTAGAAATTAAGAAAAAATTAAATTGTAAAGTAATACATCTCGGCACTTTTCCTGGCCCCTTGCAGAATGTTTGAATTCTCTAAAACATGAAGGGTAATAATAACCAATTTAACGACCGCACTTGTACACCAATGTAAATTGATATTTAGACATACAGGGGTGCCACAGAAATCACTTCCGCTGGAAAATCACCTCAATTCCATTCCGCCGTGCCACACACCGATTTTTCAGCGGAATCAAAATCGCTCACAATTTATCCAGCGATTTGAATCAATAGACCCATACAAACACACCTAAAACGATTCGAATCTTACTTTCCCATAAAGGTTGTTCTATTGGTGGTTAACTCTCATCCAAATAATTTAACATTATACATGTTAAGTTAATAAAATAAGCATTTTAGTAAATCACTATTCAATCCGCTGACTGAATTTTCACTTAACGGTTCCGCTCTCAATCCGCTGCAGACCGAGGTGGCCACCTAGGGCGATTCGGACTTTCGAAGTTATTACAGTAATGCCACCTTGTTAAAGTCGAATTCGAAGCAATATATTTCATATTAATTATATTAAAAGCATTATGTGTTTCTTTAATTAAGCATTACAAAATTTGATTTTAAACATCCAATAATTTTAAACAAATGTCACGTATCAGGGTTAATAATTAAAAATGCTCATAAAGAATCCTTACCTGGAGGCATAAACTTAATAACTACGCATTAATATCCAAAAAAAAGTATTGGATTTTCGGGCTCAGAAATTCATTAAAGAAATATTTAAGAGAATGCGTAAAGTGCGCAAGATACAGACAAAAGACAGCTCAACAAATAATGGGCAATTTGCCTCAACACAGAGTTACGATGACATACACCTTAAATACTGAAATATATTATGCAGGTCCTTATTACGTCAAATGTTCCAAAACTCGTTGGTAAAAGACATATAAAGGATATATAGCTGTATTTGTTTGTATGGCTACCAATTTCGTAGGAGCTTCAAGAAAGTTCGATCAAGATGTAGTTAAAGCTATCCAAGAAAATAATATGATTGCTGCGCAACTTGAAAAAGATAGAATTGATTGGCATTTTATCCCCCCGGCAGGACCTCACTTCGGAGGTATCTGGGAGGCTGGAGTAAAATCCATGAAGTATCATCTTAAAAGGGTTATCGGGGACAACAGTCTAACATACTTAGAGATGTCAACGCTCTTATGTCAAATAGAGGCATGTTTGAACTCAAGACCTTTATATTCTGCACAAAATGGAGTTGATCAACAAGAGGTTCTTACCCCAGGTCATTTTTTGATTGGAATACCACCATTAGATATAGTGGAGCCAATGACAGATGGAAATGACAAATTGGAAATCTAAATAGGTGGAAACTAATCAAAAAGATAAAAAGAGATTTCTGGGTGAAGTGGTAAGAGGAGTATTTGCATACTCTTCAGCAGAGGCACAAATGGAAGAGGGAAAGTCCTAATATAGAAGAAGGACAAATTGTCCTCTTAAAAGATGGAAATTGTCATCTAGCCAGATGGCCAATAGGAAAGGTGGAAAAAATCCATAAAGGCAAAGATGAAAAGGTCAGAGTGGTAGACGTAAAATTACAAGATGGATTTATCACTAGACCCATCAGTAAAATTTTTCTTAGACGGAATTAAGTCTGTCGACAAGGTTGAGGCTGACACTGAAGAGATCCAGCTAAAAAGACAGACTAGAAATTCATCGAGAATGTCAAAACTATTATTTATAATGGCCATTTTGTTATTTATATTAAGTTGTCAATTTTCTAACGCAACACCCAAAATTGAGAAACCAAAATATGCAATAGAAAAATTAATAAGACTTCGGCAATATATTTAGATCCAATGGGAGACGTTGAAATAGTAGCCTCTTCTTGGAATCTAATAATTTTCTATAATATGGACACCTATTTTAAGATGCTAAAAAAGGGTAAAGATTTGGTTCCGAAAATGAAATTGATTTGCGAAAGGCTTTCGAAAACCAATGCCTCTTAGTTTTGGCTCAAAGTAGGGCAAGAAATAAGCGAGCTACATTTGGATTTATGGGATCCCTATATCATATTTTATTTGGGATAATGGACGAAGACGATAGGGTTCAAATGGAGGATAATCTTAATACTAACATTTTAAAGCCCAGTCAATTAAAAGGTGAGTTTTCAAAAATAAAACATAATTTATCAGAAAATTACGTTTCGCCAGGGAAAAGAACTGGCACAGAGCTAAAAGAAGTTTATTCTCTGCTAACAGCTAGGGGCTTATTTGCTGACAAAAGGCTTATAATATACGCGAAGATACCTTTGTTTGGTCGACATGCATCAGCGTTATTTAGAGTTGTTCCAATACCAATCAGAATTGAAGAACGCATGATTTGGTGCACGTCGATATTCAGTATTTAGTTTATAACTTCGAGATAGATGCATATTACCTTATGAATCACCTACGCTCAATAAGTGCCAAAGGTGGCAATCTAATAAAAGAGTTTGTGAAGAAAGTTGGCCTTGGAGTAGTGCCAGCAATGGCAGTTGTGAATTAAAGCCTCTTAAACCAAATAGAGCATCAAATTGCATATACAAGTCAATTTTTGAGAGCAAGTCGTATTGGATAGAGTTGGAAAGAAAAAGTAGTTGGTTCTTTAAGGTTGAGGATAATACAAGGGCTAGGATACAATGCGGCACCACAAGCTTAGAGATAGTAGAATTGCCGGAACCGGGGATTTTAACAATTAGGTCGGATTGCACTGCTCGATTTAATGATAAGATTCTAATTCCTCATCACAGTATAGAAACGGAGATCAGGGAACATTGTCTTTGTCATATATAGGAGACATCAGCGAAATACCCAAGATTTTTTGGAACCAATTAGACTCACCAATTACACTACTGGACAAAATTGAACTTTTTATTTAGGCTGTGAACCAAAATGACTTTTTCTGATAGATTTCGGGATTTACAAAATTTTTAGTACTTTATTATACCCATACTCAAAAAAGAGTTAAGGGGTATATTAGATTTGTGGTAAAAGTGGATGTGTGTAACGCAGAGAAGGAAACGTTTCCGACCCCATAAAGTATATATATTCTTGATCAGCATCAATAGCCGAGTCGATAGAGCCATGTCCGTCTGTCCGTCCGTCTGTCCGTCCGTCCGTCTTGATGAGCGCCTGGATCTCAGAGACTATAAGAGCTAGAGAAACCAAATTTGGTTTCCAGACTCATGTGATATCACACTGCTACAAGTGTATTTCAAAATTTCGCCCCGCCCCCTTTCGCCCACACAAAGGACGAAAATCTGTGGCAGGCACAGTTTTAAAGATACGATAAAACTAAAAACGCAGTATCGTAGAGAATGCCCATATCTACCAGATTGCCGAATCTGAATCAGATCGGATCATAATTATAGCCAGAATGAAGAAATTAATTTTCAGTTGCTTCCTCTCCCCCTCCCGCCAAGACAACTCAACTCATTTTCCTTCTCACTCGCACACTCTGCTGCGTTCAGTGCGCGAGCAACCCCTAGCGGAGGAGATGTAGAATCTAATTGGAACATGTACAATCTACATGTAAGATGTAGAATATACATTGTATATGTAGATGTAGATAGCATATGTAGCAAAAAAATGTAAAATGTAAAATTTTTTTTTTTTTCTAAAATTCTTAAAAATCATAAGCTCAAAAATGTATATACTGACTGAGTACGGGTATAAGTAGAGTCGCGTCCCCAGAAGCGACTCAAACGTTCCTTCTCGTTCTTTCTGTTATGCATTATCCAGCATAAGTAAACATGTATGTATGAGTCGCAATGAAGCGGCGTTCTCTCGTTTCCCTTTTTGATTTGTATTCCGTCTGCCTTTGACGGACATCTTTTTGCTCTTCATATTTAGTCACAAATAAATACCACAACGAATAGGTTATGGGCCCAGAATTTCTGTCTGCGGCGTTGAAAGTGATTTTTCTGACTTTCTGAAATTGTGACTCGATCGATTGCGAAAATGGGTTCGTCTTTCCATTCAATCGATAAGCTCGACAATGAGAATTATAGTGCGTGGGTAATCCAAATGAAAAGCGTGCTAATACACTCTGAGTTGTGGTCAGTAGTGTGCGGTCGAGAAGTGAAAAATGAAGAAGATAATGATGCGCAGAAGGCACAGTTTGATTTAAAAGACGAGAAGGCTCTTGCGAGTATTATGCTGTGTATCAAGCCATTCCAGATAAACTATGTGAAAAACTGTACATCTGCAAAAGAAGCATGGAAAGTTCTAGCGGGTATCCATATGCCATCAGGCCCCGCGCGTCGCATAAGCCTGTTAAAGCAGTTGTTGTTCGTAAAAATGAGCGAAAATGAATCGGTAGTGAACCACGTAAATAATTTTTGTGCGATCGTGGAAAAACTGAAAGAAATTGACTTAACAGTTCCTGAAGAAATTTAGTCTATTCTGTTGCTATCGAGCCTGCCCGATGCCTACGAAAATTTTGTGGTAGCAATGGAGCCCCGTGACTGTTTGCCAAATTTGAACTCTCTGAAAGTAAAGCTTCATGAAGAAGGAGACAGGCGCAAGGCAAATCAAGAATGCGCAGAGAAAAGTGAACAACGAGCGTTCGGTTCGGGTGTTAAAAATTGGTCGTCGTCAAAGCAAAAGACGAATAACGAAAACGGACAGAAGAAAACGAATGGCCCGAGTGGGATAATTGGCTGGTCGTGTGGTCGTCGCGGACACAAGGCGTCTAAGTGTAGAGCAAAGAACAATCAAGAAAACACACCGAAAGGAAATAACGAAACCGAAAGAGAGAAATCGTATTCCGTTTTTGCGTGCGCGTCTAAAACTCTCTTTCCGAAGAGTATGTGGTGTGTCGACAGTGGTGCCACGGCTCACTTGTGTTGTGAGCGATCTCGTTTTACCGAACTAAAAGAGCACAAAGAGCGAATTGCTTTAGCGGGCAATAGCTACATAGAAGGTGAAGGGCGCGGCACAGTGGATTTGATTTGGGAAAATAACCACATAAAACTTGTCGACGTTTTGTATGTGAAGGAATTGCAATGCAATTTTATGTCGGTGTTGAATTTGTAAAGACAGAAGCGCGTGTGAAAAACAATAAAGGCGTCGCCATAATGGTTGCAAAAAAGCAGCACGATTTGTTCTTGTTCCAAAATCAAGAAAACAAATGCTTAAATGTACAGACAAACCCAGTAAACGTGTGGCACGATCGTTTCGGACATTTAAATTATGCAAGCCTAAAAAAGATGATGTGTGAAAAAATGGTTAACGGTATTAAAACAAGTTCATTAAATGACATGAACGGCCAGGTGTGCGAAACCTGTGCAAAATGCAAAATTTGTGTAAAGCAATTCCCAAAAGCTAGTGCAAGCCGTGCAAACAATGTTCTTGGATTGGTGCATACTGACATTTGCGGACCAATGAATAAAAACTCCTTAGGCGGAGCTCGGTACTTCGTAACATTCATCGATGACAAATCGCGCTATGTGTTTGTTGATTTTCTGAAGACAAGAGACGAAATCTTAGTCAAGTTCAAACAATTTAAATCATTCGCGGAAAATCAGTCGGGAAAGAAGTTGGTACTCTTGAGAAGCGATAACGGTCGGGAATACTTGAGTGACGCGTTTGAGTCATGTCTTGTTGACAACGGGGTAAAAAGACAATTAACTGTGCCTCATACCCCCCAACAGAATGGTGTCGCGGAACGAGCCAATCGTACATTGGTAGAAATGGCCCGCAGCATGCTCTTTCATGCAGGATTGGACGAGCGATTCTGGGCAGAAGCAATCAAAACTGCTGCATATTTGCGTAACCGTGCAGAATCTTCAACTTTAACTGGCATGACACCGTTTGAAGTGTGGACAGGAAGGAAGCCCTGTGTCGGCCATTTGCGGATCTTTGGGGCGAAGGCAATTGTGTTGAATAAAACTCAACATAAGAAATTTTCGCCAAAAGGCGAAGAGCATTATTTGGTCGGCTGTTTAATCCCGAAAAACAAAAAGTGATAGAGGCACGAGATGTAATTTTTATCGAGAGCTCCCTGTATAGGAATCGCATGCCTTCGTCGAGTGCTGCTGAATATGTGCAGCCGCAGCTTGTAGAGTTCCATTCTATTCCGGACGAAGAGGCCCTGGACGTGGCTAGTGAGGATGAATCCTTAGTTGAAATGGACGATATGCGAAACACAGAGGAGCCAGAAGGTTCAAATCGAGTTGACGATGACAGACAGTCGGTCGTCGGACAGCCGATTTCAGAAGGAGCACGAAGGGGTCGCGGGAGATCGAAAAAGGTTTATACGGGTCGGCCTAGACGCCCAGCGAAGGAATATCACATGCTGAACACCATATCAGCTGAAGCTATTAGTGTCCCTGCTAATGCAAATGAGGCATTAACGAGTAATCATGCAGCGGACTGGCGTGCTTCAATGAAAAAGGAAATGAACAGTCTTCTCAAAAATAAGAGTTGGTCTCTAGTCGATCTACCAAAGGGTGAAAAACCTATCGGATGTATATGGGTGTACGCACTAAAGCGTGACAATGATGGCAATGTCGAGCGCTTCAAAGCCCGACTTGTTGCCAAGGGCTGTGCT
Source organism: Drosophila obscura (assembly GCF_018151105.1). NCBI lineage: Eukaryota > Metazoa > Arthropoda > Insecta > Diptera > Drosophilidae > Drosophila > Drosophila obscura. The sequence continues at coordinate 3,077,941 of NW_024542848.1, read as the reverse complement.
CAGCGATATGGAGTAAACTGCACCGAGACTTTTTCACCAGTTGCCAGATACTCAACGATCAGGCTGGTCATGGCATTGGCTGCAGAACACGGGTGGTATATGCACCAAATGGACGTTTCGTCAGCGTATCTTAATAGCGAGTTACATGATGTCACATACATGCGTCAGCCGGAGGCATTCATTGATCATCAATATCCTGAGCGTGTGCTAAAGTTGCACAAATCGTTGTATGGTCTAAAGCAGAGCGGCAGGGAATGGAACGAGAAACTCAATTCTACACTCATCAAGCTTGGATTTCTACCATGTGCAAGCGAGCCGTGTTTGTATTCTAGAAAAGTTTCTACTAATATTTGTATTATTGTTGTATACGTAGATGATCTTCTAATAACCAGTTCCGACAGAGGATATCTCGAAAGCGTCAAGACTGCCATTGCTGACGAGTTTAAAGTGGTCGATGGCGGCCAACTAAAGCATTTCCTAGGCATGGAAGTGGAGAGAGATGGCGAGACCGGAAGCGTGAGGGTTGGCCACAAGCAGTATATAGAGGATCTACTCAGAGATTACTCTATGCAGTGCTGCAAGCCAAATGTTACACCACTAGAGGCAGGACATCAAGTAAAATGCGACAGTCCGAGCTGCGTACGTGTGAATCAGGTGGCCTATCAATCATTGATTGGGTCTCTGATGTATCTGGCTATCACCACGCGTCCCGATATTCTCCATTCTGTAGCGAAATTGGCGCAACAGAATGCTGATCCCCACACTGAACATGAAGTTGCGGCCAAACGTGTGCTTCGATATCTAAGAGGCACGGCTGATCGGCAGTTGCATTACCATCGTACTGGTCGTGCAATACATTGCTATGTAGACGCCGATTGGGCCAGCGATAACACGGACCGCAAATCATACAGCGGTTGGGCCTTCTTTGCTGCAGGAGCTGCATTTTCATTCGAATCTAAGAAGCAGAGTGTGGTTGCTCTTAGCAGTACGGAGGCTGAATACGTTGCACTATCAATGGCGTCTAAAGAAGCGGCCTACATTATCAAGCTGGTTGATGAATTGGGTGTTGGCGTTGGAAAGCTCCGTCCAGTGAAGATCTTCAGCGATAATCAGAGCGCTCAACATCTTGTTAAGAATGCGACCTTCCACGCACGAAGCAAACATATAGATATTAAGTATCATCATGTTAGGGAAATGTTTAAGAAAAATGTAATTGAAATAGAATATGTTCCCACTGAAGAAATGATATCTGATGTATTAACAAAAAATTTGTCTAAAGTTAAGCACGAGAAATGTATAAAATTAATGGGATTATGCTGATTGTAATTTGAAATGATATTTGTAAAGTCAAACATAATGCGTTGAGAAGGAGTGTTGAATATTTAAACTTAAACAACGCACTGTGTCTTCTCTATTTTTCTTTCTGTTATGCATTATCCAGCATAAGTAAACATGTATGTATGAGTCGCAATGAAGCGGCGTTCTCTCGTTTCCCTTTTTGATTTGTATTCCGTCTGCCTTTGACGGACATATTTTTGCTCTTCATATTTAGTCACAAATAAATACCACAACGAATATTATTTGTATATTTTATAAGAAAAATAAATGTAAGACGGCAATTGCAAGGCATTGTCATACCGGAAAGCATGGTTAGTTAAAACAAACAATAAAAAAATATATTTCAAGGTATTACACATATGTATACAAAATTAAGAAAAAATTAAATTGTAAAGTAATACATCTCGGCACCTTTTCCAGAATGTTTGAATGCTCTAAAACATGAAAGGTAATAATAACCAATTTAACGACCTCACTTGTACACCAATGTAAATTGATATTTAGACATACAGGGGTGCCACAGAAATCACTTCCGCTGGAAAATCACCTCAATTCCATTCCGCCGTGCCACACACCGATTTTTCAGCGGAATCAAAATCGCTCACAATTTATCCAGAGATTTGAATCAATAGACCCATACAAACACACCTAAAACGATTCGAATCTTACTTTCCCATAAAGGTTGTTCTATTGGTGGTTAACTCTCATCCAAATAATTTAACATTATACATGTTAAGTTAATAAAATAAGCATTTTAGTAAATCACTATTCAATCCGCTGACTGAATTTTCACTTAACGGTTCCGCTCTCAATCCGTTGCAGACCGAGGTGGCCACCTAGGGCGATTCGGACTTTCGAAGTTATTACAGTAATGCCACCTTTTTTAAGTCGAATTCGGAGCAATATATTTCATATTAATTATATTAAAAGCATTCTGTGTTTCTTTAATTAAGCATTACAAAAAATAGCTCATTGTAGTAAAACTTCCTATACGTCAAACGTGTGCATACTTTTTGTGCAAATTGTAAAAACATTTGTAGTCATTTTTAGTTCTACTTCAAACCATTTCTACACATTATTGCCATTGCACTCATGTCAAAAACCCCTGTTCGGCTAAGCGCAGACCCATGGCAGCTCAATTAGAAGCATAGCGATCATTATACCGAAAACTGGTAATTGTAATGAACTAAATTAGCAGTAGTTTGAGAAGACAATCACAAAAACCACATACGTATCGTCTGAACGTGTAAACGAGTCCGATGCGCATCTGAGAAGCCTGCGCTGTAAGGTTTGTATTCTAATATGTGTCCTCCGTAGTTCCTCGACGGCCAACAGTCTCGGTAAAAGCATTTGAGTTAAGTTTACCGTAAAATTCAGATGTGTGTTTTTTTTTTGAACAGCTGAATGCTGCCATGCATGGAGAGCTGCCAGACAACTGCTAGAGTTGCCGAGTACATTATTTTGTTTGACTCGCACGATATGGGATGTTTTTTTTGCTTTGAAATTATAAAAGTACAGCTTTGAAAAATCAATTATTTTATATCATAAAAGAAAAAAAGAAAAACCAATTGTTTTGATATTGTGAGGAATGATATCCTCACACGCATGGACCCTAAGAGGTTAAGGTCTATCCGGGTTACCCGGTTAACCGGATAACGGTGAATTGACCGGGAGGGGCTCTCTCAGCCTCTGGGCAACGGAGAAAGAGCCGCGATCAGAGGGAGGCGCTACCAGGGAGAGTTGAAGAGCGCGGAAGAGAGGCGGGATAATGGGATCGGGCCGGCAGTGGTCTAGCGCACGACCTTTTATGGTCATGCGATCACGCCACCAGCTTGGTCCCGTTACGAAGCGAGGCAGGATGATGGGATCGGGCCGGCAGTGGTCCAGCGCATTACTATTTATGGCTATGCGATCACGCCGCCGGCTTGGTCCCGTTACGAAGCAGGTGGAAAGCATCGGACGAGCCGATGAAAAAGTACGGTCGCTGCGTGGAAGGAAGTCCCGTTGTTGCTAAGCGGCAGCGGCCGCGGCCGGGCATCAACGAGGGAATAAAAGGAGGCCCGCGGCAGCGGCTCGAGACAGTCAAGTGCAGAGAGTGCAAGTGCGTGTGTTGGCGAACATAAAGGAAAGTCGAAAGTCATTTCAGAGTGTCAGAAGAAAGGACCTGGTGTACCGCTCGCTCAACGGGAGGATCCATTGAGAGCGAACGTGTCGTGTGCGAACTGAGTACGGTGGATTTGGGCCTAGCGCTAGGAATCGTAGTCGTACCAGTTCTTAGAGCCGACAGTGCCACGCATGGGGATTCCGAGGGCGGCGAGTGGTCGAGAAGGACCGACAGGCGGCAGGATCGTCGCGTATTGATAAACCAAAGAATAGGCTAAGTCGGCGTCCTTAAGCATACTTCCTAAGATACCAATAAAAAACTCGTGTGTAATGAAGCCGACCAAGTCTTTCTATTTGTCCACCAGGCAACATTCAAAATCGTTGCAACGAATCCGCCGGCCACTGAGTACGCCAAGCGCATATAAGGCGGACAAAACGGTTCGTTACAACTGGCGCCCAACGTGGGGCCTGGTGACAAAGTAAAATCGATTTAGGGAAGGCAGTGCCGAGTTCGAAAGGAAGAAATGGGGAGTGTTTCGTCATGTCATCGTCTTAGTCAATGTTTTATGTTAAGATTATTTTTGAATTCTTGAAGTCTAGTGTAAGTAGGTTAGGGCAAGGCGGGAGCGCAATAAAAGCTCGCTCTTTCGCTCAAGGCGAATTCGCCCCGCTTTGCTACCGTATGTTAGCTAGGCATAGAACGAATTGTAATGAATTTTAGAATATAATCGTTGAAATTGAATTCGATCGAGCGCACGAGAACTTCGTTAGTCCCGCATTTTTTTAACAAACTTTACGCCACCCAAGTCTTTCGGTCTTCGCATTTGGAAAAACTATTCTAAATTTTCATGGCGCCCCCGGGTGGACGTAAAGAATAAATTAAAAAAGGCAACAAATAAAAGTGACAATGACACAGCTTGCATAAAGAATGTAACAAAAATACATAGACATACAGAAAGTTATAATAACTATAACTAGTTTATTCTAATATAGAATAAAAGTGTCGTGTTTGTGTATCCAAATATAAAAGCCTTGCCAAAACCATCGTGTCGGCCGCGCAATACCCCTCACCGCCTGTTGCTGATCGTGGCTGCTACCCTGCCGGCATACCTGATGCTTCACCGTTGCTGCTACCCTGCCGATATACTTGCTGCTTCACCGTTGCTGGTTACTGGTTACCTGCTGCTTCCCGAACAGACCCCGTTGCTGCAACCTAGAAGACGAATGGCCCCTTGTGACTGCACGGACTGCAAGAGGAAAGTGGCAGCTGGACTTAAAGATCCACACGCAGAGCCTGAGGTATTTGTGCAAAAAATTGAAAGCTAGAACCGAAGACATACATAAATATGTACATATATAAATTGTTTTGTGCTGGAAAAATTGCACCTCGCTTTCAATTCTTGGCACAGACGTATGATATAGTGGAGTTTGATTTGCATGCATTTAATTTATTAGTGCACATACATACATATACATATAACACCACATAACACATACAACAACCATACCATACTCTATTTGAACCGCTATTTGGACGCACAATTATATATCGTTTACCGCAATCACTGTCGCCCCCCCTCTTTCCCCTTTCGTTGTTTGAAATTCGCCATTCGTTAACCCAAGCCGCGGTGTATAACACTTACACTGCCGATCAATGGAATAGACTCAAGAATTTTCCGTATGAAATGTCAATTTTTAAATCAAAGTACTCATCAACGTGGAAAAAATTAATTTTTGCAGTATACATGACTCTATTCTTTATTCAAAAAATAAAAAATTTGCGTTTTAGGGCAAATGGTTTTCTTTTAATATTTTATTTTGTTTTTAAACCTTGAAAAAATTGATATTTTTATCGATCAATCGAATAGACTCAAGTGCTTATAATTAATATAAATGACAAACTTTTTAAGAATCTTAGTATTAAAATGTTTTATTAGGATATTTAAAGTTTTATTAATAATGAGTGTAGCCACCTTTATTGGAAATGACTTCGTAAAGTCGATCTGACATTGAATCATAAAGGGACTTCAAATAGTTCAAGGTTATTTCGCTCCAGGCGTTTTTGATGGCATTTTTCAATGATTCAACATCTTCAAATTGTCTTCCCGACTCATAAACTTTACGCGAAAGCCATCCCCATACGTTTTCTATTATATTTAGATCTGGAGAGTAAGGTGGCCACTCCATTAAGGGAACATTTTGGTCTTTAATCCAGCTCTTTACGACTTTGGCAGTATGGACTGGGGCATTATCTTGCTGGAAAGTCCAATGTAATGACTCGAAAATGTTAAAAAAGTGCGGGAATGACTTTTGTAGTAGCTCTTTGTAGCAAGTTGCATTCATCTTGCATGAAACAAATTGGATTTCAAATGTGCCATAGTAAGAGATGGCACCCCACACCATTATTCCCCCCACGACTATGGTGACTAGTCAAATGTTTTTCTTTCTTCCTTAAATCGTGAAAATAATAATTAAAGCCGTCTGGTCCATCAAAATTAAAACGTTTTTCATCCGAAAAAACGGTTCGATACCACTCGGTCTTCCATGTCATGTGCTTTCGTGCAAAAAGAGAGCGAGCCTGCTTACGAGTGAGCGGTGGTTTTTTTATATTTTTAATCTCTTTATATGTTTAGTGTTCCTTATAACTCGCCGCACGGTTGCTATACTAGCTGTAACTCCCAAGTTTGATCGAATTTGAGCCGCAGAGCACGTGGAATTTGAAGCTTTTCGCAGAACTATTTGCGTTTGATGGATTTCGCAAAAAATGAGACACAACAGTCTGGCTTCTGGAAATTTTTGTGGCTATCTGCCTGGTTGTAAGGTTGCTGTCCATATATGCCAATATTTTTGCTTTTTCCTCCGCTGTTAGAACTTTGCCCCGACCCATTTTGTATTTAAATAATGGGAAGTCGCAAGAGGTAATTAAATGTACCTTTTACCTTGCACAGCTTATCAGTAACTAAAATTGCAGCCTCTGAGTCTATTCGAATGATCGCCTAAAAAGCTCATTTTTTGGCATAGGGTAAAGCAAAATAGAAATAAATCATAACTGTAAAATTTCTGCACCCCGCTCTTATCTCCTACTTCTGTCCCCTGTACTGCTCTAACAAACACAGCAAAAAGTTCAGCGAAAGCTTACTCCGTAAATGAGGGAATCGAAGAGAAAAACGAAAAATGCATTGAGTCTATCCCATTGATCGGCAGTGTACTTCCATACACATATACACATATACAAACAGCTGCACCGTTGCATTATTTTCATTTCTAGCTTTCGCTTATCCGCCGTTGCTTGCTGTGTATTTGGTGGGAGAATTTTCGTTGCCGCGCTTGATCAAAACGGAGCGCCAAGTGACGCGCTACCCTGTTTTTTGAGGGTATATTGTTTTCGGCACTCACTTTGCAAGTGACGCGCTACCCTATATTCTTAGGGTATATTGTTTTCGGCTCTCACTTGGAAAGTGATGCGCTGCCCTACAGTGGTAGGGTATATCGTTTTTGGATGTCACTTGCAACCAACTAAACACCTCGCACCGCGACATTCAATTATTTTCGTTCTTGTTGAACATTTATTATTTATTTATCTACTCAAAAATATTGGTTGTCGTCGCGTAGATTATAAATAGTAAAATGGCACAAGAAAATAAGCCTGTTCTCGATGACTTAAAAAGTAAGCTCAAAAACCGAGTCAAAAGTATTCGCCGCTTAGAGCAGTGTTCCCCAAACTTTTTGTGTTCACGGTACAACTATCAAATCCAGAAATTTTGAAGGTACAACAAAGAAAAAAGAAATGTTTATTTAATTTTTATATATTTCTAGAATCAATATACCAATACATATTTAATTTACATATAATTTACATGTTCAGTGAGAAATGTGAGCCTGTTTAACTGAGCACAGGCGATCAAAATTTGGAGCAATCGTAGGTAGGGCTGCTCGCATCTCCTCATTTATCGTTCTCAGGCGTTCTCTTTTTTTCGATTTGATTGTAGTGAGAGTTGAAAATCCAAGTTCGCATAAGTACGTTGTGGCAAATGGTAATATAGTCGCAACAGCCCGTTTTGAAAGCAGTGGATACTCATTTTTTATATACAGCCAGAAATGTGCTGAGTCAATTTCAGAAAATTTTAATTTTAATGTCCGATAATTTTGTAACTCCATGAATTCTTCCTGCTCCTTTATCGGTAAGTGTCCAAGGTTAATGATATCCGAGAATGGATTTCGTACCCAGTCCATAGGTTGCAGGTCACACTTTGGAAAGTAACAATTCATTTTTTCAGCTAATAGCTCCAAGTGCTTCACTACACTAGTCAACACGATTTTTCCTCAAGGAACAAAACGAAATTTTTCTTAAAGATTTGGGGCTTAGAAATGGTTTGATGATATTTTTTTTTTTTATGGAAGAACTTTTTTTTGAAGAATTTTTAACTGGATTTTTTAAAAAAAAAAATACCAGACTTCAAAAATTCTTCAAAAAAAAGTTCTGCCATAGAAAAAAACCATAATTCTTTAAAAAATTTTAAAGCCCCATATCTATCAGAAAAAGTCGGTTTGGATCCTTGAGGAAAAAAAAAGTTCGGTTTTGTCGAGTAGTGCTATCAAAGCCTGCACTTTTTTTTTCTGCATTTTTTTCTTTTCACCCAAGTCTTTCGGTCTTCGCATTTGGAAAAACTATTCTAAATTTTCATGGCGCCCCCGGGTGGACGTAAAGAATAAATTAAAAAAGGCAACAAATAAAAGTGACAATGACACAGCTTGCATAAAGAATGTAACAAAAATACATAGACATACAGAAAGTTATAATAACTATAACTAGTTTATTCTAATATAGAATAAAAGTGTCGTGTTTGTGTATCCAAATATAAAAGCCTTGCCAAAACCATCGTGTCGGCCGCGCAATACCCTCACCGCCTGTTGCTGATCGTGGCTGCTACCCTGCCGGCATACCTGATGCTTCACCGTTGCTGCTACCCTGCCGATATACTTGCTGCTTCACCGTTGCTGGTTACTGGTTACCTGCTGCTTCCCGAACAGACCCCGTTGCTGCAACCTAGAAGACGAATGGCCCCTTGTGACTGCACGGACTGCAAGAGGAAAGTGGCAGCTGGACTTAAAGATCCACACGCAGAGCCTGAGGTATTTGTGCAAAAAATTGAAAGCTAGAACCGAAGACATACATAAATATGTACATATATAAATTGTTTTGTGCTGGAAAAATTGCACCTCGCTTTCAATTCTTGGCACAGACGTATGATATAGTGGAGTTTGATTTGCATGCATTTAATTTATTAGTGCACATACATACATATACATATAACACCACATAACACATACAACAACCATACCATACTCTATTTGAACCGCTATTTGGACGCACAATTATATATCGTTTACCGCAATCACTGTCGCCCCCCCTCTTTCCCCTTTCGTTGTTTGAAATTCGCCATTCGTTAACCCAAGCCGCGGTGTATAACACTTACACTGCCGATCAATGGAATAGACTCAAGAATTTTCCGTATGAAATGTCAATTTTTAAATCAAAGTACTCATCAACGTGGAAAAAATTAATTTTTGCAGTATACATGACTCTATTCTTTATTCAAAAAATAAAAAATTTGCGTTTTAGGGCAAATGGTTTTCTTTTAATATTTTATTTTGTTTTTAAACCTTGAAAAAATTGATATTTTTATCGATCAATCGAATAGACTCAAGTGCTTATAATTAATATAAATGACAAACTTTTTAAGAATCTTAGTATTAAAATGTTTTATTAGGATATTTAAAGTTTTATTAATAATGAGTGTAGCCACCTTTATTGGAAATGACTTCGTAAAGTCGATCTGACATTGAATCATAAAGGGACTTCAAATAGTTCAAGGTTATTTCGCTCCAGGCGTTTTTGATGGCATTTTTCAATGATTCAACATCTTCAAATTGTCTTCCCGACTCATAAACTTTACGCGAAAGCCATCCCCATACGTTTTCTATTATATTTAGATCTGGAGAGTAAGGTGGCCACTCCATTAAGGGAACATTTTGGTCTTTAATCCAGCTCTTTACGACTTTGGCAGTATGGACTGGGGCATTATCTTGCTGGAAAGTCCAATGTAATGACTCGAAAATGTTAAAAAAGTGCGGGAATGACTTTTGTAGTAGCTCTTTGTAGCAAGTTGCATTCATCTTGCATGAAACAAATTGGATTTCAAATGTGCCATAGTAAGAGATGGCACCCCACACCATTATTCCCCCTCACGACTATGGTGACTAGTCAAATGTTTTTCTTTCTTCCTTAAATCGTGAAAATAATAATTAAAGCCGTCTGGTCCATCAAAATTAAAACGTTTTTCATCCGAAAAAACGGTTCGATACCACTCGGTCTTCCATGTCATGTGCTTTCGTGCAAAAAGAGAGCGAGCCTGCTTACGAGTGAGCGGTGGTTTTTTTATATTTTTAATCTCTTTATATGTTTAGTGTTCCTTATAACTCGCCGCACGGTTGCTATACTAGCTGTAACTCCCAAGTTTGATCGAATTTGAGCCGCAGAGCACGTGGAATTTGAAGCTTTTCGCAGAACTATTTGCGTTTCGCAAAAAATGAGACACAACAGTCTGGCTTCTGGAAATTTTTGTGGCTATCTGCCTGGTTGTAAGGTTGCTGTCCATATATGCCAATATTTTTGCTTTTTCCTCCGCTGTTAGAACTTTGCCCCGACCCATTTTGTATTTAAATAATGGGAAGTCGCAAGAGGTAATTAAATGCACCTTTTACCTTGCACAGCTTATCAGTAACTAAAATTGCAGCCTCTGAGTCTATTCGAATGATCGCCTAAAAAGCTCATTTTTTGGCATAGGTAAAGCAAAATAGAAATAAATCATAACTGTAAAATTTCTGCACCCCGCTCTTATCTCCTACTTCTGTCCCCTGTACTGCTCTAACAAACACAGCAAAAAGTTCAGCGAAAGCTTACTCCGTAAATGAGGGAATCGAAGAGAAAAAACGAAAAATGCATTGAGTCTATCCCATTGATCGGCAGTGTACTTCCATACACATATACACATATACAAACAGCTGCACCGTTGCATTATTTTCATTTCTAGCTTTCGCTTATCCGCCGTTGCTTGCTGTGTATTTGGTGGGAGAATTTTCGTTGCCGCGCTTGATCAAAACGGAGCGCCAAGTGACGCGCTACCCTGTTTTTTGAGGGTATATTGTTTTCGGCACTCACTTTGCAAGTGACGCGCTACCCTATATTCTTAGGGTATATTGTTTTTGGCTCTCACTTGGAAAGTGATGCGCTGCCCTACAGTGGTAGGGTATATCGTTTTTGGATGTCACTTGCAACCAACTAAACACCTCGCACCGCGACATTCAATTATTTTCGTTCTTGTTGAACATTTATTATTTATTTATCTACTCAAAAATATTGGTTGTCGTCGCGTAGATTATAAATAGTAAAATGGCACAAGAAAATAAGCCTGTTCTCGATGACTTAAAAAGTAAGCTCAAAAACCGAGTCAAAAGTATTCGCCGCTTAGAGCAGTGTTCCCCAAACTTTTTGTGTTCACGGTACAACTATCAAATCCAGAAATTTTGAAGGTACAACAAAGAAAAAAGAAATGTTTATTTAATTTTTATATATTTCTAGAATCAATATACCAATACATATTTAATTTACATATAATTTACATGTTCAGTGAGAAATGTGAGCCTGTTTAACTGAGCACAGGCGATCAAAATTTGGAGCAATCGTAGGTAGGGCTGCTCGCATCTCCTCATTTATCGTTCTCAGGCGTTCTCTTTTTTTCGATTTGATTGTAGTGAGAGTTGAAAATCCAAGTTCGCATAAGTACGTTGTGGCAAATGGTAATATAGTCGCAACAGCCCGTTTTGAAAGCAGTGGATACTCATTTTTTATATACAGCCAGAAATGTGCTGAGTCAATTTCAGAAAATTTTAATTTTAATGTCCGATAATTTTGTAACTCCATGAATTCTTCCTGCTCCTTTATCGGTAAGTGTCCAAGGTTAATGATATCCGAGAATGGATTTCGTACCCAGTCCATAGGTTGCAGGTCACACTTTGGAAAGTAACAATTCATTTTTTCAGCTAATAGCTCCAAGTGCTTCACTACACTAGTCAACACGATTTTTCCTCAAGGAACAAAACGAAATTTTTCTTAAAGATTTGGGGCTTAGAAATGGTTTGATGATATTTTTTTTTTCTATGGAAGAACTTTTTTTGAAGAATTTTTGAAAACTGGTATTTTTTTAAAAAAAAATACCAGACTTCAAAAATTCTTCAAAAAAAAGTTCTGCCATAGAAAAAAACCATAATTCTTTAAAAAATTTTAAAGCCCCATATCTATCAGAAAAAGTCGGTTTGGATCCTTGAGGAAAAAAAAGTTCGGTTTTGTCGAGTAGTGCTATCAAAGCCTGCACTTTTTTTTTCTGAATCGGCAGCCATGACATTTGGAAACATTTCCATTGACAGCGTGGCTGATCCATAGCACCAACTTAGCGCGAAAGCTTTCAAGTTTGTCCGAAGACGTTAAAATATTGGAGTTTCTGCCTTGCATTTTTCTGTTCAGCTCATTTAAATGAGTGAATATGTACGACAGATATGCAAGTTCGGCCACCCATTCTTCTTTTTTAAACACAGAAACATAATCGGAACCCTGGGCCTCTAAAAACGCCTGGGTCTCATTTATAAGCTCGTAAATCCCAGATAGAACTTTTCCACGAGAAAGCCATCGTACTTCTGTATGAAATGGAAGTCACCGATGATCTGCTCCCATTTCCTGACAGACTGCATTAAACAGACGAGAGTTCAGCGGTCGCGACTTGATGTAATTGAAAATTTTAACAACTTCTTGTAGGACAGACAACAATTCATCAGGCAAAGACTTTGTCATCAGTGCTTACCTGTGCAAAAAACAATGTACATTTTTCCACCTCCCAAACATTTTGGAACTGGGCATGAATCGTCTCCGCAATAAATAAAGCCATAGCTGACATAGCTCTCATCATATTTGCGATAAACAATCTTAGGTTTTTTTTTCGTTGACTCTGCTTCTTCTGGCAATATATTAGTTTCACTTGACAAACTTGCGGTACGTTTAACACATTTTTCCATTATAAAATATTATTATTGGCAATTTATTTGTTATTAAAAAGTCTATTACGATTAATATGAGACTAAATCCACCCCTTTTGCTCGCACGAGTTCAAAACTGAGTAAAAATCTGGAAAAATATTTAGAATTCGCTTGCATGTTTGAGCACGCAAAGAACCTGCAAGTACATGCATATGTGTGTGTACTTGTGCATAGCACAAGTTTTCCGAGCCGAAAACATAATATGTTAATGCCTTTTCTTCTTTTGAGAAAAAGCTTTTGCGATTGCTTGGTTGGATAATACAATAATTATGTTCTCTGTATTAATTTTAATATTTAATTTCATAATAGTATGTATTTATTTAAATATTAAATAACAGTTTAAATACCAAAAGTATTTTCGTGCCCCAACCTTAGTTTCGGTAATCAAAATATCAGGCAGCTCGTTTGCTGAGCACACATACATACATGCATACTTATGACTTTTTTCCGCGGCACACCAGCCGATGACCACGGTACACCAGTGTGCCGCGGCACACGCTTTGCGGAACACTGGCTTAGAGGATCGATTAGAGGGTGGGTCGATTCCATTGCAATTGACAGAGCTACAATGCAGACTCGATGTTCTGAATACTGCTATTAACAAGGCCAACCTATTGCAGGAGCAAATAGAAGAAATTGATAGCAAAGATGAATTTGGAGCCGAGCTGGAAGAAATGGCCATTGTAACCAAGGCAAAGATAATGTCGCTTATCGATGCCTTGAAGCTAACAAGCGATACGCAGCCCTCGGTATCAGCTTCTACGGCCCCAACTCGTGCTCGACTTCCGAAATTGTCCCTACCAAAATTTAGTTGTAAATATTCGGAGTTTAAAAATTGTATTATCCTTTTTGAGACTCTTGTTCATAATGATGATAGTATACCGGTGATTGAAAAATTTAATCATTTAATTTCATGCCTCTCTAATGAAGCATTAGGAACAATAAAAGCGTTCCAAGTCACCGAGGCCAATTATGCAAAGGCCATGGCCAGCCTAAAGCGAGTATACGACAACGAGTGTCTAATATTTTCGAAACAAGTCTCCGCACTGTTTAATCTGCCAAAAATCTCACAACAGTCCGCATCGTCCCTAAGGAGCCTGATCGATACAGTGTCATCGACCTATGGTTCATTACTATCGATAGGAGACGATACGAAGATTTCGAATGCAATGCTTATTCATCTCGTTTTGAACAGAGTCGACCCAGTGACTAGACAGAAGTGGGAAGAACAGCTTGACTTCGAAAAGTTTCCGCTTTGGTCCAACTTTGAAAACAATTTTAAATCGTCGATACCAGCATTTGTCTGCGGAAGAGTCGACAAAGCCAAGACACGAAAAAGTCATACCAAGCAAGTCGCACAATCGCAGTTCATTTGCTTGTTCTTCCACTCCCCCCAACAGTAGAGCTCAGCGAACATTCAGCTATTGCAATTCGGGAGACCATGTAGTGTCCAACTGCACGCCATTTTCACGTCTCTCGGTTATGCATAGGTCTTCGTCTTTATGTATTAATTGTCTGCAAAAGGTCACACTGCAGTAAGACGCAAGGTCGCCAAATGTCGAGTTTGTGGCCGCTCACATCACACATTGTTGCATCGATACACAGTGACTGATAATAGTCTCGCGTTGTCGCTACCCCCAGAGAGTTCGTCTCCTCCTTTAAATCAGGATCGCCCTTTCACCTCTCATGCTCTGCATGCGACTTCGTTCGACAGGGTGATTTTGGCTACGTCGATCGTAAGTGTCAGAACAAAAAATGGTGAACACATTTTGGCCAGAGCTCTCCTGGACTCTGGATCCCAAACAAACTTCATCATGGAAGACCTCGCCCACTGCTTACAGATCCGTAGAGAGGAGTCGTGTATTACCTTGCTTGGTATTGGTGAATCCAATTCTCAAGTAAAGAATAAAATACACACTGTGGTGAAGTCGCGCATAAATGGTAGTGAGTTCTCCTTTGATTTTTGGATCCTGAAATCAATTTCAGGTTATCATCCTGACTAGTCAGTTAATGTAACTGATTGGAAAATCCCAGAGAACCTACCACTGGCAGACCCCTATTTCTACAAGCCACAAAGAATAGACATGCTGATTGGAGCGTAATCATTCTTTGAGTTATTAGCTGTTGGTCAAATCAAGCAAGGTCCTGACTATCCAACTCTTCAGAAGACCCTTCTTGGCTGGGTTGTTTCGGGAAAATATGTTTCCAAAAGTTCTGCCCCCCAAACGGCAAACAGTTTGAGTTGCAGTGAAGAGCTGTTAGTGTCCATTGATAGGACCTTGCAAAAATTCTGGTCACTGGAAGAAATGCCATCTCCAAAGAAAATTATTTCGCCTGAGCACACGTTATGTGAAAAGCACTTTCAGAAGAATACTCAGGTATTGCCATCAGGTCGGTTTGAAGTAAGGCTGCCGTTTAAATCAGATCCAAATTGTCTGGGCAACTCCTTTGAGGTTGCTAAACGGCGGTTTTTGTCGCTCGAAAGAAGATTGTCTCGTGACCCTGAGTTGAAGAAAATGTACTTGGAATTCATTGAAGAGTACCTCTCCTTATGTTGCCGACGAAATTTAAATTTAAACCATAACAGCCACGTAGGCGCATACGGCAACGCTACCATTCATAAGCACCACCATTCGGCAACTCTAAAACAGAGACAATTGAGGATAAACCAGCGAAGCAAGAACACAAAGTTTTTTAAAGCTCTCTCTTATTATTATTATTAAACTCACAAATTAATTGGAATGCTATATAAATTTGTTTACCCTTTATTGCTTCGAAATATTCAACGCCAGTGCCTCAACATTTCTTTAAAAAACTTTTAATTACGCACAAACAACAAACATAATCGTGAACCACGCTTGGATTTCAACAAGTTGCGAAATACACAAGACGCTCGCATATACAATAGCCTACATACACACACATAAGTGTAAAAGCCTTGTATGTGTAATAACCTTGCTGTAGTAGATCGCGCCGAATACAAGGAATGTGGGAACACACAGTAAGACCAAGTTAAAGTGCACAAGTCAATAACATATGCGTATATAAACATGCCTATAGAACGAGATGATACGGTCTGTGGCGTTTGCAGAAAGAACCGTATTTCAGAAGGCATCCAAAACTGGGTGCAATGCGACAAATGCAAGATTTGGCACCACTTTGACTGTGTTGGTGTGAACAGCACCATTGCGCAGTTGGAATGGACATGCCCAGCATGCAAGGCCCCAGCAAGTGATCAAGCTTCAACCAGCAAAGGTGGCAGACGGCCCCAAGCTCCGGAAAACATCAATCCCTGGAACACCTTGCAAGTTGACCAAGTCAATTGCAATATATCAAAGCCACCTCCAGAAATAAATCTGCACAAGCTGACCGAGCAAACACACACACATACTAGCTCGAATTCCTTGATGTTGGCAATGCTGGAAGAGACACGCGAAGCTGAAAAAGGTACATAGAGAAGAAATACATGGTGCTTGCACAGGAGCAGGGAACACAGGCTATTTCATTCCCACCAATTGGACCAAGTGCCTCCCAGTTAGCCGCAATACAAGTGCTACCAGCAGATCTACCCACCTTTAACGGCAATGCGGAGGACTGGTCGATTTTCATCAGCATGTACGAGAACAGCTGCGCAGTGGCCGGCTTTTCAAATGCAGAAAACATGCTTCGGCTCCAGAAGTGTCTTAAGGGCAAAGCTTATGAGTTGGTGCGTGGTAAGCTGCTGCTGCCAGCATTAGTCCCAGAAGTGATCGATACCCTAAAAACCTTCTTTGGGCGACCGGAACAAATCCTTGACCGTTTGATTGATAAAATTAGAAAAATCAACGTACACAAAGACAAATTGGAATCTCTTATAGATTTTGCAATGGCAGTACGCAACGCGTGTGCAACTATGGAGGCCTGCAAATTAAACTCACACCTGGACAACCCCTTACTGCTTCGCGAACTCGTCGATAAGTTGCCCACTCAACAAAAATTAAACTGGGCCATGCACCCACGCAGTGACGGCATCCCAGTCATCAAATCATTCAGCGATTGGATATACAAGTTAGCCGAAGCAGCATCCACTGTTATACCTGTACCAAGCTCAAGGGCCAGCACCGTCAACACTCACGCACAGGTTCGCCATGAATTGGACAACAACGAAAACTCTCAGCCAGAAGAAGATCAGCAACAACAAGCTACTTCGTTTCTCATACAATGTGCAAGTCCGCCAAGCACCACGCCGCCCAGTGCGAGAAATTTCAGATGTTGACCGTAGAGGAGAGGCAGCACATTACACTAGTCAACACGATTTTTCCTCAAGGAACAAAACGAACTTTTTCTTAAAGATTTGGGGCTTAGAAATGGTTTGATGATATTTTTTTTTTTCTATGGCAGAACTTTTTTTTAAAGAATTTTTGAAAACTGGTATTTTTTTTTAAGCTTTTTTTCAGAGGTAGTGCTTGTTTTTTTCACATAACTCTAGTATCTTACGTCTGGTTGTAAAGAACTTTGCTATTTTGAAAAGATAATTGAAACAGCTAGAAGTTGATGCCAAACACTTTGTGATTTCAGCTTACCGTCTGGGAAATATAAAGCATTGAAATGCAAAAATGATGATTTTTGTGGGGTATTTTCTACGAAATTTTGACTTTAAAAACTCTGGAAAAGTCGAAAAAAATTATATCTTATGTCCTCTATTTTTTTGTGTATAGGTGCGTTAATTTGGCGTCGTTTAAGGTATCGCTCATTAAAATCTATGAAAAGACTTTGGAGCTAAAATTCGTAAACCAAACCTAAAATATGAAAAAAATTAACAAAAAATACCTTTTGGAAGGTTCGGGCCCAACTGCCAATGTTTTAGGTTCGTCGAACCTTCCAAAAGTTTTTTTTAGTTTTAATTTTTCGACGCCAAATTAACGAACCTATACACAAAAAAATAGAGGACATAAGATATAATTTTTTTTCGACTTTTCCAGAGTTTTTAAAGTCAAAATTTCGTAGAAAATACCCCACAAAAATCATCATTTTTGCATTTCAATGCTTTATATTTCCCAGACGGTAAGCTGAAATCACAAAGTGTTTGGCATCAACTTCTAGCTGTTTAAATTATCTTTTCAAAATAGCAAAGTTCAACTATCAACCTAATTCGAAGCACATTTTATATACCACGTCTACGAGTATTGTACAAAACTGTGCGTAAGGAATGCCAAAAATGCAAAATCGCCAATTCGACACCAAAGGTACCCCAAATGGCACCTGTACCAGCTGCCAGACTGGCTTGTTTCGAAAGACCATTTACATATACGGGTGTCGATTATTTCGGCCCCATATTAGTGAACGTTGGAAGACACAAGGAAAAGCGTTGGGGAGTCCTATTTACATGCCTCACATTAAGAGCAGTACATTTAGAAGTGGCATTCAAGCTTGACGTAAGCTCTTGTATAATGTGCCTGAAGAACTTCATGGCCCTACGTGGAACTCCAAAAGAAATCTTCTCCGACAATGGGACCAACTTCAAAGCCACTGAAAAGATCGTAAAGGAGGAACTTAAGCAAATCGACTTTGATGAAATCACCATCCGCTACGAAGTTATTAAATGGCGCTTCAACCCACCAGCTGCACCCCCACATGGGCGGAGCGTGGGAACGACTAGTTAGATCTGTGAAGACTGTCCTAAAATCGATCTGGCCTTCAAATAATTTTAATGACGAGACCCTCCGAGCCGCTCTAATGGAAGCTGAAACCATTATTAACTCCAGACCACTAACCTTTGTCTCCCTAGATTCAGCAGACGATGATGCCCTTACTCCAAATCACCTGCTTCTGGGATCAGCAAATGGCTAAAAACCAATGGCAGAAGACAACACTGATCTAAGGTTGCGCTGGCATCAATCGCAACTTTTCGCCGATAAATTCTGCACCACCATTCGGCAACTCTAAAACAGAGACAATTGAGGATAAACCAGCGAAGCAAGAACACAAAGTTTTTTAAAGCTCTCTCTTATTATTATTATTAAACTCACATAATAAATTGGAATGCTATATAAATTTGTTTACCCTTTATTGCTTCGAAATATTCAACGCCAGTGCCTCAACACCTTAGGTCATATGTCGCCGACTGACAATACGGTTCCTTCTACTCCACACTACGTAATTCCACATCAGTGTGTCCTTCGGCCTCAAAGTACGTCCACCAAGCTTCGCGTCGTGTTCGATGCGTCGTCGAAGACGTCCTCTCAGGTGGCCTTGAATGAAATTCTGATGGTCGGACCGACCATTCAAGAGGAATTATACTCAACACTGCTCCGCTTCCGTCTGCACAGGTTCGCCCTGACTGCCGATGTGAAAAAGATGTATCGCTAAGTGATGGTGAATGAAGCGGATAGGCAGTTTCAGATGATAGTGTGGAGAAGAGACCCATCTGAGTCCATAAGATTATACAAGCTTAACACCGTAACGTATGGGACTGGACCAGCCCCCTTTTTGGCTATCCGGTGTTTAAAAAGGTTGAGTGAGCCTGTGAAACTATCATTCCCTAAAGCTGCTCACGTTATTGGGTCCGACTCTTACGTTGATGACATGTTGACTGGTGCTGCATGCGTAGAGGAGCTAAGAGCAATTAAGTCCGAAGTATCTCAGGTTCTTCAGACCGCAGGGTTTGAGTTAGCGAAATGGTTTTCGAACTCACCTGAGATCACCGCATCTGAGAGCACAGCAAAGCCCATAACGATCTCGGATTCAGATTCGACTAAGGCGTTAGGAATCTCATGGTTGCCTAAGGAAGATGCCTTTCAGTTTAAAATTGACAATGAAGTCATGGGTCTCCGAGCGACAAAACGGAACATACTGTCGGTGACATCGAAGTTGTTCGACCCCCTTGGATTGTTAAGTACTATCGTCATAAAGGGTAAGATCCTATTGCAGGAACTTTGGCTTAACAAACTAGATTGAGATGAGTCGATTCCGATGCATTTGGAAACAGCATGTTGAAAAATACACTGTCTCAATTGGAAGAGATATCCATACCTCGGTTTGTGTATTCCGATCCGATGTCACCGGTCCAGATACATGCCTTCGCTGACGCCTCCATGAGAGCTTATGGAGCGTGCGTCTATGTCCGTAGCAGAACTGCAGAAGGTTTAAAAATATCATTGTTCACTTCAAAGTCCAAAGTAGCCCCGCTCAAGACCAAAACGCTCCCACGGCTTGAGTTATGTGCCGCTCACCTTCTCGCGGATCTCTGTCACAGTCTCTCTATCGAATGAGCTGTGTATTGGTCAGACTCTGAAGTAACTCTTCACTGGATTCGGTCGCATCCATCTTCGTTGTCGACGTTCGTTTCGAATAGGGTGGCTGAGATTCAGGAGTGGTCAGATGAAGCTACGTGGCGGCATGTCCCTACAAAACAGAACCCTGCAGATATTGTGTCAAGAGGTTGTGACGTCAAAGAAATCGTCCAGTCAATCTGGTTTGAAGGACCATCATTTTTGAAGGATGAAGAAGAGACCTGGCCAAAAAACCCTCATTTCGAGCCTACAGAAGATGTCGAGCTGGAGAAGAGGAAGAACGCGGTCGGGCTGACCGCTGCGGTAGAAATTTCGGATTTGGTTGATGTCATCGAGGGATTCTCGTCACACCTCAAGCTGCTTAGGTTGTTTTGTTATATGTTCCGCTTTATAAAAAAATGTAAGAACCCGAGCATAACGTTTGAAAAAACGGTTTCACCGACCGAGTATGATGAAGCCTTTCGCAAAATTGTTGAAGTTATCCAACATCACGAGTATCGTGAGGAAATCGAGAAAGTTCGGAAAGAATCGAGAGTTGGTCCTAGTCTTCAGCGGTTGAACCCTTTCATCCATGAAGACACTGGTACTTGGTGTACTTTTTCGTTGTTGAGAGTAGGGGGGCGACTAGCTAAAGCTCCTATATCATACGATGCCAAGTTTCCGTTGCTTTTGACGAAGCGTTCGCAATTCGTGCGGAGCTATGTTCGTCATCTGCACCATATCAATTTTCATGTCGGCCCACGAGCACTTGTGAGCATCCTGCGACAGAGTGTTTGGATCGTAAACGCTCAGGAGGTCTGCAGTCAGACAGTTCGATCGTGTATCCGCTGCTTTAAATGCAAGCCTCGACTGCTGACGCAACTGATGGGAAATTTACCCTCAGACCAGCTCCGTGCTCTCCGCCCATTTTCAATTTGCAGCGTTGATTTTTGTGGACCCGTCTCGACGACATTGAAAATTCGAGGAAGGCCCCCATACAAGTCCTATATCGCGCTTTTTGTTTGTTTTGCGTCCAAAGCGGTTCACTTAGAACTTGTATCCGACTTGACCACTGACTCTTTTTTATTGGCTTTCCAAAGGTTCGTTGGGCGCCGAGGATATCCCCAGATCGTCCATTGCGACCACGGGACGAATTTCGTCGGAGCGAGCCGCCACCTCAGCGCTCTGCAGAAGGCGCTCGAGGACGGGGCGGACGCAGTTCGCGAATTCGCGTCAAGAAAAGGATGCGAATTTGCGTTCATACCGCCTCGAGCGCCGCACATGGGAGGACTCTGGGAGGCAGGTGTCAAGTCTGCGAAGAGCCTACTCCTACGGGCGGTAGGCAGCGCGCTATTGACCGCCGAAGAGCTCGCCACAGTCCTCGTCGGGATCGAGGCCGTCCTGAACTCCAGGCCGCTGGGAGCCCTCAGCCAGGACCCCAGCGACGGCGAGGCACTCACGCCCGGGCACCTGCTGACAGGCGGGTCGCTCATCGCCCCCCCAGCACTGCGGACTCCGGACCAAGAGGGTCTCAGCTGCTTGCGGCGATGGCAACTTGCCTCGTCAGTCAGGCAAGCGTTCTGGCGGCGATGGTCCAAGGAATATGTCCTGGGACTTCAAATTCGGGGCAAGTGGCACCAACGGAAACCCGACGTCAAGGAGGGACACCTGTCTCGTGGCCGAGGACAACATGCCTCCACAGGAGTGGCTCCTCGGGAGAGTGATCGCCACGCACGCCGGGGAGGACGGCATGGTCAGGGTCGTCGACCTTAGGAGGAGCGATGGTGGCATTTTTCGGCGGGCCATCCACAAGTTGGCGCCGCTACCAATGTGTTGAAGCCGCTCAGGCCTTCAACGGGGCCGGTGTTTCGTAATGTCGTCGTCGTAGTCAATGTTTAATGTTGAGATTATTTTGAATTGTTTGAAGTCTAGTGCAAGTAGGTTAGGGCAAGGCGGGAGCGCAATTAAAGCTCGCTCTTTCGCTCAAGGCGAATTCGCCCCGCTTTGCCACCGTAGGTTAGCTAGGCTTAGAACGAAATGTATGAAGTTTTAGAATATAATCGTAAAATTGGAATTCGATCGAGCGCACACAAATTATTTCGTCGCCGCTTTTTAATAAACTTTACGCCACCCACAGTCTTTCGGTTTCGTTATTAGAAAATCTATTCTAATTTTTCAGCCTATGCAACCGTTCTTTCGTCTCTTCGACTCGTACCTTTTTCCTTTACTTTACTATCTCGCTATATCACTCTCTCGATCTATCAGCTCTCTCGTTCTCTCGAACACTCCCTCGCTCTCTATTTCGTAGCATCGCGTAGGGCACGGGCAATTCGGTCCGTCTGCCCTAACATGCCTTCGCAATGGTCATGATCTGGTGCAGCACTTGCATGCCTTTGCAATCTCTCGAACTTTTCTGCCGTCGCATATATACATACGTATATATTCGGTCAATAGGTGACACACGAATCGCGGGCTATATATGCATCTCGTTTACAGCTTTCTTTCGCTATCGTTCTCTTCATCTATGCTGCTCTCTCGCATTCTTTCTCTCTATCTATTGCTCGTACTCGGGTCAGCAGCAGCCCGAGCTTCTATCTCTTATTTTGCTCTCTCTCTCGCTTGCATTAGGGCACGGGCAATTCGGCCCGCCTGCCCTTTCACATTCTGTTATTGATCATCAGAACCGTCGGTCTTTATACCTTTAGCAATACGCGTACTGCTGCTACTAAACATTAATAAATTGATATTATAATAAACCTTCTCGGCTCTTTTATTAAAATTAGGCCCTAAAACAAATAGCTATTAAAAACGCTTAATAGCTTAACATTTGGTGACCCCGACGTGATTTGTGCAATAAACAATAGTGCAAATTACAAACTACAATTTAATGTCAAAATTACCCTCAAGTGCCGTTCCTTCGTTTGGTTTCACTTGCCTGCTCTTTCAACCCGTGTCATCGACCACATAGGTGCAGGCCGCTCTTGAATATAGGCATAGCTGTTGGCCTGCGGTTCTCGTTCCCGTCTCTTACACGCGTACTCTTTGGCTTCATCTTCCCGCTAGAAATGTTTCTTACGCCGTCGCTATAATGGAGAGGGATGGTGCAAACGGCATTGCAGTTACAGCTTCGAAAAACAGGGTGACTTTCCTGACAATGAAAGTACCGGCAATCTTTGAAAAATTAAAAAAGTTGAATGCTACTTGGGAGAGTGAGTTGCCAGAGTGCGACTACTTTATGCTCATTGTGAGGCTAGAGGAGATCGAGGAGCTGCAGGGCATTTTTAAAACCCTGCACAACGAGCTTCAGATGTTGGACTACGACAAGACTCGCATTATATCGTTGGACAACTTTAATTATCTATTCATGACGCTGGATACTTCGATTCGGCGCGAAATCGCTAATCGATTCCCCCACCTGTCTCCTCCTTCTACAGTATCAGCAAAAATTACTATTGGTAATATTGTGGGTTGGCAGCTTCCACTTCAGCGTCGGTCTGCCCGTGTCTACGCCGCATACAATTTCCAAGGGTATCGTCGGAAGACAGCAACGTTCAGTTTAAGATGGAGACATCTTCGGATTCGAGGAAACCTTCCTCGGCCTTAGCTGTGAGCCCAATGCAGCTGTTGGCAAAAGACGAGCCGGCAGCAGTGCTTGCTGATGCGGAAACCCATCCCCGTGACGTGGACATAGATGGTTTGGAACCTGGCTGCCACTTTCAGGAGGATTCTTACACAACTTCGCAGAATCCAAGTGGACCTTTACGAAGAGATCAACTCCAATTGAGGGATTCTAGCGTGCCTGCTGTGTTTGATGGAGCTCCGGCATCTTACGTGAATTCCCGTAGGAAGTTGGACATTGACACCGATGTTCCCACACCACTAGAACTAGCTTTGGAAACGGCTACTGATCAGCCTTCTTTCTCGTTTTTGGACTATTCGTCATTGTCGCGTCCCTGCAGAAGTTCAGGTTTGCCAACAGAAGCGCAGCTGTTTGAGGCTTTCGGACTGGCAGGACCTGCAGCTACATGGTCCAGAATCTTTCTCCAACGGTTGGGCAAAGATAAGTTGTCTTGGCATAAAGGTCTGACTGAGATTTCTTCGCGTGGGATTCTTTTGAATGATTTGAGGGAGCCCCCTCGTTTGGCATGTGGACCTCAATGCCGATCATCCTTATACTTTGCGGGCCATCATCAATTCATCGCACCAAAGAGGACTCCAGCTCAGCTCACCAACACTTCAACTTTCATCAACGCGCACAAGCAGAGTCTTCGCGATGGATTTCGAGCTCAGTTTGCACTAAGTCCATCCCAATATTGGCCAATATCAGGCCACATTTTAATCTCTACTAATTCTAAAACCGCATCTTTAATTACAGAGAGGCCTGCCGATCTTGCTGTGCTCTGTCTGGCGCTTTTGAATGGCGGCTCTCTCTCTTCGTTTCCTGGGCCTAGCGTTACATGCCTGATTTTGCGTCGATTAGAAGTTGCCTACTTGCTTCACATCTACTGTTTGCCATGGAAGGAAGTCTACTTGTCGACTCTGCAGCTGCTTTAAAATCTCACTCCTAACCCTGGGTTGACAGTCTCTTGGCCCATAGCAAAGGTGTTCCAGTTTATTCCCGGAGGAGCTGTCGTTTTCCGTGTTGCAGTGCTAAAATTGCATCAGGAGCTACATCGAATCAGCCACAAGCGACGGCTGTGAAACCCTTCAGCATCTGTTGAAGTCAGGCTGGTATGTCTGGTATGTCTGGTTTCCCAGCTTCAAATTCCCCAACAAATTCCTCGAATAATAGCCAGTGGCGCAAAATAACGTAATTTCACTTTTGTTTGCTATTTGCATTGCCCACTGCATATAAATATTGTATCCGCTTATAATTACTCAATCTAATAGCCTATGCAACCGTTCTTTCGTCTCTTCGACTCGTACCTTTCTCCTTTACTTTACTATCTCGCTATATCACTCTCTCGATCTATCAGCTCTCTCGTTCTCTCGAACACTCCCTCGCTCTCTATTTCGTAGCATCGCGTAGGGCACGGGCAATTCGGTCCGTCTGCCCTAACATGCCTTCGCAATGGTCATGATCTGGTCCAGCACTTGCATGCCTTTGCAATCTCTCGAACTTTTCTGCCGTCGCATATATACATATGCATATATTCGGTCAATAGGTGACACACGAATCGCGGGCTATATATGCATCTCGTTTACAGCTTTCTTTCGCTATCGTTCTCTTCATCTATGCTGCTCTCTCGCATTCTTTCTCTCTATCTATTGCTCGTACTCGGGTCAGCAGCAGCCCGAGCTTCTATCGCTTATTTTGCTCTCTCTCTCGCTTGCATTAGGGCACGGGCAATTCGGCCCGCCTGCCCTTTCACATTCTGTTATTGATCATCAGAACCGTCGGTCTTTATACCTTTAGCAATACGCGTACTGCCGCTACTAAACATTAATAAATTGATATTATAATAAACCTTCTCGGCTCTTTTATTAAAACTAGGCCCTAAAACAATAGTTATTAAAAACGCTTAATAGCTTAACATTCATGTTTCAGTTTGTAACGAACCATGGCTCTAGCCATATCTCGTTACAAACAGTTCGGGAACAACAGTCAAACTGATATACGCAGAGACACCGAACCCTGGCTCTGGCCACGTCTCTCCTCACAAATAGCGGTGCGTCAGCACCCCGGAAAATAAAATAGTCTTAAGCAACGCACACAATTAATTAAGAACTCTCGATCAACAACTCTACACATTCTTGTCCACACAACAATTTAAAACACCCCACCTCTTGGGACATTTCGCAATCGACGGCCTACATAAGAAATATCATTTGCGTTATTTCACAATAAGTCAAGCCAGCATAAAATTATCGACTTACCACTCAACTTCCGCGATGCAGAGTTAGCAAGAACTCATTTTTTTAAACCAAATACCCATTCTGCATTATTTCGCAATCAGCGAAGATAGCACAAAATGCTCGGTCACTCATCTCCTGGCGATCTTTCGCAACCATTCGGCCTCAGGTCATCAACTTACCACTCAACTTCCGCGATGCAGAGTTGGCAAAAACTCATTTTGAAACCAAATACCCAATACCCATTCTGCACCTTCCGTGATGCAGCCTCAGCAAAACCACCCCGACCTACTAGAAATTGTCAACGAAGCACCAAGCTTCGACCTTGTTACCACACCCCACAATTATTGTTACCCAATAACCTTAAGTTAGCAATAAGCCATTATTTCCGGGTCTCAGGTGCGATCGCCAGCTGCATAAAAGGGCCAAGATCGGCCGAAAGAACAGGTAGTCCATCAGCCCGAACACAAGACACTGCACTAGACAGTCCATCAGCCCGAACACGAGACACTGACTAAGCAATCCACCAGCGCACCATACAACTGCAGGCCAGAGTATCAACGTAAATAACTAAGTGAATGAAAAGTACTGAAATAAACCAAGAACAAAACAAAACAAAACAAAACGATCGCGTCATCATTTCTCCCTTGCCTACTGCCTTTCAAGCCAGCCCGACACCTGAAGTCACCTACAATCTACAAATTTTTTTGTAGCGGACCCTGGACAGACTGATGCATACCTCAGCCTGAAATAGGACCTCACAAGTTCCAGTCGGTGTTTCCTATTCTTAAGGCCTATTTCGATACTACTTCTAGTGGAAAATGGTAACAGTTTTATAATAAATGTGATTATATAATGGATCTTAGCATAATTAACAAAGAGAGTAAATAAACCGAATGTATGTGGGTAGGTGTATAATATAGTTAGTTAATTTCCTTTTTTTTCATATAACTAGCAAGGGGTAAATATTCATATTCTTTCTCTTCTCTTTTTTTTCAGGTGTCCTAAATCTCTTTTCTTCTTTTCCTATTGTTTACAGCTAATAATATCAACTATTCGTAGTGACCTTGTATTCTCTTATCGATCTACTTAATGACGAGTAAGTATTATATTTTTTTTTTTTAGGTTTTCTTAATTTTTTTCCATCTAATATTTTTAATTATCCAAGATAATTTTATAAATTTCCCCAAGGTAAGTAACGAAAGGTAAGTATCAATTTTCCTTTTCTTTTCCTTCTTATGGAAGCTACGTTAAATCTAAGCGGTATGAATTTAAAAAAAAAACAAATCTCACAAAAATGTATCTTTTACTTTTCTTTAGGTGCGGACATTCCAGTTTTCGATCCTATTCCACGCGGAGGTCGTTGGCCTAAATAAACCGTAAAAAAGAACGGTGTGGATTGAAGCATCGTAGCCGTACGAGCTGTGTGGGAGAAAATCGAAGCTGGATGCTATAGTGCAGCCCATAGGAGGCCGCCGTGTATATAGGCACTACAGAAATCGGGGTACAACTTCTACAAGGGTTAATTCACACGAAAGAACGCTCACTTTTCTTAGTTTCAACTCACTCTCGGCGAAAGATCGATCTCCCGCGGTGGAATCTGAAAATCAAAATTTTTTTGATCGGGGCGATGAGGGCGCTCCAAACCTCCTGTAGGGTTTACCACGACACTCGCAGGGTTCTCATACAAACATTGGCTAGGCTCTCTTGACTATGTATTTTCACTTTAATAATTTCGCTTTTTCCTAGGCGCTAGGCACTTCACCACGCAGGTTGCCCTACTTCGACGAGAGGCGTCTACTCCCTCTGCTCTTATTGTTTCACTAAGCGTGGCACTTGGGCCGTGCCATCGGCGAGGCGCCGTTGACGACTCCTACGGCGGCTGCTGCTCAGGAGTCATTGCATCCGCGGTTTCTTCCTTCTGTTGCTCCTAGTTCGGGTTACGGCGGACTAGCCTTTGATGAGGCTTAGCTTCTTTCTTGGCTGGCTAGATTAATTAGGTGGATCGGGGTCTACTTTTGCACAAGAAGAGTGTGGCTTGTACCACCGACACGGCAAGTTGGACTCCTCGATCCGGATCCACCGAAGATGACGGCCAGCCGAGAGGGTCTCCTGCTTTGAAATGCAGGGAGCTTGGGAAAAGCAGAGGGATCAGGCGTGGAATGCCAATGCGAATAGCTCTAACGAGACCATCCGGTCTTGGATTCCCAGAAAAGCCCTTCTCAATCGTAGAAGCGGCGTCTCAGACCTTCTCTCCAGGCCGCTTCCTTTCTTTTCTGCGCCTAGGCACAAATTTCAAAGAGCTACGGAAAATCTTTTCTCTCTAACTCACCAAAAAAAAATTTACTATTCCGCTACGGACAATTTCTCCTACCACTAAGGCATCGTTTCCACTTTTAATCGAACGCGGATGGCACAATTTGGGGCCTTTTCGGTTCGGATTTAACTTTTCCTTCGCGAGCACTATGGAGACACTTCTCTTCAGATTCACGATCGCAGCGGAAAAGGAAGTTTTTGTGATCTATCACTGGACACACTGCTTGTAGTTTGGAGTCGAAGCAACCCTGCGTAGGCCCTACCCATTCATGGAGATACTATGTTTCTGTCAGAGTGGGGTCGAAGCAACCATGCGTAGGCTCTACCCATTTATGGATAGACCATGTTTCTGTCAGTTTAGGGTCGAAGCAACCCTGTGAACAAGCAGTTATCTTTCAAAATCTACATGCCTTTCGCAACACTCCCGGGTCGCTTCAGGCCCCGCTACAACAGCTCGCTTAGTGTTTTTGTTTCTATTTTTTCATGTCGGCGGCCGAAAAGTTCCGCATGCGAGATGTGCTGGTCTGAAGGCGCTGGAAGAAACGATGCGGAGCCAAACGGCGCGAGCCGTGGTTGAGGAGAGAGGTCCACCACCACCAAAAGGGGCGAAGAAGGAACCGGCCGCGGACCCGAAGGCGGAGACAGAGGCACGCTGGAAGGAGCAGGCAGAGGGGGAAGAGGAAGAACCGTGGGAGGAGCCAATCCAGGAGCCAATCCAGGAGCCGCTCCAGGGGCACGGCAGGACGAGGAACCGCTCTGGCAGCGGCGGGCGCCGAGGCCTCCGGCCCAGCAGCAGCAGCAGCAGCAACAGCAGTGGCAGCAGCAGCAACAGCAGAACTGGCAGGGCCCGGAGTCTGCGGCAATGGGTCCGTACGTGTCCCAGGATGTGCGGACCGCGGTGCGCAATGGCATGGTGTGGCACCACCAGGTCATTCACATCACGTGGGCGTCAGGCCCGGCGGCCAGGGGGCCTGAGGCCAAGAACGGCGCGAGCGTGTGGGAGGAGGCGTGCCGAGGGAGCAATGCGATCCCAGGAGGAGAGGTGCGGACGGCGCGGCAGCACACACGGCAGAGATGGACACCGGATCCCCAGAGGCCAACAAACCGGATGCACCACACGCGAACCAGACGGCACCCGAAGACGCGGAGGAGGCGGTGGGAGATACAGCGGGAGACGCGACGGAAGATGCGGCGAGAGAGGCGGCGGTGGTCGCGACGGAGGATGAGGCGGCGGAAGGCCGAGGGGCGGTGGCAGAGCCACAGGACGAGGCCGCAGCGGAAGCGCGGCCAGTCTGGCACGGTGGCCCCAGAGGAGGCGCCGGCCGCGGAGCCGAGCCCGGTGGTTGAGGCGACGTGGGAGCGAGGCCCATGGCAGTGGACAGCTCCGGCGGCGCGGGCAGAGGCAAGGCCGCAGCTAGGCTGGCAGGCGACGTACCCAGAGCCACGGGCAGAGGTGAGAAGGCCGGTCCTCCAGCAGCAATCGTCGGTGCCGACGCCCGGGAGGTGGCAGCCGATCCGTCGCGAAGAGTGGCCCGAGGTGGTGGTTCGCACCCAGGCCAGGATGCGGCTGGTCGGTAGGCGCATGAAGCACCTCGTGAGCGAGCGCGGCATCCGAACAGTTAGAGTGCGGAATTGGTATTGCGGATCGTGGCGTAAGCTGAGACCAATGGCCCCTGACTCGGTGGGGCTGAGCTAGCTCAGCAGAGTTAGACGGCCGGACAAAGGGCTCGATATAATGTTACACATTCCTTTTGCACAGCAACGATCTGCGACTTGAACGTGGATCGGTCAGCTACCAAATCTGCTGATCAGGCATTTACTCGAACTCAGGCAAAACCCAAACGCCCTAACACTGAGGCGATGAGTCTCCCTTTTTAAAGCCCCTTAATGCTGATCATGCATTTCCATTAGATTTAGGCAGAGACCACGCGCACTAATACTAATGCGGTGGTATTCTTTTCATATAATGCATGGGAGAACTCTCGCTCTCCGTTATACATAAGAACAATTGTACCCTAGGCTAAAAACAAAAAGATATCCAATAAAAATTCTGAATTACCAGCACAAAGAAACGCAACTATAAATAAGACCTTTACGGCTAGTGATTTCAGCTTACCGTTTGGGAAATAATAGGCTTTAAAATGCGAAAATGATGATTATTGGGAAAATTCAGGAAAAGTCGAAATAAAAACGAGAATGAACGTGTGAGTCGCTTCTGGGGACGCTACTCTACTTATACTCGTACTCAGTCAGTATATACATTTTTGAGCTAATAATTCTTCAGAATTGTAGAATTAAACAAAAAAATTTTACATTTTACATTTTTTCCTACATCTGTTATCTAAATCTACAATGTACATATATTCTACATCTAACATGTAGATTATACATGTACCACTTAGATTCTACATCTCTTCTGCTAGAGGTCGCTCGCGCACTGAACGGGGCAGAGTGTGCGAGCGAGAAGGAAAATGAGTTGCCTGGTAGTTGGTAGGAGGGGCCAGGGGAAGCAACTGAAAATTAATTTCTTCATTCTGGCTATAATTATGATCAGATCTGATTCAGATTCGGCAGTCTGGTAGATATAGGCATTCTCTACGATACACAGTGGTCGATTCTGCCAATCTGGCAGGCCATAATTAATAACTCAAAAAATAAATGAGTAACATTTTTAAAATTATTTTTGTATTTTGGAATATAAGTCCGCGGAATACTTAAATAAATTTTTAATATTTATTTTTTAACTCAAAAACTTTTTAAAATAAATTTTAAAAACAATATTTTTTTTGTATTTCAAAATATTATAAAATGTTTTTATAAACACTTTATATTAATACAAAAAGGTATAGGTCAAAATTTAAAATTTTGGTCTGTTTTTTTAAGTATTTTAAATTTTTGCTGTACACTTCACTCAGAGGCAAAGTAATTAATTTTTTTTTTATTCGCTGACAATCATTTTCGCTAAGTTTGTTTTTATCAATTACACTACCCGACAAAATCGAACTTTTTTTTCCTCAAGTATCCAAACCGACTTTTTCTGATAGATATGGCAGAACTTTTTTTTGAAGAATTTTTGAAGTCTGGTATTTTTTTAAAGCTTTTTTCAGAGGTAGCGTTTGTTTTTTTCACATAACTCTAGTATCTTACGTCACGTTGTAAAGAACTTTGCTATTATGAAAAGACAATTAAAACAGCTAGAAGTTTTTTATTTGGTGTTATGTTGCTACAAGTTTTTAAACATAAGTGATACATTTGGTTTGCTTTTTTTTTTTTTTAGGTTTGGTTAACGAATTTTACCTACAAAGTCTCTCCATAGATTTTAATGAGCGATACCTTAAACGACGCCAAATTAATGCACCTATACACAAAAAAATAAAAGACACAGGATATAATTTTTTTCAACTTTTCCTGAGTTTTTATAATTCAAGATTTCGTAAAAAATACCGCACAAAAATCATTATTTTTGCATTTCAATGCTTTATATTTCCCAGACGGTAAGTGTTTGGGCTTAACTTTTAGCTGTTTTAATTATCTTTTCAAAATAGCAAAGTTCTTTACAACCAGACGTAAGATACTAGAGTTATGTGAAAAAAATAAGCGCTACCTCTGAAATACTTCAAAAATACGTTAAAAAAATGTCTGCCATAGAAAAATAAAATATCATCAAACCATTACTTAGCCCCAAATCTTTAAGAAAAAGTTGGTTTTGTTCCTTGAGGAAAAATCGTGTCGGGTAGTGTTATCAATTAATTGAGTGAAAACATGGATCCAACTCGCTTTAGCTTTTTTCTTACTCAGTTTCCTTACGAAACATCGCGAAAAGCGTGCTTATTGACACTGCCAAAGACAAAAAAAAAGACTGGGGGGGCGGATGTCAATTTGGTAATGGTAATTTTAATACAAATCGCAAAAAAATAAGATTAATTTTACTTTACCAAAAGACATAAAGAAAAGTTTTCTGCGATTCAACTGCGTGCAGGTACTGGACTATCGATAGGAAAAATATATAAATATCGCAATAAATATCAATGGGATGTTTACTTTCCAAAAATTAAAAAAAATTAACAAGATTCGACATTTTAATTTTTCATTTATTGCCTGCCAGATTGGCAGTATCGACCACTGTGCGATACTGCGTTTTCCGTTTTCTCGTATTTTTAAAAATGTGCCTGCCACAGATTTTCGTCCTCTTTAGTGGCGGAAGGGGGCGGGGCGAAATTTTGAAATATACTTGTAGCAGTGTGATATCACATGAATCTGGAAACCAAATTTGGTTGCCCTAGCTCTTATAGTCTCTGAGATCTAGGCGCTCAACAAGACGGACAGACAGACAGACGGACAGACGGACAGACAGACATGGCTCTATCGACTCGGCTATTGATGCTGATCAAGAATATACAGTATGTCAACTAATTGCTTGCAAAGTAAAAAAAGTAACACAATTTCTATTAATTGTTTGAAAAATGAAAACATTATTTTAAAAAAATCGAGATCTTTGTAATAAAAAGATATATTTGGCTAACATTTTGTATGCCCGCCATTAGCATCCATTACTGCCCTGAGGCGACGCGACATCGACGATATTAGAGCATTCATGTCGTAATACTCAGGTATTTTTGCCCAGTCCTCATTTATGCACTTTATCAAATCAGTCTTGTAAGTAGGACGACGTTTAGCCACTTTTTTCTTAAGCAATGCCCACAAATTTTCTGAGATCCGGACAATGATTTTACTGTAATTGTAAAGCACAAAGGTGCGACATAGAAACGATTTGTGCTTCGGGTCGTTATCTTGGTATAGCTTATATTTGAGTTTGCTGCTATTTCCTAAATCAACGAAGCCATACTTTTGGGCACTTCTTGTCAATTCGTTTCTTAGAATATCCAAATAAAACTCCTTCGTCATTATGTCATTAAAAATGCGCAGCTCTCCAACGCCTTTGGATGATATTGTAACGAACCATGGTTCTAGCCATGGCTCGTCACACACGGCGAAGGGTCAGCGCATCCACGCTGGCGGGAGACAATAACCAAACTGATATACACCGAGCTAGCGAACCATGGCTCTAGCCACGGTTCTCCACAAATAGCGGTGTGTCAGCACCCCGGAAATAAAATAGTCTTAAGCACACAATTAATTAAGAACTCTCGATCAACAACACCCCACCTCTTGAGACAATTGTGAAATCAGCAGCCTACAATGTCGCAATAATCCAAGCCGACACAATTTCGCATTAAGAGATATCATTGGCGTTATTTCACAATAAGTCAAGCTAGCATAAAAGTATCGAAACATCGACCCCAATTCAGATATCACCTCCGCGATGCAGAGTTAGCAAAAACTCATTTCTTTTGAAACCAAATACCCAATTCCCAACTGCACCTTCCGGGATGCAGCATCAGCAAAACCACCATGACTCACTAAAAATTGTCAGCGAAGCACCAAGCTTCGGCCTAGTTACCACTACAATTATTATTACCCAATAACCTTAAGTCAGCAAGAATTAATTATTTCCGGGTCTCAGGTGCGATCGCCAGCTGCATAAAAGGGCCAAGATCGGCCGAAAGAGTAGGCAGTCCATCAGCCCGAATACAAGATACAGGCAGTCCATCAGCCCGAATACAAGATACAGGCAGTCCATCAGCCCAAACACAAGACACTGCACAAGGCAGTCCCTCAGTCACACACCCTAGACACTGCACTAGGCAGTCCATCAGCCCAAACAAAAGACACTGCACAAGGCAGTCCCTCAGTCACACACGCAAGACACTGCACTAGGCAGTCCATCAGCCCAAACACAAGACACTGCACAAGGCAGTCCCTCAGTCACACACCCAAGACACTGTACTACGCAGTCCCTCAGTCACACACCCAAGACACTGCACAAGGCAGTCCCTCAGTCACACACCCAAGACACTGTACTACGCAGTCCCTCAGTCACACACCCAAGACACTGCACAAGGCAGTCCCTCAGTCACACACCCAAGACACTGTACTACGCAGTCCCTCAGTCACTCACCCAAGACACTGTACTACGCAGTCCCTCAGTCACACACCCAAGACACTGCACAAGGCAGTCCCTCAGTCACACACCCAAGACACTGTACTACGCAGTCCACCAGCGCACCTCACAGTCAATCACCGAAGAACAAGTCTCAAATGTCAACAATTAAGTGAATGAAAGAGTAAAGAATAAAACAAAAACCACAAAAGCAAAAACCACTGCATCATAATTTCTTCCCTTGCCTACTGCTTTTCAAGGCCAGCTCAAAACCTGAAGTTCTCCTACAAACTACAAATTTTCTTGTAGTGGACCCTGGACAGACTGAATGCTCACCTCAGCCTGAAATAGGACCTCACAATATGCATCCCCACACCATCACTGAGAGCTTGAGGGCTGTATTTGGCTTTCGCCAAACTTTGCATGGTCCCTCATTATAATATAGCATTATTTTGCTCTCGTGACAAAAAATCACGTCATTCTAGTACTCTGGCGAATTGTTAACATTAAAAATAGCGATATTCAAGCGCCTTTCGATATTAACAACGGACAGCAATGGCTTCTTCCTTGCAACATGTGACCAGTACTGGTGGCTATTTAGCAATTTTCTTACTGTCTCATGGCATACGGTCTTATTGCAGTCGGTTTTAATGTCATTCGCTAATTCTCTCAGGCTTGCTTGCGGTTTATTTTCAAAAGTTTTCATAACCTTTGCACAGTCCCTCCGAGAAAGCTTTGGTGGTCTGCCTTCAAGCCTGTTTTCTTTTTCCGCGCGGTTTATGATATTATAAACTGTTCTGAGTGTAATATCAAAGTTTCAGCTTTCAGTGACTTGAACCGACAACATTTTTAGAACGAATGAAGGCAAGGAAGACTAGAAAAGAGCATGCGATCGGTCGTTTTCGTGCTTTCGGTCCCGTTAGTTTTCTTTTGGTACTCTTTTTTGCAGTGTTTGCATTTTGCAAAGAATTTATTGACAGCGTCAAAAATGCTGTTTTTTGGTTTTCTTCATTTCTTTTACGTTTTGCTTGGAATTTCGTAATGTTTTTTTTTTTTGTCATACCTATAGCTTATTTATGGCCGGCAAAAATCCTCCCGCTGAACCCTCCCAGAGGGTGCCGGCTGGGCAATGGGCACTGCATTATCCCGAATCGGGTAATGCATTGCCGCTTTGCTCTGTCCGGGGAATGCAGTGTCTAGCCAAGGCCAGGTCCAGGTCTTCCCGACCAAAAATTTGGGGGAACTGAACCATGGCCATGGCTGGAGGTGCCTGGCGGGTAGGCATAAGACGCTAGGGGGTGGTCCCCCCGAAAAATATTAACCAGCATGGACCCTCTGGGCCAACAATGGAGTGGACGAAAGATGAAGCAAGGGTTGGGATGTCAACCCAAACGTCGGTGGAAAGCGTGGCTGCTACCACCGGCGGGCACGGGGAGGAGCAATCCTCTCTGCGTGTCGCCAGCGGCCACAGCTCTGATATGACGGGAGCAGGTCATATCAGTTGCAATGCTACTGCCACAAAAACGACTAACTCCAGGTTGAGCCGCACAGGTGCCGTGGTCGATACAGACTCGGACCTGGAGAGCGTGCTCTCTGTAACCAGCCTTCTCCGCTCCCCGGAACCAGGTTCCAGCTCCCTGCGTAGGGAAGGGCCGAAGCGTTCCAAGGAGGGGTTGAAGGCGAAGGCGCATTACAAAGCGGCCCTCAAGATCATGGGACGGCTCCAGGGCAGGAAGGACCTCTCTGAGGAGGAGAAGGCCAAAATGACCTGGGCCGAAGAACGGATAAAGGAGGGCCGGCTGCACTTCTCGCAGATGCCGCAGATGAAGGCATCGACGGAGGGATTTGCCAACAAGGTTGAGGAGAGTCTCGCCACCAAAAGGCAACGCTCGACCGAGAGTGCCAAGAACGACACTCCGGTGAGCAAGCGGCAACGCGGGCCCAAGGTGGCAGCCCCCACACCCAAACAGGCGAAACGTCCCCAAAAAGCGAAGGTCAGTGAGGTAACCAAACGACATTTAATCGTGGCACTCATTGACCGGAGCGAAGAGAATGGCAAAATAACGGCGGCGCGGTGGAAGATGGTGCACGCGCGGCTCGTGGATGCGCTGTTCGCCAGAATGGAGGAGGACCCAACGGCCCCCATGCCCACGTTCGATGGTGAAGGGTGGCTCAACGGGGTAAAAATACTTAAATGTATTGACGACCCCACACTCAAATGGCTGACGCAAACGGTCTGCCAACTGGAAGCGTTGTGGGAGGGGGCCAAGCTGGAGGTGGTGGACAGGGAGCTAATCCCGTCCATACCAAAGGCAAAGGTACTCTTCCCCATCGTAATCCAAGGAGACCGTGCGCTGAAGCTGCTACAGAGGCAGAACCCCGATGTGCCAACGGCTAATTGGAGGATTCTGCATATCGGGAGCCCACTACCCAACGAGGGGGGCCAGAGTGCGATCATCCAGATCAGCAAGGAGGCAGAGGACCTGCTATACCCAAGATTCGGGAAGATGGCGTGGGGGATGGGCAGTGTTTACCTGCGGCTGAGAAAGCGCCACCCCGAGGACAAAGATGCGCACACTCTGCAGGCGGGCGAGGTGGAGAAGGACCTTGGTCTGGACACCATCGTGGAGGCCGCACAGGGTCTTGCGCTGGACTCGGAGGAAGAGGGGGAGGACGGTGACCTGACGGTAGTAGTCAACCCGTCGAGTGGAGCTGAGCCAGACGCACATGGTGAGTGTGCTGCAGCTCAACCTCCACAAGAGTAAAATTGCGTCGGCGGAGCTCCTCTTTGCCATGGAGCAAGGGCCCGCCGACATAGCCTTAGTCCAGGAGCTATGGGTTGCCTCAGGCAATGCTGTGGCCGGGCTAAAGCCCTCAAATTTTAACGTATTCTATACACCATCGGTAAGCAGGAACAGAACCGCCGTACTCGTACGGAAGGGAATCCATGCTCACCTTATGTCTCATTACAGCACTGACGATCTGACCGTGGTGATACTAGAAAGCAAGGAAAGGCGCCTGGTGGTAGTCTCCTGCTACATGGCTCACGACAGGCCAGCTCCACCTGAAGAGTTGAGGCATCTAGTGGCGGAAGCCAGCCCGAAGGACCAGCAACTTCTCGTCGGCACGGACGCAAACGCACATCACAACGTGTGGGGAAGCCCCGACATCAACGATAGAGGTGAGTCCCTCCTAGAATTCATACTATGAACTAACCTAGAAGTAGCAAACGTAGGAGAGGAATACACCTTTGTAGGTCCCACCTCTTCAAACGTGCTAGACTTAACACTCGTAGCGGGAACAAGTACGGTGGTATCTGGCTGGAGAGTCCTTGAAAGACCATCCTTCTCAGACCACAGGTACATCCAGTTTAAGTGCGAATTTGAACACTCTCCGAATATAACTGTCTATAGAAACCCCCGGAACACAAACTGGGAAAAGTTTAAAAAGACAGTTACCTCGAAGCTCGCGAATCGTCCGGGCACAGTGAAATCCCCGGAAGACATAGAAACGTCCCTAGAGACCCTATCCAGGGAACTACTGGATGCATCCCACGCATCGTGCCCACCCTCGAGAACGAAAAAGAGGACCAAACCACTCTGGTGGAACCGGGACCTATCGCTCCAAAGAAACAACCTCAAAGAATTCTTCAAAATCGCCAAACAGGCGAACGAGGATATGATCAATGAGGAATACAAAACCCTACTTAGGGAGTACAAGAAGGAAATACGCAGGGCACAAAGAAACTCGTGGAGGAACTTCTGCTCCAATATCGAGAAAGTCCCAGAAACGGCTAGACTTCGGAAGCTGCTATCAAAGCAACCTACCATACAGAGTCAGCTGAAGCGAGAAGATGGACAGTGGACTGAGGGCAGTGAAGAAGCCCTAACAGCACTAATGGAAGCTCACTTCCCAGGATGCACCGAGGTTGCTGACGCTACAACGCATCAGGACCTAGCAACTGAGGAACAGCACCCCCCAACAGATCTCATATCGTCTAGGAGAATCCACTGGGCTATAGACTCCTTTGTGGGTACGAAAGCACCTGGACTAGACGGTATATTCCCAGCCATGCTACAGGTGACCAAAGACGTGATCACCCCATGGCTCTCTGCAATATACTCAGCTTGCCTGAGCACGGGCTATATCCCTATTCAATGGCAGACCTCGAGGATTGTCTTCCTTCCAAAGGCAGGAAAGTGCAGCCATATGAGCCCCAAGGATTACAGACCGATAAGCCTCACCTCCTTTCTACTCAAAACACTAGAAAAGCTGCTGGATCTACACATCAGGAATGATGTAGGGAGACTGATGTCAACCAACCAGCATGCCTACACCAAAGGGAAATCGGTAGAGACGGCACTGCACTCGCTAGTAGCCACCATCGAGAGAGCCCTCCATAATAAAAAGTATGCTCTAGGAGTGTTCGTAGACATATCCGGAGCATTCAACAACGTCACTACGAGCGCTATTATGGACCGCCTAGAAGCGACCAATACACATGCCGCAATCAACCTCTGGATAAAGAACCTTCTAAGTTGCAGACGGGTGCAATCAAAGTGGGGCACCGCTTCCATGGTGAGGGGGGCGCATAGAGGCACACCACAAGGTGGGGCCCTGTCGCCCCTCCTGTGGAACCTGGTGGTCGACGACTTAATAAAGAGATTCGAGAGGAGAGCCCAAAAAATAACAGCCTATGCAGATGACATAAGCATAATTATTACGGGAGTATGTCCATCGACCCTCAGCTCCATAATGGAATCAACACTCAGGGAGATATGTGAGTGGGCAGGAAAAGTAGGACTCAGTATCAACGCGGACAAGACGGACCTCATTCTCTTCACCAAGAGATACAAGGTACCGGCATGGATCCCCCCGAAAATGGAAAAAACCAGTCTGACCCCTAAAACACAAGTCAAATACCTCGGCATAGTACTGGACAGCAAGCTGGCGTGGAGACCCAATGTAGTGGAAAGGGTGAAGAAGGCCACCATTGCGCTATACGCATCCAAGAAGATGCTCAGCAGCACATGGGGCCTGTCACCTGCTTTAATGCACTGGATCTTCATATCGGTGGTGCGACCGACTCTGCCGAACGGAGTCTTAGTGTGGTGGCAAGCGACAGAAAAGAAGACTTACAATAAGCTTATGGAAAGGACCCAGCGGCAGGCACTGCTCTGCATTACGGGGGCGCTGAGGTCAACCCCAACAAAAGCACTCGAAACCATAATCGGAATCGACCCCCTGGACATCCACGCTGAACTGATTGCAGCAAAGGCGGCACAACGCTTAGTAGCATCAGGAAACATGTCTCTACAGGGATTCGGGCACAGTTCAATTGGCCGAGACATGACCAGTATATCTGACTACATTATCCCCCAAACTTGCCTGGACGTAAACACAACCTCATTTATGGGATCCGACGACTGGAAAAGGGGTCGGGACCAGACCCAACACATCAACATATACACGGATGGCTCCAAGATGGAGGAAGGAGTAGGTGCGGGCATATATTGTACAGACCCTGAAATAAGGCTGTCCTATAAGCTACCGGACCAATGCAGCATATTCCAGGCAGAAGTCTTTGCCATACGGAAAGCGGCGGAGGTTGCTCGATGTACGGAACGCCCACATAATGTGGTCAACCTGTTCGTGGACAGCCAGGCGGCGATAAGATCCATGCAGTCGTCAGCGGTCAGTTCCAAAAATGTCCTGGCAAGCAGGGAGGCATTAGATTTCCTAAGCACGACTAAGTCAGTGCGGATCTATTGGGTTCCCAGCCACCAGGGCATCGAAGGCAACGAGACAGCAGACGTACTGGCTAAGGAAGGCGTCGGGCTGGCAAACGAGAGGACTGAGAACGTGCCTGTCTCCCTCAGAGCGCTCCAAAGCGATCTAGAAAGGAGGGCACACATACAGGCCAGCAGCAGGTGGAGGAGAACCACCAACTGCAAGATCGCGAAAACCATGTGCAAGGAGAGCAATGGTAAACTCAGCCAATACCTACTACACCTACCACGGAAGGACTGTAGGATGCTAATAGGTATACTCACAGGTCATGGCCTGGCTGCAGCACATGCAGTCAAACTAGGCATCACCAACAGTGACAAGTGCAGGAAATGTGATGAATCTGGGGCTATCGAAACCCTGGAACATCTAATCTGCCAATGCCCGGCCCTCTCAAGGGCAAGAAACATACATCTTGGCAGCCCGGTACTGGCATCGCTGGAAGATGCATCCAAGAGGACGCCAGCGAAACTCCTTGCCTTTGCAAAACTCTCCTCGATCCCCACGGATTTCAAAACCGCGTAAAAACACTCAGAAGGTCCATACGCACCAATCCGGACAACTAAGGGCCATATTGGCCTATGCGTGGCCCCGT
Source organism: Drosophila obscura (assembly GCF_018151105.1). Taxonomy (NCBI): domain Eukaryota; kingdom Metazoa; phylum Arthropoda; class Insecta; order Diptera; family Drosophilidae; genus Drosophila; species Drosophila obscura. The sequence goes on along the minus strand of NW_024542848.1, from coordinate 3,037,548 downwards.
GAGTGCCGTCCGGGACAACCTAACCTAACCTAACCTATAGCTTATTCATATATATACTAAAATTAATTTACAAAAATTTCCCAAATAATGCATGTATTTATATTTTTAAGGCTAAAGTTGAAATTGTCTGACTTATTTCATTTTTCAAACAATTAGTTGACATACTGTATATACTTTATGGGGTCGGAAACGTTTCCTTCTCTGCGTTGCACACATCCACTTTACCAAATACAATATACCCCTTAACTCTTTTTTGAGTACGGGTATAAAAAGAGATGATGCAGATGTCTACGCTGAGTCTTGGGCTGCAATGTTCGGGAAATTATCGTCGGATCAGCAATTTATTTAAAACTGTCCATCATGGACAATCATTAAATTGGTTAAATAAACTTTACAATTCATTTATTTTATTTATGATTGCTGTTGAGCTACTGAGCTTCTTCGGTAGCGTTGTTTTGCAAGATTATTTAAGAGACGATGATTGTTCAGGTTCCAATACTCGTAGGACCACTTCAGACTGGTTAACTGAAAATAAAACAGAAGAAAGTGGATCTGCTGCGCGAGGCTGAGACACCTCTCTTGCAATTATCCATCCTAGCAGGGTTTCCTGAAGACGTGGCAGACCAACTCCCAATTGGATTTGGCCAATGCAGAGAAGCTCAAAGAACAGTCCCGCTCCAATAAAAATGTCCACAGGTTGAGACTTGTAGAACTTAGGATCCGCTAACTGTGTGTTGCAGGGAACGTTCCAGCTGTTGTAACGAACCGTTTTGTCCGCCTTATGTGCGCTTGGCGTACTCAGCGGCCGGTGGGTTCGTTGCAACGAATTTGGGTGTTGCCCGGTGGACAAATAGAAAGACTTGGTTGGCTTCTTTACACACGAGTTCTTTATTGGTATCTTAGGAATTATGCTTAAGGACGATGACTTAGCCTATTCTTTGGTTAATCACTACGGTCACTATCACTATCGGTCCTTCTCGACCACTCGCCGTTCCTCGGAATCCCCAAGCGTGGCACTGTCGGCTCTCAGAACTGGTACGACTACGATTCCTAGCGTTAGGCCAAAATCCTCCGTACTCAGTTCCACACGACACGTTCGCTCTCAATGGATCCTTCCGTTGAGCGAGCAGTACACCAGGTCCTTTCTCTTGACACTTTTAGATCACTTTCCGACTTTCCTTGGTATTCGCCAATACACGCACTTGCACTCTCCGCACTTGACTCCTTTTATCCCCTTGTTGGCGCACGGCCGCGGCCGTTGCTGCCTAGCAACAACGGGACTTTCCTCCAGGCGTCGGCTGTAATCTTCCATCGGCCAGTCTGATGCTCTCTATCTGCTTTGTAACGGGACCAAGCCGGTGGCGTGATCGCATGGCCATAAATGGTCATGCGCTGGACCACTGCCGGCTCGATCCCATCATACCGCCTCTCTGCTGCTTTCCACCAGCTTCGTAACGGGACCAAGCCGGTGGCGTGATCGCATGGCCATACATGGTCATGCGCTGGACAACTGCCGGCCCGATCCCATTATCCCGCTTCTCTTCCGCGCTCCACTATTCTCCCTGGCAGCGCCCTCTGATCGCGGGTCTCTCTCCGTTGTCCCGTTGAGCGAGCCCCTCCCGGTCAATTCGCCGTTATCCGGTTATCCGGGCAACCCGGATAGACCTTAACCCCTTAGGGTCCATGCGTGTGAGGATATCATTCCTCACACTTCCCCCTTTCTTCACCAACGGAAAACTCCCATCCGCGACTTCTCGTATCATTGGTCGTTAACTTTTGAATTAAAACGGCCGCCCGCGCTGCCGAACCGGGCGCGTTCTGGAGCCCCCTGCCAGGCTAACCCGATGCTGCCAGATCGGTGGGATGCGCATCCGCGCGCTACTCCCGCAAGGCTGCATCAACGTCATCGATATGACGTAGGGATGATTTTTGGTTTTACTCGATATCTGGCCACGTGCGTACTCCACTTCCGCAACGAGGAATTCTTAATGGACGCTGGTAAGTGACTTTACACATATTTTATTCTGGCTTGCCCTAAGCAGCATATCACCACCGTGCGGGACCGTTCCGTTAGTTTCCGTCCCTCGGCCACCCCGTTAACATCGGCCGTGGCTTGCAGTCCTCTGCCGCTGACCTCTGCGACTGCTCGCGTCGGCAACGCTGGCTTCCCCCCCTTGCCCTATAGGTAACGTATGTTTTCTGTTTATTGTTTTTCTTTCTTACAATTACAATTTCTTACAATTTTCCTTTATTTAGTCCCCGCTTCTCGGAACACCTCTTGATGGTCCCGGGACACCGTCACTCGGTATCGGACCCCTCCGTCGTTCACCAGCCGCTTGACGCGCCTCGAGGTGAACTCGTCCTGTGCCTGTGGCCGCATGGGAATCCGCGATTTCTCCCGCCGCTCTGGCCGCGGATTCGTGCGCCCGGAAGCGCGGGTCACTGCCATGGTCCCCGCTCCCATGGCTCAGGTGAGTTCACTCCCGCTGCCGCTGCTGGCTCCGCAGCTGGCTTCGATGCTGGCTCCACTTCCGCGTTCCCTGCCGTCGGCTCTGCTGCCGCCGCTGGCTTCGCCGCCGCTTTTGCTGCCGCGTGTTCTGCTGCCGTCGCTGGCTCCGCCGCCGTGTTCGCCGCTGCCGGCTCTGCCGCCGCTTTTGCTGCCGCGTGTTCTGCTGCCGTCGCTGGCTCCGCTGCCTTCGCCGGCTTCGCTGCCGTGTTCGCCGCCGCTGGCTCCTCTGTCGCTTCGGGCTCCGCCGCTGTGTTTGCTGTCGCGTGCTCTGCTGCCGTCGCTGGCTCGGCTGCCGTTGCTGGCTCTGTGGCCACCGCTGGCTCCGCCGCCGCCGATCGCCGATCGCGGCCGTTGCTCCGTCGTGGCGCCTCCTCCCACACCCGCGCTTCTTCCGGAGCCTCCGGCTCCCTCGGTGCCGGCCCCGATGCCCAGGTGATGTGGAGGATTTGGTGGTGCCACACCATTCCTCCACGCACCGCCGTACGCACCTCCTGCGTCACATACGGCCCAATCACCGCGCCTTGCGGTCCCTGCCACTGGTGTTGCTGCTGCTGCCACGAGGCGTCCGCTCCCGGCGCTGTTGCTGTGACGAGGCTTGGGGCCCCTGTCCTCCTTCTGGGAACCTAGCCTTTTCCTCGGGCCGCGGCCGTCGCTGCCACAGCTCCTCCTCGGCCGGCGTGGCCTGGCCTCGGTTTTCGGGCTCCGGTGTCGTAGGCGAAGGCTGCCACAGGCCTTCCTCCTCCTCTTCCGCCCGGCGTAGACGCTCCTGCCACTCCTCCTCTTCCGGTGTGGACTGGCCTCGGTTCTCGGGCTCCGGCGTCGGAGGGGAAGGCTGCCACAGGCCCTCCTCCTCTTCTTCCGTCCGGCCTAGCCGATCTCGCCACTCCTCCTCTGCCGATATTTGTACAGGCTCCGGCTTCGGCGCACCTCCGTCCTCCTCCTCGGGGATCAGCCTCGCCTCTTCCTCTCGGCACCTCTCCTCGGCCCTCTGCCGCTCCTTCTCCCGCATTTCGGCCACGAATCGCTTCAGCACCCACGTCCGGTGCTGCTCCTCAGCCTCCTGCCGGGCCCTTTCCTTGGCCTCCTCGGCCGCCTGCTCCGCCTTCTGCGCAGCCTTAAATTTTCTGGCCAGCGCCTGCGCGTCCTCCCAGACCTGCCGCTGCCACAACGCCTCCTTTGCTGCCTCAAGCGCGATCCGCCGCCGTCACTCCGCGACCCGCTTTTCCTTGGCCTCTCGCTCCTCGGCCCTTGTTGGTGGCCGTTTCGTGTTCTGCTGCCGTCGCTGGCTCCGCCGCCGTGTTCGCCGCTGCCGGCTCTGCCGCCGCTTTTGCTGCCGCGTGTTCTGCTGCCGTCGCTGGCTCCGCTGCCTTCGCCGGCTTCGCTGCCGTGTTCGCCGCCGCTGGCTCCTCTGTCGCTTCGGGCTCCGCCGCTGTGTTTGCTGTCGCGTGCTCTGCTGCCGTCGCTGGCTCGGCTGCCGTTGCTGGCTCTGTGGCCACCGCTGGCTCCGCCGCCGCCGATCGCCGATCGCGGCCGTTGCTCCGTCGTGGCGCCTCCTCCCACACCCGCGCTTCTTCCGGAGCCTCCGGCTCCCTCGGTGCCGGCCCCGATGCCCAGGTGATGTGGAGGATTTGGTGGTGCCACACCATTCCTCCACGCACCGCCGTACGCACCTCCTGCGTCACATACGGCCCAATCACCGCGCCTTGCGGTCCCTGCCACTGGTGTTGCTGCTGCTGCCACGAGGCGTCCGCTCCCGGCGCTGTTGCTGTGACGAGGCTTGGGGCCCCTGTCCTCCTTCTGGGAACCTAGCCTTTTCCTCGGGCCGCGGCCGTCGCTGCCACAGCTCCTCCTCGGCCGGCGTGGCCTGGCCTCGGTTTTCGGGCTCCGGTGTCGTAGGCGAAGGCTGCCACAGGCCTTCCTCCTCCTCTTCCGCCCGGCGTAGACGCTCCTGCCACTCCTCCTCTTCCGGTGTGGACTGGCCTCGGTTCTCGGGCTCCGGCGTCGGAGGGGAAGGCTGCCACAGGCCCTCCTCCTCTTCTTCCGTCCGGCCTAGCCGATCTCGCCACTCCTCCTCTGCCGATATTTGTACAGGCTCCGGCTTCGGCGCACCTCCGTCCTCCTCCTCGGGGATCAGCCTCGCCTCTTCCTCTCGGCACCTCTCCTCGGCCCTCTGCCGCTCCTTCTCCCGCATTTCGGCCACGAATCGCTTCAGCACCCACGTCCGGTGCTGCTCCTCAGCCTCCTGCCGGGCCCTTTCCTTGGCCTCCTCGGCCGCCTGCTCCGCCTTCTGCGCAGCCTTAAATTTTCTGGCCAGCGCCTGCGCGTCCTCCCAGACCTGCCGCTGCCACAACGCCTCCTTTGCTGCCTCAAGCGCGATCCGCCGCCGTCACTCCGCGACCCGCTTTTCCTTGGCCTCTCGCTCCTCGGCCCTTGTTGGTGGCCGTTTCGCCGTCGGTGGCTCCTTGGCCCTTGTTGGTGGCCGTTTCGCCGTCGGTGGCTCCTCGCCCTTGTTGGTGGCCGTTTCGCCGTCAGTGGCTCCTCGGCCCTTGTTGGTGGCCGTTTCGATGGCCGCTTCGCCGTTGGTCGCGCCGTCTTTGGTGCCGGTTCCCAGCTCGTCACCACCAAGTCACTGTCGGCCTCGCTGGGCCCAGGTGACACGACCGGCGACGCCGTGGCTCCCACTGAGCCTTCCGACGAGATCAGCGGGGACGCAAGGAGCTGCAGCTCAGGAGACGCCTCCCTTCGTTGCCCTTCGCCATCACGCGAGAGCCGATTCGCACGTCGCTGGCTCCGGGACAACGAGCCATAATATCCCCGTCACATCAAGCTCCGTTGCTCCGCCAGATATCTCGCCAAATGCTGCCTCATCTTAACCTTTTTTTTTTATTTGACACGTGTGCAAAAAGAGCTGAGTGACGGACGCGCTCCCCTTTTTATATTCTTGGGTCCGTGTCCATCGTTCCGCCTAACGGGGCTTTGCCTGAGCCTCGCGCCTCGCTCTCTCTCGACATTCCGTGCCTCTCTTCCTTCTACCAATGAGAGGCAGCTAACTACCGTTTATCCACTATCCAAACTATTCGCTGCGTTAACCCTATACAGCCGCTTCGGGGTCTTTAGGCACACTTATATTCACTAAGTCTACCTCTCCTTTTTTTCCTTTTATATAAGCGAATTTATTTTTGTTTCAGGTTTTCCGGCTATCGCATGGTTCGATCACTGGACTGAATGGATATGCCTTTGCACACGGTAACTATCCAGCATTATGGTGTCCTCACATCTCACTCCCCTCTCTTTCCAGCCCGACCCTAGATTCACTCCAGGATGCTGACCGTCATTCCCGCCCGCGAACAACAGGCCCTCCGACCTTTCGCCCGGGTTGCCGAATGACGGCCCGCCACCTGGTCAGCTTCTTCCGTCCTCGGATCGATTCGGACTTCGGACATCTCCCCGTACAGCAGCTCGGACCCGAGGATCATCTGATTCCCCGCCCGGTAGACTACGCACGGGCGGCATCCGCTTTGATCGTTCCCGACGCTCAAAGCTGCCCAGGGTGTCCTGGATTTGATCCGGATCTTGGCCACTCCTCGGACCCCCATCTGGGATCACCGTGTCCTCCGACTCACCTCACCGTCCGTATCTGTGACTCCATACTTATTCCGATTTTAATGCTCCTCTCTTCCAGATCTTCTCGCCCTCGATCCTGCTATTAGCCTTGGCACTGACTCCTCCCCTTCTTCTCTTTGCCTCCTTGTAGACTTGTTCCTCCTTTTTTTTTCCTTTGGATATGCCTTATGTCCCCTTCTCACTCGGTTGTGGTTTCAGGTCGCTGATGTGAGCCGTCCTCATTCGCTTTTCGTTAGTGCTTTTTAGCCGGCAGATGACGGGTGACACGAAATCCATTATCGTGTACGGACCCGCGTACTTTGGCTCCAGTTTTGCTGCAAATCCCTCAGCCGCCTTTGACAAATGGTGTTGTTTCGCCCACACTACCTCTCCGATCTTCGGCTTCCAGGGCCTTCTCCTTAGATTGTAGAATCTCGCCTGGTCCTGCGCTGCCCTTTCCAGATTCCGCCTCACCGCCTCGTCCGGCGTGAGCGTGCCCTGTCCGGTCCCTATTGTTTCCTCATCAAATAGGGCTTTTGGCAGTCGTGGTTCCCGGCCTTGGACAATAAATGCAAGAGAGTACCCCGTTGAGTCTGACACGCCGGAGTTCACTGCCAACATGAGTTCTGGCCACTTCTCATCCCAGCATCTCTGGTCCCCCTCGCAGAATTGCGCAATTATGGTTTTTACCGTCCTGTTCGTGCGTTCCGTGGGATTCTCCTGGGGCGTATATGGTGCCGTGACCTGGTGTCTGACCCCCATCTGTTCTAAAAACTTTTTGAAAATCCAGCTCGTAAACTGGACTCCGTTGTCCGTAATTATTACCTTCGGCACTCGGAATCTGCCTTTACCCTGGCTGTGCGTGGGAGTGGAGGCATGGTCTAGCCCTACAGTCATATTTTCTCCGACTGAAATATCGTCAGAATTGGTGTTCATCGGGTCATTGTTTTCCGTGCCAGTACCGCTTTTGTGAGTGTCTCAGCCGTGGCCTTCCTTAGGGGCACCAACTCTGTCCACTTTAAGAACCGGTCCACAAGGACCAGCAGCATTGAATTCCCGTGCTTAGACCTGTCACACTGTCACCCAGGGTTCCTCGGGCACCTGGGTCAGCATCTTCCCTGCTGCTTGTTGTTGGTTTGGTTTGAACCTTAAACATACCTCGCACTTCCTCACGTAGGCCCTCACGTCTATGTGCATCCCGGGCCAGTAATAGCGTCCCGCTACGCGCGCCATGGTTTTCCGTCCTCCGGAGTGTCCCGCCTCCGGTGTGTCGTGGTTTTCCTTGATGACTCTATTCCATAGGTCTCTTGGGACACACATCTTCCAGGCCGCGACTTCCTCGTCTCCGGCTCTGTGGGGAATGTGCCTATACACCTTCCTGCCTCCTCCACGTAGTCGGGGAACTTCTCGGGTTCTTTTTTGATTTGGTCGATCACTTTCGCTATCCACGTACATGGGGCCACAGTTTCTGAGACCTTGACTGGTTCTTCGTCCACTCTCATACACCGCTCCACCAGCGGCTGCCGGGAGAGCGCATCTGCCACCACATTGAGTTGTCCCTTTCTATACGCAATCTCGAAATCGTACTGTTGTAGTTCTAGAGCCCACCGGGCGACTCTCCCTGTTGGGCTTTCGATGCTATTGAGCCACTTCAAAGCCATATGGTCGGTAACCACCTTGAAGTGATATCCCTCTAAGTACGGCTTTAACTTCCTTATGGCCCACACTATGGCCAGGCACTCCTTTTCGGTCGCCGAGTAATTTCTCTCAGCACTATTGAGCGTTCTACTGGCGTACGAGATGACTCTTTCTCCTCTCTCGGTTTCCTGGATAAGGATCGTGCCCAGCCCGTAATCACTGGCATCCGTCTGTAGCACAAACTTCCTGCTGAAATCTGGACAGGCCAGCACCGGGTCTGCCACCAGTTGACCTTTTACCGCCTCGAACGCCTGCTGCTGCGCCTCTGTCCACACCCACTTCGCCTTCTTCTTCAATAGCGCGCTCAGGGGCTGTACCAATGTGGCGAAATCGGGCACAAACCTTCGATACCATGAGGCCACGCCCAGATACTGACGTAGCTCCTTGACATTAGCTGGGGGCTGTAGTTCGGCTATCGCTACCACCTTCTCGGGATCCGTGCAGATGCCCTCCCCCGTCACCAGGTGTCCTAAGTATCGCAACTCTTGTCGGAAGAACTGGCACTTTCCGATGTTCAGCCTCAAATTTGCCTTCTTTAGACGCCTGAACACCTCCTTTAGATTCCGCCGGTGTTCCCCCTGGGTCTTTCCTATCACTATTATATCGTCCTGATAGGCAAAGGCGTGCGGCATCATTTCGGGTCCAATCACCATGTCAAGTGAACGCTGAAATGTGGCCGATGCAGAGTGTAGCCCAAACGGCATCACCTTCCACTCTACTGCCCGGTTTTCTTTTTGACCATCACGATCGGCGAACTGTAGGGGCTTCGCGATGGCTCGATACACCCTAGCTCGATTAGCTCGTCTACCTTTTGGTCGATTTCGGCCTGCATCTTGGGATTCTTGGGGTAGTATCGTTGCTTAATGGGCTGTGCATCCCTCATTGTGATCATATGCACCGCTACGTTCGTCGTTCCCGTCATCTTCTTGAACTCGGCCAATTCCCGATCGAGGAATCCTTCAACCGTCTCCTCCTCCCGCGTCTCCTCGCTTGGCTCTTCTTCTGGGGACTCGATCATCGTCCCTCCGCTTGATGTGGGCGCCTCAAGGGCCTCCAATACCGCCACGGATAGCCTTTCCTCTGGCCGTCCGTCCCGTCGGTTTTTCGCAGGGATCTGTGCCCCGCACAGGTCACCTCTGCACCGACTGCGGTCAGGAAGTCCCAGCCGAGGACCAACGCGTCGATCACGCCCGGTAGCACGAGCAACGACATCCACTCCTTCTTGTCTCCGAACGCAATTTCTACTTCGAGTTGGGTATTCACTTCCTGAATGTGGCCGTCCGCCAGCCGCACGCGGCCGCCGACTAGGTTGTTGGGGCCTCCTCTTGCGACCCCGGCACGGCCCTTCGTGGCTTGGGTCGCGGGGCGTTTCCCGCCCGTTTGCAGCATTGCCACGTCAGCACGCCGACCTTGCCACACCGCCAGCAGTATGTCAATGGGCGCCCTGAGCATGCTTGCGCCCAATGTGCGTCACTCTCACACCGCCGACATGCTTGCGCGGGGTTCTTCACGGATTCCACTTCGACGTTGGTGTCTACCTGCTCTTCTGCCGTTGGCGGCGTTGGTTTCCGGTCCGCTGACTTGGTGGTGTTGGTCACTGGCTCTTCCTTGCATCGTCGACACACCTCCGGGCCGGCCGTCTTGGTGAATGGGTTATTGGCCTTCGCCCGACTCGTCGGGTCCTCTCGTTGGAATTCCACCCGATCCCTCTCCAGCGCTTCAAACTCATCCGCCAGGGTCATCAGCGTTTCCAGATCTTTTCATCTGTGTGGTCGGATGAACATCCTTAGGCCCGGCATGCTGTTCTCTCGGATTAATTCAAACTCCTCCTCTGGTGGGCACTTCAATGGCCGGACGAGCGGCTGCATCTCCACCATATAATCCTTGAAGGGTTCTGCCCATCTCTGCTTCCGCGTTCTCACCTCCTGGAGAAAATTTTCAAAATCACCCCTTGGTAGGAAGAACGCCTGGAAGCTGCGTGAGAAAGCCGCCCAAGATTGCCAATGCTCATTGTTGGCGACGAACCACGTAAGCGCCCGTCCCTTCAGCAGCTCGGGCATCGCCCTGGGGATCATATTAAGTTCTAGCCCATACATGTCCGCTGACCATTCGACCTGCTCCAAAAATTCAAGTGGCTTTGCCGTCTCGTCGAACCGGAAAGACCACTCCCTCACCTGTTTGGCAACGTGCGCATAGCTTGCTCGCAGCTGCCTCTTCGCTTGTTCTTCTCCCGTCGGGTGTGGGTTCCTTGATTCCCGTTGACCTGAGGGAGCTGGGATGCCCGTCCACTCTTTGCTTTCTGTCCGCTGTCGGCTAGGGGATCGACTCTTCATCGGCACGGCCAGACTGGCGATGAGCTCCTCCGCGGCCTCTGCCGGCAGTTTCCACATTCCCGACTGTCCCGTGCCGCCGGGTACGGCCAAGCGCTCGTACGCCTCTTGCTTTTCCTCCGTCTGGGGCGTGGGTGTAGTTTTGCCTGCTCGTAGCACCCATTCTTCGATCAGATCGGCTTATTCTGGTTCCTCTTCATGGTTCTCCACCCAGTCTTTGAATGCCCGGCGCATCTCGGACAGCGTACCTTCCAGCAGCAGTCCAAAGGCTAGGCCACATTGAACCAGGTCCTCCTTCCTCATCGCGTGGATCCATTGTCGTCTCCCTGAAAATTTAGAATAGTTTTTCCAAATGCGAAGACCGAAAGACTTGGGTGGCGTAAAGTTTGTTAAAAAATGCGGGACTAACAAAGTTCTCGTGCGCTCGATCGAATTCAATTTCAACGATTATATTATAAAATTCATTACAATTCGTTCTATTCCTAGCTAACATACGGTGGCAAAGCGGGGCGAATTTGCCTTGAGCGAAAGAGCGAGCTTTTATTGCGCTCCTGCCTTGCCCTAACGTGTAGCGTGTTCAACAACATGGTAGCGGCGCCAACTTGTGGATGGCCCGCCGAAAAACGCCTCCATCGCTCTTTCCAACGTCCACGCGTGCGTGGCGATGACTCTCCCGAGGAGCCACTCCTGTGGAGGCATGTTGTCCTCGGCCACGAAAACGACGTCTCCCTCCTTGATGTCGGGCTTCCGATGGTGCCACTTGCCCCGAATTTGCAGCCCCAGGACATATTCGCGGGACCATCGCCGCCAAAACGATGCCTGACTGACGAGGCAAGTTGCCATCGCCGCAAGCAGCTGAGACCCTCCTGGTCCGGAGTCCGCAGTGCTGGGGGGCTATGAGCGACCTATCAACAGGTACCCGGGCGTAAGTGCCTCGCCGTCGCTGGGGTCCTGGCTGAGGGCTCCTAGCGGCCTGGAGTTCAGGACGGCCTCGATCCCGACGAGGACTATGGCGAGCTCTTTGGAGGTCAAGAGCACGCTGCCTACGGCCCGTAGGAGTAGGCTCTTCGCAGACTTCACACCTGCCTCCCAGAGTCCTCCCATGTGCGGCGCTCGAGGTGGTATGAATGCAAATTCGCATCCGTTTCTTGACGCAAATTCGCGAACTGCGTCCGCCTCGTCCTCGAGCGCCTTCTGCAGAGCGCTGAGGTGACGGCTCGCTCCAACGAAATTCGTCCCGTTGTCGCACTGGACGATCTGAGGATATCCTCGGCGCCCAACGAACCTTTGGAAAGCCAATAAAAAAGAATCAGTGGTCAAGCCAGATACAAGTTCTAAGTGAACCGCTTTGGACGCAAAACAAACAAAAAGCGCGAGACGGGTCCACAAAAATCATCGTCGCAAATTGAAAATGGGCGGAGAGCACGGAGCCGGTCTGCGGGTAAATTTCCCATCAGTTGCGTCAGCAGTCGAGGCTTGCATTTAAAGCAGCGGATACACGATCGAACTATCTGACTGCAGACCTCCTGAGCGTTTACGATCCAAACACTCTGTCGAAGGATGCTCACAAGTGCTCGTGGGCCGACATGAAAATTGATATGGTGCAGATGACGAACATAGCTCCGAACGAATTGCGAGCGCTTTGTCAAAAGCAACGGAAACTTGGCGTCGTATGATATAGGAGCTTTAGCTAGTCGCCCCCCTACTCTCAACAACGAAAAACTACACCAAGTACCAGTGTCTTCATGGATGAATGGGTTCAACCGATGAAGACTAGGACCAACTCTAGATCCTTTCCGAACTTGCTCGATTTCTTCACGATACTCGTGATGTTGGATGATTTCAACAATTTTGCGAAAGGCTTCATCATACTCGGTCGGTGAGACCGTTTTTTTAAACGTCATGCTTGGGTTCTTACATTTTCTTATAAAGCGGAGCATATAACAAGACACTCTAAGCAGCTTGAGGTGTGACGAGAATCCCTCGATGACATCTACTAAGTCCGAAACTTCCACGGCAGCGGTCAGCCCGACCGCGTTCTTCCTCTTCTCCAGCTCAACATTTTCTGAAGGCTCGAAATGAGGGTTTTTAGGCCAGTTTTCTTCTTCATCCTTTAGAAATGAGGGTCCTTCAAACCAGATTGACTGGACGATTTCTTTGACGTCACAACCTCTTGACACAATATCTGCAGGGTTCTGTTTTGTAGGGACATGCCGCCACGTAGCTTCATCTGACCACTCCTGAATCTCAGCCACCCTATTCGAAACGAACGTCGACAACGAAGATGGATGCGACCGAATCCAGTGAAGAGTTACTTCAGAGTCTGACCAATACACAGCTCATTCGATAGAGAGACTGTGACAGAGATCCGCGAGAAGGTGAGCGGCACATAACTCAAGCCGTGGGAGCGTTTTGGTCTTGAGCGGGGCTACTTTGGACTTTGAAGTGAACAATGATATTTTTAAACCTTCTGCAGTTCTGCTACGGACATAGACGCACGCTCCATAAGCTCTCATGGAGGCGTCAGCGAAGGCATTTATCTGGACCGGTGACATCGGATCGGAATACACAAACCGAGGTATGGATATCTCTTCCAATTGAGACAGTGTATTTTTCAACATGCTGTTTCCAAATGCATCGGAATCGACTCATCTCAATCTAGTTTGTTAAGCCAAAGTTCCTGCAATAGGATCTTACCCTTTATGACGATAGTACTTAACAATCCAAGGGGGTCGAACAACTTCGATGTCACCGACAGTATGTTCCGTTTTGTCGCTCGGAGACCCATGACTTCATTGTCAATTTTAAACTGAAAGGCATCTTCCTTAGGCAACCATGAGATTCCTAACGCCTTAGTCGAATCTGAATCCGAGATCGTTATGGGCTTTGCTGTGCTCTCAGATGCGGTGATCTCAGGTGAGTTCGAAAACCATTTCGCTAACTCAAACCCTGCGGTCTGAAGAACCTGAGATACTTCGGACTTAATTGCCCTTAGCTCGTCTACGCATGCAGCACCAGTCAACATGTCATCAACGTAAGAGTCGGACCCAATAACGTGAGCAGCTTTAGGGAATGATAGTTTCACAGACTCACTCAACCTTTTTAAACACCGGATAGCCAAAAAGGGGGCTGGTCCAGTCCCATACGTTACGGTGTTAAGCTTGTATAATCTTATGGACTCAGATGGGTCTCTTCTCCACACTATCATCTGAAACTGCCAATCCGCTTCATTCACCATCACTTAGCGATACGTCTTTTTCACATCGGCAGTCAGGGCGAACCTGTGCAGACGGAAGCGGAGCAGTGTTGAGTATAATTCCTCTTGAATGATCGGTCCGACCATCAGAATCTCATTCAAGGCCACCTGAGAGGACGTCTTCGACGACGCATCGAACACGACGCAAAGCTTGGTGGACGTACTTTGAGGCCGAAGGACACACTGATGTGGAATTACGTAGTGTGGAGTAGAAGGAACCGTATTGTCAGTCGGCGACATATGACCTAAGGTGTTGAGGCACTGGCGTTGAATATTTCGAAGCAATAAAGGGTAAACAAATTTATATAGCATTCCAATTTATTATGTGAGTTTAATAATAATAATAAGAGAGAGCTTTAAAAAACTTTGTGTTCTTGCTTCGCTGGTTTATCCTCAATTGTCTCTGTTTTAGAGTTGCCGAATGGTGGTGCTTATGAATGGTAGCGTTGCCGTATGCGCCTACGTGGCTGCTATGGTTTAAATTTAAATTTCTTCGGCAACATAAGGAGAGGTACTCTTCCATGAATTCCAAGTACATTTTCTTCAACTCAGGGTCACGAGACAATCTTCTTTCGAGCGACAAAAACCGCCGTTTAGCAACCTCAAAGGAGTTTCCCAAACAATTTGGATCTGATTTAAACGGCAGCCTTACTTCAAACCGACCTGATGGCAATACCTGAGTCGTCTTACGAAAGTGATTTTCACAGAACGTGTGCTCAGGCGAAATAATTTTCTTTGGAGATGGCATTTCTTCCAGTGACCAGAATTTTTGCAAGGTCCTATCAATGGACACTAACAGCTCTTCACTGCAACTCAAACTGTTTGCCGTTTGGGGGGCAGAACTTTTGGAAACATATTTTCCCGAAACAACCCAGCCAAGAAGGGTCTTCTGAAGAGTTGGAAAGTCAGGACCTTGCTTGATTTGACCAACAGCTAATAACTCAAAGAATAATTCAGCTCCAATCAGCATGTCTATTCTTTGTGGCTTGTAGAAATAGGGGTCTGCCAGTGGTAGGTTCTCTGGGATTTTCCAATCAGTTACATTAACTGACTGGTCAGGATGATAACCTGAAATTGATTTCAGGATCCAAAAATCAAAGGAGAACTCACTACCATTTATGCGCGACTTCACCACAGTGTGTATTTTATTCTTTACTTGAGAATTGGATTCACCAATACCAAGCAAGGTAATACACGACTCCTCTCTACGGATCTGTAAGCAGTGGGCGAGGTCTTCCATGATGAAGTTTGTTTGGGATCCAGAGTCAAGGAGAGCTCTGGCCAAAATGTGTTCACCATTTTTTGTTCTGACACTTACGATCGACGTAGCCAAAATTACCCTGTCCAACGAAGTCGCATGCAGAGCATGAGAGGTGGAAGGGTGGTCCTGATTTAAAGGAGGAGACGAACTCTCTGGGGGTGGCGGCAACGCGAGACTATTATCAGTCACTGTGTATCGATGCAACAATGTGTGATGTGAGCGGCCACAAACTCGACATTTGGCGACCTTGCATCTTACAACAGTGTGACCCTTTTGCAGACAATTTATACATAAGGACGCAGACTTTGTGAACTCGAACCTTTGCATAACCGAGAGACGTGAAAATGGCGTGCAGTTGGCCACTACATGGTCTCCCGAATTGCAATAGCTGCATGTTCGCTGAGCTCTACTGTTGGGGGGAGTGGAAGAACAAGCAAATGAACTGCGATTGTGCGACTTGCTTGGCATGACTTTTTCTTGCCTTGGCTTTGTCGACTCTTCCGCAGACAAATGCTGGTATCGACGATTAAAAAATTTTTCAAAGTCGGACCAAAGCGGCAACTTTTCGAAGTCAAGCTGTTCTTCCCACTTCTGTCTAGTCACTGGGTCGACTCTGTTCAAAACGAGATGAATGAGCATTGCATTCGAAATCTTCGTATCGTCTCCTATCGATAATAATGAACCATAGATCGATGACACTGTATCGATGAGGCTTCTTAGGGACGATGCGGACTGTTGCGAGATTTTTGGCAGATTAAACAGTGCGGAGATTTGGTTCGAGAATATTAGACATTCGTTGTCATATACTCGCTTTAGGCTGTCCATGGCCTTTGCATAATTGGCCTCGGTGACTTGGAACGCCTTTATTGTTCCTAATGCTTCATTAGAGAGGCACGAAATTAAATGATTAAATTTTTCGATCACCGGTATACTCTCATCATTATGAACAAGAGTCTCAAAAAGGCTAATAAAATTTTTAAACTCCGAATATTTATCACTAAATTTTGGTAGTGCCAATTTCGGAAGTCGAGCACGAGTTGGGGCTGTAGAAGCTGATACAGAGGGCGGCGTATCGCTTGTTAGCTTCAAGGCATCGATAAGCGACATTATCTTTGCCTTGGTTACAATGGCCATTTCTTCCAGCTCGGCTCCAAATTCATCTTTGCTATCAATTTCTTCTATTTGCTCCTGAAATAGGTTGGCCTTGTTAATAGCAGAATTCAGAACATCGAGTCTGCATTGTAGCTCTGTCAATTGCAATGGAATCGACCCACCCTCTAATCGATCCTCTAAGCGGCGAATGCTTTTGACTCGGTTTCTGAGCTTACTTTTTAAGTCATCTAGAACCGACTTATTTTCTTGTGCCATTTTACTATTTATAATCTACGCGACGAAAACCAATATTTTTGTAGATAAAGAAATAATAAATGTTCAAACAAGAACGAAAATCGAGAACGACAATAATTGAATGTCGAGGCACGAGGTGTATAGTTGGTTGCAAGTGACAGCCAAAACGATATACCCTCACACTGTAGGGTAGCGCGTATTTTTCCAAGTGAGAGCCGAAAGCAATATACCCTAAGAATGTAGGGTAGCGCGTTACTTTCCAACTGAGAGCCAAAACAATATACCCTAAGAATGCGTTCGGATCTTTAAGTCCAGCTGCCACTTTCCTCTTGCAGTCCGTGCAATCACAGGGGGCCATTCGTCTCCTGGGTTGCAGCAACGGTGTCTGATGGTGAAGCGGCAGGTAACCAGCAGGGCAGCAGCAACGGTGAACGAGCAGGGTAGCAGCAACGATCAGCAAGCGGGTGAGGGTATTGCGCGGCCGACACGATGGTTTTGGCAAGTCTTTTGTTATTTGATACACAACACGACGCGGGCAACTATACAATACTTTTTATTCTATAATATAGAATTAAGTAGTTATATTATTTATAACTGTCTGTATGTATGTATTTTTGTTACACTGTTTGTGCTATCACTGTT
Source organism: Drosophila obscura (assembly GCF_018151105.1). Classification (NCBI taxonomy): domain Eukaryota; kingdom Metazoa; phylum Arthropoda; class Insecta; order Diptera; family Drosophilidae; genus Drosophila; species Drosophila obscura. The sequence continues at coordinate 3,020,902 of NW_024542848.1, read as the reverse complement.
TCACTGTCACTATTCTTTGTTGCCTTTATATTTGTTCTTTATCGTCCACCCGGGGGCGCCATGAAAAATTAGAATAGTTTTTCTAATAGCGAAACCGAAAGACTGTGGGTGGCGTAAAGTTTATTAAAAAGCGGGGACGAAATAATTTGTGTGCGCTCGATCGAATTCCAATTTTACGATTATATTCTAAAACTTCATACATTTCGTTCTAAGCCTAGCTAACCTACGGTGGCAAAGCGGGGCGAATTCGCCTTGAGCGAAAGAGCGAGCTTTTATTGCGCTCCCGCCTTGCCCTAACCTACTTACACTAGACTTCAAGCAATTCAAAATAATCTCAACATTAAACATTGACTACGACGACGACATTACGAAACATAGGCTATTAGATTGAGTAATTATAAGCGGATACAATATTTATATGCAGTGGGCATTGCAAATAGCAAACAAAGGTGAAATTACGTTATTTTGCGCCACTGGCTTCGAGGAATTTGTTGGGGAATTTGAAGCTGGGAAACCAGACAATGAATATACCTGTAGAATTATGAAGTTTGAAAATTGTGAATTTTGTTCTTCGGAAATGAAGGTAGTCTTTGAGTAGGAGAAAACTGAACTGATGCCATCGTTCCCCTGACTGTGGAGCCCTGGGAGCACTTAACCCTGCTGTGTCTGAAGATGTGCTCAACGGTAGGGTAGGGTATCCCTGGCCACGCAACAGCTGTGGATGTCAATCTCCCCCCTCTCCCCCTTCTTCGCCCTTTCGACCTTTTCTTTGAATTTTCTTTTCGATTGTCCTCTCTACCGGTTCAATCGTATTGTTTGTCGCAGCACGCTCAATTCTCTAGGTATTAACAATGATCAAGAACAGCGGAGCGGATACGATCCGAGTGAGCAAAACCATCACCCACCCAAGCCGACGAGCCGGAGCCGGAGAAATATAGCGTGCCCGCTCGCTCGATCTTCCCCAATCGTCAACACTGGCTCCGTTGTCCGTTACAGTTATGATTATTGATAATACTAAAAATGGCGCCCAACGTGGGGCCCAGTGAGTAGAGTCAAATACTCAGTGGGACTCAGGGATTATTGAAAAGATTCTGTCATTCAAATGGTTCTTCCTTTTTTTTCTCTTTCCCCTTCTCAAAAGGAAATTCTAACTATAGGCTACTAGAAACTGCCGGAGAATAGCTAGAGTGAACGTAATGTTCCCTGCTAACCGCAGCCGAGAGTTTGTAGTAGTTTTTTTTTTGTGCCAGCGAGGATAAGTAAATTCTAACAGCGGAACGCAACATGTGTCCGACGATAGTCGGCCTCCTGACCCTGAGAGAAATACTGCTTCGCTCGTTCATACTCACTTACAGACCAGTTGAGTTTAGAAACCGCTTAGAAAATAGAGGATTGACTTTCGAGTGGTTCTTTTACCACGGCTGTGGAGAGGCGGTACTCGGTTTGAATATCCTGAGGAAACGTTAGCGCTTGGCGTCGGTAGCTGGAACATAGATAGACTAGGAGATCTAGTTGTCTAGCCGCTTCGACCGAAGTGCGTATAACAAAGTCCTCGTCAGTGAAACGTTCTGACTGGTGAAGAAGTCTGAAAGAAGCAGATTGACCCAGGAGGAACGTTGTGCTTGATGCCTATAGTTAAGAGCTTAAGCTAAGAGCTCGACAGTTAGGAGGAACGAGAGGCAGTCAGTTAAGATGGAGTTGACATTACGTTGGAATTGAGTTACAATAGAGTTCAGCTATAGATTGCTTATTTTCATATATTTTGTTGCTGATAATTAATAACAATTAAATCTTCTTTGTTAAAATGAGATTGGATCGGTCGCCCGATAGGGAATCCGTTCAGGCGGGCGGTAGCGCTAATATCACGTGTTTGTTGTGTCATGAAGTGATAAAATTTCATAACGTCGTCTACTTAACGGGATGTGGGCATGAGTTTCACATCACATGTGTGACTAACCATTTGAAGACCAATGACACCTGTCCCGAATGTAAGGTCAAATGTAGGCCAAGTGGTGGCGCTATCGCTAAAGGAGTAGCAAAAAACACGCGCTCTAAGTCCAAGGACAGTGGTAAAGAGGTAGAGGAAAGTAGTTCGTCTAGAAACGCAGATTTCGCGGTTATGGAACGCCGATTGCTCAATACTTTGACCAAGAGGATCTCCGACATGATCCAGGGATCCGTAGCGGAGTCTGTTGTGAGGTCCTATCTCAGGCTGAGGTATGCATCAGTCTGTCCAGGGTCCGGGCTGGCTTGAAAATGCAGTAGGCAAGGGAGGAATGATGACGCGAGAGTTTTGTTTTGTTTGTTCTTGGTTTTATTCAGTATTTTTCATTCACTTAGTTCTTTACGTTGTTACTCTGGCTTGTAGTTGTATGGTGCGCTGGTGGACTGCGTAGTGTGGTGTTTTGCGTTTGTGACTGCCTAGTGCAGTGTCTTGTGTTCTTGGCCTCTTTTGTTTTCGGTCTGATGTACTGCCTAGTGCAGTGTCTTGGGTGTGTGACTGAGGGACTGCCTAGTGCAGTGTCTTGTGTTCGGGCTGATGGACTGCCTAGTGCAGTGTCTTGTGTTCGGGCTGATGGACTGCCTCCTCTTTCGGCCGATCTTGGCCCTTTTATGCAGCTGGCGATCGCACCTGAGACCCGGAAATAATTGCTTATTGCTGACTTAAGGTTATTGGATAACAATAATTGTGGAGCGTGGGTCGAAGCTTGGTGCTTCGTTGACAATTGTTTGTGTGTCAGTGTGTTTTGATGAGAGTGTTTTGCTGCGACTGCATAGCAGTAGGTGCGGGCTGCAGTTGGGAATTGGGTTTCGAAATGAGGTTTTGCGAACTCGACCGATTATTTTATGCTAGCTTGAAGTATTGTGAAATAACGCAAATAATATTTCTTATGTAGGCCGTCGATTGCGAAATGTCCCAAGAGGTGGGGTGTTTTAAATTGTTGTGTGGGCAAGAATGTGTAGAGTTGTTGATCGAGAGTTCTTAATTTAATTGTGTGCGTTGCATAAGATTTTTTTTATTTCCCGGAGGTGCTGACACACCGCTATTTGTGGAGAACCGTGGCTAGAGCCATGGTTCGTTAGCTCTGTGGATATCTGTTTGATTATTGTCTCCGGCCAGCGTGGATACGCTGACCCTCCGAACTAGAGGTGGTCGCGGGCCGGGCCGGGCTTCGTGTCCCGCGGGCCTCGTCATGAAAACTGCGGGCTTCGTGCCTCAAATCGAGTTTGGCACGAAGTCGTGCGGGCTTCGTGCGTCAGCTAAAAGCCCGCTAGGCCCGAAGAGGTATATTTATGGTATATTTTGAAAAGGAGAGAAGGTATATTCCGAATATATCTGAGGGTCGGACGGTATATTTCGGTATATTTATAAGGGTTGGACGGTATATTTTTGTATATTTCTGAGGATCGGACTGTATGTTTGATCGATAATTCCGCGGTCACACTACTTGTCTTCTTCGTTTCGTCCAGCAAACATATCTTCAACAATGTTGAGGGAAAAATTCAAAACGCTGTGCACAGTAAAAATTAAACTGTGAAATTGTTGACCAAAGAAGACGGTAGAAGCGACGTTTGGAAAAAATTTAAGTTGATCAAGTTCGAAAACGATATTGTTGATTTTGTTTGTTGCGTGGACTGCAAAACTGTGTTGGCATATCAAAGCAAACAAGGAACTGGGACATTAACCCGCCACAAATGTGTGCGCCAAGCATCATTTTTATTACAACAATCCACAATCATGGCGTTTACGATAAAAAATATACCAAAACATGTTATGGAAAACCTGACGCGTAAGCAGCTTGCTCTAGTGGCTAAGGATTTACAGCCATTCAGTGTGACTGATGGTAAGTTTAATATGTCTGTGTGTATATGACTCTTCCTAACCTTTTTTCTCGGTATATTCGTAGGGAGAGGCTTCTGTGATTATGCCCAGGCTCTCATTAGCTTAAGTGCAGAATTTGGGAACCACAGCTACCAAGACCTGGTCGCATCGAGAAAGGTTCTTAGCACCAGAGTTATGATTGAAGAATATAACAAAATAAAGGAGCGAATCATAACAGACGTGGCAGATCAGGACTTGGCATTCACAACAGATATGTGGACTGATGAACACACTCAAAGGAGTTTCATTTCCCTGAGCGGTCATTATTTAAATGAAACCTTTAAACTGAAAGTTGCGCTTTTAGGGGTAAGAGAGTTTTTAGAAGACAAAAAGACTGGCGTCAATATTTTGAGTCACGTTAGTCATATACTTTAAGAATTTAATGTAGCACACAAATTAACAACATCTGTGTTTGTCACAAACAACGGTGCAAACGTTGTAGCTGCTTTTAAACAATATAAAAGATTGTCCTGTTCTTGCCATAACTTAAATTTAGTTATGGAAGACGTGATTGAAAAAAATCCACTCCCTGAAATTACTGATTTAATAGACAGTTCAAAAGAACTTGTAAAATATTTTAAGCACTCCGAGCTTAATAACAAGCTATCAAAAACCTTAAAGCAAGCAATTAAAACCCGTTGGAATTCGACGTTCATTATGCTCGATAGCATTAATGAAGTCCAAAATGAAATTAAATCGCTTTTGATAGAAAAAAACTAGCTTCACCGCATAGCTAAGTTAAATTTCGGATTACTTAATCCCCTATTATGTTTTTTAAAACAATTTAAAGAATGCTCTGAAAAATTAAGCTCTGATAACACTAGTCAACACGATTTCTTAAAGATTTGAGGCTTAGAAATAGTTTGATGATATATTTTTTTTTCTATGGCAGAACTTTTTTTTGAAGAATTTTTGAAAACTGGTATTTGTTTTTTAAGCTTTTTTCAGAGGTAGCGCTTGGTTTTTTCACATTGCTCTAGTATCTTACGTATGGTTGCCAATCAACTGCCAATTGGGGACAAAGCAAACAAAAAAGGGTTGTACATTTGGTACGTGATCGCGATCCCAATTCCCAATGGGAATTGGGCTCGCAACCTTCGAAAAGGTATTTTTTGTTCATTTTTTTCATATTTTAGGTTTGGTTAACGAATTTTAGCTCCAAAAGGTCTCCATAGATTTTAATGAGCGATACCTTGAACGACGCCAAATTAATGCACCTATACACAAAAAAATAGAGGACACAGGATATAATTTTTTTTCGACTTTTCCTGAGTTTTTAAAGTCAAAATTTCGTAAAAAATACCGCACAAAAATCATAATTTTTGCATTTCAATGCTTTTTATTTTCCAGACGGTAAGCTGTAATCACATATTGTTTGGGCTTAACTTCTAGCTGTTTTAATTATCTTTTCAAAATAGCAAAGTTCTTTACAACCAGACGTAAGATACTAGAGCAATCAGAAAAAACCAAGCGCTACCTCTGAAAAAAGCTTAAAAAACAAATACCAGTTTTGAAAAATTCTTCAAAAAAAAGTTCTGCCATAGAAAAAAACCATAGTTCTTTAAAAAATTTTAAATCCCCATATCTATCAGAAAAAGTCGGTTTGGATCCTTGAGGAAAAAAAAAGTTCGATTTTGTCGAGTAGTGTAAGGAACCCACTATACACCTTTTTCCATTGTGGTCCGAAAAGCTTCAGCAAATTTGCTTAACCGACGTTATTGACTCAGAGTTAATGAAAGAGTTAAAAGCTGAAACTATGCAGTCTTTGCTGAAGCGGTTCGTTCCCTCAATGGCTCACCTAGTGGGCCTATTTTTGAATCCTCCATTCAAACAAATGAATTTTTTATCGGATGAGAAAAGGGAGAACGTTTTATCCACTATAAAAACAATGCTCTCCGAGATCAATGGTGAGATTTTAGTTTCAAAATCTCCCAAACAGGCTAAAACCAACCAAATTGATCATGAATTTTCGGAATTTTTAGATTCAAACTATGCTAAAAAGAGAAAACTGGAAAAGAGGACCATAGATGTCGAAATAGAGCAATACTTGTCCACTCCTGTTTCTGCCGAAAACATTTTAGATTTTGTAAAGAAACATGGTTCTAGCCATGGCTCGTCACAAACGGCGGAGGGTCAGCGCATCCACGCTGGCGGGAGACAATAACCAAACTGATATACACAGAGCTAACGAACCATGGCTCTAGCCACGGTTCTCCCCAAATAGCGGTGTGTCAGCACCCCGGAAAATAAAATAGTCTTAAGCAACGCACGCAATTACTAAAATTAAGAACTCTCGATCAGCGAAAACCACAGCACAAAATTCTCGGTCACCCACTTCTTGGCAAAATTTCGCAACCACTCGGCCTCGAAACATCGACCCAAATTCAGATATCACCTTCGCGATGCGGAGGTAGCAAAAACCCAATTCCCAACTGCAGCCCGCACCTACTGCGATGTAGCCTCAGCTAAAAACACTCTCATCAAAACACACTGACCCACTAAGAAATTGTCAACGAAGCACCAAGCTTCGACCTAATTACCAGACCCTACAATTATTATTACCCAATAACCTTAAGTCAGCAAGAATTAATTATTTCCGGGTCTCAGGTGTGATCGCCAGCTGCATAAAAAGGCCAAGATCGGTCGAAAGAGTAGGCAGTCCATCAGCCCAAACACAAGACACTGCACAAGGCAGTCCCTCAGTCACACACCCAAGACACTGTACTAGGCAGTCCATCAGCCCAAACATAAGACACTGCACAAGGCAGTCCCTCAGTCACACACCCAAGACACTGTACTACGCAGTCCCTCAATCACACACCCAAGACACTGCACTAGGCAGTCCCTCAGTCACCCACCCAAGACACTGCACTACGCAGTCCACCAGCGCACCATTCAACTACGAGTTGAAGTAGCAGAATTTAAGTGAATGAAGAAAAACAGAATACTAAATAAAACCCAAGAACAATCCAACAAACAAAACGGTCGCCTCATCATTTCTCGTTGCCTACTACATTCTTTTACGAGCCAGCCCGACACCTGAAGTCACCTACAAATTACAAATTTTCTTGTAGCGGACACTGGACAGACTGATGCTTACCTCAGCCTGAAATAGGACCCTCACAATTTTTGGAAAAATGCCAAAAACCTTAATTTACTACAAATTTTGGCTAAAAAAATATAAGCCATTCCTGCTAGCTCAGCAACGAGTGAGCGCGTTTTTTCCACATCAGGAAATATTTTAAATGATAGGAGGACCAGGGTAACAAGCGCTAATTTAGATAAACTAATATTTCTTTATAAAAACATGTAACTTATTTAGATTTAAGAAATAAAAACTAATATGTCTATATGTGTATTTTTATGCAGTTGATAATTGTTGGATGTATCGGGCCGGGCCCCTTGTTAAATATAACCAGGCCGGGCCTATTCGGGCCTAAAAATTTCATTTCGTGCTCGGGCCGGGCCTCAAAAAAGAGGCCCGCGCCCACCTCTACTCCGAACCATGGTTCGTTACAACCCCCCTTTCTTCCGGGTGGGTGATGGAGAGATTTGTGGCGTCGCTTGGCGGGTGCTGAGGTTCGCTTTTTTCCGGGTTATCCTGTCCTTCGGCTTGTGCCGAGTCTTTGGATTCGTTATAACGTTATATTTTCTACTGCTGCTGTGATCGTGGCCTTTCTGCTGTTCTGGGTGCTTTGTAGTTGGTGTCTGCTTGGTGGGTCGCTTATCCCATATGACGATGGTTTTCTCGGCAGTTTTATTTGGTAGTTCCTTGTCCAGGCATTCTTGAATCGGCGGTGCTATGTTGGGTGGCCAAGGATCCGTGGGCAGTTCTCGATCGTCTTCGGTGGGTTCGGTGGCTCCGGGGTCAAAGGTTTGATTCGGGTCTTTCGGCAGGATGGGTCTGTCGAATGTAAATGCTTGGATCTCCGGGGCCAAGTCTGGCGGCCACGGCTCCGGGACTGGTTCAGGCTCATGTTCGGTTGGATCGGCGGCTTCGGAGTCAAATGGCTGGCTGGCGTCTTCGGGTAAGAGGTTTGTGTCGAAAGCGCTGGGCGTTTCGATCCTCCGTTGGTAGTCGCTTATGTGGGCGACGATGGGTGTTGTGCCGACCATGGGTACGATATTTTGGTATACCGGGTGTAGTACTCGTGTTATACTACAGCCAGACTGGTACGTGAACAGGTGAGTCGCGACGCCTCTGGTATCGCAGCATCGACTTGTTTGGGCGACGAAGATCTCGGACATGGCTCGTTGCATAGCGCTAAGAATCATGTCGGTACGCGGAAGGTACGGAAGATCGTGGTGGCGTCGGCCGTGGGTACGACAGGGCGGCGGTTGGTGCATCGTGGGGGTATTGTCCTGGTTTCCGGGCCCGCGTTGAGGGGCTCTGTGGATATCAGCTCGATTATGGGCCCCGACCAGCGTGGGGTTAGCGGGGCTGTTTCCCGTGTTGCTGGGCTGTCGGATGGTGGTTGCCGTTGTCCGCTGGTGGTCAGTTTTGAGGGTGTCCGTGCATTCAATTCTTCCGTAATAGATTCTGTGCGTGCTTGCTCTGTTGCTTGTCTTGGACCTGGGCTTCCTGTGTCGAGCGCCGGGTTCAAGTGTGTTTGTCTCGTGTGTCAGATCCTCGTGGTATGTTTGGAATGCGTGTTCCCTGTTGTTGGCCTAGGACGCGGTTGCTCCGTAGTGACCGTTTTCCCGATTGCTTGATTGCGGTTTGCTGGTGTTGACCTTGGATTCGTGTTCTCCGTAGTGTGCCGTTGCTTCGTATTCGTTGCGATTGGTTTGGGTGTCAAGTGCTGCGTTGTGGTAGGTCGTGGACGTGAGTTCGTTGCGATTTGTTGGGGTTTCTGGTATCGGGGTTCGGTGTCTTGTACGTGGATGGTAGTAAGCACGGGTTCAGTGGGCATGGGGCGACGGTCTCGTAGCTGTAGCAGCGTGGAGCCGCATTGGATCGTCGTTTCGGTGGCACCTAGGAAGTCCATGCCGACAATGACTTGTCCCAACATGTTTGGCAGGACCAGGAGCGGGATTTGAACCTCTCGTTGATCCAGCTTGATGTGCGCCAGTAGAACTTGTGAGATCTCTCTGACCGAGCCATCGGCCAGGCGTATGCGGACGCATGCATCTTGCAGGTTGGTGTTGTTGTCTAGTTGTCGGGCGAGGTTTGCGCTGATGAAGCTTCTGGATGCCCCGGTGTCGATTGTGGCTTCCGTTGTGTGTCCCCCTATGGTCACCATCGCCACTATCCGGCCGTTGCTTACGTGTAGAGAGTTATTTAGTCGCGGGTTGGAGGAGGCGTCGTTCCCGGCTGATCCCGTGTCAGTTGGGGACGCATGTCGTTTCCCGACGTGTTTTGGCGGCAGCAATTTACGGTCCGTGTGCCGCGTTTGCCACATTCCCAGCAGAATAGGATGGAGGGATTATGGCAGTCGTATGCCGCATGCCCCGCTTCACCACACCGGCGACAGGCTGCGCGTGGGTTGATGATGGGGGTCGTGATCATGTGATGGGCTACTTCGGGATTCGCCGTACTGTTTGGATGAGCTGGTGGTCTCCCTGGTGTGTCTGTCGATTCCCAATGGGGACTCAGAAATGGCGTCTGGTGCGAGTCGCAATTCCTCGGCTCTGAAGCCGGCCTTGCGTATCTTGGAGTGTTACGCGGGGGTGCGAAAGTGGTCGGGATGGTCCGCTCTTGGATGCTCTCGAACTCGGTGGCCAACATTGTGAGCTGTGCTAAGCTTTGTAGTTCGTGTCGCCGCACGTACATCTGGTATGCTGGCAGGGCGTTATCGTAGATCCTGTTCAGTTCCTTGGCTGCGTCGTACCTGGCTAAACTGGCGTATCTCGATGAGGTAATCCTTGAACAATTCTCCTACCGCTTGCTTGCGGGCTCGGATCTGGTCTTCCAATTGTTCAAAATACCGTGGCGGCAAGAAGAAAGTCAAGAATTCTTGGCGGAAATATGCCCATGAGCTGCCTTGTAGTTGGCTGGTGCGGTACCAGCGACTGGCCCGATCGGTGAGAAGCTCTGTCATGGCCCGAGGTAGCTGATTCGTGGCCACCCCATATGAGAGCGCACGTTCTTCGAGTAGTTCCAGAAATGTAAGTGGGTCGTCCTGTCCGTCGAACCTTATTCCCCATTTCCGAATCTGTTCCGCGATGTGGGCGGTGTGGCTGTGGTGTCGTCCATCTATGGAAGAGTCCATGGCTGGCACGATCCTCTGTGTGGGCGAGCGGCTGGTCTCCGTAACTGGAGGTCTGGGCAAATCGGCTGGCGTTACGATGCGGGGTGGGCCAGGTGTGCTGCATTCCGCCGCGGTGGGGACTTGTAACCCGGCTTTTGGGTCCGTTTTCCGCTGGTCAGATGGCCCAGGAGTGGTGGGCATGGGCGACTTTAAGCGTCCTGCTGGTTTGGCGTATTGCCGTTCGAGGTCTCCCAGTCGAACCCAGGCGTCCTGCGAGAGTGTTCCGGCGACTAATGCGGCGAAACTCTTTCATCGTTCTTCGACTGTTCCTTCGTTGCCAAATCCGAATTCCTCGGCAAGGGCTTCCAGCTCGTCCCGCCGGAGTTTGTAAATCCAGCCGGTGGTGACCCCTGGATTGGTATGGATTTCCTCAGGGTAAAATTCGTCGGGTTGACCGTCCCCGTGGGCTGCCATAGTGGGTTTCTGTGGTTAGTGGCACTGACTTACGTTTGGGTTGGTGGTACTCCGGTACGGTAGCACTTTCGTTTGATACTCGTAGGATCGGCACTGCGGCACTACTTGTTTGCTACCGGGCTTAGCGTGGGCGGGGTTTTGTACTTGACGGTTGTTGCTCCTGGCTAGCCTAGTCTCTTTCAGTGGCCGTGGGTCTTTACTCGACAAAGCTCCGTATTAAGGTGTTAGTCGCCTTAAAGTTACCAAAAAATCCCTGCTCGGGCACCACTTATGAAGTCCTATCTCAGGCTGAGGTATGCATCAGTCTGTCCAGGGTCCGCTACAAGAAAATTTGTAGATTGTAGGTGACTTCAGGTGTCGGGCTGGCTTGAAAGGCAGTAGGCAAGGGAGGAATGATGACGCGAGAGTTTTGTTTTGTTTGTTCTTGGTTTTATTCAGTATTTTTCATTCACCTGGTTCTTTACGTTGTTACTCTGGCTTGTAGTTGTATGGTGCGCTGGTGGACTGCGTAGAGTGGTGTTTTGCGTTTGTGACTGCCTAGTGCAGTGTCTTGGGTGTGTGACTGAGGGACTGCCTAGTGCAGTGTCTTGTGTTTGGGCTGATGGACTGCCTAGTGCAGTGTCTTGTGTTCGGGCTGATGGACTGCCTCCTCTTTCGGCCGATCTTGACCCTTTTATGCATTTGGCGATCGCACCTGAGACCCGGAAATAATTGCTTATTGCTAACTTAAGGTTATTGGATAACAATAATTGTGGGGTGTGGAACCTAGGTCGAAGCTTGGTGCTTCGTTGACAATTGTTTGTGGGTCAGTGTGTTTTGATGAGAGTGTTTTGATGAGACTGCATCGCAGTAGGTGCGGGCTGCAGTTGGGAATTGGGTTTCGAAATGAGGTTTTGCGAACTCGACCTGGCGGAGGGTGCTTGCTGAATTTGGGCTGGTAGGTCCATTATTTTATGCTAGCTTGACTTATTGTGAAATAACGCAAATGATATATCTTATGTAGGCCGTCGATTGCGAAATGTCCCAAGAGGTGGGGTGTCACCTACCCCTACGGTAGAATCGACCCAGAATGAAAGGTCGGAGGCCAGACCTGGCCGAGGTTTCGAGCAGGTATCACTTGATGGAGTGAATCCCTCGCCACTACGAAGTGGTTCTGTGGATCTTTCCCTAGACCCAATAAAGTAGTGCATATAGTAAACGGTTGGAAGATCAAGTTCTCGGGTGTAGGCGTGTCTGTCGATAATTTTATATACCGAGTGGAGGCTCTGACACACCAGACACTGGAGGGGAACTTCTCAATATTGTGAAGGAATGCCAGTATGTTATTTGAGGGTAAACAAACGAGTTCTACTGGCGTCATCATAAGTCGATCGGGGTAGTGCGCTGGGATAGGCTATGCAAAGCTCTACGAGTACAATTTCGCACGGAGAAAGACGATGTGGACATCGAGGAGTTGATTAGGAATCGTAAGCAAAAGAGCCATGAAGATTTTGACACATTCTATGAGTCCTTATCGAATCTGACGGATCAACTAGAAGTCCAGTGGCCCACTCTTAAGCTCGTACGGGTGTTGACTGGACATACGGCATGAACTGCTGAATGTGGAAGTGGCTACGGTACATTAGCTAAGAGAAGTGTGCCGGAGGCGTGAAGCTTTCCTCGAAGAGGTCAAAGGTACGCCGGGTTACTCAAAAGAGGCCCCGTTTCGCCGGAAGGTGTCAGAATTACAGCTTAACACTGAGTCGCGGGAAGATCCTGTACCCGAAGAGGAGCTAGAGATCAAAGCCTTTTCCCTGATATGCTGGAATTGTCGCAAGACAGGTCACAGGTATCAAGATTGTGTCTCAGAGCGCAGAGTATTTTGTTATGGCTGTGGAGCTTCCAACACTTATAAACCCAGCTGTGAAACGTGTTCAAAAAACTTGAAAGCCGGCACACCGAGATCGCCGTTCAGACCGAAGACCTCGAGTGTGTTGCGCCACCAGGGAACGAATACCGAATAAGTTCAAAATTAGGGACGGTAACGTCTCAAATCGACCCAGACGGTGAAGCATACAACCCCAATGCCTTGGTGGATTGTCAACCATTCACAGACGAAACAAAAACCGGATTTAACTATGAAAATACGTTAAGGTTTTCCAAATCTCGTGGAAAGAAACGACTGCTTGATTTCTGGCAGAAGGTGAAGAGATGTCGAAAGGGGTTGAAGCATTTGTGCTCCCTCTCTGCGAGGATTAGAGATCCTCGGCCGTTTTTGCAAGTAAAATTACTTTGTCGCACCGTTTTCGGATTGTTAGACTCGGGAGCGTCTATTAGTTGTGTTGGTGGGAATTTGGCAAGCGAATTTGTGCGCGGAGATGTGGTCTTTAAACGCATCAAAGAAAACGCCAACTTTGCCGATGGTAAAACACAGACAGACAGACACACAGTAGAAGGCAGAAAGGAAGTAGAGATCGAGTACGGCAACGAGAGAAAGTTCCTAGAGATATATATAATTCCTTCGCTTAATAATGATCTTTATCTCGGAATAGACTTTTGGAAGGGGTACAATCTTCTGCCCAGCAGATTGTTGATATGGGAAATAGACCTGGCCTTAGCCAAAAAAGGGGTAGAGCAACATGAATTGACCCTGACTCAAAGAAATCGGTTATCCAAGGTCATCGATAGCTACCCTTCGTTCGCCGTAAATGGTTTGGGAAGAACCAATCTGATTTTTCATGTCATCGACACTGGTGAGGCCAAACCTGTCAAGCAAAGACATTTCCCAGTTTCACCAGCCGAGGAGAAGTCCATGTACTCCGAGATCGATCGGATGTTGCAGCTAGGCGTCATCGAAGAGTCAGAAAGTCCGTGGTCTTCCCCAATCGTGATGGTAAATAAACCTGGCAAAGTCCGAGTTTGCCTGGATTGCCGGAAGGTAAATAGCGTTACGGAGAAAGATGCGTATCCTCTGCCCCAGATAGGAGGCATTCTGAGTCGTCTGCCGAAAGCCGAATTTATTTCCAGTTTGAATCTGAAAGACGCCTACTGGCAAGTGCCGTTGGATGAGAAATCTCGTGAGAAGACCGCCTTTACCGTTCCGGGTCGTCCGCTTTACCAGTATAAGGTGATGCCGTTCGGTTGCACGATGTCGCGCCTGATGGACAAAGTGGTGCCATCTCTGCTTCGAAACGAGGTATTCATATACCTGGACGACTTACTCGTAGTTTCTCCAAGTTTTGAGAGTCACCTTGAGGTTTTACTGGAGATAGCGAAACATCTGAAGCAGGCTGGTTTGGCAAAGTCATTTCTGCATGCGTCGGGTGCGATATCTAGGTCATATCGTAGGTCACGGAGGAATCCGGACAGATCCAGACAAGATTAAAGAGATCATTGATTTCCCTGAACCGAAAAAGGGGTTTGAAGAGCATTATGGGGTTGTGTAATTGTTACAGGAAGTTCGTCCCGAATTTCGCTTCGCTCTCGTCACCATTGACGGACGTAATGTCCACAAAGCGGAAGTTCGTTCTGTCCGAGGAAGCGGTAAAAGCCTTCAGGGACTTGAAAAGCTGTCTCTGCGAAGCCCCTGTGTTAAAAAGCCCCAACTTTTCGCGGCCGTTTTACATTCACTGTGATGCCAGTAAGACTGGTGGAGTGTTGGTGCAATTGTCTGAAGATCTCCCTCTTCCCAATGCCCAATCGCTTTCGTATCAACAAAAATTGAATAAGGCGCAACGCAACTACACAGTGACGGAACAGGAATGTTTAGCGGCTATCGTATGTTTAAAGAACTTTCGTGCTTATGTCGAGGGACACGGCTTCACGATCATAACCGATCACGCGTCACTAAAGTGGCTAATGTCCAATAACGACTTAAGTTCTCGTCTAGACCGATGGGCTCTATCGTTGCAACGTACCGGTTCAAGATCGAACACCGGAAGGGATCACGAAATGTGGTGCCTGACGCCTTGTCAAGAGTAAACGAGGTGCCGCCAAGAAGTTCTGTAGTGGATCCCGATTCCGAGCATTTCAAATCTACGGATTATTTGGAACTGTTAGAACGCATAAAGGCGAATCAAGAGAAACTCCCTGATTTGCGGGCAGAAGAAGGTTTCGTATACCGTCGAGCGGAGCATTTGGCCAAACAACGAATGCATGACGAGTGCTCTTGGAAGCTATGGATGCCCAAATCCATGATTCCAGATCTGTTGTTTCGTGCGCATGATAATCCACTTACTTCTCACGGCGGTATGCACAAAACTATTGAGCGGATAAGAAGGTACTATTACTGGCCAGGTCTGGTAACCGATGTAAAAGCTTGTATCAATGCTTGTGACGTGTGTGAGACCACCAAGGCTCCCAACTGTGTGCTGAGGCCGCTGATGGGAAAGGCATCCGAAACTCTTCGATTTTTCCAATGCTTGTTAATTGATTTTCTTGGGCCGTACCCTCGGACGCGGGGAGGTAACATTGGGACCATCTTCATCGTCTTAGACCACTTTTCAAAATATGTGTTCTTGAAGCCCGTGAAAAAGATAAATGCAGACGCAGTAGTCAAGTACCTGGGGAGGAACTGTTTATGTCTTTTGGGGTGCCTGAGACGATTGTATCCGACAATGGTTCACAGTTCTGTTCCGAAATGTTCCGAAAGCTCACGCAGAAATTCGAAGTAACTCACACGCGGACAGCAGTATACTCTCCACAAGCAAACGCCTCAGTACGTGTTAATCGATCGGTGATCGCTGGTATCAGGGCTTATCTGCATCCTGATCAAAAGGGTTGGGATGAGTGCCTCAGCTAAATAGCTTGCGCTTTAAGATCTTCGATACACTCCAGTATAGGTACGACCCCGTATTATATGGCATTAGGCCAAAACATGATCACGGCCGGGTCGACTTATGGATTGCTCAGGAAACTGGGGATGATGGAGGATCGATCAGTGACTTTCAATCGTGCGGATTCGTTCGACATAGTACGCAAGGATGCTTGTCTTCGGATTCAAAAGATGCACGAAGAGAACGAACGTCGATACAATCTAAGGGTTAATGAAGTGATGTTTTCGGAAGGACAGGATGTTTTCAGGCGTAATTTCAAGCAGAGTTGCTTTCAGGCAGGTTACAGCTCAAAATTTGGACCAGCTTTTATAAATTCTAGAGTTCGGAAGAAAGTAGGGAGCTCATATTACGCTCAGGAAGACTTGCAGGGACGGTTCGTAGGGTCGATCCCCTAGCCTGATTTTTGTGGAGGGGGGGGGGGCTTTGTAGCGGGGCTTGCTTCGACCCTAAACTGACAGAAACATGGTATATCCATGAATGGGTAGAGCCTACTTCACTCTGA
Organism: Drosophila obscura; assembly: GCF_018151105.1. Taxonomy (NCBI): domain Eukaryota; kingdom Metazoa; phylum Arthropoda; class Insecta; order Diptera; family Drosophilidae; genus Drosophila; species Drosophila obscura. The sequence continues at coordinate 3,005,038 of NW_024542848.1, read as the reverse complement.
CAGAAACATGGTATATCCATGAATGGGTAGGGCCTACGCAGGGTTGCTTCGACTCCAAACACCAAGCAGCGTGTCCAGTGACAGATCGCCAAACTTCCTTTTCCGCAACGATCGTGAATCTTAAGAGAAGTGTCTCCATAGTGCTCGCGAAGGAAAAGTTAAATCCCAACCGAAAAGGCCCCAAATTGTGCCATCCGCGTTCGATTAAAAGTGAAAACGATGCCTTAGTGGTAGGAGAAATTGTCCGTAGCGGAATAGTGAACTTTTTTTTGGTGAGTTAGAGAGAAAAGATTTTCCGTAGCTCTCTGAAATTTGTGCCTAGGCGCAGAAAAGAAAGGAAGCGGCCTGGAGAGAAGGTCTGAGACGCCGCTTCTACGATTGAGAAGGGCTTTTCTGGGAATCCAAGACCGGATGGTCTCGTTAGAGCTATTCGCATTGGCATTCCACGCCTGATCCCTCTGCTTTTCCCAAGCTCCCTGCATTTCAACCAGGAGACCCTCTCGGCTGGCCGTCATCTTCGGTGGATCCGGATCGAGGAGTCCAACTTGCCGTGTCGGTGGTACAAGCCACACTCTTCTTGTGCAAAAGTAGACCCCGATCCACCTAATTAATCTAGCCAGCCAAGAAAGAAGCTAAGCCTCATCAAAGGCTAGTCCGCCGTAACCCGAACTAGGAGCAACAGAAGGAAGAAACCGCGGATGCAATGACTCCTGAGCAGCAGCCGCCGTAGGAGTCCTCGACGGCGCCTCGCCGATGGCACGGCCCAAGTGCCACGCTTAGTGAAACAATAAGAGCAGAGGGAGTAGACGCCTCTCGTCGAAGTAGGGCAACCTGCGTGATGAAGTGCCTAGCGCCTAGGAAAAAGCGAAATTATTAAAGTGAAAATACATAGTCAAGAGAGCCTAGCCAATGTTTGTATGAGAACCCTGCGAGTGTCTTGGTAAACCCTACAGGAGGTTTGGAGCGCCCTCATCGCCCCGATCAAAAAAATTTTGATTTTCAGATTCCACCGCGGGAGATCGATCTTTCGCCGAGAGTGAGTTGAAACTAAGAAAAGTGAGCGTTCTTTCGTGTGAATTAGCCCTTGTAGAAGTTGTACCCCGATTTCTGTAGTGCCTATATACACGGCGGCCTCCTATGAGCTGCACTATAGCATCCAGCTTCGATTTTCTCCCACACAGCTCGTACGGCTACGATGCTTCAATCCACACCGTTCTTTTTTACGGTTTATTTAGGCCAACGACCTCCGCGTGGAATAGGATCGAAAACTGGAATGTCCGCACCTAAAGGAAAGTAAAAGATACATTTTTGTGAGATTTTTTTTTTTTTTTAATTCATACCGCTAAGATTTAACGTAGCTTCGATAAGAAGGAAAAGAAAAGGCAAATTGATACTTACCTTTCGTTCCTTACTGTTCAGAGTGAGGACGGCGCTGGCGGGGCAACAGCTCTGTGGGCATTCCAGCCACACCACTGTTAGCAATCCAGCTACGCAAGCTGTTGCCCTCGCTCTCGCTCTCACGCTTATGAGCGTTTTTCCCCCCGGCGACGTGCTCTCGCGCGCATACTAACCACGCTTGCGCTCCCGCCCACGCTCACGCTCCCGCTCTCGCTGCCGACAGCCCTCGGCAGCTTGAGCGCCACCGATCTAGAATTAATTCGCTTTTCCACCCCAAACAAAACGGCCGGCTTTTGCACGCGATACATATACATATATATACTACAATTAACCCTACGAATAAACTGTGAAGAAATTGGAGATAGCTGCCTCTTGTATTTATCTTGGAATTCAACTGTGGGACTTCACGACGCCTCTTCGCTCAAACATTGGTCCTTCGAGCCGGATATACTTCGCCTTCCCCAACCATATCCAGCCTTCGAGCACGGCATCGCCTTCACCACCAGGATCCCAAGATAAGTATGATTTTCGTGTGCCACAAATCCCTTCCATTCGCGATTTGTGTTCCAAAATTCCGAAAAGTCCGAGTTCCGCGATATAAGTACATATATATATTCTTATATATGTACTTATTTCTTCATTCTGTGCCATCCGTTATCCGTGTCTCTTCCGTTCTCCCTTCGTTCATCTCCAACTACCAGTGATACGAAAGTTCTTCAATTCCTTGTGTCTGTCCATTACTTGCGGACAAATTAAATAACTAAAAATTAATTAAAAAGTGCATTCCGAGCATACGGCTTGCGTACATACACACACACCTACATCCGTGTCTCTCCAAGTGCATTCCATGCACGACCCACCCCAATAAAAATATACACTGGCACATTCCGAGTGCAACTACAATTAAAATGAAGTGTTTTATTTCCATACCTATAACCACACATATATTTACTTCCATACATTCATACATTTATTGCCATAGTTGGCCGTAATATATTGCCAACTATATACATAACATAATTCCATACAATAAAAATACCACTCCCCGTATAAAAATACCGCACTCCATACACTACATACATACTCCGCGCAAGTGGCAAATTTAATATAAAATTCGCCATTTCGTAAAATTCGTGCACTCCAGGCACTTTTCACGATCGCTACCCCAACTCCAACATCCTCCACTTTCCAAATAAATTACTCGCGACCAAGGCACGGCGCACTTATAGTAATTATTTGGCGATTTCCACTGCCAATTGGCAAATTGGTGTTTCGGTCTTTTCTTGTTGTTTTTGTTCCATGCATTAGAGGTGGCGCAATCCAAAAATATCGGTATCGTAACCGAGTCTTGCGTTTGACCAAAAATAAGTTAATAAAAAATAAAAAGACAATTTCCAAACAAACACATTGACACTACAAGAAATAAATTGAACGATCCACGATTTCTAAATTAAACCGTTTCGTCATCCTTTTTCCGATTTTTTCTGTTTTCCTTCGGTATTTCTCCCGATAGTTCTCCAGCGCCAACTCCGCAGTCATATTCTTCACTGTAGCTTCCGGTAACGCCTACGGCGACTAGGTTTATCTGCACTTTGTCGATCCAAACCGACATAAAGAGCAAACTATCGCCCATTCCAACCAACTATCGAGGATATAAATGCCATTCCGTCCGCCGTCCATCGCCGTCCTGCATCACAATGGCTCAATCCGCCACCTCAGTCGCTCGGACCAAATTGGTCGCCGCTATTGGCCGACTGTCGCACCTGGCAGAGCGCATCACCGCCGCCCCATCCGACTCTCTGTCCGAGGTCCGTCGAGGCCAAATCCTCAGCATGTGGACGGACGTCGAGGCCGAATATAAGGCCTGCTCCGCGGTGATGACTGACGAGGAGCCAGAAATCCAAGCGGACATCCGTGACACATACGGCGAATGCTATGAGGTATTTGAGCAGTGCCTCAGTGACCTCAATGCCCAACTGGCCACATCCACAATTCTTCCTCCTTCACAGCCAGTCCAACAGGGCGGCTGTGGACTGCCTCCCGTAAATATTGAGGCATTCCCTGGGGACTACGTCCGCTGGCCCACATTCCGGGATCTGTTCACTGCGGTCGTTATCAACAATCCTGGATTGTCTCCGGTAGAGAGGCTGAACTACCTCACCGAGAAGACCTGGGCCGATCCGAAGGCCATCGTAGAGAAATCCCCCCTCACTAATGACGGTTTCGAGTCCGCATGGTTAGCCCTCCGTAGCCGATATGAGAACAATCGGCTTCTGGTTACCAACCAGATAAACATCCTCCTCTTCTTGCCCCGCGTAACTTCCGAGTGCAGTCGTGCCTTGAAGGATCTTCAAAGTACGATGCAAGGAGTCCTAAATGCACTAGCTGTCTCCAACCTCCAATTGCCAAAGTTGAGCCGGGCGTTATGGGAAGCGTCCGTAACGGACAAAAAGGAGGTGCCGCCCTGGAAGGAAATCGACTCCTTCCTGACTCAGCGATACCTAACGCTAGAGGCTATCGAGAGCGACCCTTCCAATTCCCAAGGTGCTCCGAATCCCGCACCCGCCAAAGGCAGTCAGAATCCGCCATCCTCCCAAAGCCAGTCCAATCCGTTGCGTTCCCAAGGCAGTCCTGTTCCAAGGACAGCGCACTCGTTCCAAAGCAACGTGAATCCGAGCAAGAGCACTTGTGATCTCTGTTCCAAGGAGAATCACCCGATCCGATTATGTCCGCGCTTTCTCAACATGTCCGCTGATGCACGTTCTAGTGGCATTAAGACAAAACAGCTGTGCCTAAATGGCTTCGCAAGAGGCCATCAGCTTCGCGACTGCTCAAGCTCCCACAATTGCAACACTTGTGGAGGACGAGACCACACGCTTCTGCATCGTGGCAATCCAGCTTCCAGCGAGTCACATTCCACATCCGTACCCAATTCCACATCCGTACTGTAACGAACCATGGTTCGTCACAAGCAGACAACGCAGCCAACGCTACTCCCAGGTGAAGCGATCAACACCCAGAAAAAATGCAAACTCAGCACACGCCAAAAGATAGGAGACCAGCACAAGGGGCTTACGCAATAAGTACCTAAAATAATATTAAATAAATAAATATTCCTAACAATATATATTCCCGAAGTGCCAACGAAATTCCTTTCCCACGGTACCGGTGCACACCGATCACATTACCTGGGACATTGGACACTTTTTGAGAGGCGATTGCTTAGGTAACCCTCGGTTACCGGGCAAACCCCTCACATGCGCGAGCCAGTCAGCAGTCTCCGACTTTGCTTACCGGGAATATTGGACACTGACTGCAGGGCTAATGATTAGGTAACTTTCTGTTACCGATCAGCCCGTCTGCACGCGCAGACTATAATTCGGCAATATATATTTATGTAAGAACCCTTCCCACATTCTGAAGTAGAAATAAGATATCTGTAAGACATTCATGGGAAAATCGACGGCCGGCCGATCCATAAAAAGCACGTCCTTGCATGAAGAAAAACGCAGTCCGCCAGCCATCGTAGGACGCAGTCAATCAGCCATCGCAGGCAGGCAGTCCACCAGCCATCGTAGGAGGCAGTCAATCAGCCATCGCAGGCAGGCAGTCCACCAGCCATCGTAGGAGAAGAGTCAATCAGCCATCGTAGAGGGGAGTCGATCAGCCACAGCAGTCAGGCAAATAACAAACCCGCAAGTCAAACCACCATACGCGTCATAGAACAAATAAAAATAACATAATACATAACATAACCGGGTAGAATAATAATACGGAAGAATAAAGATATCTGTTAAAAGTAAAGTAACCAAGAGTGTTGTGATTTCACTAACCCATTTTCAGTTGCTGGCAAAGTTCCTGGTTTTCCCAAATAAAGTCCTGCGAATTATAAATAACTTGTAATTCAGGACCCTGGACAGACTGAAGCATACCTCAGCCTGAGATAGGACATTACAGTACCCAATTCCACATCCGTACCCAATTCGACAGCTTGGCCAGACGTCAATCGACCAGTACCTTCCGCAGAAAATTCAAGTTCTTACGAACCTCATCCTAACGTTCAGACGTATTTCGCCTCCGGCACAAGCTCTGTCCTTCTAGGCACGGCAATTATTAATATTTGCCACCTTGGGAAAAATTTCCGCGTCCTTCCGTTGCATCCTATCTCGCCAAGTTTATTAAAAGATCTGCCGAGTCTTCCATTGGCGGATCCTACATTCTTCGAGAGCTCACCAATCGATGTCCTGATTGAAGCCGATATCCTACCATCGGTCATGTCAAGCGGCTTACAGCCCAACATATGTGGCTCTCTTCTCGGCCAAGAAACCATTTTTGGTTGGGTGCTCACTGGTCCCGTGCCCAATACGCGCGAGCCATCAAGTTGCATCCTTCTCTTGTAAAATTTCCAGAGTAGCTTCCAATGTCCCAAATGTGCCCGTCATCCGTTCCAAGCTCACTTCTAATGCTTTTTCGACTTTTTCATTTCGCCCTAGCCTTCCACATACAGACATGTCTACTCGATCCCGTTTCGACCGCACCGTGGAGAGCAGACGTTTCCGAGGTACTAAGGCCTACTAAGGCCTATCTGCTCTGAAATCCATCCTCTACGGAAATGCCGCTGCTTTCTCCGCCTGGATTCCGAAAGGAGGTTCCAAGCTGTCCTCCACTTCAGCTACTGCACCAATTGCCCGGCTCACCGACACTCCGGTCAGGATTGCCGAAGCGGTGTAAGGTGTGTAACCGGAGCCACCACACGTTACTCCACCTTCCCGAGTCTCGGCACCCACCTGGATCCTCTGCGGCACCGCCGCCTTCATCTTCAGCGTACAGCGCCGATGTGCGCCCTCGTCCCTTGCTTCCAAATGGGAGCATATTGAGTCTTTGCAATCCTGTAAGGGGGGGAGAATGTTCAGAGTGAGGACGGCGCTAGCGGGGCAACAGCTCTGTGGGCATTCCAGCCACACCACTGTTAGCAATCCAGCTACGCAAGCTGTTGCCCTCGCTCTCACGCTTATGAGCGTTTTTCAACCCGGCGACGCGCTCTCGCGCGCATACTAACCACGCTTGCGCTCCCGCCCACGCTCACGCTCCCGCTCTCGCCGCTGATAGCCCTCGGCAGCTTGAGCGCCACCGATCTAGAATTAATTCGCTTTTCCACCCCAAACAAAACGGCCGGCTTTTGCACGCGATACATATACATATATATACTACAATTAACCCTACGAATAAACTGTGAAGAAATTGGAGATAGCTGCCTCTTGTATTTATCTTGGAATTCAACTGTGGGACTTCACGACGCCCCTTCGCTCAAACACTTACCTTTGTAAAATTTATAAAATTATCTTGGATAATTAAAATTATTAGATTGAAAAAAATTAAGAAAACCTGGAAAAAAAATATAATACTTACTCGTCATTAAGTAGATCGATAAGAGAATACAATGTCACTACGAATAGTTGATATTATTAGCTGTAAACAAAAGGAAAAGAAGAAGAAAAGAGATATAGGACACCTTGAAAAAAAAAAGAGAAGAGAAGAATATGAATATTTACCCCTTGCTAGTTATATGAAAAAAAAGAAGAAAAAAAAAGGAAATTAACTAACTATATTATACACCTACCCACATACATTCGGTTTATATACTCTCTTTGTTTATTATGCTAAGATCCATTATATAATCACATTCGTTATAAAACTGTAACTATTTTCCACTAGAAGTAGTATCGAAATAGGCCTTATGAATTGGAAACACCGACTGCAACTGAAACATGAATATACCTGTAGAATTATGAAGTTTGAAAATTGTGAATTTTGTTCTTCGGAAATGAAGGTAGTCTTCGAGTAGGAGAAAACTGAACTGCTGCCATCGTTCGCCTGACTGTGGAGCCCTGGGAGCACTTGGGCCTGCTGTGTCTGAAGATGTGCTCAACGGTAGGGTAGGGTATCCCTGGCCACGAAACAGCTGTGGATGTCAATCTCCATCCTCTCCCCCCTCTCCTCCTTCTTCGCTCTTTCAACCTTTTCTTTGAATTTTCTTTTCGATTGTCCTCTCTACCGGTTCAATCGTATTGTTTGTCGCAGCACGCTCAATTCTCTAGGTACTAACAATGATCAAGAACAGCGAAGCGGATACGATCCGAGTGGGCAAGACCATCACCCACCCAAGCAGACGAGCCCGAGCCGGAGAAATATAGCGTGCCCGCTCGCTCAGATCTTCCCCAATCGTCAGCACTGGCTCCGTTGTCCGTTACACTGTGAGCAGTTAAACGTTATGCAGAGCAGCAAATACATGCATATCGGTAAATTTTCAATCACGACGGAACCAAAGGCGGTGGTAAAATTTGTGGCCGAAAGACTTGAGGTGCCGGAATCGAATATTTCTTGTACGAAGCTGGTCAAGCGAGATGCCGATCTATCTGCGTTGAAATTTGTTAACTTCAAACTTGGGATCCCTGAAGGCTTATTCTCTGCTGTCTTTGATGACAAGTTCTGGCCTGTATCGGTAAAGGTCTCCCGCTTTGTACATCGGCAGAGGCCGGAAGCTGATTTGACTGCAGTTGATCTTCGAGGAATGCGGACGTCCACGCCCACTCAGGAAGGTCCAGTTCCGTCCACTTAAAAAAACCCCAGTGAGCGGCGCCTCTGGGTTCATGATCGCCGCTTCTCCACAAAATATTCTACCTGCACTTATTCGCCTCTTTGCTATGAACAACCGCCCGTTGGAGCATTTCTTCGCTCTGTGCGACATTCGGTCGGCTGCTGCTGGATCTGATGGCGATGCTCTTGCTGGCGCTCTCTTTCGACTGCGTGAGTGTTTAGCGTCATCATCACAAAAAAAAACGCTATTACACTGCCTACACTGCGCTGCCCTCGACACTTGGGGAGAGTCAGCAGCCCGGCGCTCGCTCTTTAGTGGTGCACTCTTTTCGGTGACACTGTCAGAACTATTGACAAGATTGGATCACCCTGCCGAGTTTCCGCATAATCTTCTGGATGAGGGTAATAGTCCGTTGTTCCACACGGCGACGACTCGGCAGGCTTCAAATGTGGGTCGGGCCCCTGTTGCTCATTGGGAATTGCCCGGTGATGCTCTGGAGCCTCCTCCCGTGGCCGCTGCGCGGACGGCATTGCCACTTTCTGTACACCTGCCGATGGACGGAGCTAAATCCCTACGCATATATTTCCAAAATATAGCTGGTATGCGCACCAAGGCTGTCTATTTGGCAACCCCTACGTGCGATTTCAAGATCATCATTTTGGTTGAAACTTGGCTCAACTCAAATTTCTTCGACAACGAGTATTTCGATCCCAACATTTTCCAAGTGTTTCGTAAGGACAGAGACTGGTCCAAAACGAAGCGCTGCAGAGGTGGGGTCGTTGTGGCTGTTAGACGCACCCTGCGCTGTGATCCGGTTTGTCTGCTGGAAGACGACTCTCTCTTGGATCAGATTGGGGTGTCTGTGGCCGGTCAGTCGGAGACATTATACGTCTGCGCGTCGTACATCCCACCTAATAGTGGGAATGAAATCTACAAAGCGCACACGCATAATATTATTAACGTTTACGACAATCTTCGAGACCATCAGCAGCTCTGCGTTGTTGGCAACTTTAATCTGGGTTCGCTAGTATGGACCGCCGAACCTTAATCGTCGGCTATGATTCCCAGCAATGTTCACTTGCCGCAAGAAATTCTTTTATAGATGACTGCTTTAGTATGGGCTTATACCAAGTAAATAATGTATTCAATAGGTTAAATAAGATTCTAGTTTTAGTTTTTGTTAGTTCGGATATCGATTGCTGTGTTACATATTGCGAACTGCCTATTGCAGAATGCGAAATGCATCATATTCCCTTGGTAGTTTCGTCTTAATTCCATCGGTATTTGCCCTGGGCGGAACTATTTTCTGATTATTTCTTTACTGATATAAGTCTTAATGTTATTCGGGATGAATTGTCGAGCATAAGCTGGGCTGACGCTTCTTATTGCAGTTTCGTAAATACTATTCGTCAAATTATTGAAAGTAATGCTTTCAAAAGAGTGCATGGCTCCTATAGGCTACAGTGGTATACTAAAAGTCTAGGGAGATATAAAAATCTACGTAACAAGTTCTATAAACGTTTTGGTAGGACGCGTGACCCTGTTGACTGGGCGAGGTATGTACAGCATAAGCGCGAATTTACCTTTCTGAGTAAATTTTTATGTAACCAGTACATTTCTGACGTTGAGAGGGGACTTAAAACTAATTCCAGGTCGTTCTGGCGCTTCGTAAGCTCCAAAAGATCGACGAGCTCGCTTCCTTCTGCTATGAGCTTAGGTGATTTGACTGCAAATACTGATAGTGGCATAGCTAACTTGTTTGCTTCTTTTTTCAGATCAAATTTTGAACCTTATGCAGTTTTGAATGACTTAGGTACTCTAAATCCTATTCCTTCGGTCGTCAATATTGGTGCATTAGCTATATCTGACGCTGACCTTCTCCCGCCCAACCGACCGAGGGGCGCTGCCGCATGACGCGCGACGCGTGTTACCGAACCGATCGCGAGCATGCAGGAAAGATAGGTGTTAGACTAAAATTCGAGGAAAATTAGAGCTAAACACAACTCAAAGAGCTAAGCATGCAAAGATAGCTAAAAAATATAACTAATTACGGGAAAGGTATGTTAGTATTAGTGATTTAAGAAGAGGAAGGGAATTAGTAGTTGATATTATGTGGTAAAGGGAATTGAAGTCCGAGCAAAGTACCCTAAATGGTTCGTGCAAGGAATAATTCGATCTACAAAGCGGAAGGAAAAGAGGAATGAAGTTTCTAGTAGATCTAATAGGAATCGTAAAGTTTATGCGGCTCAACAAGTCAGGGCTATCTACATCTCCCTTGTAATGTCCTATTTCAGGCTGAGGTATGCATCAGTCTGTCCAGGGTCCTGAATTACAAGATATTTATAATTCACGAGGACTTTATCGGGAAACCAGGAACTTTGCCAGAAAACTGAAATAGAAATCACAACACTTTTTGGTTCTTTTAATTTTAATAGTTTTCTTTATTCTTCCGTATGATTATTCTACCCGGTTATGTTAGGTTTTACTTGTACTACGACGCGGATGGTGATTTTGACTGCCTCTCGCGATGGCTGATTGACTGACTCCCACGATGGCTGGTGGACTGCCTCCTTCTTCATGCAAGGCAGTGCCTTTTATAGATCGGCCGGCCTTCGATTTTCCCATGAATGTCTTACGGATATCTTATTTCTACTCCAGAATGTGGGAAGGGTTCTTACATAAATATATATTGCCGAATTATAGTCTGCGCGTGCAGACGGGCTGATCGGTAACAGAAGGTTACCTAATCATTAGCCCTGCAGCCAGTGTCCAATATCCAATAATCGATGGTTACCTAAGCACTCGCCTCCCAATGTCCCAGGTAAGGTGATCGGTGTGCACCAGTACCGTGGGAAAGGAATTTCGTTGGCACTTCGGGAATATATATTGTTAAGAATATTTATTTATTTAATATTATTTTAGGTTCTTATTGCGCAAACCCCTTCTGCTGGTCTCCTGTCTTTTGCCGTGTGCTGAGGTTGCATTTTTGCTGGGTGTTGATCGCTTCACCTGGGAGTAGCGTTGGCTGCGTCATCTGCTTGTGACGAACCATGGGATCCATGGTTCGTTACACCCCCCCCTTTCTTCCGGGTGGGTGATGGAGAGATTTGTGGCGTCGCTTGGCGGATGCTGAGGTTCGCCTTTTTCCGGGTTATCCTGTCCTTTGGCTTGTGCCGAGTCTCCGGATTCGTCGCTGTTAGTCTCGTCACTTTAGCGTGGCGTCGGTAACGTTATATTTTCTACTGCGGTTGTGATCGTGGCCTTTCTGCTGTTCTGGGTGCTTTGTAGTTGGTGCTTGGTGGGTCGATTATCCCATATGACGATGGTTTTCTCGGCGGTTTTCTTTGGTCGTTATTTGTCCAGGCATTCTCGAATCTGCGGGGCTATGTCGGGTGGCCAAGGATCCGTAGTTATCCCAGATGACAGCATCTCCATCCACTATGGGGATGTAGTCGGCGTTCGTATAGTCATGTAACTTGACTAGTGCCTGGGTCGTCGTGAGCATGGTGAACAGAATTAATGTAGTGTCCATACTGTTTTGGCTGCGGTAGACGTAGGTGTTGGTTGGGTATTTCGAGGGGCGATGAGTTTACGGTGAGGAACTTGTAGAACTGTCTTTTGCTCGAGTTAAGAAGCGAACTGATTTAGTACCGGGAGAACTCAGCTATATATGGCGTTTTCCCTTTCTTGATAGAGCCGTTGCGGCTATGTATTTTTCTCCGAACCGGGCTCAGGTTTCGTCTTAGCGGGTGGAGCGACACTTTTCCAGGTTATTGGTGGTATTTCGCTTTGGAGGGTGATCACCGTTCGATGTCACGTGTGCTGAGTCTTCGACTTTTCTGTCTGTTGGCCGCGCGTGTGCTGAGGTTGATATTTCCTTGCTTTGTCTCGTCTCTTGCTGTGGATTGTGGTGGCGCATGTGCTGAGTTTTCATTTCTTTGGGTGTTGAACTCGTCATTTGAGAGCGTTCGTTACTTCCGTGGTAGTGGGGGTTGGTTACATATTCTGAGCCCGCGGGTTTTTGGTTCTTGGCTGCGCGTGTGCTGCGTTCTCGTCTTTGGGTTCGTTGGCTTTGGCTGGTCAGCTGCCGATATATGGAAACCAAAGTCGTGGCTAGGGGGATTGCGGGGGGTTAGTGGTAGTATTTGCCTCGTCGGTGGTATCCCTGTCCTCGTGGAATTCCTTCAGGTCGTTGATGTTAGCAACCTTCGCTTTTCGGCTGCCCGGATGCTGTAGTTTTACAATGTTCGGTGATGCAAAACCTTTGACTCGGTATGGTCCATCGTATTTCGGTGCCAGCTTAGCGGCGAATCCGTCGGCCGCGTTGGGGAGGTGGTGTTGTCGTAGAAGTACTAGGGATCCAATAGTGGGGCGCCATTGCCGGCGGCGGAGGTTGTAATGCCTTCCTTGTTCTTGGCTTGCCCTCTGGATGTTATTTCTGACAATGGTGAATACTTCGCTGAGTTTGGTTGCCTTGCCGAGAGCGGTCTCTGGGGGGCTTCCGGTGCCGGTCGTGACTTCGTCGTAGAGGGCTCCAGGCAAACGGGGTTCTCTTCCATGCAGTAGGAAAGCTGGGCTGAATCCTGTTGTCTCTGAAACGCTGGAATTTATTGCGAGGGATATTTCCGGTAGTAGCTCATCCCAGGTATTTTGACGATCCCCTACGAATTGGGCAATCATGGTCTTGACCGTCCGATTTGCCCGTTCCGTTGGATTTTCCTGGGGGCAGTAGGGTGCGGTATGTTGCAGTTCTACTCCTGCTGTCTGTAGAAATGACCGAAACGATCGACTTGTGAATTGTGTGCCGTTGTCGCACACGAAGCGTTTGGGTATGCCGAAATGGCTCAGGATTCGTTCTCGGAAAGCCAGTTCCAGGGTAGCGGTGGTGGCCTTTTTGAGTGGTACCAATTCGACCCATTTCGTGAAAGTGTCAAAGAAGACGAGCAGCATCGTGTTTCCTTTCTTTGATCGAGGTAGTGGTCCAACGAAGTCAGCGCATAGTGTAGCGAATGGCTCTTCGGCTTTGCGAGTAAGCATCCGTCCCACCGGCTTGCGCTGTTGAGCTTTGAACTTCTGGCAGCTTACGCAGCCGTGGACATATTTCCTCACGTCTCGGTAGAAACCTGGCCAATAGTACCGTTGGGATATTCGGGTGATGGTTTTCCTGACCCCTAGGTGGCCGGCTGTGGGTTGGTCGTGGCATTCGTGAAGTATTCTGGCTCGTTGATCTTTTGCTACGCAGAGTTTCCATGCTATATGGTCGTCGTCGTCGGCGCCATGGCCCAGATGTCGATATAGTTCCCCGTTAGCATAGGTGTAGTCGGGGTATTTCTGAGGCTCGTCTTGGACTTGTTTTATCCGGTGCTGGAGCCAGGGGCAGGCTGTCTTCTCCTCTTCGATCCGTGCGAGTGTTCCTAATGGCTGCCTGGATAGTGCATCTGCGACTACGTTCTGTTTGCCCGCTCGATAATGCACGTCATATTGGTATTGCTGAAGTTCGAGGGCCCATCTCGCTACTCTACCGTATGGGCTGTCAAGCGTATTTAGCCATTTTAGCGCTAGATGATCGGTGATTACATCGAATCGGTACCCTTCCAGGTAGCAGCGTAGTTTCCGAATGGCCCAAATGACCGCTAGGCACTCCTTGTCAGTAGCGGAGTAGTTTTCTTCCGCTTGGTTCAGTCGTCGGCTGACATATGCTATGACTCGTTCTTTGCCTTCAATTTCTTGGGTGAGAACTGCGCCAACTCCTAGATTGCTCGCATCTGTTTGCAGCGAGAATTTAACGTTGAAATCGGGGCACGCAAGGACGGGGGCGGTCGTGAGAAGTGTCTTCAGTAGGTCAAAAGCAGCCTGTTGTGCTTCGGACCATACCCATGGTTGGTCCTTCTTGAGTAGGCGAGACATCGGTTGGACGACCGTCGCGAAGTTTGGTACAAATCTTCGGTACCAGGACGCCATCCCGATGCATTGGCGAAGCTCTTTTAGGTTGGTGGGCGGCCGGAGTTCTTTGACGGCAGCAATTTTGTCGGGGTCGGTGTGGATTCCCTCATTGCTGACCATATGGCCGAGATACTTGATTTGGGTTTGAAAGAATGCGCATTTTTCTGCATTTATCCTTAGGTTTGCTTTCCGGAGTCGGGACAAAACCACTTTCAAGTTGCGTAGATGTTCATTGAAATCTCGCCCCACGATGACAATGTCATCTAGGTACGCGAATGCATATGGCTCCATGTCTGTACCAATCACGGTGTCGAGCGCCCGCTGAAATGTTGCCGGTGCCGAGTGCAGACCAAAGGGCATAACCTTCCATTGGTAGAGGCCCCGGCCCGGTACGGTGAAAGCTGTTGCTTCTCTACTTCCCGTCGGACATGGGGATCTGCCAGTATCCGTTTTTCAGGTCGAGGGTGGTGATGAACCGCGCGTTTTGTAACCGTTCCAGAATATAGTTGATCCTCGGCAGCGGGTATGCGTCGGGGATGGAATGCGTGTTGAGTTGCCGGTAGTCCACGCACATGCGCCATTTCCCATTCTTTTTACGGACGAGTACAATTGGGGCACTGTGGGGGGCTCCGGGAGGGCTCGATGAGGCCTTCCGAAATCAATTGGTCCACTTGTTCATCAATTATTCGCATCATTGCTGGGTTCTTAGGATAGTACCGCTGTTTTATGGGCCGGTTATCCCTCATGACAATAGTGTGCTTGGCGATGTCCGACGTTCCGTGGAGGCCATCAAATTTTGGTAACTCCTCCTCTAGAAATGCTTGGATCTGCGGCGCTAAATCTGGCGGCCACGGCTCCGGGACTGGTTCAGGCTCATGTTCTGTTGGGTTGGCGGCTTCGGAGTCAAGTGGTTGGCGTGGGTCTTCGGGCAAGAGGGTTGTATCGAAGGCGCTGGGCGGTTCGATCCTCCGTTGGTAGTCGCTTATGTGGGCGACGATGGGTGTGGTGTCGACCAGGGGTATGATGTTTTGGTACGCCGGGTGTAGTACTCGTGTTATACTACAGCCAGACTGGTACGTGAACAGGTGAGTCGCGATGACGCCTCTGGTATCACAACAACGACTTGTATGGGCGACGAAGATCTCGGACATGGCTCTAGGCATGGCTCGGTGCATGACGCTAAAAATCATGTCAGTACGCGGAAGGTACTCCATTGTGTGGGCGAGGATCGGTGTGGCGTCGGCCGTGGGTACGACAGGGCTGCGGTCGGTGTATCGTGGGGCCATCGTACTGGTTTCCGGGCCCGCGTTGAGGGGCTCTGTGGATATCAGTTCAATTATGGGCCCCGACCAGGGTGGGGTCAGCGTGGCTGTTTCCCTTGTTGCTGGGCTGTTGATCTGTGGCTGCCGTTGTCGGTGTCGATGTTGTTGTCTTGGTTCAGGGCTGATTGTCGTCTCTGAGGGTGTTTCTATGTTCACTTTCTCCTGGGAGGAGAGGGTACTTACATGCTCTGTTGCTGGACTTGGACCTGGGCTTCCTGTGTCGAGCGCCGGGTTCCAGTGCGTTAGTGCTTGTCTCGTGGGTGAGATTCTCGTAGTTTCTTTGGGGTATGTGTCCCCTGTGGTTGGCCTAGGACGCGGTTGCTCCGTAGTGACCGTGGGACTCGTTTTCCCGTTTGCTTGATTGTTGTTTCGTGTTGTTGGTTTCGGCTTCATGTTCGTGGGCCGGCGCTTTGCCTCTGCTGGGGCTGGGCTGGGTGTCGTGTTCTTCGTGGCGATCTGGGTCGTTTTGTTGATTGGGGTAGGTCGTGGTCGTGTGTTCGCTGAGGTTTGTATGGGTGTCATGTTGGCGTGGCTGGGTGCCGAATTTGTTGGGATAGGTTGCGGACGTATGACGGCCGCCGTTCCCTGTTGGGTCGGAACGGTGTGGATATGTGGTGTGTGGCACTTTTTTTTTTTTTACGGGATTTTATTTATCGTTTAAACAAGTAGGCAAATCTTAACCTAATATATTTATTTTAATTATTTACACTTAATTACTTAGAGTACGTCCCTAGCTAAGTATTATTGCTGGGTGGGAAGGTCTCTTCGCGGATCGTGTATGGCTAGTGTGCCAAGTTAAAGACTGCGGTTATTAGGATGGGCTTGAAGCTTGGCCTGGTACTTTGCTTTCACTTTGGCAATTTCATCTTTAACTGATCCTACATTTAAGTCTTTATGGATATGTTCATTCGTATGTCCATGGTGCCCCAGTAATAGTTCTTAGTATCTTCGATTGAGCTCTCTGATTATTTCTAAATTACTAACGCAAGCATTTCCCCATAGCTCGGAGCCGTATGTCCAGATAGGTTTGAGAACTGCATTGTACAAAAGTACTTTGTACTCCAGTTTTAGTGGTGAACGGGTGTTTATTAGCCAATGTAGATTCTAGCTTTAAATTTAAGTAGATTTCTCTTCGCTTCGATGTGCTTACGCCAAGTAAGCCTTCTATCCAGATGAACACCAAGGTATGTTACTTCGGTGGTTTGTGGAATGTTGATATTGTTCAGACATAATGGAGGGCAAGTTTGTCTGTTTAACGTGAAGGTGACATGCTTGCACTTTTGCTCGTTTACATGTATCCGCAGTCTGCTAGCCATTTTTCTAAGGCCACGAGATGAGATGATAAGTGATCCGTGGCCCTTCTTGGGCACTTAGCGACTTAATATGGCAGTATCATCAGCAAATGTCGAAGTTGTTTTAGGCTGTTTGTCGGTAGATCTGCTGTGAATATGATATACAGTGTCGGTCCAAGCACGCTGCTTGCGGTACACCAGCTTCAATTGGATGATATTCAGAGAGGAAATCTTTGCATCGTACTGCGAAACTTCTTTGCTGTAGGTATGACTCCATTATTCCATGGATGTTCTGTGGAAGTAATATTTTGATTTTGTGGATTAAGCCATCTAACCAAACGCGGTCGAAGCCTGTGCGACATCCAGAAAACAGCGGAGCAATACTCCCGTCTTTCAAATGCATTTCGTATCTCAGAGGTTATACGGTTTACTTGTTCAATGGTTCCGTGTTTCGCGAAATCCAAATTGGTGAGTCGGGATGGCACCGTTGATGTGTAGGTGTTGTTTGATACGATTCAGGAGCAGCTTTTCAAATATCTTTGATAGGCAAGGCAGTAGGCTGATAGGTCTATATGATGATGGCTTGGACTTGTCTTTTCCGGCTTTATGGATCATTGTGATGACTGATTTCCTCCATTCTTGAGGATAATAGCCCCATTTCATCATGCTGTTGAATATCATAGTAAGAAAATACACTGCACAGCTCGGCAATTCTATGATCATTTTAGGAGAGATGAAATCGTGGCCCGGACTTTCTTTTGCTTTAGATTTGGTCTTTAATGACCCTTGTGACTTCTCCTGTTTGGAATATGATAGGCGGAGTAGCTTCGGGATTGTTGGTTGGTGGGAGCACAAAGCTATTCGTTGCTGGGTGCGGTTTGAAGACGTTTTCTAGATGGACGGCAAATGTATTTGCCTTCTCTTTGTTGCTGCGAGCCCACTCTCCTGTTTGTGTACGCAAAGGTGATTCACTCTCGATTGGTGGGCATACGCCTGATTTTGCTTTCCACAGTGGGAATCGTTTGCTAGTTGGGGAGAGTTGCTCCATATAGGATATTTGAGCTCGGTTTTTTTCATCTTCTAGGGCTCTGCGTAGTAGGTGGTTGGCTATTTTTAGCCGCTCTTTCGATGCAGGTGATCTGTGTGCTTGCCACTCTCGGCGAAGCCTTCTTTTATCGCGTAGCAGCACTTCAATGTGCTAATATTGGTGTTGAGTGTTTTGCCGCCAGTGACATTGAGGAAACCATTGCTTCGACTGACCTATCAATGTCATCTTTACAATTAATGTTTGGGCAGCTATCAATATGAGAGCTTATGTACTTCCTGTATTTGAGCCAATCTGTTTTGCTAGAAGTTAGAAAGTGTGGGCGTTCCGAATGCTGTGGATGGTCGTAAAGGTGAAGTAGAATGGGCGAGTGATCCGATGATAGATCTGTTAAGTGATCTACATTAATCTGAGCTTGCAGCACCCTTCGTGTAACTGAAAATCAATCAAGTCGGGTTGCTTGTTTGGATCTGTGGGCCAATATGTGGGCTTGCCCGGAGAGATAAAGTCTAGCTTGTTTCGTGGGGTTATTATAGCGTTATATAGTTGTCTTCTTTGGGTTGGTAAGTCTAGATCCCCAATGGGTGTGCTTGGCATTGTAGTCACCAGCTGCTATAAATCGGTAACCTAGTAGGTCGAAGAATGTTACAAATTCTGTTTCGGAAATGCAGAAACGTGGTGGGCAGTATACTGCGGCTAGGTTTAGGTAGCCGCTCTGAATTTCAATATGAATTGCTGTTGCCTGTAGATAAGGTGTAGCAAATGAAGGCAATGGATAATGCCTAATGCGATTCTTGATCAGAACGCCAGTACCTCCATGTGCCTTACCATCGGGATGATTTGTCGCATAGAAGTTATAGCCATTGAGGTGAAAATAGTTTTTATTTGTTAGGTGAGTCTCTGATATGAGCATGGCGTCAATGTCGTGTTGAGCGAGGAACTGTAAGAGCTCGCATTTGTGCTGAGAATGCCATTTGCATTCCAGAAACATATATTTAGACAGGACATTTAAACAGATTTCTGTTTGATTAGGAGCTCCAGGAGGAGATTTTGGTTGCGCATAAGCTCCTGCATCGTTTGTTGTATTGCTACCATTGTATTTGTTATAGTTACCAGCATTGACTCAATTCCACTAGGCAATTGGGATGGATTAGCAGGGGTATGTTGGGCAGAGATTTCTGGGATCTGATTTGATGCCTGATTCTGCATTATTCCAGCTGTGGTTGGTTGAAGTGTCGGCTTAGAGACTGAGGCGTACGACCCGTTGTTGTAACTTAACGCCTGAGCAAAAGAAACTCCTGGAGTCGTAGTTGATGGTATATATGTTAAGTTTTGTCGGACGACCGGGTTACGAGCTGCAGTTATTTGTTGGTTTAGGCGATTTTTCAATTCTTTATAGACAGGACAACCTCTATAGTTGGCAGTATGGTTTCCCCCACAGTTGCTACATTTTTTGGCAGATGGGTCCTCCTTATTTACGGGGCAGGCCTCAGTGAGATGAACATCACCACAGGCAACGCAGACTGCCCGTAGAGTGCAATAGGTTTTCGTGTGTCCATATTCCTGGCAATTTGTGCATTGGACCGGTCCATTTCGTTTGTGTGGTTCCTCAACGGTGATCCTACGGTGCAGTAGGTATTGAAGCTTGTATATTGGGTGAACTTCATTTTTCCTTATATGCATACTTTCAGGTGTCAGTTCTACTTTGAACATTGGCTGAGGAATTTTGTTTCTATTTATTATGTTCATTACCATTTTGACTTCGAAGCCCTTATCGTTAAGTCCATCTATTATCTCATTGATTGGGACTGTTGGTTCGATTCCTTTGATAACAACTTGTAATCCTTTGCTACTTTTAAGTTGGTAGGTGTAGTAATTCATTTTTTCATTTTCGAGATATTTCGCAACTGATCGATAGTTTTGTTCGTCATTGACTTGTATTTTTGTTTCATTTATATTACCCCTTTTTATGTACGTGACATAGAATGTGTTTGCGCCAATTGTATCAGTTATTTTTTTTGACCAGTTCAGCACAATTTGCCTGTCGAACATAAATAGGTGGCGGTCTTAATTTTTTGGCCTTGGGTGTTTGGGTGATCTCATCTTCGTTTGGGACACTTAGTATCGCAATCTATTGTTTGCTAGTGCCTTATGTGGCACAGTGTTCTCGGTTATTTTAGTTATTTTGGATGCATTGTTGTTCTTCACATTTTGTGGGCTCAATTTTCTTTTGATTTGCACATAGCGATCGAGCCCAGTCTGAATTAACGCTCCGTTAGCATTTTTTGAACTTATTGGTTGGGAGAGTTGGGGCTTGTCGCAGTGGGTCGACAGTATCGGGCGCTGGGCAATTGCAGTGGTTGTTGTTGTGGTTGTTGTCGTTGTTGTGGTCGAAGACACAGTTTTGAGCGAGGGCATTGTACTAGTTGTTGTCGATATTAGCAAATCGCTGGTTAGGCAGTACGAGTCGGGGGATGGGCACTGAGCACTCCATGACCCACTTTGCAATGCAGGGGAGAGAGCGTGCTCTCTCCTCGTTCACTTGCAATGATGCAGTTTTGTTGGTACTGCTGCCTTTGGCGAGCGTATAGAGAAGTACGCGTTGCTTTTTGCTTGCGAGAGCCGACGCTCGTCTTGTTGTTGTTGCCGGGCTTGGCTCATTTTGGCTTTGCTTACAGGCTTGTGTTCCTTACCGAGCTTGTGCTCTTAAACGTTGACACTTGTTCTTTTCTATTATTTCTATTAGTCTTTATTACTCGATTGGATGGTATTCATGGGCAGCACGATCGCTAGTACCCATGCCTACCCCGAGCGCTTTTTTTTTCGCGAATTTAATCGCGATTAATTGACTTTATTGAATTTTCACCGCGGAGCGATTAAAAAATACGTCTGTAGTCGTTGACGGTTGATTTGGTTTTTTGTGTGGCACTGATCTCGTAATTGTAGAAGTGTGGTACCGCCCTGGATCGTTGTTTCAATGGCGCATAGGAAGTCCATGCCGACGATAACTTGATCCAACATGTTTGGTAGAGTGACGAAAGGGAAGTTGAACTTCTCTTTGATCCAGTCTGATGTGCGCCAGTAGAATCTGGGTGATCTCTCTGACCGAGCCGTCGGCCAGGCGTATGGGACGCACGGCCATCTTGTAGATTGGTGTTGTTGTCTAGTTGTCGGGCGAGGTTTGCACTGATAAAGCTTCGGGATGCCCCTGTGTCGACGGTGGCTTCCGTTGCCTGTCCTCCTATTGTTACCATTGCCACTATCCGGTTCTCGTTCATGTGTAGCGGGGTTTTTATTCGTGGGTCGGGGCAGACGTCGTTCCCGGCTGATCCCGTGTCAGTCGAGGACGCGAGTCGTTTCCCGACGTGTTCTGGCGACAGCAATCGACGGTCCGGGTGCCGCGCTTGCCACATTCCCAACAGAACAGGATCGAGGGATTTTGGCATTCATATGCCGCATGCCCTGCTTCACCACACCGGCGACAGGCTGCGCGTGGGTTGGCGATGGGGGTCGTAATCATGCGATGTGCTACCTCGGGCTTTGCCGTACTCACTGGGTTGGATGGCTGTCTTCTTGGTGAGTCTGCCGAGTCCCAATGAGGCTTCCGAAATGGTGTCCGATTGGAATCGTCGCTCCTCTGATCTGTAGTAGGCCGTGCGTATCTGGGCGTGTGTCGTGGTGGTGCGAGGGTGCTCGGGATGGTCCGCTCTTGAATACTCTCAAACTCTGTGGCCAGCAGTGTTAGCTGTGACAAGTCCTGCAGTTCGTGGCGGCGCACGTACATCTGGTAGGCTGGGAGGGCGTTGTCGTAGATCCTGGTTAGCTCCTTGGTTGCGTCGTACCCAGCGTGGTGCATAAGTAGACGTATCTCGATGAGGAAATCTTTGAACAGTTCCCCAGCCAATTGCTTTCGGGCTCGGATCCGGTCTTCCAATTGTTCAAAATACCGTGGTGGCAAGAAGAACGTTAAGAATTCCTGGCGGAAATTTTCCCATGAGGAACTTTGTAGGCGGCTGGTGCGGAACCAACGACTGGCCCGGTCTGTGAGAAGTTCGGCCATGGCCCGCGGCAGATGGTTTGTGTCCACCCCATACGAGAGCGCGCGTTCTTCGAGCAGTTCGATGAATGATAGAGGGTCATCTTGGCCGTCAAACTGGATTCCCCACTTTCGGATGCGTTCCGCCATTGGTGCAGCGTGGTTGTAGTGGTGCCCTTCCATGGGTCGGTCGATCGCTGGCAAGATCCTCGGCACGGGTGCTGGGTGGGTCTCTGTAGCTAGGGGCCTTGGAAACGGGGCAGCAGGAGTGCGGTATTCGGTGGCTGCGGGGACTCGTAGTCCGGTCTTAGGATCCATTTGGAGAGTGTCGGATGGTCCAGGAGTAGTGGGCCGTGGTGACTTGGAACGAGAGCGTGAGGCTGGCTTGGCATAGTGCCTCTCGAACTCTCCTAGGCGGACCCAGGCTTCTTGCGCGAGTGGCCCGGCGACTAGAGCGGCAAATTTCCTTCGGCGTTCATCGACCGTTCCTTCGCTGCCGAATCCGAATTCTTCGGCGAGGACTTCTAGTTCGTCCCGACGGAGTTTGTGGATCCAGCCGGTGCTGACCCCTGGATTGGAAAAGTGTCCCGCAGGGTATACCTCCTCTGGTTGTTCGTCGTCGTGATGTTCCATGTTGATTTCTGTTGATTTTTGGCACTGAGTCACTGTTAAACGGCACTTTTAGGATCGGCACTGCGTATACTTTCGCGTTTGTTTTCGCGCCCGGATTATGTAAGTGCGCGGACTTGTTATCGATTCAATTTTCTTTTTGATGGCAGTGGGTCTTTAATCCACGAAGTCCCTGATTTCGGTTTTCTTGAAGTTTCCACGAAAAATCCTTTAAAGTCCCTGCTCGGGCGCCACTTGTAATGTCCTATTTCAGGCTGAGGTATGCATCAGTCTGTCCAGGGTCCTGAATTACAAGATATTTATAATTCACGAGGACTTTATCGGGAAACCAGGAACTTTGCCAGAAAACTGAAATAGAAATCACAACACTTTTTGGTTCTTTTAATTTTAATAGTTTTCTTTATTCTTCCGTATGATTATTCTACCCGGTTATGTTAGGTTTTACTTGTACTACGACGCGGATGGTGATTTTGACTGCCTCTCGCGATGGCTGATTGACTGACTCCCACGATGGCTGGTGGACTGCCCTCCTTCTTCATGCAAGGCAGTGCCTTTTATAGATCGGCCGGCCTTCGATTTTCCCATGAATGTCTTACAGATATCTTATTTCTACTCCAGAATGTGGGAAGGGTTCTTACATAAATATATATTGCCGAATTATAGTCTGCGCGTGCAGACGGGCTGATCGGTAACAGAAGGTTACCTAATCATTAGCCCTGCAGCCAGTGTCCAATATCCAATAATCGATGGTTACCTAAGCACTCGCCTCCCAATGTCCCAGGTAAGGTGATCGGTGTGCACCAGTACCGTGGGAAAGGAATTTCGTTGGCACTTCGGGAATATATATTGTTAGGAATATTTATTTATTTAATATTATTTTAGGTTCTTATTGCGCAAACCCCTTCTGCTGGTCTCCTGTCTTTTGCCGTGTGCTGAGGTTGCATTTTTGCTGGGTGTTGATCGCTTCACCTGGGAGTAGCGTTGGCTGCGTCATCTGCTTGTGACGAACCATGGGATCCATGGTTCGTTACACCCTTGATCAGGTTGTGCATAAAAATCACACCAAGCATTTTTCTACGACTAACTAAGGTTGGAAGGTTTATTAAAAGCAATCTACGAGGATAAGATGGCAGTCTCACACCTGCATCCCAGTTAAGGCCACGCAGAGCAAAAAGTAAAAAGTTTTTCTGGACTGATTCTATACGGTCCTGGTGTACTTTGTACTGGGGGCACCATACACAAGAGCCGTATTCTAAAATCGGACGAACAAGCGAGATATAGAGAGTCTTCGTTATATAGGGGTCGTCAAATTCCTTTGACCACCTCTTTATAAACCCAAGCACACCCATGGCCTTATTTACCATGGTAGAAATGTGTTCAGAAAACTTCAACTTTGGGTCTAATTTAACACCAAGATCATCAACCAAGGTAACTCTCTCAAGAGAACCACCGCAGAGGCTATAAGGAGCCAATAGGGGGCTGGAGCGATGAAATGTCATTACTTTGCATTTCGAGGCATTTAGGTGTAACATATTTGCACAACACCATGATTGAAAGTTATTGAGATCGGATTGCAAGCGAGAGTGAAATGAAATGTCCTTATACTGGACACAAAGTTTAACATCATCCGTATACATGAGTACTCGAGAGTTTGTTAATACTGAAGGCAGATCATTAATAAAGAGTGTGAATAGTAGGGGGCCTAGATGGCTGCCCTGTGGTACTCCAGAAGTAACCTTAACAGGTGAAGAGAAGGAGTTTTTGAAGAGGACTCTTTGAGACCTAGAACAAAGGTAGCTAGAAATCCATCTCAAAAGATTAGGCGGAAACCCTAAAAGGTCAAGTTTTTTGCTAAAAGGGAATGGTTTACAGAATCAAATGCTTTACTAAAATCAGTGTAAATGACATCCGTCTGCAAGTTACCTTGAAAGCCTTTAATGATAAAAGAGGTAAACTCTAATAAGTTTGTGGTTGTTGATCGTCGCCTTATAAATCCGTGCTGGGACGGAGATATAAGTGACTTGCAGAGATGTTGCAAGTGCGGAGTTAAAATTTTTTCAAACATTTTAGGAATAGCGGATAACTTAGATATACCCCTATAATTATTTGCATCAGACTTGCTACCTTTCTTATGGAGCGGAATAATAAAAGATTCCTTCCAGATGGGGGGGAAGCATGAGGAGTTAATGGATAGGGTGAATAGTTTAAGCAAGGGTCCACACAGAGCGTCGGAACAGTACCTGAGTACACAGCCGGGAACTCCGTCGGGACCTGGTGAAAACACCGGCTTAACTAGTCGAAGATCATGAAGCAGTGAGCTTTCATTTAACAAGGGGCTGAAGATGCCATTCGACCTTGGTAAACTGTATGGATACGGCTGACCAGAGTAGCTTTCATGAGAATAGGTTGTTTGGAAAAATTTGGCAAAAAGATCGGCAATTGCCTGATCATTGTTTGCTGACATATTGAGAAAAGATAACGAGGATGGATGTACGGACGTTCAACGCTTACTATTTACGAAGCTGTAAAACTGTTTAGGGTCCTGTGAAAATCGTATCCTGCATCGAGATAGGTAGTTCTTATAGCATTGAGCGTTAAGAACGGAGAAATTTGACCGAGCTATTACATAGTGAGAAAGAGAAGAGGGAGAACCAACTTCTCGAAATTTTTTATAAAGTCTTGATTTTAAATTTTTTAGACTGGATAACTCCTTGGTAAACCAAGGAGGCTTTCCAGATCTAACCGGACAAGAAAGTGGGACACAAGAATCAAAAAATGTGTCAAGTACATTGTAAAAAATGTGTGTGCCTTTCATAACGTCAGTGCACAAGTACAGAGCGGACCAATCAAAATCCCTAATAAGGTTATTAAGCTTCGTAAACTCGGCTTTACGAAAGCAGCGGACACGTTCAGATAGCCTACTCATTCGATCCAATACAGTAGGGCCAATATCGACTGACACTTCGAATGTAGGATGGTAGGAGTCTTCAGGTATACTGAGCGGAAGGGCTCGGGTTAACAACGCTATGGTCGGATCCGAGACAAAGCACAGATCAAGCAATCGACCCAAGGAATTTTTCACATGGTTAACTTGAGACAGGGATAGGTCTAGCAAGCCGTCGATAAAGTCATGTCGTGACATGGGCACAAGGTTATTAGACTCGTTTACCGAAGACCAAACAGCACCTGGCAAATTGAAATCACCAAGAACTATCATATGGTCTTTATCTGATAGCGAGGAAGAAACAGTTTTTAAAGCGGTCAGGTGATGCTCGTATATTAAGATATCCGAGGAAGGTGGAATATACGAGCAAGTAATGAAAATGGAAAAGCCTGGGAGAATCAGTTTTACGCACAGGAATTCCAGGTCTTGTTGAACCTGGACCATGAAATGTTCCGACGTGAAATTTGAGTCCACTGCAATAAGGACCCCACCTCCACGTCGAGACGAAACGGTCATTTCTAAAAATTGTGTACCGACCTGCCAAAACTTCGGAACTAAGGATGTCCGGCTTTAACCAGGTCTCGGTGAACACAATAACGTGGGATGAGAATGCGAGACTCTCAAGGAAAAGAGTGCTGAGCTTACTACGCAAGCCTCTAGCATTCTGGTAGGTAACTACAAGAGAGGAAGTTAGTTTTTTGGATGGGTGGAAGTAGAGGTGGAAGATGAGGATAGAGATGGAGCACTGGTCTGAATGCTAGGAAGAGTAATGGGGGGCCTATTCTTTTTCTTAGCCTTAAACTCTTTAACCACCAAATGCTCTGGCCAAAACTTGGCGGAACAAATGGTTTCAAATTGAGTTGGGGAGACGCTTATCTTGAAGGAAGATATCTCCCTGGCGTAAGAAAAGTTAAATTTTTCCACCTTTAAGCCGACGGCTTTTATTTTGCTTTGTATAAAAGCGGTCACATCATTGGATGTGAGGTCAGGGGCTAGCCGCGAGACAAAAACTTGTCGCTTTGGTGGGACTCCCACCAGTGGTTTTGGCACCACAGGCCTAGTACCTGTGATGGCAGTATCCGGTGGTCCTGGACATCTATTAGCTGGTGGGAGCAAAACTGAGGGGATAGTTAAGGGGTTGGGTGCGGACTCGATGGACACGGACTCTACAGACATTTCTAACTGCATACTCTCCGAAGTGACGCATTCGGCTCCCGAATCTGCATCACCAGCAGCGATCGTTGCCCTTGGGTTGCCCTTGCGTGCACTACGCTTTCGCAAAGCCAGCAGGGGATATTGGGCTGGTCATGGGTGATCTGCTTCTTGCAGGTTTTTTTGGCACAGACGACAGAAAATTCCATATTTATGTCTTTTATTTTTTTTTTACTTCGGAAAAAAAAGTTCAAAACAAATAGCAATCAGACCACTGTGCAGAGCAAATGCTTAGAGCAATGCTTAAAGCGAAATCGGAAAAAAAAGAGAGAGAGGAGAGTGGTTGCAGCAACAGCTTATAAGTGAGAGCGTTACTGCACAAAAAGTTACAAGAGCGAGAGCGAAAGAACAGTTATTGAGAGTTAGGTGATAGAGAGAGTGATAGAAGGCAATAACTACGACAAAGAGCGGCTAAATGTAATGAGAGGGCGTACTTACGAAAAGCAACAACACAAACACACGACTAACCGACGCACAAAATTTATTAAATAAGTTGTGTTTTTACACAATTAACAGGCATGCACCCGCGGTAAAAGAATGATTTTAATGTATGTTAGTAAGAGAGTTAAATTATAGATAAAAAACACCGGCTGTTTAAGTTAAACAAAAGGAAAATGCGGAGCGCAAAACAAAAACACGTCTGGTCACTACGAAAGAGAACGAGAATCCAATTATAGACCAATTGCCAAACTTAGTAATGTGTCGAGGCTTTTTGAGCGAATCATAGCCAAAAAGATAACTTTCTCCATGAAGTCGTATATCAGCCCAAATCAACACGGGTTTATGGCGTAGATCCACGACCACTCGTACCTTTGAGTTGCACACTCAAGTTGACGCTGTATATACTGACATTTCCAAGGCCTTTGACAAAGTTTCTCACAGTGCCCTTATAGCCAAGTTATATCAACTAGGGATTCATTCCTGCCTGCTCGGTTGGTTCAGTTCATATCTTGAGAGACGGGAGTATGTGGTGTTGATAAATGGAAAGCATTCGGACACATATGTGGCTAATTCCGGCCTTCCACAGGGAGGTGCACTTGGTCCTCTGCTGTTCTTAATATTTATCAATGACATATGTCTCAGCATCCAAAACTCTGAGTATCTGCTCTTTGCTGATTATTTGAAAATTTTCCGTGCTGACAAAACCGTAGGCAACAGTATCGTACTGCAGCGAGATCTGGATGGAGTTGCTCGTTGGTGCAGACTTAACTCGCTCCTTCTCAACAAATGGTATTCTGTCTTTTTTAGCAAGTATGTCTACAATGTGCTGGCCACATATTCAATATATGGCCATCCGCGATTTCAGGTTTGACTAAAAATTTCCCTATGACCTACTAGTGGGTAACATTGATTGCCCTAACCTGCTAAGTCGGATTCGCTTCAGTGATAAGAGCCTAAGAGCGCATGCACCTTTTGTGGTCGATCGGCATCGGACCAACTATGGCAATAATGAGCCCATCTCCAGGGCTCTCCGCCAGCATAATGCGCTGCCAGCAGGGATGCGGTTTGACTTTTGCCAGGGGAAGGGAGCCGTCAGACGGATACTTTCTGACTTTTTTCTTTTTCATGTTTGATTATTTAAATTTTGTTGTTTTTGTTATTATTAAAGTTAGAATTAAGCTAGTTTAGCCAGTTAAGGATATTTTTTAAATCTGTTGGCGAATAGAAATAAATAAATGAACGGCCACCGGCGCCGTATGGCCGTCAACCGCGCCTCTTTCTCCTTCCGCATGTTCGCCTCCTCTTCTGCTGCGCCGGTCCTGGACTGCTGCTCCTACGGTAGCTTCGCGGCCCCTCGGGCTTGCAGCCTCGCGGCTCTCCGCGCTGCCGCCCCTTGGTCCCCACCGCGGCCGAATACGGCCGTATCGCGTATCGCGAGCCGATTTGCCCAGACCTCCAGTTACGGAGACCAGTCGCTCGCCTACACAGAGGATCGTGCCAGCCATGGACTCTTCCACCGCCCACATCGCTGAACAGATTCAGAAATGGGTAATCAGGTTCGACGGACAGGACGATCCACTCGCATTTCTGGAACTACTCGAAGAACGTGCGCTCTCATATGTGGTGGACACGAATCAGCTGCCTCGGGCCATGACAGAGCTTCTCACCGATCGATATGTGCGGCGACACGATCTCCAAAGCTTGGCGCAGCTCACAATGTTGGCTATCGAGTTCGAGAGCATCCAAGAGCGGATCATCCCGACCACTTTCGCACCCCCGCGAAGAACGCCAAGATACCCAAGGCCGGCCACAGAGCCAAGGAACGGTGACCCACACCGGCCACCATTTCGGCGATTCCACTGGGAGTCGGTAGACTCGCCAAGGAGGCAGCAAGCACCCTCAACCAGCCAGACAACGCCCGAGGTGGCGCATCGCATGATCACGACCCCTATCGCAGCCTGTCGCCGGTGTGGTGAAGCGGGGCATGCGGCATACGGCTGCCAGAACCCTTCGATACTATTTTGCTGGGAATGTGGCAAGCGCGGTACACGGACCTTCAATTGCTGCCGCCAGAACACGTCGGGAAACGACACGCGTCCCCAGCTGACACGGGATCAGCCGGGAACGACGCTTCTCCCGAACCGCAACTAAAAAACCTATTACATGTGAACAACGGTCGGATAGTGGCAATGGTGACCATAGGAGGACACGTAACGGAGGCTACCATAGACACCGAGGCCTCCAAAAGCTTTATCAACACCCACCTCGCCCGACAACTAGACGGTAGCACCAACTTGCAAGATGCCAACACCCGCATACGCCTGGCCGACGGATCGGTCAGAGAGATCACCCAAGTTCTACGGGAGCCCATCAAGCTGGACCAACGAGAGGTACAAATACAAATACAAAATACTCCTGGTTCTGCCAAACATGTTAGAGCAGGTTATTGTCGGCATGGATATCCTATGCGCCGTCGAAGCCACGATCAAATGCGGAGGCACCCAACTGCAACTAAGCAATCAGTCGGCCACGCCAACTGCATCCGAAGATCCGACCAATCACATACAAGGCCCCGCGACCAGAAGCCAGAAACTTACGCCAACCACAACGCCACCACGTTCACGACCTACCACAACGCTCACGACACCCAATAACGCAACGCAGCACTTGACACCCAAACCAATGGTAGCGAAAACGAAACGCCGGCCCACAACGGAGAACACGTATCCGAGGCCAACACAAGCCAACCACAACCAAGCAATCGGGAAAACGAGTCCCACGGTCACTACGGAGCAACCGCGTCCTAGGCCAACCACAGGGGATACACACCCCAAACAAAACCACGAGGATCTCACACACGAGACAAACACACTTGAGCCCGGCGATCGACACAGGAAGCCCAGGTCCAAGACAAGCAACAGAGCAAGCACGCAGAGAAACCGCATCGGAAGCAGGGAACGCACGGACACCCTCAAAACCGACCGCCAGCAGCGAAAAAGGACAACGGCCAACACCATCCGACAGCCCAGACACACGGGAAACAGCCACGATAACCCCACGCTGGACGGGGCCCATAATCGAACTGATCTCCACAGAGCCTCTCAACGAGGGCCCGGAAACCAGCACGATGCCCAAACGATGCCCAGACAGCCGTCCTGTCCGACCCACGGCCGACGTCACACCGATCCGCGCCAACACAATGGAGTACCTCCCGCGTACTGACATGATTCTTAGCGCCATGCAGCGAGCCATGCCTAGAGCCTTGTCCGAGATCTTCGTCGCCCACACAAGTCGTTGCTGCGATACCAGAGGGGTCATCGCGACTCACCTGTTCACGTACCAGTCTGGCTGTCGTATAACACGAGTACTACACCCGGCGTACCAAAACATCATACCCATGGTCAACACCACACCCATCGTCGCCCACATAAGCGACTACCAACGGAGGATCGAACCGCCCAGCGCCTTCGATACAACCCTCTTACCCGAAGACCCCAGCCAGCCACCTGACTCCGAAACCGCCGATCCGACCGAACATGAGCCTGAACCAGTCCCGGAGCCGTGGCCGCCAGACTTGGCCCCGCAGATCCAAGCATTTCTAGATGAGGAGCTACCAAAATTTGATGGCCTCCACGGGACGTCGGACATCGCCAAGCACACTATTGTCATGAGGGATAACCGGCCCATAAAACAGCGGTACTATCCGAAGAATCCAGCGATGATGCGAATAAACAATGAACAAGTAGACCAATTGATTTCGGAAGGCCTCATCGAGCCCTCCCGGAGCCCCCACAGCGCCAAAATTGTACTCGTCCGTAAAAAGAATGGGAAATGGCGCATGTGCGTGGACTACCGGCAACTCAACACGCATTCCATCCCCGACGCATACCCGCTACCTAGGATCAACTATATTTTGGAACGGCTTCAAAACGCGCGATTCATCACCACCCTCGACCTGAAAAATGGATACTGGCAGATCCCCATGGCCGACGAAAGTAGGGAAGCAACAGCTTTCACAGTACCGGGCCGAGGCCTCTACCAATGGAAAGTGATGCCCTTTGGACTACACTTGGCACCGGCGACATTTCAGCGGGCGCTCGACACCGTGATTGGGACCGATATGGAACCATATGCCTTCGCGTACCTGGACGACATTGTCATCGTTGGGCGGGATTTCAACGAACATCTACGCAACTTGACAGTGGTGTTGTCCCGACTCCGGAAAGCGAACCTAAAGATAAATGCGGAAAAATGCGCGTTCTTTCAAACCCAAATCAAGTATCTCGGCCATATGATCAGCCATGAGGGTATCCACACTGACCCCGACAAACTCAACACTGTTCCACGCTCTCTCCTGTTGTTCTCCTAGCAACAACAAAATAAATTTCCACGCGCAATTTTGCTTTCCTTTTCCTCGCCGACTCGCCAAACAGCTGACTGCGATCGATAGTGCTGGGTAGTGCACAAATCTACCAGCTGGCACCCATCGGCTACGACTCCACCGTAGCAGGCAGCAGCTGCCAGGGTGCAAAAAATTTGCAGATCACGCAAAAGCCTTGCATACCCCCAGGCTGAGCGCAAGGCAATCAAGGAAGTGCATACTTCAAGGCTTAACCAGTGTGACGTTGCTTCGGCCGGGGTATGCTCGCCGCGCCGGGTTCACAGAAATTTTTTAGGTTTCTGGCTGTGGTAGCTGAAAGGGATATCTCGGTTCAAGAATAACGCAAGCAAGTTGTAAGTTAAAAAAAGTTTCTTTATTGGTCTTAATTGTACAGAGTTGGAAATAGGTTGGATCGTGGGGACGTGTCTTCCTTCGGGATCTTCCTTCGGTTTTGGCTACTCGGCCGCACGTGGCTGTTTGCGACGTGCTGCGCGGGTTTGGAGGTCGAATGGTTCGAGGGTACTCCGACGAGAGTATGGAGGCGGAGGTTTGAACACACTCCGAGGAGAAGATCGGTGCGGAGGTTGGGACACGCTCCGAGGAGATGATTGCTGCGGAGGTTTGGACACGCTCCGAGGAGAATATTGATGCGGAGGTTTGGACACGCTCCGAGGAGAAGATTGGTGCAGAGGTTTGGACACGCTCCGAGGAGAAGATGGATGCGGAGGTTTGAGCACCCTCCGAGGAGAAGATTGATGCGGAGGTTTGAGCACACTCCGAGGAGAAGAGTGATGCGGAGGTTTGGACACGCTCCGAGGAGAAGACTGATGCGGAGGTTTGAACACACTCCGAGGAGAAGGGTGATGCGGAGGTTTGGACACGCTCCGAGGAGAAGATTGATGCG
Organism: Drosophila obscura; assembly: GCF_018151105.1. Classification (NCBI taxonomy): domain Eukaryota; kingdom Metazoa; phylum Arthropoda; class Insecta; order Diptera; family Drosophilidae; genus Drosophila; species Drosophila obscura. The sequence continues at coordinate 2,972,892 of NW_024542848.1, read as the reverse complement.
GAGGTTTGAACACACTCCGAGGAGAAGACTGATGCGGAGGTTTGGACACGCTCCGAGGAGAGGATGGATGCGGAGGTTTGGACACGCTCCGATGAGAAGATGGATGCGGAGGTTTGAGCACCCTCGGAGGAGAAGATTGATGCGGAGGTTTGAGCACACTCCGAGGAGAAGAGTGATGCGGAGGTTTGGACACGCTCCGAGGAGAAGACTGATGCGGAGGTTTGAACACACTCCGAGGAGAAGGGTGATGCGGAGGTTTGAACACACTCCGAGGAGAAGGGTGATGCGGAGGTTTGGACACGCTCCGAGGAGAAGATTGATGCGGAGGTTTGAACACACTCCGAGGAGAAGACTGATGCGGAGGTTTGGACACGCTCCGAGGAGAGGATGGATGCGGAGGTTTGGACACGGTCCGAGGAGAAGATTGAGGCAGAGGTTTGGACAAACTCTGGAGAGGATTCAGAGGTTTGGACACACTCTGGAGCGGATTCAGAGGTTTGGACACACTCTGGAGAGGATTCAGAGGCTTGGACACACTCTGGAGAGGATTCAGAGGTTTTGACACACGCTGGAGAGGATTCAGAGGTTTTGACACACTCTGGAGAGGATTCAGAGGTTTTGACACACTCTGGAGAGGATGCAGAGGTTTGGACACACTCTGGGAAGGAGAGGTAAAGTATTGAGCAGAACGAGTGGAAAGGTAGATATTACCTTTGGCACAAGATCCGCTGTAAAATTCTGGTTTCTTAGGCCAGGGCTTTCTGAGTTGGACTACCCCGATTCGATCTGGCGATCCTCCTTTTATTGCCGGTGATCAGCTGTGGGTGCCCCGATATGGGCCTAACGCGTTCTGGTTTTTGCCATAACGCGTCCCGGCCCAGCTGTTAGTGTGACCGTGTTCGGTGCGCGTTGGTCACACTAGTCTTTGGCGCGCGTGTTCCTGGTTTGGATTTGAATTTAAATGTTTAACGTTTTTTTTCTTAGTTATTTATTGGAAGGAACTTCATGGTTTTTGTGTCGCTTATAAATATGTGATAATAGGTGGTATGTGATATGTGTTATGCTTATATGTAATGGTAATGTCTGTAATTGTAGGTAATTTGTATGTTGCAATGTGGCGCCGGCGCTTTTTTGTGGTGGCGCTGGGCGTCACACTCCCCCCTCCTTTCCTTTGTGTGCGTCGCCGGTGTGGTTCTGTTTCGGCTTTGCGTTGAACCACTTGCCGATGCTGACGTCTCCTGCTCTTCCTATTTTTATCCAGAATGCCTCTTCCTGCCCTTTGCGTATTTTGAAGCGTCGTTGTTCGTGGGCCGGGCGGTCGGCACTCCTTTTCTTTATTAGCTCGACGTGGTTTTCCTCCAGGATTGTCCCTGGCGCTATTTTCCATTGCGGTGGGATGGCGCAGCTCTTTGACCCGTGTCGCCATTCGGGTTCTGGCGTTGGCCTCCCTTCGGAAACTGTTTGTTGCTCGTGCTCCAGCTCCAGTATGTCGGCGTCTCGTTCCTCCTCCTCGACCATTTTTGCCCATCCGACGGCTATCGTTGGCTTTGGTATCGACGTTGGTACGGTGGGGACTGGTGGCGGCAGTGCTGGCGTTGGTTGTGGTTGCCTCGCCCAGCTGATCCGCTTCTTGCCTGCTCCCGTTTCCGGTACTTCCAATCGTGCCTTCGCCTGCTGAGCCGCGTTGCGTGATGTCGTTGGCGTTTCTGCATCGGTCTGGGGCTTCCTTGGTGGCGCCACTACTTTTGTTTTGGATACCTTCATCCTGTTTGCAATTTCTGGTCCCCCTTCCAGCATCTTTGTGCGCCTGCCTTCGGCCTGTTTGGCCGCCATCCTCTCCTTAAATTTTTTGGCTGATGCGTCGAATTTATTCATGTTTCTGCAAAGAAAGAGAGATGCGACCGTTATCGCTTCTGTTGATTGTTCTGCTGGGAGTGCAATTTTTAGTTGTGAGACGTGTGCCCGCATTTGTTTGTTAGTAGTGGTTATTTTTACGGTTACGATGACTGGCGATATTAGTTCGAGTACTGTACATGGTCCGCAGTATTTTGGTTCAAGTTTTGCTGTTGTCTTGTCTATTTTTTTTGATAGCGGGTGTGTTCTAACCCATACTACGTCTCCCACTTTCGGCGCCCATTCTCTTCTTCTCATGTTGTAGTGTCGTGTTTGATTTGCTGCTGCGATCTCCATGTTTTGTTTTGCTATTGCTGCTACTTGCTGTCTCCAATCTGTGTTTTCCTGATCTGTTTTATTGATTCCTGATCCTCGCGTCACCTCGTCGAACAAATTACCCGCTAACCTCAGTTCCCTGCCGAATAGCAAGTATGCCGGGCTGTACCCTGTTGATTCTGATCTGCTGCTGTTGATTGCTAACGTGAGTTCCGGTAATTGTTCATCCCATTTGTTGTGTTTTCCTGCCGCAAATTGTGCGATCATTGTTTTCAGTGTTCTGTTTGCTCTCTCAGTCGGATTTTCTTGTGGTGTTGTAAGGTGCTGTGAATATATGTGTTATTCCCCATGTTTTTATTACTTGCTGCGTCTTTCTGCTGGTGAATTGTACTCCGTTGTCTGAGATTAGCTGTTTCGGTGCTCCTCCCCTTGCCAGTATTTTTTCTCTAAACGCTTTTATGAGCGTGTCAGCTGTTGCCTGTCTGGCCGGTGTGACCTCTATCCATTTTGACAATTTATCGATGAATACTATCATAACCGTGTTGCCATGCGATGTTCTCGGTAACGGGCCTACAAAATCTACGCATATCGTCTCCCACGGTGCGTCTGCTATCCTTGTTAGCATTTTTCCGGCTGCTGCTTGTTGTGATACTTTATACATCTGGCAACTCTCGCACGCTCGTACGAATCTTGTCACATCTTTACTTAAGCCTGGCCAGAAATATCGTTGTCGTATTCGATGTTTTGTTCGTCTGATACCTAGATGTCCGGCCGTTGCATTCGAATGGTTCTCTTTTAATACTCTGCTCCGATCTTGTTTTGCCACACACAACTTCCATGGTTGATCGTCCTCGTCTGTTTGGCTCGGTATATGTCTGTATAACCGTTCGTGCTTGATCACGTAGTCGGGCGTTTTTTTCGGTGTTGTTGTTACTTGTTTTCATTTAGCTTGATACCATGCGCAATCTACTACTCTAGATACTCTCAGTTCCTCGCGTGGTAAGCGGGATAGTCCGTTCGCCACCGCGTTCAATTTTCCTTTTCGGTATCTGATTTCGAAGGTAAATGGATGTAGACCCAACGCCCACCGTGCTACTCTTCCGGATGGAATTAAGCCATTTTAGTGCTAGGTGGTCAGTGACCACTATAAATTTGGATCCCTCTAAATACATTTTCATTTTGTGGATGCTCCAGTAGATCGCGAGACACTCCTTTTCGGTAGCTGAGTATCTTGTTTCCTCGCTCTTTAGTTTCCGGCTTGCATACGCAATCACTTCTTCCCCATCTGCATCTTCCTGGGTTAATACTGCTTCGATTCCGCAGTCGCTTCCGTCGGTCTGTAGGATGAACTGTTTGCTAAAATCCGGGCATGCTAGGACTGGTGCTTCAGTCAGGTCGTTGAAAGCGAGTTGTCGTGTATCATCATAGACAAATTTTTGCCCTTTTTTCAGTAAGTCCTGTAGTATTTTTGCTCGTTCGGTAAAGTTTGGCACGAATCTTCTATACCATGATGCCAAACCCAGGAAGCTATGTAACTGCTTTAGGGTCGTTGGTGTTGCCAATTCTTTGACCGCCGCTACTTTGTCTGGGTCTGTATGTATTCCCTCCTCGCTTACCATATGTCCTAGGTATTTGAGTTTCTTTTGAAAGAAATGGCATTTTGCCGCGTTTATGCGTAGATTCGCTTTCCTTAGCCGTTCTAAGACCTCTTGCGGTTTTACTCGGTGTTCCTCCTTCGTCCGCCCGATCACGACTATGTCGTCCAGGTTGTAATGTCCTATTTCAGGCTGAGGTATGCATCAGCCTGTCCAGGGTCCTGAATTACAAGATATTTCTAATTCACGAGGACTTTATCGGGAAACCAGGAACTTTGCCAGAAACTGAAATAGAAATCACAACACTTTTTGGTTCTTTTAATTTTTAATGGTTTTCTTTATTCTTCCGTCTTCTTCCGTATGATTATTCTACCCGGTTATGTTATGTTTTAATTGTGCTACGACGCGTATGGTAGTTTGATTCGACTGCCGCCCGCGATGGCTGATTGACTGCCTCCCCCGATGGCTGGTGGACTGCCTTTTTATAGATCGGCCGGCCTTCCATGAATGTCTTATAGATATCTTATTTCTACTCCAGACCGTGGGAGAGGTTCTTACATAAGTATCTATGGTCGAGGTATAGTCTGCGCGCGTAGACGGGCTGATCGGTAACAGAAGGTTACCTAATCATTTGCCCTGCAGTCAATGTCCAAGTTGGAGACTGCTGACTGGCTTGCGCATGTGGGGGGTTTTGCTCGGTAATCGAGAGTTACCGAAGCAATCGCCTCCCAATAGGTGTCCAATGTCCCCGGTAAGGTGATCGATATGCACCGGTACCGTGGGAAAGGAATATAACTTTAGGGAAATTTGATTCTTACTTTGCTTTTATTTATATGGTTATACATTTAAAGATATTTAAAGAGGTTTTACTTAGCGTTCAGTTATGCGATTATACATGTAGAGATATTTAAAGAGGTTTTACTTAGCGTTCAGTTATGCGATTATACATGTAGAGATATTTAAAGAGGTTTTACTTAGTATTCAGTTATGCGATTATACTTGTAGAGATATTTAAAGAGGTTTTACTTAGTTGTGTCGAACCATGGTTCGTTACACCCCCCCCCGGGGGGGTGTGGGGTTGATTGTAGTGGGTGTCTCAATTAAAAAGAGGATTAGGGAGGTAATAGGTTTCCCGGGGGGGGCGCGACCGCGGGGGGTAGGGGGGAGGGGGTGGGGGGGGAGGGGCCCGGCGGCGGGGGGGGAGTGGGGGGGGTATCGGGTGCTCCGAGGGGGTGGTACTCAGCCCGCGGGTTTTTGGTTCTTGGCTGCGCGTGTGCTGCGTTCTCGTCTTTAGGTTCGTTGGCTTTGGCTGGTCAGCTGCCGATATATGGAAACCAAAGTCGGGGCTGGGGGGATTGCGGGGGGCTAGTGGTAGTATTTGCCTCGTCGGTGGCATCCCTGTCCTCGTGGAATTCCTTCAGGTCGTTGATGTTAGCAACCTTCGCTTTTCGGCTGCCCGGATGCTGTAGTTTTACAATGTTCGGTGATGCAAAACCTTTGACTCGGTATGGTCCATCGTATTTCGGTGCCAGCTTAGCGGCGAATCCGTCGGCAGCGTTGGAGAGATGGTGCTGTCGTAGGAGTACTTGGGATCCAATAGTGGGGCGCCATTGCCGGCGGCGGAGGTTGTAATGCCTTCCTTGTTCCTCGCTTGCCCTCTGGATGTTATTTCTGACTATTGTGAATACTTCCCTGAGTTTGGTTGCTGTCGTGTCCGGTGCCTGTCGTGACTTCGTCGTAGAGGGCTCCAGGCAAACGGGGCTCTCTTCCATGCAGTAGGAAAGCTGGGCTGAATCCCGTTGTCTCCGAAACGCTGGAATTTATTGCGAGGGATATTTCCGGTAGTAGCTCATCCCAGCTATTTTGACGATCCCCTACGAATTGGGCAATCATGGTCTTGACCGTCCGATTTGCCCGTTCCGTTGGATTTTCCTGGGGGCAGTAGGGTGCGGTATGTTGCAGTTCTACTCCTGCTGTCTGTAGAAATGACCGAAACGATCGACTTGTGAATTGCGTGCCGTTGTCGCATACGAAGCGTTTGGGTATGCCGAAATGGCTCAGGATTCGTTCTCGGAAAGCCAGTTCCAGGGTAGCGGTGGTGGCCTTTTTGAGTGGTACCAATTCGACCCATTTCGTGAAAGTGTCAAAGAAGACGAGCAGCATCGTGTTTCCTTTCTTTGATCGAGGTAGTGGTCCAACGAAGTCAGCGCATAGTGTAGCGAATGGCTCTTCGGCTTTGCGAGTAAGCATCCGTCCCACCGGCTTGCGCTGTTGAGCTTTGAACTTCTGGCAGCTTACGCAGCCGCGGACATATTTCCTCACGTCTCGGTAGAAACCTGGCCAATAGTACCGTTGGGATATTCGGGTGATGGTTTTCCTGACCCCTAGGTGGCCGGCTGTGGGTTGGTCGTGGCATTCGTGAAGTATTCTGGCTCGTTGATCTTTTGCTACGCAGAGTTTCCATGCTATATGGTCGTCGTCGTCGGCGCCATGGCCCAGATGTCGATATAGTTCCCCGTTAGCATAGGTGTAGTCGGGGTATTTCTGAGGCTCGTCTTGGACTTGTTTTATCCGGTGCTGGAGCCAGGGGCAGGCTGTCTTCTCCTCTTCGATCCGTGCGAGTGTTCCTAATGGCTGCCTGGATAGTGCATCTGCGACTACGTTCTGTTTGCCCGCTCGATAATGCACGTCATATTGGTATTGCTGAAGTTCGAGGGCCCATCTCGCCACTCTACCGTATGGGCTGTCAAGCGTATTTAGCCATTTTAGCGCTAGATGATCGGTGATTACATCGAATCGGTACCCTTCCAGGTAGTAGCGTAGTTTCCGGATGGCCCAAATGACCGCTAGGCACTCCTTGTCAGTAGCGGAGTAGTTTTCTTCCGCCTGGTTCAGTCGTCGGCTGACATATGCTATGACTCGTTCTTTGCCTTCGATTTCTTGGGTGAGAACTGCGCCAACTCCTAGATTGCTCGCATCTGTTTGCAGCGAGAACTTGACGTTGAAATCGGGGCACGCAAGGACGGGGGCGGTCGTGAGAAGTGTCTTCAGTAGGTCAAAAGCAGCCTGTTGTGCTTCGGACCATACCCATGGTTGGTCCTTCTTGAGTAGGCGAGACATCGGTTGGACGACCGTCGCGAAGTTTGGTACAAATCTTCGGTACCAGGACGCCATCCCGATGCATTGACGAAGCTCTTTTAGGTTGGTGGGCGGCCGGAGTTCTTTGACGGCGGCAATTTTGTCGGGGTCGGTGTGGATTCCCTCATTGCTGATCATATGGCCGAGATACTTGATTTGGGTTTGAAAGAACGCGCATTTTTCCGCATTTATCCTTAGAATTGCTTTCCGGAGTCGGGACAAAACCACTCTCAAGTTGCGTAGATGTTCGTTGAAGTCTCGCCCCACGATGACAATGTCATCTAGGTACGCGAATGCATATGGCTCCATGTCTGTACCAATCACGGTGTCGAGAGCCCGCTGAAATGTTGCCTGTGCCGAGTGCAGTCCAAAGGGCATAACCTTCCATTGGTAGAGGCCCCGGCCCGGTACGGTGAAAGCTGTTGCTTCTCTACTTCCGTCGGCCATGGGGATCTGCCAGTATCCGTTTTTCAGGTCGAGGGTGGTGATGAACCGCGCGTTTTGTAACCGTTCCAGAATATAGTTGATCCTCGGCAGCGGGTATGCGTCGGGGATGGAATGCGTGTTGAGTTGCCGGTAGTCCACGCACATGCGCCATTTTCCATTCTTTTTACGGACGAGTACAATTGGGGCGCTGTGGGGGCTCCGGGAGGGCTCGATGAGGCCTTCCGAAATCAATTGGTCCACTTGTTCATCAATTATTCGCATCATTGCTGGGTTCTTAGGATAGTACCGCTGTTTTATGGGCCGGTTATCCCTCATGACAATAGTGTGCTTGGCGATGTCCGACGTCCCGTGGAGGCCATCAAATTTTGGTAGCTCCTCGTCTAGAAATGCTTGGATCTGCGGGGCTAAGTCTTGCGGCGACGGCTCCGGGACTGGTTCGGGCTCATGTTCTGTTGGGTCGGCGGCTTCGGAGTCAAGTGGTTGGCGTGGGTCTTCGGGTAAGAGGGTTGTATCGAAGGCGCTGGGCGGTTCGATCCTCCGTTGGTAGTCGCTTATGTGGGCGACGATGGGTGTGGTGTCGACCATGGGAATGATGTTTTGGTACGCCGGGTGTAGTACTCGTGTTATACTACAGCCAGACTGGTACGTGAACAGGTGAGTCGCGATGACGCCTCTGGTATCACAACAACGACTTGTATGGGCGACGAAGATCTCGGACAAGGCTCTAGGCATGGCTCGCTGCATGGCGCTAAGAATCATGTCAGTACGCGGAAGGTACTCCATTGTGTGGGCGAGGATCGGTGTGGCGTCGGCCGTGTGTACGACAGGGCTGCGTTCGGTGTATCGAGGGGCCATCGTATTGGTTTCCGGGCCCGCGTTGAGAGGCTCTGTGGATATCAGTTCAATTATGGGCCCCGACCAGGGTGGGGTCAGCGTGGCTGTTTCCCTTGTTGCTGGGCTGTTGATCTGTTGCTGCCGTTGTCGGTGTCGATGTTGTTGTCTTGGTTCAGGGCTGATTGTCGTCTCTGAGGGTGTTTCTATGTTCACTTTCTCCTGGGAGGAGAGGGCAGTTACATGCTCTGTTGCTGGACTTGGACCTGGGCTTCCTGTGTCGAGCGCCGGGTTCCAGTGCGTTAGTGCTTGTCTCGTGGATGAGATTCTCGTAGTTTCTTTGGAATATGTGTCCCCTGTGGTTGGCCTAGGACGCGGTTGCTCCGTAGTGACCGTGGGACTCGTTTTCCCGTTTGCTTGATTGTTGTTTCGTGTTGTTGGTTTCGGCTTCATGTTCGTGGGCCGGCGCTTTGTCTCTGCTGGGGCTGGGCAGGGTGTCGTGTTCTTCGTGGCGATCTGGGTCGTTTTGTTCATTGGGGTAGGTCGTGGTCGTGTGTTCGCTGAGGTTTGTATGGGTGTCTTGGCGTGGCTGATTGCCGAAATTGTTGGGATAGGTTGCGGATGTATGACGGCCGCCGTTGGCTTCAGTTTCTGGTGTCGGGGTTCGTTGCCTTGTACTCTGTTGGTCGGAACGGTGTGGATATGTGGTGTGTGGCACTGATCTCGTAATTGTAGAAGTGTGGTACCGCACTGGATCGTTGTTTCAATGGCGCATAGGAAGTCCATGCCGACGATAACTTGATCCAACATGTTTGGTAGGACCAGGAGGGGTATTTGAACTTCTCTTTGATCCAGTCTGATGTGCGCCAGTAGAATCTGGGTGATCTCTCTGACCGAGCCGTCGGCCAGGCGTATGCGGACGCATGCATCTTGTAGGTTGGTGTTGTTGTCTAGTTGTCGGGCGAGGTTTGCACTGATAAAGCTTCGGGATGCCCCTGTGTCGACGGTGGCTTCCGTTGCCTGTCCTCCTATGGTTACTATTGCCACTATCCGGTTCTCGTTCATGTGTAGCGGGGTTTTTATTCGTGGGTCGGGGCAGACGTCGTTCCCGGCTGATCCCGTGTCAGTCGAGGACGCGAGTCGTTTCCAGACGTGTTCTGGCGACAGCAATCGATGGTCCGGGTGGCGCGCTTGCCACATTCCCAACAGAACAGGATCGAGGGATTTTGGCATTCATATGCCGCATGCCCTGCTTCGCCACACCGGCGACAGGCTGCGCGTGGGTTGGCGATGGGGGTCGTGATCATGCGATGTGCTACCTCGGGCTTTGTCGTACTCACTGGGTTGGATGGCTGTCTTCTTGGTGAGTCTGCCGAGTCCCAATGAGGCTTCCGGAATGGTGTCCGATTGGAATCGTCGCTCCTCTGATCTGTAGTAGGCCGTGCGTATCTGGGCGTGTGTCGTGGTGGTGCGAGAGTGCTCGGGATGGTCCGCTCTTGAATACTCTCAAACTCTGTGGCCAGCAGTGTTAGCTGTGACAAGTCCTGCAGTTCGTGGCGGCGCACGTACATCTGGTAGGCTGGGAGGGCGTTGTCGTAGATCCTGGTTAGCTCCTTGGTTGCGTCGTACCCAGCGTGGTGCATAAGTAGACGTATCTCGATGAGGAAATCTTTGAACAGTTCCCCAGCCACTTGCTTGCGGGCTCGGATCCGGTCTTCCAATTGTTCAAAATACCGTGGGGGCAAGAAGAACGTTAAGAATTCCTGGCGGAAATTTTCCCATGAGGAACTTTGTAGGCGGCTGGTGCGGAACCAACGACTGGCACGGTCTGTGAGAAGTTCGGCCATGGCCCGCGGCAGATGGTTTGTGTCTACCCCATACGAGAGCGCGCGTTCTTCGAGCAGTTCGATGAATGATAGAGGGTCATCTTGGCCGTCAAACTGGATTCCCCACTTCCGGATGCGTTCCGCCATTGGTGCAGCGTGGTTGTAGTGGTGCCCTTCCATGGGTCGGTCGATCGCTGGCAAGACCCTCGGTACGGGTGCTGGGTGGGTCTCTGTAGCTAGGGGCCTTGGAAACGGGGCGGCAGGAGTGCGGTATTCGGTGGCTGCGGGGACTCGTAGTCCAGTCTTAGGATCCATTTGGCGAGTGTCGGATGGTCCAGGAGTAGTGGGCAGTGGTGACTTGGAACGAGAGCGTGAGGCTGGCTTGGCATAGTGCCTCTCGAACTCTCCGAGGCGGACCCAGGCTTCTTGTGCGAGTGGCCCGGCGACTAGAGCGGCAAATTTCCTTCGGCGTTCATCGACCGTTTCTTCGCTGCCGAGTCCGAATTCTTCGGCGAGGACTTCTAGTTCGTCCCGACGGAGTTTGTGGAAGCAGACGGTGCTGACCCCTGGATTGGAAAAGTGTCCCGCAGGGTATACCTCCTCTGGTTGTTCATCGTCGTGATGTTCCATGTTGATTTCTGTTGATTTTTGGCAATGAGTCACTGTTAAACGGTACTTTTAGGATCGGCACTGCGTATACTTTTGCGTCTGTTTTCGCGCCCGGATTATGTAAGTGCGCGGACTTGTTATCGATTAAATTTTCTTTTTGATGGCAGTGGGTCTTTAATCCACGAAGTCCCTGATTTCGGTTTTCTTGAAGTTTCCACGAAAAATCCTTTAAAGTCCCTGCTCGGGCGCCACTTGTAATGTCCTATTTCAGGCTGAGGTATGCATCAGCCTGTCCAGGGTCCTGAATTACAAGATATTTCTAATTCACGAGGACTTTATCGGGAAACCAGGAACTTTGCCAGAAACTGAAATAGAAATCACAACACTTTTTGGTTCTTTTAATTTTTAATGGTTTTCTTTATTCTTACGTCTTCTTCCGTATGATTATTCTACCCGGTTATGTTATGTTTTAATTGTGCTATGACGCGTATGGTAGTTTGATTCGACTGCCGCCCGCGATGGCTGATTGACTGCCTCCCCCGATGGCTGGTGGACTGCCTTTTTATAGATCGGCCGGCCTTCCATGAATGTCTTATAGATATCTTATTTCTACTCCAGACCGTGGGAGAGGTTCTTACATAAGTATCTATGGTCGAGGTATAGTCTGCGCGCGTAGACGGGCTGATCGGTAACAGAAGGTTACCTAATCATTTGCCCTGCAGTCAATGTCCAAGTTGGAGACTGCTGACGCTTGCGCATGTGGGGGGTTTTGCTCGGTAATCGAGAGTTACCGAAGCAATCGCCTCCCAATAGGTGTCCAATGTCCCCGGTAAGGTGATCGATATGCACCGGTACCGTGGGAAAGGAATGTAACTTTAGGGAAATTTGAGATTCTTACTTGGCTTTTATTTATATGGTTATACATTTAAAGATATTTAAAGAGGTTTTACTTAGCGTTCAGTTATGCGATTATACATGTAGAGATATTTAAAGAGGTTTTACTTAGTATTCAGTTATGCGATTATACTTGTAGAGATATTTAAAGAGGTTTTACTTAGTTGTGACGAACCATGGGGAACCATGGTTCGTTACAAGGTATGCGAAGGCGAATGGTTCCATGTCTGGTCCGATCACCGCATCTAAAGCTCTTTGAAAAGTTGCCGGTGCTGTTGTTAGTCCGAATGGCATGACTTTCCATTGGAACCCCCGGCCCGGGGGGAAGAGGGGAATATTGTCGGCCTTGTAACCCCCCCCGCGGGGGGGGAATGGGGTATATTGGTTTGTTTGTTTTTCCATTGGGATTTGCCAATATCCTGATTTTAGGTCTAGCGTACTTATATACTTTGCCTCTCTAAGCTGGTTTAGAATAAAATCCATTCGTGGCATCGGGTACGCGTCTTTCTCGGTTTTCTCGTTCAGTAGCCTGTAGTCCACACAGAGTCTCCATTGATCTGTTTTTTTCTTTACCAAGACTACCGGTGCGCTGTATGGGCTCCGTGAGGCTTCTATAAGGTCCTGTCTGTTTAGTTCGTCAATTTCCCTATTAATAATCTCCATTTGTGCTGGGTTTCTTGGGTAATAGCGTTGCTTAATTGGTCTATCATCCTTTAAGTATAATCTATGTGTTGCTATATTACTTACTCCTTTTAATGTTTCGAACTTCTGTACTTCTTTCGAGATCCAATCCTTTATTTCGTCGTCGCTTGGCTCCGGCTGTGTCGAACCTGCTTTTTCCCCCGATGGGCTCGGGTATGCTTCCCCGCTGATCGTTACTGTGGCTGCGCCACATGTGATTATTGCTCCCGCGTTTCTTAGGAAATCCATCCCTAATATCGGGGTGTCCGGAACTCCAGTCATGATTAGGAATGATTGACTGGTTTCCCGTCCTCCAAGTTCTACTTTTGTTTCGAAATTTTTTGTTGTTCTCCGTGTGCTGCCATCCGCTAGTCGTATTAGTCTCCTTTCTGTTCCTTCTATTCCTTCGCGACTTAGACTCTTGGCAGTGTTTTCGTTGACCATACATCTCGTGGCGCCTGTGTCGATGATTACTTCCATCATTTATTTTCCGACTCTGGCCCACCCTAGGAGCTGATTGTCCTCGTACTTTAGTTGGGTTGTGTCCCGCTGGTTTCGTTCTGGGTCCCGGATGTTTCGCGGTTTTGTTCCGGACCCTGGCCGTTTCCCTGTGGCTTCCTGCAGCAGTCTAAGGTCCGTACCCCTTGTTTGTTGCATGTCCAGCAGTACAGTATTGGTTCTCTGTTGCATGTTCGGCTTTCGTGTCTGTTTTGTCCACATCGATGGCATTTTGGTAGTCTCCACTGTGGTCGTTGCCCCAGTGTCTGGTTATTCTGCTGAGTACTGGACGTGGTTTTGGACAGGCCTGCATCTCTCTCCAGTTTCTCAAACTCCTCCGCTGTTATAATGAATTCCGCTAGAGTCTGGAATTCTTTTCTTTTCACATAGAGTTTGATCGGTAGCCTACAATTCCGGTATGCCATGTCTAGTTTCTCGTTCTCGGTATACGTCCCGAATCTCATCAATTTTCTCAAGTCTTGAATAACTCTCGTATTGTCTCCGTTTCTGATTGTTTCCGTTCCGATACTATCTTTATAAGCTCTTCATGGTATTGTGGTGACATGAAGTTCTCCTTCAGCTGGCTTTTCACCTCCTCCCATGTTGTTATGGGGCCGGGTTTCGTGTGCCACCAGTCCAATGCACTCTTCTCCAGTATTACCGGCATTGCAAATACTATGTGATCTATCTCGATCCCGTATGTTTCTGCTAATTCCTCCATCCTACTGAGGAATTCGAGTAGTTCTCCATTCCCAGTGAATGTGAGGTCCCACTTCTTTATTTTATCTATTATGGCCACTGCTTCTGGTGATCCTTTCAGTATCTGCTTTGGAAACAAAGCTCTCTTTTTTGCCGTTTTCGGTTCCCCTTGCGGTTCTTTCATAGCTGGCTTGGCTTGTGTTATTACTTTCGGTGATTGTTTTGGGCTCCTGCCTCTTGTCTGGGTTGTTCCGAGCTGTTCCAGCCTCTCCAGTATTTCCTTACTTAGATCCTTTCTTTCCGTGAACTGAATTAGTTGTTTCCTTAATGTTTCCACTCCTTCAGGCTTCTCCAATCCAAATTCCTCGCAGTAGCTGATCAGTTCTGCTTTTGTTGCTTGGTTGATCCACACTTTTGCCATCTTGACCATAAATGAGATTTCAATTCTAAGCTACCACAACCTGCTCGGGCGCCACTGTGACGTTGCTTCGGCCGGGGTATGCTCGCCGCGCCGGGTTCACAGAAATTTGTTAGGTTTCTGGCTGTGGTAGCTGAAAGGGATATCTCGGTTCAAGAATAACGCAAGCAAGTTGTAAGTTAAAAAAAGTTTCTTTATTGGTCTTAATTGTACAGAGTTGGAAATAGGTTGGATCGTGGGGACGTGTCTTCCTTCGGGATCTTCCTTCGGTTTTGGCTACTCGGCCGCACGTGGCTGTTTGCGACGTGCTGCGCGGGTTTGGAGGTCGAATGGTTCGAGGGTACTCCGACGAGAGTATGGAGGCGGAGGTTTGAACACACTCCGAGGAGAAGATCGGTGCGGAGGTTGGGACACACTCCGAGGAGATGATTGCTGCGGAGGTTTGAGCATGCTCCGAGGAGAAGATTGATGCGGAGGTTTGGACACGCTCCGAGGAGAAGATTGGTGCAGAGGTTTGGACACGCTCCGAGGAGAAGATGGATGCGGAGGTTTGAGCACCCTCCGAGGAGAAGATTGATGCGGAGGTTCGAGCACACTCCGAGGAGAAGAGTGATGCGGAAGTTTGGACACGCTCCGAGGAGAAGACTGATGCGGAGGTTTGAACACACTCCGAGGAGAAGGGTGATGCGGAGGTTTGGACACGCTCCGAGGAGAAGATTGATGCGGAGGTTTGGACATGCTCCGAGGAGAGGATGGATGCGGAGGTTTGGACACGCTCCGAGGAGAAGATTGAGGCAGAGGTTTGGACACACTCTGGAGAGGATTCAGAGGTTTGGACACACTCTGGAGCGGATTCAGAGGTTTGGACACACTCTAGACAGGATTCAGAGGCTTGGACACACTCTGGAGAGGATTCAGAGGTTTTGACACACTCTGGAGAGGATTCAGAGGTTTTGACACACTCTGGAGAGGATTCAGAGGTTTTGACACACTCTGGAGAGGATGCAGAGGTTTGGACGCACTCTGGGAAGGAGAGGTAAAGTATTGAGCAGAACGAGTGGAAAGGTAGATATTACCTTTGGCACAAGATCCGCTGTAAAATTCTGGTTTATTAGGCCAGGGCTTTCTGAGTTGGACTACCCCGATTCGATCTGGCGATCCTCCTTTTATTGCCGGTGATCAGCTGTGGGTGCCCCGATATGGGCCTAACGCGTTCTGGTTTTTGCCATAACGCGTCCCGGCCCAGCTGTTAGTGTGACCGTGTTCGGTGCGCGTTGGTCACACTAGTCTTTGGCGCGCGTGTTCCTGGTTTGGATTTGAATTTAAATGTTTAACGTTTTTTTTCTTAGTTATTTATTGGAAGGAACTTCATGGTTTTTGTGTCGCTTATAAATATGTGATAATAGGTGGTATGTGATATGTGTTATGTTTATATGTAATGGTAATGTCTGTAATTGTAGGTAATTTGTATGTTGCAATGTGGCGCCGGCGCTTTTTTGTGGTGGCGCTGGGCGTCACACCAGGAAGCACAGGTGGCACGTGGGAAAAGGTCACGGACCCGACCAACCTCCGATCGCCCGCTCAGGCGGTGTCCCGGTCAACGGGACGTCGTGGACCGGGGAGGGGCGGTTTATCCCCCATCGTGAAGCCTAGGGGAAATCTGTGGCCAGCGCGGGAGCCACCCAGTGCAGACCAAGAAGCAGAAGGGATGGAAGCAGCAAACCCTTTCGCGGGCAGCTCGCTCATCCGTTCGCCAGCATCCACTTCAACTCCAGCAGCGGAGGCAAGTCATACAGCGAGGTACTGGCCATGGTGACTAGGAGGGAGGACAAGCAGCTGTCGGACCTGGGAAGCTGCGTCAGCAAGGTACGCCGTACCATCAACGGCAATCTTCTGCTGGAGGTGGCCAAAGATAGTGCGGAGAGCGCTGAGGCCATGAAGGAGAGCATCGCGCGGGTCCTCGGCGATGTAGCGTCAGTGCGTGCCATGACGGAGGATAACAAGGTGGTAGTGCTGGAGATACGCGATCTCGACTCCCTCGCGACGGAGCGGGAGATCTGCGCCGCTATCGCGAGCCAATTTGGAATTGAGGAGAGACGAGTGAGAGTGCGGAGCCTGCGCCGCAGCTACGCAGAGTCACAGATGGCAGCGGTCAGCTTGCCTTTCTTCTTGGGCAAAGCCGTCCTACATCGCGGTGAGGTGCGGATCGGTTGGACCGTCTGCAGGATCCGGGAGAGAGAAGGTCTCCCAAGGTGCTACCGATGCCTGGAACCCGGGCACATTGCGGGTAACTGCAAGAGCACGGTGGATAGGAGCGGCTTCTGCATCAAATGCGGAGAGCAGGGGCACAAGGCAGCCGAGTGCAGCAATGAGCCATCGTGCTTCATCTGCTCAGCAGCTGGAAAGAAGGAGGTCAGGCACCAGGCTGGCAGCAGAAGCTGCCCAGCCTCAAGCAGCGGGGTCGGAAACTCCAGATC
The DNA here is from genome assembly GCF_018151105.1 of Drosophila obscura. NCBI lineage: Eukaryota > Metazoa > Arthropoda > Insecta > Diptera > Drosophilidae > Drosophila > Drosophila obscura. The sequence goes on along the minus strand of NW_024542848.1, from coordinate 2,956,610 downwards.
AAAATGCAGGTGATTCAACTCAACTTGAATCACTGCAGAGCTGCGCAGGATCTCCTGGAGCAGACGGTGCGCGAACTGGGTTCGGAGGTGGCAATCCTCAGCGAGCCTTATAGGGTGGGCAGCAGCAGCGAATGGGCCACGGACCGCTCTGGCAAAGCGGCCCTGTGGCTCTGCGGGGCGGAGGCGCCACAGATGCGCGACACAAAGTCGGCAGAAGGATTCGTCCGTGCGAGTGTAGGCGGCATCTGGCTATATAGCTGCTACTTGGCACCTAGTCTCTCGCTGGAAACATTCAGCCGGATACTGGATGAGCTGAGTAGCGACCTGCGAGGACGGAGCAACGTCGTGGTCGGGGGCGATTTCAACGCCTGGGCCCAGAAATGGGGGTCCTCCCGAACAAATGCCAGAGGCCGCACGGTGCTGGAGGCTTTCGCCTCTCTGGATGTAGTCCTGCTCAACGAAGGGTCCCAGCAGACCATCAAAAGGGCAGGCGAAGGGTCGGTAATCGACCTAACATACGCCAGCAGCTCGCTGGCACGCCACGCCCGATGGTGGATCAGCGATGTCTACACCGCCAGCGACCACGAGGCCATCGAGTGTTCGGTAGGCATGCCCCGGCGAGGGGGTGGGACTCCACCCCGGCAGAGGAAGGCGTACCGGCAGGACACCCTGAGGGCGGAGTCCTTTGTAGGCACTCTGGAGAGCTACACGGCAACCGAGACTGATGGAGCCAACGAGAGGGCGAACAGACTGGCTGCCGCAGTGGAAGGTGCCTGCGACCAGAGCATGCTTCTGAGGCGGTCGTTCAGGAAGCACCACGCCCCGGTGTTCTGGTGGAGTGAGGAGATTGCAGAACTGCGCAGAACGTGCCTCCGCGCCAGAAGGCTACTGCAATGTGCCAGGGGCACTTCGCGCCTAGACCCCTGCATCGAGCGCTACAAAGCGGCGCGGAAAGAGCTGAAGAACAGGGACAGCAAACGGGAGTGCTTCCTCAGGCTGTGCGACGCAGCGGAAGCAGATCCCTGGGGATGCGCCTAACAAAAGTGGTGAAGAGGCTCAACACGGGCGGCAAAGCCCCAACTGATCCCGTGGTACTGGAGGGGATAGTCAGGGACAGGCACAATCCAATCGCAGAGGTCGATTAAGTACCTGGGTGTCCACATCGACACGAGACTGTCCTTCAAGGAGCTCCTGGAATACGCCCACCGGAAGGCCAGCGGGACCGCAGGATCGCTCTCTCGAATACTGCTAAACACCAGAGGCCCAAAGCAGCCAACGCGGAAGCTGCTGACGAGCGTCGTGACGTCGCAAATGCTTTACGCCGCGCCAGTGTGGGCAGAGGCAGCGAAGGTAAAAACTTATATGCGAGGGCTGGAGGCCACGTATAGGATATGCGCCATCAGAATCACGTGCTCGTTCCGAACCATCTTGGACGAAGCAGCGCTGGTCATCGCCGGGCAAATCCCCCTCGGTGAGCTGATACGGGAGAGGAAGGATATTCACGACGCCACTCACGATAGAGAAGCGGCCCACACAGTGGCCGAGCTGAAGGTTGCCGCCAGGAGGAGCAGCTTGGAGAACTGGCAGGCAAGGTGGGACAGCTCACAAAAAGGGCGCTGGACGCACACCCTCATCCCGCGCATAGCGTGCTGGGGCAGGTAGACTTCTACCTCACCCAGGCTCTGAGCGGGCACGGCTGTTTCCGCAGCTACCTCAAGCGCTTTGGCCACGAGACGGAGGATTGGTGTCCAGAGTGTGGCACTGGTATAGTGGAAGACGCTCAGCACGTTCTTTTTGAGTGCCACAGGTTCGGCTACGAGCGGCAGGAATTGGAAGCCACAGCAGGGGCAAGAATAAGCGCGGAAACTCTGGTGCCGCTGATGCTGGCTGAGCCAAGAGTTTGGGAAGCGGCCGCGGTGTTCGCCTGTAGCGTGATGAGAACGCTCAGGTCCCTGGAGAGAAGGTGTCCTCGCGGCGGCGAAGCAATGCTTTGCGGCAGTACCGCTCGACGCACGACCCCTACCCCCCATCACCCTCTTGTCCATCACCCTTACTGTTATTGTTATTGTTACTAGTTGTAAGCCAAGCTAAAGTTAAAATATATGAATACAAAAAAAAAAAAACCTCGGCGTGGGCGCAGTCCTTACGCAGGAAATCGAAGGAAGTCATAAGGAAATACGTACGCAGCTGCACCAGCTGCCAGAAGTTTCAAGCCCAGCAACGCAAGCCGGTGGTTAAGATGATCATTCGGAAGGCAGAGGAACCATTTGCAACGCTATGCGCCGATTTCGTTGGACCACTGCCACGATCCAAGAAAGAGAACACCATGCTGCTTGCATTCCACGACACCTTTACTAAATGGGTAGAACTGGTGCCGGATACTCAGCCACTACGGAGTTCCGAAACAATTTGTGTGTGACAACGGTACACAATTTACGAGCCGGTCGTTCCAGACTTTTCTGCAAACGGCAGGGATAGAGTTGCAACACACCGCCCCGTACTTTCCCCAGGAAAACCCCACGGAACGAGCCAACAGAACGGTCAAAACCATGATTGCTCAGTTTGTGGGGGGACCACCAGAACACTTGGGCCGTGAACTCCAGTGTCTCGGAAACAACCGGATTTAGCCCAGCCTTTCTATTGTAAGGGAGAAGCCCGCCAGACACCGCGCTCCGGAAGGCGGCGCGGCTCAAGGAAGTGTGTGAAAAATAGCATCCAGCGAGCCAGCCACGAGCAGGCAAGACACTAAAATCTCCGTCGAAGACAATGGCACCTCAAGGTGGGCACTTTGGTAATGATGCGACAACATCATCTGTCCAACGCCGCCGACGGCTTCGCTGCAAAACTGGCCCCGAAATATGACGAGGATTTAGATCAGCCAACATCATATAAATACAACACCTCAGCACCCGGAAGCAGAAAATCGCTAACATCAATGATCTGAAAGAATACCACGAACACGACAAGGGAGAAACTGCGAACGAAGCAGACACCACGGCTGACCTTTAAACAAAACAGAGCGGTAAGAGGGGCATGACCGGTCACAAAATGGGGCTGACAGAGCCCAAACGATCGGCGGACCCACATCGAAAGGGCACCGACCCCTAAAATGCAAACTCCGCACGCCACGCGCGGACAAACCATCCCGGAAGAAAAAAATGACCTAAAAATTAAAACCGGCACATCGAGATACACCGACCCCTAGGATGCAAACTCAGCACAAGCGACCGAAACTACTAAGACACGAAAGGGCACCGACCCCTAAAATGCAAGCTCCGCACGCCACGCGCGGACAAACCATCCCGGAAGAAAAATGACCTAAAACCACTGCACAAGATACACTATATATAGCTGGACCATGACGATAGTCAAACAACACATCTTCACTAACCACCGACGCACCGGTCAACAAGCTAACGCATCACCAAGTATTCACCCAAAGAGATAACACCACGATGTCACCACTCCTGATAGTCCTGATCCTCACCACCACCACACAGGCAACGGTAAAAATCAACGACTACACCAACGCCGACTACGTACCCGTGGTGGATGGAGACGCCGTCCTGTGGGAGGAATATGGATACATTCATAACCTCCTACGAGGCATACCTGGCGCAGGCGGAGGAGTCCGCAGCATTGTTTCCTGGAATCCGGATCGCCACTATCCTCACGGCCGACCTCGAGCACATCAGGACCCTCGTGGGGACGCTGAAAACCCACCACCGGGGAACCAGAAGCCTGAACCTCCTCGGAACCGCTCTAAAAGTCGTCGCCGGAACCCCGGACTTTGACAACTGGGAGCAAATTCGATTCAAGCAAGGTCAGCTGATTGAATCCGAGACAGAGCAAAGGAGGGTCAACTCGAAACTACAAAACCGGCTCAACGAGCTGACCAGCTACATGAACAGCCTAGTGCAAGCGGAAACCACAGGACGAACCCAGCTGACGGAGACGATACTTGCAAAGAACCGCGTCATCATCAATGACCTGCAGAACTTAATCTTGGGCCTGACACTGGCCAAAGAGAACATCATCAGCCCGACGCTACTGGATGGAGCTGACCTCCAAGAATTTGAGGAACAGCAGCTAACCGATATCAGGCTGGTCGAGCTACTAGGGGTTTCCAACATCAGCGTTTTCCAGAGCCCGGACTTACTAACCTTTCTGATCAAGTTCCCCCAACCGAAGCGGATCTGCCGGAAGGTGACGATCTTCACTGTGCAACACAAGCGCAAGATCCTGGACTTCAGCGAGGGAAACGCCGTCGCGGAATGTGGAAGTCAAACCATCAGCCTAGGGACGTGCGAGACCGCCATCGGCGCCACGTTCTGTAAAGAACGACAAGAACCCACCTGCGCTCAGCAACTAGTGGCGGGGACCACCGCCCACTGCACTACCCTACCCGGCCACCTGGACGCAGTCACCATAGTGGATCATGGCACACTGATCCTAAATGACGCCGTCGTGACCGTGAGGGACAACACAGGCGAAACTAAAAACGTCTCCGGCACATACCTCGTGGCATACACTAGCCGAGTCTCCATCAACGGGACGTGGTATGTGAACCGCTTGGGGGGATCTCAGAAGAAGGCAATGGTCGCCTCGATGACAACAGTAAACGTCACGGGGCACCATGACAAGCTAAGCCTGCCGTTCCTGAGAGAGCTGAGCATGGAGAACTTGAGGAACATTGAAATGCTGACGATCCATAGCGCCACCTCACACCTCCTCACCTGGGTCGTCGCCGTGATACTCTGCGTAAGCATATGGTGCTTACGAAGGCGACTCTACAATCGGGCTACCAACAACGACGCAACGGATTGTGAAGCAGCGGCACCAGAAACACCAACCGGCGTCCCAGCAACAACCACCATCTGCACCAACCAAACGCTGACGGTGCACAAACAACCAGCAACGGTTACGCATCCACTTCCAAGCCGAATCAACACTAGAAGTCACGCCAGCCTGGGCCCTCGCCTAGCCCGGGAAGACTAACCGCCAACTCCGCAAAAATAAAATAAAGCTGACCACGACCTCTGTCCACGGCGCCAACCTACAACCACTGTGGACCCGAGAAGTCGGCACATATAAATATAAGCGCCAGGCGACAGCCAACCAGAAGAACATCGATTCCCGAACAAAACAAACAAACCCAACAGCACTCAAGATGAACCGGATAAACGAAGCCTCCCCCATCCGCATTTACGACACCGACAGCGAACCAGAGGATTCCATCTCAGCAACGACGTCCGGCAACGACACCACCTCAGAGACGACGTCCGGGAGCGACACGGACGACAGCTCCTCCGAGTCGTCAACCCCTCAGAAGTCCCGGTTCACCCGGGAGAACCTATGGTCCCCCCTCCCCGACCAAAATTCCCGACAACGGAGTGGAGAAATCCACCCCGAGAGGACACCTCGACCCCGGGCGACACGGGAGACAGCGCCTACGCCACGGAAGGGACGAGCTCCGATCCCGAGAAGACCACTCCTCGGCGGGACCCCCGGCAAGGCCGAGGAATCTATCAAAACAACGAGGACGCCGAGGGCAGCACCCTGCCGAACGACCAGGCCGAGGAGGACGCCTCGGCAGATTCGAGCAGAGAACCAGACAACAACGAAACTTTCAGTCATCAAGTAACCGAGGACAAGACGACGATAACTCAGGTGCTGACCCCATGGGGGGTCAGAACCACCACGGTCCACGTACGGACCGTGGAAACCACGTTAGCAGTAACCCGGAGGCCCTTCCCCCATGATGACAGCACCACATCAAAACGCAGCCGATGCCACTAATCCATATTGTACTTTGGTAGTCAAAAATAAAAAGAATCCGGAGACTCGGCACAAGCCAAAGGACAGGAAAAAGGGGAACCTCAGCACCCGCCAAGCGACGCCACTAATCTCTCCATCACCCACCCGGTAGAAAGGGGGGGTGTAACGAACCATGGTTCTAGCCATGGCTCGTCACAAACGGCGAAGGGTCAGCGCATCCACGCTGGCGGGAGACAATAATCTAACTGATATACACAGAGCTAGCGAACCATGACTCTAGCCACGGTTCTCCACAAATAGCGGTGTGTCAGCACCCCGGACATAAAATAGTCTTAAGCACACAATTAATTAAGAACTCTCGATCAACAACACCCCATCTCTTGGGACATTGCGAAATCGACTTATTTCACAATAAGTCAAGCCAGCATAAAATTATCGACTTACCACTCAACTTCCGCGATGCAGAGTTAGCAAAAACTCATTTCTTTTGAAAGCAAATACCCAATTCCCAACTGCACCTTCCGGGATGCAGCCTCAGCAAAACACTCTCATCACACTGACCCACTAGGCAATTGTCAACGAAGCACCAAGCTTCGACCTAGTTACCACACCCTACAATTATTATTACCCAATAACCTTAAGTCAGCAAGAATTAATTATTTCCGGGTCTCAGGTGCGATCGCCAGCTGCATAAAAGGGCCAAGATCGCCCGAAAAAGCAGGCAGTCCATCAGCCCGAATACAAGACACAGGCAGTCCATCAGCCCAAATACAAGACACTGCACAAGGCAGTCCCTCAGTCACACACCCAAGACACTGCACTAGGCAGTCCATCAGCCCGAACACGAGACACTGACTAAGCAGTCCACCGGCTCACAGGCCAAGTAACAAGATCCGCGAGTAATCCATCGTAAACCAGCCCACAAAGAATTAAGTAATAAAAATAATAAACACCAGGAAAACCAAAAACCACGATTTTCTTGAAGTATTTTTGTCAGCAACAAAACGCTCCTCCTGTGTCCTACCTCTCTTTCGGTCAGACAAGGCCGCTCCGAACCTAAAAGTTCCAGCAATCTACAAATTTTCTTGTAGCGGACAGACTGATGCTTACCTCAGCCTGAAATAGGACCTCACAACCAAAACTAATAATCCTTCGGTCACGTTTGGAGCTTTATTGGCTTCAACTTCGATTATGACTGTGTTCAGCTCCTCAAACGTCAAGGATGCTGTTTCTGTGGTTGTAATTAACAGCCTTTTCGCTGATTTTACCACAGCTTCCCAGAGGCCGCCAAACGATGGGGCCCGAGGAGGAATGAATTTAAAATCCACTTGTTTTTTGTTGCAATGATTTGTGATCAGAGCATGTGCCTTTTCGATAAATATTATTTCTTCCAATTCCTTCAGCTTGTTATTTGCACCGACAAAATTTGTGGCGTTGTCGCAATGAATAGTCTGACGCTTCCCACGTCTGCTAAGGAATCGCCGGAGTTCTGCCAAGAATGCATCTTTGGTTAAGTCACTTACTAACTCCAGATGTACAGCCTTTGTGGAGAAGCAGCAGAATACGGCAATGTATGCTTTATCTGGCCGTTTTCCTCGGATTTTATGGAGGATCATAATTTGTCCACAGTAGTCAACACCTGCATTAAGGAATGTTTGTGTGTTTGCGTGACTCTTTGTGCTGGAAGATTGCCCATGATCTGGTGCATCAGCTTTGGTCTGGCTCTGGTGCACCTAATACAGCTATGTATGATGCTTCTAGCCATCGTCTTGTCGTTGAAAATCCAATATTGTTGTCTTGCGATTGCCCTTAATGCTTGGGCACCGCAATGCAGATTTTCCTCATGAAGCTCTCGCATAATCATTTTGACTATTGGGTCGTTGTACGGTAGCAGGATTGGATGTTTTGCGTTGAACGGAATTTGAGCTCCTTCGAGTCTTCCGCCAACTCGGATGAGCTCATCATCTCCTAGTAAGGGAGATAACGAAATGATCGAACTCTTTTTATCCACTGTTTTATAGCGTTTTAATTGTTTCAAATCCGCTGTGAACTCAACTTGTTGAATCGTTCGTAGGATCATAGTGCGAGCACGCCTTAGTTCTCCTGCGCAAAGTGTCGTTGTAGGTGCTCTATTAGTTTTGTAGCAGAAGCGAAACATGTACGCTACAATACGTTGTAGTTTGTTGAACGAGTTGCTAAGTCTGCATGTGTATAACTCTTCTCCGAGAGAGCTAGATGCGATTGGCAAGCTGACATGCTTAGCCTTTCTCTCGAGATTGCTGGGCTCAATGATGGGTGGTTTTGTCCATTTATCTCCTGATCCGTGCAAGAATAATGGTCCGTATAGCCATAGACTATGATCCCTTAGCTTGCTTGCTAGGATTTCTCTTGAAAGGACATCTGCTGCGTTGTTAGTCAATGCCTGGATTTTGGCGATTCGATTTGCCACGAAGGTGTGGTATGTGGACGCCGATGCGTTAATCCAGGACAGTACAACGGTGGAATCAGTCCAGAAGCTTCCTGATACTGTGTCAAGATTCATATGGAGATCCCTTCTAAGTCGATTGGTGAGTTCGGCACCTAAAACTGCAGCGCACAGTTCTAGACGTGGTAGGGATTGTTTGGCGGTGGGTGCTACTCGAGACTTTGAGCATAATAGTCGTACAGAGACCTGATTGTTTTTGTAGGTGGCTCGTACGTACACTGCCGCGCCATAGGCTCGTTCCGATGCGTCTACAAAGGTATGTAGATCCTGGGTGACTGGTACTTTTCCATCATATACGTGCCGGGGAATCTCCATTGAGTTTAATGATTGTAGGTCCTCCCGGTACTCCATCCATTCGGTTTGGAGTTGTAATGGTAGTTCATCGTCCCAATCGAGTTAAATCTCCCACAGCTGTTGCATAAATATTTTTGCCTTGACTATCACTGGGGAAAAGAGATCCAGTGGGTCAAAGATTTGGGCCAATTCTGAGCACACGACCCTTTTGGTGATGCGTGTTGCTTGGCTTTTTGTGGTTCGTCCTCGCAGTTGGTATTGTTTTGGCATCCAAATGAGACCCAGCGTTTTCACGCTGTATTGCTCTAATGTTTCACCTAGCTTGACTTCGTTGACAACGTCCTCTTCAGGGATTCCTTGCAAGAGCTGGTCGTTGTTGGAGCACCATTTGCGGAGTTTAAGGCCGAACGGTAGCAATATTTTATTAGTTCTTGTTGAACTTGTATCGCTTCCTGAATGGTATCCGCGCCAGTCAGACAGTCGTACACATAGAAATCGTTCTTCAATGCAGCAGATCCAATAGGTAATCTGTTTTGGCTCCGAGTTGCCAAATGATCCAGACATTTCGTTGCCAGGAATGGAGCAGATGTGGTCCCATATGTGACTGTTTTTAAGCGATAGTACCTGATATCTTCAGATGGATTGTTTCTCCAGACTATCATCTGATGAAATTGATCCTTGGGATTTATCCACACTTCTCGGTACATTTTCTCGATGTCCGCTGTGAATACGTACTTATTTAAACGAAAACGTAGTAGAATTGACATAAGTTCACTCTGAACTTTGGGTCCGGCATGCAGAATGTCGTTTAGAGACTTTCCGCTTGTTGATTTACATGATGCATCAAACACGACCCGTAACTTTTTGCTGGTGCTCTCAGGTTTGAGTACACAGTGGTGTGGTATGAAGTAGTGTCTCTCCGGCACTTGTGTTGCTGGGACCATCTTCATGTGTCCAAGTCCTTCATATTCATTCATGAATTCCACATAGCCTTTTCAGGTGTATGGTGAAATCCGTCACTCTAATGCCAGGAATCTTTTCGTTGCAGTTTTCAAAGACCCCCCCCAGGGCTGAAGAGTGTTCGGAAAATGGGAGTTTTAATATTAACCTGCCATCCGATGCTGTTTGTAAGTTCTCTATAAACTGAGCTTCGCAATGTGATTCGAATGGCGTGCGTGGTGTTTCTTCCGTCTCTAAGTTGTCCAGAGTCCAGAATTTTTCCATTAGCTCGTTGAGTCCAATTGCACAAATGGATGAGGAGTTGTGTGCAGACCTGATTTTTCCTGCCACAATCCATCCCAATTTTGTATTTTGCAGCAACGGACCTCCTGACTTTGGCTGTTTTTGGTCTGGGAGTAGTAGCGAATAATAGTGTTCTGCTCCGATGAGCATGTCGACCTTTCCCGGTTTATAGAAATCCGGATCTGCCAATGGGCAATTGTTTGGTATGTTCAAGTTCAAGTACTCGTGCTCTGCTGGTCTTTGACTTACCTCCAATCCCTTCGATGCGTAATGTTGTATCATTAAGTTTTACTGACAACATTGATGCCATTCGTTCAGAGATCAGGTTGATCTCTGATCCTGAATCCAGCAAGGCTCTGAAATTGGCTCTCTGTCCTTTGTTTGCTTCTACTGCTACTTTTGCTGTAGCTAACAGGTTGTAATTATTGTTACTTGCTGCGCCAACCGTCGGTGCTCTTGGTTCTGTACTTACGCCCGATGGTATGTCCAAGTGCAGCAGTGTATTGTGTTTTTTTGTCGCATTTGAAACATGTCCGACCTGGGCATGCATTTGTTTTGTGGCTTGTTTTAAAACAGTTTACACATAATTTCTGCTTTTGTACCCAATTTAGTCGTTCTGATGGTGATTTGGAGCGAAACTCATCGCATCTGTAGAGCCAATGGCTTGCCTTCTTGCAGAATGAGCAGAGAGGCGTCTTCGATTTTCCAGTGTTTACTGTTGCACATGTTGTGCCTTTTGGCTCTTTCCTTGACATGTGTGTCTTTTTGCCTGTTCCTAGAACTCGAACTCTTTGTTCTAGGAACTGAAGCATTGTGTCCAAGGCCTGTATTTCCTTTGAGCTTCCCAATGATTGCTCGTACAAGGCTTTGTTCGTGACATCCAGCTTATTTTTGATGACTGCAATCAATATTGGATCCCATGTGGATATATTGATGCCCAATCCCTTTAGTGATGCCAGGGATTCGATAGTTGTATCGTACAACTCTTTTAATGACTTGGAGTCGTCATTAACTGTGTTATAATTTAGGAAGCGGTTTAATACCGTGCTAGCGACGTCTTTGGGATTGTTGTATGTATCAATAAGAATTTCCCAGGCGCTCAAATAGTTTTCTTCCTTTAGATCGATATGTCGGATCAATCTTTCTGCCTCTCCAGTTACAGTTGTTTTCAGATACCACATCTTCCGAACTGTGGGCATGTTTGTTTCATGTATCATACATGAAAACAGGTCAACCATTTCAGTATGTCCCCATCAAACTTGGGAATGTTGATGCGTGGAAGTTGCACGTCATTATTGTTTGATGTGGCTGGTTTTTCCAATGCTCTTTGAACCTCTTTTTCCAGGGTTAGAGAGGCTTCCATGTTGTATCCTCATTCTTCTGGGTTATCATATTCCTCGTGGATAGTAAAATAGAAATCTTGTGCTTGAGTCCGTAGTGATTTTATCAAATCACTTGATGTACGTCCTCCCGCCTCTGAGAATTGTCTCAGAATGCATTTTATGGACTCTACTATGGCCTTTTGTCGGCGACATAGTGAAGGCAATTTGCTGTAAGCCTCCGTTGGATGCTGGCTCCGATCATTCGATTGTGGTTCGACATTTTGACCCACATGAGCACTTGATGCCTGACTTAGCTTGTCCATGCTTTCAGTAAAGATTGCAACGTATGTTTTTAATGTTTTACGTAAGTCCTCACGAAATTTAACGTAATGATCGGTTTTGTATGGTTTCGATATCTTGGTGTCGATTTCGTTAAATCGATTCCATGCATCCTCGAGAGCCGCCTTTTTTGTTTTAAAGTACGTTATATTTTGCTTCCTTTCTGGAGAGTCTTTTTTGAAGTTCCTAATTATCTTCGAAATTTCATCTCCAATTTCTTGCTGCTCATTTAATGCCTCTGTGGCGGCAGCGTGTTGCTCCTTGTGGGAATCCATTACGCCTCTTACTTATACTTTGGCCTGTTGGGAGTATTTTATTCGCTTTGCAGCTGGATACGCTCCAATTTGCAACCGATGTTGGTCAAAGTAAAAGTACATACGACGTACTGGATGGAGGTTTTGTGCTGGTGAAACGCACTTGTGATCTTGATATTATTTATCGTTGATCTTGTTGGCTGATGATCTGAAAGTGACAGATCTGCCAATTTTTTCTACTTATTGATAGGAGATTCTACCGTAAGTATATGGCTTGTTGCCAGTTTGTGTTGAAAAGTCCTGGTGACTTCTTCAGTGTGATCTGCAGGTTTTCCTGCGTCGGGGTCACCAAATGTTAATGTGTGTTTGTGTGTGTGTTTTGGTATGCATACGGTACATAAACCGTCTACAAATTTGTCGTCGCAACTAGAACTTGAACCAGTTGGACTGCGGAGAGGGTTTCCTACGTCGAGCAAATGAGGGTCTGAAGACACGGCGACAGCCTCTGTTGATTGCAGTTGTAGAGAATGAGTGAACAGGCAGTGATGGTACTGTTTCTGATACTGATTTTATTCAACAAACTTAATTTCTATTTATAGGTAACAAAAGGTACAGAAAGTGCTGAGTCTAGTAAGAATATGGTAAAAGGGAATTGGAATTAATATTGAATTAATTTGGATTTAATATGATATTGTGTTATTGGGCAATTGTGATAGTCAGCAATTGCACCAGTGTTTTTGCCCTCTGACGAGCGATCGCATCGTTGGCAGAAATTGCTGCAGAAGCGGTTATTGTTGACTCAGCTACAATGCTTTGCCGTTTGTTATTATGTCTCCCGTTATATGGGTCGACCTGACTTATTCGATAAGTGTATATTATGTAATATTAATTAATTCATAAATATGCGACTGAACGCAAAGAGAGGAGTGCATTGGGAAGGGCGGTACTAAGTGATATATATATACACCATGAGGAGCCGACAGTGGATCCATTCCCTGAGGAAAGAGGAGCTGGTCCGATGTGCCCTAGAGTTTGGACTGGAATTGGAAGGCACCGTGGCCGAAATGCGGAGGCAGTTTAAGGACTGGGTGGAAAAGCACGAGGCGGATCCAGAGTGCGCTGACCTGCTGGAGGCCTGGGAGCTCCGGGAAGGTAGGACTTCACCCTTGCCACAGGCTGAAGACAGACCAGACGAGTACGAGCATCTAGCATCGCCGGCAGATGCGGGTTCGGCGTCGGGGTGGAAAATGCCGGCAGAGGAACTAATAGCAAGCCTGGCGATACCAGACAGGAGCCGCTCCCCTAGGCCGTCTGTCAGCAGACCACGTCCAAAGAGTGTGGATCCAGCGGTGGCCCGAAACTCCGCGCCGCGAGAACCATCGAGGAGACACAATGAAGAGGGACGTGAAGTTCTGGAAATCCTTCGCGGCAAGCTTTCAGGCCTACTTCTTGCCGAGGGGGTACTTTGAGAAGTTGCTCCAGGAGTTACGGCAAAGAAGGCAAAAATGGGGAGAGTCGTTCAAGGACTACATGGTGGACATGCAGACACTCATGCGACCCCTCAAATGCAGTCCTGAGGAGCAGATAGAGCTCATCCGCAAGAATAGCATGCCAGATCTGAGAATGTTCATCAGGCCACATAGGTGCAAGGACTTGACCACATGTTGATGCTAGCGGATGAGTTCGAGGTACTGGAACGGGATCGAGTGGAGTTCCAGAAGGAGAGTCCAGTGGGATACGCGAAGGCGGCACATCCCTTCGCAAAGTCGGCCGTAACCGAAGTCTGCCGGAGGTGCAAGGACGAACCGGCCTCCGTAGCTAGACAAGCGAAAGAGGGAGTGGCAACCCCAATGACGGAAGACCAGACACATTCCAATGTGGAGGGGGGATACGTTAAGAATCCCGTCCAAGCGTGCCGACGATGCGTGAGTGACAAGCATTGGTCACAGGCATGTCAAGGGCGACCGTTGACATTCTGCTGGAGGTGTGGAAAACGTCGGCGTCACCACATGGCAGTGCTGCAAAAAGTCGAGAAACGCCCCGCGACCCAAGCCGAGGAGGGCCGTGCCAGGATCGCAGGCTGCAACCCCCGGAACCTAATCGGTGAACTTACCGTCTAGGATGTGCAGCTGTCGGCCGTGGTGGACATCGCGGGGAGAAAGTGGAAGGCCATGGTCGACACAGGAGCCACGAGCAGTTTTGTCAGCTGTGAGCTGGCGGAACAGCTGCGCGGGGAGGGGCGCGAGGAGAAAACCGACAAGCAGGTGCGGTTGGCCGATGGGCGTCGCCGATCCATTGATACACAAGTCGAAGTGGAGCTGGCGTTCGGGAACAAAGTGGTCTCAATGGCGCTTCTTGTGCTACCAGGAGTCATCAATGCGCTTGTATTGGGCTGGGATTTCATTACCGCGGTCGGAGCAGACAACGCAAGCCGGTGGGCCAGATGCTCACTCGCAAAGCCGAAGAGCCATTCGCTACACTATGCGCTGACTTCGTTGGACAACTACCTCGATCGTAGAAGGGAAACACGATGCTGCTCGTCTTCTTTGACACTTTCACGAAGTGGGTACGAATTGGTACCCTGGAACTGGCTTTTCGAGAACGAATACTGAGTTATTTCGGAATACCCAAAGGGTACGCAATTTACGAGCCGATCGTTTCGGTCATTTCTACTGACAGCAGGAGTAAAACTGCAACATAACGCACAGTACTGCCCCCAGGAAAACCCAACAGAAAGGGAAAATCGGTCAAGACCATGATTGCCCAATTCGTAGGGGATCGTCAAAACTCCTGGGACGAATTAATACCGGAAATATCACTCGCAGTAAATTCCAGCGTCTCTGAGACAACGGGATTCAGCCCAGCTTTCCTACTGCATGGAAGGGAGCCCCCTTTGCCTGGAACGCTTTATGACGAAGTCACGACAAGCACAGGGAGCCTCCCAGAGACCGCTCTCGGCAACCAAACTCTGCGAAGTATTCGCCATTGTCAGAAATAACATCCAGAGGGCAAGACAAGAACAAGGAAGGCATTACAATCTCCGCCGCCGGCAATTGCGCCCCACTATTGGATCTCTAGTACTCCTACGACAACACCACCTCTCCAACGCGGCCGACGGATTCGCCGCTAAGCTGGCACCAAAATACGATGGACCCTATCGAGTCAAAAGATTTACATCACCGAACATCGCAAAACTACAGCATCCGAGCAGCCGAAAATCGAAGGTTGCTAACATCAACGACTTGAAGGAATTCCACGAGGACAGGGACAGGAATTCAAAGACGCAGCACAGGTCAAAAGACGCCGACCGAAGAAAGACGAGAACGCAAAACGCGTGAATTAACAGTACTGCATGGTCTCGTCTCCTGGTAGAGGTTTTGTTGGTTGTCCAATAAAGTGATCGGAGTCTCCTGGTAGAATTTGTTGGTTGTCAAATAAAGTGATCGGAGTCTCCTGGTAGAGTTTGTTGGTTGTCAAATAAAGTGAACTGTCTTCTTTGGTATCGAAAATCAGAATGATCTTTTATTGAACTTGTTCCTCACTCGAAGCTTAGCATCTATTGTACATAATGTATTACTTTATGTGTTGCGAAACCGCCGGTCAGCTTCTCGCCGGATGTTGGGTCCGAGTATGTTTTCTTTGGAATTTACGATCTGCAGCTCGTGGTGGATTATGCTGACGCGGACAACGTCTGGGCTACGTGGGCGACGTAACCGCGGAGGCGGTGACTCCTCCCCCCTTAACGTGGAACGATGGCTATAGCGAAGGTATGACCGGAGTGACAACAGGTTCCAGGCTGGGGGGTGCGAAGATTATTGTTTTCTTTTTTGTGATCCATGCGACGATTGTGACAAGGAGTAAGATTGCTATGCATACGTAGACAATTGTTAAATGGGTGGTGGCTTGGTTCCTTATTTGGATGACTTTTATGTAGTTTTCTAGATCTTTCAGATGTAGGTTTTGAAGATTTAGTTCTTCAGCTGCGGGTATTGTTGTTAGGTTTCTTACGTGTGGGAGATTGACATCAATTGTATCGGTTATGGTTGTAGCAGCATCGACGTAGCACGTGCCGTTTGCGGTAATCGAACAGTTCTCGTAATGTATTAGCATTGATCCGCTAAAGATTTTCGCGGGAAGACAGTCAGAAGTGTCTGGACGTTGATATGCAATGACTGCACCATCAAGTGGCCCATGCGACACCAAGCCGAAGCCTGTTACGCGCGGAACACAGGCAGAAGCGCAGCCCTCCTCCCGCCCAACCGACCGAGGGGCGCTGCCGCATGACGCGCGACGCGTGTTACCGAACCGATCGCGAGCATGCAGGAAAGATAGGTGTTAGACTAAAATTCGAGGAAAATTAGAGCTAAACACAACTCTAAGCGGCAAACATGCAAAGATAGCTAAAAAATATAACTAATTACGGGAAAGGTATGTTAGTATTAGTGATTTAAGAAGAGGAAGGGAATTAGTAGTTGATATTATGTGGTAGAGGGAATTGAAGTCCGAGCAAAGTACCCTAAATGGTTCGTGGTTCGGAAGGAACAAAGGAATGAAGTTTCTAGTA
This sequence comes from Drosophila obscura, assembly GCF_018151105.1. NCBI lineage: Eukaryota > Metazoa > Arthropoda > Insecta > Diptera > Drosophilidae > Drosophila > Drosophila obscura. Next base: position 2,940,332 of record NW_024542848.1, on the reverse strand, counting down.
GATCTAGTAGGAATCGTAAAGTTTATGCGGCTCAACAAGTCAGGGCTATCTACGTCACCCTTGATCAGGTTGTGCATAAAAATCACACCAAGCATTTTTCTACGACTAACTAAGGTTGGAAGGTTTATTAAAAGCAATCTACGAGGATAAGATGTCAGTCTCAGACCTGCATCCCAGTAAAGGCCACGCAGAGCAAAAAGAAAAAAGTTTTTCTGGACTGATTCTATTCGGTCCTGGTGTACTTTGTACTGGGGGCACCATACACAAGAGCCGTATTCTAAAATCGGACGAACAAGCGAGATGTAGAGAGTCTTCGTTATATAGGGGTCGTTAAATTCCTTTGACCACCTCTTTATAAACCCAAGCACACCCATGGCCTTATTTACCATGGTAGAAATGTGTTCAGAAAACTTCAACTTTGGGTCTAATTTAACACCAAGATCATCAACCAAGGTAATTCTCTCAAAAGAACCACCGCAGAGGTTATAAGGAGCCAATAGGGGGCTGGAGCGATGAAATGTCATTACTTTGCATTTCAAGGCATTTAGGTGTAACATATTTGCACAACGCCATGATTGAAAGTTATTGAGATCGGATTGCAAGCGAGAGTGAAATGAAATGTCCTTATACTGGACACAAAGTTTAGCATCATGCGCATACATGAGTACTCGAGAGTTTGTTAATACTGAAGGCAGATTATTAATAAAGGGTGTGAATAGTAGGGGGCCTAGATGGCTGCCCTGTGGTACTCCAGAAGTAACCTTAACAGGTGAAGAGAAGGAGTTTTTGAAGAGGACTCTTTTAGACCTAGAACAAAGGTAACTAGAAATCCATCTCAAAAGATTAGGCGGAAACCCTAAAAGGTCAAGTTTTTGTGCTAAAAGAGAATGGCTTACAGAATCAAATGCTTTACTAAAATCAGTGTAAATGACATCCGTCTGCAAGTTACCTTGAAAGCCTTTAATGATAAAAGAGGTAAACTCTAATAAATTTGTGGTTGTGGATCGTCGCCTTATAAATCCGTGCTGAGACGGAGATATAAGTGATTTGATATAAGAGATGTTGCAAATGCGGAGTTACAATTTTTTCAAACATTTTAGGAATAGCGGATAACTTAGATATACCTCTATAATTATTTGCATCAGACTTGCTACCTTTCTTATGGAGCGGAATAATAAAAGATTCCTTCCAGATGGGGGGAAGCATGAAGAGTTAATGGATAGGGTGAATAGTTTAAGCAAGGGTCCACACAGAGCGTCGGCACAGTACCTAAGTACACAGCCAGGAGCTCCGTCGGGACCTGGTGAAAACACCGGCTTAACTAGTCGAAGATCATGAAGCAGTGAGCTTTCATTTAACAAGGGGCTGAAGATGCCATTCGACCTTGGTAAACTGTATGGATACGGCTGACCAAAGGAGCTTTCATGAGAATAGGTTGTTTGGAAAAATTTGGCAAAAAGATCGGCAATTGCCTGATCATTGTTTGCTGATATATTGAGAAAAGATAACAAGGATGGATGTGCGGACGTTCTACGCTTACTATTTACGAAGCTGTAAAACTGTTCAGGGTCCTGTGAAAATCGTATCCTGCATCGAGATAGGTAGTTTTTATAGCATTGAGCGTTAAGAACGTAAAAAATGTAAAAAATGTGATCGAATCAAATGAATCTGTTGATGTAGATTCACTTGGTTCTGGTGATTGTCAATATGACAATCGTATGCTGAAATATAAATGTGTATGCCACCGGTTCATGTACCAGTAACAAAATGTCGCCGCAATCGGTACTTGAACAAATTGGGCTTCGGAGATGTGAATACGTCAGAGTTTTCTTTCGTACTGATTTTATTCGGTAAAATGCGAGTTATATATACAGTTTCTATTAGTACAATTATTTACTTAGGATCATAGGCTTGTTTAATTAGTTCTAAGTATAAGTAGGTATGGAAACATGCTATATTTATTTATGACTTAACAATGATTACAAATTTCACTGCATGGGTCCGGGTGAAAGGGTCTGTGTCTGTCAATTCTAAGATAATTTTATGACTGTCGTAAACGATTATCATACAGATGGTGTGACATTTTACCACTGCAGATCATTTTGAATGTATATCAATATAACAAGATTATGTGCATGCATGCACGTGCATCCAGCTGTCTGTTGAATATTTGCTTAGGTCAGCGGTGCATATCTTATATTTATTGGGTTATTTTGAGAATATTTATTTAGGTTGCTGAGCATTCATACTACCTAATAACAAACATAAATTTAAGTCTAACCATACGGTTTGGTGTTTAAATCTAAATCGTACATCCTCCCGGCCGTTGACCATGGTATGTTCAACCATCATTAATGTTGATTGTAAACGGCTGATTTGATGTGTTGCCTCCATTCGCTGATGTGGTAGGCTGTTGCATTGGCTGCGAGGTATTCCTTGTTTTGTGCCATTTCTTGACCAAATGAACTATTACAATGATCATTATGAAGATCATTGCAATGTATATGGCAATATGGTGATGACCGATATTTTCAAGTCGGTGGTAGCAGCCTTGTCTCCATTTGATACAGCTCTTTGTAATTTAAATTTTCTTCATTCGTTGAAGCTGTATCTGTCGGACGTTCAGTTGATGTTTTGTTGATGTCATTTTCTCCGAACCGAGCGTATGACGAATGCCATGTCGTCTCCATTGTGCTTTGACTTGTTACGGTCATCAAAGAATTTCGAATGATGCATCCAGGTTTTGCGATCAATAATCCTGAATTTTGTAGTTTGATATCCGATATTCCATCTGCACATACTGCTGATAATTTCAATGATGATTTTGTTGAAAATATCCATTGATTTTTCCCATGCATACTCAACCATATAAATGATTTTTTTATACCCGTACTCAAAAAAGAGTTAAGGGGTATATTAGATTTGTGGTAAAAGTGGATGTGTGCAACGCAGAGAAGGAAACGTTTCCGACCCCATAAAGTATATATATTCTTGATCAGCATCAATAGCCGAGTCTATATAGCCATGTCCGTCTGTCCGTCCGTCTGTCCGTCTGTCCGTCCGTCCGTCTTGATGAGCGCCTGGATCTCAGAGACTATAAGAGCTAGAGAAACCAAATTTGGTTTCCAGACTCATGTGATATCACGGAAGGGCGCCCTTCCGCCCACACAAAGGACGAAAATCTGTGGCAGGCACAGTTTTAAAGATACAATAAAACTAAAAACGCAGTATCGTAGAAAATGCCCATATCTACCAGAGTGCCGAATCTGAATCAGATCGGATCATAATTATAGCCAGAATGAAGAAATTAATTTTCAGTTGCTTCCCCTCCCCCTCCCGCCCACGACAACGCATCTCATTTTCCTTCTCGCTCGCACATTCTGCCGCGTTCAGTGCGCGAGCAACCCCTAGCGGAGGAGATGTAGAATCTAATTGGAACATGTAAAATCTACATGTTAGATGTAGAATATACATTGTATATGTAGATGTAGATATCGTATGTAGCAAAGAAAATGTAAAATGTAAAATTTTTTTTTTTTTCTAAAATTCTTAAAAATCATAAGCTCAAAAATGTATATACTGACTGAGTACGGGTATAAGTAGATTCGCGTCCCCAGAAGCGACTCACACGTTCCTTCTCGTTTGTTTTGATTAAGTTGCATGATGGATCCATTTTGTTGTGGAACATTTGTAATTCACAACTTGTTTCAGCTGAGAACATTGTTTGCTTATTATAGCATACAAAATCATTGTTTGCTCTCGGATGGCAATTTTTTAGATCACTCTCTGACAGTTCAACGAATTCGTCTCGGTGACTGTTGATTGCGATGTATGGTGTCTTGACTTCGAACATACTTATCCCATTTTCAGTTGGTGATGGGATAGGTGTCAGCTTGTAGATTTCCAGTTCGTATGCTGAAACTAATGGAAACGTAACTCTGATGATTGCATGATCATCTATAATCGTGCCTTCAGCTTTCATCATCTGATACACCATTAACATATTTTCAGGAGTTACTGGGAGAACTTGTCCCGGCTTTAAGTGATCCCGTATCTGCTCGAGTTGTTCCTTTAGTTGTCGTGGCGAAATTAACACAGGGCTTATCGTGTTGTGTCGGATATCTGTCAAGACGTTGATAATTTCCGCTTGCATTCGTTGGAGGTTTGCAGATAATAGAGTCAACTGAGTCGACAATGTTATATACCATTGAAAAGCGATGAAGTGATCAGCTCTTCCTTTTGACTCGGTGATAAAGTCCTCAACTCGACTTAGTCTTTTGGAGTTTGAGATTTCATCCCTTTTTATTACATTAATTGTAGAGTCAATCAATGATGTCTGATTTTTAAGCAGGGTTAATAAGTGATTCTCGTTATCCTTAACCTTTGCTATTCTTTCCGATATTTCACGGGCATATGTTGAGTCTAATACGCCAAACAGACTGCTTGCGATGTTTCCAATGATGTCCAGCGGAGCTCTTTGTTTCCGTGTCCTTGCTATTAACGCATTTTCAGCTTGCAGGTCCTCTTCTATATGTTTGAAATGTTGATACATGCTGGTGCATGCGTCTACTTGTTGAAGTTGCTTGCATAGATGTCCAATTTTTGAAGTACCCATGGTGAATGTGTTCATGTCTTTCCAATAGGGCTTTAGGTTGTAATAGACAATGATGGTCCAGTCAGTTGTCGCAAGTTGGCTGGTTCCTACTCTTTCGAAGTATATACCCGGTTTTGAACCAAACTGGGCTATGTTGATTGACTGCGCCATTGCTAACGGTAACAGTAACAATATGACAAACATTGTCATGGTTAGCGACAGTCTGTTCGGCTGTGTCCTTTTTCTAGGCTGTCGGTCTTCAGATGACTCTCCATTTTCAGATGGATCATCAATCGGATGTTTATGTGTGGGTTCCTCTTCATTGAACAGTGGAGCAACATGTTGAATCTCTCGTTTGAAGATTCCCTTGGCTGTTTTTACTTCAACCACTCGTACGAAATTGTCCTTGCCATGAAACAATTGAGTGATTCTTCCAAGTGGCCATTGTAATACCGGTGTATTATCTTCCTTTAGTATTACCAATGTTCCTTCTTTAATGTTTGCTGACGATTTCCTCCACTTTTGACGCTGCTGTAGTTGTTGGAGGTGTTCGTTGGACCATTGCGTCCAGAATGAGTGTTTTTATTTGGACACTGCTTGCCATCGATTTCCTAGCGTCTTCGGTTGTTGGGATGGCTCACTATCAACTTGTGCGGTTAATGGCTCTCCTATCAGGAAGTGCCCTGGTGTTAACGCTGTTACGTCGTTTGGGTTGTCAGATAACGGTGTCAATGGTCGAGAATTTAATATGGCTTCTATTTCGACTATAACCGTTTCTAATTCCTCATATGTTAAATTTGCCGTCGTCACATTTTTTAAAAGCAGATGCTTTGCAGATTTTACTGCAGCTTCCCATAAGCCGCCGAAGTGTGGTGCACGAGGAGGTATAAATTTGAACTGTACCCCTTTGTTGTTGCACTCCTGTACAATTTGTTCCTTTGCCTTTTCTGAGAATATGGCCTCTTCTAATTCTTGAAGTTTGTTCTTGGCTCCTACGAAATTCGTAGCATTGTCGCAATGGAGCACTTGACATTTTCCTCGACGAGAGGTGAACCGTCGGAGTGCTGCTAAAAATGCTTCTATGAGAAGATCGCTGACTAGCTCTAAATGTACTGCTTTAGTCGCGAAACAACAGAATATGGCTATGTAAGCTATATTAAGCTTCTTTCCTCGTATTTTATAGTGGATTTTAAATGGTCCACAGTAATCAACTCCAGAATTGAGGAATGGCCTTGCTTGGGTGACTCGAAGAGGTGGCAGATTTCCCATGATCTGCTCTAGTAATTTGGGCTTGGCTCTTGTGCATTTTACACAGTTCTGCACAATGCTTCTGGCCATGTTTTTTCCTTTTAGTATCCAAAATTGTTGTCGTTATGCTGTCAGCAATGCCTGGGGGCCACAATGCATGTTGTCCTTGTGTATTTTAGCAAGGATCAACTTGACAATTGGATAGTTGTAAGGCAAGAGCATTTGGTGTTTGGCGTCAAATGAAATATTTGCCGCTTCCAGTCGACCACCTACTCGCAAGATTCCCTCCTGATCCATAAACGGGGTAAGTGAGTTAATCGAACTTCCCTTTTGCGTTTCCTTATGTCTTGTTAAGTGACGTATGTCCTCTTTGAAGTCATTCTGTTGTATGTTACGAATGACAATTTTTTGTGCTTCTTTCATCTCACTGAATTGGATAGTATTGCTTGTGTACGTTTTCCTTCCTCGGAAACGCATCATGTAAGCAATTATTCGAATTAGTTTGTTGTATGAATTGTTGTGCTTTATTTTGTATATAATATCATCCTCCTGAGTGATGATCATAATTGATGACTCACTAATTTTTTTGGGATTTGCACTGATATTTTCCTCTTTTGTAGCCACAAATGCTGGTGGCCATGTAGATGGTGGGCCATGAAGAAATAGTGGGCCATAAAACCACATACTATTTGTTTGATCGAGGAGCGTTTTCCTCAATATCGTTGTTCAAGGATGGGGGTGTGTCAATCTCCAAGTGAGCTAATTAACTCGATGCGAAGAAATCTGCTGGAATCCAATAATAATCCGCAAAAGTCGAGGGGGTTCAGTTGAGTGCTAGCCAATGACTATTTATTTGGTTTCTAAGTGCATGAGCACTGAGCATAAGCGGGCTTCTGTGTGGTGAATTCAATTACAAATTTAGTGCAAGAGCGTAACAAAGAGAGTAAAAATGAGCATAAGGTACTACAAGGCGAGGGTCATTTAAGTTATTATTATATTATATTATGGCCTTAAGAGTTTGATCGAACATCCCGGCCCCGTTGAAAGGATTGCTTTCAAACTACCGGAAGAATTGCCAACTTGTGTACTGGCCTGCAGCAAGTTCCATTCGCGGTGCGGAGGTGCACCACGAAGGGATGGTCCCTTCCGAGCACTGTAGACTGCACTCGGCCTAGTTTCCAGCGTAGTGGGGGCAGGTTGTCCTCATGAATGATGACCATTGTGCCCTCAGAGAGATTCGTTGAGGGTGCTGTCCATTTCGTGCGAGATCGCAATTCGTTGACGTAATCCATCGACCATTGCTGCCAAAACCGTTGCTTGACGGCGGTGATCATGTCGTAGCGGTCTAAATTCGACAACTTGACGTTTTCGAGGGATCTCTCAGGCAACGAACGCAATGATTCGCCAACCAAGAGGTGACCAGTCGTAAGAGCGTTGAAGTCGTTCGGGTCTGACGAGAGTGGTGATATCGGGCGCGAGTTAAGGATGGCTTCTATCTCCACTACGACGGTGCTCAGTTCTTCAAACGTAAACCTTGTGTTTGCCAATGTTCGATTCAAGAGCCCTTTCGCACTCTTGACGGCCGCTTCCCAAAGGCCTCCGAAGTGAGGTGCCCAGGGAGGAATAAAGTGGAAATTAATAAAATCTGTGGCGCAAAATCTATAAATTTCATCTTGGGTCTCCTTTTTGAACATAAACCTTTTGAGTTCAAGCAGTTGATTTGATGGCCCGACAAAATTAGCGGCATTATCGCAGAAAATGTCTGCCGGAAATTTTCGACGACCTCCCATCCGCTTCAATGCATTCAAGAACGCCTTCGTTGATAAGTCCGAAACTACTTCAATGTGAACGGCTTTGTTGAGAAGGCAAACGAACACGGCCAAGTATGATTTTGTAGGCCCCTTTCCTCGAATCCGTAGATAGGTATTAATGGGTCCACAAAAATCCACTCCACAGCGTTCAAACGGTCGGGCAGGAGAGAGTCGAGATGGTGGTAATGAGCCCATAAGTTGGTGTAGCAGCTTTGGTCTGTAGCGAACACAGTGTACACAGGAGCGGACAATTCGACGTGCCAAGTCTCTGGCGTTAACGATCCAGTATTCCAAACGAATGAGAGCGACTAAAGCCTTAGGGCCAGCGTGATAGTTGCGAATATGCAAGTGACGAATATAATTCCAAACAAGTTTAGACTGGCTAGGCAGCAGCAACGGATGTTTTTGACCGTCTGGTAGGTCTGAATATTCCAATCGTCCACCAACCTTGACGAGCTCGAATCCATTTATGAGTTCTAAAAAGGGAGTAAGAAACTTCAAACTACTCTTCAATGGTTTTTGCTTCTGAAGTAAACGAATATCTTCTGTGAAATGAGTTTGTTGAATGTTCCAAATAAGGCAGTGCGACGCAAAACGAAGCTCATTTGGTGTCGGTGAGGATGTGGTAGGCGTCGATTGCTTCCGACATCTCTTTATGAACCTTACCATCCAGGCAATGAGACGAAGACTATGACTGTACGAGCTGACATTATCGACTATCTCGAGGATATAATTTCTCGCCTGTACCGCGGTGAACATGCTTTTCCGCTTCTCCGAGTTGACCACGTCCATGTCAATGACAAGCTGTTTACTGCTGGTGGGCCATTTCAACGAATCTTCCAGCAGAAATAAGGGACCAGAAAACCATGTCGATTTGATAAGCTCGCTAACGTTGCAGCCTCACGACAGAAGATCAGCTGGATTTTGATATGTTGGGACGTAGCGCCACTTCCCACCAGACGTCATCTCCTGAATGTCAGAAACCCTATTCCCAACAAAGGTCGATAACGTGATTGAGTGTTGTTGCAGCCAATGCAATACGAGCTGTGAGTCGCTCCAAAAATATGACGTGATGTTGTGTTCAGAGAATATATCCTTGATTTTGTAGAACAGCTGAGACAGCAAATGTGCGCCGCACAGTTCAAGCTTCGGAAGAGACTGTTTCTTCACTGGTGCTACTCTCGACTTAGACGTGAACAATTTCACTGCGACCTGTCCTAGCGAATTCTCAGTGCGCACATAAATACAGCAGCCGTATGCCCGAATCGAGGCGTCGCAAAATCCATGCAGTTGAATAGTCCTGGCGTCGGGCTGCAAACAAAACCGCGGTACCGATAGTGACGAGAGTGAATTCAATGACTCCAAACAGTTGCTCCATGCATTGCTTAGAGTCTGTGAAATAGACTCGTCCCAATCCAGTTTTTACAGCCACAACTCCTGAAGAATAATCTTAGCGACGATGACTAGCGGCGACAGCAGACCGATTGGATCGAATAGCGATGATGCAGTGGATAAGATTGTTCGTTTTGTGGTGGTGGCAAAGATTTCCTTGGGAGTGAAGGTAAAGCTAAATACATCAATTTGTTGATGCCACGTTACGCCGAGTGTGCTACTACTCTCATTCTCTGATGTGTTTAGTTTCTTAATAGAGTCATCTTCCATCACGCCTGGATGATTGGAATGCCATTTGCATAAGGGAAACTGACCATAAGCGAGGGTAGCTGTGATTTCTGTTTTGAGTTTGAGAAGAGTTTCTATTTCATCAGCCCCTCCCAGAAGATCATCAACATAAAACGCCTTTTTAACAGCCGCAGCTCCTAAGGGCCACATATCCTTACAATCATCCGCCAAGTGATGCAAACTACGAGTTGCGAGGTATGGGGCGGACGCGGTCCCATAAGTTACGGTATTGAATTGATAGGTTTGAAGCTCGGCATTTGGGGACGTTCGCCACAAAATATACTGGAATTTTCTATCCTTCTCCCCCACAAGCACCTGTCTATACATCTTAGTGACGTCAGCAGTGATGCCGAACCTATGCATGCGGAATCGTAGCAATTGCAGGTACAACTCATCCTGAATGGTCGGACCGACTAAAAGAAGATCGTTAAGTGACTTCTGCGATGTTGTACGGCAAGAAGCGTCAAATACGACTCTGAGCTTCGTTGAGGTGCTGCTTGGCTTGAGAACGAAATGGTGAGGAATGTAATAATGTGGTTCCTCTAAGTTTGGCTTCGGTACTATGGACATGTGACCAAGACTTTCATATTCCTGCATAAACGATAGATGCTGCGAGCGAATCTCCGGTAAACGAGCAAGACGTCTCTCAATGGCATAAAATCGATTACGAGCTGTATCGACTGAATTTCCAAGACAGTTTGGGTCTTCTTGGAATGGCAAGCGCACGACAATTCGCCCACTGGCATCCTTCTGTGTTGTATCCCTATAGTGTTCCTCACAGCGACGATGAGTTGGGAGACTTTTAGCTCTTGAATCGCCGATTAAGTCAACCTTCCATAACTGCTGAAAGTTTTTGTCGATCGCCTCTTCTACAGTCACCAAGCACAACGATGGCTGTATATTCTGCTGGCGTTGGTACCTCCCAGCAACAACCCAACCGAACAGAGTCTTCTGCAACGTGGGAAGATTGGGACCAATGCGAATCTGGCCAACAGCAAGAGCTCCATAGAAGGCTTCGGTTCCCAATAACAAATCAATGCGCCTAAACCTAAAGAACGATTCATCTGCCAGTGGAGTATTGGCAGGTAGGTTCCAATTTGATATGTCGATCTCACTATCTGGCTGGTAGGCAATGTGAGAGGTTATTCCGAACTGGAGAGTTAGCTGATAGCCAGATGTGCGCGACTTAATAGAAGTCGTCGTACGAGCCTTAAGGTTAGTAAGGGACTCTCCGATACTGCGGATTCCGATGTGGTGCTTTTCACGACGAAGGCGAAGTTTTTGAGCGAAGTTCTCGGTTACAAAATTAACCTGCGAACACGAATCAAGCAATGCTCTACCAAGTTTGTATTCACCTGAGACATCCTTGACCAATACCATCGCTGTCGCTAACAGTATCTGATCCTCTGCTGCTACTTCCATGTGTGAATGAGACGCTGCTTGATGAGACTGACTAGCAGTAGGTGGCCAGGAGGGTAGCGATGATTGTGTTTCTTGTGCTGGAGTTGAGGTTTGTCCTTCTGACGATTGTGGTGTTTGTTGCGGCTGAGAGTGATGCAAGGTTGAATGATGATTCCGATTACAGGTATGGCAACGATGAGTCGATGAGCATTGTGCCACTCTATGGCCGTTTCCAAGACAATTGATGCAGAGACCGAGGCGTTTCACATTATCGAACCGTTGATTGCTGTTCATAGCCTTGAACTGCGAACAGTTCGTAATTTTATGACCAGAACTAGAACAAAGGGTACAAGACAAATTAGTAATGGCAAACGATGAGGTTGTATGGTGATTTGAATGACGATTGGACTTATTGGTTTCAGCCTTTCGTTGCGACGAAGTACCAGCCGAGGTTCCAGACGAATGGAGAAACTGACAGTGGCGTTCCAACAACTGTGTGCATTTTAGCCAGGTCGGCAGAGTCTTGTAGTCCAGCGATTCCTTCCACTTAATCCGAGTTGGCTGATCACACTTCTCCATAACTATATATATGAGCATAGCTTGAGCAATATTCTCAGGTTTGCCGATGGATTCCAAAGAGCTGAAGATAGCGGAGGCTTTATCCACTAAACTACGAAGCTGCTGACTGTTAGCCCTTTCCACAGGTTGTAGTGCAAACAATGATTCGATTCCTTCTAGAAAAATAAGAGTAGAATTGTCATAACGTTCTTTGAGTTTTTCAAGAGCCTTCGGATAGTTTTCGCTGGTAACCTGGAATGCCTGAACTGTGTCTAACGCCGGCCCCATTAGGCAGGTCAGCAAATAATTAAACCTTTCTATGTTAGACAGTCCAGACTCACGCACAATAAGTTGATCGAACGAATTTATGAAATTCTTATAATTCGCATAAGTGCCGTCAAACGTAGGCAGCGACAACCTCGGCAACGATGACCGCACTGGCGGCGGGTGGTGATCCGGCGTCAATATGCTAGCGTTCAGATCTCCTCCTAGTTTTTCCTTTATGGATAGCTTTATTGCTATGTAGGTATCTTCCAAGTCCGCACGTCCTTCATCGTTCGGACTAAGATCCTCGATGTCAGATTGAACGTTTAGAATTTTCTTGAAATACGTTTCCAAGATGCTCAAGCGATAGCGAAGCTCATCATTACAAATTGGGTTTTCCGATTTGCCTTCCACCACAGATTTGATACGAGAAATATTGCGCTTTATATTGCTCCGTTGGCGTTTCAAATCTTCGAGCGTCGTCATTTTGTTGTGTAGTGTAAATTACACGCACACAGAACTAGAGATTCCAAATTCAAATGCACGCAACAACAACAGGCACCAGATCAGCAGCAGCAAGAGAACAAATTTAGAAGCGAGCGACGGCGACAAAAAAAAAGGGTTGAGCGCAATTCCAGTCCAGAGAGTGAGCAAAAATTCCAATGACGGCAACGAAAGCGAAAGTGAAGCAGAGAAATTCGAATAGATAGATGACTGCGTTGACCGATGGACCACAGCAGGTAGCAGCAATGCAAACGAAACGAGAGCGCAAGCGCCGTTAAATGCGATGTGGGTAATAAGCGAATGATAGAATTAAGCGAGAATGGCGAGAGCACAGTGAGAGGTTGATGAACCCGCGATCGATCAGTTCGCTTCTGATATGATTTTCAGAAATTTCGACGGCGACTGCGAGACGAAACGAAAGTGTAGTTGTTGCACTTGCAAATTATGTACCGACGAAGCTGTTTGATGGAATATACATAAAATGCGAGTAATTTAATTGTTCACAGAATTAACACACGAGCCCCACGTTGGGCGCCAAAATGTTTGATCGAGGAGCGTTTTCCTCAATATCGTTGTTCAAGGATGGGGTGTGTCAATCTCCAAGTGAGCTAATTAACTCGATGCGAAGAAATCTGCTGGAATCCAATAATAATCCGAAAAGTCGAGGGGGTTCAGTTGAGTGCTAGCCAATGACTATTTATTTGGTTTCTAAGTGCATGAGCACTGAGCATAAGCGGGCTTCTGTGTGGTGAATTCAATTACAAATTTAGTGCAAGAGCGTAACAAAGAGAGTAAAAATGAGCGTAAGGTACTACAAGGCGAGGGTCATTTAAGTTATTATTATATTATATTATGGCCTTAAGAGTTTGATCGAACACTATTTTTCGCGAATTTAATCGACGTCATTCCTCTAGACAATGCATCTGCTGCATTATTTTCAGATGAAACATGCCTCCAATGCCTTTGTATCGTTAATTCGTGTATTGTAGCTATTCTTGTAGCTACGAATTTGTCTCGTATGGATGTTGTACAATTAATCCATGACAAAACAATCCTTGAATCAGACCACAAAAAGGTTGTGGCGTTCTCCATGGATAAATCTTCTTTTACCTTAGCTGTCAGTTGTGCACCCAATACAGCCGCCTTTAGTTCCAGACGAGGTAATGTTAACGCATTTATAGGAGCTAAATGTGATTTGGCACATAGCAATTGAATTGTTACTCGTTTATCCTTATGCAGTGCTCGGATATATACGGCAGCTCCAAAAGCTTTCTCCGATGCGTCAACAAAAGTGTGTATTTCTGATGCTTACGGAATTTTTCCTTGGAATATATGACGTACCTGTACCTTTTCCATTCCTCCTGGAGATGAACTGGAAGCGCTTCTTTGTAGTCAAATCCTTCCTTTGTGAGATGTTGGATGAAGATCTTTGCCTTCATTACCACCGGTGAGAAGAGTCCAAGTGGATCGAAAATCCTAAAGATCTCCGATACGACATCTCTTCTAGATATTACATCCTTGGTGGCAATTTCTGTTCTTCCACAAAACTGGTCAGTTTTAGGCATCCAAGTGATTCCCAGGGTTTTAATGCTGTACTCTTCATAAGCAGTATCGTCCAACTGTACGCTTGAAGTGATGTCTTCCGTTGGAATTCCGTTAAGTACATGAACGTTGTTCGTGCACCATTTTCTTAAGTTAAACCCTGATTTATGCAGTAGTTTATTAAGTTCTTGCTGTTTCTGGAGGGCCTCTGGTATGGAATCTGCTCCTGTTAAGCAATCATCCACATAAAAGTCATTTTCCAAAGCAGCAGCTCCAAACGGGTATTCCTTTCTTTCTCTTTGGGCGAGATATTGTAGACATTTTGTGGCTAAATATGGAGCCGCTTTTGTTCCAAAAGTCACTGTTTTTAGTCTATAGTATCGTAGATCTTCTGATGGATCATTGCGCCATACTATTGTCTGATAGTACTGGTCCTCGGGATTAATCCAGATCTGACGATACATTTTTTCGATGTCCGCAGTAAATACATATCTGTGCATCCTGAACCTAAGCAATATTGAAAATATTGAATTTTGCACTGTTGGACCTTTATGCATCAGGTCGTTGATCGATTTTCCGGACGAGGTAACTGCGGACGCATCAAAAACCACTCTCAATTTAGTTGTAGAGCTGTCAGGTTTTATGACACAATGGTGTGGGATAAAAAATAACGTGATCTTGCTATTTCTTTTGTCTGCATTTCCTTCATATGACCAAGAGCCTCATATTCTTTCATAAATGTAACGTAGCTTGCCTTGGTCTCCGGATCTCGAGCTAGCCGCTTTTCTAGGCAAAAAAGTCGTCGTGTCGCTAGATCACGACTCTGCCCCAGGGATGAAGGGTCTTCCAAAAAGGGAAATCGGACGATGAGTTTATTATCTGATGCCATTTGAACATTTTGTATAAAATGCTGCTCACATCGTTTTTCCAGTGGAGAAAGATATGTTGCGTTATTTGGAAATGAGTCCAGTTCCCAAAATTTTGCGATCTGTTGATCGACCTTTTCTTCTTCCGTCAATACTGCACATGTGCTCGGATTTTTTGAAGCGTCTTTTAGCTTTCCAGCCACAATCCATCCTAATTTGGTTTTTTGTAATTTAGGCAATCCTCTTCCAATCGATACATGCTTGTCTTGCATGATATCGAAGTAGTGTTCTGCTCCTAACAGAATGTCTATTTTTCCAACTTTGTCGAAATTGGGATCAGCTAATGTTATGCTTTTCGGAAGCTTCCAACGAGACGTATCAATTGACTGTGCTGGTTGATCTTACACTATGTGTGGCAGTACAATTGCCTCAAGTCTTGAACTGAATTTGGTTTGTCTTGATATGAGCATAACATTGGCTCTTGCTTTTGATTTTTGTGTTCGTCCGCCAATTCCATTTATTTGTAGATCTGATTTTTCCTCTTTCAGATCTAATATTTCAGCAATGCTCTGAACTCAGCAATTTGTCCGTTGTTGCTTTGGATATGAACTCGAGCGGTAGCCAATAGTACATAATTATTTTGTATACTATTTGCTGATGCTGGAGTTTTGGCTACGGGCTTAGTTTCCAAATGGAGAAAAGTGTTGTGCCCTTTGTTGCATTTAAAACAGTCTCTTCTTTGGCAATTTTTTGCTGTGTGATCGCGTTTGAAACATTTGACGCACAGTTGGTTCTTTTGAACCCAATTTAATCTATCTGCAGAAGTTTTCTTTAAAAACTGTATGCATTTATAGATAGCGTGATTTGGCTTTTCACAAAAATAGCAGAAGTACTGACTTTCAGCTCCTGCTGAGGCACATGTGATGGGTTTCTTTGGTTTCTCCCATCCAATGGCTTCCAATGTAAGGAACCTTTGCTCGAGGAATTTCATGAATTCGCTCAAAGGCTGTAATTCCTTAGTATTTTGTATGGACTGCTCATACAACGTATGAGTTTGACGATCTAATTTTTTTGTCAGAAAACATAGAAGGAGCGTATCCCATTTATCTGTTTCTATGTCGATGTTATTTAGCGCTGCTAAAGTTTCTTTGATATTATCGTGTAGTGCCTTAATCGATTTGGCATCATTTGATATGTTTGTTTGATCCAATAATTTTTGAATCAATGCGGTACTGAGCACTCTCTTGTTGCTGAAAAGCTCTTGTAACATATTCCATGCTGTGATGTAATTTCCTTCTGTTAACGAAAGGTGGCGTATTAAATTTTCTGCCTCTCCCGTAACATTAGTCTTTAAATACCACATCTTTTGAATGACGGGTACAGATGCTTCATGAATCATTTTCTTAAAAATGTCATGAAATTGTTGCCATATAAGGTAGTCTCCATCAAATTTTGGAATTGCAACCTTTGGCAGGGGTAATGCATTATGCATATGTGGAGCAGGGATAAGTGGCTGAACAGGATCTGATACAGTCATTGTTTGAATTGTTAATACTGCATCTTCAGCTGCAATATAACTGTTAATGTTATATCCCATTTTCACAGGATCGGTGCATTTGGAATGTATTTTGACATGAATCGTTCTAATCTCATCCCAATATTTTATGATTATTGGTTTGAAATCCTTTCGCGTCTCAGTTGTCATTCTGTTCATGATGCGCTGTAGACTTTCAAGAAGCACCCTTTGTTCTCGGATCATGGGCTCAATTTCAGACTCATTCTCCATAGAAGTAATAGATCCAGAATCTATCTCCATTTCCAACGAAGACAATTGTTGGGTCAACTCGTCGCTGTATTTGCTGACCAATTCTTTGATATTTTTAAAATATTTATTAGAGAAATAATTATGCTCATAATTCGATCCATGTGTTATTTCTTGAATGTTTGTGTCTTCCATTAAAAATGTGCTCCAGAGATTCGTTAACCTCTCAAGTCGGGTTTGAAAATATTCAGGCTTCTGCTTCCTTTCAGCGGGATCCTTTTTGTAGTTCCTGATGATGTTTTGGATCTCTTCGCCCGTGGCCAATTGCCTGTCCAGCACAACATTAATGCTTGATAATGCCATTTTTTTATTATTTGTCGTACTACTTTGACCCGATGGAGGTAATTTGTTTGTCGTTATGACAGGCTGTGCCTCTACTCAAAACCAAAAAGTGGTCAAAGTAATCTAACAAATTTTAATGACACTGTGGAATATATTTTTTTCCTTCTAATCCAACCGTAGTCTCCAAGTTGACTGTATCGGTTTGGGTAGATTTAAATAAATCTAGCTAATTTTCCTTCACAGAAGGTAATGAGTAATCACAACTGTGATTGATGATGTATGTATGTAAATTGGTCGCCAAGTTGACCAATTATGTAGGATCTTCCAAATAAATCCAAGTTCCAAATCGGGAACAATACTCCAGATGAACGGTTAAATGTCCAAAAGTCGGGGGTCACCAAATGATCGAATCAAATGAATCTGTTGATGTAGATTCACTTGGTTCTGGTGATTGTCAATATGACAATCGTATGCTGAAATATAAATGTGTATGCCACCGGTTCATGTACCAGTAACAAAATGTCGCCGCAATCGGTACTTGAACAAATTGGGCTTCGGAGATGTGAATACGTCAGAGTTTTCTTTCGTACTGATTTTAATCGGTAAAATGCGAGGTATATATACAGTTTCTATTAGTACAATTATTTACTTAGGATCATAGGCTTGTTTAATTAGTTCTAAGTATAAGTAGGTATGGAAACATGCTATATTTATTTATGACTTAACAATGATTACAAATTTCACTGCATGGGTCCGGGTGAAAGGGGCTGTGGGTCAATTCTAAGATAATTTTATGACTGTCGTAAACGATTATCATACAGATGGTGTGACATTTTACCACTGCAGATCATTTTGAATGTATATCAATATAACAAGATTATGTGCATGCATGCACGTGCATCCAGCTGTCTGTTGAATATTTGCTTAGGTCAGCGGTGCATATCTCATATTTATTGGGTTATTTTGAGAATATTTATTTAGGTTTCTGAGCATTCATACTACCTAATAACAAACATAAATTTAGGTCTAACCATACGGTTTGGTGTTTAAATCTAAACCGTACAAAATGTGTGTGCCTTTCATAACGTCAGTGCACAAGTACAGAGCGGACCAATCAAAATCTCTAATGAGGTTATTAAGCTTCGTAAACTCGGCTTTACGAAAGCAGCGGGCACGTTCAGATAGCCTACCCGCTCGATCCAATACAGTAGGGCCAATATCGACTGACACTTCGAATGTAGGATGGTAGGAGTCTTCAGGTATACTGAGCGGAAGGGCTCGGGTTAACAACGCTATGGTCGGATCCGAGACAAAGCACAGATCAAGCAATCGACCCAAGGAATTTTTCACATGGTTGACTTGAGACAGGGATAGGTCTAGCAAGCCGTCGATAAAGTCATGTCGTGACATGGGCACAAGGTTATTAGACTCGTTTACCGAAGACCAAACAGTACCTGGCAAATTGAAATCACCAAGAACTATCATATGGTCTTTATCTGATAGCGAGGAAGAAACAGTTTTTAAAGCGGACAGGTGATGCTCGTATATTAAGCTATCCGAGGAAGGTGGAATATACGAGCAAGTAATGAAAATGGAAAAGCCTGGGAGAATCAGTTTTACGCACAGGAATTCCAGGTCTTGTTGAACCTTGACCATGAAATGTTCCGACGTGAAGTTTGAGTCCACTGCAATGAGGACCCCACCTCCACGTCGAGACGAACGGTCGTTTCTATAAATTGTGTACCGACCTGACAAAACTTCGGAACTAAGGAAGTCCGGCTTCAACCAGGTCTCGGTAAACACAATAACGTGGGACGAGAATGCGAGACTCTCAAGGAAAAGAGTGCTGAGCTTACTACGCAAGCCTCTAGCATTCTGGTAGGTAACTACAAGAGAGGAAGTTAGTTTTTTGGATGGGTGGAAGTAGAGGTGGAAGATGAGGATAGAGATGGAGCACTGGTCTGAATGCTAGGAAGAGTAATGTTGTATTCGGTTGTTTTGTGAGTCTCCTAATTTTTTGTTTGTGTATTTTCTGTCCTTTTATTGTATGTAGTGTTATTCCGTTATCTTTTAGGACCTTTTGTTTACTGAACCGAGGTGTTCTTTTATTTCTCCTATTCTCCTTTCGAAATATTTGGTTACCTGTTGGTAAGTCGGGGGGTCTGCTCTTGATTCGTTGAGGTGTTCTGTACGTTTCCAAGTCGTGTTTACCATCTGTTCTTTAACAATAGGGTAAAGTGAAGATTGAAATTCGTTGAGTTTATGTAAATACTCATGTTCGTTATTGAATTTGACTGTTTTGTCGAAAATGTGCGTACGTCCGTTAAAGAGTTCGAACGGTGTAAGGTTCGTCCTAGAGTGAATAGCATTTTTGTATGTTATTATGCTTTCTGAAAGTATTTCATCATGGTCTTGTGTCAAATGTAGTTCTCTCCTTGTGTTGAGAAATATTCTATAGATTTTTGTTAGGGTTGAATGAAAGCGTTCGACTGTCGTGTTACTATATGACTGTTGAAAAGAAAGTGACATAAAGTACGATATTGTATTGAGTCAAGAAATCTTTAAAGACGGTGCCAGAAAACTCGGCCCCCCTCATGAAAGTTTTGAAAGCTTTTATGACATTGATCGAATTCCTATTAGGTAATACATATGCTTGGCGAATTTTGAAAATTTGTCAATGATTGTTAAGTGGTAATTATGGTTAATGGGATAAATGTCCGTGTGAAGAATATCTAACGGTCCGTTCGGTATTTTTGGTGGTTTCTGAGGTTGCCTATCGTATTTGAGGGTTAGACAAACTTTGCAGTCCCGAACTTCTTGGGATATCAGGTGCTTTAATTAGGGCACATAAACTTCCCTTTTTAAGTGTTGGTACATTTCATCAATACCCCTGTTGTCAACTTCATCTGGTTCTGTTGGTTCATATAGGACACTCAAACATTTACAAATCTTGTAGAGGCCCGCGAAGTATTTTGAATAGGCTTCCTGTATTATTTTAAATATTTCGCCGGTTGAATGGATTGCCAACATTTTGTTGGGTTGAGTAATGTCTTTAGGATGGTAAATATTTTTTCCAAATTGAAAGAGGATTCTGTTATATGCCTGCGAATTCAGACAATGTCTATTGTAGCTTTTAAATTGAAGGTGTTGAACTTTTAGCTAATGGTATGTTGGTTGAGCTTGTGGAGTCAGCGTCGTTTACGTATATGTTTGGTTCTATTCGACTTAAAGCATCTGCAACGACATTTTGTGATCCTTTCTTGTATACTATGCTGTAGTCATATTCAGAAAGCGTCAGCTTCCAACGAAGAAGTTTTGGCCCTTGAAATTCTGCAGCCATAATAAAGGCTTGTGATCAGTAATTATTTTGAATGTGTTACCATACAAGTGTGGTCGGAAATACTTTACTGCCCAGACTATTGCCAACCATTTCTTTTCGATTGTATAGTATCGGGTCTCGGTCTACTGGCAAAACAAACTGGCTTATCTGGGCTATCCGGGCCTTGTGATAGTACAGCGCCTATAGCGAAGTTACTGGCGTCGGTTGTGAGAGTAAAAGGGTTTTTCGAAATTTGGGTATTGCAAGATTGGGTCGTGTGTGTAAAAGTGTTTTGGAAAAATCGAATGCCTCTTGGAATTCTGAATCTATGTGGTGGCCGGAGCATTTCTCAGTCCGAAGGGCATTCGTGTAAATTCGTAATGGCCGTTTTCGTCTGAGAATGCAGTTTTGGACATTTCTTTGTGGCTCATTTCTATTTGATAGAATCCGCTTGCTTAGTCCAAAGTGGAGAAGTATTTGGCCCTGCCTATTTTGTCGAGTATATCATTGATATTAGGTATTGGATATTTATCTGCGATTGTTTTGTCATTTAATTTCCTGATGTCTATCACCAGTCTCAACTTCTTTTTTTGTAAGGGGTCAGATTTTTTGGGGACCACCCACACGGGGGCGCCCCAAAGGGAATGACTGTTCTTGATAATGTTCTGTTCCAACATCTTTGCAATTTTTTTGCGAACCTCCTCTTTATGTATGTACGGGCATCTATAAGTTTTCACGTTAACGGTATATTGTCGGTAGTAGGAATGTCGTGCTTTACTGCGTTAGAAAAAGTCAAGGGGGTATCGTCATTGTAAAATAAATCCCGGAATTCATTACACATTTTAAGGAGCCCTTGTTTCTCCTCGTTATTTAGATGTGTTGTTTGGATGTGGCTATCAAGATGTTCCTTATTGCCTGCGGGACCCGGTTGCAAGGGTCCCGGTATCTATTAAGAATTTTAGCGGGGTCTTTCCATTGAATAAGTTTAGGAGTATATATTGAAGTGTGGGCCCATTGGTTTTTTGTTTATGTATCCGACTGGTTTGTCGAGGCTTCTATCTGAAAATTTTCGACATCGTTGATGTTGTTCAAGTTGGAAGAGGCTTGTTGTCCGGAATTGCTACGATTCTGGTTATTTTTGTAGGAATTCTGAGCATTTTGTAGATTAAAAAAGGGAACAAAATTGAACTTTTTGTGTGTTGATTGAAAACTGATTGAAGTTTTTTACTTATTTGAGGTCGCTGATTTCAAATATGATCGCCATTTTTTCCATCATTTTTAAATCCCGAAATCTATCAGAAAAAGTCATTTTGGGCCACAGCGAAAAGCCTAGTACTCAGATCGCAAAACTGTTTGCCAGTAAACGAATGTCATATATTCTTCGAGCAGCCAGTGTGTGACCAGAGGTGTGCACTGCATTCCGAACGGTTACTCTGCTCAGACAGCTGCTTGGTTTTGTTTAAAGTTAATAAAATGCACTTCTTCGGCTGGGGCCGCTCTTCCCCAGCCATATCCTGGGCTCCTCAATATTTTATTGGCAAGGTAATGTGTCTGGTTGCGAATGAGTGGACTGTATTAATCTTTATGTATTTTTATTTGATTCATATGTAATATTAGTGGTTTAAATGTTATTTGCACAGCGGGTTATATACAAAGCGGGGGTGACAATAGCGGTGCGATGATGAATACGCGTGCGGGTACTCTCAAGTATAGTTTGGTACTGACTCAACTCCCCCAATAAAGTCGAGCCCAAAAGGGAATTAGAAGATCACGCGATGCGACACTCCAATACCAAGACGGTGCACATCGATGTCTTCGTGTGCAGCTGCGCGTTTTGGCTATACGCGTGAGAATGTTACAGTTAAGTTTTTGGACATAAGCAATAAGAACAGCGGGCAAACAATCGCGAGCATATGATTAGGGCAACTCTTATATGAATGAATATTGACTTAAAACTAAGCGATTAATTCCTCAACATACCGGCCCCCCTGAACGAATGTTCAGTTAAAGGGAAGCACAGCAATTTTGGTGATAGGTCTCTTGTACACTCCTCGGGCAGTTTTTACGGTGACCACTCGAACTCTCTCGTCTTGACCAGGATGAACTTCGGTGATGCGGCCAAGCAGCCACTTGCTAGGAGGTTGATTCGGCTCCTTCAGTACCACAAGCGTATCCACTGTTATGTTGTTGGTCTCCTGCTGCCATTTGGTGCGCGACTGCAAGGAAGAAAGGTATTCAAGATTCCAACGTTTCCAGAACCCTTGAACCTTGGCTTGCAGCTGTCTCCAACGCTGCAGTCTGTTAATGTTCACGTCCAAGAACGATGGCTCTGGCACCGACATATGAGGTTGACCTGTAAGAAAATGAGCGGGGGTAAGGGGATCCAGGCTGTGATCGCTGGGAGCGCACAGTGGGCGAGAGTTTAGTAGACCCTCAATCTGGGTTAAAACGGTGGAATATTCTTCGAAAGTTAATGCACTGCTCCCAATTACTCGGCGAAGGTGAAGTTTAATTGATCGTACGCCAGTCTCCCAAATACCTCCAAAATGCGGGGCAGACTGCGGAATGAAGTGCCAGTTGATTTCCTGACTCGTCAGAAAACTTGCAATGTCCTCATCTTGACTTTGAGATACAGCCATCCGTTGCATTTCCGTTAATTCCCGTCTGGCTCCGTGGAATGTTGTGCCATTGTCTGAGTATAAGTCGGATATAGGGCCACGTCGAGACCAGAATCGTTTGAAAGCTGCGATAAATGCGGAAGTCGTCAAATCACTGACGAGTTCGATATGAATTGCTTTGGTGGACAGACAAACAAAGATAGCAAACCAAGCTTTGCCAAACTTCGGTGTCCGACCTACCGATGTCTTGATAATAACTGGTCCAGCGTAATCCAATCCAGAATGCAGAAAACAGCGGGTGGGCTGAACCCGAAAAGCGGGAAGATCAGCCATGAGTTGTGTGCTCGTACCTTTACGCTGGAGGAAACAAATCTTGCAGTTGAATACGATTTTCCGGACTATGTTGCGGGCACCGAGAATCCAATACTTCTGTCTCAAAGTGTGGAACATAAATTCAACTCCAGCGTGTAGCGATGTGACGTGCTGGTGTCTAGCTAATAAAACAGCGACTGGTGATTCCTTTGGTAGAAGTATGGGATGTTTTGCCTCGTAAGTTGCCATTGAATTGTCAATGCGTCCTCCTACGCGCATTGTTCCTTGGTCGTCAATAAATGGAGTGTAGCGAATCAGTTTGGATTTTTGAGAAAGTGGTCGTCCAGTGCTTAGCTGTTGTACTCCACTTGGAAGAACTCCATCTGAACGTGTTTGATTATCCTAGAGCGTGCATATTGAAGCTCCCATGATGATAAAAACGATGACAGGCGTTCCTTGCAGCGAAGACGGTGTACAAAACGAAAGCAGTAGCTTATTGTCCGCAAGAGATGTGACCAGGAGGAAGCCTTGTTAATCATACATTGAAGATCATTTCCTTCATCGGAAATGTGTAGATTAACTTGAGGCTTGACCTTAACTTCCATGTGCGCAGCCTCCTCAGTCGACAGTGCAAACTTTGCCGTAGCAGGTGGCCAAGTGAGCCGTGATTGTGAAAGCCACGGTGGTCCATTCCACCACAGTTGATGGTCTACAAGATCCCTCGGTAAAAGTCCGCGTGATGCACAGTCCGCGGGATTATCCCCAGTGCGAATGTGATTCCAGCAACTACGTGGACAAGCATCTAGAATCTCAGCAGTCCGATTGCAAACATAAGTGTTCCAAGTTCGAGGGGGCGATGAGAGCCAATGCAGCACAACTTCTGAGTCAGACCAACATGAGGTACTGGAAATAGGAATAGTTAGTGCTTGCTTAACCAGAGACATCAATTTTGAAAGAAGATGGGCTGCATTCAATTCGAGCCGCGGAATGGATACAGGTTTGATGGGCGCAACACGGGTTTTTGCGGCGATCAGTCTGACAACATAGTCCTTATTGAGTTTCACGCGACTGTAAATAACAGCGGCGTATGCATGAGAAGATGCATCGGCAAATCCATGCAGCTCCGCTGCTTGAAGTGGTGAGGATATGTAGCGAGATATGCGACACGTTTCCAATAAATGAACTTCTGCTACAAACTGTTGCCAACGTGAACATAACTGCACCGGTAGTGGCTCGTTCCATTCGACCGAGCTCAGCCAACTATCTTGAAAGAGAACCTTTAGAAATACAGTACTGGGGGCAAGCAAACCCAAGGGATCGTTGATCTTGGCAAGCTCCGACAGCAAAATCCGTTTTGTCAGAGCAGTTGTGACGTCGGGAATGGTCAGCTTGAAGGAAAGATTGTCAGCAGCCGGGTCCCAACGTATTCCAAGAACCTTCACATGTTGAGCTGGGCTCTCTTCTTCTAGAGCTTCAAGGGGGTACTCACAAATGTCCTTTGGCAGCGATTGTAGTAGTGGCCAACAGTTTGAACTCCACTTTCGAAGTTTAAATTGAGCTCGACTCAATAACAAAATCAATTCATCCTTGAGTGCAATGAGTTCGTTGATATTATCGCATCCCGTAGGAATATCATCCACGTACGCGTCCCTTACCAACACCGCAGCAGCATTCGGATACAATTCGGCATGATCTTGAGCGATTTGCTTGAGAACTCTAACAGCCAGAAACGGTGAAGACGCTAAACCATAAGTCACGGTCAGAAGTCGGTAATGATCAAGTGTAGCAGTCTCCTCCTTTCGCCAGACAATACGTTGATACTGCGTGTGTTCTTCTGAAACTAGGATGCCTCTAAACATTTTCTCAATGTCTGTACAGAACACATAACGATGCTGTCGGAACCGTAAACAGACTCCAAGTAAATCCCTTTGAATAGGTGGTCCAATGTGTAGTCCTTGCAGTCCTCCCCAGAGCCATCAAACACAACTCGGCATCTCGTAGTGGTGCTGTCTGGTTTAAATACTGCGTGGTGTGCTAAATAATTGTGACTGGCGAGATCCTCGGCTAAGGTAGTAGGAGGAATCAACTCCATGTGTCCTCGTTGTAAGTAATCCTCCATAAAGTCGACATATTGTTGTTTGAGTGCCGGAAACTTTCGAAATTTCCGTTCGAGAGAAGAAAAGCGGCGTATGGCTTGCGGCAATGTGGATCCCATCGGCGGAGCGGAATCCTTGAATGGATATTGGACGACGTACACTCCATCGTCTCTGCGGGAATGCGTTTGAACGAAGTGTTGTTCAGCGGGATCACTAGCGTCAATGGTAGCGCTACTTGGTTGAACTTGGTCCATGTCCATGAACGATCGGACTAAAGTATCCAGACCCTCGTGAGCATGATGAGCGAGTGCGTGGGTGTAATCATCAATACCGATATGGTAACTGCCTGTAATGACCCAACCAAATTTAGTATGAAGTGCAATAGGATATGCGAAACCAAACTCTTTGCGTTCTCCAGTGTATATGTTCCAAAGTTGATCAGCTCCTAAAATCAGGTCGATTTCACCTGGTGTCCCAAATGTAGGGTCTGCTAAGGGTAGCTCAAAAATCTTTCCCCACATCGGGGTGTTCGACTCAATCCTCTGTGCTGGAATCGAGGATGTTAAAGTACTCATAATCAGACCTGTTACCACTACGGATGTTGTGCTTGTGCGCGAGAGCAGCGTGAACGTGGCGCGACCTCGAGTAACGCCAGCCGGGCTTGCACCTAGGCCAACAACTGGTATACGAGCATGCGTGCGCGACAGCCCTATCCGTTGAATAAACGACTCGGAGACCATCGTTATCGTCGAACCAGTATCCATCAAGATCCTGCAGGTTGTCTCATTGCCCCAGGAGTCGACTATAGTGGCTAAAATTGTTGGCAATATAGCTTGACTAGTGGCCAATACTCCTCTCTCCAATGTATGATGGCTGACCACGGCAGGATCAACCTCAGCAGCATGCATGGGCAAGCGCAAGTTTGGGTCAGCGGATGTATTGACAGCAACACTCGGGGTGGTGCGAATCTCTTCTGGATGGACAAGAGTGTGGTGCCTCGACTTGCACAGACGGCACGTATTTGTGGAATTACAATCCTTTACTTGATGAGATCGACTTAGGCAGTTGAAGCACAACTTACCCTCCATTGCAAATGTGCGACGATCCACGACGTTCATAGCTTTAAATTGAGTGCACACATACAGACTGTGTGGCCCGTGACAATATACGCAACCACGAGCAGATGTAGTTGGCACGTCCACATGATGAGAAACTGCACGACGTTTGGGAGAATCATGAACTACTGTTAACTCTTGACAGGACTCCAGCGCATCAAACCGGGCGAAGAGAAAGGCGAACAGGTCATTTATGGTCACATTTTCCTTGCACGATTCACTGGACGTAGCCCAAGCTTCCTTGCATTCAGGGTCTAATTTTGAGAGCAAGATATGGATAAGCCATACATCGCGGCTGTCGCATTTCAGCGCGTGTAGACCACGTATACTCTCGTCCGCGGTGTCGACTATGTTACGCAACTCGATTATGTTTGAACTTTTTGCAGTTGGCAGCGAAAGAAAGTTTTGAATGAACGACCGCGCAATCAGTGATTTTTTATTATAACGATTTTTTAGCCTCTCCCATGCGTCCTGGTAATTATCGTCAGTAATGGGAATATGTTTAATCAGGGACAAAGCTTCACCATCTAGATACGACTTTAAATAATGGAACTTTTGACAGTTGGAAAGACTACTCTTCTTGTCGACTGAGCCTAAGAACAGATCACTAAACTGACACCAATCTTCGTATCTTCCAGAAAATGTAGGAAGGCGTATTTTTTCGAACTGCAGCTCAGCGGGTCGCGCTGACTCCCGAATCTTCTCCAAAAGTTGTGTTTGTCCCTCAAATAGGCGTTCCACAGTACTAGATATCAGTAGATTTGACGAGTCGTGTCCATTATCGTGACTGCTCCGCTCACTTATGGCTCCAGTGAGAACGGCATGGGCACTATAAAACTTTCCCTCATATTCGGCGATATCCAAATTCGGATCCACAAATCCGTCTTCCTCATTGTATTGAACTAAGTCCTCAGAGAGCTCCATAAAGCGGTTGAAAGTTGCAGCCAATCGGTCCAACTTGTGTTCTAATGTTTGCACAGACGTGCACGACTGTACAAACTCCTGAGCCTCCGTAGATGCACGAGTTAGTTGGGATTTGCACGCACCACGCTGCTGAATTATGCGATGTACGAGAGTCTTCATGACGACCAGCAATATCACTCAATATATTTCAAATAAAATTAGCCGGAGATCCGGCTCGAAGGACCAAAAATTGCTTATGGTTGCGAATGAGTGGACTGTATTAATCTTTATGTATTTTTATTTGATTCATATGTAATATTAGTGGTTTAAATGTTATTTGCACAGCGGGTTATATACAAAGCGGGGGTGACAATAGCGGTGCGATGATGAATACGCGTGCGGGTACTCTCAAGTATAGTTTGGTACTGACTCAACTCCCCCAATAAAGTCGAGCCCAAAAGGGAATTAGAAGATCACGCGATGCGACACTCCAATACCAAGACGGTGCACATCGATGTCTTCGTGTGCAGCTGCGCATTTTGGCTATACGCGTGAGAATGTTACAGTTAAGTTTTTGGACATAAGCAATAAGAACAGCGGGCAAACAATCGCGAGCATATGATTAGGGCAACTCTTATATGAATGAATATTGACTTAAAACTAAGCGATTAATTCCTCAACAGTGTCTGACTATCAGCAGCAGCAGATGGCGACGCCACCCGTGCCGACCACCGTGAAGACAAACTGTTTTGAAAGCAATATTTGTTTTATATTTATGAAAATTAATAAAAATATTATATTATAATACCCATATAATTGTCCTTTATATAATGCTGCATTAATTAGATTCTATTTGTCTTCATTATTAAAATATTTCATTTGGTTTTTTGTTCTCTTATTGCAATGTTTGATTCGTGTTTGCTGGCAAAAGATATCAAATTGATATCTTTTTCGAGGTGGGTCGCAACATACCAAAAAAAACAAGCAAATGCTTCTGATACTTTTCCGGTATATACCGACTGTTGAGCTATTGAGATTTTTCAATAGCGTAGAGCAGGGCTCGGCACCCATACAGTGAAGTGCGCTTGTGTGCGTAGCTAAAACACGAAGATGCCTACGCCGAAACCGGTTTCTTGCTTTACACTGCACGAATCTATTTGTGGTTGATGCTGCAATTATTTCGTGTTGAAACTTTCAAGGAAAACAAAAGCTTAAAGCAAAATAATACAAAAAATTGAGTAAAATTATAAAAAAGAAAACGTAAATAAAATTTCCCAATTCCCATCGAACATTTTTTGTCTCAGTGTATATTTCAGTAGTTGCGTAGCGTGGTCTCACATTGATGACGGCTGATCAGCAACTGATGCCATTTTCGTTCTGTATCTGGTGTGAAAACGAGACAACAAGTGCCGAAGTCGCATTGCCGAAGCCATACGAAGCGCCGCTGCTTTTTTATACTGTCGGTGTACCGGCAGCGCAGCAGCGCCGTGCCGAGCCCTGGCGTAGAGTTAAATCGACAATTTGTACTTTGATTAATTCACAACACAGTTTGTTTGATTATGTTAGTTTCTTTATTTGCCATGCAAGGCGAGTGGGAATAGTATGGGCAAGAGTTAGCAACAGGCGGACCCGTGGTGGACCGTGTTGAAGCGAGAACAATAATGGGTTTTTGTATAAAAGGTAATAACGATGTAGCAGGTCACTGTGCCAACCGACGATATGTTGTACGTTTGATGATGCTAGATTTCGAAGTGTCTCTGCTGCGCAGACGAGCCTCCCTCACAGCCTTCGTCGGCTGACGATTTTCGGGAAGGGGAAAATGACTCAAGAGCGCAGAGTCAGGTAGGCAATGTTGTGCATAAGAGCTTAGCTCTGCTCTCTTTGCGCTGCCATGGGCCGGCGCTTAGCCGAACACCGACCTTTTTTGTTTTTTGATCTGAGTACTGCCTTCCGTACAGAGCCTAGAAAACAATTTTTGCCGTAAAACATTTCTTATCGGTTTCATACCAATATCAACCCTGATTCTGTTCGTTAGGTGTTTTATTCGATCTGAGTACTACGCTAAAATGTCGTGTCGACTAGTGTAATCGGATATTTTGAAAAAAATTTTTATTCAAATTTTTATTTTTTTATTTTTTTTATAAAGTGCTGGTTGCGTACTTTTTCTTTAATATAGTAAAATAATTATTATTAGTAATAGTGTCCACAGTGAACCTATGTCTTCTGTGTGATCTACTATTTCAAGTTTATTGAAAACATTTGCCGTCGGGCTTTCAATCATAGATTCTGTTTTACCCATGATTAAATAAATGGGTTTATTTCAAAAATTATTTTTAAAATTAGACATATTATTTTACCAATTACATAAGTCAACACGACAATTAGGTTGTGGCCCAAAATGACTTTTTGTTATAGATTTCGAGGTTTACAAATTTGTATCGAAACCATAAGGTTTAGTTGTTTAAAAGAATTTTTTAAAATCTAGTATTTTTTAATGTTTTTTTTCAGAGGTAGTGCTTTTATTTTTCACATAACTTAAGTATGTTATATCTAGTTGCATAGAACTTTGCAGTTCTGAAAAGCTGACAAATGCAGCTATAAATCGGACCCAGACACTTTCTAGCTGCAGCTTAACGTCTAGAAGATAAGATAAGATTAAGCTTTCAAATTTCATAATTTTTTTGCGCTATTTTTTTACGAAATTTTGAATTTAAAAACTCGGGAAAAGTCGAAAAAAAATAGTTCTTGGCATGCATCCAAAAATACTTTTTGGAAGGTTGCGGGCCCAACTGCCAATTGCAAACAAAGCAAACGAAAAAAGTGTTGACGTGTTCCTTTGCCATTGGACCAGCAACGGTATTTTTCGGGTAAAATTAGTTTTGAGTCGTTTTGGTCAAACGGCTGCAAGTTGACCGTTTATCCATAGATTTTAATGAACAATACCTTAATAGCCTTTCCCTGGGGCCACCACCACCACCACCCTGGGTGGCCGGGTTTGCGTTCCGATTCCCGTTATTCCACCACCACTGGGGTCCTAATCCACGTTTCAGTGGGTATTTTTCGTGTCAGCCCTCACAACAAACGGGACACTACGAGTCGCCGGATTACCAATAACCCCACAACCACAGCACGCTATTCATCAGCTGCGGTGGTTTTTTTGATGTGCACCACTAACATATGTTGTTATTTACTATGTTTCATTTTGGGTTTTGTTATTACCTACCGGCCTGGGCCTCTCAAAGCTGGCCCCGATTCTCTGGTGGGTTTTGCGATCCCTGTGGCCAGGGATTGCGCGCGTTGGCCCCCCCTTTTGGGCCCAGTTAGATGGCGCGCTCTCCGGGTGCAGCGGGTTTGTGTCCTTCTTCGTGCCTCCAAGCGAGTAACCAACGGGCGGCCCACTCTTCCTTACGCCCGTGTTTGGGTCCCTCCCCAGTACCGCCGCTCTGCTCATTATTTGTATTTCTTGTTTTGGCACCACTGACCCACCCCGGGCTCGGTTTCCAGTACCATCTATACCCCCGTCGTTATCTCACACATCGTCCATGTCCACAACAGTGCTGTGCGTGTTTTGCTGCTGATCCACACGACCATGGTTATTTTTTCATTTTTTGTCAAATTTTCACCTCACGCATTGTGGCCAGCGTCCTGGTGGTGGGGTGGTGGTGTGTGCGGTGTTTACACTTCATCCCACCGCCCCAGGATGGCCAGGTGGGGTATAAACGCTTAATTAATGGATCTATCTAAAACTAAAAATATTGGCCAAGAATAATTTTTTTTCGACTTTTTCCGAGTTTTTAAAGTCGAAATTAAAAAAAAAATACCGCAAAAAATTATGAAATTTGAATTTGAAAGCTTAATATCTTCCAGGCGTTAAGCTGCAGATACAAAGTATCTGACTGGGATTTATAGCTGCATTTGTCAGCTTTTTAAGACTGCAAGTTCTATGCAACCAGATATAAGATACTTAAGTTATGTGCAAAATAAAAGCACTACCTCTGAAAAAAACCATGAAAAAAATACCAGATTTTAAAAATTCTTAAAAAAAAAATTACAACATAAAAAAAAAATAAAGTACTAAAAAATTTTAAAATCCCGAAATCTATCAGAAAAAGTCATTTTGGTCCACAGCCTAAAGAAAAAGTTAAATTTTGTTGAGTACTGTTGTCATTACATTTGATTCCTACCTAATTAGCGAATGGCTTTACAGGCCAATCTATTTGACCGGTCGAGTTAATTTTCGTCGGGTATTATAAAAATGCATCTCTTTCCGTTTTGGCAACACCCATATGCAAGTGTTTTTGCATGTCGGTCCTTAAAGAGGCCCTTGGGAGTCTCCAGGGCACTTCGTTAGTTGTATTTCTCTGCTGTTGATGTCCTTGCTCGTTCCTTTTTTTTCCTCTTTTGGATTTATTGTTTGGTGGGCCCATTATGTTGGGCCAGTTATTCATCATTGTATTTATGCAGCAGTAACAGCAGTAATTTGATTTAGATGTTAAAATTATTTAGTTGTTTTATTCGAGCAGTGTCGAATTTGTCACGGTCGCCATGTTAAGTTAGAAATACTTAGCGAAACAAGACCGCTCAGCTTGGTGGCTTAATTCAGAATCTTTATTGAATATATTTTTATTCTTAGCCTAGGGTACAATTGTTCTTATCTATAACGAAGAGCGAGAGTTCTCCCATGCATTATATGAAAGAAGTACCACCGCTTTAGTATTAGTGCGCGTGGTCTCTTCCTGAGTCTGATGAAAATGCATGATCAGCATTAAGGGGCTTTTAAAAAGGGAGACCCATCGACACAGTGTTAGTGCGTTTGTGTCCTGCCTGAGTTCGAGTAAATGCCTGATCAGCAGTTTAGGTAGCTGACCGATCTGCATTCAAGTCGCAGATCGTTGCTGTGCAAAAGGAATGTGTAATGTGATCGGATTTGGGTACCTGACAGAAAAATGGGGAAAAAACCACAAAAAACAACTATTTTGATTTTCGGAGGGTTGGTCAACCAATTTTAACTCAGTCGTTTCTCTATAGATTTTAATGAACAATAATTTAAAGCTTAAACGACGCACAGTGGGGCCTCAACCGGAAAGAGGTGGCAAAAGTCAATGAATTTTTTGAACTGTTTGAATCCACACCAATCCAATAGAGAATTTTCCAGAGCAAATGCAAGTTAAAAAAAATCTGACTTTTAGTTTAGGAGATATGAAATTAGTGGAAATTATTTCCGTATGTAAAAATTTATTCAACTTTTATTGACATACTGCATCTCTTACAGGTAGAATAAAAAGTAAACTGTGTGAGGTATCATTCTAGTTTTTGGTATCTATTACTAGGTGTATTCATTTTTATCAATATTCAATAAAAAAAACTGGTCCGTTGCATAGACAGTAATAGAGAACGAGAAGGAACGTGCGAGTCGCTTCTGGGGACGCGACTCTACTTATACCCGTACTCAGTCAGTATATACATTTTTGATCTTATGATTTTTTAGAATTTTAGAAAAAAAAAAATTTTACATTTTACATTTTTTTGCTACATCTGATATCTACATCTACATCTAAAATGTATATTCTACATCTAACATGTAGATTGTACATGTTCCATTTAGATTCTACATCTCCTCCGCTAGGGGTTGCTCGCGCACTGAACGCGGCAGAGTGTGCGAGCGAGAAGGAAAATGAGTTTCGTTGTCGTCGTCGGGAGGGGGGACAGGGGAAGCAACTGAAAATTAATTTCTTCATTCTGGCTATAATTATGATCCGATCTGGTTCAGATTCGGCAGTCTGGTAGGTATGGGCATTCTCTACGATACTGCGTTTTAGTTTTATCGTATCTTTAAAAATGTGCCTGCCACAGATTTTCGTCCTTTGTGGGGGCGGAAGGGGGCGGGGCGAAATTTTGAAATACACTTGTAGCAGTGTGATATCACATGAGTGTGGAAACCAAATTTGGTTGCCCTAGCTCTTATAGTCTCTGAGATCTAGGGCGCTCAACAAGACGGACAGACAGACAGACGGACAGACGACGGACAGACGGACAGACAGACATGGCTCTATCGACTCGGCTATTGATGCTGATCAAGAATATATATACTTTATGGGGTCGGAAACGTTTCCTTCTCTGCGTTACACACATCCACTTTTACCACAAATCTAATATACCCCTTAACTCTTTTTTGAGTACGGGTATAAAAACGTATTTTCCAAACCATCTAGTTTTTGGGCTGTTTTTAAACTTTGACTTGAATTTAAAAAAATATGTTTTTGTACTCCGAAATTTTTTTTATACGTCCTCTTTGCATAATCCTTTACCTAAGTTTTTAATCCATTTCTGCAGTTTTGCGTTGTTTGTCTTTTACATCGATAACAGTGACGCTACCTGGCCCCTACCGCCCACACAAAGGACGAAAATCTGTTGTAAGGAAATTTCAAAGATACGAGAAGAAAGCAGAATCATAGAGAATGATGAATCCAGCTCTTACTCATTCTCTCTCTCTCTCTTTCTTGCGGCGGAGAACAAGTCAGAACGGCTGGTGTTGGTGTAAGAAGAGAGAAAGACATGTGTAGCGAAATAACAACAATTGTGAAAGGAAAAAAAAACCGGAAAGAAACGCGGTTGTGGTGCCTCTCTTTTTCTCTATGACAAGTGTAAAAAAAATTGAGAGATTTTTGAGAGATTTCCTTAATGGTTTTTATAATTTTAATTAATTAATCAGAATATTGCAATTTTGGATTGTTTATTTTGGATTTCCCGCCACTTAATTGTGTGAAGGAGCAGGCTCCTGCACAACAACAGGGCAGTGGACACCGTCCTACCACGAGAGTAGCAAAACCCACACGGGCCCATCGGGGCGGGCCAGCAAACAGGACTGCCAATACTTTTGATTTTGTTATGTCTTATTTTTCCTATCGATTTATTACTTCATTTACTCCATATTATCCATATTATCCATTATTATTCATATTAGACGTAAGCAGTTAACGAAAATATATATAATAAGAAATTAAACTAAGCATTGGTTAGTGGGAACGATGGCCACTGGGAGCAGTCAGGTACCATCACTAAGAACCAAGAACCAGCA
Organism: Drosophila obscura; assembly: GCF_018151105.1. Taxonomy (NCBI): domain Eukaryota; kingdom Metazoa; phylum Arthropoda; class Insecta; order Diptera; family Drosophilidae; genus Drosophila; species Drosophila obscura. Next base: position 2,906,319 of record NW_024542848.1, on the reverse strand, counting down.
GCAAGAACCGAGAACCAGCACCCAGAACCAGGAACCAGCAGTAGGAACCAAGAACCAGTACCAAGAACACGAAAGAGAAACACCGAGCGAACGAAAAGGGAGGATACGCTTAAGAGAGCGATAGGCGGGCCTAAGCAAAGAGAACGGAGCTGGCCGTCGGGAGAAGAGAACCCTAGCCAAGCATAACTGGCACGCGTCAGAAATATGAGCGGCAGAGCCAACGACGCAATGCTAGGGCAACGCCGAAAACCACCCCAAGCCAGCCCACAGCAGCCGAGAGAGGAGCAGCGCCGCAACGCAAGAGATAATCGACGATCGGCTCAGCGTTCGGCAGCTAAGCTACAAAGTGGCCGAGGGCCGGGCAGAATTACCGGCAGAGGCCGGATCAAGCGGCTTGGCACGCGTCAAAAAAGATGCGAGCTGGGGGTCGAAAAATGGTGTCAGAAGTGAACAGTCGAGTTCCAGAGCAGAGTCCAGAGCGAGTGCGAGTGCGATCGCCGTGACCCCCGCCCCCACGATTGGCAACAACGACAACAACATAGGACCCAACCAACGACACCGTCGGAATCCTGCCCGCTGAAGATTTCCCCCAAACGGAGGCCATCGAGAATCAGCGAAATAACACCAAAACAGGCGAAAGAGGACGGGTAAGCCGGCTCACTTACGTGGGTGTGTAGGGAGAGAAAGAGACGGTGCGATAGGTAGGGACCCAACCACGGATATAATAAAGAATATATATAAAACGCTCTTGGTTATTGTATCGGCTGCCACCAAACTGTACCCTTCCATCTCTACACCACTATCCTTGGGGAGACGGGCCATAGCATCGGTACGCGGTCAACGCACGGTGACTGTGGTCCGCCGCCCCTCCCCCTTCCCATAGCACCTTCCCCGTAGAAAACCTCGCCTTTTTCCCCCGGAGGACCAGTTGAAAGGTGTGTACGCGGGCACGCACGGCACGCACGGCACCCCGAAGCTGGATTCCCCATTCCCCCCGAGCATTTCCTTCCCGTGCCTGGCTGTAAGGGCCCCGTTCCGATCCCACGCGCGGAGCACCGCACTTTTCCCTCGCCACTCATTCCAATCTCTAGGTCCCAAAAATACAAATAGGATGTATTAGGATCGGGCCCTGGGCAGACTGAGAGGCTGTACCCAGGCCTGAGAAAACATCCTTACAGATAACGCCCGAGCAGGGACTTTTAGAAAAGAAATTTGCGAAAAATAGGGCAGGGAATTGTAGGAGCAACCAGCGATAAGTGGTATGAACACCAGTACAGCGTAGATCAGCCTCAGAGAATCACCCACACCCAAAGCCAAGATCACAGACCCAGCCCCTTATACCTCGTGGGACGACGACAGGGACACCACAGAATCATCCAAGAACAAGGAGCCGAGCAACAACACACGCAGGCAGCAGAAATCAGCACCATACATCTTTTTTTTCGACCCTCCAACCCATGTACAGCTGAGGCTGGTTTTCTTAGCTCCTCGCAGCCACGCGCCAAGAGAAGCTTGGCAACAGCGCAGCCACGCGGTCGCAGCATCGCCACGCGCAGATCACGCGACGTGAAAATCGGCAACCGCGCAACCACGTTTCGCGGTCGGCCGTAGCAGCAGCGACGCCCGAAAACACATTGGCGCACGTGTGAGAAAGAGACAGCAGGTGACGCCGAGAAGTGCGGCAACAGCGCGACCACGTTTCGCGGTCGGCCGTAGCAGCAGCGACGCCCGAAAACACATTGGCGCACGTGTGAGAAAGAGACAGCAGGTGACGCCGAGAAGTGCGGCAACAGCGCGACCACGTTTCGCGGTCGGCCGTAGCAGCAGCGACGCCCGAAAACACATTGGCGCACAGGCGAGAAAGAGACAGCAGGTGACGCCGAGAAGTTCGGCAACAACGCAACCACGCGGTCGCAGCATCGCCACGCGCGGATCGCGCGACTTGAAAATCGGCAACAGCGCTTCGACGACCCAGAGGGGCTGACGGAATTAACTCAGCTCATCTCGGCATATGAGACCGCCAGGGACCGCGGCCCATCGCGCACCAGCGTATCTACACCGACGTACCTACAGCGGGCCTCACACGGAGGCCAAGGGGCCACAAACCAACGGGGTGCCCACCACGAGGCATCCGGAAGGTCAGAGGCCGCCCATCTAGGGAAACGGCAGGATGAGGAGGGACCGGTCGACGTGCGACGGGCCTGCCGGAAGTGCGGAGAAGATGGGCATTTTCGTAGCGACTGCATCAATCAACAGAAGCTATTCTGTTGGGAGTTTGGCCGCCGAGGAATCAGGACTATCAATTGCTGCCGAAAGCCCGAGTCGGGAAACGAGTGGGGTCTCCGCCCCACTGGGATACGGGCGGAGACGCACACCCAAGATCCGGGGACATCCACCCACTAAGCATGGCAGGAGGGAGGATCGTGGCTCTGGTGACCATCAATGGAAGGGCTTGCTCAGCCACACTCGACACAGGGGCCACCCGGTCTTTCATTAGCCGGCGGATAGCGGACGAGATAGGAACGGCAGAAAACCAACGAGCAGTGAGAACCAGGATCAGCCTAGCCAACCACTCAAGGAAGGAGATCACACAGGCAGTAGCAGCAACGGTGCGCCTCGACCAGCAAGAAACACAGGTATCTCTCTTAGTGTTACCCACAGTACTGGATGACATCATTCTGGGGCTTGACTTTCTGTGTGGTATCTGTGCAAGGATCCACTGTGGACGAGCGTATCTGCAACTCAAGCGGCGCCAGCACCCTCCTGAGAACACACCAGAAATCACGGCGTCACTGGGTCCAAGAACGGTGACGTTTGCCGACCCAATAGTCATGAACGACGGCCTGACCACCACTCAAACGCCCTTGCCCACAACACTGGGCACCAACCAAATGAACAGCCATAGCCAAGCAGGACACGACAACCAAAGCAGGACAACAGATTCGACACCCAAACCGGACCCAAGCCCGATTACGACAAGGAAAGCTGCGACACCGATGGGTCCAACCATGGCCAGTTCCCTCATTCGTAGCACGCCTTCAAAGCATCGCCAGGACCAAGGGACTTCGGCCCAGATGGCTGTGGCTCCGCTGGATCAATCCAGGGCCAGTCAGACGAACCGAGAGTCGCCTTCAAAGCATCGCCAAGACCAAGGGACTTCGGCGCAGATGGCTGTGGCTCCGTTGGATCAATCCAGGGCCAGCCAGACGAACCGAGAGTCGCCTTCAAAGCATCGCCAAGACCAAGGGACTTCGGCGCAGATGGCTGTGGCTCCGCTGGATCAATCCAGGGCCAGCCAGACGAACCGAGAGTCGCCTTCAAAGCATCGCCAAGACCAAGGGACTTCGGCGCAGATGGCTGTGGCTCCGCTGGATCAATCCAGGGCCAGCCAGACGAACCGAGAGTCGCCTTCAAAGCATCGCCAGGACCAAGGGACTTCGGCCCAGATGGCTGTGGCTCCGCTGGATAAACCCAGGGCCAGTCAGACGAACCGAGAGTCGCCTTCAAAGCATCGCCAGGACCAAGGGACTTCGGCCCAGATGGCTGTGGCTCCGCTGGATCAATCCAGGGCCAGCCAGACGAACCGAGGGTCGCCTTCAAAGCATCGCCAGGACCAAGGGACTTCAGCCCTGATGGCTGTGGCTCCGCTGGATCAATCCAGGGCCAGTCAGACGAACCGAGGGTCGCCTTCAAAGCATCGCCAGGACCAAGGGACTTCGGCCCAGATGGCTGTGGCTCCGCTGGATCAATCCAGGGCCAGCCAGACGAACCGAGGGTCGCCTTCAAAGCATCGCCAAGACCAAGTGACTTCGGCCCAGATGGCTGTGGCTCCGCTGGATCAATCCAGGGCCAGCCAGACGAACCGGGGGTCCCCTTCAAAGCATCGCCAAGACCAAGTGACTTCGGCCCTGATGGCTGTGGCTCCGCTGGATCAATCCAGGGCCAGTCAGACGAACCGAGGGTCGCCTGCAAAGCATCGCCAGGACCAAGGGACTTCGGCCCAGATGGCTGTGGCTCCGCTGGATCAATCCAGGGCCAGTCAGACGAGCCGAGAGTCGCCTTCAAAGCATCGCCAAGACCAAGGGACTTCGGCCCAGATGGCTGTGGCTCCGCTGGATCAATCCAGGGCCAGTCAGACGAACCGAGAGTCGCCTTCAAGTGCAACGGAAACAACAGCTACGGCTCACCTGAAACGAAAGAACGCGGCCCCATGTCTGAAATTACATCGAGCCGCGACTAACAAGCGAGAGGTCATCAGACCAAGCAACCCAATAAGTGAATGCAGCACCCCGACACCACGGGACGACTCCAGCCAGAAAAGGACGACGGACTACCAGCTGGAACCACGGGCCGACTCTAGAATAGCTCGAGAACGGAACCCGTTTCGTACAGCTGACAAGGACTACGACAGAGCGGTTTTGGCGGCCGCCACCGCCATGGAATTGGAGGACCTCTCTCCTTGGCAACCAGCCCAAGACCCGGAACCACCTCCCACGCCCTGGGCAGCCAAATTTCTGGAGGAAGAATTGGCCAAATTTGAGGGACTAAGCGGAATCTCCCACATCGCAGAGCACACCATCACCATGAGGGATGACAAACCTGTGAAGCAGCGTTACTTCCCGAAAAACCCTGCCATGCAAAGAATCATCGATGCCCAGGTAACCGAGCTGTTACAAGACGGACGAATCGAGCCATCCAAGAGCCCACACAGCGCACCGATTGTGTTAGTGGGGAAGAAGACAGGAGAGATGCGGATGTGCGTGGATTATCGGCAACTGAATGCGCGATCTGTGCCCGACGCCTATCCGCTCCCCCGGATCAATCACATTCTCGAGAGACTCCGTAATGCCCGCTACATATCAACACTGGATCTCAAGAATGGGTATTGGCAGATCCCAGTGGTCAAGGGTAGCAGAGAGGCGACAGCGTTCACCGTCCCGGGCAGAGGAAAGTCATGCCTTTCGGCCTGCACTCAGCGCCGGCGACTTTTCAACGAGCGCTAGATAGCGTCATTGGACCCGCCATGGAGCCATATGCTTTTGCGTATTTGGACGACATCATCATCATCGGAGCCACGCTAGAGGAACACGTCGAGAACCTTCGAGAAGTCTTCAGGAGATTGCGAGAAGCCAACCTACGGCTGAATAGAAACAAGTGCAGTTTCTTTAGGAAAAGCCTGGTCTACCTCGGACACGTCATCAGTGAGCAAGGAATACACACGGATCCAGACAAGGTCATCGCCGTCAGGAAACTGGCACCACACAGCAACCTAAAGGAGCTGCGACGTTGCATCGGGATGGCATCGTGGAATCGCCGCTTTGTCCCCAACTTCGCTACGATGGTCCAGCCGATGACGGCCTCATGGCCGCGTACGAGGAACTTCCCACACTCGACGCGGTTCAAGCGGAGCAGGATTAGCCGGTGGCACCAGAGGGATGGCGAGTGGAGACCCCAGGGCGTCGATTGCCGAGTCTCATAGACAGCGTAAGCCAACGACACGACCGGGTCGGGCCACGGTCCCGAACGCTGGAGAACTTTGCGGGACAACGTTTCCGCATATCCATCAACCAGCGGAAAGAAATTTTTATTTCGTCCCGCCCCCCGAAATAAGAAGGGAGTGTGAAGGAGCAGGCTCCTGCACAACAACAGGGCAGTGGACACCGTCCTACCACGAGAGTAGCAAAACCCACACGGGCCCATCGGGGCGGGCCAGCAAACAGGACTGCCAATACTTTTGATTTTGTTATGTCTTATTTTTCCTATCGATTTATTACTTCATTTACTCCATATTATCCATATTATCCATTATTACTCATATTAGACGTAAGCAGTTAACGAAAATATATATAATAAGAAATTAAACTAAGCATTGATTAGTGGGAACGATGGCCACTGGGAGCATTCAGGTACCATCACTAAGAACCAAGAACCAGCACCCAGAACCAGGAACCAACAGTAGGAACCAAGAACCAGCACCCAGAACCAGGAACCAGCAGCAAGAACCGAGAACCAGCACCCAGAACCAGGAACCAGCAGTAGGAACCAAGAACCAGTACCAAGAACACTGTAACGAACCATGGTTCTACCCATGGCTCGTTGCAAACAACTCCCACCGCGACACCTCCACGGTAGGCAGCAACCAAAATTCAACTAAGATATGCAGAACAGAAGAACCATGGCTCTAGCCACGGTTCTCCACAAATAGCGGTGTGTCAGCAACTCCGGGAAATAAAATAGTCTTAAGCAACGCTCACAATTAATCAAGAACTCTCGACCAACAACTCTACACATTCTTGTCCACACAATAATTTAAAACACCCCACCTCTTGGGACATTTCGCAATCGACGGCCTACATAAGAAATATCATTTGCGTTATTTCACAATAAGTCAAGCTAGCATAAAATTATCGACCTACCGACCCAAATTCAGATATCACCTTTCCCAACTGCAACTGCACCTTCCGGGATGCAGCCTCAGCAAAAACACACTGCCCCACTAACAATTGTCAACGAAGCACCCAGCTTCGACCCACTTACTAGCCCCACATTTATTGTCGTAATCATAAGTTAGCAATAATTAATTATTTCCGGGTCTCAGGTGCTATCGCCAGCTGCATAAAAGGGCCAAGATCGGCTGAAAGAGTAGGCAGTCCATCAGCCCAAACACAAGACACTGCACTAGGCAGTCCCTCAGCCCAAACACAAGACACTGCACTACCCAGTCCAACGGCTCCAAGGCCAAGTAACTAGATCCGCGAGTTAAGTCATTGTAAACAAACCAGAATTAAATAATAAAAGAACAACGCAAAGAACACCAACAAAAACAACCAACCACCGGCTCACAGGCCAAGTGACAAGATCCGCGGGTAATCCATCGTAAACAAACCCACAAAGAATTAAGTAATAAAAATAATAAACACCAGCAAAACCGACAACCACGATTTTCTTGAAGTATTTTTGTCAGCAACAAAACGCTCCTCCGGTGTCCTACCTCTCTTTCGGTCAGACAAGGCCGCTCCAAACCTGAAAGTCACCTGCGATCTACAAATTGTCTTGTAGTGGACCCTGGACAGGCTGATGTTTACCTCAGCCTGAAATAGGACCTCACAAGTGGCGCCCGAGCAGGGACTTTTTGGTGACTTTAAGGAGACTAACACCTTAATACGGAGCTTTGTGGAGTAAAGACCCACGGCCACTGAAAGAGACTAGGCTAGCAAGGATCAATAACCGTCAAGCACAAAACGCAAAATCCGGTCGCAAGCAGAAATACCACCAACAACACGTAAGTCAGTGCTACTAACCACAGAAACACACCATGGAAGCCCACGGAGCCGGTCAACCCGACGAATTTTACCCGGAGGGACACCATACCAATCCAGGAGTCACCACCGGCTGGATCTACAAACTCCGGCGGGATGAGCTGGAAGTCCTGGCCGAGGAATTCGGATTCGGAAACGACGGAACAGTCGAGGAACGAAGAAAGAGATTCGCCGCACTAGTCGCCGGAACACTCTCGCAGGATGCCTGGGTTCGACTGGCCGACCTCGAACGGCAATACGCCAGACCAGCAGGACGCTCCAAGTCGCCCATGCCCACCACTCCTGGGCCGTCTGACCAGCGGAAAACCGACCCAAAAGCCGGGTTACAAGTCCCCACCGCGGCGGAATGCAGCACACCCTGGCCCACCCCGCATCGTAACGCCAGCCGATTTGCCCAGACCTCCAGTTACGGAGACCAGCCGCTCGCCCACACAGAGGATCGTGCCAGCCATGGACTCTTCCATAGATGGACGACACCACAGCCACACCGCCCACATCGCGGAACAGATTCGGAAATGGGGAATAAGGTTCGACGGACAGGACGACCCACTTACATTTCTGGAACTACTCGAAGAACGTGCGTTCTCATATGGGGTGGCCACGAATCAGCTACCTCGGGCCATGACAGAGCTTCTCACCGATCGGGCCAGTCGCTGGTACCGCACCAGCCAACTACAAGGCAGCTCATGGGCATATTTCCGCCAAGAATTCTTGACTTTCTTCTTGCCGCCACGGTATATTGAACAATTGGAAGACCAGATCCGAGCCCGCAAGCAAGCGGTAGGAGAATTGTTCAAGGATTACCTCATCGAGATACGCCAGTTTACCACGCCAGGTACGACGCAGCCAAGGAACTGAACAGGATCTACGATAACGCCCTGCCAGCATACCAGATGTACGTGCGGCGACACGAACTACAAAGCTTAGCACAGCTCACAATGTTGGCCACCGAGTTCGAGAGCATCCAAGAGCGGACCATCCCGACCACTTTCGCACCCCCGCGTAACACTCCAAGATACGCAAGGCCGGCTTCAGAGCCGAGGAATTGCGACTCGCACCAGACGCCATTTCTGAGTCCCCATTGGGAATCGACAGACACACCAGGGAGACCACCAGCTCATCCAAACAGTACGGCGAATCCCGAAGTAGCCCATCACATGATCACGACCCCCATCATCAACCCACGCGCAGCCTGTCGCCGGTGTGGTGAAGCGGGGCATGCGGCATACGACTGCCATAATCCCTCCATCCTATTCTGCTGGGAATGTGGCAAACGCGGCACACGGACCGTAAATTGCTGCCGCCAAAACACGTCGGGAAACGACATGCGTCCCCAACTGACACGGGATCAGCCGGGAACGACGCCTCCTCCAACCCGCGACTAAATAACTCTCTACACGTAAGCAACGGCCGGATAGTGGCGATGGTGACCATAGGAGGACACACAACGGAAGCCACAATCGGCACCGGGGCATCCAGAAGCTTCATCAGCGCAAACCTCGCCCGACAACTAGACAACAACACCAACCTGCAAGATGCATGCGTCCGCATACGCCTGGCCGATGGCTCGGTCAGAGAGATCTCACAAGTTCTACTGGCGCACATCAAGCTGGATCAACGAGAGGTTCAAATCCCGCTCCTGGTCCTGCCAAACATGTTGGGACAAGTCATTGTCGGCATGGACTTCCTAGGTGCCACCGAAACGACGATCCAATGCGGCTCCACGCTGCTACAGCTACGAGACCGTCACACCATGCCCACTGAACCCGTGCTTACTACCATCCACGTACAAGACGCCGAACCCCGATACCAGAAACCCCAACAAATCGCCACGAACCTACGTCCACGACCTACCACAACGCACACGGCACCCAATAACGCAACGCAGCACTTGACACCCAAACCAATCGCAACGAATACGAAACGCCGGCCCACAACGGAGAACACGAATCCGAGGCCAACACAAGCCAACCACAACCAAGCAATCGGGAAAACGAGTCCCACGGTCACTACGCACCAACCGCGTCCTAGGCCAACCACAGGGGACACACACCCCAAACAAAACCACGAGGATCTCACACACGAGACAAACACACTTGAACCCGGCGATCGACACAGGAAGCCCAGGTCCAAGACAAGCAACAGAGCAAGCACGCAGAGAAAACGCATCGGAAGCAGGGAACGCACGTACCCCCTCAAAACTGACCGCCAGCAGCGAAAAAGGACAACGGCCACCACCATCCGACAGCCCAGCCCCACGGGAAACAGCCACGCTAACCCCACGCTGGACGGGGCCCATAATCGAACTGATCTCCACAGAGCCCCTCAACGAGGGCCCGGAAACCAGCACGATGCCCCCACGATGCCCAGACAGCCGTCCTGTCCGACCCACGGCCGACGCCACACCGATCCTCGCCAACACAATGGAGTACCTTCCGCGTACTGAAATGATTCTTAGCGCCATGCAGCGAGCCATGCCTAGAGCCTTGTCCGAGATCTTCGTCGCCCACACAAGTCGTTGCTGCGATACCAGAGGGGTCATCGCGACTCACCTGTTCACGTACCAGTCTGGCTGTAGTATAACACGAGTACTACACCCGGCGTACCAAAACATCATACCCATGGTCGACACCACACCCATCGTCGCCCACATAAGCGACTACCAACGGAGGATCGAACCGCCCAGCGCCTTCGATACAACCCTCTTACCCGAAGACCCCAGCCAGCCATTTGACTCCGAAGCAGCCGATCCAACCGAAAATGAGCCCGAACCAGTCCCGGAGCCGTGGCCGCCGGACTTGGCCCCGCAGATCCAAGCATTTACATTCGACAGACCCATCCTACCGAAAGACCCGAATCAAACGTTTGACCCCGGAGCCACCGAACCCACCGAAGACGATCCAGAACTACCCACAGATCCTTGGCCACCCGACATAGCACCGCCGATTCAAGAATGCCTGGACAAAGAACTACCGAAGAAAACTGCCGAGAAAACCATCGTGATATGGGATATTCGACCCACCAAGCCGACACCAACTACAAAGCACCCAGAACATCAGAAAGGCCACGATCACAGCACCGACGCCACGCTAAAGTGACGAGATTAACAGCGACGAATCCGGAGACTCGGCACCAGCCAAAGGACAGGAAAAAGGCGAACCTCAGCACCCGCCAAGCGACGCCACTAATCTCTCCATCACCCACCCGGAAGAAAGGGGGGGGGGTGTAACGAACCATGGTTCTACCCATGGCTCGTTGCAAACAACTCCCACCGCGACACCTCCACGGTAGGCAGCAGCCAAAATTCAACTAAGATATGCAGAACAGAAGAACCATGGCTCTAGCCACGGTTCTCCACAAATAGCGGTGTGTCAGCAACTCCGGGAAATAAAATAGTCTTAAGCAACGCTCACAATTAATCAAGAACTCTCGACCAACAACTCTACACATTCTTGTCCACACAATAATTTAAAACACCCCACCTCTTGGGACATTTCGCAATCGACGGCCTACATAAGAAATATCATTTGCGTTATTTCACAATAAGTCAAGCTAGCATAAAATTATCGACCTACCGACCCAAATTCAGATATCAAATTCAGCAAAAACACACTGCCCCACTAACAATTGTCAACGAAGCACCCAGCTTCGACCCACTTACTAGCCCCACATTTATTGTCGTAATCATAAGTTAGCAAGAATTAATTATTTCCGGGTCTCAGGTGCGATCGCCAGCTGCATAAAAGGGCCAAGATCGGCTGAAAGAGTAGGCAGTCCATCAGCCCAAACACAAGACACTGCACAACGCAGTCCCTCAGCCCAAACACAAGACACTGCACTACCCAGTCCAACGGCTCCAAGGCCAAGTAACTAGATCCGCGAGTTAAGTCATTGTAAACAAACCAGAATTAAATAATAAAAGAACAACGCAAAGAACACCAACAAAAACAACCAACCACCGGCTCACAGGCCAAGTGACAAGATCCGCGGGTAATCCATCGTAAACAAACCCACAAAGAATTAAGTAATAAAAATAATAAACACCAGCAAAACCGACAACCACGATTTTCTTGAAGTATTTTTGTCAGCAACAAAACGCTCCTCCGGTGTCCTACCTCCTCTTTCGGTCAGACAAGGCCGCTCCAAACCTGAAAGTCACCTGCGATCTACAAATTGTCTTGTAGTGGACCCTGGACAGGCTGATGCTTACCTCAGCCTGAAATAGGACCTCACAAGTGGCGCCCGAGCAGGGACTTTTTGGTGACTTTAAGGAGACTAACACCTTAATACGGAGCTTTGTGGAGTAAAGACCCACGGCCACTGAAAGAGACTAGGCTAGCAAGGATCAATAACCGTCAAGCACAAAACGCAAAATCCGGTCGCAAGCAGAAATACCACCAACAACACGTAAGTCAGTGCTACTAACCGCAGAAACACACCATGGAAGCCCACGGAGCCGGTCAACCCGACGAATTTTACCCGGAGGGACACCATACCAATCCAGGAGTCACCACCGGCTGGATCTACAAACTCCGGCGGGATGAGCTGGAAGTCCTGGCCGAGGAATTCGGATTCGGAAACGACGGAACAGTCGAGGAACGAAGAAAGAGATTCGCCGCACTAGTCGCCGGAACACTCTCGCAGGATGCCTGGGTTCGACTGGCCGACCTCGAACGGCAATACGCCAGACCAGCAGGACGCTCCAAGTCGCCCATGCCCACCACTCCTGGGCCGTCTGACCAGCGGAAAACCGACCCAAAAGCCGGGTTACAAGTCCCCACCGCGGCGGAATGCAGCACACCTGGCCCACCCCGCATCGTAACGCCAGCCGATTTGCCCAGACCTCCAGTTACGGAGACCAGCCGCTCGCCCACACAGAGGATCGTGCCAGCCATGGACTCTTCCATAGATGGACGACACCACAGCCACACCGCCCACATCGCGGAACAGATTCGGAAATGGGGAATAAGGTTCGACGGACAGGACGACCCACTTACATTTCTGGAACTACTCGAAGAACGTGCGCTCTCATATGGGGTGGCCACGAATCAGCTACCTCGGGCCATGACAGAGCTTCTCACCGATCGGGCCAGTCGCTGGTACCGCACCAGCCAACTACAAGGCAGCTCATGGGCATATTTCCGCCAAGAATTCTTGACTTTCTTCTTGCCGTCACGGTATATTGAACAATTGGAAGACCAGATCCGAGCCCGCAAGCAAGCGGTAGGAGAATTGTTCAAGGATTACCTCATCGAGATACGCCAGTTTAGCCAGGTACGACGCAGCCAAGGAACTGAACAGGATCTACGATAACGCCCTGCCAGCATACCAGATGTACGTGCGGCGACACGAACTACAAAGCTTAGCACAGCTCACAATGTTGGCCACCGAGTTCGAGAGCATCCAAGAGCGGACCATCCCGACCACTTTCGCACCCCCCGTAACACTCCAAGATACGCAAGGCCGGCTTCAGAGCCGAGGAATTGCGACTCGCACCAGACGCCATTTCTGAGTCCCCATTGGGAATCGACAGACACACCAGGGAGACCACCAGCTCATCCAAACAGTACGGCGAATCCCGAAGTAGCCCATCACATGATCACGACCCCCATCATCAACCCACGCGCAGCCTGTCGCCGGTGTGGTGAAGCGGGGCATGCGGCATACGACTGCCATAATCCCTCCATCCTATTCTGCTGGGAATGTGGCAAACGCGGCACACGGACCGTAAATTGCTGCCGCCAAAACACGTCGGGAAACGACATGCGTCCCCAACTGACACGGGATCAGCCGGGAACGACGCCTCCTCCAACCCGCGACTAAATAACTCTCTACACGTAAGCAACGGCCGGATAGTGGCGATGGTGACCATAGGAGGACACACAACGGAAGCCACAATCGGCACCGGGGCATCCAGAAGCTTCATCAGCGCAAACCTCGCCCGACAACTAGACAACAACACCAACCTGCAAGATGCATGCGTCCGCATACGCCTGGCCGATGGCTCGGTCAGAGAGATCTCACAAGTTCTACTGGCGCACATCAAGCTGGATCAACGAGAGGTTCAAATCCCGCTCCTGGTCCTGCCAAACATGTTGGGACAAGTCATTGTCGGCATGGACTTCCTAGGTGCCACCGAAACGACGATCCAATGCGGCTCCACGCTGCTACAGCTACGAGACCGTCACACCATGCCCACTGAACCCGTGCTTACTACCATCCACGTACAAGACGCCGAACCCCGATACCAGAAACCCCAACAAATCGCCACGAACCTACGTCCATGACCTACCACAACGCACACGGCACCCAATAACGCAACGCAGCACTTGACACCCAAACCAATCGCAACGAATACGAAACGCCGGCCCACAACGGAGAACACGAATCCGAGGCCACCACAAGCCAACCACAACCAAGCAATCGGGACAACGAGTCCCACGGTCACTACGGACCAACCGCGTCCTAGGCCAACCACAGGGGACACACACCCCAAACAAAACCACGAGGATCTCACACACGAGACAAACACACTTGAACCCGGCGATCGACACAGGAAGCCCAGGTCCAAGACAAGCAACAGAGCAAGCACGCAGAGAAAACGCATCGGAAGCAGGGAACGCACGTACCCCCTCAAAACTGACCGCCAGCAGCGAAAAAGAACAACGGCCACCACCATCCGACAGCCCAGCCCCACGGGAAACAGCCACGCTAACCCCACGCTGGACGGGGCCCATAATCGAACTGATCTCCACAGAGCCCCTCAACGAGGGCCCGGAAACCAGCACGATGCCCCCACGATGCCCAGACAGCCGTCCTGTCCGACCCACGGCCGACGCCACACCGATCCTCGCCAACACAATGGAGTACCTTCCGCGTACTGAAATGATTCTTAGCGCCATGCAGCGAGCCATGCCTAGAGCCTTGTCCGAGATCTTCGTCGCCCACACAAGTCGTTGCTGCGATACCAGAGGGGTCATCGCGACTCACCTGTTCACGTACCAGTCTGGCTGTAGTATAACACGAGTACTACACCCGGCGTACCAAAACATCATACCCATGGTCGACACCACACCCATCGTCGCCCACATAAGCGACTACCAACGGAGGATCGAACCGCCCAGCGCCTTCGATACAACCCCTCTTACCCGAAGACCCCAGCCAGCTATTTGACTCCGAAGCAGCCGATCCAACCGAAAATGAGCCCGAACCAGTCCCGGAGCCGTGGCCGCCGGACTTGGCCCCGCAGATCCAAGCATTTACATTCGACAGACCCATCCTACCGAAAGACCCGAATCAAACGTTTGACCCCGGAGCCACCGAACCCACCGAAGACGATCCAGAACTACCCACAGATCCTTGGCCACCCGACATAGCACCGCCGATTCAAGAATGCCTGGACAAAGAACTACCGAAGAAAACTGCCGAGAAAACCATCGTGATATGGGATATTCGACCCACCAAGCCGACACCAACTACAGAACATCAGAAAGGCCACGATCACAGCACCGACGCCACGCTAAAGTGACGAGATTAACAGCGACGAATCCGGAGACTCGGCACCAGCCAAAGAACAGGAAAAAGGCGAACCTCAGCACCCGCCAAGCGACGCCACTAATCTCTCCATCACCCACCCGGAAGAAAGGGGGGGGGGGGTGTAACGAACCATGGTTCTACCCATGGCTCGTTGCAAACAACTCCCACCGCGACACCTCCACGGTAGGCAGCAGCCAAAATTCAACTAAGATATGCAGAACAGAAGAACCATGGCTCTAGTCACGGTTCTCCACAAATAGCGGTGTGTCAGCAACTCCGGGAAATAAAATAGTCTTAAGCAACGCTCACAATTAATCAAGAACTCTCGACCAACAACTCTACACATTCTTGTCCACACAATAATTTAAAACACCCCACCTCTTGGGACATTTCGCAATCGACGGCCTACATAAGAAATATCATTTGCGTTATTTCACAATAAGTCAAGCTAGCATAAAATTATCGACCTACCGACCCAAATTCAGATATCACCTTTCCCAACTGCAACTGCACCTTCCGGGATGCAGCCTCAGCAAAAACACACTGCCCCACTAACAATTGTCAACGAAGCACCCAGCTTCGACCCACTTACTAGCCCCACATTTATTGTCGTAATCATAAGTTAGCAAGAATTAATTATTTCCGGGTCTCAGGTGCTATCGCCAGCTGCATAAAAGGGCCAAGATCGGCTGAAAGAGTAGGCAGTCCATCAGCCCAAACACAAGACACTGCACTAGGCAGTCCCTCAGCCCAAACACAAGACACTGCACTACCCAGTCCAACGGCTCCAAGGCCAAGTAACTAGATCCGCGAGTTAAGTCATTGTAAAAAACCAGAATTAAATAATAAAAGAACAACGCAAAGAACACCAACAAAAACAACCAACCACTGGCTCACAGGCCAAGTAACAAGATCCGCGGGTAATCCATCGTAAACAAACCCGCAAAGAATTAAGTAATAAAAATAATAAACACCAGCAAGCCAGCCCACAGCAGCCGAGAGAGGAGCAGCGCCGCAACGCAAGAGATAATCGACGATCGGCTCAGCGTTCGGCAGCTAAGCTACAAAGTGGCCGAGGGCCGGGCAGAATAACCGGCAGAGGCCGGATCAAGAGGCTTGGCACGCGTCAAAAAAGATGCGAGCTGGGGGTCGAAAAATGGTGTCAGAAGTGAACAGTCGAGTTCCAGAGCAGAGTCCATAGCGAGTGCGATCGCCGTGACCCCCGCCCCCACGATTGGCAACAACGACAACAACATAGGACCCAACCAACGACACCGACGGAATCCTGCCCGCTGAAGATTTCCCCCACACGGAGGCCACCGAGAATCAGCGAAATAACACCAAAACAGGCGAAAGAGGACGGGTAAGCCGGCTCACTTACGTGGGTGTGTAGGGAGAGAAAGAGACGGTGCGATAGGTAGGGACCCAACCACGGATATAATAAAGAATATATATAAAACGCTCTTGGTTATTGTATCGGCTGCCACCAAACTGTACCCTTCCATCTCTACACCACTATCCTTGGGGAGACGGGCCATAGCATCGGTACGCGGTCAACGCACGGTGACTGTGGTCCGCCGCCCCTCCCCCTTCCCATATCACCTTCCCCGTAGAAAACCTCGCCTTTTTCCCCCGGAGGACCAGTTGAAAGGTGTGTACGCGGGCACGCACGGCACGCACGGCACCCCGAAGCTGGATTCCCCATTCCCCCCGAGCATTTCCTTCCCGTGCCTGGCTGTAAGGGCCCCGTTCCGATCCCACGCGCGGAGCGCCGCACTTTTCCCTCGCCACTCATTCCAATCTCTAGGTCCCAAAAATACCTGTACCCCGGCCTGAGAAAACATCCTTACAATTGATATGGCAGTATGTGAAAAGGCATCTATTAGCCTGTTCGGAACAGAACTTCACCGACTAGTTGCTTTACCAATGTCGTTATTGGCCTTCAGCCGCATATGTTTGTTTACTGCTGAATTCTATGTTATTATGTTCACGTAAGCTTTGTACTTGCTTGCCCTGCTAATCGCTCTCTCGAAGATCGCTCTTAGTTATCTACAGCGATCGGATCGGCAATACAAAGGGTAAGCAAGACCACTTGCATTTTGGATGTCATTAAAGATTATACAGTTGAATTTTACGTCTACGCCGTGTTCTTATTTATTCGGAATAATTATTCGATAGGGGATAAAAACCATTATCCCCACATAAAATTTGCTGACCCCATCATCTGAATTGCATTGTCAACTAATTGTAAAATCATTTTCGGGTTAAACAATCGCGATCTCGGCGCTTTGATCACTATTCATTGTCAGAGCATACACACACTAACCATTCCCTGCGTCGCTGCAATTTAATCAGTGCAGTGAACTCACCAATACACAGAAGCGCATACAAAGCGGCATCGGAGAGCTCGCATAGCTGCACAGTTACGCGCATTAGCTGTAATCTCTTTGCTTGCGGTCTCCAATGATATACATATATATACAGGATGATTTTTTCTGTCGTGCAAAATGGTTTTTAAAAGCATTAAAATGGAAGCACCTGAGCCTAATAAACATTATTGATTCCGCAGAGTTATCTCGATTTGTATAAGCACAAAGCAGATTCCATGGCGCGGCAAATGAAGACCATGGATTCATTTCTTACCAAGGAGGAGCTGAATCGTTTGGATGAGGCAGAGCTTCAGGCTCGCGTAGAGCAGCTCGAGCGAATGAACGCAGATTTCGATGCTGCGCAAACGAGCCTTGAAAGGCTGGATTTGCGGCAATTAGCTAATGATGCCCGGCTGGATTTTTCTAATGTTTATGTGACGGTCAGGTCCAAGCTGTCGCGGTATTTCCTGTCTGCTCGCGAGGTTAATGCTGCTCATTCAAAGGCCCGGCATACTCTCGAGGAGCATTCATCTTCGTTTGGCTATGATATAGGCCGTTCTCGACTGCCCGAGCTGCAGCTTCCTCGAATTAGTGGAAACTACATGGATTTGCCAGAATTCCACTCAATGTTCTCGAAAATGGTGTACAAGGAGCTGCGTATACAAATCATCGAGAAATTCCAGTATCTTCATGGATGCCTAGATGTGCTGCGCTGGACACTATTCGTTCCTTGGAGCTCTCTGAGGAAAATTACGACAAGGCGTTAAATTTATTAACGTTGCGATTTGATAATTAACTTATGCATTTTCAGGCACATGTCATGGCACTTTTCGGTCTTCAAGGGGTGGAGAAGGGCTCGGCCAGCGGTTTGCGTGAGCTCAGCGACAAGAATCAAGAGATTTCGGATGGCTTGCTGATTTACATAGTGTGCAGGCAATTGGACCACAAAACACAAGAGAAATGGGAGGAGAACCTTCCGACCTCAAGATTGCCTTCGTGGACGGCCATGGCCTCATTCTTGGAAGCGAGATGTCGAATGCTGGAGAATTTGGAATCGGCTATGGTAACAAGTCCTAGCCAGCAGGTGGGAAAAACAAACCTAGCACCCTGATCACTGTCATTAACGACCATTCTAAATCCATATGCAATTATTGCAAATCCTTCGATCACTACATATCTCGATGTCAGGCATTTTAAACCTTCCGGTTTTATTCGATAAAAGGAGGCTTATGTCTAATCCGCCTCAACAAAGGTCATTCAGTTCGTTTTCTTAAAACACGTTGCAAAATTAATAACTTTTGAACCTGGCTAGGTATAGTTCTGAAATGTAATTCACATATTTTCAATACTTAAAACAAATAAAAGAAAGATTAAAGTAGACGTGTCACTGGAAGGGGAATAATTAACGGTCAAACTCGAACTTTCATTTCTTTACCCTAAAAACCATCATAAAAAATATAAATAAAATTGAACAACAGGCAAATTGATTTTTTTTTTACTACAAATCATAATTTTGTATACATTTTTACTAGTTAAATTATTACAAAAAAAAGTTAACGTCCAAACAAAGGCAAGTAAAAACATTGAACAATTAAACGTAAAATAATGGAACTCTCCTGCTGTAGATTTTTTTTTCAGAAAACGAGTCACTGTGCGTGCAGGTCAGGAACTATCAGGATCATTTTATAACATCGAGACTCGCAAATAAGCTGCAGTTGGATCCTCATCCGTCTCACGTTCAAATTGCCGGTATTGGAGAGGCAATTCTTCCTTCAAGCAAGGCTGTGGACATCGCCCTGCAATCGCGGGTTTCTCTCTACATTATCACTGCCTCCATCACAGGGATGCAGCCAAACTTTGGCCTGGACGGAAAGGACTCTCCAATGCCTAATAACACTAGTCAACACGATTTTTCCTCAAGGAACAAAACGAACTTTTTCTTAAAGATTTGGGGCTTAGAAATGGTTTGATGATATTTTTTTTTTTCTATGGCAGAACTTTTTTTTGAAGAATTTTTGAAAACTGGTATTTTTTTTAAGCTTTTTTCAGAGGTAGCGCTTGTTTTTTTCACATAGCTCTAGTATCTTACGTCTGGTTGCAAAGAACTTTGCTATTTTGAAAAGATAATTAAAACAGCTAGAAGTTAAGCCCAAACACTTTGTGATTACAGCTTACCGTCTGGGAAATATAAAGCATTGAAATGCAAAAATGATGATTTTTGTGCGGTATTTTTAACGAAATTTTGACTTTAAAAACTCAGGAAAAGTTGGGCTCGCCGCCTTCAAAAAGGTATTTTTTGTTCATTTTTTCCATTTTTTAGGTTTGGCTAACGAATTTTAGCTCCAAAGTCTCTCCATAGATTTTAATGAGCGATACCTTAAACGACGCCAAATTAACGCACCTATACACAAAAAAATAGAGGACACAAGATATAATTTTTTTCGACTTTTCCTGAGTTTTTAAAGTCAAAATTTCGTAACAAATACCGCACAAAAATCATCATTTTTGCATTTCAATGCTTTATATTTCCCAGACGGTAAGCTGAAATCACAAAGTATTTGGGCTTAGCTTCTAGCTGTTTTATTTACCTTTTCAAAATAGCAAAGTTCTTTACAACCAGACGTAAGATACTAGAGCTATGTGAAAAAAACAAGCGCTACCTCTAAAAAAAAGCTTTAAAAAAAATACCAGACTTCAAAAATTCTTCAAAAAAAAGTTCTGCCATAGAAAAAAAACCATAATTCTTTAAAAAAATTTAAATCCCCATATCTATCAGAAAAAGTCGGTTTGGATCCTTGAGGAAAAAAAAAGTTCGATTTTGTCGAGTAGTGTAATCTAAAACTAGCTGACCCTAATTTCTCCAAGCCCCAACGGGTCGATCTGTTAATAGGTTCTGGTATGTTTTTTGATCTAATGCGCGTCGGGCAGATCCGACTGTTTGTAAGGCGGTTTTGGGGGGTAGATGCAGATTATTCGCCTTTCTCAATTTCGAAGGAAGACATTCATTGTGAACAGCATTTCGTCCCGAACTACGAGCGCTTAGATTCCGGAGCTTACTCTATGCGTTTGCCAACTTAATTCAGTCTAGAGGAATTAAGAGAATCGTATCAGCAAGCGTTACGTAGATTTCTCAATTTGGAGAGAAAGCTACTCAGAAATTCACAGCTTAAGGCCAAATATACCGAATTTCTCCAGGAGTACCTTTATTTAGGGCACATGTCGCCATCTTCTCGACAGTCAGATTTCCCGCAGTACTTCTTGCTTCACCATTGCATCCACAAGCAGGAAAGTACAACCACCAAATTACGCGTAGTGTTCGACGGTTGCGCCAAAACAGCGTCATGAAAGGTGTGTAGAGGAGAATACCAAATGTATCACCTGGTTTTACAATAAAACGTCACGAACAGATTATTATACAAATATGTTTATTCATTGTCGATTAGGTCAATTAGGCGACAATGTGTCAAGTACGAGTTCTACGTCCAGACTCTACTAAGGGCAGGCGGACCGAATTGCCCGTGCCCTAATACAAGCGAGAGAAAGATAGATGAAGAGAGCGATAGCGAAGGCGAAAGAGCACGCGATTCGTGTTTATATAGGCGACGAAAGAAAAGTGCGAGAGATTGCAAAGGCATGCAAGTGCTAGACCAGATCATGACCATTGCAAAGGCATGTTAGGGCATACGGAACGAATTGCCTGTACTGTACGCGATGCTACGAAATAGAGAGCGAGAGAGTGTTCGAGGGAACGAGAGAGCTAAAATGATCGATAGAACGAAAGAGCGACAGAGCGAGAATGATAGAAAGAAGAAAGGCGCGAGACGAAAAGACGAAAGAACGGTTGAAACGGCTATTACAGTGAGGGGGGCGGTTGTAGATACATGTCGATTACAATTAGGTACAGTGGGCAGTGCAAATAACGAACAAATGACAGGAATTACTTTAAGGCTGCACCTTAAAATACTAAATAATGCTCGGCTGGTAGACCAAACAAAAGGTAAGGAAATAAGGATCTGCCTCAGATTCGATTTCCAAAGCAGCGGCTTCATTGGAACACCATTAACTCCTTCACTTGATGATGAATGCGCTGATGGCTGGACCCACTATCCAGCCCAAAATTCTCGTAACTTTGCTTTGTTTCCGCTTCTTTAAAGTTTCGACATCTGAAAAATGTATCGCTGCGTGCGCGTTTCCCATCCCGATCAGCTCGTGCAGTGCATTTTATGGGGCAATGACCCGAAGGAGGAGATCCAGGTGTTCAAGTTGAAAACTGTTACCTACGGAACTAAACCTGCCGCTTTCGTAGAAGTTCGTGCTATGCATCAATTGGCAAATGATGAAGAGTCCCACTTTCCACTTGGTGCTGATATAGTTCGAAGAGATTTCTATGTCGATGATCTCATATCAGGGGGGGGGGGACAGTATCGACTCGGTCATCGAGATTCGTCATCAAGTGAAGGAGCTTCTTTCGAAAGAATGTTTTCCTATACGTAAAAGGTTTTCCAACGAAGCCTCTTTGGAAGGTGAATCTGAGGCAGATCGCAAAAAGTTCCTTACCTTTCAAGACTGCACGGAAGTAACTAAAGCTCTTGGTCTAGTTTGGGATCCCGGACAATCTTCTATTTAGCTTCGCTCACGTCGCAACCGGTACAGGCCCAGTATCGAAACGTTCGGTTCTGTCTACGCTAGCCAGGTTCTACGATCCCTTACGACTGATCTTTCCCATCATTAATAAAGCGAAAATATTTATGCAGTCGTTATGGAACGAAAGCCTCAAGTTGAATTGGGACAAAAGCCTGCCCCAGGATCTTCGCAGTTGTCGATGGTCAAAAACTTTAAGTTTCCACGTTATGCAGCTTCAGCAGCTAGTTAGATTGAAGGGAGCTAAGGGAGCATATCATGGGAAGTTTGCCTGGGGACCGCGTAAGGACCAATCCAGCGATCCAAGCAAGAGGCTTTGAAAGTCACCTATCAAATGTTATATCGCCGTCTTCGTTTGTTTTAGCACCAAGGCAACTCATTTGGAAGTCATCCACAGTCCACAGAATCCTTTCTGGAAGCATTAACACGCTTTATAAGTTTACGTCCCAAAAAACGAACCATCTGGTCAAACAACGCTACAAATTTTGTCGAAGCAAAAACTGAGATTTTGGAGCTTCGGCAGCTGTTCCTCAGCGATCCTCAAGCGTCTGCAGTATCTTGTCTATGCGTTTCCAGTGGAATCGTTTGGAAGTTCATCCCGCCTCGCTCGCCGCATTTTGGGGGCTTGTGGGAGGCGGCAGCTAAAGCAGCCAAATATCATTTTCGTGGCATCGTTGGCACTTACATTTTCACTCTTGATGAGCTTCAGACCATGACATGTGAAATATCTGCTTGTTTAAACTCCCGTCCGCTTTATATAATTACAGAAAGTCCTGATGATCTGTATGTGCTTACGCCAAAACCACTTTCTTAATGGAGCACCGAATTCTTCACTCGACGAGCCAGACGTGATGCATCTCCGGTTCAATCTACTTAGCCGATGGCAGCGGTTGTGGCAAATGAAGCAGCCATTCTGTAGAAAATGGAGTACGGCGTATCCCTCGCTTCTTCAGGAGCGGAGCAAGTGGCGGGCATCGTCTCCAAATATCGAAGTTATGATCAAGGAGGAAACGCTGCCACCGTTGGATCTGTTGAAAGCCTTTGCCTTCCAACGGGGGGTGAATGTTCGGAGCAGAACTCCGCCGTCTAGTTGCTTTACCAATGTCGTTATTGGCCTACAGTTTACTTTTGAATTCTATGTTATTATTATGTTTACGTAAGCTTTGTACTTGATTGCCCTGCTAATCGCTCCCGAAGTTCGCTCTTTGTTATCTACGACTCTGCGCTGCTTATCTATGTCGAAGCTGCGCTCAGCGATCGGATCGGCAATGTAAAGGGCAAGCAAGACCACTTGCATTTTGGATGTCATTAAAGATCATACATTTGAATTTTACGTCTGCATCGTGTTCTTATTTATTCGGAAAATTATTATTCAGCCGATCGGGGATAAAAACCATTATCCTCAGAAGCTGATTCCATTCAAAATTTGAAGAAGCTGCGCCAGTTTGTTTCTGGCTTACAGCCATTGATAGCAGCTTCCTCGTGCTTTGAATAAAAATGTGAGGTTCGTGTTCGCCTTCAGCATTTTTTATTGCGGAAAAAACCACCGCTGAAACCAAGGAACAGCTTGATAAGTACTATGGGATCTATTCTCCATCGATTTCAATGGTAAACGATAAGGAACGTGTGATTCGCTTCTGGGGACGCGACTCTACTTATACCCGTACTCAGTCAGTATATACATTTTTGAGCTTATAATTTTTCAGAATTTTAATATTAAAAAAAAAATTTTAATTTTACATTTTTTTGCTACATCTGTTATCTACATCTACATTGTATATTATACATCTAACATGTAGATTATACATGTACCATTTAGATTCTACATCTCCTCCGCTAGGGGTTGCTCGCTCGCTGAACGTGGCAGAGTGTGCGAGCGAGAAAGAGAATGAGTAGCTTGGTTGTCGGCCGAAGGGGGCGAGGGAACCAACTGAAAATTAATGTCTTCATTCTGGCTATAAATATGATCCGATCTGATTCAGACCTGTGTGTCACAGATTTTCCTCCTTTGTGAGGGCGGAAGGGCGAAAGGGCGAAACTTTGAAATACACTTGTAGCAGTGGGATATCACATAAGTCTGGAAACCAAATTTGGTTGCCCTACCTCTTATAGTCTCTGAGATCTAGGCGCTCATCGAGACAGACAGACACACATCCACTTTTACCACAAAGCATTTTTTATTGCGGAAAAAACCACCGCTGAAACCAAGGAAAAGCTTGATACGTACTATGGGATCTATTCTCCATCGATTTCAATGGTAAACGATAAGGAACGTGTGGTTCGCTTCTGGGGACGCGACTCTACTTATACCCGTACTCAGTCAGTATATACATTTTTGAGCTTATAATTTTTTAGAATTTTAATATTAAAAAAATAAAATTTTAATTTTACATTTTTTTGCTACATCTGTTATCTACATCTACATTGTATATTATAAATCTAACATGTAGATTCTACATTTACCATTTAGATTCTACATCTCCTCCACTAGGGGTTGCTCGCTCGCTGAACGCGGTAGAGTGTGCGAGCGAGAAAGAGAATGAGTAGCTTGGTTGTCGGCCGAAGGGGGCGAGGGAACCAACTGAAAATTAATTTCTTCATTCTGGCTATAAATATGATCCGATCTGATTCAGATTCGGCAATCTGGCAGATATGGGCATTCTCTACGATACTGCGTTTTTAGTTTTATCGCATCTTTAAAACTGTGTGCCACAGAATTTCGTCCTTTGTGTGGGCGGAAGGGGGAAAGGGCGAAATTTTGAAATACACTTGTAGTAGTGGGATATCACTTATGTCTGGAAACCAAATTTGGTTGCCCTAGCTCTTATAGTCTCTGAGATCTAGGCGCTCATCGAGACAGACAGACAGACGGACAGAGAGACATGGCTATATCGACTCGGCTATTGATGCTGATCAAGAATATATATACTTTATGGGGTCGAAACGTTTCCTTCTCTGCGTTACACACATCCACTTTTACCACAAATCTAATATACCCCTTAACTCTTTTTGAGTACGGGTATAAAAAGGGACTTACTGTATTACGTTGTGCCCGTACAATCACAAGCGATGCCGCACATACTGGTCGCCCAGTTATGGTCTTATACCCGAAGAAATTGAACAAATTCACGATATGGTGTTGCCCGATCGGAGATTGAAATTGCAAGATATTCTGGAAGCCGTAAGTAACCACATAACTAAGTGGTTTTAACTTTGAATAGTCACTTGGGTATGGCTGCCGCGTTTGCCTACAATCGACCACAAACTCGTGAGACAACTTCGAGGGAGTGTTTGGCGTTGTTTAACCACGATAAGGACGAGTTTTTTTGCCGTTTCGTAAACTTGGAAACGAGGAATGCTCTCGGAATTAACCACATTGATTACCTTCAGAAAGGGTAAAACAGACAATGGCGATTATCCCCACTTATTGGGTCGATTTAATGAGGATTGGAAAAAGAAACCACAGCACTTGGTCAAAAAACAAAATTCTTCCACCAGGACAATGCAAGGGTGCAGACATGTGCAGTTTCCATTGCGAAAATTCACGAATTAGGCTACGAATTGCTCCCTTACCCACTTAATTTTATGGGTTTAGTTCCTAGTTACTATATTTTTTCAAACATTAAGCAATGGCTCGGCGAAAAGATATTTGAGTGCAGTGATGAAGTCTTCTCTCAAAAAAACCCTATTTTGAGAAACTCGACAAATCCTTTTTTTTTATTGGATAAAAATATTGGAGAACTGCTGAAAAAATGATGTAGAGCTAAAATAAGACCATGTTGATAAATAAAAAGTTTGCGTATCCAAAAACTTGCCTTTAATCCAAAAGGAATTATAGATAAATATATATATTAACGAGAAGGAACGTGTGAGTCGCTTCTGGGGACGCGACTCTACTTATACCCGTACTCAGTCAGCTCATTTTTGAGCTTATGATTTTTTAGAATTTAAAAATTAAAAAAAAATTTTACATTTTACATTTTTTTGCTACATCTGTTATCTACATCTACAATGTATATTCCACATCTAACATGTAGATTGTACATGTACCATTTAGATTCTACATCTCCTCCGCTAGGGGTTGCTCGCGCACTAAACGCTGCAGAGTGTGCGAGCGAGAAAGAGATAGGAAGCGTCAGCAGCGCTGGAGAAGGAGAGGGAACCAACAGAAAAACAATTTCTTCATTCTGGCTATAATTATGATCCGATCTAGTTCAGATTCGGCAATCTGGTAGATATGGGCATTCTCTACGATACTGCGTTTTTAGTATTATCGTATCTTTAAAAATGTGCCTGCCACAGATTTTCGTCCTTTGTGGCGGCGGAAGGGGGCGGGGCGAAATTTTGAAATACACTTGTAGCAGTGTGATATCACATGAGTCTGGAAACCAAATTTGGTTTCTCTAGCTCTTATAGTCTCTCAGATCTAGGCGCTCATCAAGACGGACAGACGGACAGACAGACATGGCTATATCGACTCGGCTATTGATGCTGATCAAGAATATATATACTTTATGGGGTCGGAAACGTTTCCTTCTCTGCGTTGCACACATCCACTTTTACCACAAAGCATTTTTTATTGCGGAAAAAACCACCGCTGAAACCAAGGAAAAGCTTGATAAGTACTATGGGATCTATTCTCCACCGATTTCAATGGTAAACGAGAAGGAACGTGTGATTCGCTTCTGGGGACGCGACTCTACTTATACCCGTACTCAGTCAGTATATACATTTTTGAGCTTATAATTTTTTAGAATTTTAATATTAAAAAAATAAAATTTTAATTTAACATTTTTTTGCTACATCTGTTATCTACACCTACATTGTATATTATACATCTAACATGTAGATTATACATGTACCATTTAGATTCTACATCTCCTCCACTAGGGGTTGCTCGCTTGCTGAACGCGGCAGAGTGTGCGAGCGAGAAAGAGAATGAGTAGCTTGGATGTCGGCCGAAGGGGGCGAGGGAACCAACTGAAAATTAATTTCTTCATTCTGGCTATAAATATGATCCGATCTGATTCAGATTCGGCAATCTGGCAGATATGGGCATTCTCTACGATACTGCGTTTTTAGTTTTATCGCATCTTTAAAACTGTGTGCCACAGATTTTCGTCCTTTGTGTGGTCGGAAGGGGGAAAGGGCGAAATTTTGAAATACACTTGTAGTAGTGGGATATCACTTATGTCTGGAAACCAAATTTGGTTGCCCTAGCTCTTATAGTCTCTGAAATCTAGGCGCTCATCGAGACAGACAGACAGACAGACGGACAGAGAGACATGGCTATATCGACTCGGCTATTGATGCTGATCAAGAATATATATACTTTATGGGGTCGAAACGTTTCCTTCTCTGCGTTACACACATCCACTTTTACCACAAATCTAATATACCCCTTAACTCTTTTTGAGTACGGGTATAAAAAGGGACTTACTGTATTACGTTGTGCCCGTACAATCACAAGCGATGCCGCACATACTGGTCGCCCAGTTATGGTCTTATACCCGAAGAAATTGAACAAATTCACGATATGGTGTTGCCCGATCGGAGATTGAAATTGCAAGATATTCTGGAAGCCGTAAGTAACCACATAACTAAGTGGTTTTAACTTTGAATAGTCACTTGGGTATGGCTGCCGCGTTTGCCTACAATCGACCACAAACTCGTGAGACAACTTCGAGGGAGTGTTTGGCGTTGTTTAACCACAATAAGGACGAGTTTTTTTGCCGTTTCGTAAACTTGGAAACGAGGAATGCTCTCGGAATTAACCACATTGATTACCTTCAGAAAGGGTAAAACAGACAATGGCGATTATCCCCACTTATTGGGTCGATTTAATGAGGATTGGAAAAAGAAACCACAGCATTTGGTCAAAAAACAAAATTCTTCCACCAGGACAATGCAAGGGTGCAGACATGTGCAGTTTCCATTGCGAAAATTCACGAATTAGGCTACGAATTGCTCCCTTACCCACTTAATTTTATGGGTTTAGTTCCTAGTTACTATATTTTTTCAAACCTTAAGCAATGGCTCGGCGAAAAGATATTTGAGTGCAGTGATGAAGTCTTCTCTCAAAAAAACCCTATTTTGAGAACCTCGACAAATCCTTTTTTTTTATTGTATAAAAATATTGGAGAACTGCTGAAAAAATGATGTAGAGCTAAAATAAGACCATGTTGATAAATAAATAGTTTGCGTATCCAAAAACTTGAGTTTAATCCAAAAGGAATTATAGATAAATATATATATTAACGAGAAGGAACGTGTGAGTCGCTTCTGGGGACGCGACTCTACTTATACCCGTACTCAGTCAGCTCATTTTTGAGCTTATGATTTTTTAGAATTTAAAAATTAAAAAAAAAATTTTACATTTTACATTTTTTTGCTACAATCTGTTATCTACATCTACAATGTATATTCCACATCTAACATGTAGATTGTACATGTACCATTTAGATTCTACATCTCCTCCGCTAGGGGTTGCTCGCGCACTAATCGCTGCAGAGTGTGCGAGCGAGAAAGAGATAGGAAGCGTCAGCAGCGCTGGAGAAGGAGAGGGAACCAACAGAAAAGTAATTTCTTCATCCTGGCTATAATTATGATCCGATCTAGTTCAGATTCGGCAATCTGGTAGATATGGGCATTCTCTACGATACTGCGTTTTTATACCCGTACTCAAAAAAGAGTTAAGGGGTATATTAGATTTGTGGTAAAAGTGGATGTGTGTAACGCAGAGAAGGAAACGTTTCCGACCCCATAAAGTATATATATTCTTGATCAGCATCAATAGCCGAGTCGATATAGCCATGTCTGTCTGTCCGTCTGTCTGTCTTGTTGAGCGCCTAGATCTCAGAGACTATAAGAGCTAGGGCAACCAAATTTGGTTTCCAGACTCATGTGATATCCCACTGCTACAAGTGTATTTCAAAATTTCGCCCGGCCCCCTTCCGATCACACAATGGACGAAGTTCTGTGGCAGGCACAATTGTAAAGATAAAAATAAAAACGCAGTATCGTAGAGAATGACCATATCTACGAGACTGCCGAATCTGAATCAGATCGGATCATAATTATAGCCAGAATGAAGATTTTAATTTTCATTTGCTTCCCCTGCCCACTCCTTCCAACGACAACGCAACTCATTTTCCTTCTCGCTCGCACACTCTGCCGCGTTCAGTGCGCGAGCAACCCCTAGCGGAGGAGATGTAGAATATGAATGGAACATGTACAATCTACATGTTAGATGTAGAATAGACATTGTATATGTAGATGTAGATAGCAGATGTAGCAAACAAATTTTAAATGTACAATTTTTTTTTTCTTCTAAAATTCTAAAAAATCATAAGCTCAAAAATGTATATACTGACTGAGTACGGGTATAAGTAGAGTCGTGTCCCCAGAAACGACTCACACGTTCCTTCTCGTTAGTTTTATCGTATCTTTAAAAATGTGCCTGCCACAGATTTTCGTCCTTTGTGGGTGCGGAAGGGGGCGGGGGAAATTTTGAAATACACTTGTAGCAGTGTGATATCACATAAGTCTGGAAACCAAATTTGGTTGCCCTAGCTCTTATAGTCTCTGAGATCTAGGCGCTCATCGAGACAGACAGACAGACGGACAGAGAGACATGGCTATATCGACTCGGCTATTGATGCTGATCAAGAATATATATACTTTATGGGGTCGAAACGTTTCCTTCTCTGCGTTACACACATCCACTTTTACCACAAATCTAATATACCCCTTAACTCTTTTTGAGTACGGGTATAAAAAGGGACTTACTGTATTACGTTGTGCCCGTACAATCACAAGCGATGCCTCACATACTGGACGCCCAGTTATGGTCTTATACCCGAAGAAATTGAACAAATTCACGATATGGTGTTGCCCGATCGGAGATTGAAATTGCAAGATATTCTGGAAGCCGTAAGCAACCACATAACTAAGTGGTTTTAACTTTGAATAGTCACTTGGGTTTTTTTTGGGTTTTTTTGCCGTTTCGTAAACTTGGAAACGAGGAATGCTCTCGGAATTAACCACATTGATTACCTTCAGAAAGGGTAAAACAGACAATGGCGATTATCCCCACTTGTTGGGTCGATTTAATGAGGATTGGAAAAAGAAACCACAGCATTTGGTCAAAAACAAAATTCTTCCACCAGGATCCAAAAACTTGCCTTTAATCCAAAAGGAATTATAGATAAATATATATATTAACGAAAAGGAACGTGTGTGTCGCTTCTGGGGACGCGACTCTACTTATACCCGTACTCAGTCAGCTCATTTTTGAGCTTATGATTTTTTAGAATTTAAAAATTAAAAAAAAAATTTTACATATTACATTTTTTTGCTACATCTGTTATCTACATCTACAATGTATATTCCACATCTAACATGTAGCTTGTACATGTACCATTTAGATTCTACATCTCCTCCGCTAGGGGTTGCTCGCGCACTGAACGCTGCAGAGTGTGCGAGCGAGAAAGAGATAGGAAGCGTCAGCAGCGCTGGAGAAGGAGAGGGAACCAACAGAAAAGTAATTTCTTCATCCTGGCTATAATTATGATCCGATCTAGTTCAGATTCGGCAATCTGGTAGATATGGGCATTCTCTACGATACTGCGTTTTTAGTATTATCGTATCTTTAAAAATGTGCCTGCCACAGATTTTCGTTCTTTGTGTGGGCGGAAGGGGGCGGGGCGAAATTTTGAAATACACTTGTAGCAGTGTGATATCACATGAGTCTGGAAACAAAATTTGGTTGCTCTAGCTTTTATAGTCTCTGAGATCCAGGCGACAAACAAGACGGACAGACGGGCAGACAGACATGGCTCTATCTACTCGGCTATTGATGCTGATGAAGAATATATGTACTTTATGGTGTCGGAAACGTTTCCTTCTCTGCGTTACACACATCCACTTTTACCACAAATCTAATATACCCCTTAACTCTTTTTTGAGTACGGGTATAAAAATGCTTGGGGATGGCTAACCCGAAAAGTCTACGAATCTGGAAGACAGTTCAATGATAAAACTGCATTGATAAATGCCATTAAAACATAGAAGCCTTTATAATTACTTGCGAAGTCGTCTGTATGAAGTAATTACAAACAATGGAGGCTGTACACAATATTAAAATTTTACAAATAGCTAATACTATTAATCCATAATTTAAATTATTATCAATTCTTTTAGTTTTCTCTATATTATGATCATGTTCCTAATTTTTTTATACATACTCCTGTGGTATTACACTGTGTATTTTAAAATTTCGCACTGCCCGCTTCCACCAAATTAAAATCCACAATTTAAAAAATACGAGAAAACCGAAAACGCAGAGCCGTAGAGAATAACCAATCTCCTAGATTGCCGAATCATTACTTTAGCCATAATGGTCAGATAAATCTGCAGTGGTTTCGCTACCCTTCCACGCGCTACTCATCATTTCTCTCACCTGTACTCTCTACTGTTCCTCGTGCAGTGAGCGCCCTCTAGCAGAGGAGAGCGAAATATAACGTCGTATTGGTGTGAGAGAAAGAGACACGGGTGTAGCGGAACTAAAAACAACAGCGAAGAAATGGAAGCAGATAAAATATTCCTAAATCTGACTGAGTACCAGAAGTAGGGCTGAATCTTTTGCCGCGGCTCACAACGTTACCGCACGTTAATTTTTCACATATTTCTTATATATACATATACAGCTTCAAAAACACGAGAAAAAATAAACGATTTTTGGTATGCTTT
The DNA here is from genome assembly GCF_018151105.1 of Drosophila obscura. Taxonomy (NCBI): domain Eukaryota; kingdom Metazoa; phylum Arthropoda; class Insecta; order Diptera; family Drosophilidae; genus Drosophila; species Drosophila obscura. The sequence goes on along the minus strand of NW_024542848.1, from coordinate 2,874,704 downwards.
AAAGTTTATTTATGTGTACTTTACGTATGTTTAAAATTCACCATTTTTGTTTACGTGGATTGCGTTGTCATATTTAAAGCAGCAAATTAAAATTTATTAGAAAAAAATGTATAGGAAAAGAATATATGTTAAATTTATTGTTAAAAAAAATGTAAGCAAAATGTACGTAAAAGAGAATGTGTTTTGTTAATGAATATAAACTTATTTGTAAATACGCGCTGGATATCTGTGTGCCAGTATGTGAGTGCTATTATTAAGATTTAATCGTATACAGTATTGATGGTATGCTTTTCTGACCAGACTAACACACACGCGCAGGACAGTAGTTACATATATATATATAAAGTGTATTAGTTTCGATTACGATAAATTGCCCAGATAAAGATGCAATCAATATAAATAGATTTATAGATAATATTTTAATAAATTTTATTTTCAAGGGCTTAGATCCTGGTGGAGGTTGGGATCGTAACCGCCCATGCTATTATCGTACGGTTGCTGCTGATCGTAGCCTCCGGAGCCCATGGTATAACCCATTGAATCCTGTGGAGGAGCTGGTGACATCATTGGTGTTGTCGTACCACTGGGCGGACCTGCCATCGAGTAGGGGGAAGCGCCTGCTGCCTTTTTGGCTGCATATAAATTGGCCTCTTCTTGAGCTTTACCAATGTTTTTTTTATAGCGAATGCGTTTATTGCCAAACCAATTGGATACTTGAGAGACCTGGTGTTAGATAAGATTATATCTCAGATGTAAGAAATGGTTAGGTTTTTCCAAAAACTCACTGTTATACCGCACTTGCGCGCCAGCTCCTCCTTGGCCTCTTCGGATGGATATGGGTTACTCAAATGACTATAAAAATACTCATTGAGGATTTCAGATGCCTGCTTGCTAAAATTACGCCGCTTCCGACGTGCGTCTAGAAATCGCGAACGAAGGATCATCACAGCTTCGCAAGTCGATTGCTTCAGTTGCATTTGTATGGAGCTGAACTTTTTGTGTATGATCTGTACCATTCGCTCGATTTCTTTGGGTGTAATGGGTCTAGAAAGAGTGAATTGGATTTACATATACTAAATAAGTTACTCATCCTACAAGTTATTACCTGGTTCGACTCTGCTCACGCAGAAGATTCATAACGTGCGTAGTGAATTCATTACAGGCCTGCTCGTATTTCTCTAGCTCTTGGTGATAGATCTGACGAATCTGCGCCAACTTTGCGCGATAGTCCGAATGCTCGATGGCATTGTCAGCACCATCAATCGATAGCGATCCACCCTGACTAGCGGCCGCTGCGGATGCAGCTGCTGCGCCTCCACCACCTTTTTCGGGACCAGCAACGCCTTCGGCAATCAGCATATTATCTAGTCGCATCAGTTGCGGGTCTGGTGGCTCTTCTTCCTGAGTATTGCGAATTGAAAGAACTGTAAAAATTAAAAATAAAAAATGTTTTTGAATCATTTTCTTTTGATTACAGTGTGGCTACTAAGTTTGGCCGTCAGCCATTCGGGTGATACAGGGGGACTAACGGATAACTGGCTGTCTGGCCGTAACTGTACACTCGGACTGGGGGTAAGGGTGCCTCGGACTAGGGCTTTCCCTGATCCGATGCGGCCATGCTCCTGTTCAACACCGGTGGAAGTGCTACTATACTCTATTCGTAAGGGCTGGTAACAGGTCCTGATACGGTCAAGTCTCTGTCACTGATGAAAACTCTCAGTGTAATAACCCCAATCCAAGGTGAAACAGGATATGCCAGGGATGCGTGGCAGAGGGAAGCTCGATGCTGTATATGCTAAATCTGGATACCTGCCGACCTCCAGTTTAAATTAGGCTTCCCGGGACAAGCGGGCTGATATGCCTCAGGTGACTTACCCCTTCCCGCATACTCGTGGGAATAAAAATTTAAACAAAAAAAATTCCCAAAGACAAGCCGCAAAGCAGCTCGGTACTCCTTCTAAAGTACCGGAGGGTCAGGCCAATCTCTCTACATCAACGCCTGGGAAATCAGGTCCTAAGCGCGGCTGGTAAGAGCCTTGTGATCGGGGAACTTCTGTCAACCTCGGCTGGCGGCGGTACTGCAACACAGGCAAAGAAGTCGTCCTATGAAGACAGAGGGCCCGTTGCCTTCCCCGATCACAAGGCGCTTACCAGTCTGTCATTCACGGCTTCACTGGCGGACCTGGAGATTGATTCCCGGACTGTAAGTCTTATCGATCAGATGCTTCGATGCAGGGCCGTTGAGGTCTCACTGGGGACCGGGGTACACCGCAGGGCGGAGTCCTCTCACCACTCTTTTGGAACGTAGCAGTAAACTAATTGCTGCGGGAGATAGAGGGAGTGGATGAATCGTAGTGGCGTACGCTGATGATGTTGCCAAAGCATTCTTTGGGAAATTTCCACAGAAACTATGACTCTCCTAAAACTGTCGCAATGGGCACACAAATTCGGGCTAGATTTGAACCCGTCAAAAACGTCAAAATATTTAACTCGATTTTATTCGGGAGTAATAGCATGGTCATTTTTGCATTTAAAAAATTGAAAAAAGTAATTTTTGTGTGCTGATTAAGCATTATTTTTTGCGGAAAAATACCACCACTGAAAACGAGGAAAAGCTTGATTAGTTTCATGGGGTCTATTCTCGATTGATTTCAATGGTAAAAATTTGGGTTACTGTGTTTCGTTGTGCCCGTACAAGCAAAAACGATGCTGCACATCCTGGAAGTCCAGTTATGGTCCTATACCAGACGAAATTGTAAAAATTTACGATAAGGTGTTGGACGATGAAAAAGCTGTCTGAAAAATGGGTATCGCTTCAAAAGAGTGCTTGGCGTTGATTAACCCCGATAACGACGAGTTTGTTTTGACCAATTTTTTAGCAAATATTGTATCGATATAATGAGGATTTGAAAAAGAAGGGTCAGCATTTGACCAAGAAAAAACATTTTTCCACCATGGCTACTTCGTCTCGCTCTAATTTAGATAAACTTTATAGTGAAAAAAAACATAGATAGTTCAAATTGTTTTGCCACGTACAACTGGCCATAAGAAAAACATGGATTTTCTAAGTTTAGACCAAAAACAGTCAAGGATTGGACTTGTGATTTTATTAATCGCCATGACGAAGGCAAGACGAATCAGGAACTGAATTCGTTTAAACTGAATGGGCATATCCGTTTGGATTATTGAAATCCTCGGAATAAGGACTAACTCATCTTTAAATTTTCCTTTGATTCAACTAGTCAGCACGACATTTAGTCTGTGCCCCAAAATTAATTTTTCTTATAGATTTCGGGGTTTACAATTTTTTAACGAATTATGGTTTTTTTTTATGGTTTAATTTTTTATTTAAAGAATTTTTAAAATCTGGTATTTTTTTCATGGTTTTTTTCAGAGGTAGTGCTTCTATTTTTTACATAACTTCTTAACTTCTTATTAACAGTGAAAAGTTTTTAAAGTCAAAATTTCGAAAAAAAAAATACCGCAAAAAATTATGAAATTTGAATTTGAAAGCTTAATATCTTCCAGGCATTAAGCTGCAGACACAAAGTGTCTGGGTCGGATTTTAAGCTGCATTTGTCAGCTTTTCAGAACTGCAAAGTTCTATGCAACCAGATATAAGATACTTAAGTTATGTGAAAAATAGAAGCACTACCTCTGAAAAAAAATCATGAAAAAAACAGATTTTAAAAATTCTTTAAAAAAAAAGGACACCATAAAAAAAATAAAGTACTACAAAAATTGTTAAATCCCAAAATCTATCAGAAAAAGTCATTTTGGTTCACAGCCTAAATAAAAAGTTCAATTTTCTTGAGTAGTGTAATTCTCTTTGTCACATTCTGTCTATTTTCTTGGTAAATTTTAAAATGATGTGCAGTCTTGTATCTCTTCCACTTATTATAAGCTTGGTTTCTTTTTTTAATTCGTAGCTTTAGAACCAAGGATTTGCTTTTCGCTTGGCAGCTGCTCTCTTTAGCGGAACATTGTGATTAAAGAGGTAGTTAATATTAAGCTGAAGCTGGTCAAGTTGAGTGTTAACAGATAACACTACTCGACAAAATCGAACTTTTTTTTTCCTCAAGGATCCAAACCGATTTTTTCTGATAGATATGGGACTTTAAATTTTTTTAAAGAATTATGGTTTTTTTTCTATGGCAGAACTTTTTTTTGAAGAATTTTTGAGCTTTTTTCAGAGGTAGCGATAGTTTTTTTCACATAACTTTAGAATCTTACGTCTGGTTGTAAAGAACTTTGCTATTTTGAAAAGGTAATTAAAACAGCTAGAAGTTAAGCCCAAATACTTTGTGATTTCAGCTTACCGTCTGGGAAATATAAAGCATTGAAATGCAAAAATTATGATTTTTGTGCGGTATTTTTTACGAAATTTTGACTTTAAAAACTCAGGAAAAGTCGAAAAAATTCAAAAATTCTTTAAGAAAAAGTTCTGCCATAGAAAAAAAAAATATCATCAAACCATTTCTAAGCCCCAAATCTTTAAGAAAAAGTTCGTTTTGTTGCTTGAGGAAAAATCGTGTTGACTAGTGTAATTGGTCATATATGGAGTGCCAGTCAAGTAGGTTAATGTCAATGTAAAGCTTTGCATAGTCAATATTTTTTAAGTCCATGTAGAATATGGGAGGGTCATTTGTGTCAAGATTAAAGTCATAGGTCAAAAATAATAAGTCATGTCTTGAGTATCCAGGAACTGAAAGTTGATCGTATAACATTATCTTTGCTTTATCATTCACAAAAAATAAGTATTTCGTATTTTTGTATAGTGTGTGGCCATCGTTGAGTTTACCAAGTTCAGTCCTAATGCTTCCATATGTTCTGTCAAGTAATCTTGTGTGAATATATCGCAGTTAAAATCTCCAGTCAGAATTATATCAGTATATGTAAGCGATATGTCAGATATTTAATTTGTCAATTCGAAATAGTCAATGTTCTGATTAGGTCGATAAATGCATCCTAGTAGTAATTTATTTGAGCTTTTTGTGTCGATCAATTTTACAAAAATATATTCGAGTTCACTTTCTGGGGACTGTTTGCAGACAGTTTTAGTAAAAATATTTTTTCTTGTGTAAATAACAAGCCCACCCTCATGACCAATACGATCCGAACGAAACACATTGTAACCACTACATGCAGGCTTTGTGCATTAATATTGCACATTTTTAGGCCAGCTCTTTGCTTCACCAGAATTCTTAACAAACCATGAGTAGTAGTATTTATGCTTTCTCGGGAATCACCAATTTCAAATGCTTAAATGAAGTAATATTCAACAACGCAAGAACAGGGAAAAATCTAAAAACACATCTAAAAACACATATTTTAATTAAAACTACTGGTGAACTACTATTAATTTTACTTGCTATCATTTCTGCGTCACTGCTGCTCTCCTTCTTGATGGCGAAAGGAACCAGTTGGTATATTGGAAAGGTGGTTAATGTTTTCAAGAACAATGATTTCACCGTTTTGGCTTGCCCTGACATGTACTACCCCTCTTCGCATGAAAACAGCCAATAATTTCCTAGCCTTTTTCTGCTTCATAGCTTCCCTGAAAACCAAATTGTTTTCCTTTGTGAGTTGCTCGTTGACATAAACGGGGCCGGGGAGTTCAAGCCAAGTTGCTGGAGGGTCAGTATTTGTTGCGTTTCACGCCTTAGCGTGCCAATCGCTCTGAACAGCGCAGCCTTATCACGTAAGTGATCGAGCTTGACGATTATTACCGGATCAACTATTGAGTGTGTTTGGTAGATGCGGTAGATGTCCTTAATGGTGGGCGCTGGGGTTAAACTTAAATTGAAGCATAGGGTGTTGAAAATATGCTTCAATTTTTCGCCTTCAACAAAGGGGACACCGTGAATGCGCATGATTTAGCTTAGCTTCCAGATTGGCGACTCTTTGCGATATTCCTCGAGCCTCGCCCAACTCATTTTCAAGGAACTCCACCCGGTCGCTAAGCTGCTTTATTTGCCTAGTTAGAGTGCCGATTTTCGCACTCTTCTATTTTTATTGCAATGAGATCCGTCTGTTCCTTTAGGCGTTTGTCCAATATTTGCAGAAGGCTTGGCGACAGAGAATCAGCTTTTTGTGCTGATTTAAGGTCAGTGTCGGTGTTTTCACGCACTCGCTTTGTAACTGACGGCATTTAAATTTGTAACGGAAAAACTGTTTGAAAGTTGTAACACCGATAACACTGCTTTGCCGATCAACAGATCTGGTGTGGTGAGCGAGCGCCCTCTGGTGACAATTTTTGACAAGCTTTTCCGATACCGGTAATAATCGCTAAACAGCTGTCTATTGTTACCTCTAATGCAAAGTGCAATTGGTTTTGTCTTCACACGATGAGTGAAAATTGTTATTTCGCGCTCTTTCCTCGTCTCCTTTCCTCACGTGAGCCAAATTGGAGTGTTTTTAAGATGATGGATTTCGACAAAAATATAAAGTTGTTTTATCCACAGCTCGTTCAGTTGGAGAGTCAGTGTTAGCAGTAGGAAGCTTGGTAAGCACCTTATGCTTGGATTTTCCAACAGATGATCTTTTTTTGTTTGCAGATTTCTTGAAAGAATGTATATATTGGCGGAGCCCGGCACTAAAGTCTGTTCTTCGCGACTTTTCAGCGAATACCTATGGTATTGAATGGTTTGGATTTCGAAGCATGATGACTACCGCCTTCAGTTGTAAGTTTAAAAATTCAGTTGGATAACACTAGTCAACACGACATTTACGCTGTGGCCCAAAATTACTTTTTCTTACAGATTTCGGGGTTTAAACATGTTTAACGAATTATGGTTTTTATACCCGTACTCAAAAAAGAGTTAAGGGGTATATTAGATTTGTGGTAAAAGTGGACCCCATAAAGTATATATATTCTTGATCAGCATCAATAGCAGAGTCGATATAGCCATGTCTGTCTGTCCGTCTTGTTGAGCACCTAGATCTCAGAGACTATAAGAGCTAGGGCAACCAAATTTGGTTTCCAGAATCATGTGATATCACACTGCTACAAGTGTATTTCAAAATTTCGCCCCGCCCCCTTCTCTTCCCACCATTCTCTTTCTCGCTCGCATACTCTGCAGCGTTCAGTGCGCGAGCAACCCCTAGCGGAAGAGATGTAGAATCTACAGGTTAGATGTAGAATATACAGATGTAGATGTAGATAACAGATGTAGCAAAAAAATTTAAAATGTAAAATATTTTTTTTTTAATTCTAAAATTCTAAAAACTCAGAAGCTCAAAAATGTATATACTGATTGAGTACGGGTATAAGTAGAATCGCGTACCCAGAAGCGACTCACACGTTCCTTCTCGTTTGTGATATATTTATATATATACCGATATATATATATATATATATATATACCGTAATAATAAAAAAAAAAAAACATGTAGATTGTACATGTACCATTTAGATTCTACATCTCCTTCGCTGGGGGTTGCTCGCGCACCGAACGCGGCAGAGTGGGCGAGCGAGAAAGAGATAGGTAGCGGTTCTTTGTCAGGATGGGGCGGAAGAACAAACAGAAAATTAATTTCTTCATTCTCGTTTTATCGACAGGAGCACGGCCATTACCGATAGTCGGAAATTGCATGGAGAAGTCTTTAGCAGATGGGTCGTCAAACAATGCAACTGTCATGTTTGCCACCAGTTGCAGTTTCTTCACATTTAACCACAGATTTGATGATTTGAGGAAGCTGTTTGGTTACAACAGAAGCGTCTGAATTTTCTTTTTGATTTATGTAACACTTTCCATTCAAAAAATCAAGCAACCGTAATCCTGGAAGGGCATACTTCATACAAAAATACTAACTTTTCCGAGCCGCTTTTTCCAATGTTTTTAATAGTTATTATGCTATTCTGGGAGGAGACACACTCAAAATATCAAAAACCATGAAAATCAGACTAGCCGTTCTAAAATCGCGATTTTCCGAAGCGCGGTCGCCTTTTCCATATTTTTTCCAAGCCTGAATGGAGACAAGTTCAACAATTGTCTGTTTGGCATACTGTGTGCTGGTTGTAAATTTGTTGGCTTTATAAAATGATGAAGAATAAAAGACTATTCTTAACAAAGGAACGTTGTGAGTCGCTTCTGTGGCCGCTACTCTACTTGTATACCCGTACTCAGTCAGTATACATGTATGTGGAGTAGGCTGGGCCACAAAATTGTTTTTCGAAATTCAAACGGGACACCCCCTAGTTTTGTTTCCTTGGATTTATTGATAATTTACATTTTTTATTATTTTTTTATACCCGTACTCAAAAAAGAGTTAAGGGGTATATTAGATTTGTGGTAAAAGTGGATGTGTGTAACGCAGAGAAGGAAACGTTTCCGACCCCATAAAGTATATATATTCTTGATCAGCATCAATAGCCGAGTCGATAGAGCCATGTCTGTCTGTCCGTCTGTCCGTCTGTCTGTCTGTCCGTCTTGTTGAGCGCCTAGATCTCAGAGACTATAAGAGCTAGGGCAACCAAATTTGGTTTCCACACTCATGTGATATCACACTGCTACAAGTGTATTTCAAAATTTCGACCCGCCCCCTTCCGCCCCCACAAAGGACGAAAATCTGTGGCAGGCACATTTGTAAAGATACGATAAAACTAAAAACGCAGTATCGTAGAGAATGCCCATACCTACCAGACTGCCGAATCTGAATCAGATCGGATCATATTTATAGCCAGAATGAAGAAATTAATTTTCAGTTGCTTCCCCTGTCCCCCCTCCCGACGACGACTCCGAAACTCATTTTCCTTCTCGCTCGCACACTCTGCCGCGTTCAGTGCGCGAGCAACCCCTAGCGGAGGAGATGTAGAATCTAAATGGAGCATGTACATTGTACAATCTACATGTTAGATGTAGAATATACATTGTAGATGTAGATGTAGATATCAGATGTAGCAAAAAAATGTAAAATTTTTTTTTTTTCTAAAATTCTAAAAAATCATAAGATCAAAAATGTATATACTGACTGAGTACGGGTATAAGTAGAGTCGCGTCCCCAGAAGCGACTCGCACGTTCCTTCTCGTTTTTTTTTAATTTTTTAGAGGTTGCTACCGAATTTTACAAAAAAATTTAATCAAGAAATAAAATTTTGTTGCTGAATGAGTGGATAATTGGTAAAATCTATTGCATATATATTGGCAGTAAAAAACCTTCACAAGTTTTGGCGAGTTTAGTTAACTAAATATATCAACCTCATCTGAACTTCTTGATTTTCACCAATCGTTAATTTTTTAACAGTAACTAAAAAAAAATAAAAATACCTTATTATCTATATGAACTAGTTGCTAAGTTTCAATATTATTTGAAAAAAACCGACGAATTCAATTTTTTTTTTAATGTATATTTACCCAAAAATTTGTATATTTGTTTTTCGTGGTAGCAACCCCCAAACTTTAAACTACAAATTTTGAAAAATATTGTATAATTTTATCGAATAACACAGAACAGAATTGGGGGGGTGTCCAATTGAAAAACAAAAACAAAAATTGTTTGGTCAAATTTTGGCCCAGCCTTATGTGGAATTTTAAAATATTTAAATTTATCAGATTACATTTTTTGCTACATCTGTCATCTAAATCGGCATCGTCCATGAGGATTTTACATCTCCTCCGCTAAAAGGCGCTCGAACAATGAACGAGGCAGAGTGTGCGATCGAGAAAGAGAATGAATAGCGATTAAGCGGAGGGAGTGGGGATAGCCCACCACATTCTGGCTGTATTGATATTCCGATCTGAACCAGATTCGGCAATCTGGTAGATATGGTCATTCTCTACTATACTGCGTTTTCTTCAAAATTGAGGATGCCACTGGGCAAGGAGAAATTTTGAAATACACTTGTAGCAGTGTGATATCACACGAGTCTGAAAACGATACATACAGTTTGAACTTTTCCGGACAGACTTGGACATTTTCAGTTCGATTGTGTTATTGAGGGCAACTTACCAGTTTTTTCCTTAATTTCGCACAGTACCGAGAATAGAGCCGGCTTCATTCGATGACAGTTCAGCGTGTGCTTCCTAGCCTGTGCCTCGTCCAGAGACTGCTCAGAGATGCTCATGATTTGTTGCAATATCTCGCCTATGTCCTTTTGCTTCCGGACTTCGTTCTCGCTGCCTGCATTTTGGCCATCGTCCTGACCAGATAAGCCATAGCCCTGTGGTGCCATCATTCCACCAGCGTGAGCCATCATGCGGTTGGGATCCTCCATGACCTGTCAAAAGATTGCCCACTTAGAAAAGAAATACAGATCTGAAACATTCGTAATAAATAGTTTTTGTGTCAGTAAATTCTGTTAATACTTGAGGGCAATATTCTAAGCTTATTAAAGATATAATATGCAAAATATGCCGTTTTGTTGTTGAAAATACCAAAGTTTTTCCAAGAAAACCACGCCCACTCCCCATTTGGGATTTGGGTGCCGCAGTCTTCGCAGCCGAAGCAAAAAACAAAGCAGAAAACAGCCCACTTGGTCTGTTGACTTTTTACTGCTTGCTGCTACTTCTACTTGCGATTTTTTCGAAGTAGACTTGCACTGTACACTGCACATCCACAGTGAGTCGTAAACTATTAAACAGTCGCTTTGTAGTACTATATATTTTCTCTTTAAAAAAATTCAATAGCTGGAGTGATAAAAAGTTATCTTAATATTCTGATTGAAATCGTCACACATGTTACATGGATTACAATAAAGTATAGACATAAGTTTTGAGCAGAGTAACGAGCATCAGAATGATGGTATCTTCATAAAATAAACTGTATTTACAGCCATGTGATTAATAATTATTATATTATTATAATAAGAACACTTGGCCATGCTTCAGAAAATGCTCTATTAAATGAATATTTTCTGAAATTTTGCGGTGATCTTAATTTTTATCAGTAGATTTAGGTTTGCATTTCATAAACAAAAAGTAAAAACCAAGTATAATGGTTGAAAAAAATAATAAAAAAATTTCGGTACTTCATCGACTTTTGGCTGTGCGAAATAATAGGGACTTCGAAATAAAAAATGATATATTTCGTAAAACAGCGTGTTTCTAAAAGTTGTTTGGTATTAGACTATTGATTCTATTTAGTTTTAGTAATTTTAGATATAAAAACATCCATAAAACAATGTTTAGATATTAGGGATGGGAAGGAACGTGCTTAGATGTACTCAGATACCCATGGATATGAAAAAGTCCACAAAAATGGATTTTCGTACCGGAATATTTGCCGAAACATTGACGTTTTCCAAGGAAGTTAATGATAATGCAATAAAACATACTATTTAAGAGGAAACACGGAAACAAAAATCAAAAATATTCCGAATTCTTGAGAAAAATGTGATGAGATTCTTGAGGCAAGAATCTTATAATTACCATAAAAATATTTTATGGAGGCAAACCCATCTAAAATTTGAATAATACTTGAAGATAACAATTTAAAGTCCATGAGACCCCAAAAAGTTCCGTGTCTATTGAATATACCAAAGATGATGATGGTCACTGTGGACCATGAACCACCCCCATACTATAATTGATGTCTAATAGTTTTAAGCTCTTCAAATTTGTGTTTATTGGTCTTCACACATGCTGAGCTATCAATCAAAGTAGAATATGTTACACTTTGTCTTATTCGACCAGAGGATGCTGTGCTATTAGTTCTCAGGCCATAGTTTTAAGATTATTTAAATGTCTTTCCTCATGAATCTCCTCAAATTTTTACAAGAATTCGGAATATTTATACCCATACTCAAAAAAGAAAAAAGAGTATTTGTGGTAAAAGTGGATGTGTGCAACGCAGAGAAGGAAACGTTTCCGACCCCATAAATTATATATTTTCTTGACCAGCATCAATAGCCGAGTCAATAAAGCCATGTCCGTCTGTGCGTCTTGATGAGTGCATAGATCTCAGAGACTACAAGAACTAGAGAAACAAAATTTTGTTTCCAGAATCATGTGATATCACACAGTTACAAGTGTATTTCGAAATTTCACCCCGCCCCCTTCCGACCCAACAAAAGTCGAAAATCTGAGGCAGCCACAATTTTGAAGATACCAGAAAAGTAAAAGCGTAATATCGTAGAGAATGACCATATCTACCAGATTGCCGAATCTGAATCAGATCGGATTATAATTATAGTCAGAACGAAGAAATTAATTTTCAGTTGCTTCCCGCGCCTACTTCAGCAAGAGACACGGCACATTTAGAATCCTCATGTTAGATGTAGAATATAGATGTAGATGTAGATAACAGATGTAGCAAAAAAAAAATTGTAAATGTAAAATATTGCGTTTTCAGTTCTATAGTATCTTTAAAATAGTGCCTGCCACAGATTTTCGTCCTTTGTGTGGGCGGAAGGGGGCGGGGCGAAATTTATTTATTTATTTATTCGCCAACGGATAAACCTTATCTGGCTAGACTAACTTAATTCTACATTAAAAAGTAAATACAAAATGAGGAACTAACAATTAAACAAGAAAAACTCAGAAAGCAACCGTCTGACGGCTCCTTTCCCAAGGCAAAAATCGAATCGCATCCCAGCAGGTAGCGAATTATACCGGCGAAGAGCCCTACATATTGGCTCGTTATTACCGTAATTGTTCCGGTGAAGATCAACTACAAAGAGTGCATGGCCCCTAAGGCTCCTGGCAGGCGTGTTAAAGCTAATCCCAGCAAGCAGGTCAGGGCAATCGATGTTACCAACTAATATATTGTATATAAATAACTGAGCCGCAATAGTCCTTCGATCCTCGAGAGAGGAGAGATGCACGAGGCGACATCTGCACTCATAGGACGGCAACGGAACGGAAAATTGCAAAGGCTGGAGTGCAAACTTCAAAAACTTCCTTTGCAATCTCTCGATACGAGCAATTTGAACGACCCCAGTGGGGTTCCAAACCACCGAAGCATACTCAAGGCGCGAGCGCACAAGAAATGAATAAAGACTTAGCCTCGTATATGGGTCCCTAAACTGGGATGAATTACGCGTAACAAAGCCGAACATAGCATAGGCTCTTGGCAAAATGAAGTTCAAATGCTCGATAAAAAGAAATTTTGAATCGAACAAGACCCCTAGGTCAAGTGCCTCTGCATGCTTCAAGAGCGGAAGGCCAACAACAGAATATGAGGCCTGAACATTGAATACACACTTGCTAAAGGACACAAAGTAACATTTGTTAATGCTGAAAGGCAGAGAATTATGTGTGCACCAACGAGCGACTGCATCCAGGTCTCGCTGAAGACGGATACTGTCGCCTAAAGTTTTGATAGGACGGAAGATTTTCAGATCATCAGCATAAAGCAAATGCTCAGAAGATTGAATGCTGAAACATATGTCATTAATGAAAATAGCAAACAGCAACGGCCCAAGAGCACTTCCCTGTGGAAGGCCGGAAGTAGCCAAATATGGGTCCGACTGATTTCCGTTTACCAACACAACATACTCTCGCTGCTCCAGATACGACATGAACCAACAAAGCACGCTCGAATGAATCCCCAACCGATGCAGCTTGGCTACTAAGGCACAGTGGGAGACTTTGTCAAAAGCCTTAGCAAAGTCAGTGTACACTACATCGACCTGAGAATGCCTTTCAAAGTCATGTGTGCAAAAATTACTGAAGGCCACCAAATTAGTGGTCGTTGATCTACCCGGCATAAAAGCATGCTGATTTGGGCTTATGTACGACTTCATGAGGAAAGAGATCTTTTTGGCAATGATTCGCTCAAGAAGTTTTGAGACATTGCTGAGTTTGGCAATTGGTCTATTATTAGAGATACAATTCTTAGCAACTTTCTTAAAAACGGGAGTAATAGTGGCAGCTTTCCACTTTTTAATAAACTGACCCGTTACCAAAGAATTTTTGAACAGAATTTTAAGAGGCTCACAAAAAGCAACATCACAGTTGCGAAGCAGAAAGGCAGAAATGCCATAACTGTCGGGCTTACTTGAGTTGTCGAAATCAGCAATTGCCTCCAAAATGTCCACCTCCGATACATCAAGCGAGCCAATATTGACCACTGAAGGGATAGAGTCTAAGACATCAGAATCATGCCAAACTGTGTATGGCTCGAAATTTGAGCTAAAAAAAGAAGCAAAAAGGTTTGCTATGCCACTATCAGTATTTGAGCTCAAGTTACCAAGGTTCATGGCTGAAGGAAGGGCACTCGTCGACCTTTTTGAATTTATGAAATGCCAGAACGACTTAGGATTAACCTTAAGTCCCCTTTCAACGTCAGCAATATACTGATTATATAAAAATTTGTTTAAAAAATCAAACTCCCGCTTATGCTGCACGTATCTAGTCCAGTCAACAGAGTCACGTGTTTTCTTAAATCGTTTAAAGAGCTTGTTACGCAGATTCTTATACCTAACAAGACCCTTCGTATACCATGGTAGCCTATACGAGCCACGCACTCTTCTGGAAGCATTATTATCAACAATATTATGAACGGTACTAATGAAAACAGTGTAAGAAGAGTCAGCACTAGGATGCGAAAGAACAGAAGCCCAGTTTACGTTTAACATGTCATCCCGTATAGTAGTCAAACTTACATCAGTAAAAATATATTCAAACCTGGGTTCAGACCAGGGCGAGTAACTATAGAATTTAGCTGAGAAGACCAACGGCACGTGATGCATGTCACATTCTGCAATAGGCAGCTCGCAACGTGCAACAGGGCAACCAATATCAGTACTAACAAAAACTAAATCTAGAATCTTATTTAACCTATTAAAAACATTATTTATTTGGGTTAAGCCCATACTATAACAGTCATCCAGAAAAAGAACTTCGTGCTGTAAATGCGCATTACTCGGCATCATAGCCGCAGACTGCGGATCAGCGGACCATACCAAGGAGCCCAGATTAAAATCGCCAACTACGCAAAGATGCTGACGGCCTCGTAGATTACCATATATGTTGGCAATATTCAGCGTGTGCGCCTTGTAGACTTCATAGCTGCTATTCGGTGGAATATACGACGCGCTGATACATAGCGTCTCCGACTGACCGGCCACTGACACACCAATCTGATCCAAGATAGAGTCACCATCAAGGAGACAAATCGGATCACAGCGTAGGGTGCGTCTGACGGCCACAATGACACCACCTCCTCTCCGACGCTTCGTTTTGGCACAATCTCTGTCCTTACGAAACACTTGGAAAAGGTTGGGATCGAAGTACTCGTTGTCGAAGAAGTTTTCATTGAGCCAGGTTTCAACCAAGATGATTACGTCGAAATCGCACGTAGAGGTTGCCAAGTAGACAGCCTGAGCCTTAGTGCGCATACCTGCTATATTTTGAAAGAAAATGCGAATGGATTTGGCCCCGTCCATCAGCATGGTCCCAGAGAGTGGCAATGACGTCCGGCCAGTGGCCACGGGAGGAGGCTCCAGAGCAGCACCAGGCAGTTTCCACTGAGCAACAGGGGCCAGACTCACATGGGAAGCCTGCCGAATCGTCGCAGTGCGGATCAGCAGCCCATCCCCATCGAGTAGACTGGGCGGGAACGGTGCTGGGAGACCCACTCTTCCTGAATGTGTTGACAGTGGTGCTGAAGAGAGAGATCCATTTAAGAGCAAGCGCCGGACCGCTGACTCTCCCCAAGTGTCGAGTGCAGCGCCGACACAAGCATAGCACACGAAGCAATGTAACAGTTGTGGGGGTGACGCTAAACACTCACGCAGTCGAAAGAGAGCGCCAGCAAGAGCATCGACATCCGATCCAGCAGCAGCCGAGCGAATGCCGCACAAAGCGCAGCGCGAAAAATGCATATGTTGTAGTTGTTGCGTCGACGGGGAATGCCAAATATGATCGCATAGGCGGTTGCTCACAGCAAAGAGGCGAACAGGTGCAGGTAGAAAATTCTGTTGAAAAGCGCCGATCATGAACGCAGAGGCGCCGCTCATTGGGGGTTTTTTGAAGTGGACGGAACTGGACCTTCCTGAGTGGGCGTGGACGTCCGCAACGGTACGATAGCGCGGAGATCTACTGCCGTCAGGTCAGCGTCCGGCCTCTGTCTATGTACAAAGCGGGAAACCCTTACTGAGACAGGCCAAAACTTGTCCTCAAAGACAGCAGCAAATAGATCCTCAGGGACCCCAAGTTTGAAGTTGACAAACTTTAACGAAGATATATCAGCATCTCGCTTGACTAGCTTCGTACAAGAAATTTTCGCTACCGGCACCTTAAGTTGTTCGGCAACAAATTTTGCCACCGCCTCTGGCTCCGTCGCGGTAGAAAATTTACCGATATGCATGTATTTGTTACTCTGCATAACGTTTAGCTGCTCACAGCTCGGAGCAATACCAACAAAACGCTTAGTGTTTTTGTTTCTATTCTTCCTCTCCTTCTTTCTCACTGTGACAAAGCCATCCAAATCTAATGGAAGAGCAGCAGCTGATTCCGGTTCAATGACCGCCGTCGAGGTGGCGGCCCCTAGTCGCGGAGACAAAAAGTCAGCCGCTGGCATGGGCTTGTTGGCCTCTTTCCTAGTAGGCTTCACCCGCTTAGGATTGACGGAAAGGCCCTGTAAGTCCGACTTGAGATCCCGATAAAGGCTTTCAAGCTTCAGAACCTTATCATTAATTTCGTCAATTTTCGAATGCGAGTCATTAGAAACCACACAGTTATCACACTGCCATAACAGGTTAGGCAGATTTATTAACAGTTTTACGGCATCTGAGTGCAGATCAATGCACGTCAAATGAAACGCACGTCGACATATAGAAGAACACCGAACAGCATCAAAGCAACGAAGCTGAGCGGCAGTGACGTCCGAATTGCATTCCGAGCAGTGATAAAGCGACATAGCGAGAACACGTCCGAGCGTAATGAGAGCTGATTGATCACTGAAATTTTGAAATACACTTGTAGCAGTGTGATATCACATAAGTCTGGAAACAAAATTTGGTTGCTCTAGCTTTTATAGTCTCTGAGATCCAGGCGACAAACAAGACGGACAGACAGACATGGCTCTCTCTACTCGGCTATTGATGCTGATGAAGAATATATGTACTTTATGGTGTCGGAAACGTTTCCTTCTCTGCGTTACACACATCCACTTTTACCACAAATCTAATATACCCCTCAACTCTTTCTGAGTACGGGTATAATTAATATAACCGCAAAATTCCAGAAAATAGTAATTTTATAGAGCATTTTCTGGAACATGGCCAAGTGTCCTTATTATTAATCACATGACTGTATAAATCTTTAAAAATTTAATTTTCAAGATAATATGGTGATATAGTGTCTAGAAGCTTTTCAATAAATTTTCAAAGTTGAACTTTGTTGCCAGTACATATATTCCTTTGTAAAATATAAACAACAAATACTTAAAAAGCTAAGGGCCTTTGCACAAAACACTTTAAAACAACTTATTATTATTAAAAATTGCAAACGTGCAAAATACTTTGAATTTTTTTTTTTAATTACTTAACTTTTAACGAAGCAGATCTTTTTTGATTGTATTTATTGTTTTGTTTCATTTCTATATACATAATTAAGAAATAAATAAAAAAATAACAAGGATTTGATTGGACAAAATTAGCATTTTTTGTATATATAAAAATATATACATAAAAAAGTTCTGACAGAAAAAAAAAACTATCCCTAAGCATGTTTAAAGGCCAAAAATCGATCAAACAAAGTTGGTTTGGTTCGAAGAGGAAAAATGGTAACGGATAGTGTAAGCGGCTCAGAACTTATCGATATTGCTTTCAAAGTTTCGCGGCTCGCACAAAAAAACACGTCAAATTTGAAAAATCTTTTGTAAAACCGAAGTATGTTTTGAGCTAATATTAATTTTGCGGTGGAAGTGGATATGTCTGACACCAAGAAGGAAGCGGTTCCGGCCCCATTAAGTATAGATTTAAATATATTCTTGATCAGCATCAATAGCCCAGTCAATATAGCCATGTCTGTCTGTCCGTCCGTCTCGCTTGACGCCGTGTTCTCAGATATATTAGTTCTATTATATTAGTTGTGCTGGCACCTTTGATATGACACTGAATCAAGTGTTGGTGTAAGAGAGAGAAAAACATGTGTAGCGGAATAACAACAATTGTGAAATGGAAAAAAACGCGGAAAGGAAGCAGAAACGGGGTCGTGGCTCCTCTCTTTTTTTCTATGACAAGTGCAAGAAAAATTGAGCGATTTTTGAGAGATTTCCTTAATGGTTTTTATAATTTTAATTAATTAATCAGAATATTACAATTTTGGATTGTGGATTTTGGATTACCTAATTAATATGGCATAAGATTTCTGTGAAAAGGTATCTATTAGCCTGTTCGGAACAGAACTTAGCCGACTAGTTGCTTTACCAATGTCGTTATTGGCCTTCAGCCGCATATGTTTGTTTACTGCTGAATTCTATGTTCTATGTCGAGCGAAGCTGCGCTCAGCGATCGGATCTAAAATGCAAAGGGCAAGCAAGACCACTTGCAATTCGGATTTCATTAAAGATCATACAGTTTAATTTTACTTCTAAGCCGTGGAGCTAACTCGTTTGGATGAGGCAGAACTTCAGGCTCGCGTAGAGCAGCTCAAGCGATTGAACGTGGATTTCGATGCTGCGCAAACGAGCCTTGAATGGCTAGATTTGCGGCTATTAGCTAATGATGCCCGGCTGGAGTTTTCTAATGGTTATCTGAAGGTCAGGGTCCAAGCTGTCGCAGTATTTGATGTCTGCTCGCGTGGAGCTTTGGCTATGATATAGGCCGTTCTCGACTGCCCGAGCTGCAGCTTCCTCGATTTAGTGGATTGGCCAGAATTCCTTTCAATGTTCTCGACAATTGTACAAGGAGCTGCGTATACAGATCATCGAAAATTCCAGTATTTTCATGGATGCCTAGATGTGCTGCGCTGGACACTATTGGTTCCTTGGAGCTCTCTGAGGAAAATTGCGACAAGGTGTTAAATTTATTAAATTTGCGATTTGATAATAAACTTATGCATTTTCAGGCACATGTCAAGGCAATTTTCGGGCTTCAAGGGGTGAAGAAGGGCTCGGCCAGCGGTTTGCTCTTCAGATCTTGGCTACACCTCAAGAGATTTCGGATGGCTTGCTGATTTATTTATTTATTTCAGTTAATTAACAATTATCTGCTAACTATGAACTATAATAGGAATATACATACTTAAAGAAAAAATATAATAGATGAAGAAAAGAAAGGTTTTACAAATTTTCTAGGTTAGGGTGATGGTAAAAGTTACGTACAATCGATACGTAAAAGGAATTGTAATTATTGCAAAGAACACGGAAAGGTTTGTGCTGCGCGAAGTTAGATCTGCAGAAGGGTAAACGGCCGGAAAGTTCGGGTTGGTCTAGAAGGAACTGTACAATGTATCTGTTCCAACAGAGTTTGGCATTCCACAAGCCCGAGAATGAGCGTGTAAATGAATAAGACGCCATTGCAAATTCTGCGATGGTGTAAGGAGGGTAGGTCGAGTAGTTTTAGCCTGGATCGGTGCATTTACATAGTGTGCCGGAAATCGGACCACAAAACACAAGAGAAATGGGAGGAGAACCTTCCGACCTCAAGATTGCCTTCGTGGACGGCCATGGCCTCATTCTTGAAAGCGAGATGTCGAATGCTGGAGAATTTGGAATCGGCTATGGTAACAAGTCCTAGCCAGCAGGTGGGAAAAACAAACCTAGCACCCTGATCACTGTCATTGACGACCATTCTAAATCCATATGCAATTATTGCAAATCCTTCGATCACTACATATCTCGATGTCAGGCATTTTAAACCTTCCGGTTTTATTCGATACAAGGAGGCTTATGTCTAATCCGCCTCAACAAAGGTCATTCAGTTCGTTTTCTTAAAACACGTTGCAAAATTAATAACTTTTGAACCTGGCTAGGTATAAGTCTGAAATGTAATTCACATATTTTCAAATACTTAAAATAAATAAAAGAAAGATTAAAGTAGACGTGTCACTGGAAGGGGAGTAATTAACGGTCAAACTCGAACTTTCATTTCTTTACCCTAAAAACCATCATAAACGAGAAGGAACGTGTGAGTCGCTTCTGGGGACGCGACTCTACTTATACCCGTACTCAGTCAGTATATACATTTTTGAGCTTATGATTTTTAAGAATTTTAGAAAAAAAAAAATTTTACATTTTACATTTTTTTGCTACATATGCTATCTACATCTACATATACAATGTATATTCTACATCTAACATGTATATTGTACATGTTCCAATTAGATTCTACATCTCCTCCGCTAGGGGTTGCTCGCGCACTGAACGCAGCAGAGTGTGCGAGCGAGATGGAAAATGAGTTGAGTTGTCGTTGGCTGGAGGGGGGGCAGGGAAAGCAACAGAAAATTAAATTTCTTCATTCTGGCTATAATTATGATCCGATCTGATTCAGATTTGGCAATCTGGTAGATATGGGCATTCTCTACGATACTGCGTTTTTAGTTTTATCGTATCTTTAAAATTGTGCCTGCCACAGATTTTCGTCCTTTGTGGGGGCGGAAGGAGGCGGGGCGAAATTTTGAAATACACTTGTAGCAGTGTGATATCACATGAGTCTGGAAACCAAATTTGGTTACCCTAACTCTTATAGTCTCTGAGATCCAGGCGCTCAACAAGACGGACGGACGGACGGACGGACGGACGGACGGACGGACAGACAGACATGGCTATATCGACTCGGCTATTGATGCTGATCAAGAATATATATACTTTATGGGGTCGGAAAATTTTCCTTCTCTGCGTTACACACATCCACTTTTACCACAAATCTAATATACCCCTTAACTCTTTTTTGAGTACGGGTATAAAAATATAAATAAAATTGAACAATAGGCAAATTGATTTTTTTTTTACTACAAATCATAATTTTGTATACATTTTTACTAGTTAAATTATTACAAAAACGAGAAGGAACGTGTGAGTCGCTTCTGGGGACGCGACTCTACTTATACCCGTACTCAGTCAGTATATACATTTTTGATCTTATAATTTTTTAGAATTAAAAAAAAAAAATTTTAATTTTACTTTTTTTTTGCTACATCTGTTATCTACATATACTATGTATATTCTACATCTAACATGTAGATTGTACATGTTCCATTTATATTCTACATCTCCTCCGCTAGGGGTTGCTCGCGCACTGAACGCAGCAGAGTGTGCGAGCGAGAAAGAGAATCAGTAGCGTCAGCAGCGCTGGAGAAGGAGAGGGAACCAACAGAAAATTTATTTCTTCATTCTGGCTATAATTATGATCCGATCTAGTTCAGATTCAGCAATCTGGTAGATATGGGCATTCTCTACGATACTGCGTTTTTAGTTTTATCGTATCTTTATAATTGTGCCTGCCACAGATTTTCGTCCTTTGTGGGGGCGAAAGGGGGCGGGGCGAAATTCTGAAATACACTTGTAGCAGTGGGATATCACATAAGTCTGGAAACCAAATTTGGTTTCGCTAGCTCTTATAGTCTCTGAGATCCAGGCGCTCATCGAGACGGACGGACGGACGGACGGACGACGGACGGACAGACAGACATGGCTATATCGACTCGGCTATTGATGCTGATCAAGAATATATATACTTTATGGGGTCGGAAACGTTTCCTTCTCTGCGTTACACACATCCACTTTTACCACAAATCTAATATACCCCTTAACTCTTTTTTGAGTACGGGTATAAAAAGTTAACGTCCAAACAAAGGCAAGTAAAAACATTGAACAATTAAACGTAAAATAATGGAACTCTCCTGCTGTAGATTTTTTTTTCAGAAAACGAGTCACTGTGCGCTGCAGGTCAGGAACTATCAGGATCATTTTATAACATCGAGACTCGCAAATAAGCTGCAGTTGGATCCTCATCCGTCTCACGTTCAAATTGCCGGTATTGGAGAGGCAATTCTTCCTTCAAGCAAGGCTGTGGACATCGCCCTGCAATCGCGGTTTTCTCTCTACATTATCACTGCCTCCATCACAGGGATGCAGCCAAACTTTGGCCTGGACGCAAAGGACTGGCCAATGCCTAATAATCTAAAACTAGCTGACCCTAATTTCTCCAAGCCCCAACGGGTCGATCTGTTAATAGGTTCTGGTCTGTTTTTTGATCTAATGCGCGTGGGGCAGATCCGACTGCCTGTAAGGCGGTTTTGGGGGGTAGAGGCAGATTATTCGCCTTTCTCAATTTCGGAGGAAGACATTCATTGTGAACAGCGTTTCGTCCCGAACTACGAGCGCTTAGATTCCGGAGCTTACTCTATGCGTTTGCCAACTTAATTCAGTCTAGAGGAATTAAGAGAATCCTATCAGCAAGCGTTACGTAGATTTCTCAATTTGGAGAGAAAGCTACTCAGAAATTCACAACTTAAGGCCAAATATACCGAATTCTCCAGGAGTACCTTTATTTAGGGCACATGTCGCCATCTTCTCGACAGTCAGATTTCCCGCAGTACTTCTTGCTTCACCATTGCATCCACAAGCAGGAAAGTACAACCACCAAATTACGCGTAGTGTTCGACGGTTGCGCCAAAACAGCGTCATGAAAGGTGTGTAGAGGAGAATACCAAATGTATCACCTGGTTTTACAATAAAACGTCACGAACAGATTATTATACAAATATGTTTATTCATTGTCGATTAGGTCGATTAGGCGACGATGTGTCAGGTACGAGTTCTACGTCCAGACTCTACTAAGGGCAGGCGGACCGAATTGCCCGTGTCCTAATACAAGCGAGAGATAGATAGATGAAGAGAGCGATAGCGAAGGCGAAAAAACACGCGATTCGTGTTTATATAGGCGACGAAAGAAAAGTGCGAGAGATTGCAAAGGCATGCAAGTGCTAGACCAGATCATGACCATTGCAAAGGCATGTTAGGGCATACGGAACGAATTGCCTGTACTGTACGCGATGCTACGAAATAGAGAGCGAGAGAGTGTTCGAGGGAACGAGAGAGCTAAAATGATCGATAGAACGAAAGAGCGACAGAGCGAGAATGATAGAAAGAAGAAAGGCGCGAGACGAAAAGACGAAAGAACGGTTTAAACGGCTATTACAGTGAGGGGGGTGGTTGTAGATACATGTCGATTACAATTAGGTACAGTGGGCAGTGCAAATATCGAACAAATGACAGGAATTACTTTAAGGCTGCACCACTGACTAAAAATACTAAATAATGCTCGGCTGGTAGACCAAACAAAAGGTAAGGAAATAAGGATCTGCCTCAGATTCGCCTTCCAAAGCAGCGGCTTCATTGGAACACCATTTACGTATGGGAAAACATACTTTGGAAAGAAAAATATGTGAAAAATAGAAGCGCTACATTTTTTAACAGCATACAAAACAATACCATTTAAAAAAATTCTTTTAAAAAAAGCTCTGCGGTGAAAAAAAAATATTATTTATTAAAAAAATGTAAAGCCCCAAATTTATCAGAAAAAGTTGGTTTGGTTCCTTGAAGAAACATCGTGTCAGGTAGATAGTATAAACGGGAAGGAACGTGTGAGTCGCTTCTGGGGACGCGACTCTACTTTTATAACTGTACTCAGTCAGTATATACATTTTTGAGCTTATGATTTATGTAGAATTTTAAAACATTTTCCATTCTTTTTGCTACATATGTTATCTACCTCTACATATGTATACAATGTATATTCTACATCTAACATGTAGATTATACATGTACCATTTAGTTTATACATCTCCTTTAGCGGGTACTCGCGCACTAAACGATGCAGAGTGTGAGAGCGAGAAAGAGAATGAGTAGCGTGGTCTCTTGCTGGAGGAGGTGGGGGAAGCAACTGAAATTTAATTTCTTCATTCTGACTATAATTATGATACGATCCGATTCAGATTCGGCAATCTGGTAGATATGGTCATTCTCTACTATACTGCGTTTTTATTTTTATCTTTATAATTGTGCCTGCCACAGAACTTCGTCCATTGTGTGATCGGAAGGGGGCCGGGCGAGATTTTGAAATACACTTGTAGCAGTGTGATATCACATGAGTCTTGAAAGAAAATTTGGTTGCTCTAGCTCTTATAGTCTCTGATATCTAGGCGCTCAACAAGAGGGACAGACGGACGGACAGACAGACATGGCTATACCGACTCGGCTATTGATGCTGATCAAGAATATATTTACTCTATGGGGTCGGAAAGAACTGGACGTTGAATTGATGCAATTGATGCAATGACTGCACCATCAAGTGGCCTATGCGACACCAAGCCGAAGCCTGTTACGCGCGGAACCCATGCAGAAACGCAGCCCCTCCTCCCGCCAACCGACCGAGGGGCGCTGCCGCATGACGCGCGACGCGTGTTACCGAACCGATCGCGAGCATGCAGGAAAGATAGGTGTTAGACTAAAATTCGAGGAAAATTAGAGCTAAACACAACTCAAAAAGCTAAACATGCAAAGATAGCTAAGAAATAGTACGAATCAAGGGAAGATATGTTAGTATTAGTGATTTAAGAAGAGGAAGGGAATTAGTGGTGGATATTATATGGTAGAGGGAATTGAAGTCCGAGCATAGGATCCTAAATTCGTGCAAGGAATAATTCGATCTACAAAGCGGAAGGAACAAGGGAATGAAGTTTCTAGTAGATCTAATAGGAATCGTAAAGTTTATGCTCACACCTGCATCCCAGTTAAGGCCACGCAGAGAAAAAGAAAAAAGTTTTTCTGGACTGATTCTATACGGTCCTGGTGTACTTTGTTCTGGGGGCACCAAACACAAGAGCCGTACTCTAAAATCGGACGGACAAGCCAGATGTAGAGAGTCCTCGTTATATAGGGGTCGTAAAATTCCTTTGACCCCCTCTTTATAAACCCAGGCACACCCATGGCCTTATTTACCATGGTAGAAATGTGTTCAGAAAACTTCAACTTTGGGTCTAATTTAACACCAAGATCATCAACCAAGATAATTCTCTCAAGAGAACCACCGCAGAGGCTATAAGGAGCCAAAAAGGGGCTGGAGCGATGAAATGTTATTACTTTGCATTTCGAGGCACTTAGCTGTAACATATTTGCACAACACAATGACTGAAAGTTATTGAGATCGAATTGCAAGCGAGAGTGAAATGAAATGTCCTTATATGGACGCTGAGTTTAACATCATCCGCAGACATGAGTACTCGAGAGTTTGTTAATACTGAAGGCAGGTCATTAATAAAGAGTGTGAATAGTAGGGGGCCTAGATGGCTGCCCTGTGGTACTCCAGAAGTAACATTAAATAGGTGAAGAAGAGTTTTTGAAGAGGACTCTTTGAGACCTAGAACGAAGGTAGTTAGAAATCCATCTCAAAAGATTAGGCGGAAACCCTAATAGGTCGAGCATTTGTGCTAGAAGGATGTGGTTTACAGAGTCGAATGCTTTACTGAAATCAGTGTAAATGACATCCGTCTGCAAGTTACCTTGGAAGCCTTTAATGATACAAGAGGTAAACTCTAATAAATTGGTGGTTGTTGATCGCCGCCTTATAAATCCGTGCTGAGACGGAGATATAAGTGATTTACAGAGATGTTGCAAATGATGAGTTAAAATTTTTTCAAAAATTTTAGGAATAGCGGATAACTTAGATATACCTCTATAATTATTTGCATCAGACTTGCTACCTTTCTTATGGAGCGGAATAATAAAAGATTCCTTCCAGATGGGGGGGAAGCATGAAGTGTTAATGGATAGGGTGAATAGTTTAAGCACGGGCCACACAGAGCGTCGGAACAGTACCTGAGTACACAGCCGGGAACTCCGTCAGGACCTGGTGAAAACACCGGCTTAACTAGTCGAAGATCATGAATCAGTGAGCTTTCATTAAACAAGGGTCTGAAAATGCCATTCGACCTTGGTAAACTGAATGGATACGGCTGACCAAAGTAGCTTTCATGAGAATTGGTTTTTTGGAAAAACTTGGCAAAAAGATCAATTTCCTGATCATTGTTTGCTGACATATTGAGAAATTATAGCGAGGATGGATGTGCGGACGTTCTACGCTTACTATTTACGAAGCTGTAAAACTGTTTAGGGTCCTGTGAAAATCGTACCCTGCATCGAGATAGGTAATTTTTATAGCATTGAGCGTTAAGAACGGAGAAATTTGACCGAGCTATTACATAGTAAGAGAGAGAAGAAGGAGAACCAACTTCTCGAAATTTTTTATAAAGTCTTGATTTTAAATTTTTTAGACTGGATAACTCTTTGGTAAACCAAGGAGGCTTCCCAGGTCTAACCGGACAAGAAAGTGGGACACAAGAATCAAAAAATGTGTCAAGTGCATTGTAAAAAATGTTTGTGCCTTTCATAACGTCAGTGCACAAGTACAGAGCGGACCATTCAAAATCCCTAATAAAGTTATTAAGCTCGTAAACTCGGCTTTACGAAAGCAGCGGACACGTTCGGATAGCCTACTCATTCGATCCAATACAGTAGGGCCAATATCGACTGACACTTCGAATGTAGGATGGTAGGAGTCTTCAGGTATACTGAGCGGAAGGGCTCGGGTTAACAACGCTAAGGTCGGATCCGAGACAAAGCACAGATCAAGCAATCGACCCAAGGAATTTTTCACATGGTTGACTTGAGACAGGGATAGGTCTAGCAAGCCGTCGATAAAGTCATGTCGTGACATGGGCACAAGGTTATTAGACTCGTTTACCGAAGACCAAACAGTACCTGGCAAATTGAAATCACCAAGAACTATCATATGGTCTTTATCTGATAGCGAGGAAGAAACAGTTTTTAAAGCGGACAGGTGATGCTCGTATATTAAGCTATCCGAGGAAGGTGGAATATACGAGCAAGTAATGAAAATGGAAAAGCCTGGGAGAATCAGTTTTACGCACAGGAATTCCAGGTCTTGTTGAACCTGGACCATGAAATGTTCCGACGTGAAGTTTGAGTCCACTGCAATGAGGACCCCACCTCCACGTCGAGACGAACGGTCATTTCTATAAATTGTGTACCGACCTGACAAAACTTCGGAACTAAGGAAGTCCGGCTTCAACCAGGTCTCGGTAAACACAATAACGTGGGACGAGAATGCGAGACTCTCAAGGAAAAGAGGTCTGAGCTTACTACACAAGACTCTAGCATTCTGGTAGGTAACTACAAGAGAGGAAGTTAGTTTTTTGAATGGGTGGAAGTAGAGGTGACGTTTACTTCTCTACGTTGCACACATCCATTTTTACCACAAATACAATATACCCCTTAACGGGTATAAAAAGAAGCAGCAAAAGCAGTCTAGTTGTTATGAGAGCGTCCGATAGTTTTTTTTTATAATTTTAATTCTTGCACACCGTTTAACCCCATTCCACTGTGTGACCAACATTCTAGCTTTTTCCATACTGCAACGTCCGTTACATATTTACCTCTCTCTCGTTCTCTTTCCCCCAACAAACAACCGAATAGGCAAAGGGTTCACACTGGCCGAGAAAGAGAGCGCGGGGCAAGAGTCAGCACGGGTACAGTGCAGGCAATTCCAACATCAACCGCAGATCCGGCTCGTTAATCAGGAAATGGGTACTCACAGACAAGGTAGTATGTAATAATCTTAAAGAATAATAATAAAACGAGGGGGAACGTTTCGAATCGCTTCTGTTGCTGTGACTCCACTTTTATACCATTACTCAGTCACAATATAGGGGAGCTTATGATTTATGTCGAATTTTAAAACATTTGATCAGTTTGCATATATGTATACACTAGGCGCTCATCAGGACGGAAGGACAGACCGACATGGCAAGTATACATATGTATATGTACTGTTCAATCGCATTTTTATGCAGTAATTAATATTACATAACATACACTTATCGAATAAGTCAGGTCGACCCATATAACGGGACACATAATAACAAACGACAAGGCATTGTAGCTGAGTCAACAATAACCGCTTCTGCAGCAATTTCTGCCAACGATGCGATCGCTCGTCAGAGGGCAAAAACACTGGTGCAATTGCTGACTATCACAATTGCCCAATAACACAATATCATATTAAATTCAAATTAATTCAATACTAATTCCAATTCCCTTTTACCATATTCTTACTAGACTCAGCACTTTCTGTACCTTTTGTTACCTATAAATAGAAACTAAGTTTGTTGAATAAAATCAGTATCAGAAACAGTACAATCACTGCCTGTTCACTCATTCTCTACAACTGCAATCAACAGAGGCTGTCGCCGTGTCTTCAGACCCTCATTTGCTCGACGTAGGAAACCCTCTCCGCAGTCCAACTGGTTCAAGTTCTAGTTGCGACGACAAATTTGTAGACGGTTTATGTACCGTATGCATACCAAAACACACACACAAACACACATTAACATTTGGTGACCCCGACGCAGGAAAACCTGCTGATCACACTGAAGAAGTCACCAGGACTTTTCAACACAAACTGGCAACAAGCCACATACTTACGGTAGAATCTCCTATCAATAAGTAGAACAAATTGGCAGATCTGTCACTTTCAGATCATCAGCCAACAAGATCAACGATTAATAATATCAAGATCATAAGTGCGTTTCACCAGCACAAAACCTCCATCCAGTACGTCGTCTGTACTTATACTTTGTACCACATCGGTTGCGAATAGGAGCGTATCCAGCTGCAAAAACAAATAAAATACTCAAAATGGTGAAATGGATTCCCACAAGGAGGAACACGCTGTCACCACGGAGACTTACAGCAAATTGCCTTCACTATGTCGCCGACAAAAGGCCATAGTAGCGTCCATAAAACGCATTCTGAGACAATTCTCAGAGGCGGGAGGACGTACATCAAGTGATTTGATAAAATCACTATGGACTCAAGCACAAGAAGTCCATTTTACTATCCACGAAGAATACGATAACCCAGAGGAAGGAGGACACAACATGGAAGCCTACCTGACCCTGGAAAAAGAGGTTCAAAGTGCATTGGCAAAACCAGCCACATCAAACAATAATGACGTGCAGCTTCCACGCATTAACATTCCCAAGTTTGATGGGGACATACTGAAATGGTCCCAGTTCTATGACCTGTTTTCATGTATGATACATGAAACAAACATGCCCACAGTTCGGAAGATGTGGTATCTGAAAACAACTGTAACTGGAGAGGCAGAAAGATTGATCCGACATATCGATCTAAACGAAGAAAATTATTTGAGCGCCTGGGAAATTCTGATTGATACATACAAGAATCTCAGAGACGTCGCTAGCACGGTATTAAACCGCTTCCTAAATTATAACACAGTTAATGACGACTCCAAGTCATTAAAAGAGTTGTACGTTACAACTATCGAATCCCTGTCATCACTAAAGGGATTGGGCATCAATATATCCACATGGAATCCAATATTGATTGCAGTCATCAAAAATAAGCTGGATGTCACGAACAGAGCCTTGTACGAGCAATCATTGGGAAGCTCAAAGGAAATACAGGCCTTGGACACAATGCTTCAGTTCCTAGAACAAAGAGTTCGAGTTCTAGGAACAGGCAAAAAGACACAAATGTCAAGGAAAGAGCCAAAAGGCACAACATGTGCAACAGTAAACACTGGAAAATCGAAGACGCCTCTCTGCTCATTCTGCAAGAAGGCAAGCCATTGGCTCTACGGATGCGATGAGTTTCGCTCCAAATCACCATCAGAACGACTAAATTGGGTACAAAAGCAGAAATTATGTGTCAACTGTTTTAAAACAAGCCACAAAACAAATGCATGCCCAGGTCGGACATGTTTCAAATGCGACAAAAAACACAATACACTGCTTCACTTGGACATACCATCGGGCGTAAGTACAGAACCAAGAGCACCGACGGTTGGCGCAGCAAGTAACAATAATTACAACCTGTTAGCTACAGCACAAGTAGCGGTAGAAGCAAAAAATGGACAGAGAGCCAATTTCAGAGCCTTGCTGGATTCAGGATCACAGATCAACCTGATCTCTGAACGAATGGCATCAATGTTGTCAGTAAAACTTAATGATACAACATTACGCATCGAAGGGATTGGAGGTCAGTCAAAGACCAGCAGAGCACGAGTACTTGAACTTGAACATACCAAACAATTGCCCATTGGCAGATCCGGATTTCTATAAACCGGGAAAGGTCGACATGCTCATCGGAGCAGAACACTATTATTCGCTACTACTCCCAGACCAAAAACAGCCAAAGTCAGGAGGTCCGTTGCTGCAAAATACAAAATTGGGATGGATTGTGGCAGGAAAAATCAGGTCTGCACACAACTCCTCATCCATTTGTGCAATTGGACTCAACGAGCTAATGGAAAAATTCTGGACTCTGGACAACTTAGAGACGGAAGAAACACCACGCACGCCATTCGAATCACATTGCGAAGCTCAGTTTATAGAGAACTTACAAACAGCATCGGATGGCAGGTTGATAGTAAAACTCCCATTTTCCGAACACTCTTCAGCCCTGGGGGGGGTCTTTGAAAACTGCAACGAAAAGATTCCTGGCATTAGAGCGACTGATTTCACCATACACCTGAAAAGGCTATGTGGAATTCATGAATGAATATGAAGGACTTGGACACATGAAGATGGTCCCAGCAACACAAGTGCCGGAGAGACACTACTTCATACCACACCACTGTGTACTCAAACCTGAGAGCACCAGCAAAAAGTTACGGGTCGTGTTTGATGCATCATGTAAATCAACAAGCGGAAAGTCTCTAAACGACATTCTGCATGCCGGACCCAAAGTTCAGAGTGAACTTATGTCAATTCTACTACGTTTTCGTTTAAATAAGTACGTATTCACAGCGGACATCGAGAAAATGTACCGAGAAGTGTGGATAAATCCCAAGGATCAATTTCATCAGATGATAGTCTGGAGAAACAATCCATCTGAAGATATCAGGTACTATCGCTTAAAAACAGTCACATATGGGACCACATCTGCTCCATTCCTGGCAACGAAATGTCTGGATCATTTGGCAACTCGGAGCCAAAACAGATTACCTATTGGATCTGCTGCATTGAAGAACGATTTCTATGTGGACGACTGTCTGACTGGTGCGGATACCATTCAGGAAGCGATACAAGTTCAACAAGAACTTAATAAAATATTGCTACCGTTCGGCCTTAAACTCCGCAAATGGTGCTCCAACAACGACCAGCTCTTGCAAGGAATCCCTGAAGAGGACGTTGTCAACGAAGTCAAGCTAGGTGAAACATTAGAGCAATACAGCGTGAAAACGCTGGGTCTCATTTGGATGCCAAAACAATACCAACTGCGAGGACGAACCACAAAAAGCCAAGCAACACGCATCACCAAAAGGGTCGTGTGCTCAGAATTGGCCCAAATCTTTGACCCACTGGATCTCTTTTCCCCAGTGATAGTCAAGGCAAAAATATTTATGCAACAGCTGTGGGAGATTTAACTCGATTGGGACGATGAACTACCATTATAACTCCAAAACGAATGGATGGAGTACCGGGAGGACCTACAATCATTAAACTCAATGGAGATTCCCCGGCACGTATATGATGGAAAAGTGCCAGTCACCCAGGATCTACATACCTTTGTAGACGCATCGGAACGAGCCTATGGCGCGGCAGTGTACGTACGAGCCACCTACAAAAACAATCAGGTCTCTGTACGACTATTATGCTCAAAGTCTCGAGTAGCACCCACCGCCAAACAATCCCTACCACGTCCAGAACTGTGCGCTGCAATTTTAGGTGCCGAACTCACCAATCGAGTTAGAAGGGATCTCCATATGAACCTTGACACAGTATCAGGAAGCTTCTGGACTGATTCCACCGTTGTACTGTCCTGGATTAACGGATCGGCGTCCACATAGCACACCTTCGTGGCAAATCGAATCGCCAAAATCCAGGCATTGACTAACCAATTACAATGGCGTCATGTTTCATCAGCCAACAACGCAGCAGATGTCCTTTCAAGAGGAATCCTAGCAAGCAAGCTAAGGGATCATAGTCTATGGCTATACGGACCATTATTCTTGCACGGATCAGGAGATAAATGGACGAAACCACCCATCATTGAGCCCAGCAATCTTGAGAGAAAGGCTAAGCAAGTCAGCTTGCCAATCGCATCTAGCTCTCTCGGAGAAGAGTTATACACATGCAGACTTAGCAACTCGTTCAACAAACTACAACCTCATCCGAGTTGGCGGATGACTCGAAGAAGCTCAAATTCCGTTTAACGCAAAACATCCAATCATGCTACCGTACAACGACCCAATAGTCAAAATGATTATGCGAGAGCTTCATGAGGAAAATATGCATTGCGGTGCCCAAGCATTAAGGGCAATCGCAAGACAACAATATTGGATTATCAACGACAAGACGATGGCTAGAAGCATCATACATAGCTGTATTAGATGCACCAGAGCCAGACCAAAGCTGATGCACCAGATCATGGACAATCTTCCAGCACAAAGAGTCACGCAAGCACGCCCATTCCTTAATGCAGGCGTTGACTACTGTGGACCAATTATGATCCACCATAAAATCCGAGGAAAACGGCCAGATAAGGCATACATTGCCGTATTCTGCTGCTTCTCCACAAAGGCTGTACATCTGGAGTTAGTAAGTGACTTAACCACAGATGCATTCTTGGCAGAACTCCGGCGATTCCTTAGCAGACGCGGGAAGTGTCAGACTATTCATTGCGACAACGCAACAAATTTCGTCGGCGCAAATAACAAGCAAAGGAATTGAAAGAAGCAATATTTAGCGAAAAGGCACATGCTCTGATCAGAAATCATTGCAACAAAAAACAAGTGGATTTTAAATTCATTCCTCCTCGGGCCCCATCGTTTGGCGGCCTCTGGGAAGCTGCGGTAAAATCAGCGAAAAGGCGGCTAGTTACAACCACAGAAACAGCATCCTTGACGTTTGAGGAGCTGAACACAGTCATAATCGAAATTGAAGCAATTCTCAACTCCCGACCCATAACTCCAATGTCAAATGATCCAACGGATACAAGTGCGCTTACTCCAGGGCATTTCCTGATCGGTGAACCTTTGACCGCAGCACCTGACGTCAACACCGATCGTCAAGAGATAACTCTGGTTAAGCGCTGGGAATTGGTTTCACGCTTAAAACATGCATTTTGGAAACAATGGTCTACGGAATACCTCCACGAACTATAAACTCGCCATAAATGGAAAACCACCGATCCAAACGTGACCGAAGGATTATTAGTTTTGGTGAAGGAATACAACCTTCCAGTAATGAAGTGGCCAATGGGTCGCATCATCAAAACTTATCCTGGGCAAGACAACCATGTACGAGTGGTTGATGTCAAAACATCGTCCGGCGTATACAAACGCCCCATCAGTCGTCTCGCCCCATTATTCTCAGAGGAGGTAGCAACAAAACGCTCCAAAAATGCTATTCAAGACATTGCGGAAATAGAGGAGCCACCAACACAGCGAAAAAGGTTATCATTACCTACACTAACATCCACATTGGTAGTGTTACTTCTCATGCTGCCATTAGCATTTTCACAATCAATAAATGTGACGCAATTTGCAAACAAGCCTGGAATATTCTATGAGAAACTTGGAACCTCAAGAATGACCACTTCCGAATGGACCATGATTGTATACTACGACTTGGATGCCTATTGGAAGGAAGGATATGCAAGTCATGTCAGCCGGAATGTCCGAACTAAGACACATGTGCCCTGCACTAAAAAATGTTCCAGCGTGCAACTCCATATTTCAACACTTTCAACATTTGTACAAAGAACTACAAACAGGAAATATGCTAATGAAGGCCTCTCGACAACGCAGATCACCGCTGGATATAGTAGGAAACGTGGCACACCAGCTATTCGGTGTACTTGACTCTACATATGCTGAGAAAATGGCCAAAGTAATCGAAAAGGTACAAACCAACGAAGACTTTCTGCTACATCTACTACGAAATCAAACGTCAATTTTCGACTCCACAATGAACGTGATCAGGAAGGATAAGTCAGCCATGGACAACCGCCTAAAGGTATTGGAACAACAAGTGGCAACCATCAGCCGAGAAAGAGGAACATATCATGGCGATCATCTAATTCAGTCATACCTAGGGCTCACAGCACAACTAACTCTGCTGACAACGAGTCTTCAACGTATGCAGTCTGACATATCTGATGTATTAATCGGCATTCACCATCGGACAATAAGCCCAACGCTAGTATCTCCTGAGCAATTAAGAGAGCAACTAGACCAAATCCGGGATCACAACACAAAATGTGATACAATTATACAGGCTAATGCGAGCCGAAGGAAAACTGACTACCACACACGTCATTTTCAAGGTGACACTACCGTTAGTTTCAACAGTTCAGCTCGAAGTTTTCAGTATCATGCCGATTCCGGTCTGGGACTCAACAAGTTGGAGCTTGTTCAATCTCAAAACGACCGTAAACACTCACCGAGATCAATTCATGGGATTTACTCCAGAAGAATTTCGACGCTGCTTTAAACTACTCAACGCAGAATACATCTTTGATCATCAAACAGTCTTCAATGTCGACAATCGCTGTGAGTTTCAGTTGTTTAACAATAAAACAGCACCTTTATGTGAAGTGACCCACACGAAGGCGGAGATGGTGTGGTCCAAAACTCAGCAAGCAAATAAATGGATTTTTGCAACACACTCTACAATGAGACTTCAGGCAGTTTGCAACGGGTCTCCGTCAACCATACAACTAGAAGGAACTGGCTTGCTCTCACTGTCACCTGGATGCACTGCTCGCAATACAGAAATAAGCATCAGTACCTTCAGCACAACAATCAGTGAAGTCAAATCAACCTACACTCGATTTGGGGACATACGCTTACCAACGACACCCCCTTCGCCAGCAACTGCACAATTGGAGAACCAGACATCAGACTATCTTCAAGAATTGGAAGATTTACGCCTGCAATTAGTGGCAATCAATCAACAAAGGCTGCCACACCATCTCAACACAGTGCAGCATCATCAAATCGCTACTTATGCTGCCCTAGCAATATCAATGCTATTGATTATTGCGTTCATTCTCCGGAAGAAGTATCAATCATGGAACCCAAGGCCGTCAACAATCAACCAAGCAGAGCCACGCGGATCATCACCCCCGATCCCCATTCCACGCCGCTTTTCAGTCGACTTGGGCGATGGTTGAACACCAGTTCAACGGCCGGGAGAATTTTCAGTCGCATATTTATGCAGTAATTAATATTACATAATATACACT
The DNA here is from genome assembly GCF_018151105.1 of Drosophila obscura. Classification (NCBI taxonomy): domain Eukaryota; kingdom Metazoa; phylum Arthropoda; class Insecta; order Diptera; family Drosophilidae; genus Drosophila; species Drosophila obscura. The sequence continues at coordinate 2,839,517 of NW_024542848.1, read as the reverse complement.
TATCGAATAAGTCAGGTCGACCCATGTAACGGGAGACATAATAAAAAACGACAAGGCATTGTAGCTGAGTCAACAATAACCGCTTCTGCAGCAATTTCTGCCAACGATGCGATCGCTCGTCAGAGGGCAAAAACACTGGTGCAATTGCTGACTATCACAATTGCCCAATAACACAATATCATATTAAATCCAAATTAATTCAATATTAATTCCAATTCCCTTTTACCATATTCTTACTAGACTCAGCACTTTCTGTACCTTTTGTTACCTATAAATAGAAACTAAGTTTGTTGAATAAAATCAGTATCAGAAACAGTACCATCACTGCCTGTTCACTCATTCTCTACAACTGCAATCAACAGAGGCTGTCGCCGCGTCTTCAGACCCTCATTTGCTCGACGTAGGAAACCCTCTCCGCAGTCCAATTGGTTCAAGTTCTAGTTGCGACGACAAATTTGTAGACGGTTTATGTACCGTATGCATACCAAAACACACACACAAACACACATTAACATGTACATTAGGCTGGGCCAAAATTTGACAAAAAATTTTTTTTTTTTTTTTCAAGCGGACACCGCCCTATTCTGTTCTTTGTTAGTAAATAAAACTATACAATTTTTTTCAAATCTTTAGTTTAATGTTATGGGGTTGCTACCACGAAAATATTATACCCGTCATTGGTTAAATATTAGGCTGGGCCAAAATTTGAACAAAAAATTTTTTTTTGTTTTTTCAAGTGGACGCCCCCCAATTCTGTTCTTTGTTATTCGATAAAATTATACAATTTTTTTCAAAATTAGTTTAATGTTTGGGGGTTGCTACCACGAAAAAAAATTGAATTCGTCGGTTTTTTCATTATACCCGTACTCAAAAAAGAGTTAAGGGGTATATTAGATTTGTGGTAAAAGTGGATGTGTGTAACGCAGAGAAGGAAACGTTTCCGACCCCATAAAGTATATATATTCTTGATCAGCATCAATAGCCGAGTCGATAGAGCCATGTCTGTCTGTCCGTCTGTCCGTCTTGTTGAGCGCCTAGATCTCAGAGACTATAAGAGCTAGAGAAACCAAATTTGGTTTCCAGACTCATGTGATATCACACTGCTACAAGTGTATTTCAAAATTTCGCCCCGCTCCCTTCCGACCACACAAAAGACGAAAATCTGTGGCAGGCACAATTTTAAAGATACGATAAAACTAAAAACGCAGTATCGTAGAGAATGCCCATATCTATCAGATTGCCGAATAAAATCGGATCATAATTATAGCCAAAATGAAGAAATTAATTTTCAGTTGTTTCCCCCGCCCCCCACCTGCTACTGATTCTCTTTCTCGCTCGCACACTCTGCCCCGTTATGTACGCAAGCGCTCTCTACTGGAGGAGATGTAGAATATAAATAGTACATGTATAGTCTACATGTTAAATGTAGAATATACATTGTAGATGTAGATAACAGATGTAGCAAAAAAAATGTAAAATGTAAATTTTTTTTAAAATTTTTTAAAATCATAAACTCAAAAATTTATATACTGACTGAGTAGAGTCGCGTCCAGAGAAGCGACTCGCACGTTCCTTCTCGTTTTTTAGTTACTGTTAAAAAATTAACGATTGGTGAAAATCAAGAAGTTCAGCTGAGGTTGATATATTTAGTTAACATGTTCGCAAAAACTTGAGCAGATTTTTTACTGCCAATAACTGATTAACAAATAGATTTAACCAAATTATCCAACTCATTCAGAAAACTTTTTTTTTTAATTTTCTTGCTTAAAATTTGTTGTAGTAACCTCTAAAAAAAATTTTTGAAATAAAAATAAGATCTTTAATATTATTATCAAACCCAAGATAACCAAAGTAAATGTCCGTCCGTCGTGCTTGCCGCTAAGTTCTCAGGGCCATTAGTTCTAGAGCAACCCAATTTGTGCAGGCTCCTTTGATATGACACTGAATCAAGTTTTTTTCAAAATTAATCCACGGCCCCTACCGCACACACAGAGGACGAAAATCTTTTGAAATGAAATTTCAAAGATACGAGAAAAAAAGCAGAATCATAGAGAATTACGATATCTAGAAGATTGCCGAATCTGGCAATTCAGCGCTTCCAGCTCTTACTCATTCTCTCTCTCTCTTTCTGGCGGGGGACAGCGAGATAGAACTGCTGGTGTTGGTATAAGAAAAAGAGACAGGTGCGAGAAAAATTGAGAGATTTCGGAGAGAGCGCTACTCCCCGCCTTAACTAACAAATCAATTCGTCTTTTTTGCGTCGAAACATACGTACATACAGTTGTGTTCAATGAAATAGTAGTGCCGCACCTCATCACTTTCAAAACTCTTTTTGAGACACTTCTAGCTATCCAAATTGAACAAATGATACATTTTTAAATAGACTGGAATTTTAGCATCAGAATATCCATACATTTGAGTTCCATCTTCTTGTTTTACATGACATAAGCCGAATACCCATGAAATTTGCTGTTCAATGAAATTGTAGTGTTTTTTTAGAAAATTGAAAAAAACAGCAACTCAAATAAAAACATATATTTCATGTTCTTCATGTTTCCTGAACTTTAATATTTAGATTTTAATCAATTTATTTTTCATTGCGAACTTGCACCGGCCGACCATGGTTCATTTATCTCTTGCCACCGCTTCAATAGGATTTGAGCCAATAATCCATGAACCACTTGCTAAAACTTTGCTCTGCTTGACGGATTTGTAGTTGCAACAATGTATTTGGTATTTCCCCATAAGAATTCGATGAGATTAAGATCCAGATAGACAGTTGGACATAACAAAACGTCAATCTTTTCCGGAGAAACCCAATTCCTAGCGAGCTTTTGTGAGTGTTTCAGGTCATTATCCTGTTTAAACATCCTTTTAAAAGACGTTTTCCAACTGTAATATGAATGTAATGTATTCTTAAGTATGCCTACATAGATAGTTTTGATCAATACTCCAACACCAGACTATATGGCACTAGTACAAATGAGCTGGGCCCCATAGGGCTCAGCCCAGCATACTCACTGCTATTTTTTTCATGATTATGGGTGGTATCTTGGGTCTATCTTACCATATAATACAACTTAACTATCATCAGTCAAAAGTATTTTTGTCACTGTGACACAGGCCATTCTACATGCGTTTTTCCAAACTGAAGTCGTGCACCCATGTACTCTCAGACCCAAACGCGGAGCTTTCTGGGACTTCTTGCACTCAAATAATGTTTAATCAACCGTCTTCGAACTGTCACATAACTGACAGAATGATTAAAAATTTTGTTCATACTTTTTGAGGATATTGACAGACATGGTCTTGCCTTCCACAATCGCCGACCATCCTCTAAAAAATAAGTTTTTCGCATACAAAATTGATTTTTAGTCGAATTCTTATATTTAATTGGGTTAAATAAAATAGTGAGAGTGCATACAGCTTAGTTTTCAATCCCATTATACCTCCTGCCTTAAGTTTTATGTTAAACTCTTAGGTATCCTCTTCTGGACCGAGCAATTTCTTCAACGCTTCAAAATCACAAGTACCGCTATGTCCAAAATTTTCTTTCATCAAATTATTCGATATCTAAATTGAGCTTGCGGATGGTGGCTTATTTATTTTAATTTGCTTTGTTTTTTCATTTTTTTAAATTAATTTAATATTTAATATTATGGGTAGTTGTCTAAAGTCATGAAAAACAAGAAGATGGAATGCAAATGTAACGGGGTTTCTTAGATTTTCCAATACTTACATTCCAGGCTTTCCGTAAAGGTATCACTTGTTCAATTTGAAGGACTAGAAATATCTCAAAAAGAGTTTTGAAAGTAGTGAGGTGCGGCACTACTATTTCATTGAACAAAACTGTATGTACATACATATGTCTGAAGTAGGAACGAAATATATCTAGTAAACTGTCTGTGAGCTGATTCCATTCAAAATTTAAAGAATCAGCTGCCCCAGTTTGCTTGTGTTTTACAGCCATTGATAGCAGCTTCCTCGTGCTTTAAAGAAAAATGTGAGGTCCGTATTCGCATTAAGCATTATTTATTACGGAAAAAACCACCAATAAAACCAAAAAAAAAAAGGTTGATAAGTACTATGGGATCTATTCTCCATCGATTTCCACGGTAAAAAAGGGGTTTACTGTATTTTGTTGTGCCCGTACAATCACAAACGATGCCGCACATCCTCGACATACTTGGGCCCATATGTCAGCCACAGCTGTTGGAAATTCAGAACTATTCAGAAATTCAGAATTATTTCTGGGAACACTTACAAGGACATGTTATCTAACGATACATAAAGACACCTTCTTCAAATATGCGAAAAATTCGGTATAAAAGAATAGTGTGATTTAAAGTCAAAAAAAGTTTGTTACTGATTGTGTACAAATATTTATCGAAGTGTAAATCATCATTAACAACTCGAAGTCTACGATGCATAATAATTTAAACGTCTTTGCACATTTTTTTTCATTGCAAGTATATCCAGTATGTATAATAAAGTCAATCAAACACTTTTTTTCCACTAATGCATTCATATATATGTATGTACATACAAATTATGTGCGAATGTATTATAATTATTTTATATGGTCACGCAATATAACACAGAAAAAACCTTTTATTTAATGCACATTATTTTGGAGGAGCAACTGATGTTTTCATTCTGTTTCTGGCTTACAATTTGTTGGATATTTTACACTATATTTTTATTACACATTTTTCATGTATGCATTTGTAAAAATTTTACAGCCATGCATGCATTTGTATACCTGTAAAAAGACTTATGTGTATGTACGTATGTTACTTGAAGTTACCCCAACACCATATACTAGCATACAAATAACTTTAATATCATACTCACATCCTTTTTTTCGGACGTGTGTTAAATAGACGCTCAATTGGAGTTTGAAAAATTAACTGTTCAACTGATATAAATAATAGTTATGACTAAACTTTATGTTTCCTTTATGGTGTTTCTTGTCACAAGTTCTTTTCTAATTTTAATTGTTCAGATTTATGTTCTTTTAATAAGTGAATTTTTGTTTTTATATATATGGACGAAAAATTTCTACAAATTAATTATTTTTATAAAGCACTGAAGATGGGCAAAAAAAATATTAGGATGTGTATACGCTTGAAAACAATCGATTTGGTCTCTGTATGCAGTGCTGCCAAATCAGCTTTTTTCCGTAAAAACTGGCTATTTTTTTTCAACCAACTCACACTGGACAAAACAGCCATTCTATCGGAATTAAAGCCATACCCTAATATAATAGAGCTACATATTTGAACAAATAATAATAATATAAGGCATTTTTAAAAACATTTAAAATATTTATTTAGTTTTTAAATTTTTTGTTTTAAAACTAAAATTAAATAAAATATTTTTAATATATTTTAATTAAAGTTTATTAATAGAAAAAAAAAATATTAATTGAAAAAAAACCAACGCTCTTAATTATTTTTATTATTCTGAGTCTGAACTACTACTCTCCTCAGAACTAGCAGATTATAGGCTGGCATAAATGTACGAGTTTTTCGTGAAACCTCCATCAATTTATAAAGCTAACGCTTCGTCTGGAGTATATTTAATTTGAAGTTGAGTAGTTAAGCTAAACGCATTTCTTAACTTTTATTGAATCAGTTTCATGTATCCTTTTCAGTTAACTCTGAAATTTTAAGCTTCTTATTTTTTGTGTGGCATTCACCGAAGTCTTTTACAGGTCGGCCTGTTAGAGTTTGATCTTTTATCTCTGCAAGGAAGAGAATTCCATCCAACCATTCTCTACTTTGTTTCTCAAAGCATTCACGGACCCTAAAAGCCCTCTTTAATTTCTCCATCAGTTTGCTGGTAAAATTTCGTAAACGTTTCTTGATTTCTTGTACCTTATTTGCATTATATTTGGTTTTTTCTAAAATGTTCGAAAAAATATACTCGTCGCACGCCAAAAATTTGCTGGGGAAGTCATCTTCTACCAACCACTACAAGAAAAGAGTGCGTTTGCAAGCTGACATTGTGCCTAAAAAGATAGCTGTGTCAAAAACTTGCCGTGTATTGCAGCCTAAATTTCAAACTTACAAAGAAAATTAGCCCCATTAATAAATGGAACAAAAATTGAGTCGAATCCGGTCGAATTTGGCAAGTTACAGTACGCAAATGTTAAAAAATAGCTTCTTGCCAAAGATAGGTCGTACTGAAATATTACACGACGATTTGGGTTCACAGCATATAAGCATAGTCAACAGGCAATTCAACAAATTTTTAAAAAACAAACCAAATATGAAAACAATAAATTTAAGTAATTTTCTATCAACAACTTTGGAGAGTAAAAAATGGCCGAAAATTTGGATGATGTATGTACCTATGCAAACAATGTTTATATGGTCCCAGCTGACCGAATATCGAAAGCATAATTTTTTTAAAACTATAGGCTTCCTAACTATTGTGTTGGTAGTCGAATCCAACAAAAACATTTTGAGTTAAGCCTAGTACTCAGATTGAAAAACTGTTTGCCAGCAAACAGATGTCATATATTTTTCGAGCGACCAGTGGTGTGACCAGAGGTGTGCGCTGCATTCCGAACGGCTACACTGCTCAGACCGCTGCTTGGTTTTGTTTAAAGTTAACAAAATGCACTTCTTCGGCTGGGGCCGCTCTTCCCCAGGCATATCCTGGGCTCCCCAATATTTTATTGGCAAGGTTATGTGTCTGACTATCAGCAGCAGCAGATGGCGACGCCACCTGTGCCGACCACCGTGAAGACAAACTGTTTTGAAAGCAATATTTGTTTTATATTTATGAAAATTAATAAAATATTATATTATAATACCCATATAATTGTCCTTTATATAATGCTGCATTAATTAGATTCTATTTGTCTTCATTATTAAAATATTTCATTTGGTTTTTTGTTCTCTTATTGCAATGTTTGCTTCGTGCTTGCTGGCAAAAGATATCAAATTGATATCTTTTTCGAGGTGGTTCGAAACATACCAAAAAACAAGCAAATACTTCTGATACTTTTCCAGTATATACCGGCCTTTTTGTTTTTTGATCTGAGTACTTGCTTCGTGTTTGCTGGCAAAAGATATCAAATTGATATCTTTTTCGAGGTGGTTCGAAACATACCAAAAAACAAGCAAATACTTCTGATACTTTTCCAGTATATACCGACCTTTTTGTTTTTTGATCTGAGTACTGCCTTCCGTACAGAGCCTAGAAAACAGTTTTTGCCGTAAAACATTTCTTATCGGTTTCATACGAATATCAACCCTGATTCCGTTCGCTAGGTGTTTTTTTCGATCTGAGTACTAGGCTTTAATCACATTTAAAAATTTGAATTTAATGCCGCTAGATTGGCTGTTTTGCCCAGTGTGCAACTGCGGGAAAAATTTGTGAGTTACGGGAGTCAGGAATTCTCGATATTTTAGAAATGCGTTAGGCTTCTTCCACTTATTTTTTAATATTGGCAGGTTTGTTTTAAATTTTAAGCAAACTATCATCTCTTTACCAAGTGTTGATTAACATGTATGAATATTTTCGAAATGCCAAAAGACCATAAGCTAAATTTACACGATGCTTGGCTTAAAAGCGAAGAATTCAAGGCTTGGATTCGCGCAGAAGACGAAGATGAGCATAAGTGTACCGCAGCTATCACTATCACATGTGCAATAAATCGGCTATAACTTATGCGCTAAGAAAAATGGAATTAGCGAAATTTTGGAGTACCTTAAATTTGAAAATATTGCAGAAATTGAACGCCAATAGAGCTATTTTCATTTGTTAAAATGGGAAAACAACAACGTCACTCTGTGGTGAGAGTTTAACTTTTATAATGATTATGGTGGCAGCCGCAGATTTCTGGAGCTAACAGCTGTTTTCCTCAAATTCTTAAGATTGCCGTAGTCAAACGCGGAAATTTGGCTGTTTCTTAGCCAGGTTATTCTGGTTTAACCTAAATCAGGGCTCGGCACGTCCCGATCTAATGTGCAAAGGAAAAGGTGCTTGTTAAGTTACAAATACTTAGCGAAACAAGACCGATCAGCTTGGTGGCTTAATTCAGAATGTTTATTGAATATCTTTTGGTTCTTATCCTGGGGTACAATCGTTCTTATGTATAACGGAGAGCGAGAGTTCTCCCACGCATTATATGAAAAGAGTACCACCGCATAAGTATTAGTGCGCGTGGTCTCTGCCAGAGTCGAATGGAAATGCATGATCAGCGTTAAGGGGCTTTTGAGATGGAGACTCATCGCCTCAGTGTTAGGGCGTGTGGGTTCTGCCTGAGTTCGGGTAAATGCCTGCTCAGCAGTTTTGGTAGCTGACCAATCTGCGTTCAAGTCGTAGATCGTTGCTGTGCAAAAGGAATGCGTAACATAAACATAAGTTGTTTATGTCACTGCTCATATGTACGCGCTTATATATGTATTTATATATATAACAGAGTGTTACATATGTACATGCATGGGTTCACTACACCGTACTCAGTCAGTATATACATTTTTGAGCATATGATTTTTTAGAATTTAAAAATAAAAAAATTTTAATTTTACATATTTTTGCTACATCTGCTAGCTACATCTACATATAAGATGTATATTCTACATCTAACATGTAGATTGTAAATGTACCATTTAGATTCTACATCTCCTCCGCTAGGGGTTGCTCGCGCACTGAACGCGGCAGGGGAAGAAACTGAAAATTAATTTCTTCATTCTGGCTATAATTATGATCCGATCTAATTCAGATTCGGCAATCTGGTAGATATGGGCATTCTCTACGGTACTGCGTTTTAAGTTTTATCGTATCTTTAAAAATGTGCCTGCTACAGATTTTCGTCCTTTGTGGGGGAGGAAGGAGGCGGGGCGAAATTTTGAAATACACTTGTAGCAGTGTGATATCACATGAGTCTGGAAACCAAATTTGGTTGCCCTAGCTCTTATAGTCTCTGAGATCTAAGCGCTCAACAAGACGGACAGACAGACAGACGGACGGACGGACAGACGGACATGGCTATATCGACTCGGCTATTGATGCTGATCAAGAATATATATACTTTATGAGGTCGGAAACGTTTCCTTCTCTGCGTTGCACACATCCACTTTTACCACAAATCTAATATACCCCTTAACTCTTTTTTGAGTACGGGTATAAAAAGGGCTCTAAATCGGATGTTTCTAATTACCGTGGGATCTCCAATTTATCCGACATTCCCAAACTCTTCAAAGAAATAATTACTTTCCAGCTCCAACACTTTTGTTGTTCATTATTCTCTGAATCGCAGCATGGATTTGTAAAACGTCGGTCTATTTCGTCTAACCTCCTGGAATTCTCCACTTTCGTGCATGAGGGTTTCGCTAAGAAGTCTCAAACTGACGTAGTCTATACTGACTTTAGTGATTCAGTAAATCATAATCTGCTTATTCATAAATTATCGCTCCTAGGGTTTCCGCCTAAACTTCTTTTCTGGTTTAATGCATACCTTTGTAATCGATCTCAGCGTGTCTGTTTTAATAACTCTCTTTCTAAGCCTGTCTCTGTGTCGTCGGGGGTACCTCAAGGTAGCCACCCCATGTCCCCGTTATGTCTCCAATCTGATCTTGACGTCCTCAACAACTGGTGCTTAATAAACATTCTTCCCCTTAACATTTCCAAATGTAACGTCATGACATTCGATCGCAGCAAGTCTTACCTCTTTTATTATAATATCCATAACTGTTCCTTAAACCGCCTTAACAAAATTACTGACTTGGGAATTATCTTTGTACCAAATCTGTGTTATAACTCACACATATCCGCTATTTCGAATAAAGCCAGAGGCGTCCTGGGATTTATCAAAAGATGGTCTAAGGAGCTCACCGACCCCTATTCTACTAAAATTTTATATGTATCCCTTGTCCGGCCTATCCTTGAATACGGTTCCTGCGTTTGGTCTCCGCATTATCAAAAATATCAGGATATGATTGAGTCCGTTCAAAAACAGTTTATTCTTTTTGCACTTCGTGGCCTTAATTGGGACCCCTCTAGACATCTTCCTTCTTATGAGAGTAGGCTCTGGCTCTTCGATATCCCCTCTCTTGAAAGCCGTAGGATTTGCCATGGAGTGCTTTTTCTTCAAAAACATCTTGCTGGTGAGGTTGATTCCAGTAGCCTTATTAGCATTTCTGTCCCTTCCGGCCCGACTAGGCATTGCTTTCCGCTTCATCTTCAACTCTGTCTTTCTAATTACTCTGACCATGAATCTTTCCGTAGCCTTTGCCGTAACTACAATACCTTCTTCCATCTGTTTTCCTTCGACACTAGTTCTATTAAGGTAAAATATTTGTTAGCAAATAATTTAAATTAATTAATCTTAACTTGTAACGAACCATGGTTCTAGCCATGGCTCGTCACAAACGATGGAGGGCAGCGCATCCACGCTGGCGGGAGACAATAATCTAACTGATATACACAGAGCTAGCGAACCATGGCTCTAGCCACGGTCCCCCACAAATAGCGGTGTGTCAGCACCTCGGAAATAAAATAGTCTTAAGCACACAATTAATTAAGAACTCTCAATCAACAACACCCCACCTCTTGAGACAATTGTGAAATCGGCAACCTACAATGTCGCAATAAGCCAAGCCGACACAATTTCGCAATAAGAGATATCATTAGCACAATTTCACAACAAGCCAAACTGACACCATTTCGCAATAGGTCAAACTAGCATTAAAACCACGTCTCACAATGATTGTCACCAATAATCATAAGTTAACAATAAGCAATTATTTGAACTAGATATCACCTTTCTCAACTGCAGCCCGCACCTTCCGGGATGCAGCCTCAACAAAACCACACTGCCCCACTAACATTTGTCAACGAAGCACCAAGCTTCGACCTAGTTACCACACCCTACAATTATTATTACCCAATAATCATAAGTTAGCAATAAGCAATTATTTCCGGGTCAGGACCCCAGGTGCCAGCTGCTTAAAAAGGCCAAGACCCGCCAAAGCAGTACGCAGTCCACCAGCGCACCATTCAACCACGAGTTGAAGCAGCAGAATTTAAGTGAATGAGGAAAGTGAATGAAAAGAAACCAGAATACTAAATAAAAACCTAGAACAATCCAACAAAACCGTCGCCTCATCATTTCTAGCTACCTACTACTACACATTATATGAAAAGAGTACCACCGCATAAGTATTAGTGCGCGTGGTCTCTGCCAGAGTCGAATGGAAATGCATGATCAGCGTTAAGGGGCTTTTGAGATGGAGACTCATCGCCTCAGTGTTAGGGCGTGTGGGTTCTGCCTGAGTTCGGGTAAATGCCTGCTCAGCAGTTTTGGTAGCTGACCAATCTGCGTTCAAGTCGTAGATCGTTGCTGTGCAAAAGGAATGCGTAACATAAACATAAGTTGTTTATGTCACTGCTCATATGTACGCGCTTATATATGTATTTATATATATAACAGAGTGTTACATATGTACATGCATGGGTTCACTACACCGTACTCAGTCAGTATATACATTTTTGAGCATATGATTTTTTAGAATTTAAAAATAAAAAAATTTTAATTTTACATATTTTTGCTACATCTGCTAGCTACATCTACATATAAGATGTATATTCTACATCTAACATGTAGATTGTAAATGTACCATTTAGATTCTACATCTCCTCCGCTAGGGGTTGCTCGCGCACTGAACGCGGCAGGGGAAGAAACTGAAAATTAATTTCTTCATTCCGGCTATAATTATGATCCGATCTAATTCAGATTCGGCAATCTGGTAGATATGGGCATTCCCACCGATACTGCGTTTTTAGTTTTATCGTATCTTTAAAATCTTTAAAAATGTGCCTGCCACAGATTTTCGTCCTTTGTGGTGGTGGAAGGGGGCGGGGCGAAATTTTGAAATACACTTGTAGCAGTGTGATATCACATGAGTCTGGAAACCAAATTTGGTTGCCCTAGCTCTTATAGTCTCTGAGATCTAAGCGCTCAACAAGACGGACAGACAGACAGACGGACGGACGGACAGACGGACATGGCTATATCGACTCGGCTATTGATGCTGATCAAGAATATATATACTTTATGAGGTCGGAAACGTTTCCTTCTCTGCGTTGCACACATCCACTTTTACCACAAATCTAATATACCCGTTAACTCTTTTTTGAGTACGGGTATAAAAAGGGCTCTAAATCGGATGTTTCTAATTACCGTGGGATCTCCAATTTATCCGACATTCCCAAACTCTTCAAAGAAATAATTACTTTCCAGCTCCAACACTTTTGTTGTTCATTATTCTCTGAATCGCAGCATGGATTTGTAAAACGTCGGTCTATTTCGTCTAACCTCCTGGAATTCTCCACTTTCGTGCATGAGGGTTTCGCTAAGAAGTCTCAAACTGACGTAGTCTATACTGACTTTAGTGATTCAGTAAATCATAATCTGCTTATTCATAAATTATCGCTCCTAGGGTTTCCGCCTAAACTTCTTTTCTGGTTTAATGCATACCTTTGTAATCGATCTCAGCGTGTCTGTTTTAATAACTCTCTTTCTAAGCCTGTCTCTGTGTCGTCGGGGGTACCTCAAGGTAGCCACCCCATGTCCCCGTTATGTCTCCAATCTGATCTTGACGTCCTCAACAACTGGTGCTTAATAAACATTCTTCCCCTTAACATTTCCAAATGTAACGTCATGACATTCGATCGCAGCAAGTCTTACCTCTTTTATTATAATATCCATAACTGTTCCTTAAACCGCCTTAACAAAATTACTGACTTGGGAATTATCTTTGTACCAAATCTGTGTTATAACTCACACATATCCGCTATTTCAATAAAGCCAGAGGCGTCCTGGGATTTATCAAAAGATGGTCTAAGGAGCTCACCGACCCCTATTCTACTAAAATTTTATATGTATCCCTTGTCCGGCCTATCCTTGAATACGGTTCCTGCGTTTGGTCTCCGCATTATCAAAAATATCAGGATATGATTGAGTCCGTTCAAAAACAGTTTATTCTTTTTGCACTTCGTGGCCTTAATTGGGACCCCTCTAGACATCTTCCTTCTTATGAGAGTAGGCTCTGGCTCTTTGATATCCCCTCTCTTGAAAGCCGTAGGATTTGCCATGGAGTGCTTTTTCTTCAAAAACATCTTGCTGGTGAGGTTGATTCCAGTAGCCTTATTAGCATTTCTGTCCCTTCCGGCCCGACTAGGCATTGCTTTCCGCTTCATCTTCAACTCTGTCTTTCTAATTACTCTGACCATGAATCTTTCCGTAGCCTTTGCCGTAACTACAATACCTTCTTCCATCTGTTTTCCTTCGACACTAGTTCTATTAAGGTAAAATATTTGTTAGCAAATAATTTAAATTAATTAATCTTAACTTGTAACGAACCATGGTTCTAGCCATGGCTCGTCACAAACGATGGAGGGCAGCGCATCCACGCTGGCGGGAGACAATAATCTAACTGATATACACAGAGCTAGCGAACCATGGCTCTAGCCACGGTCCCCCACAAATAGCGGTGTGTCAGCACCTCGGAAATAAAATAGTCTTAAGCACACAATTAATTAAGAACTCTCAATCAACAACACCCCACCTCTTGAGACAATTGTGAAATCGGCAACCTACAATGTCGCAATAAGCCAAGCCGACACAATTTCGCAATAAGAGATATCATTAGCACAATTTCACAACAAGCCAAACTGACACCATTTCGCAATAGGTCAAACTAGCATTAAAACCACGTCTCACAATGATTGTCACCAATAATCATAAGTTAACAATAAGCAATTATTTGAACTAGATATCACCTTTCTCAACTGCAGCCCGCACCTTCCGGGATGCAGCCTCAACAAAACCACACTGCCCCACTAACATTTGTCAACGAAGCACCAAGCTTCGACCTAGTTACCACACCCTACAATTATTATTACCCAATAATCATAAGTTAGCAATAAGCAATTATTTCCGGGTCAGGACCCCAGGTGCCAGCTGCTTAAAAAGGCCAAGACCCGCCAAAGCAGTACGCAGTCCACCAGCGCACCATTCAACCACGAGTTGAAGCAGCAGAATTTAAGTGAATGAGGAAAGTGAATGAAAAGAAACCAGAATACTAAATAAAAACCTAGAACAATCCAACAAAACCGTCGCCTCATCATTTCTCGCTACCTACTACTACGCATTATATGAAAAGAGTACCACCGCATAAGTATTAGTGCGCGTGGTCTCTGCCAGAGTCGAATGGAAATGCATGATCAGCGTTAAGGGGCTTTTGAGATGGAGACTCATCGCCTCAGTGTTAGGGCGTGTGGGTTCTGCCTGAGTTCGGGTAAATGCCTGCTCAGCAGTTTTGGTAGCTGACCAATCTGCGTTCAAGTCGTAGATCGTTGCTGTGCAAAAGGAATGCGTAACATAAACATAAGTTGTTTATGTCACTGATCATATGTACGCGCTTATATATGTATTTATATATATAACAGAGTGTTACATATGTACACGCATGGGTTCACTACACCGTACTCAGTCAGTATATACATTTTTGAGCATATGATTTTTTAGAATTTAAAAATAAAAAAATTTTAATTTTACATATTTTTGCTACATCTGCTAGCTACATCTACATATAAGATGTATATTCTACATCTAACATGTAGATTGTAAATGTACCATTTAGATTCTACATCTCCTCCGCTAGGGGTTGCTCGCGCACTGAACGCGGCAGGGGAAGAATCTGAAAATTAATTTCTTCATTCTGGCTATAATTATGATCCGATCTAATTCAGATTCGGCAATCTGGTAGATATGGGCATTCTCTACGGTACTGCGTTTTAAGTTTTATCGTATCTTTAAAAATGTGCCTGCCACAGATTTTCGTCCTTTGTGGGGGAGGAAGGGGGCGGGGCGAAATTTTGAAATACACTTGTAGCAGTGTGATATCACATGAGTCTGGAAACCAAATTTGGTTGCCCTAGCTCTTATAGTCTCTGAGATCTAAGCGCTCAACAAGACGGACAGACAGACAGACGGACGGACGGACAGACGGACATGGCTATATCGACTCGGCTATTGATGCTGATCAAGAATATATATACTTTATGAGGTCGGAAACGTTTCCTTCTCTGCGTTGCACACATCCACTTTTACCACAAATCTAATATACCCGTTAACTCTTTTTTGAGTACGGGTATAAAAAGGGCTCTAAATCGGATGTTTCTAATTACCGTGGGATCTCCAATTTATCCGACATTCCCAAACTCTTCAAAGAAATAATTACTTTCCAGCTCCAACACTTTTGTTGTTCATTATTCTCTGAATCGCAGCATGGATTTGTAAAACGTCGGTCTATTTCGTCTAACCTCCTGGAATTCTCCACTTTCGTGCATGAGGGTTTCGCTAAGAAGTCTCAAACTGACGTAGTCTATACTGACTTTAGTGATTCAGTAAATCATAATCTGCTTATTCATAAATTATCGCTCCTAGGGTTTCCGCCTAAACTTCTTTTCTGGTTTAATGCATACCTTTGTAATCGATCTCAGCGTGTCTGTTTTAATAACTCTCTTTCTAAGCCTGTCTCTGTGTCGTCGGGGGTACCTCAAGGTAGCCACCCCATGTCCCCGTTATGTCTCCAATCTGATCTTGACGCCCTCAACAACTGGTGCTTAATAAACATTCTTCCCCTTAACATTTCCAAATGTAACGTCATGACATTCGATCGCAGCAAGTCTTACCTCTTTTATTATAATATCCATAACTGTTCCTTAAACCGCCTTAACAAAATTACTGACTTGGGAATTATCTTTGTACCAAATCTGTGTTATAACTCACACATATCCGCTATTTCGAATAAAGCCAGAGGCGTCCTGGGATTTATCAAAAGATGGTCTAAGGAGCTCACCGACCCCTAATCTACTAAAATTTTATATGTATCCCTTGTCCGGCCTATCCTTGAGTACGGTTCCTGCGTTTGGTCTCCGCATTATCAAAAATATCAGGATATGATTGAGTCCGTTCAAAAACAGTTTATTCTTTTTGCACTTCGTGGCCTTAATTGGGACCCCTCTAGACATCTTCCTTCTTATGAGAGTAGGCTCTGGCTCTTCGATATCCCCTCTCTTGAAAGCCGTAGGATTTGCCATGGAGTGCTTTTTCTTCAAAAACATCTTGCTGGTGAGGTTGATTCCAGTAGCCTTATTAGCATTTCTGTCCCTTCCGGCCCGACTAGGCATTGCTTTCCGCTTCATCTTCAACTCTGTCTTTCTAATTACTCTGACCATGAATCTTTCCGTAGCCTTTGCCGTAACTACAATACCTTCTTCCATCTGTTTTCCTTCGACACTAGTTCTATTAAGGTAAAATATTTGTTAGCAAATAATTTAAATTAATTAATCTTAACTTGTAACGAACCATGGTTCTAGCCATGGCTCGTCACAAACGATGGAGGGCAGCGCATCCACGCTGGCGGGAGACAATAATCTAACTGATATACACAGAGCTGGCGAACCATGGCTCTAGCCACGGTCCCCCACAAATAGCGGTGTGTCAGCACCTCGGAAATAAAATAGTCTTAAGCACACAATTAATTAAGAACTCTCAATCAACAACACCCCACCTCTTGAGACAATTGTGAAATCGGCAACCTACAGATATCATTAGCATAGAGAGATATCATTAGCACAATTTCACAACAAGCCAAACTGACACCATTTCGCAATAGGTCAAACTAGCATTAAAACCACGTCTCACAATGATTGTCACCAATAATCATAAGTTAACAATAAGCAATTATTTGAACTAGATATCACCTTTCTCAACTGCAGCCCGCACCTTCCGGGATGCAGCCTCAACAAAACCACACTGCCCCACTAACATTTGTCAACGAAGCACCAAGCTTCGACCTAGTTACCACACCCTACAATTATTATTACCCAATAATCATAAGTTAGCAATAAGCAATTATTTCCGGGTCAGGACCCCAGGTGCCAGCTGCTTAAAAAGGCCAAGACCCGCCAAAGCAGTACGCAGTCCACCAGCGCACCATTCAATCACGAGTTGAAGCAGCAGAATTTAAGTGAATGAGGAAAGTGAATGAAAAGAAACCAGAATACTAAATAAAAACCAAGAACAATCCAACAAAACCGTCGCCTCATCATTTCTCGCTGCCTACTACATTCTTTTACGAGCCAGCCCGACACCTGAAGTCACCTACAAACTACAAATTGTCTTGTAGCGGACCCTGGACAGACTGATGATTACAAAATCCGGTCGCAAGCAGAAATACCACCAACAACACGTAAGTCAGTGCTACTAACCACGGAAACACACCATGGAAGCCCACGGAGCCGGTCAACCCGACGAATTTTGCCTGGAGGGACACCATACCAATCCAGGAGTCACCACCGGCTGGATCTACAAACTCCGGCGGGATGAGCTGGAAGTCCTGGCCGAGGAATTCGGATTCGGAAACGACGGAACAGTCCAGGAACGAAGAAAGAGATTCGCCGCACTAGTCGCCGGAACACTCTCGCAGGATGCCTGGGTTCGACTGGCCGACCTCGAACGGCAATTCGCCAGACCAGCAGGACGCTCCAAGTCGCCCATGCCCACCACTCCTGGGCCGTCTGACCAGCGGAAGACCGACCCAAAAGCCGGGTTACAAGTCCCCGGGCCATGACAGAACTTCTCACCGATCGGGCCAGTCGCTGGTACCGCACCAGCCAACTACAAGGCAGATCATGGGCCTATTTCCGCCAAGAATTCTTGACTTTCTTCTTGCCGCCACGGTACTTCGAGCAATTGGAAGACCGGATCCGAGCCCGCAAGCAAGCGGTAGGAGAATTGTTCAAGGATTACCTCATCGAGATACGGCTACTCATGCACCACGCCGGGTACGACACCGCCAAGGAGTTGAACAGGATCTACGACAACGCCCTGCCAGCATACCAGATGTATGTGCGGCGACACGAACTCCAAAGTTTGGCTCAGCTCACAATGTTGGCTACCGAGTTCGAGAGCATCCAAGAGCGGACCATCCCGCCCACTTTCGCACCGCCACGAAGCACCCCAAGATACCCAAGGCCGGCCACCGAGCCAAGGAACGGCGGCCCACCCCAGCCACCATTTCGGCAACCCCACTGGGAGGCGGCAGACTCGCCAAGGAGGCAGCAAGCCCCCTCCGGCAGCCAGACAACGCCCGAGGTGGCGCACCGCATGATCACGACCCCTATCGCCAACCCACGCGCAGCCTGTCGCCGGTGTGGTGAAGCGGGGCATGTGGCATACGACTGCCAGAACCCTTCGATCCTATTTTGCTGGGAATGTGGCAAGCGCGGCACACGGACCTTCAAATGCTGCCGCCAGAACACGTCGGGAAACGACACGCGTCCCCAGCTGACACGGGATCAGCCGGGAACGACGCCTCCCCCGAACCGCAACTAAAAAACTTACTACATGTGAACAACGGTCGGATAGTGGCAACGGTAACCATAGGAGGACACGTAACGGAGGCTACCATAGACACCGGGGCCTCCAAAAGCTTTATCAACACCCACCTCGCCCGACAACTAGACAACCGCACCAACTTGCAAGATGCCAGCACCCGCATACGCCTGGCCGACGGATCGGTCAGAGAGATCACCCAAGTTCTACGGGAGCCCATCAAGCTGGACCAACGAGAGGTACAAATACCGCTCCTAGTTTTGCCTAACATGTTGGAGCAAGTCACCCAATAATGCAACGCAGCACTCGACACCCAAACCAATGACAACGAAAACGAAACGCCGGCCCACAACGGAGAACACGAATCCGAGGCCAACACAAGCCAACCACAATCAAGCAATCGGGAAAACGAGTCCCACGGTCACTACGGAGCAACCACGTCCTAGGCCAACCACAGAGGACACACACCCCAAACAAACCACGAGGATCTCACACACGAGACAAACACACTTGAACCCGGCGCTCGACACAGGAAGCCCAGGTCCAAGACAAGCAACAGAGCAAGCACGCAGAGAAACCGCATCGGAAGCAGGGAACGCACGGACACCCTTAAAACCGACCGCCAGCAGCGAAAAAGGACAACGGCCACCACCATCCGACAGCCCAGCCACACGGGAAACAGCCACGCTAACCCCACGCTGGACGGGGCCCATAATCGAACTGATCTCCACAGAGCCCCTCAACGAGGGCCCGGAAACCAGCACGATGCCCCCACGATGCCCAGACAGCCGTCCGGTCCGACCCACGGCCGACGCCACACCGATCCTCGCCAACACAATGGAGTACCTTCCGCGTACTGACATGATTCCTAGCGCCATGCAACGAGCCATGCCTAGAGCCGTGTCCGAGATCTTCATCGCCCACGCAAGTCGTCGCTGCGACACAAGAGGCATCACCGAGACTCACCTGTTCATGCGCCAAACGACCACCAGTACCACCCACGTATTACATCAGAGATATGAAACATATCTACCCACGGTCGACACCACACCCATCGTCGCCCACATAAGCGACTACCAACGGAGGATCGAACCGCCCAGCGCCTTCGATACAACCCTCTTACCCGAAGACCCCAGCCAGCCACCTGACTCCGAAACCGCCGATCCGACCGAACATGAGCCCGAACCAGTCCCGGAGCCGTGGCCGCCAGACTTGGCCCCGCAGATCCAGGCATTTCTAGATGAAGAGCTACCAAAATTGGATGGACTCCACGGGACATCGGACATCGCCAAGCACACTATTGTCATGCGGGATAACCGGCCCATAAAACAGCGGTACTATCCGAAGAATCCAGCGATGATGCGAATAATCAATGAACAAGTAGACCAATTGATTTCGGAAGGCCTCATCGAGCCCTCCCGGAGGCCCCACAGCGCCCCAATTGTACTCGTCCGTAAAAAGAATGGGAAATGGCGCATGTGCGTGGACTACCGGCAACTCAACACGCATTCCATCCCCGACGCATACCCGCTACCTAGGATCAACTATATTTTGGAACGGCTTCAAAACGCGCGATTCATCACCACCCTCAACCTGAAAAATGGATACTGGCAGATCCCCATGGCCGACGAAAGTAGGGAAGCAACAGCTTTCACAGTACCGGGCCGAGGTCTCTACCAATGGAAAGTGATGCCCTTTGGACTACACTCGGCACCGGCGACATTTCAGCGGGCGCTCGACACTGTGATTGGGACCGATATGGAACCATATGCCTTCGCGTACCTGGACGACATTGTCATCGTTGGGCGGGATTTCAACGAACATCTACGCAACTTGACAGTGGTGTTGTCCCGACTCCGGAAAGCGAACCTAAGGATAAATGCGGAAAAATGCGCGTTCTTTCAAACCCAAATCAAGTATCTCGGGCATATGATCAGCCATGAGGGTATCCACACTGACCCCGACAAAATCGCCGCCGTCAAAGAACTCCGGCCGCCCACCAACCTAAAAGAGCTTCGTCAATGCATCGGGATGGCGTCCTGGTACTGAAGATTTGTACCAAACTTCGCGACGGTCGTCCAACCGATGTCTCGCCTACTCAAGAAGGACCAACCATGGGTATGGGCCGAAGCCCAGCAGGCTGCTTTCGATCACCTAAAAGAGCTCCTCACGACAGCGCCAGTTCTTGCTTGCCCCGATTTTTCGGTAAAATTCACGCTACAAACGGACGCGAGCAACCTCGGCGTGGGCGCTGTCCTTACACAGGAAATCAAGGCAAGGAGCGAGTTATCGCATACGTCAGCCGACGACTCAACGCGGCAGAAGAAAACTACTCCGCGACCGACAAGGAATGCTTGGCAGTCATCTGGTCCATCCGGAAACTCCGGTGTTACCTGGAGGATATCGGTTCGACGTGATCACCGACCATCTCGCCCTCAAATGGCTGAACACACTGGAAAGCCCCTACGGTAGAATAGCAAGGTGGGCACTGGAACTCCAACAATACCAGTATGACGTTCATTACCGGGCAGGTAAGCAGAACGTAGTGGCAGATTCACTATCCCGACAACCCCGGGGAACCCTCGCACGGGTCGAGGAAGTAAAGGTAACCTGCCCCTGGCTCAAACGCCGGATACAACAAGTTCAGGACGAACCCGAGAAATACCCTGATTACACTCACGAGAACGGGGAGTTATATCGACACCTGGGCCGCAGCACCGAGGACAATGAGGACACATCATGGAAACTTTGCGTACCAAAGGATCGTCGCGCAAGAGTCCTCCAAGAATGCCACGACCAACCCACGGCCGGCCATCTAGGAATCCGTAAGACCATAACCCGAGTCTGTCAACGGTACTATTGGCCAGGACTTTACCGGGACGTAAGGAAATACGTCAGCAGCTGCACCAGCTGCCAGAAGTTTTGAAGCCCAGCAACGCAAGCCGGTAGGTCAGATGCTCACTCGGAAAGCAGAGGAACCATTGGCAACACTATGTGCCGACTTCGTTGGACCACTACCCCGGAAGTTTACGAGCCGGTCGTTCCAGACTTTTTTGCAAACGGCAGGGATAGAATTGCAACACACCGCCCCGTACTGTCCCCAGGAAAACCCCACGGAACGAGCAAACAGAACGGTCAAAACCATGATTTCTCAGTTTGTGGGAGAGCACCAGAATACTTGGGACGAGCTAATTCCAGAAATCTCACTCGCCGTGAACTCCAGTGTCTCGGAGACAACCGGATTTAGCCCAGCCTTTCTACTATACGGGAGAGAGCCACGCTTACCTGGAGCCCTGTATGATGAAGTTGCACCTGGCACAGGAAGCCCGTCAGACACCGCGCTCCAGAAAACAGCGCGACTCAAGGATGTATTCGCGATAGTGAAAAATAACATCCAGCGAGCCAGCCACGAGCAGGCAAGACACTATAATCTCCGTCGAAGACAATGGCACCCCACGGTGGGCACATTGGTACTGATGCGACAACATCATCTGTCCAACGCCGTTGACGGCTTCGCTGCAAAACTGGCCCCGAAATATGACGGGCCCTACAAAGTTCGAGGATTTAGGTCAGCCAACATCATAAAAATACAACACCTCAGAACCCGGAAGCAGAAAATCGCTAACATCAATGATCTGAAAGAATACCACGAACACGACCCGGGAGAAACTGCGAACGAAGCAGACACCACGGCTGACCTATAAACAAACAGAGCGGTCAGTGGGGCATGACCCGTCACAAAATATGGCTGACGGAGCCCAAACGATCGGCGGACCCACATCGAAAGGGCACCGACTCCTTAAATGCAAGCTCCGCACGCCACGCGCGGACAACCCATCCCGAAAGAAAAATGACCTAAAAAACCACCGCACAAGATGCACTATATATAGCTGGACCATGACGATAGCCAAACAACACATCTTCACTAACCACCGACGCACCGGTCAACAAGCTAACGCACCACCAAGTATTCACCCAAAGAGCTAACACCACGATGTCACCACTCCTGATAGTCCTGATCCTCACCACCACCACCCAGGCAACGGTAAAAATATAACGTTACCAACGCCACACTAAAGTGACGAGATTAAAAGCGACGAATCCGGAGACTCGACACAAGCCAAAGGACAAGCAAAGGCGAACCTCAGCACCCGCCAAGCGACGCCACTAATCTCTCCATCACCCACCCGGAAGAAAGGGGGGGTGTAACGAACCATGGTTCTAGCCATGGCTCGTCACAAACGATGGAGGGCAGCGCATCCACGCTGGCGGGAGACAATAATCTAACTGATATACACAGAGCTAGCGAACCATGGCTCTAGCCACGGTCCCCCACAAATAGCAATGTGTCAGCACCTCGGAAATAAAATAGTCTTAAGCACACAATTAATTAAGAACTCTCAATCAACAACACCCCACCTCTTGAGACAATTGTGAAATCGGCAACCTACAATGTCGCAATAAGCCAAGCCGACACAATTTCGCAATAAGAGATATCATTAGCACAATTTCACAACAAGCCAAACCGACACCATTTCGCAATAGGTCAAACTAGCATTAAAACCACGTCTCACAATGATTGTCACCAATAATCATAAGTTAACAATAAGCAATTATTTGAACTAGATATCACCTTTCTCAACTGCAGCCCGCACCTTCCGGGATGCAGCCTCAACAAAACCACACTGCCCCACTAACATTTGTCAACGAAGCACCAAGCTTCGACCTAGTTACCACACCCTACAATTATTATTACCCAATAATCATAAGTTAGCAATAAGCAATTATTTCCGGGTCAGGACCCCAGGTGCCAGCTGCTTAAAAAGGCCAAGACCCGCCAAAGCAGTACGCAGTCCACCAGCGCACCATTCAACCACGAGTTGAAGCAGCAGAATTTAAGTGAATGAGGAAAGTGAATGAAAAGAAACCAGAATACTAAATAAAAACCAAGAACAATCCAACAAAACCGTCGCCTCATCATTTCTCGCTGCCTACTACATTCTTTTACGAGCCAGCCCGACACCTGAAGTCACCTACAAACTACAAATTGTCTTGTAGCGGACCCTGGACAGACTGATGATTACAAAATCCGGTCGCAAGCAGAAATACCACCAACAACACGTAAGTCAGTGCTACTAACCACGGAAACACACCATGGAAGCCCACGGAGCCGGTCAACCCGACGAATTTTGCCTGGAGGGACACCATACCAATCCAGGAGTCACCACCGGCTGGATCTACAAACTCCGGCGGGATGAGCTGGAAGTCCTGGCCGAGGAATTCGGATTCGGAAACGACGGAACAGTCCAGGAACGAAGAAAGAGATTCGCCGCACTAGTCGCCGGAACACTCTCGCAGGATGCCTGGGTTCGACTGGCCGACCTCGAACGGCAATTCGCCAGACCAGCAGGACGCTCCAAGTCGCCCATGCCCACCACTCCTGGGCCGTCTGACCAGCGGAAGACCGACCCAAAAGCCGGGTTACAAGTCCCCAGGCCATGACAGAACTTCTCACCGATCGGGCCAGTCGCTGGTACCGCACCAGCCAACTACAAGGCAGATCATGGGCCTATTTCCGCCAAGAATTCTTGACTTTCTTCTTGCCGCCACGGTACTTCGAGCAATTGGAAGACCGGAGCCGAGCCCGCAAGCAAGCGGTAGGAGAATTGTTCAAGGATTACCTCATCGAGATACGGCTACTCATGCACCACGCCGGGTACGACACCGCCAAGGAGTTGAACAGGATCTACGACAACGCCCTGCCAGCATACCAGATGTATGTGCGGCGACACGAACTCCAAAGTTTGGCTCAGCTCACAATGTTGGCTACCGAGTTCGAGAGCATCCAAGAGCGGACCATCCCGCCCACTTTCGCACCGCCACGAAGCACCCCAAGATACCCAAGGCCGGCCACCGAGCCAAGGAACGGCGGCCCACCCCAGCCACCATTTCGGCAACCCCACTGGGAGGCGGCAGACTCGCCAAGGAGGCAGCAAGCCCCCTCCGGCAGCCAGACAACGCCCGAGGTGGCGCACCGCATGATCACGACCCCTATCGCCAACCCACGCGCAGCCTGTCGCCGGTGTGGTGAAGCGGGGCATGTGGCATACGACTGCCAGAACCCTTCGATCCTATTTTGCTGGGAATGTGGCAAGCGCGGCACACGGACCTTCAAATGCTGCCGCCAGAACACGTCGGGAAACGACACGCGTCCCCAGCTGACACGGGATCAGCCGGGAACGACGCCTCCCCCGAACCGCAACTAAAAAACTTACTACATGTGAACAACGGTCGGATAGTGGCAACGGTAACCATAGGAGGACACGTAACGGAGGCTACCATAGACACCGGGGCCTCCAAAAGCTTTATCAACACCCACCTCGCCCGACAACTAGACAAACCGCACCAACTTGCAAGATGCCAGCACCCGCATACGCCTGGCCGACGGATCGGTCAGAGAGATCACCCAAGTTCTACGGGAGCCCATCAAGCTGGACCAACGAGAGGTACAAATACCGCTCCTAGTTTTGCCTAACATGTTGGAGCAAGTCACCCAATAATGCAACGCAGCACTCGACACCCAAACCAATGACAACGAAAACGAAACGCCGGCCCACAACGGAGAACACGAATCCGAGGCCAACACAAGCCAACCACAATCAAGCAATCGGGAAAACGAGTCCCACGGTCACTACGGAGCAACCGCGTCCTAGGCCAACCACAGAGGACACACACCCCAAACAAACCACGAGGATCTCACACACGAGACAAACACACTTGAACCCGGCGCTCGACACAGGAAGCCCAGGTCCAAGACAAGCAACAGAGCAAGCACGCAGAGAAACCGCATCGGAAGCAGGGAACGCACGGACACCCTCAAAACCGACCGCCAGCAGCGAAAAAGGACAACGGCCACCACCATCCGACAGCCCAGCCACACGGGAAACAGCCACGCTAACCCCACGCTGGACGGGGCCCATAATCGAACTGATCTCCACAGAGCCCCTCAACGAGGGCCCGGAAACCAGCACGATGCCCCCACGATGCCCAGACAGCCGTCCGGTCCGACCCACGGCCGACGCCACACCGATCCTCGCCAACACAATGGAGTACCTTCCGCTTACTGACATGATTCCTAGCGCCATGCAACGAGCCATGCCTAGAGCCGTGTCCGAGATCTTCATCGCCCACGCAAGTCGTCGCTGCGACACAAGAGGCATCACCGAGACTCACCTGTTCATGCGCCAAACGACCACCAGTACCACCCACGTATTACATCAGAGATATGAAACATATCTACCCACGGTCGACACCACACCCATCGTCGCCCACATAAGCGACTACCAACGGAGGATCGAACCGCCCAGCGCCTTCGATACAACCCTCTTACCCGAAGACCCCAGCCAGCCACCTGACTCCGAAACCGCCGATCCGACCGAACATGAGCCCGAACCAGTCCCGGAGCCGTGGCCGCCAGACTTGGCCCCGCAGATCCAGGCATTTCTAGATGAAGAGCTACCAAAATTGGATGGCCTCCACGGGACATCGGACATCGCCAAGCACACTATTGTCATTCGGGATAACCGGCCCATAAAACAGCGGTACTATCCGAAGAATCCAGCGATGATGCGAATAATCAATGAACAAGTAGACCAATTGATTTCGGAAGGCCTCATCGAGCCCTCCCGGAGGCCCCACAGCGCCCCAATTGTACTCGTCCGTAAAAAGAATGGGAAATGGCGCATGTGCGTGGACTACCGGCAACTCAACACGCATTCCATCCCCGACGCATACCCGCTACCTAGGATCAACTATATTTTGGAACGGCTTCAAAACGCGCGATTCATCACCACCCTCAACCTGAAAAATGGATACTGGCAGATCCCCATGGCCGACGAAAGTAGGGAAGCAACAGCTTTCACAGTACCGGGCCGAGGTCTCTACCAATGGAAAGTGATGCCCTTTGACTACACTCGGCACCGGCGACATTTCAGCGGGCGCTCGACACTGTGATTGGGACCGATATGGAACCATATGCCTTCGCGTACCTGGACGACATTGTCATCGTTGGGCGGGATTTCAACGAACATCTACGCAACTTGACAGTGGTGTTGTCCCGACTCCGGAAAGCGAACCTAAGGATAAATGCGGAAAAATGCGCGTTCTTTCAAACCCAAATCAAGTATCTCGGGCATATGATCAGCCATGAGGGTATCCACACTGACCCCGACAAAATCGCCGCCGTCAAAGAACTCCGGCCGCCCACCAACCTAAAAGAGCTTCGTCAATGCATCGGGATGGCGTCCTGGTACTGAAGATTTGTACCAAACTTCGCGACGGTCGTCCAACCGATGTCTCGCCTACTCAAGAAGGACCAACCATGGGTATGGGCCGAAGCCCAGCAGGCTGCTTTCGATCACCTAAAAGAGCTCCTCACGACAGCGCCAGTTCTTGCTTGCCCCGATTTTTCGGTAAAATTCACGCTACAAACGGACGCGAGCAACCTCGGCGTGGGCGCTGTCCTTACACAGGAAATCGAAGGCAAGGAGCGAGTTATCGCATACGTCAGCCGACGACTCAACGCGGCAGAAGAAAACTACTCCGCGACCGACAAGGAATGCTTGGCAGTCATCTGGTCCATCCGGAAACTCCGGTGTTACCTGGAGGGATATCGGTTCGACGTGATCACCGACCATCTCGCCCTCAAATGGCTGAACACACTGGAAAGCCCCTACGGTAGAATAGCAAGGTGGGCACTGGAACTCCAACAATACCAGTATGACGTTCATTACCGGGCAGGTAAGCAGAACGTAGTGGCAGATTCACTATCCCGACAACCCCGGGGAACCCTCGCACGGGTCGAGGAAGTAAAGGTAACCTGCCCCTGGCTCAAACGCCGGATACAACAAGTTCAGGACGAACCCGAGAAATACCCTGATTACACTCACGAGAACGGGGAGTTATATCGACACCTGGGCCGCAGCACCGAGGACAATGAGGACACATCATGGAAACTTTGCGTACCAAAGGATCGTCGCGCAAGAGTCCTCCAAGAATGCCACGACCAACCCACGGCCGGCCATCTAGGAATCCGTAAGACCATAACCCGAGTCTGTCAACGGTACTATTGGCCAGGACTTTACCGGGACGTAAGGAAATACGTCAGCAGCTGCACCAGCTGCCAGAAGTTTTGAAGCCCAGCAACGCAAGCCGGTAGGTCAGATGCTCACTCGGAAAGCAGAGGAACCATTGGCAACACTATGTGCCGACTTCGTTGGACCACTACCCCGGAAGTTTACGAGCCGGTCGTTCCAGACTTTTTTGCAAACGGCAGGGATAGAATTGCAACACACCGCCCCGTACTGTCCCCAGGAAAACCCCCCCACGAACGAGCAAACAGAACGGTCAAAACCATGATTTCTCAGTTTGTGGGAGAGCACCAGAATACTTGGGACGAGCTAATTCCAGAAATCTCACTCGCCGTGAACTCCAGTGTCTCGGAGACAACCGGATTTAGCCCAGCCTTTCTACTATACGGGAGAGAGCCACGCTTACCTGGAGCCCTGTATGATGAAGTTGCACCTGGCACAGGAAGCCCGTCAGA
This sequence comes from Drosophila obscura, assembly GCF_018151105.1. NCBI lineage: Eukaryota > Metazoa > Arthropoda > Insecta > Diptera > Drosophilidae > Drosophila > Drosophila obscura. Next base: position 2,811,489 of record NW_024542848.1, on the reverse strand, counting down.
CACCGCGCTCCAGAAAACAGCGCGACTCAAGGATGTATTCGCGATAGTGAAAAATAACATCCAGCGAGCCAGCCACGAGCAGGCAAGACACTATAATCTCCGTCGAAGACAATGGCACCCCACGGTGGGCACATTGGTACTGATGCGACAACATCATCTGTCCAACGCCGTTGACGGCTTCGCTGCAAAACTGGCCCCGAAATATGACGGGCCCTACAAAGTTCGAGGATTTAGGTCAGCCAACATCATAAAAATACAACACCTCAGAACCCGGAAGCAGAAAATCGCTAACATCAATGATCTGAAAGAATACCACGAACACGACCCGGGAGAAACTGCGAACGAAGCAGACACCACGGCTGACCTATAAACAAACAGAGCGGTCAGTGGGGCATGACCCGTCACAAAATATGGCTGACGGAGCCCAAACGATCGGCGGACCCACATCGAAAGGGCACCGACTCCTTAAATGCAAGCTCCGCACGCCACGCGCGGACAACCCATCCCGAAAGAAAATGACCTAAAAAACCACCGCACAAGATGCACTATATATAGCTGGACCATGACGATAGCCAAACAACACATCTTCACTAACCACCGACGCACCGGTCAACAAGCTAACGCACCACCAAGTATTCACCCAAAGAGCTAACACCACGATGTCACCACTCCTGATAGTCCTGATCCTCACCACCACCACCCAGGCAACGGTAAAAATATAACGTTACCAACGCCACACTAAAGTGACGAGATTAAAAGCGACGAATCCGGAGACTCGACACAAGCCAAAGGACAAGCAAAGGCGAACCTCAGCACCCGCCAAGCGACGCCACTAATCTCTCCATCACCCACCCGGAAGAAAGGGGGTGTGAACGAACCATGGTTCTAGCCATGGCTCGTCACAAACGATGGAGGGCAGCGCATCCACGCTGGCGGGAGACAATAATCTAACTGATATACACAGAGCTAGCGAACCATGGCTCTAGCCACGGTCCCCCACAAATAGCAATGTGTCAGCACCTCGGAAATAAAATAGTCTTAAGCACACAATTAATTAAGAACTCTCAATCAACAACACCCCACCTCTTGAGACAATTGTGAAATCGGCAACCTACAATGTCGCAATAAGCCAAGCCGACACAATTTCGCAATAAGAGATATCATTAGCACAATTTCACAACAAGCCAAACCGACACCATTTCGCAATAGGTCAAACTAGCATTAAAACCACGTCTCACAATGATTGTCACCAATAATCATAAGTTAACAATAAGCAATTATTTGAACTAGATATCACCTTTCTCAACTGCAGCCCGCACCTTCCGGGATGCAGCCTCAACAAAACCACACTGCCCCACTAACATTTGTCAACGAAGCACCAAGTTTCGACCTAGTTACCACACCCTACAATTATTATTACCCAATAATCATAAGTTAGCAATAAGCAATTATTTCCGGGTCAGAACCCCAGGTGCCAGCTGCTTAAAAAGGCCAAGACCCGCCAAAGCAGTACGCAGTCCACCAGCGCACCATTCAACCACGAGTTGAAGCAGCAGAATTTAAGTGAATGAAGAAAGTGAATGAAAAGAAACCAGAATACTTAATAAAAACCAAGAACAATCCAACAAAACCGTCGCCTCATCATTTCTCGCTGCCTACTACATTCTTTTACGAGCCAGCCCGACACCTGAAGTCACCTACAAACTACAAATTGTCTTGTAGCGGACCCTGGACAGACTGATGCTTACCTCAGCCTGAAATAGGACCTCACAAACTTAATAGGCTATAGGCTATTTCCTGACCACAACTTGCTGTGAGCTGGACCATAGCGGCTATTTAGCCAATAAATCAGTCCTATTGGGTCAGGATAATATCCATAGTCTGATAATCCATGTTCTTGTCCTTTTTATATTACGTTATAATTTGTTAGTTTAACTGCTCATAGTTGAACCTTATAAAATAAATACAAATACAATGGGCACTGCATTATCCCGGATCGGGTAGCATAAAACGCTAGGGGGTGGTCCCCCCTAAAAATATTAACCAGCATGGACCCTCTGGGCCAATAATGGAGCGGAAGAAGGAGCAAACAAGGGTTGGGATGTCAACCCAAACGTCGGTGGAAAGCGTGGCTGCTACCACCGGCGGACACGGGGAGGAGCAATCCTCTCTGCGTGTCGCCAGCGGCCACACCTTTGATATGGCGGGAGCAGGTCATATCAGTTGCAATGCTAATGCCACAAAAACGATTCACTCCAAGTTGAACCGCACAGGTGCCGTGGTCGACACAGACTCGGACCTGGAGAGCGTGCTCTCGGTAACGAAGAGGGAGGAAGATAGCCTTCTCCGCTCCCCGGAACCAGGTTCCAGCTCCATGCGTAGGGAAAGGCCGAAGCGTTCCAAGGAGGGGTTGAAGGCAAAGGCCCAATAAAAAGCGGCCCTCAAGATCCTGGGCCGGCTCCAGGGCAGGAACGACCTCTCTGAAGAGGAGAAGGCCAAACTGGCCTGGGCCAAGCAGAGGGTAGAAGAGGGACGGCTGCACTTCGCGCAGATGCCGCAGATGAAGGCATCGATAGAAGGATTTGCCAACAAGGTGGAGGAGAGTCTCGCCACCAAAAGGCAAGGCTCGAACGAGAGTGCCATCAAGGACACTCCGGTGAGCAAGCGGCAACGCGGGCCCAAGGTGGCAGGCTCCACGCCCAGACAGGCGAAGAAATCCCAGCTGAAAGCGAAGGTCAGTGAGGTGACCAAACGACACTTAATCGTGGCACTCATTGACCGGAGCGACGAGAACAGCAAAATAACGGCGGCGCGGTGGAAGACGGTGCACGCGCGGCTCATGGATGCGCTGTTCACTCGAATGGAGGAGAACCCAAAGGCCCCCATGCCCACGTTCGATGGTGAAGGGTGGCTGAACGGGGTCAAAATGCTTAAATGTATTGACGAACCCAGACTCAAGTGGCTGACGCAAACAATCTGCCAATCGGAAGCGTTGTGGGAGGGGGCCAAGCTGGAGGTGGTGGACAGGGAGCTAATCCCGTCCATACCAAAGGCAAAGGTACTCTTCCCCATCGCAATCCAAGGGGACCGTGCGCTGAAGCTACTACAGCGGCAGAACCCTGATGTTCCAACGGCGAACTGGAGGATACTGCACATCGGGAGCCCACTGAGGGACGCCAGAGTGCGTTCAGCAAGGAGGTAGAGGACCTGCTGTACCCAAGATTCGGGAAGATGGCGTGGGGGATGGGCAGTGTTTACCTGCGGCTGAAAAAGCGCCACCCCGAAGATAAGGATGCGCACACTGCAGGCGGGCGAGGTGGAGAAGGGCCTTGGTCTGGACACCATCGTGGAGGCCACCCAGGGTCTTGCGCTGGACTCGGAGGAGGACGGTGACCTGACGGTAGTAGTCAACCCGTCGAGCGGAGCTGAGCCGGACGCATATGTTGAGTGTGCTGCAGCTCAACCTACACAAAAGTAAAATTGCGTCGGCGGAGCTCCTCTTTGCCATGGAGCAAGGGCCCGCCGATAACGCCTTAGTCCAGGAGCCATGGATCCTCAAATTCTAATGTTTTCCACCCACCATCGGTAGGCATGACCAGAACCGCCGTACTCGTACGAAAGGGAATCCGTGCTTATCTTATGTCTCATTACAGCACTGACAATCTGACCGTGGTGTTGCTAAAAAGTAAGGAAAGGCGCCTGATGGTAGCTTCCTGCTACATGGCACACGACAGGCCAGTTCCACCTGAAGAGTTGAGGCATCTAGTGGCGGAAGCCAGCCCGAAAGACCAGCAACTTCTCGTCGGTACGGACGCTAACGCACATCACAGCGTGTGGGGAAGCCCCGACATCAACGATGGAGGTGAGTCACTCCTAGACTTTATACTGTCGACTAACTTAGACGTAGCAAACGTAGGAGAGGAATACACCTTCGTAGGTCCCACCTCCTCAAACGTGCTAGATTTAACACTCGTAACGGGAATGACTACTTTGGTATCTACCTGGAGAGTTCTTGAAAGACTATCCTTCTCAGACCACAAGTACATTCAGTTTAATTGCGAATTTAAACACTCTCCAAAGATAACTGTCTATAGAAACCCCCGGAACACAAAAGTTTAAAAAGACAGTTACCTCGAAGCTCGCGACTCGTCCGGGCACAGTGAAATCCCCGGAAGACATAGAAACGTCTCTAGAGACCCTATCTAAGGAACTACTGGATACGTACCACGCATCATGCCCACCCTCGAGAACGAAAAAGAGGACCAAACCCCTCTGGTGGAGCCGGGACTTATCGCTTCAAAGAAAAAAGCTCAAAGAATTCTTCAAAATCTCCAAACTGGCGAACGATGAGATAATCAATGAGGAATACAAAACCCTACTCAGGGAATATAAGAAGGAAATACGCAAGGCACAAAGAAACTCGTGGAGGAACTTCTGCTCCAATATCGAGAAAGGCCCTGAAACTAGACTCCGGAAGCTGATATCAAAACAACCTATCATACAGAGTCAGTTTAAGCGAAACGATGGACAGTGGACTGAGAGCAGTGAAGAAGCCCAAACAGCACTAATGAAAGCTCACTTCCCAGGATGCACCGAGGTCGCTGACGCTACAGAGCATCAGGACCTAGCAACTGAGGAACAGAACCCTCTAATAGATCTCATATCGTCTAAGAGAATCCACTGGGATATAGACTCCTTTGCGGATATAAAAGCACCTGGACCAGACGGTATATTTCCAGCCATGCTACAGGCGACCAAAGACGTGATCACCCCATGGCACTATGCAATATACTCAGCTTGCCTGAGCACGGGCTATATCCCTGTTCAATGGAGGACCTCGAGGATTGTCTTCCTTCCAATGGCAGGAAAGTGCAGCCATATGAGCCCCAAGGACTATAGACCGATAAGCCTCACCTCTTTTCTACTCAAAACACTAGAAAAGCTGCTGGATCTACACATCAGAAAATATGTAGGTGGATGTCAACCAACCAGCATGCCTACACCAAAGGGAAATCGGTAGCGACGGCACTGCATTCGCTAGTAGCCACCTCCGAGAATGCCCTCCAAAATAAGAAGTATGCTCTAGGAGTGTTCGTAGACATATCCGGAGCATTCAACAATGTGAATACGAGCGCGATAATGGACCGCCTAAAAGCGACCAACACGCATCCCGCAATCAACCTCTGGATAAAGAACCTTCTAAGTTGTAGACGGGTGTACTCAGAGTGGGGCACCGCTTCCATGGTGAAAGGGGCACACAGAGGCACACCTCAGGGTGGGGTCCTGTCGCCCCTCCTATGGAATCTGGTGGTCGACGAACTAATAAAGAGATTCGAGAGGAGAGCCCCAAAAATAACAGCTTATGCGGACGACATAAGCGTAATTATTACGGGAATATGCCCATCGAGCCTCAGCTCTATAATGGAATCAACACTCAGGGAGATATGTGAGTGGGCGGAAAAAGTAGGACTCAGTATCAACGCGGACAAGACGGACCTCATCCTCTTCACCAAGAGGTACAAGATACCGGCATGGTTCCCCCCGAAAATCGACAGAACCAGGCTTACCCCAGAAACACAAGTCAAATATCTCGGCATAGTACTGGACAGCAAGCTGACATGGAGACCCAATGTATTGGAAAGGGTGAAGAAGGCCACCATTGCGCTATATGCATCCAAGAAGATGCTTAGCAGCACATGGGGCCTATCACCTGCACTAATGCACTGGATCTACATTTCGGTAGTGCGACCGACTCTGCTGTATGGAGTCTTAGTGTGGTGGCTGGCTACAGAAAAGAAAACCTACAACAAGCTAATGGATAAAAGTCAGCGGCAGGCACTGCTCTGCATCACTGGGGCGCTGAGGTCAACCCCAAACAATACTCGGAATCGATCCCCTGGAAATCCACGCTCAACTGACTGCAGATAAGGCAGCACAACGCCTAGTTGCATCAGGTAATATGTCGCTGCAAGGATTCGGGCACAGTTCAATAGGCCGACACATGATCAGTATATCTGACTACATGATCCCCCGAACTTGCCTGGACGTCAAAACAGCGATACACATGGGACCCGACGACTGGAAAGAAAGTTGGGATCAGAATGAACACCTAAACATATACACGGATGGCTCCAAGATGGAGGGAGGAGTAGGAGCGGGCATATACTGTACAGACCCTGAAATAAGGCTTTCCTATAAGCTACCGAACCAATGCAGCATATTCCAGGCGGAAGTCTTCGCCATACGAAAAGCGGCGGAGGTTGCTCGATGTACGGAACGCCCACATAATGTGGTCAACCTGTTCGTGGACAGCCAGGCGGCGATAAGATCCATGCAGTTGTCAGCGGTCAGTTCTAAAAATGTCCTGGCAAGCAGCGAGGCATTAGATTTCCTAAGCACGACAAAGTCAGTGCGGATATATTGGGTTCCCAGCCACCAGGGCATCGAAGGCAACGAGACAGTAGACGTGCTGGCTAAGGAAGGCGTCGGGCTGGAAAACGACAGGACTGAGAACGTGCCTGTCTTCCTCAGAACGCTTCAAAGCGATCTAGAGAGGCGGGCACACATACAGGCCAGTAGCAGGTGGAGGAGAACCACCAACTGCAAGATCGCGAAAACCAAGTGCAAGGAGAGCAATGGTAAACTCAGCCACTACCTATTGCACCTACCACGGAAGGACTGTAGGATGCTAATGGGTATACTCACAGGTCATTGCGTGGCTGCAGCACATGCAGTCAAACTAGGCATCACCAACAGTGGCAAGTGCAGGAAATGTGATGAATCTGGGGCTATCGAAACCCTGGAAGATCTAATCTGCCAATGCCCGGCCCTCTCAAGGGCAAGAAACAAACATCTTGGCAGCCCGGTACTGGAATCGCTGGAAGATGCATCCAAAAGGACGCCAGCGGAACTTCCTTGCCTTTGCAAAATTCTCCTCGATCCTCACGGACTTCGAAACCGCGTAAAAACACTCAGAAGGTCCATTCGCATCAATCCGGACAACTAAGGGCCATATTGGCCTATGCGTGGACCCGAGAGGGCCGTCCGGGACAACCTAACCTAATTTCTTCATCACACATAAAAAATTAAACGTCAAATTCATCTTCGAAATCCTCAAAAGTTTGATCTGGGCCTTCAATTGCACATAATAAGGCCTTTATTCTTGCTGCTTGAATCAACAAAAATACGTTGCACTCTTGAGTTTTTGATAGAGCTGCTGCTTGTTTTTATAGCTCCTACTCCTTTCAACAAGGAAACCAACTTTGGATGACCAATTTTGTCGATTATTGTTCCCATTTGAATTGCTTTTGTATAATTTTGTTGTGCTCATTAACCAATTTTAAAGTTAATTTGCGCAGATAGTGCGGAAAAGTGCACATTGAGACAAACTGCCTTTAAATAAAAATTAATAGCTCTACGACAAACAATTGGACGTACACTTATGGACCCTTAAATTAATATAACACGCACTACTACAAAGTATTAGTGCAACCATTAAATAGTTAAAACCCATGTGATTGCAATCCTTTTTAAATTTCAAAAAAAGAATGTTTCGCGTTTGAATATTGGCATTTTGAAAATAGGCTGCAAAAATATTGCAATGATAAAGCAAGTGCTTTTTACAGCAACAGCTGACTTTAACAGCTGCTAGACTTAACATTGTTATGTTATATAGAATTTTTGGTATTGGATTTTACAGTTTGAAGTTTTCTTAAGACATTACCAACAAAAAACAACCAATTTTAATATTTTGAGAAAATGACTAAATACCCGAAAAATGGGAATTTTCCCCACATAGCACTGCGCAGTCAGCTGGTTTTTGTTTACAAATTTGTTTAGAGCAACAAAAGTTATTGATTATCTTATATCTGGTTGCATCGAACTTTTCAGTTCTGAAAAGCTGACAAATGCAGCCATATATCCGACCCAGACATTTTGTAGCTGCAGCTTAACGTCTGGAAGATATTAAGCTTTCAAATTCAAATATGATAATTTTTTTGCGGTATTTTTTCTCGAAGTTTTGACTATAAAAACTCAGGAAAAGTCGAAAAAAATATTTCTTGGCATGCATTTTTAGTTTTAAATAGACGCATTAATAATGCGTCGTTTAAGGTACTGTTCATTAAAATCTATGGAGAGGCAGTGGAGATATAATTTGTTAACCAAACCTAAATAATGAAAAAAAAATAGACAAAAGGTTGCGAGACCAACTGCCGATTGGGAACAAAGCAAACGAAAAGGGGTTCCTTTTTTGGTACCTGAACGTGTTCCTTTGGGCATTAAATGTCGTTCACAGTTTTTTATACCCGTACTCAAAAAAGAGTTTAGGGGTATATTAGATTTGTGGTAAAAGTGGATGTGTGTAACGCAGAGAAAGAAACGTTTCCGACCCCATAAAGTATATATATTCTTGATCAGCATCAATAGCATCGATAAAGCCATGTCTGTCTGTCCGTCCGTCCGTCCGTCCGTCTTGTTGAGCGCCTGGATCTCAGAGAATATAAGAGTTAGGGTCTGGTTTCCAGACTCATGTGATATCACACTGCTACAAGTGTATTTCAAAATTTCGCCCCGCCCCACTTCCGCCCACAAAAAGGACGAAAATCTGTGGCAGGCACAATTTAAAAGATACGATAAAACTAAAAACGCAGTATCGTAGAGAATGCCCATATCTACCAGATTGCCGAATCTGAATCAGAGCGGATCATAAGTATAGCCAGAATGAAGAAATTAATTTTCTGTTGCTTCCGCCGCCCCCTCCTGCAAGAAACCAACCACTCATTCTCTTTCTCGCTCGTACACTCTGCCGCGTTCAGTGCGCGAGCCACCCCTAGCGGAGGAGATGTAGAATCTAAATGGTACATGTATAATCTACATGTTAGACGTAGAATATACATTCGATCCCTAGCGGTGGAGATGTAGAATCTAAATGGTACATGTATAATCTACATATTAGACGTAGAATATACATAGTATATGTAGATGTAGATAACATTTGTAACAAAAAAATTTAATATGACAATTTTTTTTTTTATTTTAAAATTCTAAAAAATTATAAGCTCCAAAATGTATATACTGACTGAGTACGGCTATAAGTAGAGTCGTGTCCCCAGAAGCGACTCACACGTTCCTTCTCGTTTTTTGTTGTTATGTTGCTACAAGTTTTTAAACGTATGTGATAAATTTGGTTTTCTACTTCTTGTTACTGTTCTTAAAATAATTTAAGTTTTGTGGCTGTCGTCCATTGTCATTCGAATCAGATTTCCTTATGAGAGTCCACACATAGTCGACCAACATATTCTCATTCCAAACACCTTGATCCCGTCATTCCATAGCTTTTAATTGTTGGTGAAATGTCTCTCCGTGTTCATCACTAACGTCCCCTAGGTTTGTCGGAAATAAGTCTAAGTGGGAGTGCAGGAAATGGATTTTAAGTGCCATGTTGGCTCCAATTTTTTCATAATTCTCAATTAGGTATTGAACGATATTAACGTAATCATCACTCTTGCTGTTACCAAGAACATTTTTTGTAACCAGTCGGAATGAGCTCCAGGCTTTTTCATTCGTAGATAAAATATTTCAAATCCATCATCTTTTGGTAGTTTTCGAATTTGGTGGCCATCAAATACGCCTTCTTTAACTTTTGCCAGCGACAGACGTGGAAAAATAGTTTTTAGGCAACTTATCGATTCACCTTCCTTATCCAGTGCTTTAACCAAATTTTTCATTAGTCCCAGCTTAATATGTAATGGTGGTAAAATAACGTCTTCAAACTTCACGAAAGCTGCATTTTAAATGTTGTAATTTTCCAATGTATTTTCCTCCCGTTTTGGATAGAGTTTTCTTGAGTAATGCTCTGTTCTAGCTCTACTATCCCATAGGAACAGGAAGCAGCAGTATTTTGTGTAACCACCTTGCAATCCCGTTAACATGGCTACGACTTTTAAGTCACACGCGACCTTCCGCTGGTGTTCTTTATATTTTATGTTTTCAAACAATTTAGCCATTGTTTGATATGTTTCCTTCATATTAACATCATGGGCGATGGGAACAGACGGCTTTTGGTTTCCATTATGTAGCAAAACAGCCTTTAAACTTTCCTTACTGCTGTCAACAAATAACCTCCAATCTTTTGGGTCGTAAGCCTCACCCAGTTGCTTGAAGAGTCCGAAAATGTCGTGGCAAACGCACATGTCATCCTTTGTCATATAAAATTGTGAGTGAACCAAATGACGTGTCCGGAAATGAGTTATTTTGATATCTTCCTTCAATAAACGGGCATCCTTTAAAAAAGATCCAAGCAGCTCGGATTTACTTTTAGGAAGATCCAGGATCCTCACCAAATCGTTCAATTGTTCCTGTGAAAGAGGCTTGCAATGTTTATATTCTCCTGATTGGTCATTACTTGAATCCGTTGTTCCATGCGACGAAGACGACATCTCCTCTGTTTTGCGTTTTAGTGGTGGTATTTTTTCTAAATGAGGAGAACGAAGCGTAAAGCCTTGACCAGGTTGTTTCGGGTAACCCCATTTCATGGATTCCCGATTCCAGTTATTTTGAATGAACAAAAGAAACAATCAGAGCCGTGAATGATTTTCTCCACAGCTTTGGAGTAAAAGTAACTGTCCATACCTAGGACTCGGTAAAACAAAAATTACAGGTCCTTTTTGTTTCCTGCAATCCCATTTTGGCAGTCTAACCAGCAACGTTCCTGACGGCATTTTTATACCCGTACTCAAAAAAGAGTTAAGGGGTATATTGTATTTGTGGTAAAAGTGGATGCGTGCAACGCAGAGAAGGAAACGTTTCCGACCCCATCAAGTATATATACTCTTGATCAGCATCAATACCCGAGTCGATATAGCCCTGTCCGTCTGTCCGTCTTGATGAGCGCCTAGATCTCAGATACTATAAGTGCTAGAGCAACCAAATTTTATTTCCAGACTCATGTGGTATCAAACTGCTACAAGTGTATTTCAAAATTTCGCACCGCCCTCTTCCGCCCTCACAAAGGACGAAAATCTGTGGCACACAGTTTTAAAGATACTATAAAACTAAAAGCGCAGTATCATAGAGAATGCCCATATCTACCAGATTGCCGAATCTGAATCAAATCGGATTATAATTATAGCCAGAATGAATAAATTAGTTTTTTGTTGGTTCCCCCGCTTCCCGCTGCCGTTTTTGTTGGTTCTTGGTTTTATTCAATATTTTTCCATTCACTTAATTCTTTTACGGCTGTACTCTGGCTTGTAGTTGTATGGTGCGCTGGTGGACTGCGTAGTGCAGTGTCTTGGGTGTGTGACTGAGGGACTGCGTAGTGCAGTGTCTTGGGTGTGTGACTGAGGGACTGCCTAGTGCAGTGTCTTGTGTTTGGGCTGATGGACTGCCTAGTGCAGTGTCTTGTGTTGGGGCTGATGGACTGCCTAGTGCAGTGTCTTGTGTTCGGGCTGATTGACTGCCTAGTGCAGTGTCTTGTGTTCGGGCTGATGGACTGCCTGTGTCTTGTGTTCGGGCTGATGGACTGCCTCCTCTTTCGGCCGATCTTGACCCTTTTATGCAGCTGGCGATCGCACCTGAGACCCGGAAATAATTAATTCTTGCTGACTTAAGGTTATTGGATAACAAGAATTGTGGGGTGAGGTAACTAGGTCAAAGCTTGGTGCTTCGTTGACAATTGGTAGTGGGTCAGTGTGGTTTTGTTGAGACTGCATCGCGGAAGGTGTGGGCTGCAGTTGGGAATTGGGTTTCGAAATGAGGTTTTGCAAACTCGACCTGGCGGAGGGTGCTTTCTGAGTTTGGGCCGGTAGGTCGATAATTTTATGCTAGCTTGACTTATTGTGAAATAACGCAAATGATATTTCTTATGTAGGCCGTCGATTGCGAAATGTCCCAAGAGGTGGGGTGTTTTAAATTGTTGTGTGGACAAGAATGTGTAGAGTTGTTGATCGAGAGTTCTTAATTAATTGTGTGCGTTGCTTAAGACTATTTTATTTCCCGGAGGTGCTGACACACCGCTATTTGTGGAGAACCGTGGCTAGAGCCATGGTTCGTTAGCTCTGTGTATATCAGTTTGGTTATTGTCTCCCGTCAGCGTGGATGCGCTGACCCTCCGCCGTTTGTGGCGAGCCATGGCTAGAACCATGGTTCGTTACAAATTCTAAAAAATTATGCTTAAAAATGTATATACTGACTGAGTACGGGTATAAGTAGATTCGCGTCCCCAGAAGCGACTCACACGTTCCTTCTCGTTTTTCGTTTTGTTTTGAGGGCTGATATAGCGACCTGAGCTGACCTGTCGCAATATAAATGGGGAATGGGCAGAGTGGGTGAGGGTGGGCTTGGGAAATAAATAAAATATTAAAAAAAGCTGATATTTGTTTGTTTTATTTGAAATTGCACGCTTAAATGTACATAGCCCTATTTTAGACATGTATAAGTTAACACTCGGTAGCGGAGATGAGCAATTGGGCACTGGGTTCTTGCAATTAGGATAGAACTTATTCAGCTGACTAAAGCCACTAACTTCGTTGCGGTTCGTTAGCTCTGTGTATATCAGTTTGGTTATTGTCTCCCGTCAGCGTGGATGCGCTGACCCTCCGCCGTTTGTGGCGAGCCATGGCTAGAACCATGGTTCGTTACAAATTCTAAAAAATTATGCTTAAAAATGTATATACTGACTGAGTACGGGTATAAGTAGATTCGCGTCCCCAGAAGCGACTCACACGTTCCTTCTCGTTTTTCGTTTTGTTTTGAGGGCTGATATAGCGACCTGAGCTGACCTGTCGCAATATAAATGGGGAATGGGCAGAGTGGGTGAGGGTGGGCTTGGGAAATAAATAAAATATTAAAAAAAGCTGATATTTGTTTGTTTTATTTGAAATTGCACGCTTAAATGTACATAGCCCTATTTTAGACATGTATAAGTTAACACTCGGTAGCGGAGATGTGCAATTGGGCACTGGGTTCTTGCAATTAGGATAGAACTTATTCAGCTGACTAAAGCCACTAACTTCGTTGCCACCGAGGGACGATCGCGCCGCTGCCGCTGAATAAACAAAAAATCAAACAAAATGTTTGATCGAGGAGCGTTTTCCTCAATATAGTTGTTCAAGGATGGGGGTGTGCCAATCTCCAAGTGAGCTAATTAAACTCGATGCGAAGAAATTTGCTGGAATCCAATAATAATCCGAAAAGTCGAGGGGGTTCAGTTGAGTACTAGCCAATGATTACACTACTCAACACGATTTTTCCTCAAGGAACAAAACCAACTTTTTATTAAAGATTTGGGGCTTAGAAATGGTTTGATGATATTTTTTTTTTTTCTATGGCAGAACTTTTTTTTGCAGAATTTTTTAAATCTGGTATTTTTTTTTTTAGCTTTTTTCAGAGGTAGCGATAGTTTTTTTCACATAACTTTAGTATCTTACGTCTGGTTGTAAAGAACTTTGCTATTTTGAAAAGATATTTAAAACAGCGAAGTTAAGCCCAAACACTTTGTGATTACAGCTTACCGTCTGGGAAATATAAAGCATTGAAATGCAAAAATGATGATTTTTGTGCGGTATTTTTTACGAAATTTTGACTTTGAAAACTCAGGAAAAGTCGAAAAAAAATTATATCTTGTGTCCTCTATTTTTTGTGTATAGGTGCGTTAATTTGGCGTCGTTTAAGGTATCGCTTAAAATCTATGGAGAGACTTTGGAGCTAAAATTCGTTAACCAAACCTAAAATATGGAAAAAATGCACAAAAATACCTTTTTGAAGGCGGCGGGCCCAACTGCCAATTGGGAACAAAGCAAACGAAAAAGGGTTGTACATTTGGTACCTGTTCGCGTTCCTTTGGTATGAAAAGTTGTTGACAGTTACTTTTTTCGTTATCAGAGGTAGGATACCTATTCAGGTCAAATATTTCCTTTATATTCTCACAAGTGCAGGTCCACAAAAATTGGATCTCGTCGCGTCTACCTATTCATAGTCATGGATATATAACTCTGTGCCTATAATGTCTGTGCCTTAGTGTAGTTTTGACTTCCCTCAGAATACGATCGTGTGTTTACCAAAACATCTTGCAATTAATTAAAATCAATTGTCATGGATACCTCTGGCCGATCATTTGCATGTGCTTTCCAAGCAGACTCATTTTGCTACATATGTGGTAAGTACATGATGATCAACGAAATAAAAATCGCTTTTACCGAAACTCTCCAAAAACAGTATGAAGAAAACTTTAAAATCAAACCCGAAAGTTTTGTTGAAGAGTGGGCACCAAGCTGTATATGTCAAATGTGTAGATTGAATTTAACAGCATATGATTACGACGAAAAGTAAGTAACTCTAATCCACAAAACTATTAACTTTTCCCAAAATTCTAAACATTATTTTTTTCTTACAATTTTTTTTAGAAAACAATTTAACTTTGGTAGTCCAATGATGTGGAAAAAAACAGATATTCACGGCGCCGAATGTTTCTTTTGTTCAGTAAAGAAAACTGGAATTGGGAAACACTTGAAAATAGTTTACCCGAAACAATCTGGCTTCGGCTTTACCCTTCCTGCTCCTTCCGAGGAAATACCGCCCCTAAAACGCCAAAAAGGAGAGGTATCTTCCTCGTCGAATGGAACAACGGATTCAAGCAATAACTATTCAGGAGAATGGAAATTTTGCAATCCTATTTCACAGGAACAATTGAACGATTTGGTGAGGATCCTGGATCTTCCTAAAAATAAATCCGAGCTGCTTGGATCTTTTTTAAAGGATGCCCGTTTATTGAAGGAAGGTGTCAAAATAACTCATTTCCGGACGCGTCATTTGGTTCACGCATAATTTTATATGACGAAGGATGACATGTGCGTTTGCCACGACATTTTCGGACTCTTCAAGCAACTTGGTGAAGCGTACGACCCAAAAGATTGGAGGTTATTTGTTGACAGCAGTAAGGAAAGTTTAAAGGCTGTTTTGCTACATAATGGAAACCAAAAGCCGTCTGTTCTTATCGCCCATGCTGTTAATATGAAGGAAACATATCAAACAATGGCTAAGTTGTTTGTAAACATAAAATATAAAGAACACCAGTGGAAGGTCGCGTGTGACTTGAAGGTTGTAGCCATGTTAACGGGATTGCAAGGTGGTTACACAAAACACTGCTGCTTCCTGTGCCTATGGGATAGTAGAGCTAGAGAACAGCATTATTCAACAAAACTCTGGCCAAAACGGGAGGAACATACTTTGGAAAATTACAATGTAAAGAATGCAGCTCTCGTAAAGTTTGAAGACGTTATTTTACCACCATTACACATTAAGCTGGGACTAATGAAAAATTTTGTTAAAGCACTGGATAAGGAAGGTGAATCGACGAGTTACCTAAAAACTGTTTTTCCACGTCTGTCGCTGGCAAAAGTGAAAGAAGGAGTATTTGATGGCCCCCAAATTCGAAAACTACTAAAAGATGATGGATTTGAAAATATTTTATCTACGAATGAAAAAGCAGCTTGGAACTCATTCCGAATGGTAGTAGCAAATTTTCTTGGCAACAGCAAGAGTGATGATTACGTTAATATCGTTCAAGACCTAATTGAGAATTATGGAAAAATTGGAGCCAACATGTCACTAAAAATCCATTTCCTATACTCCCACTTGGACTTTTTTCCGACAAACCTAGGGGACGTTAGTGATGAACACGGAGAGAGATTTCACCAACAATTAAAGGCTATGGAACAACGTTATCAAGGTGTTTGGAATGAAAACATGATGGGCGACTATGTGTGGACTCTCATAAGGGAATCTGATTGGAGTGACAAAGGAAGACAGCCAGAAAACTTAAATTATTTTATGAACAGTAATAAGCAGTAAAAAATAAAAAGTTTGTATATCCTTAGAATTGACTAAAAAGTCTAAAAATTACTGATTGTTGTATGGGTTAGGGAATGAAATTCTATATCTCAGGTATTTCTACTTTGGTTTCATTGAAATATGAATAGGTAGAAGCGACAAACGTCTAATTTGTGTAAAAATAAAGGTCAACATTTGACCTGAACAGGTACCCATACCTCAGATTGGGCACAACGAAAGAAAGATCCAATTTTTGTGGACCTGCACTTGTGAGAATATAAAGGAAATATTTGACCTGAATAGGTATCCTACCTCTGATAACGAAAAAAGTAACTGTCAACAACATTTCATACCAAAGGAACGCGATCAGGTACCAAATGTACAACCCTTGTTCGTTTGCTTTGTTCCCAATTGGCAGTTGGGCCCGCCGCCTTCAAAAAGGTATTTTTTGTTAATTTTTTCCATATTTTAGGTTTGGTTAACGAATTTTAGCTCCAAAGTCTCTCCATAGATTTTAATGAGCGATACCATGAACGAGGCCAGATTAATGCACCTATACACAAAAAAATAGAGGACACAAGATATAATTTTTTTTCGACTTTTCCTGAGTTTTTAAAGTCAAAATTTCGTAAAAAATACCGCACAAAAATCATAATTTTTGCATTTCAATGCTTTATATTTCCCAGACGGTAAGTTGTAATCACAAAGTGTTTGGGCTTAACTTCTAGCTGTTTTAATTATATTTTCAAAATAGCAAAGTTCTTTACAACCAGACGTAAGATACTAAAGTTATGTGAAAAAAACTATCGCTACCTCTGAAAAAAGCTAAAAAAAAAATACCAGACTTCAAAAATTCTTCAAAAAAAAGTTCTGCCATAGAAAAAAAACCATAATTCTTTAAAAAATTTTAAATCCCCATATCTATCAGAAAAAGTCGGTTTGGATCCTTGAGGAAAAAAAAAGTTCGATTTTGTCGAGTAGTGTTATTTATTTGGTTTCTAAGTGCATGAGCACTGAGCATAAGCGGGCTTCTAGTGTGGTGAATTCAATTACAAATTTAGTGCAAGAGCGTAACAAAGAGAGTAAAAATGAGCGTAAGGTACTACAAGGCGAGGGTCATTTAAGTGATTATTATATTATATTATGGCATTAAGAGTTTGATCGAACATCCCGTCCCCGTTGAAAGGATTGCTTTCAAACTACCGGAAGAATTGCCAACTTGTGTACTGGCCTGCAGCAAGTTCCATTCGCGGTGCGGAGGTGCACCACGCGTACACGACCATCCCTACCGAGCACTGTAGACCGCACTCGGCCTAGTTTCCAGCGTAGTGGGGGCAGGTTGTCCTCATGAATGATGACCATTGTGCCCTCAGTGAGATTCGTTGAGGGTGCTGTCCATTTCGTGCGAGATCGCAATTCGTTGACGTAATCCATCGACCATTGCTGCCAAAACCGTTGCTTGACGGCGGTGATCATGTCGTAGCGGTCCAAATTCGACAACTTGACGTTTTCGAGGGATCTCTCAGGCAACGAACGCAATGATTCGCCAACCAAGAGGTGACCAGCCGTAAGAGCGTTTAAGTCGTTCGGGTCTGACGAGAGTGGTGATATCGGGCGCGAGTTAAGGATGGCTTCTATCTCCACTACGACGGTGCTCAGTTCTTCAAACGTAAACCTTGTGTTTGCCAATGTTCGATTCAAGAGCCCTTTCGCACTCTTGACGGCCGCTTCCCAAAGGCCTCCGAAGTGAGGTGCCCTGGGAGGAATAAAGTGGAAATTAATAAAATCTTGGCTCAAAATCTATAAATTTCATCTTGGGTCTCCTTTTTGAACATAAACCTTTTGAGTTCAAGCAGTTGATTTGATGCCCCGACAAAATTAGTGGCATTATCGCAGAAAATGTCTGCCGGAAATTTTCTACGACCTCCCATCCGCTTCAGTGCATTCAAGAGCGTGAAGTGGCTTGTAGCGTCGAAGAATATCTAGATTCCACCCGAAAGCAGGCTACGTAACTATATTTAAATGTATCTTAGGGTAATGTGAAAGAGAAAATTTTTGGCTCAAGAGCAGCAGACCACCAACGAAACAGTAAGGCGAAAGGCACTTCGGTTTCGGATTGGGAAGCGTGGGTTGCTTGACGTTGGTCGAGAGTTGCTCGGTCTGTCGAGCCTTACCAACGGAGGGAGCTAGACGCGAAATTGTACGAAGTCGGAAATACCAAGTGCATAAGTCAGACCTAAACATATGTATATATCGCGGTCGAAAAAAGAAAATAAAACCGTGTGTTTGTGCCAGCCTTCGAAGACCACAGTGATAGGCCGTAAAGGGCATGTTCCTGATAATCCGCTGATTAGCGGGGTGCACAGGGGTGAGTAGAGGGCTACCAAGCGGGCGGTGTATGTGCATATGGGCATGGTTATGTATGTATGTATATGCTCATACAGGTGCCGAGGCCGCCAGGGCAAAACGGACGAGTCAAGACGCCGTCAGACTGACCAGAAGCTGCGGATGCAGCATTCCGTTTATCGGCGTTACTTCTCCTACGCATAGACGCTGTCGTTTTTGCTATCCATCATCAGGCCAAGAAGGAGGTGGAGCGGAAGACGCCGTGGAAGCGAGCAGGGGCCGCGCTCTATGGGAAGGGGGCACAGCTAAAGCCATAATTGCATAAAAACATATATAAAGAACCCAAAAAATTTTTTTATGTAGTATATAAGTATTAACAAACATACATATCTCTTCATAGTTATAGGTAGTTAAAAATTATTTTTTTGTAATCTTTTTTCTTGCTTCTATATTCGTAGTGAATAAGTAGTCATAAGTAGTACCACGGTAGAGTAGGGAGAATGGGAGAAGAGTAACTCCTCGCAGAGTATATCGGCCGCGAGAGCACGGACGTACATTGCCCCTAAAGTAGCGGGATCAGCGGGAGAGCGAGAATAGACGCATAGGCTAAATTTGCGCGCAAATTGCAGATGCACGCATAAAACGAAGAAGCGACGCAAGGAACGCGCCGGTAGGCCGACACCTATCTCTTTAGGGCATTGGTACGGTGGCTAATGGGGGAGACCCGGGTATGCCAATTTTAGGCTGGGTTTGACTTTGTTCCATTGTTTTCTATTCTCAATTTCAGCGAACCAGCAATACCAGAGGTATTGGAATGGGTGAGTCCAAAAAGTAAAGGTTAAATTATTATAGCCCAAGCCAGGTCCCAT
This sequence comes from Drosophila obscura, assembly GCF_018151105.1. Taxonomy (NCBI): domain Eukaryota; kingdom Metazoa; phylum Arthropoda; class Insecta; order Diptera; family Drosophilidae; genus Drosophila; species Drosophila obscura. Next base: position 2,792,443 of record NW_024542848.1, on the reverse strand, counting down.
AAGCCCACCCTTACTCCAATGACCGTACAGGGTACTAGGTAGAGGAGGAACCCCGAAAAATACCATACTCTTATACGGTATACGACCGAACCGATCGAGAGCGGCCTTCTGTCTCTCTCGGCTTTACGAAGCCTATGCTTGCACAGTGGTGCCGGTCAGCGACGAACATGCGTCGAAATTTCGAATAACGCCAGTAGTTTTATGTTTTGGTTTTGCTTGCGGGGGAGAGGGGAATTAAATCGCATTTAATTGCCAGCGCATTCAAAGCGTTTGGTTGCCCTTGTTTATAAGATAGAAAAAAAATGTTTAGCCCTAAGAAATCGTCATTAAATTTATTTGTTTGTATCTTGTAAAATTATGAATTGTTAGGATCTTAGTATGCGGGGACCATGCCGGGAAGATAAGGGTAGTAATGGGAGTGTTTAGGAGGCTGTGAAGGCTTTCTTTAAGGGATCACCGGACGAGACGGGAGTGGTGATCATGGTAGGGTGGGCATACGGGGTCAAAACCACATCGTGACCCGAGTCTGTACGTTTGTATGCATCCGTGTGTGTGTGTGGTTAGGTGTAGATTTGCTCGTTATTGTGTTTCTACCCAATGTATCTCTTGCACGTGAATTTTTAATAGAGTGACTGTATCTGTGTGAATGTTGTTGGAGTAGAGCCGTGTCCCGTCCGATTTTTAGGGATAACCCCCCCATTTCTTGCCGATGAGAAGGAAGCCGGAACAAGCACGTGCCCGGACGGGAACCGAACCACCACCTGCTCAGCCTTTTGGGGAAAAACAAAAAAATTGCCTCGAGATACATATATCCAATATGCTACAGTTATTTTATTATTTGGCGCCCAACGTGGGGCCCGAGTTGTCATATTCGACAACCAACCGGCAAGGCCCAAATGTTTTAAAAATATTCTTGAATGTAGTGTCACCTTACATTTAAAATCTATATTGGGTCAAACGTGGTGTTTGTCTACCTTGTCCTTGTTGTTTCATACTATTTTTTTTTGTTTGTTTGTCTGGTAGTCACTTTGTTATTGGACCAGCAGTGGGTGAACAAACTATTGCCACCTGACAAAGTGACCAAGCTGGAGGTTCATGTGGGTCTGGAATGATGGTTGTACGAAATATTTCGCACCATCCCGATTCGTCAACCTTTTTTATTCCTTCTTTTCTTCAAACTGATCTTTCCGCCATTACTGGGGCACACTCCCGTTGTTCCGGTTAGGATTTCCGATCAGGCAAATGGAGAGAGATGCTTCAAGGAGGGGAAAGAGAGGTTAGTGGACGTGGACATACCCCATACTCATTAAGCCGTGTGTCTGCTATCGCCGGATGGAAACGTGGTACCAAACTACGATCTACCGCGAAATAGTGTGATCGCCGGTAGCTGCGAGTATGGATTGTGTCCTGTGTCGTATATGTATTGAGTAAATGTAGCACACGGAAAAGGCCAGCATACGTATCGATAGAGATACACCCCATTATTGGTTTTATGTTCTTTGGGGCATGGTCCTAGCAGTTATTTGAAGTTTTGTTATTTATTTTATTTATAAATTTTTTTAGCTATTTTCTTTTTTTTGTGGTGTTATATTTTTAGGTATTTTATTTATTTTCTTTCTATTTATTTATTTATTATTATTATTCTTATACTTATTTATATACATACCAAGATCTTTTTCGTTGCTTTACATATTTATATTTTTGTTTGATAAGTTCAATTTAGTAGTTGTTGCTAGAAAATAGTTAGGGGGAAGTAGGAGTCTGCAATATTCCTAGGAAAGAATGCCCGTATTTGGCAGCTGCGAGAATTTAGCAAACGAAGAAGTTCAAACCAGAGTGTGTCTGATTTGCCTTTCTCAGGTCGAATTTGTGGCTCAACTTCTCACTACTTCTTGTGGTCACTGCTTTCATAGGGCCTGCTTCAGTGCTAGAGTAGGTATTAAGAAGGTTTGCGACACAGTTGGTAACACCTCCGAAAACCTAGAAGAGACAAAAATGCCGGACACAAGAAGGAGAGCTAATTTGGCTACGCCACAGGGAGCGTCACCTTCTGGTTCAGCCAATCCCCCACAAAGTAGGGAAGCTGGTCCACAAGTGGTAGTATCGGCTCCGACTAGTGGTGATCTGCAGAGAACCATAGCCGAGGCCATGGCTGCTGCATCCGTTCGCCAATCTGAAATGTTGGCTCAAGCCTCGTTGAGGCAAACGGAGATGTTAAGCCAGGCAATCGCGACTGGGTTTCAAGGGATTCTCACCTCTCTCACGGGCCAATTGGCAAATGCGGCGTATCTTTCCCCTAGGGATCCCCAAGCCGAAAAACCGCGGTACCACGGCCAACACCGTTGCCTTCACAGGGACTCGAGTCAGGCAGCCGAAGCTCGGCCATGAGTGTGGACATTCGACCAGAGCGGGTTAGCCAGATTTTGCTCAATTGGAAGCTTAGGTTCTCTGGGCGGGCTGGAATATCTGTCGATGATTTCATTTATCGGGTAGAGGCACTCACCGCCCAAACATTAGACGGAAATTTCGAACTGCTTTCGAGATACGTCAGCAATCTTTTTTACGGAAGTGCCAGTGACTGGTATTGGCGCTACCATAAGAGTGTAAGGACGATCAGTTGGGTCGACCTCAAAGCTGCATTGTTGATACAGTTTAAGGATGAGAAGACAGACGTCTACATTCGAGCTGCAATAGACCGAAGGAAACAGAAGGAGAACGAATCTTTTGATGAGTTCTATGAAGCTATTGTCCGATTGGCAGATACGTTGTCAACGCCCTTGCTAGAATCGTCCCTGATGGAGTCACTCCGGTCCAATTTATTGCCGGAGATTCAACACGAGCTCCTGTACGAAAAGATATTTAGTATTGCACAGTTAAGGCACTTGGTGAAGACCCGAGAGTTGTTCATGCAAACGGTTGGCAAAGATCCGGTGACTAGGCCTCGTCCAGCACCAAGACGGTTAGTTCACGCTGTGGAAAGCCCAGTGCAAGATGAGTCGGAGGAAAGTGATCTGGAAATAGCAGCTTTTAATTTAGTTTGTTGGAATTGCCGGGGTAATGGTCATCGCTATCAGGATTGTGTAGCAGAGCGACGGGTGTTTTGCTATGGTTGTGGTCTTCCAGACACCTACAAGCCGTCGTGCCAAAAGTGCCAGGCCCCAAAAAACACCCAAGGGCGTGCACCTCTGAAAAGTGCACGCAGACCGACAGCGTCCAAAGCGACGAACACCGAGGAGTTTCAGTAGAGGCTACCACGCAGTCCCCAAAAGAATCCAACGGGCAAATAGATAATATAATAGATAGTAATGTACGCGTAGATAATAAGGAAATACCACGGGCAGTTCATGAAGGATCCAACCGAGAGAGGCGAGCTAAACTGCGCCGGGAAGAATTTGTTAAGAATCAAAGGTTAGAGAGAAAAGCCATAATAACTTCAATAATATCAGATGATCTAAGACCATATGCTGAGGTCACCTTGTTAGACAGGAAGCTAGTTGGTTTGATGGATACAGGGGCATCCATTAGTTGTATTGGCGGAGCGTTGGCCAGCGAGCTGCTTGAAAGTCAAATTCAGTTTAAACCCATGGCGTCGACAGTTCAGACCTCAGGAGGGCAGGCTCAGGATGTGGTTGGGAAGCTAAAAACGGAAGTAGACTATAAAGGTGTGACCAGGGTGATAACTTTATATCTAGTTCCAACCCTAACGCAACCTCTGTACTTGGGTATCAACTTTTGGACCGACTTTGGGCTATTGCCAATCGGTTTGCATCAACAAAAAGGGCCTAGTGACACAAGAAACAATTGTGACGAGGTGAGCAAGCCAGACGAACAACGTTCGTTATCGGAGGGGCAACGAGAACAACTGAATAAAGTTATACAGTGTTTTCCGTCTTTCGCGAAAAAGGGCTTAGGGAAGACCACCTTGTTGTCCCACACCATAGATGTAGGAGAGGCAAGGCCCGTTAAGCAACGCCACTATCCAGTGTCCCCAGCTATCGAGAAATTGATGTATGAGGAGGTAGATCGTATGCTTGCGCTAGGGGTCATCGAAGAATCCAACAGTGCGTGGTCCTGTCCGGTAGTACTTGTCCGAAAGCCGGGAAAAGTTCGTCTTTGTATAGACAGTCGCAAGGTGAACGAGGTAACTCGGAAAGACGCTTATCCAATGCCAATCATAGATGGGATACTAAGCCGGTTGCCCAAGGCAGAATATATCACCAGCCTTGATCTCAAAGATGCCTACTGGCAGATACCGCTGGAAGAAGGGTCTAGGGACAAAACAGCGTTCACGGTGCCTGGACGAGCGCTGTACCAATTCAAAGTTATGCCATTTGGGCTAACCAATGCGCCATCTACTATGTCGAAGCTGATGGACCGCATCATCCCAGCACATCTTCGAAATGAAGTTTTTATATACTTGGATGACCTCCTTATAGTGTCAGACACCCTAGAAAGACATCTGAGCGTGCTAAAGGTACTGACCTTGAATATACAGAAGAGCAAGTTCTGTGTGCCAGAAGTCCATTACCTGGGGCATATTGTGGGCCACGGGACTATAGGGATGGATCTGGACAAGATAGAGGCGATTAAGGAATATCCTGCTCCGAAGTCGATAAAACAAGTGCGTCGATTCTTGGGTATGACGGGATGGTACCACAAATTTATAAAGAACTTTGCTGCCATTGCGTCTCCGCTGACGGACACGTTAAAACAGAAGCGCCAGTTCATTTGGTCCGATGAGGCAGAGGCAGCATTCACCGCTTTAAAGAATGCTATGTGTGAAGCGCCCGTCTTACACACCCCGAATTTTGAAAAGCCATTCTATATCCATTGCGACGCCAGTCATACAGGTGTAGGAGGGGTGCTGATGCAGGTCAACGAAGAGGGCGATGAAGTACCCTTTGCATTCATGTCGCGCAAACTAAATAAGTGCCAACGTGCTTATTCGGTGACAGAAAAGGAATGTTTGGCCGCTATTCTTAGTATTAAGAAATTTCGCGCATATGTGGAAGGACATCAGTTTACGGTGATAACCGACCATGCTTCTTTGAAGTGGCTGATGTCCCAATCAGATTTGAGTAGCAGATTGGCCCGATGGGCCTTAAAGCTTCAGGGGTATTCTTTTAGTATTAGCCACCGAAAAGGTTCTCGAAACATTGTTCCAGACGCCTTGTCGCGGGTCTTTTCCCCAGATCTGGCAGCAATCGAACCCGGAGAAAAGATCGATTTAGAGTCAGAACACTTTAATTCGTCGGAGTACGTTGATCTTCGGGCTAAAGTCGCCGGTAACCAAGCTCAAATGCCAGACGTAAAGGTGATAGGCAATCACATATATCGTCGCACCGAGCACGTGACAGGCGAAAGGGTAGCAGACGAATTGTGCTGGAAACTTTGGGTGCCCAAAGGTCTCGTAAATACGGCCTTAAAGATGGCTCACGAGCACCCGTTATCTGCGCACGGAGGCATAAATAAAACGCTTGAAAAGATTCGGCGACACTATTATTGGCCGACGTTGCTAAAGGATGTTAAGGATTTCATTAACGGGTGTGAAATCTGTAAGTGCACTAAGTACCCAAATAGACCATTAAGACCACCTCTGGCGAAAACAGGAGAAACCGAGCGTCTCTTTCAGAAGCTTTACGTAGACTTCCTAGGACCTTATCATAGAAGTCGCAGTGGGAATATAGGAATATTTGTGGTGTTGGATCACTTTTCCAAATTTCCCTTTATTAAACCAGTTAAAAAGTTTACTGCAGATGCCATTATACCATTTCTTGAGGAACAATTGTTTCACTGTTTTGGAGAGCCTGAAAAGCGTCCAGTTTAAATCCCATGCTTTTAACGCTTTACTGCAGAAATATGGCATTTAGCACGCTTACACGGCAGTTTATGCACCGCAAGCAAACGCGTCCGAGCGAGTGAACCGATCAATTCTGGCAGCTATCAAAGCCTATATAAATGTTGATCAAGCCAACTGGGATGAACAGCTCAGCAGTATAGCTTGTGCGTTAAGATCTGCGGTGCACAGTGCAGTAAAGGCGAGTCCATATCAGCTGGCGTTTGGGCAACAGATGGTTACGAATGGTGCCACATATCAGCTGTTACGGCAGCTGGAGTTGTTAGAAGATCGCTGGGTGCAGTTTTCGCGGGACGACTCGTTCGACCTGATGCGTAGCACGGCAAAAGATGCGATGCTCAGCACGAGCGGAATGAAAGGACGTACAATCTGCGACGTAGAGATGTTTCCTTCACTGTTGGCCAGGAAGTATATCGGCGGAATTTTCAACAAAGCAATTTCGTGAAAGGGTTTAATGCTAAGTTGGCTCCAACTTTTGTGAAGTCTCGGGTAAGGCGAAGATTGGGTCAAGCCTACTACGAGTTAAAAGACTTGCAGGGACGTTTGATCGGAAAATTTCATGCAAAAGACATCAAGCAGTAGGCTCCAGGGATAGTGGTTGATCGCTCCAAGCTGGAACCACCCTTTTTGTGCTATTGGCCCCAAAGTGCGATTTTGGTAGGGGGATTTGAAGTGGCTTGTAGCGTCGAAGAATATCTAGATTCCACCCGAAAGCAGGCTACGTAACTATATTTAAATGTATCTTAGGGTAATGTGAAAGAGAAAATTTTTGGCTCAAGAGCAGCAGACCACCAACGAAACAGTAAGGCGAAAGGCACTTCGGTTTCGGATTGGGAAGCGTGGGTTGCTTGACGTTGGTCGAGAGTTGCTCGGTCTGTCGAGCCTTACCAACGGAGGGAGCTAGACGCGAAATTGTACGAAGTCGGAAATACCAAGTGCATAAGTCAGACCTAAACATATGTATATATCGCGGTCGAAAAAAGAAAATAAAACCGTGTGTTTGTGCCAGCCTTCGAAGACCACAGTGATAGGCCGTAAAGGGCATGTTCCTGATAATCCGCTGATTAGCGGGGTGCACAGGGGTGAGTAGAGGGCTACCAAGCGGGCGGTGTATGTGCATATGGGCATGGTTATGTATGTATGTATATGCTCATATAGGTGCCGAGGCCGCCAGCGCAAAACGGACGAGTCAAGACGCCGTCAGACTGACCAGAAGCTGCGGATGCAGCATTCCGTTTATCTCCTACGTTACTTCTCCTACGCATAGACGCTGTCGTTTTTGCTATCCATCATCAGGCCAAGAAGGAGGTGGAGCGGAAGACGCCGTGGAAGCGAGCAGGGGCCGCGCTCTATGGGAAAGGGGGCACAGCTAAAGCCATAATTGCATAAAAACATATATAAAGAACCCAAAAATTGTTTTTTGTAGTATATAAGTATTAACAAACATACATATCTCTTCATAGTTATAGGTAGTTAAAAATTATTTTTTTGTAATCTTTTTTCTTGCTTCTATATTCGTAGTGCATAAGTAGTCATAAGTAGTACCACGGTAGAGTAGGGAGAATGGGAGAAGAGTAACTCCTCGCAGAGTATATCGGCCGCGAGAGCACGGACGTACATTGCCCCTAAAGTAGCGGGATCAGCGGGAGAGCGAGAATAGACGCATAGGCTAAATTTGCGCGCAAATTGCAGATGCACGCATAAAACGAAGAAGCGACGCAAGGAACGCGCCGGTAGGCCGACACCTATCTCTTTAGGGCATTGGTACGGTGGCTAATGGGGGAGACCCGGGTATGCCAATTTTAGGCTGGGTTTGACTTTGTTCCATTGTTTTCTATTCTCAATTTCAGCGAACCAGCAATACCAGAGGTATTGGAATGGGTGAGTCCAAAAAGTAAAGGTTAAATTATTATAGCCCAAGCCAGGTCCCATAAGCCCACCCTTACTCCAATGACCGTACAGGGTACTAGGTAGAGGAGGAAACCAGAAAAATACCATACTCTTATACGGTATACGACCGAACCGATCGAGAGCGGCCTTCTGTCTGTCTCGGCTTTACGAAGCCTATGCTTGCACAGTGGTGCCGGTCAGCGACGAACATGCGTCGAAATTTCGAATAACGCCAGTAGTTTTATGTTTTGGTTTTGCTTACGGGGAGGGGAATTTAAATCGCATTTAATTGCCAGCGCATCCAAAGCGTTTGGTTGCCCTTGTTTATAAGATAGAAAACAAATGTTTAGCCCTAAGAAATCGTCATTAAATTTTTTTGTTTGTATCTTGTAAAATTATGAATTGTTAGTATCTTAGTATGCGGGGACCATGCCGGGAAGATAAGGGTAGTAATGGGAGTGTTTAGGAGGCTGTGAAGGCTTTCTATAAGGGATCACCGGACGAGACGGGAGTGGTGATCATGGTAGGGTGGGCATACGGGGTCAAAACCACATCGTGACCCGAGTCTGTACGTGTGTATGCATCCGTGTGTGTGTGTGTGTGGGTAGGTGTAGATTTGCTCGTTATTGTGTTTGTACCCAATATATCTCTTGCACGTGAATTTTTTAATGGAGTGACTGTATCGGTGTGAATGTTGTTGGAGTAGAGCCGTGTCCCGTCCGATTTTTAGGGATAACCCCCCCATTTCTTGCCGATGAGACGGAAGCCGGAACAAGCACGTGCCCGGACGGGAACCGAACCACCACCTGCTCAGCCTTTTGGGGAAAAACAAAAAAATGGCCTCGAGATATATCCAATATGCTACAAGCGCCTTCGTTTATAAGTCCGAAACTGCTTCAATGTGATCGGCTTTGGTGAGAAGGTAAATGAACACGGCCAAGTACGATTTTGTAGGCACCTTTCCTCGAATCCGTAGATAGGTATTAATGGGTCCACAAAAATCCACTCCACAGCGTTCAAACGGTCGGGCAGGAGAGAGTCGAGATGGTGGTAATGAGCCCATAAGTTGGTGTAGCAGCTTTGGTCTGTAGCGAACACAGTGTACACAGGAGCGGACAATTCGACGTGCCAAGTCTCTGGCGTTAACGATCCAGTATTCCAAACGAATGAGAGCGACTAAAGCCTTAGGGCCAGCGTGATAGTTGCGAATATGCAAGTGACGAATATAATTCCAAACAAGTTTAGACTGGCTAGGCAGCAGCAACGGATGTTTTTGACCGTCTGGTAGGTCTGAATATTCCAATCGTCCACCAACCTTGACGAGCTCGAATCCATTTACGAGTTCTAAAAAGGGAGTAAGAAACTTCAAACTACTCTTCAATGGTTTTTGCTTCTGAAGTAAACGAATATCTTCTGTGAAATGAGTTTGTTGAATGTTCCAAATAAGGCAGTGCGACGCAAAACGAAGCTCATTTGGTGTCGGGGAGGATGTGGTAGGCGTCGATTGCTTCCGACATCTCTTTATGAACCTTACCATCCAGGCAATGAGACGAAGACTATGACTGTACGAGCTGACATTATCGACTATCTCGAGGATATAATTTCTCGCCTGTACCGCGGTGAACATGCTTTTCCGCTTCTCCGAGTTGACCACGTCCATGTCAATGACAAGCTGTTTACTGCTGGTGGGCCATTTCAACGAATCTTCCAGCAGAAATAAGGGACCAGAAAACCATGTCGATTTGATAAGCTCGCTAACGTTGCAGCCTCGCGACAGAAGATCAGCTGGATTTTGATATGTTGGGACGTAGCGCCACTTCCCACCAGACGTCATCTCCTGAATGTCAGAGACCCTATTCCCAACAAAGGTCGATAACGTGATTGAGTGTTGTTGCAGCCAATGCAATACGAGCTGTGAGTCGCTCCAAAAATATGACGTGATGTTGTGTTCAGAGACTATATGCTTGATTTTGTGGATAAGCTGAGACAGCAAATGTGCGCGGCACAGTTCAAGCTTCGGAAGAGACTGTTTCTTCACTGGTGCTACTCTCGACTTAGACGTGAACAATTTCACTGCAACCTGTCCTAGCGAATTCTCAGTGCGCACATAAATACAGCAGCCGTATGCCCGAATCGAGGCGTCGCAAAATCCATGCAGTTGAATAGTCCTGGCGTCGGGCTGCAAACAAAACCGCGGTACCGATAGTGACGAGAGTGAATTCAATGACTCCAAACAGTTGCTCCATGCATTGCTTAGAGTCTGTGAAATAGACTCGTCCCAATCTAGTTTTAACAGCCACAACTCCTGAAGAATAATCTTACCGACGATGACTAGCGGCGACAGCAGACCGATTGGATCGAATAGCGATGATGCAGTGGATAAGATTGTTCGTTTTGTGGTGGTGGCAAAGATTTCCTTGGGAGTGAAGGTAAAGCTAAATACATCAATTTGTTGATGCCACGTTACGCCGAGTGTGCTACTCTCATTCTCTGATGTGTTTAGTTTCTTAATAGAGTCATCTTCCATCACGCCTGGATTATTGGAATGCCATTTGCATAAGGGAAACTGACCATAAGCGAGGGTAGCTGTGATTTCTGTTTTGAGTTTGAGAAGAGTTTCTATTTCATCAGCCCCTCCCAGAAGATCATCAACATAAAACGCCTTTTTAACAGCCGCAGCTCCTAAGGGCCACATATCCTTACAATCATCCGCCAAGTGAAGCAAACTACGAGTTGCGAGGTATGGAGCGGACGCGGTCCCATATGTTGCGGTATTGAGTTGATAGGTTTGAAGCTCGGCATTTGGGGACGTTCGCCACAAAATATACTGGAATTTTCTATCCTTCTCCCCCACAAGCACCTGTCTATACATCTTAGTGACGTCAGCAGTGATGCCGAACCTATGCATGCGGAATCGTAGCAATTGCAGGTACAAATCATCCTGAATGGTCGGACCGACTAACAGAATATCGTTAAGTGACTTCTGCGATGTTGTACGGCAAGAAGCGTCAAATACGACTCTGAGCTTCGTCGAGGTGCTGCTTGGCTTGAGAACGAAATGGTGAGGAATGTAATAATGTGGTTCCTCTAAGTTTGGCTTCGGTACTATGGACATGTGACCAAGACTTTCATATTCCTGCATCAACGATAGATACTGCGAGCGAATCTCCGGTAAACGAGCAAGACGTCTCTCAATGGCATAAAATCGATTACGAGCTGTATCGACTGAATTTCAAAGACAGTTTGGGTCTTCTTGGAATGGCAAGCGCACGACAATTCGCCCACTGGCATCCTTCTGTGTTGTATCCCTATAGTGTTCCTCACAGCGACGATGAGTTGGGAGACTTTTAGCTCTTGAATCGCCGATTAAGTCAACCTTCCATAACTGCTGTAAGTTTTTGTCGATCGACTCTTCTACAGTCACCAAGCGCAACGATGGCTGTATATTCTGCTGGAGTTGGTACCTCCCAGCAACGACCCAACCGAACAGAGTCTTCTGCAACGTGGGAAGATTGGGACCAATGCGAATCTGGCCAACAGCAAGAGCTCCATAGAAGGCTTCGATTCCCAATAACAAATCAATGCGCCTAGACCTAAAGAACGATTCATCTGCCAGTGGAGTATTGGCAGGTAGGTTCCAATTTGATATGTCGATCTCACTATCTGGCTGGTAGGCAATGTGATAGGTTATTCCGAACTGGAGAGTTAGCTGATAGCCAGATGTGCGCGATTTAATAGAAGTCGTCGTCGGCCTAGGTAGTAAGGGACTCTCCGATACTGCGGATTCCGATGTGGTGCTTTTCACGACGAAGGCGAAGTTTTTGAGCGAAGTTCTGGGTGAGAGTGGGTGAGGGTGGGCTTGGGAAATAAATAAAATATTAAAAAAAGCTGATATTTGTTTGTTTTATTTGAAATTGCACGCTTAAATGTACATAGCCCTATTTTAGACATGTATAAGTTAACACTCGGTAGCGGAGATGTGCAATTGGGCACTGGGTTCTTGCAATTAGGATAGAACTTATTCAGCTGACTAAAGCCACTAACTTCGTTGCCACCGAGGGACGATCGCGCCGCTGCCGCTGAATAAACAAAAAATCAAACAAAATGTTTGATCGAGGAGCGTTTTCCTCAATATAGTTGTTCAAGGATGGGGGTGTGCCAATCTCCAAGTGAGCTAATTAAACTCGATGCGAAGAAATTTGCTGGAATCCAATAATAATCCGAAAAGTCGAGGGGGTTCAGTTGAGTACTAGCCAATGATTACACTACTCAACACGATTTTTCCTCAAGGAACAAAACCAACTTTTTATTAAAGATTTGGGGCTAAGAAATGGTTTGATGATATTTTTTTTTTTCTATGGCAGAACTTTTTTTTGCAGAATTTTTTAAATCTGGTATTTTTTTTTTAGCTTTTTTCAGAGGTAGCGATAGTTTTTTTCACATAACTTTAGTATCTTACGTCTGGTTGTAAAGAACTTTGCTATTTTGAAAAGATATTTAAAACAGCTAGAAGTTAAGCCCAAACACTTTGTGATTACAGCTTACCGTCTGGGAAATATAAAGCATTGAAATGCAAAAATGATGATTTTTGTGCGGTATTTTTTACGAAATTTTGACTTTGAAAACTCAGGAAAAGTCGAAAAAAAATTATATCTTGTGTCCTCTATTTTTTGTGTATAGGTGCGTTAATTTGGCGTCGTTTAAGGTATCGCTTAAAATCTATGGAGAGACTTTGGAGCTAAAATTCGTTAACCAAACCTAAAATATGGAAAAAATTAACAAAAAATACCTTTTTGAAGGCGGCGGGCCCAACTGCCAATTGGGAACAAAGCAAACGAACAAGGGTTGTACATTTGGTACCTGATCGCGTTCCTTTGGTATGAAATGTTGTTGACAGTTACTTTTTTCGTTATCAGAGGTAGGATACCTATTCAGGTCAAATATTTCCTTTATATTCTCACAAGTGCAGGTCCACAAAAATTGGATCTCGTCGCGTCTACCTATTCATAGTCATGGATATATAACTCTGTGCCTATAATGTCTGTGCCTTAGTGTAGTTTTGACTTCCCTCAGAATACGATCGTGTGTTTACCAAAACATCTTGCAATTAATTAAAATCAATTGTCATGGATACCTCTGGCCGATCATTTGCATGTGCTTTCCAAGCAGACTCATTTTGCTACATATGTGGTAAGTACATGATGATCAACGAAATAAAAATCGCTTTTACCGAAACTCTCCAAAAACAGTATGAAGAAAACTTTAAAATCAAACCCGAAAGTTTTGTTGAAGAGTGGGCACCAAGCTGTATATGTCAAATGTGTAGATTGAATTTAACAGCATATGATTACGACGAAAAGTAAGTAACTCTAATCCACAAAACTATTAACTTTTCCCAAAATTCTAAACATTATTTTTTTCTTACAATTTTTTTTAGAAAACAATTTAACTTTGGTAGTCCAATGATGTGGAAAAAAACAGATATTCACGGCGCCGAATGTTTCTTTTGTTCAGTAAAGAAAACTGGAATTGGGAAACACTTGAAAATAGTTTACCCGAAACAATCTGGCTTCGGCTTTACCCTTCCTGCTCCTTCCGAGGAAATACCGCCCCTAAAACGCCAAAAAGGAGAGGTATCTTCCTCGTCGAATGGAACAACGGATTCAAGCAATAACTATTCAGGAGAATGGAAATTTTGCAATCCTATTTCACAGGAACAATTGAACGTTAACGAATTTTAGCTCCAAAGTCTCTCCATAGATTTTAATGAGCGATACCATGAACGAGGCCAGATTAATGCACCTATACACAAAAAAATAGAGGACACAAGATATAATTTTTTTTCGACTTTTCCTGAGTTTTTAAAGTCAAAATTTCGTAAAAAATACCGCACAAAAATCATAATTTTTGCATTTCAATGCTTTATATTTCCCAGACGGTAAGTTGTAATCACAAAGTGTTTGGGCTTAACTTCTAGCTGTTTTAATTATATTTTCAAAATAGCAAAGTTCTTTACAACCAGACGTAAGATACTAAAGTTATGTGAAAAAAACTATCGCTACCTCTGAAAAAAGCTAAAAAAAAAATACCAGACTTCAAAAATTCTTCAAAAAAAAGTTCTGCCATAGAAAAAAAAACCATAATTCTTTAAAAAATTTTAAATCCCCATATCTATCAGAAAAAGTCGGTTTGGATCCTTGAGGAAAAAAAAAGTTCGATTTTGTCGAGTAGTGTTATTTATTTGGTTTCTAAGTGCATGAGCACTGAGCATAAGCGGGCTTCTAGTGTGGTGAATTCAATTACAAATTTAGTGCAAGAGCGTAACAAAGAGAGTAAAAATGAGCGTAAGGTACTACAAGGCGAGGGTCATTTAAGTGATTATTATATTATATTATGGCATTAAGAGTTTGATCGAACATCCCGTCCCCGTTGAAAGGATTGCTTTCAAACTACCGGAAGAATTGCCAACTTGTGTACTGGCCTGCAGCAAGTTCCATTCGCGGTGCGGAGGTGCACCACGCGTACACGAACATCCCTTCCGAGCACTGAAGACTGCACTCGGCCTAGTTTCCAGCGTAGTGGGGGCAGGTTGTCCTCATGAATGATGACCATTGTGCCCTCAGTGAGATTCGTTGAGGGTGCTGTCCATTTCGTGCGAGATCGCAATTCGTTGACGTAATCCATCGACCATTGCTGCCAAAACTGTTGCTTGACGGCGGTGATCATGTCGTAGCGGTCCAAATTCGACAACTTGACGTTTTCGAGAGATCTCTCAGGCAACGAACGCAATGATTCGCCAACCAAGAGGTGACCAGCCGTAAGAGCGTTTAAGTCGTTCGGGTCTGACGAGAGTGGTGATATCGGGCGCGAGTTAAGGATGGCTTCTATCTCCACTACGACGGTGCTCAGTTCTTCAAACGTAAACCTTGTGTTTGCCAATGTTCGATTCAAGAGCCCTTTCGCACTCTTGACGGCCGCTTCCCAAAGGCCTCCGAAGTGAGGTGCCCTGGGAGGAATAAAGTGGAAATTAATAAAATCTTTGGCTCAAAATCTATAAATTTCATCTTGGGTCTCCTTTTTGAACATAAACCTTTTGAGTTCAAGCAGTTGATTTGATGCCCCGACAAAATTAGTGGCATTATCGCAGAAAATGTCTGCCGGAAATTTTCTACGACCTCCCATCCGCTTCAGTGCATTCAAGAGCGTGAAGTGGCTTGTAGCGTCGAAGAATATCTAGATTCCACCCGAAAGCAGGCTACGTAACTATATTTAAATGTATCTTAGGGTAATGTGAAAGAGAAAATTTTTGGCTCAAGAGCAGCACCAACGAAACAGTAAGGCGAAAGGCACTTCGGTTTCGGATTGGGAAGCGTGGGTTGCTTGACGTTGGTCGAGAGTTGCTCGGTCTGTCGAGCCTTACCAACGGAGGGAGCTAGACGCGAAATTGTACGAAGTCGGAAATACCAAGTGCATAAGTCAGACCTAAACATATGTATATATCGCGGTCGAAAAAAGAAAATAAAACCGTGTGTTTGTGCCAGCCTTCGAAGACCACAGTGATAGGCCGTAAAGGGCATGTTCCTGATAATCCGCTGATTAGCGGGGTGCACAGGGGTGAGTAGAGGGCTACCAAGCGGGCGGTGTATGTGCATATGGGCATGGTTATGTATGTATGTATATGCTCATACAGGTGCCGAGGCCGCCAGGGCAAAACGGACGAGTCAAGACGCCGTCAGACTGACCAGAAGCTGCGGATGCAGCATTCCGTTTATCGGCGTTACTTCTCCTACGCATAGACGCTGTCGTTTTTGCTATCCATCATCAGGCCAAGAAGGAGGTGGAGCGGAAGACGCCGTGGAAGCGAGCAGGGGCCGCGCTCTATGGGAAGGGGGCACAGCTAAAGCCATAATTGCATAAAAACATATATAAAGAACCCAAAAATTGTTTTTTGTAGTATATAAGTATTAACAAACATACATATCTCTTCATAGTTATAGGTAGTTAAAAATTATTTTTTTGTAATCTTTTTTCTTGCTTCTATATTCGTAGTGCATAAGTAGTCATAAGTAGTACCACGGTAGAGTAGGGAGAATGGGAGAAGAGTAACTCCTCGCAGAGTATATCGGCCGCGAGAGCACGGACGTACATTGCCCCTAAAGTAGCGGGATCAGCGGGAGAGCGAGAATAGACGCATAGGCTAAATTTGCGCGCAAATTGCAGATGCACGCATAAAACGAAGAAGCGACGCAAGGAACGCGCCGGTAGGCCGACACCTATCTCTTTAGGGCATTGGTACGGTGGCTAATGGGGGAGACCCGGGTATGCCAATTTTAGGCTGGGTTTGACTTTGTTCCATTGTTTTCTATTCTCAATTTCAGCGAACCAGCAATACCAGAGGTATTGGAATGGGTGAGTCCAAAAAGTAAAGGTTAAATTATTATAGCCCAAGCCAGGTCCCATAAGCCCACCCTTACTCCAATGACCGTACAGGGTACTAGGTAGAGGAGGAAACCAGAAAAATACCATACTCTTATACGGTATACGACCGAACCGATCGAGAGCGGCCTTCTGTCTCTTTCGGCTTTACGAAGCCTATGCTTGCACAGTGGTGCCGGTCAGCGACGAACATGCGTCGAAATTTCGAATAACGCCAGTAGTTTTATGTTTTGGTTTTGCTTGCGGGGGAGGGGAATTTAAATCGCATTTAATTGCCAGCGCATCCAAAGCGTTTGGTTTCCCTTGTTTATAAGATAGAAAACAAATGTTTAGCCCTAAGAAATCGTCATTAAATTTATTTGTTTGTATCTTGTAAAATTATGAATTGGTAGTATCTTAGTATGCGGGGACCATGCCGGGAAGATAAGGGTAGTAATGGGAGTGTTTAGGAGGCTGTGAAGGCTTTCTTTAAGGGATCACCGGACGAGACGGGAGTGGTGATCATGGTAGGGTGGGCATACGGGGTCAAAACCACATCGTGACCCGAGTCTGTACGTGTGTATGCATCCGTGTGTGTGTGTGTGTGGGTAGGTGTAGATTTGCTCGTTATTGTGTTTGTACCCAATATATCTCTTGCACGTGAATTTTTTAATGGAGTGACTGTATCGGTGTGAATGTTGTTGGAGTAGAGCCGTGTCCCGTCCGATTTTTAGGGATAACCCCCCCATTTCTTGCCGATGAGACGGAAGCCGGAACAAGCACGTGCCCGGACGGGAACCGAACCACCACCTGCTCAGCCTTTTGGGGAAGAACAAAAAAATGGCCTCGAGATATATCCAATATGCTACAGTTATTTTATTATTTGGCGCCCAACGTGGGGCCCGAGTTGTCATATTCGACAACCAACCGGCAAGGCCCAAATGTTTTAAAAATATTCTTGAATGTAGTGTCACCTTACATTTAAAATCTATATTGGGTCAAACGTGGTGTTTGTCTACCTTGTCCTTGTTGTTTCATACTATTTTTGTTGTTTGTTTGTCTGGTATTTACTTTGTTATTGGACCAGCAGTGGGTGAACAAACTATTGCCACCTGACAAAGTGACCAAGCTGGAGGTTCATGTGGGTTTATGATGGACGCTGGAATGATGGTTGCACGAAATATTTCGCACCATCCCGAATCGTCAACCTTTTTTATTCCTTCTTTTCTTCAAACTGATCTTCCCGCCATTACTGGGGCACACTCCCGTTGTTCCGGTTAGGATTTCCGATCAGGCAAATGGAGAGAGATGCTTCAAGGAGGGGAAAGAGAGGTTAGTGGACGTGGACATACCCCATACTCATTAAGCCGTGTGTCTGCTATCGCCGGATGGAAACGTGGTACCAAACTACGATCTACCGCGAAATAGTGTGATCGCCGGTAGCTGCGAGTATGGATTGTGTCCTGTGTCGTATATGTATTGAGTAAATGTAGCACACGGAAAAGGCCAGCAAACGTATCGATAGAGATACACCCCATTATTGGTTTTATGTTCTTTGGGGCATGGTACTAGCAGTTATTTGAAGTTTTTTTTATTTATTTTATTTATAAATTTTTTAGCTATTTTCTTTTTTTTTGTGGTGTTATATTTTTAGGTATTTTATTTATTTTCTTTCTATTTATTTATTTATTATTATTATTCTATACTTATTTATATACATACCAAGATATTTTTCGTTGCTTTACATATTTATATTTTTGTTTGATAAGTTCAATTTAATAGTTGTTGCTAGAAAATAGTTAGGGGGAAGTAGGAGTCTGCAATATTCCTAGGAAAGAATGCCCGTATTTGGCAGCTGCGAGAATTTAGCAAACGAAGAAGTTCAAACCAGAGAGTGTCTGATTTGCCTTTCTCAGGTCGAATTTGGGGCTCAACTTCTCACTACTTCTTGTGGTCACTGCTTTCATAGGGCCTGCTTCAGTGCTAGAGTAGGTATTAAGAAGGTTTGTCCCGTGTGCAAAACGTCCTTGCAGACCTCGACGTCGAGTCTTATAGACGACACAGTTGGTAACACCTCCGAAAACCTAGAAGAGACAAATATGCCGGACACAAGAAGGAGAGCCAATTTGGCTACGCCACAGGGAGCGTCACCTTCTGGTTCAGCCAATCCCCCACAAAGTAGGGAAGCTGGTCCACAAGTGGTAGTATCGGCTCCGACTAGTAGTGATCTGCAGAGAACCATAGCCGAGGCCATGGCTGCTGCATCCGTTCGCCAATCTGAAATGTTGGCTCAAGCCTCGTTGAGGCAAACGGAGATGTTAAGCCAGGCAATCGCGACTGGGTTTCAAGGGATTCTCACCTCTCTCACGGGCCAATTGGCAAATGCGGCGTATCTTTCCCTTAGGGATCCCCAATCCGAAGAAACCGCGGTACCACGGCCAACACCGTTGCCTTCACAGGGACTCGAGTCAGGCAGCCGAAGCTCGGCCATGAGTGTGGACATTCGACCAGAGCGGGTTAGCCAGATTTTGCTCAATTGGACGCTTAGGTTCTCTGGGCGGGCTGGAATATCTGTCGATGACTTCATTTATCGGGTAGAGGCACTCACTGCCCAAACATTAGACGGAAATTTCGAACTGCTTTCGAGATACGTCAGCAATCTTTTTGACGGAAGTGCCAGTGACTGGTATTGGCGCTACCATAAGAGTGTAAGGACGATCAGTTGGATCGACCTCAAAGCTGCATTGTTGATACAGTTTAAGGATGAGAAGACAGACGTCTACATTCGAGCTGCAATAGACCGAAGGAAACAGAAGGAGAACGAATCTTTTGATGTGTTCTATGAAGCTATTGTCCGATTGGCAGATACGTTGTCAACGCCCTTGCTAGAATCGTCCCTGATGGAGTCACTCCGGTCCAATTTATTGCCGGAGATTCAACACGAGCTCCTGTACGAAAAGATATTTAGTATTGCACAGTTAAGGCACTTGGTGAAGACCCGAGAGTTGTTCATGCAAACGGTTGGCAAAGATCCGGTGACTAGGCCTCGTCCAGCACCAAGACGGTTAGTTCACGCTGTGGAAAGCCCAGTGCAAGATGAGTCGGAGGAAAGTGATCTGGAAATAGCAGCTTTTAATTTAGTTTGTTGGAATTGCCGGGGTAATGGTCATCGCTATCAGGATTGTGTAGCAGAGCGACGGGTGTTTTGCTATGGTTGTGGTCTTCCAGACACCTACAAGCCGTCGTGCCAAAAGTGCCAGGCCCCAAAAAACACCCAAGGGCGTGCACCTCTGAAAAGTGCACGCAGACCGATAGCGTCCAAAGCGACGAACACCGAGGAGTTTCAGTAGAGGCTACCACGCAGTCCCCAAAAGAATCCAACGGGCAAATAGATAATATAATAGATAGTAATGTACGCGTAGATAATAAGGAAATACCACGGGTAGTTCATGAAGTATCCAACCGAGAGAGGCGAGCTAAACTGCGCCGGGAAGAATTTGTTAAGAATCAAAGGCTAGAGAGAAAAGCCATAATAACTTCAATAATATCAGATGATCTAAGACCATATGCTGAGGTCACCTTGTTAGACAGGAAGCTAGTTGGTTTGATGGATACAGGGGCCTCCATTAGTTGTATTGGCGGAGCGTTGGCCAGGGAGCTGCTTGAAAGTCAAATTCAGTTTAAACCCATGGCGTCGACAGTTCAGACCGCAGGAGGGCAGGCTCAGGATGTGGTTGGGAAGCTAAAAACGGAAGTAGACTATAAAGGTGTGACCAGGGTGATAACTTTATATCTAGTTCCAACCCTAACGCAACCTCTGTACTTGGGTATCAACTTTTGGACCGACTTTGGGCTATTGCCAATCGGTTTGCATCAACAAAAAGGGCCTAGTGACACAAGAAACAATTGTGACGAGGTGAGCAAGCCAGACGAACAACGTTCGTTATCGGAGGGGCAACGAGAACAACTGAATAAAGTTATACAGTGTTTTCCGTCTTTCGCGAAAAGGGCTTAGGGAAGACCACCTTGTTGTCCCACACCATAGATGTAGGAGAGGCAAGGCCCGTTAAGCAACGCCACTATCCAGTGTCCCCAGCTATCGAGAAATTGATGTATGAAGAGGTAGATCGTATGCTTGCGCTAGGGGTCATCGAAGAATCCAACAGTGCGTGGTCCTGTCCGGTAGTACTTGTCCGGAAGCCGGGAAAAGTTCGTCTTTGTATAGACAGTCGCAAGGTGAACGAGGTAACTCGGAAAGACGCTTATCCAATGCCAATCATAGATGGGATACTAAGCCGGTTGCCCAAGGCAGAACATATCACCAGCCTAGATCTCAAAGATGCCTACTGGCAGATACCGCTGGAAGAAGGGTCTAGGGACAAAACAGCGTTCACGGTGCCTGGACGAGCGCTGTACCAATTCAAAGTTATGCCATTTGGGCTAACCAATGCGCCATCTACTATGTCAAAGCTGATGGACCGCATCATCCCAGCACATCTTCGAAATGAAGTTTTTATATACTTGGATGACCCGCCTATAGTGTCAGACACCCTAGAAAGACATCTGAGCGTGCTAAAGGTATTAGCTGAGAAGTTGTCGGAAGCAGGGCTGACCTTGAATATACAGAAGAGCAAGTTCTGTGTGCCAGAAGTCCATTACCTGGGGCATATTGTGGGCCACGGGACTATAGGGATGGATCTGGACAAGATAGAGGCGATTAAGGAATATCCTGCTCCGAAGTCGATAAAGCAAGTGCGTCGATTCTTGCGTATGACGGGATGGTACCACAAATTTATAAAGAATTTTGCTGCCATTGCGTCTCCGCTGACGGATACTTTAAAACAAAAGCGCCAGTTCATTTGGTCCGATGAGGCAGAGGCAGCATTCACCGCTTTGAAGAATGCTATGTGTGAAGCGCCCGTCTTACACACACCGAATTTTGAAAAGCCATTCTATATCCATTGCGACGCCAGTCATACAGGTGTAGGAGGGGTGCTGATGCAGGTCAACGAAGAGGGCGATGAAGTACCCATTGCATTCATGTCGCGCAAACTAAATAAGTGCCAACGTGCTTATTCGGTGACAGAAAAGGAATGTTTGGCCGCTATTCTAAGTATTAAGAAATTTCGCGCATATGTGGAAGGACATCAGTTTACGGTGATAACCGACCATGCTTCTTTGAAGTGGCTGATGTCCCAATCAGATTTGAGTAGCAGATTGGCCCGATGGGCCTTAAAGCTTCAGGGGTATTCTTTTAGTATTAGCCACCGAAAAGGTTCTCGAAACATTGTTCCAGACGCCTTGTCGCGGGTCTTTTCCCCAGATCTGGCAGCAATCGAACCCGGAGAAAAGATCGAGTTAGAGTCAGAACACTTTAATTCGTCGGAGTACGTTGATCTTCGGGCTAAAGTCGCCGGTAACCAAGCTCAAATGCCAGACGTAAAGGTGATAGGCAATCACATATATCGTCGCACCGAGCACGTGACAGGCGAAAGGGTAGCAGACGAATTGTGCTGGAAACTTTGGGTGCCCAAAGGTCTCGTAAATACGGCCTTAAAGATGGCTCACGAGCACCCGTTATCTGCGCACGGAGGCATAAATAAAACGCTTGAAAAGATTCGGCGCCACTATTATTGGCCGACGTTGCTAAAGGATGTTAAGGATTTCATTAACGGGTGTGAAATCTGTAAGTGCACTAAGTACCCAAATAGACCATTAAGACCACCTCTGGCGAAAACAGGAGAAACCGAGCGTCTCTTTCAGAAGCTTTACGTAGACTTCCTAGGACCTTATCATAGAAGTCGCAGTGGGAATATAGGAATATTTGTGGTGTTGGATCACTTTTCCAAATTTCCCTTTATTAAACCAGTTAAAAAGTTTACTGCAGATGCCATTATACCATTTCTTGAGGAACAATTGTTTCACTGTTTTGGAGAGCCTGAAAAGCGTCCAGTTTAAATCCCATGCTTTTAACGCTTTACTGCAGAAATATGGCATTTAGCACGCTTACACGGCAGTTTATGCACCGCAAGCAAACGCGTCCGAGCGAGTGAACCGATCAATTCTGGCAGCTATCAAAGCCTATATAAATGTTGATCAAGCCAACTGGGATGAACAGCTCAGCAGTATAGCTTGTGCGTTAAGATCTGCGGTGCACAGTGCAGTAAAGGCGAGTCCATATCAGCTGGCGTTTGGGCAACAGATGGTTACGAATGGTGCCACATATCAGCTGTTACGGCAGCTGGAGTTGTTAGAAGATCGCTGGGTGCAGTTTTCGCGGGACGACTCGTTCGACCTGATGCGTAGCACGGCAAAAGATGCGATGCTCAGCACGAGCGGAATGAAAGGACGTACAATCTGCGACGTAGAGATGTTTCCTTCACTGTTGGCCAGGAAGTATATCGGCGGAATTTTCAACAAAGCAATTTCGTGAAAGGGTTTAATGCTAAGTTGGCTCCAACTTTTGTGAAGTCTCGGGTAAGGCGAAGATTGGGTCAAGCCTACTACGAGTTAAAAGACTTGCAGGGACGTTTGATCGGAAAATTTCATGCAAAAGACATCAAGCAGTAGGCTCCAGGGATAGTGGTTGATCGCTCCAAGCTGGAACCACCCTTTTTGTGCTATTGGCCCCAAAGTGCGATTTTGGTAGGGGGGATTTGAAGTGGCTTGTAGCGTCGAAGAATATCTAGATTCCACCCGAAAGCAGGCTACGTAACTATATTTAAATGTATCTTAGGGTAATGTGAAAGAGAAAATTTTTGGCTCAAGAGCAGCAGACCACCAACGAAACAGTAAGGCGAAAGGCACTTCGGTTTCGGATTGGGAAGCGTGGGTTGCTTGACGTTGGTCGAGAGTTGCTCGGTCTGTCGAGCCTTACCAACGGAGGGAGCTAGACGCGAAATTGTACGAAGTCGGAAATACCAAGTGCATAAGTCAGACCTAAACATATGTATATATCGCGGTCGAAAAAAGAAAATAAAACCGTGTGTTTGTGCCAGCCTTCGAAGACCACAGTGATAGGCCGTAAAGGGCATGTTCCTGATAATCCGCTGATTAGCGGGGTGCACAGGGGTGAGTAGAGGGCTACCAAGCGGGCGGTGTATGTGCATATGGGCATGGTTATGTATGTATGTATATGCTCATACAGGTGCCGAGGCCGCCAGCGCAAAACGGACGAGTCAAGACGCCGTCAGACTGACCAGAAGCTGCGGATGCAGCATTCCGTTTATCTCCTACGTTACTTCTCCTACGCATAGACGCTGTCGTTTTTGCTATCCATCATCAGGCCAAGAAGGAGGTGGAGCGGAAGACGCCGTGGAAGCGAGCAGGGGCCGCGCTCTATGGGAAGGGGGCACAGCTAAAGCCATAATTGCATAAAAACATATATAAAGAACCCAAAAATTGTTTTTTGTAGTATATAAGTATTAACAAACATACATATCTCTTCATAGTTATAGGTAGTTAAAAATTATTTTTTTGTAATCTTTTTTCTTGCTTCTATATTCGTAGTGCATAAGTAGTCATAAGTAGTACCACGGTAGAGTAGGGAGAATGGGAGAAGAGTAACTCCTCGCAGAGTATATCGGCCGCGAGAGCACGGACGTACATTGCCCCTAAAGTAGCGGGATCAGCGGGAGAGCGAGAATAGACGCATAGGCTAAATTTGCGCGCAAATTGCAGATGCACGCATAAAACGAAGAAGCGACGCAAGGAACGCGCCGGTAGGCCGACACCTATCTCTTTAGGGCATTGGTACGGTGGCTAATGGGGGAGACCCGGGTATGCCAATTTTAGGCTGGGTTTGACTTTGTTCCATTGTTTTCTATTCTCAATTTCAGCGAACCAGCAATACCAGAGGTATTGGAATGGGTGAGTCCAAAAAGTAAAGGTTAAATTATTATAGCCCAAGCCAGGTCCCATAAGCCCACCCTTACTCCAATGACCGTACAGGGTACTAGGTAGAGGAGGAAACCAGAAAAATACCATACTCTTATACGGTATACGACCGAACCGATCGAGAGCGGCCTTCTGTCTGTCTCGGCTTTACGAAGCCTATGCTTGCACAGTGGTGCCGGTCAGCGACGAACATGCGTCGAAATTTCGAATAACGCCAGTAGTTTTATGTTTTGGTTTTGCTTACGGGGGAGGGGAATTTAAATCGCATTTAATTGCCAGCGCATCCAAAGCGTTTGGTTGCCCTTGTTTATAAGATAGAAAACAAATGTTTAGCCCTAAGAAATCGTCATTAAATTTTTTTGTTTGTATCTTGTAAAATTATGAATTGTTAGTATCTTAGTATGCGGGGACCATGCCGGGAAGATAAGGGTAGTAATGGGAGTGTTTAGGAGGCTGTGAAGGCTTTCTATAAGGGATCACCGGACGAGACGGGAGTTGTGATCATGGTAGGGTGGGCATACGGGGTCAAAACCACATCGTGACCCGAGTCTGTACGTGTGTATGCATCCGTGTGTGTGTGTGTGTGGGTAGGTGTAGATTTGCTCGTTATTGTGTTTGTACCCAATATATCTCTTGCACGTGAATTTTTTAATGGAGTGACTGTATCGGTGTGAATGTTGTTGGAGTAGAGCCGTGTCCCGTCCGATTTTTAGGGATACCCCCCCATTTCTGCCGATGAGACGGAAGCCGGAACAAGCACGTGCCCGGACGGGAACCGAACCACCACCTGCTCAGCCTTTTGGGGAAGAACAAAAAAATGGCCTCGAGATATATCCAATATGCTACAAGCGCCTTCGTTTATAAGTCCGAAACTGCTTCAATGTGATCGGCTTTGGTGAGAAGGTAAATGAACACGGCCAAGTACGATTTTGTAGGCACCTTTCCTCGAATCCGTAGATAGGTATTAATGGGTCCACAAAAATCCACTCCACAGCGTTCAAACGGTCGGGCAGGAGAGAGTCGAGATGGTGGTAATGAGCCCATAAGTTGGTGTAGCAGCTTTGGTCTGTAGCGAACACAGTGTACACAGGAGCGGACAATTCGACGTGCCAAGTCTCTGGCGTTAACGATCCAGTATTCCAAACGAATGAGAGCGACTAAAGCCTTAGGGCCAGCGTGATAGTTGCGAATATGCAAGTGACGAATATAATTCCAAACAAGTTTAGACTGGCTAGGCAGCAGCAACGGATGTTTTTGACCGTCTGGTAGGTCTGAATATTCCAATCGTCCACCAACCTTGACGAGCTCGAATCCATTTACGAGTTCTAAAAAGGGAGTAAGAAACTTCAAACTACTCTTCAATGGTTTTTGCTTCTGAAGTAAACGAATATCTTCTGTGAAATGAGTTTGTTGAATGTTCCAAATAAGGCAGTGCGACGCAAAACGAAGCTCATTTGGTGTCGGGGAGGATGTGGTAGGCGTCGATTGCTTCCGACATCTCTTTATGAACCTTACCATCCAGGCAATGAGACGAAGACTATGACTGTACGAGCTGACATTATCGACTATCTCGAGGATATAATTTCTCGCCTGTACCGCGGTGAACATGCTTTTCCGCTTCTCCGAGTTGACCACGTCCATGTCAATGACAAGCTGTTTACTGCTGGTGGGCCATTTCAACGAATCTTCCAGCAGAAATAAGGGACCAGAAAACCATGTCGATTTGATAAGCTCGCTAACGTTGCAGCCTCGCGACAGAAGATCAGCTGGATTTTGATATGTTGGGACGTAGCGCCACTTCCCACCAGACGTCATCTCCTGAATGTCAGAGACCCTATTCCCAACAAAGGTCGATAACGTGATTGAGTGTTGTTGCAGCCAATGCAATACGAGCTGTGAGTCGCTCCAAAAATATGACGTGATGTTGTGTTCAGAGACTATATGCTTGATTTTGTGGATAAGCTGAGACAGCAAATGTGCGCGGCACAGTTCAAGCTTCGGAAGAGACTGTTTCTTCACTGGTGCTACTCTCGACTTAGACGCGAACAATTTCACTGAAACCTGTCCTAGCGAATTCTCAGTGCGCACATAAATACAGCAGCCGTATGCCCGAATCGAGGCGTCGCAAAATCCATGCAGTTGAATAGTCCTGGCGTCGGGCTGCAAACAAAACCGCGGTACCGATAGTGACGAGAGTGAATTCAATGACTCCAAACAGTTGCTCCATGCATTGCTTAGAGTCTGCGAAATAGACTCGTCCCAATCTAGTTTTAACAGCCACAACTCCTGAAGAATAATCTTACCGACGATGACTAGCGGCGACAGCAGACCGATTGGATCGAATAGCGATGATGCAGTGGATAAGATTGTTCGTTTTGTGGTGGTGGCAAAGATTTCCTTGGGAGTGAAGGTAAAGCTAAATACATCAATTTGTTGATGCCACGTTACGCCGAGTGTGCTACTACTCTCATTCTCTGATGTGTTTAGTTTCTTAATAGAGTCATCTTCCATCACGCCTGGATGATTGGAATGCCATTTGCATAAGGGAAACTGACCATAAGCGAGGGTAGCTGTGATTTCTGTTTTGAGTTTGAGAAGAGTTTCTATTTCATCAGCCCCTCCCAGAAGATCATCAACATAAAACGCCTTTTTAACAGCCGCAGCTCCTAAGGGCCACATATCCTTACAATCATCCGCCAAGTGAAGCAAACTACGAGTTGCGAGGTATGGAGCGGACGCGGTCCCATATGTTGCGGTATTGAGTTGATAGGTTTGAAGCTCGGCTTTTGGGGACGTTCGCCACAAAATATACTGTAATTTTCTATCCTTCTCCCCACAAGCACCTGTCTATACATCTTAGTGACGTCAGCAGTGATGCCGAACCTATGCATGCGGAATCGTAGCAATTGCAGGTACAAATCATCCTGAATGGTCGGACCGACTAACAGAATATCGTTAAGTGACTTCTGCGATGTTGTACGGCAAGAAGCGTCAAATACGACTCTGAGCTTCGTCGAGGTGCTGCTTGGCTTGAGAACGAAATGGTGAGGAATGTAATAATGTGGTTCCTCTAAGTTTGGCTTCGGTACTATGGACATGTGACCAAGACTTTCATATTCCTGCATCAACGATAGATACTGCGAGCGAATCTCCGGTAAACGAGCAAGACGTCTCTCAATGGCATAAAATCGATTACGAGCTGTATCGACTGAATTTCAAAGACAGTTTGGGTCTTCTTGGAATGGCAAGCGCACGACAATTCGCCCACTGGCATCCTTCTGTGTTGTATCCCTATAGTGTTCCTCACAGCGACGATGAGTTGGGAGACTTTTAGCTCTTGAATCGCCGATTAAGTCAACCTTCCATAACTGCTGTAAGTTTTTGTCGATCGACTCTTCTACAGTCACCAAGCGCAACGATGGCTGTATATTCTGCTGGAGTTGGTACCTCCCAGCAACAACCCAACCGAACAGAGTCTTCTGCAACGTGGGAAGATTGGGACCAATGCGAATCTGGCCAACAGCAAGAGCTCCATAGAAGGCTTCGATTCCCAATAACAAATCAATGCGCCTAGACCTAAAGAACGATTCATCTGCCAGTGGAGTATTGGCAGGTAGGTTCCAATTTGATATGTCGATCTCACTATCTGGCTGGTAGGCAATGTGATAGGTTATTCCGAACTGGAGAGTTAGCTGATAGCCAGATGTGCGCGATTTAATAGAAGTCGTCGTACGAGCCTTAAGGTTAGTAAGGGACTCTCCGATACTGCGGATTCCGATGTGGTGCTTTTCACGACGAAGGCGAAGTTTTTGAGCGAAGTTCTGGGTGAGAGTGGGTGAGGGTGGGCTTGGGAAATAAATAAAATATTAAAAAAAGCTGATATTTGTTTGTTTTATTTGAAATTGCACGCTTAAATGTACATAGCCCTATTTTAGACATGTATAAGTTAACACTCGGTAGCGGAGATGTGCAATTGGGCACTGGGTTCTCGCAATTAGGATAGAACTTATTCAGCTGACTAAAGCCACTAACTTCGTTGCCACCGAGGGACGATCGCGCCGCTGCCGCTGAATAAACAAAAAATCAAACAAAATGTTTGATCGAGGAGCGTTTTCCTCAATATAGTTGTTCAAGGATGGGGGTGTGCCAATCTCCAAGTGAGCTAATTAAACTCGATGCGAAGAAATTTGCTGGAATCCAATAATAATCCGAAAAGTCGAGGGGGTTCAGTTGAGTACTAGCCAATGATTACACTACTCAACACGATTTTTCCTCAAGGAACAAAACCAACTTTTTATTAAAGATTTGGGGCTAAGAAATGGTTTGATGATATTTTTTTTTTTCTATGGCAGAACTTTTTTTTGCAGAATTTTTTAAATCTGGTATTTTTTTTTTTAGCTTTTTTCAGAGGTAGCGATAGTTTTTTTCACATAACTTTAGTATCTTACGTCTGGTTGTAAAGAACTTTGCTATTTTGAAAAGATATTTAAAACAGCTAGAAGTTAAGCCCAAACACTTTGTGATTACAGCTTACCGTCTGGGAAATATAAAGCATTGAAATGCAAAAATGATGATTTTTGTGCGGTATTTTTTACGAAATTTTGACTTTGAAAACTCAGGAAAAGTCGAAAAAAAATTATATCTTGTGTCCTCTATTTTTTGTGTATAGGTGCGTTAATTTGGCGTCGTTTAAGGTATCGCTTAAAATCTATGGAGAGACTTTGGAGCTAAAATTCGTTAACCAAACCTAAAATATGGAAAAAATTAACAAAAAATACCTTTTTGAAGGCGGCGGGCCCAACTGCCAATTGGGAACAAAGCAAACGAACAAGGGTTGTACATTTGGTACCTGATCGCGTTCCTTTGGTATGAAATGTTGTTGACAGTTACTTTTTTCGTTATCAGAGGTAGGATACCTATTCAGGTCAAATATTTCCTTTATATTCTCACAAGTGCAGGTCCACAAAAATTGGATCTCGTCGCGTCTACCTATTCATAGTCATGGATATATAACTCTGTGCCTATAATGTCTGTGCCTTAGTGTAGTTTTGACTTCCCTCAGAATACGATCGTGTGTTTACCAAAACATCTTGCAATTAATTAAAATCAATTGTCATGGATACCTCTGGCCGATCATTTGCATGTGCTTTCCAAGCAGACTCATTTTGCTACATATGTGGTAAGTACATGATGATCAACGAAATAAAAATCGCTTTTACCGAAACTCTCCAAAAACAGTATGAAGAAAACTTTAAAATCAAACCCGAAAGTTTTGTTGAAGAGTGGGCACCAAGCTGTATATGTCAAATGTGTAGATTGAATTTAACAGCATATGATTACGACGAAAAGTAAGTAACTCTAATCCACAAAACTATTAACTTTTCCCAAAATTCTAAACATTATTTTTTTCTTACAATTTTTTTTTACATTGTCTGGACGTTGATATGCAATGACTGCACCATCAAGTGGCCCATGCGACACCAAGCCGAAGCCTGTTACGCGCGGAACCCAGGCAGAAACGCAGCCCTCCTCCCGCCCAACCGACCGAGGGGCGCTGCCGCATGACGCGCGACGCGTGTTACCGAACCGATCGCGAGCATGCAGGAAAGATAGGTGTTAGACTAAAATTCGAGGAAAATTAGAGCTAAACACAACTCAAAGAGCTAAGCATGCAAAGATAGCTAAAAAATATAACTAATTACGGGAAAGGTATGTTAGTATTAGTGATTTAAGAAGAGGAAGGGAATTAGTAGTTGATATTATGTGGTAAAGGGAATTGAAGTCCGAGCAAAGTACCCTAAATGGTTCGTGCAAGGAATAATTCGATCTACAAAGCGGAAGGAAAAGAGGAATGAAGTTTCTAGTAGATCTGATAGGAATCGTAAAGTTTATGCGGCTCAACAAGTCAGGGCTATCTACATCACCCTTGATCAGGTTGTGCATAAAAATCACACCAAGCATTTTTCTACGACTAACTAAGGTTGGAAGGTTTATTAAAAGCAATCTACGAGGATAAGATGGCAGTCTCACACCTGCATCCCAGTTAAGGCCACGCAGAGCAAAAAGTAAAAAGTTTTTCTGGACTGATTCTATACGGTCCTGGTGTACTTTGTACTGGGGGCACCATACACAAGAGCCGTATTCTAAAATCGGACGAACAAGCGAGATATAGAGAGTCTTTGTTATATAGGGGTCGTCAAATTCCTTTGACCACCTCTTTATAAACCCAAGCACACCCATGGCCTTATTTACCATGGTAGAAATGTGTTCAGAAAACTTCAACTTTGGGTCTAATTTAACACCAAGATCATCAACCAAGGTAATTCTCTCAAGAGAACCACCGCAGAGGCTATAAGGAGCCAATAGGGGGCTGGAGCGATGAAATGTCATTACTTTGCATTTCGAGGCATTTAGGTGTAACATATTTGCACAACACCATGACTGAAAGTTATTGAGATCGGATTGCAAGCGAGAGTGAAATGAAATGTCCTTATACTGGACACAAAGTTTAACATCATCCGCATACATGAGTACTCGAGAGTTTGTTAATACTGAAGGCAGATCATTAATAAAGAGTGTGAATAGTAGGGGGCCTAGATGGCTGCCCTGTGGTACTCCAGAAGTAACCTTAACAGGTGAAGAGAAGGAGTTTTTGAAGAGGACTCTTTGAGACCTAGAACAAAGGTAGCTAGAAATCCATCTCAAGAGATTAGGCGGAAACCCTAAAAGGTCAAGTTTTTGTGCTAAAAGGGAATGGTTTACAGAATCAAATGCTTTACTAAAATCAGTGTAAATGACATCCGTCTGCAAGTTACCTTGAAAGCCTTTAATGATAAAAGAGGTAAACTCTAATAAATTTGTGGTTGTTGATCGTCGCCTTATAAATCCGTGCTGGGACGGAGATATAAGTGATTTGCAGAGATGTTGCAAGTGCGGAGTTAAAATTTTTTCAAACATTTTAGGAATAGCGGATAACTTAGATATACCCCTATAATTATTTGCATCAGACTTGCTACCTTTCTTATGGAGCGGAATAATAAAAGATTCCTTCCAGATGGGGGGAAGCATGAAGAGTTAATAGATAGGGTGAATAGTTTAAGCAAGGGTCCACACAGAGCGTCGGAACAGTACCTGAGTACACAGCCGGGAACTCCGTCGGGACCTGGTGAAAACACCGGCTTAACTAGTCGAAGATCATGAAGCAGTGAGCTTTCATTTAACAAGGGGCTGAAGATGCCATTCGACCTTGGTAAACTGTATGGATACGGCTGACCAGAGTAGCTTTCATGAGAATAGGTTGTTTGGAAAAATTTGGCAAAAAAGATCGGCAATTGCCTGATCATTGTTTGCTGACATATTGAGAAAAGATAACGAGGATGGATGTACGGACGTTCTACGCTTACTATTTACGAAGCTGTAAAACTGTTTAGGGTCCTGTGAAAATCGTATCCTGCATCGAGATAGGTAGTTCTTATAGCATTGAGCGTTAAGAACGGAGAAATTTGACCGAGCTATTACATAGTGAGAAAGAGAAGAGGGAGAACCAACTTCTCGAAATTTTTTATAAAGTCTTGATTTTAAATTTTTTAGACTGGATAACTCCTTGGTAAACCAAGGAGGTTTTCCAGATCTAACCGGACAAGAAAGTGGGACACAAGAATCAAAAAATGTGTCAAGTACATTGTAAAAAATGTGTGTGCCTTTCATAACGTCAGTGCACAAGTACAGAGCGGACCAATCAAAATCCCTAATAAGGTTATTAAGCTTCGTAAACTCGGCTTTACGAAAGCAGCGGACACGTTCGGATAGCCTACTCATTCGATCCAATACAGTAGGGCCAATATCGACTGACACTTCGAATGTAGGATGGTAGGAGTCTTCAGGTATACTGAGCGGAAGGGCTCGGGTTAACAACGCTAAGGTCGGATCCGAGACAAAGCACAGATCAAGCAATCGACCCAAGGAATTTTTCACATGGTTGACTTGAGACAGGGATAGGTCTAGCAAGCCGTCGATAAAGTCATGTCGTGACATGGGCACAAGGTTATTAGACTCGTTTACCGAAGACCAAACAGCACCTGGCAAATTAAAATCACCAAGAACTATCATATGGTCTTTATCTGATAGCGAGGAAGAAACAGTTTTTAAAGCGGTCAGGTGATGCTCGTATATTAAGATATCCGAGGAAGGTGGAATATACGAGCAAGTAATGAAAATGGAAAAGCCTGGGAGAATCAGTTTTACGCACAGGAATTCCAGGTCTTGTTGAACCTGGACCATGAAATGTTCCGACGTGAAATTTGAGTCCACTGCAATAAGGACCCCACCTCCACGTCGAGACGAACGGTCATTTCTAAAAATTGTGTACCGACCTGCCAAAACTTCGGAACTAAGGATGTCTGGCTTTAACCAGGTCTCGGTGAACACAATAACGTGGGATGAGAATGCGAGACTCTCAAGGAAAAGAGTGCTGAGCTTACTACGCAAGCCTCTAGCATTCTGGTAGGTAACTACAAGAGAGGAAGTTAGTTTTTTGGATGGGTGGAAGTAGAGGTGGAAGATGAGGATAGAGATGGAGCACTGGTCTGAATGCTAGGAAGAGTAATGGGGGGCCTATTCTTTTTCTTAGCCTTAAACTCTTTAACCACCAAATGCTCTGGCCAAAACTTGGCGGAACAAATGGTTTCAAATTCAGTCGGGGAAACGCCTATCTTGAAGGAAGATATCTCCCTGGCGTAAGAAAAGTTAAATTTTTCCACCTTTAAGCCGACGGCTTTTATTTTGCTTTGTATAAAAGCGGTCACATCATTGGATGTGAGGTCAGGGGCTAGCCGCGAGACAAAAACTTGTCGCTTTGGTGGGACTCCCACCAGTGGTTTTGGCACCACAGGCCTAGTACCTGTGATGGCAGTATCCGGTGGTCCTGGACATCTATTAGCTGGTGGGAGCAAAACTGAGGGGATAGTTAAGGGGTTGGGTACGGACTCGACGGACACGGACTCTACAGACATTTCTAACTGCAAACAATTTAACTTTGGTAGTCCAATGATGTGGAAAAAAACAGATATTCACGGCGCCGAATGTTTCTTTTGTTCAGTAAAGAAAACTGGAATTGGGAAACACTTGAAAATAGTTTACCCGAAACAATCTGGCTTCGGCTTTACCCTTCCTGCTCCTTCCCAAGGAAATACCGCCCCTAAAACGCCAAAAAAGGAGAGGTATCTTCCTCGTCGAATGGAACAACGGATTCAAGCAATAACTATTCAGGAGAATGGAAATTTTGCAATCCTATTTCACAGGAACAATTGAACGTTAACGAATTTTAGCTCCGAAGTCTCTCCATAGATTTTAATGAGCGATACCATGAACGAGGCCAGATTAATGCACCTATACACAAAAAAATAGAGGACACAAGATATAATTTTTTTTTCGACTTTTCCTGAGTTTTTAAAGTCAAAATTTCGTAAAAAATACCGCACAAAAATCATAATTTTTGCATTTCAATGCTTTATATTTCCCAGACGGTAAGTTGTAATCACAAAGTGTTTGGGCTTAACTTCTAGCTGTTTTAATTATATTTTCAAAATAGCAAAGTTCTTTACAACCAGACGTAAGATACTAAAGTTATGTGAAAAAAACTATCGCTACCTCTGAAAAAAGCTAAAAAAAAAAACCAGACTTCAAAAATTCTTCAAAAAAAAGTTCTGCCATAGAAAAAAAACCATAATTCTTTAAAAAATTTTAAATCCCCATATCTATCAGAAAAAGTCGGTTTGGATCCTTGAGGAAAAAAAAAGTTCGATTTTGTCGAGTAGTGTTATTTATTTGGTTTCTAAGTGCATGAGCACTGAGCATAAGCGGGCTTCTAGTGTGGTGAATTCAATTACAAATTTAGTGCAAGAGCGTAACAAAGAGAGTAAAAATGAGCGTAAGGTACTACAAGGCGAGGGTCATTTAAGTGATTATTATATTATATTATGGCATTAAGAGTTTGATCGAACATCCCGTCCCCGTTGAAAGGATTGCTTTCAAACTACCGGAAGAATTGCCAACTTGTGTACTGGCCTGCAGCAAGTTCCATTCGCGGTGCGGAGGTGCACCACGCGTACACGAACATCCCTTCCGAGCACTGAAGACTGCACTCGGCCTAGTTTCCAGCGTAGTGGGGGCAGGTTGTCCTCATGAATGATGACCATTGTGCCCTCAGTGAGATTCGTTGAGGGTGCTGTCCATTTCGTGCGAGATCGCAATTCGTTGACGTAATCCATCGACCATTGCTGCCAAAACTGTTGCTTGACGGCGGTGATCATGTCGTAGCGGTCCAAATTCGACAACTTGACGTTTTCGAGGGATCTCTCAGGCAACGAACGCAATGATTCGCCAACCAAGAGGTGACCAGCCGTAAGAGCGTTTAAGTCGTTCGGGTCTGACGAGAGTGGTGATATCGGGCGCGAGTTAAGGATGGCTTCTATCTCCACCACGACGGTGCTCAGTTCTTCAAACGTAAACCTTGTGTTTGCCAATGTTCGATTCAAGAGCCCTTTCGCACTCTTGACGGCCGCTTCCCAAAGGCCTCCGAAGTGAGGTGCCCTGGGAGGAATAAAGTGGAAATTAATCTCAAAATCTATAAATTTCATCTTGGGTCTCCTTTTTGAACATAAACCTTTTGAGTTCAAGCAGTTGATTTGATGCCCGACAAAATTAGTGGCATTATCGCAGAAAATGTCTGCCGGAAATTTTCTACGACCTCCCATCCGCTTCAGTGCATTCAAGAGCGTGAAGTGGCTTGTAGCGTCGAAGAATATCTAGATTCCACCCGAAAGCAGGCTACGTAACTATATTTAAATGTATCTTAGGGTAATGTGAAAGAGAAAATTTTTGGCTCAAGAGCAGCAGACCACCAACGAAACAGTAAGGCGAAAGGCACTTCGGTTTCGGATTGGGAAGCGTGGGTTGCTTGACGTTGGTCGAGAGTTGCTCGGTCTGTCGAGCCTTACCAACGGAGGGAGCTAGACGCGAAATTGTACGAAGTCGGAAATACCAAGTGCATAAGTCAGACCTAAACATATGTATATATCGCGGTCGAAAAAAGAAAATAAAACCGTGTGTTTGTGCCAGCCTTCGAAGACCACAGTGATAGGCCGTAAAGGGCATGTTCCTGATAATCCGCTGATTAGCGGGGTGCACAGGGGTGAGTAGAGGGCTACCAAGCGGGCGGTGTATGTGCATATGGGCATGGTTATGTATGTATGTATATGCTCATACAGGTGCCGAGGCCGCCAGGGCAAAACGGACGAGTCAAGACGCCGTCAGACTGACCAGAAGCTGCGGATGCAGCATTCCGTTTATCGGCGTTACTTCTCCTACGCATAGACGCTGTCGTTTTTTGCTATCCATCATCAGGCCAAGAAGGAGGTGGAGCGGAAGACGCCGTGGAAGCGAGCAGGGGCCGCGCTCTATGGGAAGGGGACACAGCTAAAGCCATAATTGCATAAAAACATATATAAAGAACCCAAAAATTTTTTTTTGTAGTATATAAGTATTAACAAACATACATATCTCTTCATAGTTATAGGTAGTTAAAAATTATTTTTTTGTAATCTTTTTTCTTGCTTCTATATTCGTAGTGCATAAGTAGTCATAAGTAGTACCACGGTAGAGTAGGGAGAATGGGAGAAGAGTAACTCCTCGCAGAGTATATCGGCCGCGAGAGCACGGACGTACATTGCCCCCTAAAGTAGCGGGATCAGCGGGAGAGCGAGAATAGACGCATAGGCTAAATTTGCGCGCAATTGCAGATGCACGCATAAAACGAAGAAGCGACGCAAGGAACGCGCCGGTAGGCCGACACCTATCTCTTTAGGGCATTGGTACGGTGGCTAATGGGGGAGACCCGGGTATGCCAATTTTAGGCTGGGTTTGACTTTGTTCCAATGTTTTCTATTCTCAATTTCAGCGAACCAGCAATACCAGAGGTATTGGAATGGGTGAGTCCAAAAAGTAAAGGTTAAATTATTATAGCCCAAGCCAGGTCCCATAAGCCCACCCTTACTCCAATGACCGTACAGGGTACTAGGTAGAGGAGGAAACCAGAAAAATACCATACTCTTATACGGTATACGACCGAACCGATCGAGAGCGGCCTTCTGTCTCTTTCGGCTTTACGAAGCCTATGCTTGCACAGTGGTGCCGGTCAGCGACGAACATGCGTCGAAATTT
Organism: Drosophila obscura; assembly: GCF_018151105.1. Lineage (NCBI taxonomy): Eukaryota > Metazoa > Arthropoda > Insecta > Diptera > Drosophilidae > Drosophila > Drosophila obscura. Next base: position 2,756,166 of record NW_024542848.1, on the reverse strand, counting down.
CGAATAACGCCAGTAGTTTTATGTTTTGGTTTTGCTTGCGGGGGAGGGGAATTTAAATCGCATTTAATTGCCAGCGCATCCAAAGCGTTTGGTTTCCCTTGTTTATAAGATAGAAAACAAATGTTTAGCCCTAAGAAATCGTCATTAAATTTATTTGTTTGTATCTTGTAAAATTATGAATTGGTAGTATCTTAGTATGCGGGGACCATGCCGGGAAGATAAGGGTAGTAATGGGAGTGTTTAGGAGGCTGTGAAGGCTTTCTTTAAGGGATCACCGGACGAGACGGGAGTGGTGATCATGGTAGGGTGGGCATACGGGGTCAAAACCACATCGTGACCCGAGTCTGTACGTGTGTATGCATCCGTGTGTGTGTGTGTGTGGGTACCCTGCAGTACGGGTAAGCGATGTGTAAGCAACCACACATCGATGGCAACGTCATGCAGCTCGATGACATAAGCGATGACCTGCCATACGATGGGCTGTTTACTTTAACACAGGGATGTCCTAGGAGCATAATCGATGACATAGTAAGCGAGAATTAGCCGAAAGTGAGGCCTTAATAAGCGATGAATTTCCCTTAAAAAGTAAGGCCTTAATAAGTGATGTATTTAAGTAAAAAAGTTTGATATTTTGATGAAAAAGGCATGGGTAAATTCTGTTTTAAAATATTAAATTTCTTTTATTTATTGTTTTCTTATAAAAATGTATACATATTCACATTTTTGTGCTGTGTGTTCTTTTTTCCACAGAACCTTTTTAGTTTTTTTTGATTTGCTCATGTTCGTAAGGTCGTCGTGGTCATTCAACTGAATCGCCTTTAAAATAAGATGGGTTAATTAAAATATTTTTCAATTTGTTAACAATGCTCTCAGTAGATCAGCAGTGCATTTGCGCCAAAAACAAAACACTCGCCAAGATATGTACCTGTTCGACTCAAGACTCGCAAGAACCACTCGGGTGGTTTTTTTTCTGTTTTCGTTGTTGGAAATTAAAAATTTCGTCCAAAACGCATATAATTTCGCAATATTAAATTTTTTCATTTTTTACAACGCACAATGGACCATTTTTAATTAAATGAAACACTGCATTACAATTCTAACAACGTTGTCGACGCCGACGGCAAAACCGAATTCTGTTACGGCACGAGTCGTAACAGAAAGAAACAAAGAAAAAAAAAGAGTTTGGTCTGACCGACGCGTCGTATTCTACTCGTCTGTAGCAGCGGCAGAGAAAAAATCCTGAATGACGCGTAGTTGACATTTGTCATCGCTCACTTCTGGTACTGCAGGGTAGGTGTAGATTTGCTCGTTATTGTGTTTGTACCCAATATATCTCTTGCACGTGAATTTTTTAATGGAGTGACTGTATCGGTGTGAATGTTGTTGGAGTAGAGCCGTGTCCCGTCCGATTTTTAGGGATAACCCCCCCATTTCTTGCCGATGAGACGGAAGCCGGAACAAGCACGTGCCCGGACGGGAACCGAACCACCACCTGCTCAGCCTTTTGGGGAAGAACAAAAAAATGGCCTCGAGATATATCCAATATGCTACAGTTATTTTATTATTTGGCGCCCCAACGTGGGGCCCGAGTTGTCATATTGACAACCAACCGGCAAGGCCCAAATGTTTTAAAAATATTCTTGAATGTAGTGTCACCTTACATTTAAAATCTATATTGGGTCAAACGTGGTGTTTGTCTACCTTGTCCTTGTTGTTTCATACTATTTTTGTTGTTTGTTTGTCTGGTATTTACTTTGTTATTGGACCAGCAGTGGGTGAACAAACTATTGCCACCTGACAAAGTGACCAAGCTGGAGGTTCATGTGGGTTTATGATGGACGCTGGAATGATGGTTGCACGAAATATTTCGCACCATCCCGAATCGTCAACCTTTTTTATTCCTTCTTTTCTTCAAACTGATCTTCCCCGCCATTACTGGGGCACACTCCCGTTGTTCCGGTTAGGATTTCCGATCAGGCAAATGGAGAGAGATGCTTCAAGGAGGGAAAGAGAGGTTAGTGGACGTGGACATACCCCATACTCATTAAGCCGTGTGTCTGCTATCGCCGGATGGAAACGTGGTACCAAACTACGATCTACCGCGAAATAGTGTGATCGCCGGTAGCTGCGAGTATGGATTGTGTCCTGTGTCGTATATGTATTGAGTAAATGTAGCACACGGAAAAGGCCAGCATACGTATCGATAGAGTACACCCCATTATTGGTTTTATGTTCTTTGGGGCATGGTACTAGCAGTTATTTGAAGATTTTTTTATTTATTTTATTTATAAATTTTTTAGCTATTTTCTTTTTTTTTGTGGTGTTATATTTTTAGGTATTTTATTTATTTTCTTTCTATTTATTTATTTATTATTATTATTCTATACTTATTTATATACATACCAAGATATTTTTCGTTGCTTTACATATTTATATTTTTGTTTGATAAGTTCAATTTAATAGTTGTTGCTAGAAAATAGTTAGGGGGAAGTAGGAGTCTGCAATATTCCTAGGAAAGAATGCCCGTATTTGGCAGCTGCGAGATTTAGCAAACGAAGAAGTTCAAACCAGAGAGTGTCTGATTTGCCTTTCTCAGGTCGAATTTGGGGCTCAACTTCTCACTACTTCTTGTGGTCACTGCTTTCATAGGGCCTGCTTCAGTGCTAGAGTAGGTATTAAGAAGGTTTGTCCCGTGTGCAAAACGTCCTTGCAGACCTCGACGTCGAGTCTTATAGACGACACAGTTGGTAACACCTCCGAAAACCTAGAAGAGACAAATATGCCGGACACAAGAAGGAGAGCCAATTTGGCTACGCCACAGGGAGCGTCACCTTCTGGTTCAGCCAATCCCCCACAAAGTAGGGAAGCTGGTCCACAAGTGGTAGTATCGGCTCCGACTAGTAGTGATCTGCAGAGAACCATAGCCGAGGCCATGGCTGCTGCATCCGTTCGCCAATCTGAAATGTTGGCTCAACCTCGTTGAGGCAAACGGAGATGTTAAGCCAGGCAATCGCGACTGGGTTTCAAGGGATTCTCACCTCTCTCACGGGCCAATTGGCAAATGCGGCGTATCTTTCCCTTAGGGATCCCCAATCCGAAGAAACCGCGGTACCACGGCCAACACCGTTGCCTTCACAGGGACTCGAGTCAGGCAGCCGAAGCTCGGCCATGAGTGTGGACATTCGACCAGAGCGGGTTAGCCAGATTTTGCTCAATTGGACGCTTAGGTTCTCTGGGCGGGCTGGAATATCTGTCGATGACTTCATTTATCGGGTAGAGGCACTCACTGCCCAAACATTAGACGGAAATTTCGAACTGCTTTCGAGATACGTCAGCAATCTTTTTGACGGAAGTGCCAGTGACTGGTATTGGCGCTACCATAAGAGTGTAAGGACGATCAGTTGGATCGACCTCAAAGCTGCATTGTTGATACAGTTTAAGGATGAGAAGACAGACGTCTACATTCGAGCTGCAAATAGACCGAAGGAAACAGAAGGAGAACGAATCTTTTGATGAGTTCTATGAAGCTATTGTCCGATTGGCAGATACGTTGTCAACGCCCTTGCTAGAATCGTCCCTGATGGAGTCACTCGGTCCAATTTATTGCCGGAGATTCAACACGAGCTCCTGTACGAAAAGATATTTAGTATTCACAGTTAAGGCACTTGGTGAAGACCCGAGAGTTGTTCATGCAAACGGTTGGCAAAGATCCGGTGACTAGGCCTCGTCCAGCACCAAGACGGTTAGTTCACGCTGTGGAAAGCCCAGTGCAAGATGAGTCGGAGGAAAGTGATCTGGAAATAGCAGCTTTTAATTTAGTTTGTTGGAATTGCCGGGTAATGGTCATCGCTATCAGGATTGTGTAGCAGAGCGACGGGTGTTTTGCTATGGTTGTGGTCTTCCAGACACCTACAAGCCGTCGTGCCAAAAGTGCCAGGCCCAAAAAACACCCAAGGGCGTGCACCTCTGAAAAGTGCACGCAGACCGATAGCGTCCAAAGCGACGAACACCGAGGAGTTTCAGTAGAGGCTACCACGCAGTCCCCAAAAGAATCCAACGGGCAAATAGATAATATAATAGATAGTAATGTACGCGTAGATAATAAGGAAATACCACGGGTAGTTCATGAAGTATCCAACCGAGAGAGGCGAGCTAAACTGCGCCGGGAAGAATTTGTTAAGAATCAAAGGCTAGAGAGAAAAAGCCATAATAACTTCAATAATATCAGATGATCTAAGACCATATGCTGAGGTCACCTTGTTAGACAGGAAGCTAGTTGGTTTGATGGATACAGGGGCCTCCATTAGTTGTATTGGCGGAGCGTTGGCCAGGGAGCTGCTTGAAAGTCAAATTCAGTTTAAACCCATGGCGTCGACAGTTCAGACCGCAGGAGGGCAGGCTCAGGATGTGGTTGGGAAGCTAAAAACGGAAGTAGACTATAAAGGTGTGACCAGGGTGATAACTTTATATCTAGTTCCAACCCTAACGCAACCTCTGTACTTGGGTATCAACTTTTGGACCGACTTTGGGCTATTGCCAATCGGTTTGCATCAACAAAAAGGGCCTAGTGACACAAGAAACAATTGTGACGAGGTGAGCAAGCCAGACGAACAACGTTCGTTATCGGAGGGGCAACGAGAACAACTGAATAAAGTTATACAGTGTTTTCCGTCTTTCGCGAAAAGGGCTTAGGGAAGACCACCTTGTTGTCCCACACCATAGATGTAGGAGAGGCAAGGCCCGTTAAGCAACGCCACTATCCAGTGTCCCCAGCTATCGAGAAATTGATGTATGAAGAGGTAGATCGTATGCTTGCGCTAGGGGTCATCGAAGAATCCAACAGTGCGTGGTCCTGTCCGGTAGTACTTGTCCGGAAGCCGGGAAAAGTTCGTCTTTGTATAGACAGTCGCAAGGTGAACGAGGTAACTCGGAAAGACGCTTATCCAATGCCAATCATAGATGGGATACTAAGCCGGTTGCCCAAGGCAGAACATATCACCAGCCTAGATCTCAAAGATGCCTACTGGCAGATACCGCTGGAAGAAGGGTCTGGGACAAAACAGCGTTCACGGTGCCTGGACGAGCGCTGTACCAATTCAAAGTTATGCCATTTGGGCTAACCAATGCGCCATCTACTATGTCAAAGCTGATGGACCGCATCATCCCAGCACATCTTCGAAATGAAGTTTTTATATACTTGGATGACCCGCCTATAGTGTCAGACACCCTAGAAAGACATCTGAGCGTGCTAAAGGTATTAGCTGAGAAGTTGTCGGAAGCAGGGCTGACCTTGAATATACAGAAGAGCAAGTTCTGTGTGCCAGAAGTCCATTACCTGGGGCATATTGTGGGCCACGGGACTATAGGGATGGATCTGGACAAGATAGAGGCGATTAAGGAATTCCCCTGCTCCGAAGTCGATAAAGCAAGTGCGTCGATTCTTGCGTATGACGGGATGGTACCACAAATTTATAAAGAATTTTGCTGCCATTGCGTCTCCGCTGACGGATACTTTAAAACAAAAGCGCCAGTTCATTTGGTCCGATGAGGCAGAGGCAGCATTCACCGCTTTGAAGAATGCTATGTGTGAAGCGCCCGTCTTACACACACCGAATTTTGAAAAGCCATTCTATATCCATTGCGACGCCAGTCATACAGGTGTAGGAGGGGTGCTGATGCAGGTCAACGAAGAGGGCGATGAAGTACCCATTGCATTCATGTCGCGCAAACTAAATAAGTGCCAACGTGCTTATTCGGTGACAGAAAAGGAATGTTTGGCCGCTATTCTAAGTATTAAGAAATTTCGCGCATATGTGGAAGGACATCAGTTTACGGTGATAACCGACCATGCTTCTTTGAAGTGGCTGATGTCCCAATCAGATTTGAGTAGCAGATTGGCCCGATGGGCCTTAAAGCTTCAGGGGGTATTCTTTTAGTATTAGCCACCGAAAAGGTTCTCGAAACATTGTTCCAGACGCCTTGTCGCGGGTCTTTTCCCCAGATCTGGCAGCAATCGAACCCGGAGAAAAGATCGAGTTAGAGTCAGAACACTTTAATTCGTCGGAGTACGTTGCTCTTCGGGCTAAAGTCGCCGGTAACCAAGCTCAAATGCCAGACGTAAAGGTGATAGGCAATCACATATCGTCGCACCGAGCACGTGACAGGCGAAAGGGTAGCAGACGAATTGTGCTGGAAACTTTGGGTGCCCAAAGGTCTCGTAAATACGGCCTTAAAGATGGCTCACGAGCACCCGTTATCTGCGCACGGAGGCATAAATAAAACGCTTGAAAAGATTCGGCGCCACTATTATTGGCCGACGTTGCTAAAGGATGTTAAGGATTTCATTAACGGGTGTGAAATCTGTAAGTGCACTAAGTACCCAAATAGACCATTAAGACCACCTCTGGCGAAAACAGGAGAAACCGAGCGTCTCTTTCAGAAGCTTTACGTAGACTTCCTAGGACCTTATCATAGAAGTCGCAGTGGGAATATAGGAATATTTGTGGTGTTGGATCACTTTTCCAAATTTCCCTTTATTAAACCAGTTAAAAAGTTTGACTGCAGATGCCATTATACCATTTCTTGAGGAACAATTGTTTCACTGTTTTGGAGAGCCTGAAAAGCGTCCAGTTTAAATCCCATGCTTTTAACGCTTTACTGCAGAAATATGGCATTTAGCACGCTTACACGGCAGTTTATGCACCGCAAGCAAACGCGTCCGAGCGAGTGAACCGATCAATTCTGGCAGCTATCAAAGCCTATATAAATGTTGATCAAGCCAACTGGGATGAACAGCTCAGCAGTATAGCTTGTGCGTTAAGATCTGCGGTGCACAGTGCAGTAAAGGCGAGTCCATATCAGCTGGCGTTTGGGCAACAGATGGTTACGAATGGTGCCACATATCAGCTGTTACGGCAGCTGGAGTTGTTAGAAGATCGCTGGGTGCAGTTTTCGCGGGGACGACTCGTTCGACCTGATGCGTAGCACGGCAAAAGATGCGATGCTCAGCACGAGCGGAATGAAAGGACGTACAATCTGCGACGTAGAGATGTTTCCTTCACTGTTGGCCAGGAGTATATCGGCGGAATTTTCAACAAAGCAATTTCGTGAAAGGGTTTAATGCTAAGTTGGCTCCAACTTTTGTGAAGTCTCGGGTAAGGCGAAGATTGGGTCAAGCCTACTACGAGTTAAAAGACTTGCAGGGACGTTTGATCGGAAAATTTCATGCAAAAGACATCAAGCAGTAGGCTCCAGGGATAGTGGTTGATCGCTCCAAGCTGGAACCACCCTTTTTGTGCTATTGGCCCCAAAGTGCGATTTTGGTAGGGGGGATTTGAAGTGGCTTGTAGCGTCGAAGAATATCTAGATTCCACCCGAAAGCAGGCTACGTAACTATATTTAAATGTATCTTAGGGTAATGTGAAAGAGAAAATTTTTGGCTCAAGAGCAGCAGACCACCAACGAAACAGTAAGGCGAAAGGCACTTCGGTTTCGGATTGGGAAGCGTGGGTTGCTTGACGTTGGTCGAGAGTTGCTCGGTCTGTCGAGCCTTACCAACGGAGGGAGCTAGACGCGAAATTGTACGAAGTCGGAAATACCAAGTGCATAAGTCAGACCTAAACATATGTATATATCGCGGTCGAAAAGAAAATAAAACCGTGTGTTTGTGCCAGCCTTCGAAGACCACAGTGATAGGCCGTAAAGGGCATGTTCCTGATAATCCGCTGATTAGCGGGGTGCACAGGGGGTGAGTAGAGGGCTACCAAGCGGGCGGTGTATGTGCATATGGGCATGGTTATGTATGTATGTATATGCTCATACAGGTGCCGAGGCCGCCAGCGCAAAACGGACGAGTCAAGACGCCGTCAGACTGACCAGAAGCTGCGGATGCAGCATTCCGTTTATCTCCTACGTTACTTCTCCTACGCATAGACGCTGTCGTTTTTGCTATCCATCATCAGGCCAAGAAGGAGGTGGAGCGGAAGACGCCGTGGAAGCGAGCAGGGGCCGCGCTCTATGGGAAGGGGGCACAGCTAAAGCCATAATTGCATAAAAACATATATAAAGAACCCAAAAATTTTTTTTTGTAGTATATAAGTATTAACAAACATACATATCTCTTCATAGTTATAGGTAGTTAAAAATTATTTTTTTGTAATCTTTTTTCTTGCTTCTATATTCGTAGTGCATAAGTAGTCATAAGTAGTACCACGGTAGAGTAGGGAGAATGGGAGAAGAGTAACTCCTCGCAGAGTATATCGGCCGCGAGAGCACGGACGTATTGCCCCTAAAGTAGCGGGATCAGCGGGAGAGCGAGAATAGACGCATAGGCTAAATTTGCGCGCAAATTGCAGATGCACGCATAAAACGAAGAAGCGACGCAAGGAACGCGCCGGTAGGCCGACACCTATCTCTTTAGGGCATTGGTACGGTGGCTAATGGGGGAGACCCGGGTATGCCAATTTTAGGCTGGGTTTGACTTTGTTCCATTGTTTTCTATTCTCAATTTCAGCGAACCAGCAATACCAGAGGTATTGGAATGGGTGAGTCCAAAAAGTAAAGGTTAAATTATTATAGCCCAAGCCAGGTCCCATAAGCCCACCCTTACTCCAATGACCGTACAGGGTACTCAGGTAGAGGAGGAAACCAGAAAAATACCATACTCTTATACGGTATACGACCGAACCGATCGAGAGCGGCCTTCTGTCTGTCTCGGCTTTACGAAGCCTATGCTTGCACAGTGGTGCCGGTCAGCGACGAACATGCGTCGAAATTTCGAATAACGCCAGTAGTTTTATGTTTTGGTTTTGCTTACGGGGGAGGGGAATTTAAATCGCATTTAATTGCCAGCGCATCCAAAGCGTTTGGTTGCCCTTGTTTATAAGATAGAAAACAAATGTTTAGCCCTAAGAAATCGTCATTAAATTTTTTTGTTTGTATCTTGTAAAATTATGAATTGTTAGTATCTTAGTATGCGGGGACCATGCCGGGAAGATAAGGGTAGTAATGGGAGTGTTTAGGAGGCTGTGAAGGCTTTCTATAAGGGATCACCGGACGAGACGGGAGTTGTGATCATGGTAGGGTGGGCATACGGGGTCAAAACCACATCGTGACCCGAGTCTGTACGTGTGTATGCATCCGTGTGTGTGTGTGTGTGGGTAGGTGTAGATTTGCTCGTTATTGTGTTTGTACCCAATATATCTCTTGCACGTGAATTTTTTAATGGAGTGACTGTATCGGTGTGAATGTTGTTGGAGTAGAGCCGTGTCCCGTCCGATTTTTAGGGATAACCCCCCCCATTTCTTGCCGATGAGACGGAAGCCGGAACAAGCACGTGCCCGGACGGGAACCGAACCACCACCTGCTCAGCCTTTTGGGGAAAAACAAAAAAATGGCCTCGAGATATATCCAATATGCTACAAGCGCCTTCGTTTATAAGTCCGAAACTGCTTCAATGTGATCGGCTTTGGTGAGAAGGTAAATGAACACGGCCAAGTACGATTTTGTAGGCACCTTTCCTCGAATCCGTAGATAGGTATTAATGGGTCCACAAAAATCCACTCCACAGCGTTCAAACGGTCGGGCAGGAGAGAGTCGAGATGGTGGTAATGAGCCCATAAGTTGGTGTAGCAGCTTTGGTCTGTAGCGAACACAGTGTACACAGGAGCGGACAATTCGACGTGCCAAGTCTCTGGCGTTAACGATCCAGTATTCCAAACGAATGAGAGCGACTAAAGCCTTAGGGCCAGCGTGATAGTTGCGAATATGCAAGTGACGAATATAATTCCAAACAAGTTTAGACTGGCTAGGCAGCAGCAACGGATGTTTTTTGACCGTCTGGTAGGTCTGAATATTCCAATCGTCCACCAACCTTGACGAGCTCGAATCCATTTACGAGTTCTAAAAAAGGGAGTAAGAAACTTCAAACTACTCTTCAATGGTTTTTGCTTCTGAAGTAAACGAATATCTTCTGTGAAATGAGTTTGTTGAATGTTCCAAATAAGGCAGTGCGACGCAAAACGAAGCTCATTTGGTGTCGGGGAGGATGTGGTAGGCGTCGATTGCTTCCGACATCTCTTTATGAACCTTACCATCCAGGCAATGAGACGAAGACTATGACTGTACGAGCTGACATTATCGGCTATCTGAGGATATAATTTCTCGCCTGTACCGCGGTGAACATGCTTTTCCGCTTCTCCGAGTTGACCACGTCCATGTCAATGACAAGCTGTTTACTGCTGGTGGGCCATTTCAACGAATCTTCCAGCAGAAATAAGGGACCAGAAAACCATGTCGATTTGATAAGCTCGCTAACGTTGCAGCCTCGCGACAGAAGATCAGCTGGATTTTGATATGTTGGGACGTAGCGCCACTTCCCACCAGACGTCATCTCCTGAATGTCAGAGACCCTATTCCCAACAAAGGTCGATAACGTGATTGAGTGTTGTTGCAGCCAATGCAATACGAGCTGTGAGTCGCTCCAAAAATATGACGTGATGTTGTGTTCAGAGACTATATGCTTGATTTTGTGGATAAGCTGAGACAGCAAATGTGCGCCGCACAGTTCAAGCTTCGGAAGAGACTGTTTCTTCACTGGTGCTACTCTCGACTTAGACGTGAACAATTTCACTGCAACCTGTCCTAGCGAATTCTTAGTGCGCACATAAATACAGCAGCCGTATGCCCAAATCGAGGCGTCGCAAAATCCATGCAGTTGAATAGTCCTGGCGTCGGGCTGCAAACAAAACCGCGGTACCGATAGTGACGAGAGTGAATTCAATGACTCCAAACAGTTGCTCCATGCATTGCTTAGAGTCTGTGAAATAGACTCGTCCCAATCTAGTTTTAACAGCCACAACTCCTGAAGAATAATCTTACCGACGATGACTAGCGGCGACAGCAGACCGATTGGATCGAATAGCGATGATGCAGTGGATAAGATTGTTCGTTTTGTGGTGGTGGCAAAGATTTCCTTGGGAGTGAAGGTAAAGCTAAATACATCAATTTGTTGATGCCACGTTACGCCGAGTGTGCTACTACTCTCATTCTCTGATGTGTTTAGTTTCTTAATAGAGTCATCTTCCATCACGCCTGGATGATTGGAATGCCATTTGCATAAGGGAAACTGACCATAAGCGAGGGTAGCTGTGATTTCTGTTTTGAGTTTGAGAAGAGTTTCTATTTCATCAGCCCCTCCCAGAAGATCATCAACATAAAACGCCTTTTTAACAGCCGCAGCTCCTAAGGGCCACATATCCTTACAATCATCCGCCAAGTGAAGCAAACTACGAGTTGCGAGGTATGGAGCGGACGCGGTCCCATATGTTGCGGTATTGAGTTGATAGGTTTGAAGCTCGGCATTTGGGGACGTTCGCCACAAAATATACTGGAATTTTCTATCCTTCTCCCCCACAAGCACCTGTCTATACATCTTAGTGACGTCAGCAGTGATGCCAACCTATGCATGCGGAATCGAGCAATTGCAGGTACAAATCATCCTGAATGGTCGGACCGACTAACAGAATATCGTTAAGTGACTTCTGCGATGTTGTACGGCAAGAAGCGTCAAATACGACTCTGAGCTTCGTCGAGGTGCTGCTTGGCTTGAGAACGAAATGGTGAGGAATGTAATAATGTGGTTCCTCTAAGTTTGGCTTCGGTACTATGGACATGTGACCAAGACTTTCATATTCCTGCATCAACGATAGATACTGCGAGCGAATCTCCGGTAAACGAGCAAGACGTCTCTCAATGGCATAAAATCGATTACGAGCTGTATCGACTGAATTTCAAAGACAGTTTGGGTCTTCTTGGAATGGCAAGCGCACGACAATTCGCCCACTGGCATCCTTCTGTGTTGTATCCCTATAGTGTTCCTCACAGCGACGATGAGTTGGGAGACTTTTAGCTCTTGAATCGCCGATTAAGTCAACCTTCCATAACTGCTGTAAGTTTTTGTCGATCGACTCTTCTACAGTCACCAAGCGCAACGATGGCTGTATATTCTGCTGGAGTTGGTACCTCCCAGCAACAACCCAACCGAACAGAGTCTTCTGCAACGTGGGAAGATTGGGACCAATGCGAATCTGGCCAACAGCAAGAGCTCCATAGAAGGCTTCGATTCCCAATAACAAATCAATGCGCCTAGACCTAAAGAACGATTCATCTGCCAGTGGAGTATTGGCAGGTAGGTTCCAATTTGATATGTCGATCTCACTATCTGGCTGGTAGGCAATGTGATAGGTTATTCCGAACTGGAGAGTTAGCTGATAGCCAGATGTGCGCGATTTAATAGAAGTCGTCGTACGAGCCTTAAGGTTAGTAAGGGACTCTCCGATACTGCGGATTCCGATGTGGTGCTTTTCACGACGAAGGCGAAGTTTTTGAGCGAAGTTCTCGGTTACAAAATTAACCTGCGAACACGAATCAAGCAATGCTCTACCAAGTTTGTATTCACCTATTCACCATCGCTGTCACTAACAGTATCTGATCCTCTGCTGCTATTTCCATGTGTGAATGAGACGCTGCTTGATGAGACTGACTAGCAGTAGGTGGCCAGGAGGGTAGCGATGATTGTGTTTCTTGTGCTGGAGTTGAGGTTTGTCCTTCTGACGATTGTGGTGTTTGTTGCGGCTGAGAGTGATGCAAGGTTGAATGATGATTCCGATTAGAGGTACGGCAACGATGAGTCGATGAGCATTGTGCCCCTCTATGGCCGTTTCCAAGACAATTGATGCAGAGACCGAGGCGTTTCACATTATCGAACCGTTGATTGCTGTTCATAGCCTTGAACTGCGAACAGTTCGAAATTTTATGACCAGAACTAGAACAAAGGGTACAAGACAAACTGGTAATGGCAAACGATGAGGTTGTATGGTGATTTGAATGACGATTGGACTTATTGGTTTCAGCCTTTCGTTGCGACGAAGTACCAGCCGAGGTTCCAGACGAATGGAGAAACTGACAGTGGCGTTCCAACAACTGTGTGCATTTTAGCCAGGTCGGCAGAGTCTTGTAGTCCAGCGATTCCTTCCACTTAATCCGAGTTGGCTGATCACACTTCTCCATAACTATATATATGAGCATAGCTTGAGCAATATTCTCAGGTTTGCCGATGGATTCCAAAGAGCTGAAGATAGCGGAGGCTTTATCCACTAAACTACGAAGCTGCTGACTGTTAGCCCTTTCCACAGGTTGTAGTGCAAACAATGATTCGATTCCTTCTAGAAAAATAAGAGTAGAATTGTCATAAAGTTCTTTGAATTTTTCAAGAGCCTTCGGATAGTTTTCGCTGGTAACCTGGAATGCCTGAACTGTGTCTAACGCCGGCCCCATTAGGCAGGTCAGCAAATAATTAAACCTTTCTATGTTAGACAGTCCAGACTCACGCACAATAAGTTGATCGAACGAATTTATGAAATTCTTATAATTCGCATAAGTGCCGTCAAACGTAGGCAGCGACAACCTCGGCAACGATGACCGCACTGGCGGCGGGTGGTGATCCGGCGTCAATATGCTAGCGTTCAGATCTCCTCCTAGTTTTTCCTTTATGGATAGCTTTATTGCTATGTAGGTATCTTCCAAGTCCGCACGTCCTTCATCGTTCGGACTAAGATCCTCGATGTCAGATTGAACGTTTAGAATTTTCTTGAAATACGTTTCCAAGATGCTCAAGCGATAGCGAAGCTCATCATTACAAACTGGGTTTTCCGATTTGCCTTCCACCACAGATTTGATACGAGAAATATTGCGCTTTATATTGCTCCGTTGGCGTTTCAAATCTTCGAGCGTCGTCATTTTGTTGTGTAGTGTAAATTACACGCACACAGAACTAGAGATTCCAAATTCAAATGCACGCAACAACAGCAAGCAGGAACCAGATCAGCAGCAGCAAGAGAACAAATTTAGAAGCGAGCGACGGCGACAAAAAAAAAGGGTTGAGCGCAATTCCAGTCCAGAGAGTGAGCAAAAATTCCAATGACGGCAACGAAAGCGAAAGTGAAGCAGAGAAATTCGAAGAGATAGATGACTGCGTTGACCGATGGACCACAGCAGGTAGCAGCAATGCAAACGAAACGAGAGCGCAAGCGCCGTTAAATGCGATGTGGTAAATGCGATATGTACCGACGAAGCTGTTTGATGGAATATACATAAAATGCAAGTAATTTAATTGTTCACAGAATTAACACACGAGCCCCACGTTGGGCGCCAAAATGTTTGATCGAGGAGCGTTTTCCTCAATATAGTTGTTCAAGGATGGGGGTGTGTCTATCTCCAAGTGAGCTAATTAAACTCGATGCGAAGAAATTTGCTGGAATCCAATAATAATCCGAAAAGTCGAGGGGGTTCAGTTGAGTACTAGCCAATGACTATTTATTTGGTTTTTAAGTGCATGAGCACTGAGCATAAGCGGGCTTCTAGTGTGGTGAATTCAATTACAAATTTAGTGCAAGAGCGTAACAAAGAGAGTAAAAATGAGCGTAAGGTACTACAAGGCGAGGGTCATTTAAGTGATTATTATATTATATTATGGCATTAGGAGTTTGATCGAACAGAAGCTTTAGTGCTTAGCTTAATCTTTCTGATATTAAGTATTTTAGTCTTAACAGATCGTCTATCGAATCAACGTCGAATAAATAAATAAGCTCCGGCCATAGCCGTAAATAACTGTTGTTTTATTGTTGAGCTGATCGGCCAATAACAACTCATTACTGGAAAGCTCGCCATATTACGTCTCTCCTACTTCGCCTATCGGCGAATACCTTATGGCATAAACCGTCGTGGTCTTATCTCCAGGCCACCACTGGAACACTTGCTATTACTGGCGCCCAACAGAATCGCGAACCCGCGAGACAATATTAAATATATAAATAAGAAAAAACAAACCAAAAACACTGTATAGTTTAACACCGAATTCAGATAAGCACCCCGGTTATTCATTTAAGTGATATCAAGGCTCATAACAGTAGTATTTTAAGGTGGAATAAGTCAACAAATTGTGCCATTAGTTAATGTTGTAATAAGTGCAAAGAATTAAATCGCATCTTTTGAAAGTAATTTTTCCTAGTGAAACAGCGAAGCCCACCTTCAACGACCTTTTTTGGCCAAATATAAATTTTATATTATTCCGGTTATTTTTCTCGGTTCCGTACCGCACATTAATGACCACACGAGACAGTGACATTGACAGTGAGTTGGAAGAGTTATTAGCTAGACACGAAATACGTGGTAGAACGAAGCGAAGCATAAAAATGGATCACGCTGACGTTCAGAGCATTATAGAAAGGGCTGTCGCCACAGATTTAGCGGCACAGAGCACTGAACTGAGCAGAATAAAATTAGAGTTACAGGCCGCCTTAGATGCGCAGAACGTGCAAATTAAGCAGCAAATCGATTTAGCGGTTGCAACTGTAAGTAGAAATATATTAGGGGAGGTCCCCAAAATATAAGTAATTCAGGATATTCAAATTACAAGTTCAGACTGCAGTGAGCCACTCGATGCTGTTAAATCACTACCTGAGTTTAACGGAGCACCGGAAAAGTATGTCTCCTGGCGAAAAGCGGCAGAGGCCTCATATCAGATTTATAAACTGTATCCAGGCAGCTCTAGACACTACCAGGCTGTTATTATAATCAGGAACAAAATTACAGGAATGGCGGACTCTGTCTTGGCATCATTTAATACGGTTCTTAACTTTTAAGCAATTATTAGCAGATTGGACTTCACATACGCGGACAAACGCCCGCTGCATTTGATAGAGCAGGAGCTGTCATGGCTGCGCCAAGGCAACATGACAATACTCCAATATTACGATGAGGTAGAAAAAAAACTAACTCTCCTTACAAATAAAACGGTCATGACGTACGACAAAACTATGGCCAAATGTATGAATGAAAAAAAAAAGGGGGGGGGGGGGGGGGGGGGGGGGGGGGGGGGGGGGGAGGGGGGGGGGGGGGGGGGGGGGGGGGGGGGGGGGGGGGGGGAAAAAAAAAAAGGAAGGGGGGGGAGGGGGGGGGAAAAGGGGGGGGGGGGGGGGGGGGGGGGGGGGGGGGGGGGGGGGGAAGGGAAAAGGGGGAAAAAAAAAAAAAAAAAAAAAAAAAAAAGAAAGAGGGGGAGAAGAGAGGAAAAAGGGGGTTTACTTTAAAAACCTTTTTGGATAAAAATACTGCAGCGATGCACTTCGCGTCTTTATTTCAGGCCTGAGAAGGAACCTCACAGACGTTCTGTTTGCAGCTCATCCGCCTGATTTGCCATCTGCGCTGGCGTTGGCTCAGTAAGTAGAATCAAACCACGAGCGCTACGCCTTTGCGGCTAACTATGCAAAGAGCATTGAGGAGAAGGCAGTCAGAAACGAGCAAAGGGTTCAGGCTAACAGGCCCAAAAGTCATCAGGGTAATCAGTAAAAGGCCCCTTTTTTCTCCAGACAAGTTGATGATCATCGTCAGTCTATCCAAAATCAGGGAAACCAGCCGCAGCGAAACCAAGGCGAACCGATGGATGTAGACCCATCTTCATCGAAACTTCGACAGCCTACTAGCTACCAGAAAAATCAAAGTGCCCTGTTCCGACAAAACAGCTCCGAGCGTGTATCCGGACAGAGGCGTCAGAGGGTTAATAATGTAACCCATGAAAGCCGTGGCACAGATCCGACCGCCTACAATGCCGTAGCTGAAGAGGCCGTCGCAGAAATCGACGCAGAAGGAAGCTGCGGCTACGAAAGCGAGTTGGTGAATTTTTTAGAGAGCGCTCCCGGCTACCGTTTGTCGAGCGGAAGCTGGCTGGGCGAACACTAAGATTCTTGGTTGACACAGGAGCGGCTAAAAACTACGTCAAACCCGTAAAGGAGTTACAGGGCGTGGTACCAGTCGAATCCCCTTTCACTGTGAGCTCAGTACACGGTTCAAACGAAATTAAACAGAAATGTCTGATCAATATTTTCGGGAAAACGTCCCCATTTTTCTTGTTGAATACGCTGACGCTGTTTGACGGTATCATAGGCTTTGATTTGCTAACGCAGGTTGGTGCAAAGTTAGACACAGAAATGAACAAGATAAACTATGGTACAACGTCGAAAAGCCTGACGTACCACACCTGCGAAGACGTTAACTTTACAAACGTACCCAATGCCGTAAAAGCATCTTTTAAAAAGATGATTCTCAACATAATCAATGCTTTCACAGGCACAAACGAACTGCTAACGTTTAACACTACGGTCGTGGCAACGATCCGCACCGAGAACAACGAGCCCATCTACTCTAAGCTATATCCGCATCCCTTGGGAGTAGCAGAGTTTGTCAGTAACGAAATAAAATCGTTGCTTAATAACAAAATTATTAGGCCTTCAAGATCGCCTTATAACAATCCAACCTGGGTAGTAGATAAAAAAGGCCGCGATGAATTCGGTAATAAAAACAAACGTCTGGTTATTGATTTTAGAAAGTTAAACGAAAAAACTGTAGCCGATAGATACCCAATACCCAACATTTCCATGATTTTGTCGAACTTGGGAAACGCCAGGTATTTTACGACTTTAGATCTGAAGTCAGGGTACCACCAGATAGTCCTGGCAGAACGAGATCGTGAAAAAACGTCATTTCGGTAAATGGCGGCAAATACGAGTTCTGTCGGTTAACATTTGGTTTAAAAAACGCCGGGAGCATATTCCAAAGAACGATTGATGACGTTTTGCGCGAGCAAATAGGCAAGACTTGTTATGTTTACGTCGACGAAGTAATCATTTTCTCCGGGAATGAAACAGACCATGTTAGCCACATAGATTGGGTACTAAAAAGTTTAATTGAAGCCAACATGAAGGTGTCTAGAGAAAAGACAAAATTTTTTAAGACAAGTGTTGAGTATCTGGGCTTTATAGTCACCAGAGATGGAGCGAAAACAGACCCCGAAAAAGTCAAGGCCATTCAAGAATATGTTGAGCCAACAAGTTTGTTTGCTCTTAGATCTTTTTTAGAGTTGGCTAGCTATTACAGGTGTTTCGTAAAAGATTTCGCTTCTATAGCAAAGACACTTACGGAAATCCTAAAGGGCGAGAACGGCTCAGTTAGCAAACATATGTCAAAAAAGGTTCCCATTAATTTTAGCACCAAACAGCGCGACACGTTTGAAAAAATGAGAAACGTTTTGGCATCCGAAGATGTCATGCTTATGTATCCCGATTTTAAGAAGCCGTTTGATCTAACGACAGATGCTCCTGCGTATGGAATTGGTGCGGTACTTTATCATGCTGGTAGGCCTATAACAATGATCTCAAGGACATTGAAGGACAATGAAAAAAACTTTGCCACTAACGAAAGGGAGCTGTTAGCCATAGTATGGGCCTTAGGCAAGCTTCGGCAATATTTGTACGGCACTAAAGACATTAATATCTTTACCGATCACCAGCCTCTGACTTTTGCGGCACCCGACAGGAATCCAAACGCAAAAATCAAACGCTGGAAAGCGTTTATCGATGAGCATAACGCCAAAATCCACTATAAGCCCGGTAAAGAAAACCTTGTTGCAGATGCGCTTTCGCGACAAAACGTGCACGCACTACTAGATGTACCAGAATCCGACGTAGCTACTATGATGATAACTGACATTTCAAACCCAAGTGAGCAAAGGGAAATCGTCATCACAGAGCACGGTCGTGCCAATAGAGCAGCACAAGAAAACATTAAGCAAATCTTGTCTGAATATTATTTCCCTAAGATGGCAAAACTAGCCAATGAAATCGTGTCCAACTGTAGGATTTGCATCAAAGGGAAGTATGATCGGCACCCAAGGAAGCAGGAACTGGGTGAAACTCCGACACCATCTTATGTGGGCGAGATGTTACACATAGACATCTTCTCTACGGACAGGAAATATTTTTTGACTTGCGTTGATAAATTTTCGAAGTTCGCGGTAGTTCAGCCGATACCATCCAGAACCATTATAGACATAAAGGCGCCCATCCTTCAGTGAATGAATATTTTTCCAAGGACAAAAATTATCTATTGTGACAACGAAGCATCCTTTAATTCAGAGACAATAACTTCACTCTTAAAAAATCAGTTTGGCGTGGTAAACGCGCCACCCTTGCATAGCGTGTCAAATGGACAAGTGGAGCGTTTCCACAGCACAATTATAGAGATAGCTAGATGTCTAAGGATAGACAAGAAAATCGACGACACGGTTGATTTAATATTACAGGCAACAGTGGGATACAATCGGACTATACATTCGGTCACAAACAAAATACAGATCGATATATTGGAAGCTCCAAATGAGCTTAGGGAGGAAATAAAGAACAGAATCGAAAAAGCTCAGCAGGGGTAGCTAGCAAGGAATAATCCTGAAAGGCAGAATAGAGTTTTCGAAGTAGGGGAAAAAATCTTAGTCAAAAGCAATAGAAGACTAGGCAACAAACTGACACCCTTATGCGCAGAAAAGAGAGTAGAAGCGGACCTAGGAACAACAGTTCTTATTAATGGGAGGGTTGTTCACAAGGACAACATAAGGTAGATACGTAGCGTGGTCCATGTTTTCGGTTTTGTATTACATTACTTTCACTCAATTAGTTACAGTTAGTTAGTTAGTTAGCTATATTAGTTACAGTTGAGCATATAGGTTGTAAGGGAATCGTTGTCTTTATCTATCATTTTGGAAAAATTATTACTACCATAAATTCGATACCATATTATATTCCACATTTTTAAGTATAGTTTTGAGCTTTGAAATCGCAAACGTAAATGAATAGAAGCAGCAAACGTGTAAATATTCCTAGAAAATAATATTGTTCAATTTAAAATTAAGAAATGTTAGATCAAATTATCTTTAATCTCTCGCAACGGCGTCACCAGCCACATAGAAAACCGCCTTACTGCTAAATGCGACACGGAGTTGCCAAATGACGAGCGCAGGCAGCACTGCAACCGCAAATATGTTCTTCCAATGAGCTGCAGGCGAATATACTGCTTTTTGTAAGATTTTGCGAGTCCCAGCCCAGCTACCTGAAGACGGTTGGTCATCAACGACAGAATTGCACAGTCAGATTGCTTTATCTTCAAGAGTACCGCCTAATCAATGTTTTCAAGTCTGCTAACCGGAGCGGTGTACCAAATGGAGTGTGTGCTATTGCCTCAGCGCTGATAACACTACTCGACAAAATCGAACTTTTTTTTCCTCAAGGATACCGACTTTTTCTGATAGATATGGGGATTTAAAATTTTTTAAAGAATTATGGTTTTTTTTCTATGGCAGAACTTTTTTTTGAAGAATTTTTGAAGTCTGGTATTTTTTTTATGCTTTTTTCAGAGGTAGCGCTTGTTTTTTTCACATAGCTCTAGAATCTTACGTCTGGTTGTACAGAACTTTGCTATTTTGAAAAGGTAATTAAAACAGCTAGAAGTTGAGCCCAAAGACTTTGTGATTTCAGCTTACCGTCTGGGAAATATAAAGCATTGAAATGCAAAAATGATGATTTTTGTGCGGTATTTTTTACAAAATTTTGACTTTAAAAACTCAGGAAAAGTCTCCTTTTTTGCGTTTTAGGGGCGGTATTTCCTCTGAAGGACGAGCAGGAAGGGTAAAGCCGAAACCAGATTGTTTCGGGTAAGCTATTTTCATGTGTTTCCCAATTCCAGTTTTCTTTGCTGAACAAAAGAAACATTCGGCGCCGTGAATATCTGTTTTTTTCCACATCATTGGACTACCAAAGTTAAATTGTTTTCTAAAAAAAATTGTAAGAAAAAAATAATGTTTAGAATTTTGGGAAAAGTTAATAGTTTTGTGAATTAGAGTTACTTACTTTTCGTCGTAATCATATGCTGTTAAATTCAATCTACACATTTGACATATACAGCTTGGTGCCCACTCTTCAACAAAACTTTCGGGTTTGATTTTAAAGTTTTCTTCATACTGTTTTTGGAGAGTTTCGGTAAAAGCGATTTTTATTTCGTTGATCGTCATGTACTTACCACATATGTAGCAAAATGAGTCTGCTTGGAAAGCACATGCCAATGATCGGCCAGAGGTATCCATGGCAATTGATTTGAATTAATTGTTAGATGTTTTGGTAAACACACGATCGTATTCTGAGGGAAGTCAGAACTACACTAAGGCACAGACACTATAGGCACAGCGTTATATATCCATGACTATGATTAGGTAGACGCGACGAGATCCAATTTTTGTGGACCTGCACTTGTGAGAATATAAAGGAAACATTTGACCTGAGTAGGCATTCTACCTCAGGTCACGAAAAAAGTAACTGTCAACAACATTTAATACCAAAGGAACGCGAACAGGTACCAAATGTACAACCCTTTTTCGTTTGCTTTGTTCCCAATTGGCAGTTGGGCCCGCCGCCTTCAAAAAGGTATTTTTTGTTCATTTTTTCCATATTTTAGGTTTAGTTAACGAATTTTAGCTCCAAAGTCTCTCCATTTTAATGAGCGATACCTTGAACGACGCCAAATTAATGCACCTATACACAAAAAAATAAAGGACACAGGATATAATTTTTTTTCGACTTTTCCTAAGTTTTTAAAGTCAAAATTTCGTAAAAAATACTGCACAAAAATCATCATTTTTGCATTTCAATGCTTTATATTTCCCAGACGGTAAGCTGTAATCACAAAGTGTTTGGGCTTAACTTCTAGCTGTTTTAATTATCTTTTCAAAATAGCAAAGTTCTGTACAACCAGACGTAAGATTCTAGAGCTATGTGAAAAAAACAAGCGCTACCTCTGAAAAAAGCATAAAAAAAAATACCAGACTTCAAAAATTCTTCAAAAAAAAGTTCTGCCATAGAAAAAAAACCATAATTCTTTAAAAAATTTTAAATCCCCATATCTATCAGAAAAAGTTGGTATCCTTGAGGAAAAAAAAGTTCGATTTTGTCGAGTAGTGTTATCGTACTCCTCCCACAAGTCATTATTCCCAGTTTCCTCCTCCACTACGTTGCTATCAGGTCTTCCAGTTTTCGTTGGAAAATCAAAACTATTTTCAATAACTTTAGCCTTAAAAGATTCAATTGCTGCCTTCAAACTAAGCTTTGATCGAAAAATGCGACCTTTGAAACGAGGATCCAAAATTGTGCTTCAGCATACAAATCGTTGTTTTCAAACTCTTTGAATCTATAAGCCATTTCAAGTTGAAGCACCTCAACAACCAACAAAACCGAATCATAGAACAATTTTCACCAATTTCCATTTTTAAAAATAATAAATTTCTGAGAATAATGACTCGCGAAAGAGTAACATTTTTCTCCAAAGAAATTTCTAATGTTACTTGATAGAAAGGTTTTAGCACCGGTAACAAATCTTCAATTATTTCCCAATCTTGGTGGGCTAGAATAAGATCTGGGCGAAGTATAGTCGCTCAAACATTTTAAATTTGGAATTCCATCGGGTCTGTACATCCTCCACCCATTTTGAATCTAGCACATACGTTTGTCGCTGTGCCTCCTTTAACTTTTTAGTTCCAACTGCGCTGCGCTCCACGATTGCTTTGACCTTTTTTCGTGTCTCGGATATTTGTTTTAACCCGTTTTGGACAATTAAATTCAGCGTATGTGCAAAGCAGGGTATGTACCGCCAGGGTATGTTTCCAAGCTTAACTGCACCCACAATATTAGCGGCATTATCGGACGCTATTGCAACGATTTTATCTTCGATACACCATTCATTAAAGGCTTCACATGCAAGCATATGCGAATGTAAAGTGTCGTTTCAGTGGAAATATATTGAGCTGTTACCGCCATATAACACTCATTTATCAAGGAAGTCTATACGTCTGTTGTCAAAGAAACCGCAGACGCGGAAGAATCGATCTCTTTGATATCAGGACGAACGTTTGTCATCCGTACGCTTGACAGTGTTTTCCTAGTCGGCAACTTGTAGCCCCGGCAATGGGAAACATCCTCGTTCAGTTTTTTAAAGTCGGTCTCCTCGACTATTCTAAGGGCATGATGCCATTTTTCCACCATTCGAACAAACTGTCGATCGATCTCTTCACATTTTCGAGCTGTGTTTCTTTTTCATTGCCTCCTGTATCGCTTGAATGTAGTGTGTTCTGGCTTTCAACGCTTACTAAAGCACATGGATGGTTTGGCTTTTAAGTGGCGACCAATACGCAAGACAAAATTACTTTGCAGATCTTAAACTTGACCTTTGGGTCGTCCAAATGCTCAAAATGATCCCAAATCGAACTTAATTTGCGTTAAAGAGACATACTTGGTGTTTTGAATTATATTTTGAAAAGAAAAGTTGCACACAATTCATAGAAACAATGTTGCTACCGTGCTGAAGACTGAGCCCCTTGTTCCAACAAAATTTAACCGTTAAACAAGTGAACAGAATTGGTATATAAAACACAGTTTAAGTTCGATTTGGGATAATTTTGAGCATTTGGACGATCAAAAGGCCAAGTGTAAGATCTGCAAGTAGCCATACGGCATTAGACTTTGCTAACTCACTAGCTGGAAAAATGAAAGTGGCCTTATGGGAAATGCCTGCAGTCAGAGCGAGAGAGCTATATGCGTCAAGCTGGCTGTCCAGTTGAGCTGGGAGCAGCGCTGCCGCTGAATTTATCGAAAATTTTACTTTGCGGATATAATTTTTGCTGGCTTGGTGTCTGTGTTCTGCTGGAAAATATCATTGTGTTATACTTAAAGCCATTAGACGTTTCCAGAGACTGCTACGAACAATAATGTTGCATCCCTCTCTACGCAGCAAAATTGTCTAAGTCCAATGTCATATGGCTTAAATTAATTTTGTCTTGTGTATTGCAGACTAATCTTGAACAGGGAACAACTGAACAAGTGAGTGAACCACTGAACAGGGAAAAACTGAACAAGTGAGGGAACCACCGAACAGGGAAGAACTGATGTGAGTGAACCACTGAACAAGTGAACAATTGAGTGAACAACTGAGAGCAAGTGAACAACTGAGTTAACAAGTGAGCAACTGAACAAAAATTTAGTGAACATTTTCAGTTCACTCAGTGAAGTGAACAGCTCATTTTTGTTCACTCACTCATGAGCAACCCAACTCTAGATGGTTCAATTTATTTCTTGTAGTGTCCTTGTGTTTGTTTGAAAATTGTAAGACGAGAGTAAGGTTTTTTTTTTATACCCGTTCTCAAAAAAGAATTAGGGGGTATATTAAATTTGTGGTAAAAATGGATATGTGCAACGCAGAGAAGGAAACGTTTCCGACCCCAAAAAGTACATATATTCTTGATCAGCATCAATAGCCGAGTCGATATAGCCATGTCTGTCTGTCCGTCTGTCCGTCTTGATGAGCGCCTAGATCTCAGATACTATAAGTGCCAGAGCAACCAAATTTTGTTTCCAGACTCATGTGATATCACACTGCTACAAGTGCATTTCAAAATTTCGCCGCGCCCCCTTCCGCCCTCACAAAGGACGAAAGTCTGGAAACCAAATTTGGTTGCCCTAGCTCTTATAGTCTCTGAGATCCAGGCGTCAAACAAGACGGACAGACGGACAGACAGACATGGCTCTATCGACTCGGCTATTGATGCTGATCAAGAATATATATACTTTATGGGGTCGGAAACGTTTCCTTCTCTGCGTTACACACATCCACTTTTACCACAAATCTAATATACCCCTTAACTCTTTTTTGAGTACGGGTATAAAAATGAATGTACTGACTGAGTACGGGTATAAGTAGAGTCGCGTCCCCAGAAGTGACTCACACGTTCCTTCTCATTTTTTTATTTATTATTTATTTATTTATTTGGATGAACACAAGATTCGGTTACGATACCGATATTTTTGGATTGCGCCACATCTCACTACCGACACACCAATTTAACAATTGGCAATGTAAAGCAGAGGGCGGCAGCGTCGTATGCACTGTGCAAAGGAAAAAATTTCGGGCAGCGCAGTCGGCACACGTACAGCGTGAAGACTTCGTGTGGTTTCGTTATTCTGCCTGATGACGTAGCGGCAGAGAAAATTCTGCTCTGCTCACGTCGCAGGAGAGAAACATGCTTCGGGCTATGCACAAACGGCTTCATATTCTGCTCGCTTGCCTCAGCGGCAGAGAAGCATTCGTGTGCCCTATGCACAATTCTTCGGCTTGCGCAGCGGCAGAGAAATAAGTAACGTATTTGACTCCGTGTCTGTTGTTTTCGCACACAAACGCACCAAAAAAATGTATGAGTCTGTGTGCCGACCCCTGCTGTAAAGGGTCAATTAAGTACGGAAAATGCGCCGTTCCTTGGTTGGGGAATGTAGGACAGAATGTCCTATTGGATAATTTATTGCGTATTTGGAGATACTATTCGTTAGTGTGGCGACCAAAAACGTATGGCTGGAACGCGTAAATTGCTCGGAATCGCAGAATTTTTATATTAAGTAGTGCCACTATGCGTGGAGCATGTTTGGAAGTATGGAGTGCGGTATTTTTATGCGGGGTATAGTATTTTTTCTATGTGCGTTATGTTTATATGTATGTAAGTATACAGTTGGCAATATAAATATATTGCCGCCAACTATGGAAATTCCTCCTCGGAGAACTACCATCTTGCCGCGATGAGGGGGCTTAGTAAGCGTAAGGAACCCAAGAGCTTTACTGGCGGTAGCGTAATGCTGCCAGAAGGGCCACCCAAGCCAGGCAGGTCTTGGGGGAGCGCCGAAGCTAAAAGTAGTTCACCCTGGCGGTAGGGATAAAACGCATCCGTTATGGGGGAATGTCCAGTAACGAAGAACCGGTTAAGGTGCAGGGAGTCGGAGACCCAGTACCGGCGGTGATTGGTGGTGCGAGCGCAGGCCCCCCGGCGTCGATATCCTGTGACTGCAGGAAACCCGAGATGGCAGTGGAGTGCTTGGCTGCCAAATCGTGTAATGCCACAAGCAACAGAAGGATCCGCAGGCAGAAAGGGACGATAGAGGATCTGGAACCGGGAACCACAGACGGAAGCTTCGTCTTCACTGGTCCCTCAGTGTCAGAGGCAGAGTTGGCTACCGCCTTCTCTCGACTCGGATACAACGAGGAGCCGCAGAAGGCGGAGCCACAAGTCACGGCTCCCAATATCCAGGTCGACTCGGGTCCACTACCTGTGACGGATGAGAAGACGGAGGCTGAGACCCTACGCAAACGGCTGTCGGGATACAGGGCATCGGCAAAATACCTCCGTGGTATTAGCCAAAGACCCCCCGATACGCTGACGGCGAGGGAAAGGAGCCTCAAGAAGAAGCACGAGCAAAACGTGCGGAGGTACGAGCGGCTTAACGGAGTCGCTCCTACCAACGGAGACAAAGCCCCCCCAAGCGCACACGCGGCGGTGACTGAGGACCCCAAACCGTCGACTTCAGCGTCAGCATCAGCTGGCACGAAGACGAAGGTGGACCAACCCTCAACGTCATCGTCTGCGAACGCGCGAGGGAGAAAGGGGAAAAGTTGTCCGGGAAGCAGAGGGGGAAGACCACACCTCTGACGCAGAACACGGCGAGTGCCAAGGCACCACCAACGCCCTCTGTACAGAAGGCACCGGTGGAACCGACTGGTCGAGAGCCAAGGTTCAAGCGACAGAGAACGGACGACTCCACAAAAGCTTCCGAGTCGAAGAAGGCGAAACCAGAGGACATTCTGGCCAGCCTAGGATCGCCAGCCGAGCTACAGGTAGCCATTATCGACCAAAGTCACCCAGAGGGAAGATATCGGACGTAAATTGGCTGAAGGCAGAATCGGAGATCCTGACCGCCATGAAGGATGCCATTGTGCGCGCAGATAACCCGTTTGTCTGCGAGTTCAAGGGTATCAAGTGGTATAAGGGAGCCAAAGCAGTGGCCTGTGGCAATGCAGAAACTCTTGAGTTTCTCAAAACCACGGTCCAAGGTTTTGGTGAACTTTGGCCAGGAGCGGCACTCCGCGTGGTCCCGACGGATCAGATTCCCAGGAGAACGATCGTGAAGGTGTGGATTCCTCCCCCGATTAAGGCGGATGAGGACACACTCGTTCTGATCAAGGCACAGAACCGGATCCTGGAGACATCGGACTGGACCATCACAAGAGCGATAGCGCGAGACAAGGGGAACGGCAAGGAACTCTGGATCAGCATTGGTCAAGAAAGCCTGGCCAAACTCCTTGCAACGGACTGCCGCATATCCTTTGGTATGGGCACCCTGGCGGTAGCAGTACCGCGACACCCCAGGTCCGCTGAACAGCATGAAGGTGGTGCAGATTAATCTGCATCACTCAAGTGTACCATCGGCGGACCTGCTGCGGTTTATGGAGGAGAAGGCGGTGGACGTGGCCCTCATCCAAGAGCCCTGGATCGTAAGTGAAAGGGTTCGGGGACTGAACGGTCGCGGATACCGCCTTCTCACGCCACACCCCGCGGGTAAGCCAAGAACCTGTATCGTGGTAAGGAACGAGCTTAATGTTCTGTTTTCTTCCAGGTACAGCACTCCGGACCTAACGGTGGCACTATGTGAGAGGGAGGACGGGAAAAACCTATACCTAGCCTCTGCATACCTGCCGTACGAAGAGGAAGACCCACCCTCGGAGGATGTCAGGGCCCTGATCCACCAAGCGCGGAGGGAGGGACTTGATATTGTCTTAGGCTGTGACACGAATGCCCATCACTCCCTCTGGGGAAGTACGGGCACAAATTCTAGAGGAGAGTCGCTGTTCGAGTACATTCTGTCCACAAATCTTGTTGTGTGCAACCGGGGAGACCACCCCACCTTCCGCAACAGGAACCGTGCAGAGGTTATAGATATAACACTGGCCTCGAATAGCGACTCCCTTACCATCGATGACTGGCACGTGTCCAGTGAGTGTTCCTTTTCGGACCACTACAGGATAGTGTACAGCATCAAATGGAACAAGGAGAGGCCCAAGGCCTACCGCAACCCCAAGCGGACAGACTGGAACCGCTTCTCCGCAACCGTACAGAAGGTGCTGCCTAACCCACCGGAAGGGGACATAATTCAAACGGAAGCACTAGAGAAAGCTACGCAGACCGTCACTAATGCTCTACAGATGGCGTTTCTCAAATCCTGCCCGATCAGCCGACCCCCAAAGTCCAATCACAACCCGTGGTGGACACGGGAGTTAAGCGAAGTCAGAAAGGAATCGAGGAAACTCTTCAATAAAGCAAAAGTGACAAACACACAGGAAAGTTGGGACGAGTATCGCCGCAGCTTCAATACCTACAAAAACACCTGTAGGAGGGCGAAAAGGGAATCATGGGCAGCCTTCTGCGATGCCATAGATGGTACCACTGAGGCCTCAAGGCTTCGACGCGTACTGTCGAAGGCACCCACCACACCAGGCCTGCTCCGCAGCCAGGACGGTACCTTCGCAGAGAGCAGCCAAGAATCCCTGGAGCTCCTCATGAGTACTCACTTCCCGGGTTGCTCAGATGTCACCGGTGACGAATCCAACGCCACCAACGACACTGAGGATCATCCAGGAGAGGAAATCGAGGATCTCATACGAAATATAATGGCACCAGACAAGATTATCTGGGCCATTAAATCATTCAGTCCCTACAAGTCACCGGGACCGGATGATATCCGACCAGCCATGCTGCAAGCAACTTGCCTGCACCTACTACCATGGCTGAAGAAAATATTCGAAGGATGCCTCCTAACTGGGTACGTCCCCCATGGGTGGAGGGAGGTGAGAGTGGTCTTCATCCCCAAGGCCGGGAAGATAAACCACATCTCCCCAAAGGACTACAGACCCATCAGTCTGTCGTCATTTTTGCTTAAAACGATGGAGCGACTGATGGATCTATATATAAGAACCAAGCTAGACAAACAAGTGTTCAGTGGAGCTCAGCACGCCTACCTCAAAGGTAGATCAGTTGAGACCGCACTACACGAAGTTGTTGGGCATATCGAAAAGAGTCTAAGCTATAAGGAATATGCCTTGGCGGCCTTTCTAGATATAGAAGGGGCCTTCAACAACGTCAGGATCGAGTCAATAACGGCCGCACTGGCCAAGATTGGCACACACCCCAACGGTAACCGGATGGCTAGACAGCGTTCTCAGAAGCAGAACGATAAGCGCCAATCTAGGCTCCTCCTCGTCAAGAAAGACGGTCACACGAGGTACTCCGCAAGGGGGAGTTATATCCCCTCTACTGTGGAACCTGGTCCTCAACGACCTCCTTCTTCAGCTGGGGAGGAGCGGATATAAGGTTACGGCCTATGCAGACGATTTAGTAATACTGGTAACGGGTAAATTTCTGCCCACAATCAGTGACCTTCTGGAATCTGCACTGGGCACTACCGCCAGCTGGGCACACCAGAACGGTTTGGGGGTCAATCCTCAAAAAACAGAACTGGTGCTGTTCTCACGAAGATATAAGATACCGAGTTTCAAACTACCAGCAATCGGTGGAACGACACTCGAGCTATCGAGCGAAGCCAAGTATCTTGGTGTCATCCTTGACTCCAAACTCTCCTGGAAGAGAAACACGGAGGAAAGGAAGAAAAAGGCAATGGCAGCTTTCTACACCTGTAGGAAGACTTTTGGACGAACATGGGGCTTACAGCCGCACATCATCCAATGGATGTATACAGCGGTAATAAGACCCATCCTGACATACGGAGGCATGGTATGGTGGGAAGCGGTTAACACCAAATCCCACCTGGAGAACCTCCGTAAAGTCCAAAGGACAGCATGCCTTGGGGTCACCGGATCTCTCAAATCCACCCCACAGGCAGCTCTGGACACCATGTTAGGCCTGGAACCGATAGACCTTCATCTTAAGTGCAAGGCTGAGACAAGTGCCGCTAGGCTATTAGCCGCGCAGTTCTTCAAGCCATCGCCTTATGGCCACGCCACTATACTCCGTATGGAAGATAGTGGAACGGCCAGGTGGAGTGACTACTGTGTCTCAGAGTTCTCATGGAAAAGAAACTTTAAAGGACACATACCGGATAGGGAGAAATGGAAGAGTAACACTGTCCTGGGGCAGAACGAGCTCTCCATTTTCACCGACGGGTCAAAGACAGCCGAGGGACAGGAGCTGGAATCTTCTCCGAAGAACTAGCAACCAACATATCCCTAAGACTACCAGACTGGTGCAGTGTATTCCAGGCGGAGATATATGCAGTATGGCAAGCGGCAAAGTTGGTATACACCTTGGAGATACCTCCGAGGAACATAGCAATCTGCGTTGACAGTCAAGCTGCCATCAAAGCCCTGGTATCCTGCAAGACCACAAGCAGACTCGTACGTGATACGGTGGACGCACTAAACCAGATCAGCGCGCACTCAATCACACTCACGTGGGTTCCGGGTCACACCGACATAGCGGGCAACGAGAGTGCGGACGAGTGTGCCAGAAATGGATCGGCCAAGCCAATGGCGGACGCAGTCAGCGACATAAGGAGACCACTACGAGACATCATCTCGCAGATGATGGGCCGAGCCAGAACGAGATCGGACAGGAGGTGGAACACCACACCAAACTGTGAGATCTCTCGCTCGCTCTGGCCCCACTACGACCTTAAACGCACCAAGACTCTCCTAAGCTTCAGGAAGAGTCGGGTGCGAACACTGACGGGAGTTATAACGGGGCACTGTGTCATCGGCCGCATGGCCACAAGGTACAGACTGCCCCACCATGACTTCTGCCGCAGCTGCGGGGACGAGGAGGAAATAGAGAGCATCCAGCACCTTCTCTGCAACTGTCCTGCACTCATGGGGAGACGTCACCGAATACTCGGTGGCGCCTTCTACGAAGATCTGGACAGCCTGGCAAACATGCCTCTAGAGAAACTGGTGCTCTTTATAGAGGCCTCGGGATGGTTCGCGAAACCTCCCTAGGCACCGGACAATATCCCGTGACGAGTGTGGGCATCACAATGGGCAGACTTGCCTCCGAGTGACCTCGACTTCAGTCGAGCAGCCCTATAAACCTAACCTAACCTAACCATGGAAATAAATTTATATGTATATGGATGGAATTAAAACACTTTATTTGGAGCATCTTTGCACTCGGAGTGTGCCAAGATGTATATTTATTGGGGTGGGTTGTGTATAATATGCACTTGTGGAATGTGCGTAGGTATGGGTGTATAAAATTGGAATTTTAATATTTGAAGATCAGCTGCGTAGTTGTTGTTGTGAGCTGGAATGCACTTGCTGAATATTTTATTTTTATTTTTAATTGTTTTCACAATTAATGCACAGACAAAAAACGGAATTGAAGAACTACCGGTTCACTGGTAGTTGGAGTTGAAAAAACGGAGAACGGCCGGAATCGGCGATAATATGCCGGTGTCGAAAAGAAAGAAGCGACACGGAAAACGGATGGCACAGAATGAATAAATAAGTACATATATAAGAATATATATATGTACCTATTTCGCGGAACTCGGACTTTGCGGAAATTGGAAACACAAATCGCGAACGGAGGGGATTTGTGGCACACGAAAGTCGTACTTATCTTAGGATCTTCTGGTGGTGATGTCGATGCGCCGATGCTTGAAGGCTGTATTCCTTATAGGGAAGGCGACGGGTGAAATCCGGCTCGAGGGACCAATGTTTAAGCGGAGAGGCGTCTAAGGGTGTCCCACAGATAGAGTCCCAAGATAAAGACGGAAGAGTCCAAGTTCTTTAATTTGTGTATATTTCGGATATGTACAAGTACTTCAGTAAATAGGATCGCGTGCAAAAGGTCGTTTTGCAAAGAGTGTAGCAGCGACGTCATTCGAGGGTTGCGCTCAGAAACTGCCGGTGGCGTGAGCGTGGTGAGTCTGACCTCGCGAGAGCGCGTCATCGGGGGAAAAACGCTCATAAGCGTGAGAGCGAGGGCAACAGCTTGCATAGCTGGAATGCTAACAGTGGTGTGGCTGGAATGCCCACAGAGCTGTTGCCCCGCCAGCGCCGTCCGCACTCTGAACAAACCGCAAATATGATTCGTTTGGACGCGGTTTGAGCGGTTTGCTGGAGAAGTTTGCCTATGTTTTCTCCACAGGATTGCTACGCATAGGCAATACAAACATCATTCAAGCCAACATTACCCTTGCGAGTGGCCAAGTAGATTCTCAAGCGCCAAACCCAGTTCTCGAGCCAAAAAGGAAATTGGAAGCAGAATGGTCGACGATTTGTTGGAACAGGATATTAAAATATATCCATATGTATAAAAATCTCGTCTCACGGTGTTTGTGACTGAACTCCTCCCAAACGGCTAGACCGATTTTCATGAAAGTTTTCTCGTATATTGAGTAGGTCTGCGCATAGATCGTCAACTACTTTTGACTCTTTACTGCAACCCATTAACTTTTAATCGCGATTTTAGTGTTTTTTTAGATCAAGTATTGCTTTGATTTAGCTGTCAGAGTGTTTTGTGACATAATCTAATAAATTGTGTTGAAGTGAAAAATGCCAGTTGAACCGTCAAAAAAATCATGCAACACTAAGGCGACAGCGTATATTAAGTTTTGATCTTCATATCTCCCACAATATCCTTTAAATCTCTATTTTATTGTTTTTGGACTAAGTAGTACTCTGATTTAGTTGTCAGTGTGTTTTGTGACATACGGGCAGGCTCCGGTTTTCACATTCACTTTGCATTTTACTTTTCAGCAAAAATTTATACTTTTCATTTCAAGGCGCTCTGGAATCCACTTTTGTGAATTTGCTTACTCCTTGAACAATTAAGCGCCAAATTTACTGCTATTATACCCACACGTTAGTGCCAGCTCATACAAAAAGGCCTCTGTACAGCTTAATAGAGATTTATCGATAGCCAAATCGGGCTGCCACAACTGTTAAGATTCACTTTTGGTTTTTGACCTGACCAATTTTTTCAGATCTAATTTTGAGTTTGTTTTAATTAAAAATTATTTATTTATTTGACAAATTTTTGAAAGTTGGTATATTCTTATGCTTTTTTCAGATGTAGCGCTTTCTATTTTTTCATAGCTTGATAGCTTCATAGCTTCTTGCATCTGGTTGTAATGAACTTTGTAGACATTAACTTTTTTCAGCTTCAACTTACTGTCTATGAAATTAAATGCATTTAAATGCAAAATTAATATTTTTGGTGCGGTTTTTTTTTATCTCCTTTTTTATCCCCTGTCCTAATATTTAGTATGTAAGTATAGGTGAATCGTATCGGAAATTTCCGATAACGTTTTTACAGTTAAGATGCAGGAAGTCGGAGACCCAGTACCGGCGCTGTTTGGAGGTGCGATCGCAGGCCCCCCGGCGTCGATATCCTGTGACTGCAGGAAACCGGAGAAAAATGTGTCCGGGAAGCAGAATGGGGTTTCCCCACCTCCGATACAGAAAGCGACGAGTGCCAAGGCACCACCAACGCCTTCTGTACAGAAGGCACGGGTGGAACCGGCTGGAACCGGAGATCCTGACCGCCAGAACGATCATGAAGCTGTGGATACCTCCCCCGATCAAGGCGGATGAGGACACAGTCGATCCTGGAGACATCTAACTGGACCAACACCACCAACGCCTTCTGTAAGAAGGCACGGGTGGAACCGACGGGTGGAACCGGCTGGAACCGAAGATCCTGACCGCCATGAAGGATGCCATTGTACGTGCAGATAACCATCAGATAACCTTACCGTCAATGACTGGCACGTTTGCAGTGAGTGTTCCTTTTCGGACCACTACAGGTTAGTGGACAGCATAAAAATGGAACAAGGAGAGGCCCAAGGTGTAACGAACCATGGATCCCATGGTTCGTCATAAGCAGACGACGCAGCCAACGCTACTTCCAGGTGAAGCGATCAACACCCAGCAAAAATGCAAGCTCAGCACACGCCAAAAGACAGGAGACCAGCACAAGGGGCTTACGCAATAAGTACCTAAAATAATATTAAATAAATAAATATTCCTAACAATATATATTCCCGAAGTGCCAACGAAATTCCTTTCCCACGGTACCGGTGCATACCAATCACCTTACCTGGGACATTGGACAGTTGTTGGCAGGCGATTGCTTAGGTAACCCTCGATTACCGGGCAGACCCCACACATGCGCGAGCCAGTCAGCAGTCTCCGACTTTCCTTACCGGGAATATTGGACACTGACTGCAGGGCTAATGATTAGGTAACCTTCTGTTACCGATCAGCCCGTCTGCACGCGCAGACTATAATTCGGCAATATATATTTATGTAAGAACCCTTCCCACATTCTAGAGTAGAAATAAGATATCTGTAAGACATTCATGGGAAAATGGAAGGCCGCCCGATCTATAAAAGGCACTGCCTTGCATGAAGAAAAAGGCCGTCCACCAGCCATCGCAGGCAGGCAGTCCATCAGCCGTCGTAGAGGGCAGTCGAACCACCATACGCGTCGTCAAACAATGAAAAATAGCACAACCGGGTAGAATAATAATACGGAAGAATAAAGAAACCCATTAAAATTAAAAGAACCAAAAAGTGTTGTGATTTTTATTTCAGTTTCTGGCAAAGTTCCTGGTTTTCCGGATAAAGTCCTCGTGAATTATAAATAACTTGTAATTCAGGACCCTAAACAGACTGATGCATACCTCAGCCTGAGATAGGACATTACAAAGGCCGACCGCAATCCCAAGCGGACAGACTGGAACCGCTTCTCCGCAACCGTAAAGAAGGTGCTGGCCGACATCCTTCAAACGGGAGCATTAGAAAAAGCGGCGCAGAACGTTACTATTGCTCTACAGAAGGCTTTTCTCAAATCCTGCCTGATCAGCCGACCCCCAAGGTCCAATCACAGCCCGCGGTGGGCACGGGAGCTGAGCGAAATCAAAAATTAATAAATGAAAGTCTTCAAAAAAGCAATATCGACAAACACACAGGAAAGCTAGGACGCCACAGCTTTAATACCTACAAGAACACCTTTAGGAAGGAAAAAAGGGAGTCATGGGTAGCCTTCTGTAATGCCATAGATGGTCCCACTGAGGCCTCAAAGCTTCGACGAGTGCTGTCGAAGGCACCCACCACACAAGTCCTGCTTCGCAGCTAGGACGGTACTTTCGCAGAATGCAGCCAAGAACTCCTTGAGCTCCTCATGAAGACCCACTTCCCGGGTTGCTCAGATGTCACCGGTAACGAATCCATCGCCACAACCGACACTGAGCGACATCAAGGGATGGGGCGGAGGGCGATCGAAGATCTCGTACGAGACATAATGGCACCAGACAAGATTATCTGGGCTTTTAAATCATTCAGTCCCTACAAGTCACCAGGGCCGGATAATATCCGACCAGCCATGCTGCAACTAGCTTGCCGGCACCTACTATCAGCTAGACAGACAAGTGTTCAGTGGAGCTCAGCATGCCTACCTCAAAGGTAGATCAGTGGAGACCGCACTACACGAAGTTGTTGGGCATATCGAAAAGACTCTAAGCTATAGGGAATATGCCTTGGCGGCCTTACTAGATAGAGAGGGCGCCTTGAACAACGTCAGGATCGAGCGGCAAGGCTATTAGCCGCGCAGTTGTTCAAGCCATCGCCTTATGGTCACGCCATTATACTCCGTAAGGAAGAAAGTGGAACGGCCAGGTGGAGTGACTACTGTGCTTCAGAGTTCTCATGGAAAAGAAATTTTAAAGGACACATACCTGACAAGAAGAAATGGTAGAGTAACATTGCCCTGGGGCGGAACGAGCTCTCAATTTTCACCGACAGGTCAAAGACGGCCGAAAGAACAGGAGCTGTAATCTTCTTTGAGGAACTAGCAACCAACATATCTCTAAGATTACCAGACTGGTGCAGTGTATTCCAGGCCGAGATATATACAGTATGGCAAGCGGAAAAGTTGGTATACACCTTGGAGATACCTCGGAGGAACATAGCAATCTGCGTTGACAGTCAAGCTGCCATCAAATCCCTGGTATTCTGCAAAACCACAAGCAGGCTCGTACGTGACGCGGTGGACGCATCAGAGAGAGCATCCAGAGAGCATCCAGCACCTTCTCTGCAACTATCCTGCATTCATGGGGAGGCGTCACCGAATACTCGTCGGCACATTCTACGAAGACCTGGACAGCCTTGCAAACATGCTCCCTTTATAGATGCTTTGGAATGGTTCGTGAAACTTCCCTAGGACCCTGACAATGGGCAGACTTGTCTCCGAGTGACCTCGACTTCAGCCCTTTAAAGCTAACCTAACCTTACCATTGTTCTCGGTCACCCACTTCTTTGCGCTGCTTCGCAACCATTCACTTCAGCCTAAAATTATCGACCTACCGACCCAAATTCAGCTATCCACTTCTGCGATGCAGAGTTAGCAAAACCCAATTCCCAACTCCCATCAGCCCGAACCCAAGTGGCTGTACTACGCAGCCCATCAGCCCGCAACACAAGTAGCAAGACAAGCATGTTCTGAATTTGTAAACAAACCAGGTTGTCAGGATCGCCAGGAACCCGACACGCTTGGGCCGGTTACGGCCCGTTGTGATGCCGCGTGGATCATGTCCTCTTCCTTTGTGAGACATTATATCAACAGTTGTCCCATCCGGATGCCCTTATGAAGTTTGCGATCCTTCTTGGACTCATATTAGACATGTCCGATATGTCGTTCATGAAAGGCATTCCCAGGTATTGTAGCCTCCTTCTACTGAGAGCCGGACAGGAGCAGAATAGGTGTTCCACCGTTTCTTCCTCGTCCCCATCTCTACAGCTACGACAGAAGTCGTTGTAGGGGGCACCCATCCTGTTGGCATGGGTGCCTTTTAGCCAGTGTCCTGTGAGGGAGCGTATGACTGAGCTGCACCTTTTCTTGCAGAGCTCAGTAGTGCGCTTCTTTGTGATATTAGGCCATGTTTGCCGAGTTATGCGACAGTGCTTGTACAGTTTGCCACCTTTTGTCTGTTGCAGCTTGAAGTGCTCTTTTATAATGAGCTTACAAGTGGCCATTGGCAAACGAATGTCCTCCTTATCTTGGAGAAGGCGGATTGTAGTACCAGTTCTGGCGAGCTAGTGGCAATTTCACAAAGCCACCCCAAAGCTTCGTTGATCGCTATGACTTCCGCTTGGAAGACACTGTAGTGATTTGAAAGCCTGAAAGAGTGTCTTATGTTTAGCTGTTCGGAGTAGATTCCCCCTTCGACCTTATTGTCCAGTTTTGAGCCATCTGTGAAGATTTGTATGGCTCCGTCTGGGCCAGGTGGTCCCTCGAGCCATTTTTCTCTGTGGGGGATAATTATATCAAAAGGAGTATCTATGTACTTCCTCGGAACACAGTAGTTCGTTTTTGTTGGGACGATATCGTTTCCATTTAGGATAGATGCGTGACCAGTGTGCTGTGCCACCCATTGGTCGGAGTCTCTCAGACGAATTGCTGCCATTTTTGCCTGCTCCCTGCCTGCAAGGTCTAGGCTCTGGAGGCATAGGATGGCATTTAGCGCATCATTTGGTGTGGTGCGCAGGGCTCTACTGATGCATAGTGCGGCAGTTCGTTGTACTATTCCCATTTGTTTAGTGATGGTCTATTGTGAGAGGGCAGGCCACCACACTGCGACTCCGCAGAGTAGTATTGGCCTAACTATTGCTAGGTATATCCATTGGACTATGCTTGGGTTCACGCCCCATTTCAAGCCAATGGCCTTTTTGCAAGTGTAGAGGGCTATCGTGGCCTTCTTCACTCTGTCTTTGATATTCAGGTTCCAACATAGCTTCTTGTCAATTACCAACCCTAAGTATCTGGCATTGTCGCTGAAGGTGAGCCTGCCGTTTAGTATTGGGGGTTGAGAGGAGGAACTTTTTATTTGGTTGTGAACAATAATAGTTCCGTTTTCGAGGGATTGACTCCCAGTCCTCGTGACTTTGTCTATTCAGACAGTTGCGTGAGCTTTGCAGTCATTAGATCGCAAAGTGTTTGAGGGAATTTTCCCGAGATGATGGCAACATCGTCCACGTATGCCACCACTTTACGAAAGCTATTTATTGACCAGCTGATGTTCCTTTTTGTGAGGATGTGCGCCATCGATGTTGCCGGACCTTCAATTGGGGGGGCCTGCCGGCTCGATCGTTGTGCACCCTGGAAAATGTATATCGAGTAGGATATGTAGAGAGTCCTCACTAGTGTTAGTCCACGTACCATCCATTCTTTTGAGGTACCCCACCGAGGGGGTTGTTTTTGAGAGGACCTTACGGAGCCTTGCAGGTGCCGACGTCTCCTCAATGTCAGAGCAGAATTTTTTCGAATATGCTCTTTTTGCTCTCCTAGTTTCCCTCTTATATAGGGCTAGCTTTCTCTTGTAGTTTGCCCAGTGTTCCTTCTCGTTGTGGCTTTTTGATCTATTGAAAAGAGTCCTGCAGCTATTACGTAGGATATCTATTTGTTCTGACCATCAGGGGGGTTTCTTTTTCGCCCTGGGTTTGGTTGAGGGGCATGCTGTCGTGAAGGCTTTTTTGCATGTTTCCGTGAAATTGTCCACTAGACGATTAAGATCATCTTGAGTGTCCGGGCATTTTGGTGCTAAAGGGGGAAGTAGTTCTTCCATTTTTGAACTATATATATCCCAGTTGGCTTTCCTGGGGTTTATGTAGTCAGTGGGTTGAGGGTTTTCGAGAGATAGGACTGTGTGAATATACCTATGATCAGAGAAGGAGTGGTCCTCTAGGACTTTCCAACTCTTAATTATATCTGACAATTTGTCAGAGGTCGATAACCTCCTGCCGGTTTTTTGTAATGAAGGTGGGATGGTTCCCCCGATTACAAATAACCAGATTCGAGTTTAGGATGAAGCTGAAAAGTGACTCACCCCTTACATTTGTGTCCGAGCTCCCCCCTTGAGTGTGGTGAGCGTTGGCGTCGCAGCCTATTATGAGGCCTGTATTCGACCTCTCGCTGTCGCTGGCTAGCTTGCGAACGAGTTCACTTGGAGGATCGATTTCCTCGTGGGCCATGTAGGACGACACCAGTCTTAGGTGTGTCCCCTGTATTTCTAGGCTAGCCGCCGTGTTGTCGCCGTTGCTAAAATTGTGGAGCAGAAACATATTTAGGTGTCTCTTTGCAAGTTACAGTCACGAGTTTTACCTTCCGTTTGGGCTACGGTAAGCTTGTAGTCCTTCGTCACTAATCCACAGACCTTGCCTCCTACCACCCAAGGCTCCTGGACTAGGACCAAGCGGAGTATGAGAGCAGCAGATGCTGCTTTACAGTGGTGGAGATTGATCTGCAGAAGTCTTAGAGACATCGTTATGATCAATCTTTACCACTGTCGAGTCGGCGTCCGAGTCCTCGGTGACCTGCTCGTCCTCGCAACACATAGCCTCGAACTCCTTCATGAGGGTCGAGTCCGTGTCAAAGCCATCCTGTTCCGGCCCCAGC
Source organism: Drosophila obscura (assembly GCF_018151105.1). Lineage (NCBI taxonomy): Eukaryota > Metazoa > Arthropoda > Insecta > Diptera > Drosophilidae > Drosophila > Drosophila obscura. Next base: position 2,716,901 of record NW_024542848.1, on the reverse strand, counting down.
TCAACATCGGGTGCTTCGATCTCCGAGGCCACCTCCTGCTGGACTGGCTTGTCGACAGGACGGGCCTCGGGCCTCGCTGCGTCCGACTTGTACACCCTGTTGGTGACCTAGCTGAAGTCGAAGTTCAGCTCACCCTTTGTGGCCTCGATCGGGGCCAGCGACTCCTTGTTGAGGATGACCACCACTTGGTTTGTGGGGCCCTGCGTCGCCTCAACTTTCACTACCTTCCAGTCCTCGGTAGGAAGGTGTGGATTGCATCGCTGCAACATCTTAAGGTTACGCTCCGGCTCCTTTATTAAGGCGGGCACCCAGATTCTGGCCCTCGGTCTACTGGGCATTTCGCTCCAGTCTACCGCGACGAGCTTCGCACCTGGGTAGAACTCTCCGACTTGCGCTACCGCTGCATGGTACAGCTGTACGGAGCACTCGTCTTCGCAGGCTACTATTTTTGTATTTCCCTGGAACCATCCCATGTCCTTACAGGTTGGGGGTGGCCCAGGGTCCTTCTCCAGCAGATCGAAGCAGCGGTCGGCCAATGCCGCTTCCACCCACTTCCACTGGTTCCTTGGAATCCTTCCATCTGCACTGCCTCCAATAAGTGTCCTTTCTTTGGCGATCTGTGCAAAGGATATATTTACCAGGACCCTTGATCGTTTCGCCGCAGGTCCTGGCGTCTCCTGGGAGCGTTGCCTTTTAGGCTGAGGAACCTCCCTTGGTGGCTTCATGCTGAAGTCGGGGAGCACTGCCGTGGCCCACTCCACCTTCTTCAACCAGTCGGCCAACGGGCTGGTCTCCGTACTTGCGTTTTGCCGACGCAGTATATAACCTGCACTCCTCTTTTCGGCGTACGTATATTTAGCTTGGGCGCTGGTCGACGGCAAATCGTCGGCTGTCGGGCAGCCGCAGTATTGCTTAGCTGCCTCTCCAAGATTAACGTTTTGGGTTTTAAAATGCCGCCCACCCCGGATTCGGGATGATACCCCACCGATTTCGTACCGGTGCCTTCCACCGAGCAGGATTTACCTGCGATTGAGCGGGTTAGGCCAGGCCTTTGGCCCACTGCCTTCCCCTGCTTGGGATTGCTCCCTGTTGGCTTTTGGGGAGTGCCAGTCTCATTTGTTTTATTTTGTGCTTTTTTGGTTTTTTGTTATTTGTTGCTTGTTATCCATATTTCATCCCACGAGATGCAGAGAAGGGGAACGGTCAGCCCGGGCAGAGATCCACGTTGCCCAGGTAAGGCATCATTAGAACTGGGGGCTGCCAAGACCCTGAGCTCTCCGTTCGCGACTGGGCTAGTTTTTATACCGGGCCCCCAGCCAGGCTGACTCTTGGCATGGGTCGAATGACACCTTAGTCCTGCCCGGTGTGAGGTGAGTGTTGGGGTTGGGATGTGGGTAGGTATTGTGTAGGGATGGGAGTGTGTGAGCTACTTAATGAGAGGCGGCACCACAAGCGCATCGTCACTGTTGCTGCTTCGCGAACACCCGCTGGCTGTCCGAGACTGCCCCACACTTATTCACAGCTGACCTACCCACCAGGGTAGGCCGTTCGCTATCCGCAACCTGCGACCCGTCCGGTGACCTCAGCTAGGACCCCTCTGAGCCACCTCAGAGCCCAATAGGTTCATCGGAATAAAAAAATTAAATAATCAACAAAACAAAAACAAACGAAAGAAGTTCTTGAGTCATATAATTTCCCACCTTGACTACTACTCTTTCGGTCATTCAAGGCCAGCCCTGATGCTGATGCACATCTCAGCCTGAAATAAGGTACCTTACAAGTGGCGCCCGAGCAGGGACTTTTGGTAACTTTAAGAAGACTTGAAGGAAACTTTGAGAACACCATCACACGGGGCTTCGTGGAGTAAACACCCACGGCCACCGAAAGAGGATCGTGCCAGCCATCGCCCCTCCCATAGATGGCCACCACCACAGACACACCGCCCACATCGCGGAACAGATTCGGAAATGGGGAATCAGATTAGGAAATGACGGACAGGACGACCCATCTGAATTTCTGGAACTACTCGAAGAATCGATAAGGATATGCCATGAGTAATTCACCGAATAAACAACTAGTGAAAAGTGTCTTTTGGAACTGCGGGGTAAAGACTTAAATTTTTGTTTGATGAATAATTTCAATAATTCATTGTGCTGATTAAGTAATTCGTCCAGGTTTCCACCTGTACGCCTGGATACCGCCGAATAGAGGTTATGATAACCGCAACGTGCATCTAAGCTATTGGCGAGTGCGCGAATTTGGTCCTCACCACCCATGCGAATGCGAGACGAAGGAACGAAGCCGATGTAAATGCTATATTTACTTGTTGGCGTTATCGGTCAATTTCTCTTATATTGTCAATTATGTAGCGGCGCACACGTCTCCTTTCAAATTTTCTTTGTTCTTTCTGCTCTATTATGTCGCATTAATGTAGCATGATTTGTTTTACTGTGCAACTGTGACGCGTGCGTCCTGATGACATTTTTCACTTTAGCACAATTAAAAATAAAGGAAATTCCCAAACAAACGTAACCAACACAAAGAAAGATATTAAATCGAGATTATCAGGCAGGCTCCGGTTTTCACTTTCACAAAAAAAATGTGATTTCTTTTCAAAACTAAAAGTCAGACGCTCCCGCACTCGTAAAACACAAGATTTTTCCGTTTTCAAAACGGCAACGAAATCCTCACCGAAATTAAAAGTACACAGCTTTTTATACAACTAAGCAAATCTTAATTGCAAATGGAAAAAAATAGATGACTTAATGATGCATTGACATTAATTTGACACACAAGACGATTCCAGAGCGCTTTGAAATGAAAAGTATGAATTTTTGCTGAAAAGTAAAATGTAAAGTGAATGTGAAAGCCGGAGCCTGCCTGTATGTCACAAAACACACTGACAACTAAGTCAGAGTACTACCTAATCCAAAAACAATAAAATAGAGATTGAATGGATATTGGTGGAGATATGAAGATCAAAACTTAATATACGATGTCGCCTTAATGTTGCATGATTTTTTCGACGGTGTAACTGGCATTTTTCACTTTAACACAATTTATTAGATTAGGTAAAAAAACACACTGACAGCTTAATCAAAGCAATACTTGATCTAAAAAACACTAAAATCGCGATTAAAAATGAATGGGTTGTATTAAAAAGAGTATACTGAGTAAAGAGTCAAAAGTACTTGACGACCTATGCGCAGACCTACTCAATATACGAGAAAACTTTCATGAAAATCGGTCCCGCCGTTTGGGAGGAGTGACACCGTGACACGAGATTTTATATATGTAGATATATTTTAATATCCTGCTCCAATAGATCGTCGACCATTCTGCTTCCAATTTCCTTTTTGGCTCGAGAACTGAGTTTGGTGCTTGAGAATCTACTTGGCCACTCGCTATGCTAATGTTGGCTTGAATGATGTTTGTATTGCCTATGCGTTGCAATCCTGTGGAGAAAACATGGGCGAACTTCTCCAGCAAACCGCTCAAACCGCGTCCAAACGAATCATATTTGCCGTTTGGCACTTCTCTTTTGGTACAGCACAACCTCACCCTCTCTTGTGGGAATGAATTAGCGAAGTGCCCCCTGTCCACAATTGTAGCACTTCTGAGCGTTCTTTGGATTTGCTGGCTCTACAAAATATTCCTGCTTTATCCCAAAGTTGCTGGTCTTTGGTAAGTTTGGTGTTTGCATTCGGCCGAGCTCTATTTACCAAATACGAATCGGCTGCATCACGAAATTGCTTCATTGACGAAAACTACATTGCTGCAATACTGTTTTGCAATCGTCGATGTTGTAGACCTGATCTAACATATCTTATAACAGAACCGTACCGCACGCCAAGGGCGGACATCCGGAAACAATACTTCTTCACTGTCTCCTTCGATCGTCTGTTTGCACTAGCCATATTGAAATGAACTCCTGCCTCGTCTGTGTAAGATCCAGGCTCGTCCCGTATAGCTGCAGCGAAGTTTCTCCATGTGGCCCTTAACCCATTAAGAGCCAAGTGTGTATAAAACAAAAAAATTTTGAAAACTATTTATGTTATTTAAGTAAAACGAACACAAAGAACTCAAAAAATACAATATCAAAAAAATTAAATAAAATTAAATTAGGCAATTTTTATACCCGTACTCAAAAAGAGTTAAGGGGTATATTAGATTTGTGGTAAAAGTGGATGTGTGTAACGCAGAGAAGGAAACGTTTCCGACCCCATAAAGTATATATATTCTTGATCAGCATCAATAGCCGAGTCGATATAGCTATGTCTGTCTGTCCGTCTCTCCGTGTGTCTGTCTGTCCGTCTGTCTGTCTGTCCGTCTTGTTGAGCGCCTAGATCTCAGAGACTATAAGAGCTAGGGAAACCAGCTAGGTTTCCAGACTCATGTGATATCACACTGCTACAAGTGTATTTCAAAATTTCGCCCCGCCCCCTTCCGCCCCCACAAAAGACGAAAATCTGTAGCAGGCACATTTTTAAAGATACGATAAAACTAAAAACGCAGTATCGTAGAGAATGACCATATCTACCAGACTGCCGAATCTGAATCAGATCGGATCATAATTATAGCCAGAATGAAGAAATTAATTTTCAGTTGCTTCCCCTCCCCACCCCTTCCCTAACACGACAACGCAACTCATTTTCCTTCTCGCTCGCACACTCTGCCGCGTTCAGTGCGCGAGCAACCCCTAGCGGAGGAGATGTAGAATATGAATGGAACATGTACAATCTACATGTTAGATGTAGAATAGACATTGTATATGTAGATAAAGATAGCAGATGTAGCAAAAAAATGTAAAATGTAAAATTTTTTTTTTTTTTTCTAAAATTCTAAAAAATCATAAGCTCAATAATGTATATACTGACTGAGTACGGGTATAAGTAGAGTCGTGTCCTCAGAAACGACTCACACGTTCCTTCTCGTTAAATTTAAGTTTTTGTTCGGGTACAATGACAAAATATGGGGGTCATACAGTCATGTTATTAATAACACTACTCGACAAAACCGAACTTTTTTTTCCTCAAGGATCCAAACCGACTTTTTCTGATAGATATGGGGCTTTAAAATTTTTTAAAGAATTATGGTTTTTTTTCTATGGCAGAACTTTTTTTTTAAAGAATTTTTGAGCTTTTTTCAGAGGTAGCGATAGTTTTTCACATAACTTTAGAATCTTACGTCTGGTTGTAAAGAACTTTGCTATTTTGAAAAGGTAATGAAAACAGCTAGAAGTTAAGCCCAAATACTTTGTGATTTCAGCTTACCGTCTGGGAAATATAAAGCATTGAAATGCAAAAATTATGATTTTTGTGCGGTATTTTTTACGAAATTTTGACTTTAAAAACTCAGGAAAAGTCGAAAAAAAATTATATCTTGTGTCCTTTATTTTTTTGTGTATAGGTGCGTTAACTTGGCGTCGTTTAAGGTATCGCTCATTAAAATCTATGGAGAGACTTTGGAGCTAAAATTCCTTAACCAAACCTAAAAAATGGAAAAAATGAACAAAAAATACCTTTTTGAAGGCGGCGGGCCCAACTGCCAATTGGGCAGTACACTGCTTTTTATACAACTAAGCAAATCTTAATTGCAAATGGAAAAGAATAGATGACTTAATGATGCATTGATATTAATTTGACACACAAGGCGATTCCAGAGCGCCTTGAAATGAAAAGTATGAATTTTTGCTGAAAAGTAAAATGTAAAGTGAATGTGAAAGCCGGAGCCTGCCTGTATGTAACAAAACACACTGACAACTAAGTCAGAGTACTACCTAATCCAAAAACAATAAAATAGAGATTGAATGGATATTGGTGGAGATATTTTTTTTTTTTTTTTATTATTACGGGATTTTATTTATCGAATCTTCCCTACTAGAGACTTACGACAAGTATACAAATCTTAGCCTAATATATTTATTTAATTAGTTACACTTAATTACTTAGAGTACGTCCCTAGCTAAGTATTATTGCTGGGTGGGAAGGTCTCTTCGCCGGAGTCGTGTATGGCTAGTGTGCCAAGTTAAAGACTGCGCAAGTCTATTAGGATGGGCTTGAAGCTTGGCCTGGTACTTTGCTTTCACTTTGGCAATTTCATCTTTAACTGATCCTACATTTAAGTCTTTATGGATATTTTCATTCCGTATGTACCATGGTTCCCCAGTGATAGTTCTTAGTATCTTCGATTGAGCTCTCTGGATTATTTCTAAATTACTAACGCAAGCATTTCCCCATAGCTCGGAGCCGTATGTCCAGATGGGTTTGAGAACTGCATTGTACAAAAGTACTTTGTACTCCAGTTTTAGTGGTGAACGGGTGTTTATTAGCCAATTTAGATTACTAGCTTTAAATTTAAGTAGATTTCTCTTCGCTTCGATGTGTTTACGCCAAGTAAGCCTTCTATCCAGATGAACACCAAGGTATGTTACTTCGATGGTTTGTGGAATGTTGATATTGTTCAGACATAATGGAGGGCAAGTTTGTCTGTTTAACGTGAAGGTGACATACTTGCACTTTTGCTCATTTACATGTATCCGCCAGCCTGCTAGCCATTTTTCTAAGGCCACGAGATGAGATGATAAGTGATCCGTGGCCCTTCTTGGGCACTTGGAGCGACTTAATATGGCAGTATCATCAGCAAATGTCGAAGTTGTTGTTAGGCTGTTTGTCGGTAGATCTGCTGTGAATATGATATACAGTGTCGGTCCAAGCACGCTGCCTTGCGGTACACCAGCTTCAATTGGATGATATTCAGAGAGGAAATCTTTGCATCGTACTGCGAAACTTCTTTGCTGTAGGTATGACTCCAATATTCCACAGCGGAGCTATACTCCCGTCTTTCAAATGCATTTCGTATCTCAGAGGTTATACGGTTTACTTGTTCAAAGGTTCCGTGTTTTTCGCGAAATCCAAATTGGTGAGTCGGGATGGCACCGTTGATGTGTAGGTGTTGTTTGATACGATTCAGGAGCAGCTTTTCAAATATCTTTGATAGGCAAGGCAGTAGGCTGATAGGTCTATATGATGATGGCTTGGACTTGTCTTTTCCGGCTTTATGGATCATTGTGATGACTGATTTCCTCCATTCTTGAGGATAATAGCCCCATTTCATCATGCTGTTGAATATCATAGTAAGGAAATACACTGCACAGCTCGGCAACTCTATGATCATTTTAGGAGAGATGAAATCGTGGGCCGGGGCTTTCTTTTGCTTTGAGATTTGGTCTTTAATGACCCTTGTGACTTCTCCTGATTGGAATATGATAGACGGAGTAGCTTCGGGATTGTTGGTTGGTGGGAGCACAAAACTATTCGTTGCTGGGTGCGGTTTGAAGACGTTTTCTAGATGGATGGCAAATGTTGTTGCTGCGAGCCTGATTTTGCTTTCCACAGTGGGAATCGTTTGCTAGTTGGGGAGAGTTGCTCCATATAGGATATTTGAGCTCGGTTTTTTTCATCTTCTAGGGCTCTGCGTAGTAGGTGGTTGGCTATTTTTAGCCGCTCTTTCGATGCAGGTGATCTGTGTGCTTGCCACTCTCGGCGAAGCCTTCTTTTATCGCGTAGCAGCACTTCAATGTCCCTAGAAATACGACTGCTGTTGGAAAGTTTATTAGATGCTAATATTGGTGTTGAGTGTTTTGCCTCCAGTGACATTGAGGAAACCAATGCTTCGACTGACCTATCAATGTCATCTTTACAATTAATGTTTGGGCAGCTATCAATATGAGAGCTTATGTACTTCCTGTATTTGAGCCAATCTGTTTTGCTAGAAGTTAGAAAGTGTGGGCGTTCCGAAAGCTGTGGATGGTCGTAAAGGTGAAGTAGAATGGGCGAGTGATCCGATGATAGATCTGTTAAGTGATCTACATTAATCTGAGCTTGCAGCACCCTTCGTGTAACTGCAAAATCAATCAAGTCGGGTTGCTTGTTTGGATCTGTGGGCCAATATGTGGGCTTGCCCGGAGAGATAAAGTCTAGCTTGTTTCGTGGGGTTATTATAGCGTTATATAGTTGTTTTCCTTTCGGGTTGGTAAGTCTAGATCCCCAATGGGTGTGCTGGGCATTGTAGTCACCAGCTGCTATAAATCGGTCACCTAGTAGGTCGAAGAATGTTAAAAATTCTGTTTCGGAAATGCAGAAACGTGGTGGGCAGTATACTGCGGCTAGGTTTAGGTAGCCGCTCTGAATTTCAATATGAATTGCTGTTGCCTGTAGAAGTCATAGCCATCGAGGTGAAAATAGCTTTTATTTGTTAGGTGAGTCTCTGATATGAGCATGGCGTCAATGTCGTGTTGAGCGAGGAACTGTAAGAGCTCGCATTTGTGCTGAGAAATGCCATTTGCATTCCAGAAACAAATATTTAGACAGGATATTTAAACAGATTTCTGTTTGATTAGGAGCTCCAGGAGGAGATTTTGGTTGCGCATAAGCTCCTGCATCGTTTTTTGTATTGCTACCATTTTATTTGTTATAGTTACCAGCATTGACTCAATTCCACTATGCAATTGGGATGGATTAGCAGGGGTATGTTGGGCAGAGATTTCTGGAATCTGATTTGATGCCTGATTCTGCATTATTCCAGCTGTGGTTGGTTGAAGTGTCGGCTTAGAGACTGAGGCGTACGACCCGTTGTTGTAACTTAACGCCTGAGCAAAAGAAACTCCTGGAGTCGTAGTTGATGGTATATATGCTAAGTTTTGTCGGACGACCGGGTTTCGAGCTGCAGTTATTTGTTGATTTAGGCGATTTTTCAATTCTTTATAGACAGGACAACCTCTATAGTTGGCAGTATGGTTTCCCCCACAGTTGCTACATTTTTTGGCAGATGGGTCCTCCTTATTTACGGGGCAGGCCTCAGTGAGATGAACATCACCACAGGCAACGCAGACTGCCCGTAGAGTGCAATAGGTTTTCGTGTGTCCATATTCCTGGCAATTTGTGCATTGGACCGGTCCATTTCGTTTGTGTGGTTCCTCAACGGTGATCCTACGGTGCAGTAGGTATTGAAGCTTGTATATTGGGTGAACTTCATTTTTACTTATATGCATACTTTCAGGTGTCAGTTCTACTTTGAACATTGGCTGGGGAATTTTATTTCTATTTATTATGTTAATTGCCATTTTGACTTCGAAGCCCTTATCTTTAAGTCCATCTATTATCTCATTGATTGGGACTGTTGGTTCGATTTCTTTGATAACCACTTGTAATCCTTTGCTACTTTTAAGTTGGTAGGTGTAGTAATTCATTTTTTCATTTTTGAGGTATCTCGCAACTGATCGATAGTTTTGTTCGTCATTGACTTGTATTTTTGTTTCATTTATATTACCCCTTTTTATGTACGTGACATAGAATGTGTTTGCGCCCATTGTATCAGTTATTTTTTTGACCAGTTCAGCACAATTTGCCTGTCGAACATAAATAGGTGGCGGTCTTAATTTTTTGGCCTTGGGTGTTTGGGTGATCTCATCTTCATTTGGGACACTTAGTATCGCAAATCTATTGTTTGCTAGTGCCTTATGTGGCACAGTGTTCTCGGTTATTTTAGTTATTTTAGCTGCATTGTTGTTCTTCACATTTTGTGGGCTCAATTTTCTTTTGATTTGCACATAGCGATCGAGCCCAGTCTGAATTAACGCTCCGTTAGCATTTTTTGAACTTATTGGTTGGGAGAGTTGGGGCTTGTCGCAGTGGGTCGACAGTATCGGGCGCTGAGCAATTGCAGTGGTTGTTGTTGTGGTTGTTGTCGTTGTTGTGGTCGAAGACACAGTTTTGAGCGAGGGCATTGTACTAGTTGTTGTCGATATTAGCAAATCGCTGGTTAGGCAGTACGAGTCGGGGGATGGGCACTGAGCCATCCATTACCCACTTTGCAATGCAGGGGAGAGAGCGTGCTCTCTCCTCGTTCATTTGCAGTGATGCAGTTTTTGTTGGTACTTCTGCCTTTGGCGAGCGTATAGAGAAGTACGCGTTGTTTTTTGCTTGCGAGAGCCGACGCTCGTCTTGTTGTTGTTGCCGGGCTTGGCTCATTTTGGCTTTGGTTACAGTGCTTGTGCTCTTTACCGAGCTGGTGCTCTTAAACGTTGACATTTGTTCTTTTCTATTATTTCTATTAGTCTTTATTACTCGATTGGATGGTATTCATGGGCAGCACGATCACTAGTACCCATGCCTACCCCGAGCGCTTTTTCGCGAATTAATTTATGATTAATCGCGATTAATTGATTGAATTGATTTTCACCGCGGAGCGATACAAAAATACGTCTGTAGTCGTTGACGGTTAATTCAGCGATATGAAGATCAAAACTTAATATACGATGTCGCCTTAATGTTGCATGATTTTTTCGATGGTGTAACTGGCATTTTTCACTTTAACACAATTTATTAGATTAGGTAAAAAAACACGCTGACAGCTTAATCAAAGCAATACTTGATCTAAAAAACACTAAAATCGCGATTAAAAATGAATGGGTTGTATTAAAAAGAGTATACAGAGTAAAGAGTCAAAAGTACTTGACGACCTATGCGCAGACCTACTCAATATACGAGAAAACTTTCATGAAAATCGGTCCCGCCGTTTGGGAGGAGTGACACCGTGACACGAGATTTAATATATGTAGATATATTTTAATATCCTGCTCCAACAGATCGTCGACCATTCTGCTTCCAATTTCCTTTTTGGCTCGAGAACTGAGTTTGGTGCTTGAGAATCTACTTGCCACTCGCAAGGCTAATGTTGGCTTGAATGATGTTTGTATTGCCTATGCGTTGCAATCCTGTGGAGAAAACATAGGCGAACTTCTCCAGCAAACCGCTCAAACCGCGTCCAAACGAATCATATTTGCCGTTTGGCACTTCTCTTTTGGTACAGCACGACCTCACCCTCTCTTGTGGGAATGAATTAGCGAAGTGCCCCCTGTCCACAATTGGAGCACTTCTGAGCGTTCTTTGGATTTGCTGGCTCTACAACATATTCCTGCTTTATCCCAAAGTTGCTGGTCTTTGGTAAGTTTGGTGTTTGCATTCGGCCGAGCTCTATTTACCAAATACGAATCGGCTGCATCACGAAATTGCTTCATTGACGAAAACTACATTGCTGCAATACTGTTTTGCAATCGTCGATGTTGTAGACCTGATCTTACATATCTTATAACAGAACCGTACCGCACGCCAAGGGCGGACATCCGGAAACAATACTTCTTCACTGTCTCCTTTGATCGTCTTCGATGTTTGCACTAGCCATATTGAAATGAACTCCTGCCTCGTCTGTGTAAGATCCAGGCTCGTCCCGTATAGCTGCAGCGAAGTTGCTCCATGTGGCCCTTAACCCATTAAGAGCCAAGTGTGTATAAAACAAAAAATTTTGAAAACTATTTATGTTATTTAAGTAAAACGAACACAAAGAACTAAAAAAATAGAATATCAAAAAAATAAAATAAAATTAAATCAGGCAATTTTTAAATTTAAGTTTTTGTTCGGGTACAATGACAAAATATGGGGGTCATACAGTCATGTTATTAATAACACTACTCGACAAAACCGAACTTTTTTTTCCTCAAGGATCCAAGCCGACTTTTTCTGATAGATATGGGGCTTTAAAATTTTTTAAAGAATTATGGTTTTTTTTCTATGGCAGAACTTTTTTTTGAAGAATTTTTGAGCTTTTTTCAGAGGTATCGATAGTTTTTTTCACATAACTTTAGAATCTTACGTCTGGTTGTAAAGAACTTTGCTATTTTGAAAAGGTAATTAAAACAGCTAGAAGTTAAGCCCAAATACTTTGTGAATTCAGCTTACCGTCTGGGAAATATAAAGCATTGAAATGCAAAAATTATGATTTTTGTGCGGTATTTTTTACGAAATTTTGACTTTAAAAACTCAGGAAAAGTCGAAAAAAAATTATATCTTGTGTTCTCTATTTTTGTGTGTATAGGTGCGTTAATTTGGTGTCGTTTAAGGTATCGCTCATTAGAATCTATGGAGAGACTTTGGAGCTAAAATTAACCAAACCTAAAAAATGGAAAAAATGAACAAAAAATACCTTTTGGAAGGTTGCGAGCCCAACTGCCCATTGGGAACAAAGGAACGCGATCAGGTACCAAATGTACAACCCTTGTTCGTTTGCTTTGTCCCCAATTGGCAGTTTTTGGGCTTAACTTCTAGCTGTTTTAATTACCTTTTCAAAATAGCAAAGTTCTTTACAACCAGACGTAAGATACTAAAGTTATGTGAAAAAAACTATCGCTACCTCTGAAAAAAGCTTAAAAAAAAATACAAGACTTCAAAAATTCTTCAAAAAAAAGTTCCGCCATAGAAAAAAAACCATAATTCTTTAAAAAATTGTAAAGCCCCATATCTATCAGAAAAAGTCGGTTTGGATCCTTGAGGAAAAAAAGTTCGGTTTTGTCGAGTAGTGTTATTAATAACATGACTGTATGACCCCCATATATTGTCATTGTACCCGAACAAAAACTTAAATTTAAAAATTGCCTGATTTAATTTTATTTTATTTTTTTTGATATTCTATTTTTTGAGTTCTTTGTGTTCCTTTTACTTAAATAACATAAATAATTTTCAAAATATTTTGTTTTATACACACTTGGCTCTTAATGGGTTAAGGGCCACATGGAGAAACTTCGCTGCAGCTATACGGGACGAGCCTGGATCTTACACAGACGAGGCAGGAGTTCATTTCAATATGGCTAGTGCAAACAGACGATCGAAGGAGACAGTGAAGAAGTATTGTTTCCGGATGTCCGCCCTTGGCGTGCGGTACGGTTCTGTTATAAGATATGTTAGATCAGGTCTACAACATCGACGATTGCAAAACAGTATTGCAGCAATGTAGTTTTCGTCAATGAAGCAATTTCGTGATGCAGCCGATTCGTATTTGGTAAATAGAGCTCGGCCGAATGCAAACACCAAACTTACCAAAGACCAGCAACTTTGGGATAAAGCAGGAATATGTTGTAGAGCCAGCAAATCCAAAGAACGCTCAGAAGTGCTACAATTGTGGACAGGGGGCACTTCGCTAATTCATTCCCACAAGAGAGGGTGAGGTCGTGCTGTACCAAAAGAGAAGTGCCAAACGGCAAATATGATTCGTTTGGACGCGGTTTGAGCGGTTTGCTGGAGAAGTTCGCCTATGTTTTCTCCACAGGATTGCAACGCATAGGCAATACAAACATCATTCAAGCCAACATTAGCCTTGCGAGTGGCCAAGTAGATTCTCAAGCACCAAACTCAGTTCTCGAGCCAAAAAGGAAAATGGAAGCAGAATGGTCGACGATCTGTTGGAGCAGGATATTAAAATATATCTACATATATAAAATCTCGTGTCACGGTGTCACTCCTCCCAAACGGCGGGACCGATTTTCATGAAAGTTTTCTCGTATATTGAGTAGGTCTGCGCATAGGTCGTCAAGTACTTTTGACTCTTTACTCAGTATACTCTTTTTAATACAACCCATTCATTTTTAATCGCGATTTTAGTGTTTTTTAGATCAAGTATTGCTTTGATTAAGCTGTCAGTGTGTTTTTTTACCTAATCTAATAAATTGTGTTAAAGTGAAAAATGCCAGTTACACCATCGAAAAAATCATGCAACATTAAGGCGACATCGTATATTAAGTTTTGATCTTCATATCTCCACCAATATCCATTCAATCTCTATTTTATTGTTTTTGGATTAGGTAGTACTCTGACTTAGTTGTCAGTGTGTTTTGTGACATACAGGCAGGCTCCGGCATTCACATTCACTTTACATTTTACTTTTCAGCAAAAATTCATACTTTTCATTTCAAGGCGCTCTGGAATCGCCTTGTGTGTCAAATTAATGTCAATGCATCATTAAGTCATCTATTCTTTTCCATTTGCAATTAAGATTTGCTTAGTTGTATAGAAATCTGTGTACTGCCCAATTGGCAGTTGGGCCCGCCGCCTTCAAAAGGTATTTTTTGTTCATTTTTTCCATTTTTTAGGTTTGGTTAACGAATTTTAGCTCCAAAGTCTCTCCATAGATTCTAATGAGCGATACCTTAAACGACGCCAAATTAACGCACATATACACAAAAAAATAGAGGACACAAGATATAATTTTTTTTCGACTTTTCCTGAGTTTTTAAAGTCAAAATTTCGTAAAAGATACCGCACAAAAATCATAATTTTTGCATTTCAATGCTTTATATTTCCCAGACGGTAAGCTGAAATCACAAAGTATTTGGGCTTAACTTCTAGCTGTTACCTTTTCAAAATAGCACAGTTCTTTACACCCAGACGTAAGATACTATAGTTATGTGAAAAAAACTATCGCTACCTCTGAAAAAAGCTTAAAAAAAAATACCAGTTTTCAAAAATTTTTCAAAAAAAAGTTCTGCCATAGAAAAAAAAAATAATATCATCAAACCATTTCTAAGCCCCAAATCTTTAATAAAAAGTTGGTTTTGTTCCTTGAGGAAAAATCGTCTTGACCAGTGTAATCAGATCGAAATTTTAGACAAGTTAGATAAGAACTTCCCCATTCAATTCCAAACCATTCTTACAGAATTATGCACCAAATACTGTGATATATTCGGAACAGAAACCGAATCGATATCAACTAACAATTTTTATAAACAAAAGATAAGAATGAAAGATGATGAACCGATATATATAAAAAACTACAGAATTCCCCACAGTAAAAAAGAGGAAGTAATAAAGCAAGTAGAAAAGCTAATAAAAGACAAAATAGTAGAACCCTCAGTCTCCCTCAGTACAACAGTCCATTATTAATTGTCCCGAAAAAATCATTACCGAATTCAGATAGTAAAAGATGGCGCCTAGTGATTGACTACTCAGACAAATTTCCACTTCCCAGAATAGATGATATTCTTGATCAATTAGGTAGAGCTAAATACTTTTCATGCCTAGATCTGATGTCAGGTTTTCATCTAATAGAACTTGAAGAAAGTTCAAGAAATATAACGTCGTTTTCAACGAGCAATAGCTCCTATCGTTTCACGCGATTACCATATGGTTTGAAAATAGCGCCCAACTCTTTTCAAAGAATGATGACAATTGCATTTTCAGGTATCGAACCTTCTCAGGCATTCTTGTATATGGATGACCTAATTGTCATCGGTTGTTCCGAGAAACACATGATTAAAAACCTCACCAGCGTTTTTGATATGTGTAGGAAACACAACCTTAAATTGCACCCTGAAAAGTGCTCATTCTTCAGACACGAAGTAACCTTTCTAGGTCATAAGTGTACTGATAAAGGTATTTTACCAGACGACAAGAAATATGACGTTATAGAGAAATACCCAGTCCCAACGGACGCAGATAGCGCTAGAAGATTCGTTGCATTTTGCAATTATTATAGACGTTTCATTAAAAAATGTTCCGATTATTCATGTCACATAACAAGATTATGTAAAAAGAATGTTAACTTCGAATGGACAGATAAATGTCAGAAAGCATTCGAATATTTAAAAGTACAATTGACAGTACAGTACAACCAACCTTACTGCAATATCCAGATTTTAGCAAAGAATTTTGTATAACAACGGATGCAAGTAAACAAGCATGTGGTGCTGTTCTAACACAAAATTATAATGGAACTCAGCTACCAGTAGCGTATGCATCAAGATCATTCACAAAGGGAGAAAGTAATAAAAACACAACAGAACAAGAATTAGCGGCAATACATTGGGCAATAAATCATTTTCGACCATACATTTATGGCAAACATTTCACTGTCAAAACTGACCATAGGCCACTTACCTATTTATTTTCTATGATTAGCCCCAGCTCAAAATTAACACGTATGAGACTAGATTTGGAGGAATATGATTTTACTGTGGAGTATCTTAAGGGAAAGGACAACCATATAGCAGATGCGATATCAAGAATAACCATTACAGACTTAAAGAATATACAAACAACCAATACAGTATTAAAAGTCACTACAAGAAATCAAAGTAGACAAAAAACCTGAGCAGGTTCAAACACAGAATTGCAAAAGCAATCGATCTCTTCAAAGCCCAATATATACAACGTCATACAAAATGATGATGTTAAAAAAGTAGTGACCTTACATTTATCTTCGACTAAATGTTTCTTTAAACATGGGAAAAAGATATTTGTGAGAATTAAAGTTAGCGACCTTTATACTAATGGAACCTTCGACTTAGGTCAATTTTTCCAAAGGCTTGAAAAAGAAGCCGGTATAAATAACATCAGCCAACTTAAAATGGCACCGAGCGAAGAAATCTTTGAGAACATTTCAATAGATTCTTTTAAGAACAAGGGCAATAAAATATTAAAGAATTTAAGAGTAGCGCTACTCAAGCCGGTGACCACAATAAAAGAAAATAAAGAAAAAGAAAATAAAAAATCCAATCCAAGGAGGTCACACAGGTATAGCTAAAACATTAGCGAAAATAAGAAGGCATTATTATTGGAAAAACATGACACGTCAAATTACAAATTATGTGAGAAAGTGTCGCAAATGCCAAAAGTCCAAAACGACTAAACATACCAAGACCCCATTGACTATAACTGAAACACCACAAATGGCGTTTGATAGGGTAATTGTGGATACGATCGGTCCACTTCCTAAATCAGAACAAGGAAACGAATATGCAGTCACTTTAATCTGTGACTTGACAAAATACCTTGTAGCCATACCAATCAAGAACAAAAGTGCAAAAACAGTAGCTAAAGCTATATTTGAAGATTTTATTCTAAAGTACGGTCCAATGAATTCAATAATTGAAGATTTATGTAAAAACTTAAATATTCAAAACATAACATCCACTGCACATCAACACCAGACTGTAGGAACCGTGGAGCGAAGCCACAGAACTTTTAATGAGTTCATACGCTCATACATCTCAACTGACAAAACAGATTGGGATGTATGGCTACAATACTTCGTATATTGCTTCAACACAACCCCCTCTATGGCACATGATTATTGTCCATATGAATTAGTTTTCGGTAAGACTTCGAACTTACCAACACATTTTAATAGCATAGATAGAATAGATCCGCTTTAAAATATAGATGATTACGCTAAAGAATCTAAATTTAGACTAGAACAAGCTTTTAAAAGAGCAAAATTAATGGTAGAATCGAATAAACAGAAACAAAAAATTAATTATGATAAAAACTGTTTAGATTTCAAATTAAAAACAGGAGATCAGGTTGTATTGAAAAATGAAACAGGTCATAAGTTAGATTTTAAATATACTGGACCATATAAGGTAGATAGTATAGGAGAAAATGATAATATAACAATTTCAAATATAAAAGACAAAAAACAAAAAGTATATAAGGATAGATAAAAACTTTTAATTTCATAATAATTTCATTTTATCCTGTCATGGCCATGATTTAGGTAGGCATACGTAAATAGCTTTGATTTAGGTAGGCATACGTAAATAACCATGACTTAAGTAAGCACACGTATATAACCATGATACATAGTTCATCGGAAATTTAAAAAAATATATATAAAAAAAAAATAAATAAATAAATAATATAAATAAATAAAACAAAACAAAAAAAAACAAAAAATATTTTTTTAAACATAAACATACATCACAAATTCAAATATTGTTTTAAATAACTTCATATATTACGTTATCGTTTTAAAAATGTGAGGTGTAGTGAACCCATGCATGTACATATGTAACACTCTGTTATATACATAAATCCATATATAGCGCGTACATATGAGCAGTGACATAAACAACTTATGTTTATGTTACGCATTCCTTTTGCACAGAAACGATCTACGACTTGAACGCAGATCGGTCAGCTACCAAAACTGCTGAGCAGGCATTTACCCGAACTCAGGCAGAACCCAAACGCCCTAACACTGAGACGATGGGTCTCCGGGGGTCTTGCACCGAGTTTTCAGAAAACGAACCACTGTGCGGCGCTTAGCCTAACAGATCCATGGACGACATCTTAATTGGTAGTCAGACGTTTGACGAGATGTATTAACAGCGTGAGCGAATCCTCAAAGTATTGCAAGAGTGCTGATTAACTCAAAATCTGGACAAATATCAATTGTATAAACAATCAATTACATTCCTGGGTCATCAAAGACACGCAGACGGCATCAGTCCTGGAGAGGTTAGGACGAATGCCATTGCATTGTTCTCGACGACGAGCAATGTGACCGAAGTACGAAAGTTTTTGGGTCCGAGGGGTTGCTTCCGGAAATTTGGATCAAATGAAGCCGATTGCGTACTATTCGAGCTAGAAGCTCTAGCCGTCGTCGAGAAAACATCAACGGAAAAACGAGAGCTTATACCCCGAATTGCAAGATGGTGGCTAAGTACACAAGAATTTGGCATATATATTGTTCATCGAGCTGGAACACAGATGAATCACGTTAACGAACTAAGTCGAGCTCAATTTGAGGATGCATATGAGATGAACACAGCATCCCTGAAAATTTTGAAGACTATCATCGACGAGGCTGATTGGCTATTGGCCAATAAGAAAATAAAAAAAATGGTCGCTGAGATGAACATCGATAAGAAATCTTAGAGCGACGAATATGCGTTCGAGCAAGATAGCCTGTTTCGCAAATATGCTATGCTGCTATGGGTTGTGCCGATGCAGTTAAGATTCTATATCTTACACGAACTTCACGACAAGGCCGGACACATGAGCACAGAGAAAACCATAAACCGGATTCTCAATTTGTTTTGGTTGGGCAATTACGTTAAAAGCTGCGTAAAGGCATGTGTGGTCTGTACGCTGTATAAGATACCAGGTGGACGTCAGCAAGGACAGTACCATTGTGATGACATCAATCCGATCCCTTTTTCAACCGTAAATATGGACCACTTGGGACCCTTTAGAAGTAGTTCAAAACGGAATGAGCATATTATTGTGATTGTCGACGCATTCACAAAATTTACAATACATAGTGCAAGCTGTAAAAATTACAGACACTAAACACGTAATTACTATCCTGCAGGAGGTAACCGACTACTTAGGAATGCCAGATCATACCGCTTTCACTTGAAAGGATTTTGAAAAGTATTCTTAGTCGAATAATGGCACAGGTTGCCAGCCTTGTGAAGATATTGCAAGAGTAAATTCCGTGGCCCGCTGAATGACAGAAAAGGCATCTAGACGGGTCGGTGGAAGTTCCCGACGGAGTTCCCGGCTGTGTACTCAGGTACTGTGCCGACGCTCTGTGTGGACCCTTGCTTAAACTATTCACCCTATCCATTAACTCTTCATGCTTTCCCCCCATCTGGAAGGAATCTTTTATTATTCCGCTCCATGAGAAAGGTAGCAAGTCTGATGCAAATAATTATAGAGGTATATCTAAGTTATCCGCTATTCCTAAAATGTTTGAAAAAATTTTAACTCCGCACTTGCAACATCTCTGCAAATCAGTTATATCTCCGTCCCAGCACGGATTTATAAGGCGACGATCAACAACCACAAATTTATTAGAGTTTACCTCTTTTATCATTAAAGGCTTTCAAGGTAACTTGCAGACGGATGTCATTTACACTGATTTTAGTAAAGCATTTGATTCTGTAAACCATTCTCTTTTAGCACAAAAACTTGACCTTTTAGGGTTTCCGCCTAATCTTTTCAGATGGATTTCTAGCTACCTTTGTTCTAGGTCTCAAAGAGTCCTCTTCAAAAACTCCTTCTCTTCACCTGTTAAGGTTACTTCTGGAGTACCACAGGGCAGCCATCTAGGCCCCCTACTATTCACACTCTTTATTAATGATCTGCCTTCAGTATTAACAAACTCTCGGGTACTCATGTATGCGGATGATGTTAAACTTTGTGTCCAGTATAAGGACATTTCATTTCACTCTCGCTTGCAATCCGATCTCAATAACTTTCAGTCATTGTGTTGTGCAAATATGTTACACCTAAATGCCTCGAAATGCAAAGTAATGACATTTCATCGCTCCAGCCCCCTATTGGCTCCTTATAGCCTCTGCGGTGGTTCTCTTGAGAGAATTACCTTGGTTGATGATCTTGGTGTTAAATTAGACCCAAAGTTAAAGTTTTCTGAACACATTTCTACCATGGTAAATAAGGCCATGGGTGTGCTTGGGTTTATAAAGAGGTGGTCAAAGGAATTTGACGACCCCTATATAACGAAGACTCTCTATATCTCGCTTGTTCGTCCGATTTTAGAATACGGCTCTTGTGTATGGTGCCCCCAGTACAAAGTACACCAGGACCGTATAGAATCAGTGCAGAAAAACTTTTTTTTGCTCTGCGTGGCCTTAACTGGGATGCAGGTGTGAGACAGCCATCTTATCCTCGTATAATGCTTTTAATAAACCTTCCAACCTTAGTTAGTCGTAGAAAAATGCTTGGTGTGATTTTTATGCACAACCTGGTCAAGGGTGATGTAGATAGCCCTGACTTGTTGAGCCGCATAAACTTTACGATTCCTATTAGATCTACTAGAAACTTCATTCCTTTGTTCCTTCCGCTTTGTAGATCGAATTATTCCTTGCACGAACCATTTAGGGTACTTTGCTCGGATTTCAATTCCCTCTACCACATAATATCAACTACTAATTCCCTTCCTCTTCTTAAATCACTAATACTAACATACCTTTCCCGTAATTAGTTATATTTTTTAGCTATCTTTGCATGTTTAGCGCTTAGAGTTGTGTTTAGCTCTAATTTTCCTCGAATTTTAGTCTAACACCTATCTTTCCTGCATGCTCGCGATCGGTTCGGTAACACGCGTCGCGCGTCATGCGGCAGCGCCCCTCGGTCGGTTGGGCGGGAGGAGGGCTGCGTTTCTGCCTGGGTTCCGCGCGTAACAGGCTTCGGCTTGGTGTCGCATGGGCCACTTGATGGTGCAGTCATTGCATATCAACGTCCAGACAAGAGTTGGAAGCAACAAAAAGTTTTTATACCCGTACTCAAAAAAGAGTTAAGGGGTATATTAGATTTGTGGTATAAGTGGATGTGTGTAACGCAGAGAAGGAAACGTTTCCGACCCCATAAAATATATATATTCTTGATCAGCATCAATAGCCGAGTCGATATAGCCATTTCCGTCTGTCCGTCCGTCTGTCCGTCTTGATGAGCGCCTAGATCTCAGAGACTATAAGAGCTAGAGAAACCAAATTCGGCTTCCAGACTTATGTGTATCACACTGCTACAAGTGTATTTCAAAATTTTGCCCCGCCCCGCCCCCTTCCACCACCACAAAGAACGAAAATCTGTGGCAGGCAAAATTTTAAAGATACGATTAAACTGAAAACGCAGTATCGTAGAGAATGACCATATCTACCAGATTGTCGAAATTGAATCAGATCGGATCATAATTATAGCCAGAATGAAGAAATTCAATTTTCAGTTGCTTCCCCCGCCGTCTTCAGCCAGAGATCCGTTACACTATCTCGCCCACTCTGCCTCGTTCGGTGGGCGAGCAACCCCTAGCGGAGGAGATGTAGTATATAAATGGTACATCTATAATCTACATGTTAGATGTAAAATATACATTGTAGATGTAGTTGTAAATAGCAGATGTAGCAAAAAAATGTAAAATTAAAAAATTTTTTTAATACTAAAATTATAAAAAATGATATTCTCAAAAATGTATGTAGGAAAGTCATAAGCAAGAATATCCCTAATATTAATAATCGAGTAGATGAATATCGAGTTGATCAAGCAAAGAAGAGGAATCGAATAATCGAAAGAGTAGAGTTCTGGTTACGAGAGAAAGAGGTTGTGTGTGCTCAGCTCGGATGAAAATTGAGAACAGAATTGAGAAATTGTGAAAACTTAAGTTAAAAACCATTACATTTATATATATACGAATAAAGACAAAACCTTATTTTAAATAACTCAAGCGTAAGCCTAATTTCAAGCAGCACGTTATCACAGTGAGAGAAAGTCTTAATCGAAGAGAACCAGTTCATCACCACATTAATGGGGGCTCGTCCAAGAAATTTAAAAGCAATGGTGTACATCAATCATTAAATTGTTGCAACATTACTGCAATATACAAAACACCCAGGAAAAGCAGATTGCCGAATGTGCAGAAAAATTCGGCGAGACAGCGCATTGAGCGACACACACACACCAAAATGGTAATTTCACAATAGCCTATGAGTATGGTGAAATACTACGAGAGCGGCGAAGACGGAATATGACAGCAACCGCAAGCAGAAGAGCAGTAACAGCATTATCCGTTATGTTCGTGCACGCGTGAGCGAAGGAAAAATCAAAGAAGACAACGAGAAGGAGAAAGAAGGCACACGGAGAGTGCGCAAGAGACGAGAAATATCTATTGTGTGAAACTGTGAGAGACAGTGAAGCAAATGATAACGAGGCACATTGTATAGAGTGCACCAAAGACTGTTGAAAACTACTACGTAGAACTGTGAGAAACTGAGATACAGGGAAGCAAGTAGTAGCAACAGTGGATCAAAACCAAGAGAAAAAACAGAGCAGAGCAGAATCCAGAGAGCAGAGCAGAATCGAGAGGCAGCTTACACATACACTGACGACGGCATCATCCAGCGTACTTGTGTATGTGTGCGGCGTGGTGAACGAGCGGGAACATACAAACAAGGAGCAGAGCAAAATCCAGAGCGCGGCATTCACATACACAGGCGACGGCACCATCACCAACAGAGCAGATCAGAAACCAGAGCAGAAACCAGAGAGCGGCACCCACATACACAGGCAACGGCATCATCCATCAGACGTGTGTAGGGGTGCAGGCAAGACAAACGACGTGAGAAGTAACTACGTCAAGAAGGTGTAACCCAACGAAGAAGTCGACGCAAGTATTTACAGGGACAGAGTAAGATAAATAAGGATAGAATAATTGAGATTAAATGAAGGGATAAAACATATTTTATATTATATATAATTCGTAAATACTAATGAAAATACTTAAACACTAATTTTAAGAATATTGCTAAGTAATTACGATATTAATGTTGACCGACGAGATCACACAACTCACCGTAGCCGAGCTAAAAGAGAAGTTAAAAGAATACAAGTTAAAAACAAAAGGGAACAAAGCGGAATTACAAGAGAGATTAATTTCGTATTTTGAGCCGGGAATTAGTGAAGAGTCCATATATGAGGACACAACAGATCTTAGTTTAGAGAGTCCCAGTAAGCAACGCGAAACAAAAAATACAATGGCGTTTACGCTCAAAGATATTCGAGATTCATTGGTCGAGTTTGATGGCAGCCAACATAAGGATATTAATGACTGGCTGGCAGATTTTGAGAGCACTGCAGAGACAGTACAGTGGAACGCTTTACAGAAGTTCGTATATAGTAGACAGTTGCTGAAAGGAGCAGCGAAGTTGTTCGTAAGCAGTCAAGAGGGCCTTACTAATTGGGATACGCTCAAAGCAGCTTTGGAAGAAGAGTTTACAGAGAAATTGTCTGCAAAGCAAGTACACAAGCAACTTGAGAATAGGAAGAAGAAATCAAACGAGAGTTTAGTAGAATATTTTTATCAAATGAAGAGTCTGGCAAAAAAGAGTAATTTGGATGAAGAAAGTGTGATGGAGTATATAATAGAAGGCATCCCTGACACGAAGCTAAACAAGAGTGTGTTGTATCAGGCTACAGGTTTCAAAGAGTTGCGAGAGAAAATGAAGATATATGAGAAAACATCGTATAGGCAAGAGTCAAGTTTGAAGCAGAAGTTCGAGAATAGGGAGCAGAAAAGTAAGAAAGATGATCCTAGATGTTTCAAATGCAGAAAAAAAAATCATCTCGCTAGAGATTGTGGTCAGAAGGACATCAAATGTTTTAAATGCGATCAATTGGGACATAAGGCGAATCAGTGCAAAGAGAAAAAGAAAGATATAAAGAACGAGGCATCGACTCCACAACAACTAGTTCAGAAACTGTGCAACCGTGTATTTAAGGATATTCGATTCGAGAACGAGGTGATACCGGCTCTGTTCGATTCGGGTAGCGATATATGCACTATGAGTGAGAGTGCATATAAGCGAGTCTGTCCGATCCCATTGACGGCTCAGGTGAAGGAATTAATTGGAATCGGAGGAAAGAGAATTTATACACTTGGGTTTTTCATGGTCGATTCTGAGCTGGATGGCATTCCGATTGAGATGTGTTTTCACGTGGTCAAAGATAGAGATACTTTATATAGCGCAGTAATCGGTAGTGACGTATTAGAAGTAGTAAGCGTTACAATTGGAAAAAAAGGAGTAGTTTTCCATAACGACAATAGGGCACTCGGAAAAGATAAGAAATCTGATATAGAGGAAAGCGTTCGAACCAATATGGCTCATCATAGTAATATTCGTAATTCTATCCCTGTGTCATCAGAAATCCAGGTAGCGGAGTTAAAAGATACGTTCGAGAAAATAATGACGATAGAAGCGATAGAAGATTTGTCGTCAGAAGTCGATTTTTCACATTTGGGTGTCAAGACGAAGGAGATATTAACGGATTTGATTACTAAGTATAATCCAGTGAAGTCAGCTTATTGTCCAGTAGAAATGAAGATTATACTCACGGACGAAGTGCCTGTGTACCAGAGACCGAGACGCTTACCGTATGAAGAACAGAAAAGGGTGGATCAGCAAATTGAGGAGTGGTTAGAAGAAGGAATCATTCGACAAAGTTTTTCGGAATACTCTTCACCCATTGTGCTCGTTCCAAAGAAAGATGGTAAAAAGAGATTGTGTTGTGACTATAGAAAACTCAACCAGAAGATTATACGAGACAATTTCCCGACGGCTGTTATTGATGAAGTGTTACACAAATTGCAGAAAGCAAAAGTATTTACGACACTCGATTTGCGTAATGGATATTTTCACGTACCCGTAGAGGAGAACTCTAAGAAGTTTACATCGTTTGTTACTCAGAATGGCCAATACGAGTTTAATTTTGTACCATTCGGGATCAATAATTCGGCAGCGGTGTTCACGCGGTATATATTCGCGGTTTTGAGGCCACTTATAAATGAGGGCGTTTTGATGTTGTATATGGACGACATTATCATACCAGCAGAGAGTGAACTAGAAGGAATCGATAAGCTGGAAAGGGTTTTGGGTTGGCAGAACGGTCAGGATTAAAAATAAAATGGAGTAAGTGTCAGTTTTTGCAGCGTAGAGTCAATTTTCTGGGATACATTATAGAGAACGGGACGATTAAGCCGTCAAGAGAGAAAACGGGAGCAGTTGAGAATTTTCCAGTGCCACGAGATAAAAAAGGAGTCCAGCGTTATCTGGGTCTCACATCATATTTTCGTAGGTTCGTTCAGGATTTCGCCACGCTCGCTAAACCGCTGACGAATCTGTTAAAGAAAGAGGTGTCTTTTAAAATGGGTGCGGAAGAATTGGCCTCTTTTGCACAGCTAAAGGTTTGTTTAACCAATCCGCCAGTCTTGCGTCTTTTCAATCCAAAAGGGATTACTGAGATTCATTGTGATGCTAGCAAGTTTGGTTACGGAGCCATTTTGTTGCAAAGAAGTTCGGAAGATCAACAGTTTCACCCAGTAGAGTATATGAGTAGGAAAACTACGCCAGCCGAAGAAAAATATCATTCATATGAGTTGGAGGTACTGGCGATAATCCAGGCATTGAAGAAATGGAGAGTATACGTAATGGGAATAAGAATAAAGATTGTTACAGATTGCAATGCATTTGCAATGACCATGAAAAAACGAGACGTTCCGCTAAGAGTGGCCCGCTGGGCGATATTTTTGCAAGATTTTGAGTTTGCTGTTGAGCATCGGTCGGGCGTCAGAATGAAACACGTCGATGCACTTAGCAGGGTGCATTGTCTTTTATTAGAAGATTCGATCAAGAGTAAAATACAGAATGCTCAAAGATTGGACGAATGGACAAGCGTGATAGGTAAGGTGTTAGAACAAGGAACTTATGACGACTTTTATATGCAGTATGGTATTTTACATAAAGATCCCATTAAGGAACTCATTGTCATACCCTCCAGCATGGAAAAGGAGATTATTCTTATGGCTCATAGACAAGGTCATTTTGGGATAAAGAAGACTGCCGATCTAGTACAGCGAGATTATTATATACCGAGTTTGACGAGTAAAGTGGAGATGATTGTCAAGTCATGTTTGGAGTGTATTGTGAGTGAGGCTAAACAGGGTCGGAAAGAAGGTTTTCTTAATTGCATTGATAAGGGCGACAAACCATTGAGTACTTTTCATATTGACCATGTGGGCCCCATGGAGTTAACAAAAAAACGCTACAATCATATTTTGGTAGTTGTGGATGCTTTCTCGAAGTATGTATGGTTGTACCCAACAAGGAGCACTGGTTCAGAAGAAGTTGTTGAAAGGTTACAAAGGCAATCAGAGTTGTTTGGAAATCCAAAACGGGTCGTTACCGACCGGGGTACTGCGTTTACTTCCAACGTCTTTAAGGAATACTGCGATTCGCAAAATATACAGCATTTGCTCATTGCTACGGGAGTGCCGAGAGGAAACGGGCAAGTTGAGCGTCTGAATAGGACTGTTATATCGTTATTAACAAAATTGTGTGCGGAAGATCCTAAGGTTTGGTATAAGAACGTCGGGAGGGTTCAACAATTCATAAATTCGTCACCGCCTAGGAGTACGAAAGTGTCGCCGTTTAAGATATTGACAGGTATTGAAATGAGAAAGGAGTATGATATGGAGTTGAAAGCCATCTTGGAAGAAGAGTTTCTAGCTGAACTACAGAGTGAGAAGGATGAAATACGTAAGACAGCGAAAGAAAATATAGCTAAACTGCACGAAGAGAATAGTAAGACGTATAATAAGGAGCGAAAAAAAAGAAAGCGAGTACGAGATTGATGATTTGGTTGCCATCAAGCGAACGCAGTTTGGGGCAGGTTTAAAGTTGAAGAAAAAATATATAGGTCCTTATAGAGTAGTCCGTAAATTGAGGTATGGTAGATATTTAGTCGAAAAGTTGGGTGAAGAAGAGGGACCTAATAGGACTAATACTGTAGCAGAATACATGAAGAAATGGAGTCCAGCATTCGGGACGAATGTGGAGGTCGGATGGCCGAATGTAGGAAAGTCATAAGCAAGAATATCCCTAATATTAATAATCGAGTAGATGAATATCGAGTTGATCAAGCAAAGAAGAGGAATCGAATAATCGAAAGAGTAGAGTTCTGGTTACGAGAGAAAGAGGTTGTGTGTGCTCAGCTCGGATGAAAATTGAGAACAGAATTGAGAAATTGTGAAAACTTAAGTTAAAAACCATTACATTTATATATATACGAATAAAGACAAAACCTTATTTTAAATAACTCAAGCGTAAGCCTAATTTCAAGCAGCACGTTATCACAGTGAGAGAGAGTCTTAATCGAAGAGAACCAGTTCATCACCACATGTATATACTGACTGAGTACGGGTATAAATAGAGTCGCGTTCCCAGAAGCGACTCACACGTTCCTTCTCGTTTTTTCTTTAAATGGGCTGTAGCTTTGTCGCTATAGCGTATAGCACGTTCCCCATCTCCTGGTAGCGTTTCTCCAAGAAATCGGAAAACTTCCCAGATTTAGATATTTTGGCCGATGACTCAGTCTCTTCCCATTTGGTTTTTGTCTTCAAATCCAACTTCTGCAGCATCATGTGGATTATCATGAATCCCGATATCTCCTCTGCACTTCCTAATGTTTGCAGTTGACTGCATCCGAAAACTCTCGAAGCAGAAGGCGAATCTACCTTTTTGAGCCCAAGAACTTCCTTGATATTTCGCTGAAAAACATGTCGTTTAATATTATAAAGTTTACTGAGTATATTCAGAGCCATACGATAATTGATACTGGAGGGCTCCAACGATCGTACCGAATTCAAGGCCGCATTCGAGAAACAGAAGCGAAGATATTGTAACTTCTCTTCAGGAAATAAAGTCCAAGTATTCCACATATTCACTGGAAAAGCTAGGTAGCTTCAGCTCAGGAAGCCTCTTCTTGTCAGCCAAGACCTCCATGTCGGTTTGGTTCGTTCAGTGAAAATAGTGTCGCACAATATAATCGGCTGTATATCTGGTAACCAATCTACAAGTATATTTGGTAGGAATATTTTTTAGTAGGCCATGCGACTTACATAACTTTTGTTTTGTTTTTAAGGGACGCTTAGTACATAGTATCATTAAACGCACACATATTTCAAGTAACACACAAAATATTGAAATACTAGTTACGCAAAAGCTTATATATTTAATCAGCTATATAATGCTGCGGATTCCGGGTATGCCACTGCTTCCGGGCACGCTTTTTCGTGACGTAAGTACTTTCATCATTAAACGACTCCCTGAAAAAAACCACCCAAAAACTTTTTTCTAAAAATTAGGTCTCTAAGGGTCATTACCCTAAGCCACAATCTTTGCTGAACCTCCAGGGTCTCAGCATGCTTAACGATCGTCAGCAACCCGCACCAATTGACCCCAATGGCGACGTAGTAGACATTAGCTGCCCACCGGTTGGCGCATCTTCCATCTATCCACCACGTTCCGGGCCACGCATACCACCCTGGTTGGCTTACGACAAGAAGGTTCTCTGCTTTAGTGCCTATTTCAAACAAACTTTGCAGGAGGTCTACCATGCACCATACTTGGTTCGAAAGGTTAAGATTTACTTCTATCTAGAAGATGGCACTTTAGAGATTTATGAGCCTCGAGTAGATAATTCCGGCATAGTTCAGGGCTGCGTGGTACATCGTCAGCGCGTTCAAAAAGCGCCGCCCTGTGACAATGAGTTCATGTCTCTAACTGATTTGAATATTGATTTGACGGTCCAGATTTTCGATCGTCAATATCACATTATAGACTGCGATCAGTTCACTCGTGACTTTCTAAACAGACGCGGCATTACCGTACCGGATTCAATGAAGTTCCCTTGGTAAGAAATTTTATATACCCATGCATTTATATGTACAGTACCCTAGTCCTTACTTCATTACATTCCTTATTATGAAAATAATGTACAGCGATCCAACTAATTCCGTGCGTAATCGCGAAAAGATACGCGCTGTCAACCCTCCTGAAAAAAAACATGCTTTTGCGCAATTTTTAAAATATGATCGACAGATACTCAAATTTCATGCGTACTGGGATGATCGAACTGAGTTTGGAGACGTTCGCAAGTTAGAGCTCTGCTACTATTTGGCTGACGATACCATAGAAATCAAGGAGGTACATGTGCGCAACTCTGGTCGCGACGGACCAACCGTATTTCTGAAACGAGCACGTCTGGCACGGGTGAGTAACAATATTTATAACAATATTTATAGCTATACAAATTTTATCATACACCACTAAATGTTTTGAATTACAGGAGTTTGACGGACTTTTATTGCCAGGACAAACGACACCGATAACACTACTTAACGTCTTAGGAACTAATATGCGCAACGTACGATACTGTGTTGACCCTTTAAACACAGGCAACAAGGATATTATGTATTATAGCGAACGGGATCTACAAATTGGCAGTGTGATAAATGTCTACGGTCGGGCTGTTATCATAACCGAACTGGACCCTTTTACACAGCAGTACTATCGCCAACGCTATGGTGTCGAAGATTTCAGACCACTAGCTATTCCTACAAGATTGGACGACTGTACTGAATACCGCCCAAAAGAGCGTGTTCTTCCACCATATAACGGCTGGGGAAGCTATGAAGACTCGGTTGGAAATTGCTTATCTGTTGAGCCGAAACCTCCAAAGACTGACTTTAAAAAGTTTATTAAGTTTGATCGCTATGTATTGCGCTTTGGTGCCAAAATGCTTTCTACCATCAAAGAAAATTGTGAACGCATCTTTGTGATAAGCTACTACCTGAGCGACGATACCTTACAGATACAGGAGGTAGCCGTACGTAACTCTGGTTTTCTCGGAGGCGAGTTCATGAAGCGTACTCGCTTAGAATTGCCCGGACAAGAGAGATTCTCTAGTAAGCAACCACAATACTATATGCCTTGGAACTTTTTCATCGGGTCCACAATGTCCCTGAAAGATTTTATTTTTCATTTGGTATCAGCAGACGAGTATACACTTATGTTTATGGAGCACCATCCGGAGCAGTTTAGCCACGCCAATCTTCCCACCATTATGCAAAAAATCCGCTCTGCGCTTCAGAGCCGTATGGCTGAGTTCGTGGGGTCCTGCGTGCCAGATTGTTACAATTGGGAAAAGAAGCGCGACGTCTTTGTATCTTTCGAAAGCTTCAAGGGAGCATTAATCGGAGTTCTGGGAAAAGTAATCAGTGACCACGAAATCATCACGCTTTGCCGGCATTTTTCGGCAGAACAAACCTCTCCAAGTAGTTGTTCTAGAGTTAGTGTACGGGCGGCAGCACACTTAGAATTAAAGCGTGCATTGTGGAATGCTCGCGAGGACATGATGGAACATTTTCATCACATTAATCCCACTAACCAACCATTCTTGCCTGAATCAAAAGTTCGTTCCACACTTCGCGGCTGCCGTCTGCCCTTCTCACTTGAGTTGATTGACAATATTTTATCAATTTTAAATCGCAATGAGTGTAACGAGATTGAGATATGTGATCTAATGAGCTTTATAGATGTGTCCTGTAGCAAAGGCTGTGACATGCCGCCTGTAAACCATGCTTTCGAGCTGTGCCCTAAGATTCCATTCCAGCACAAAGGCCGATTAGTGAACTTTTCCTGTTTTCTGAGTAAACTAAACCTGCCACTTAATTTACCATCTGGAACTGAGAGTGAGAAAGACACGATGGGTGATGCTAGGATATTGCCTCCGTCAACAACTGCAGAGCTCAAACTACTTAATGACGAAACGCAGTACCAAAATGACCATAATTAAATGGAAGTAAAGACCTAATTCAGACTAATCCCATGGGATATTTGGGCAGTTCATTTTGTTATTTTTCATGTAAGGCTTTATTTTTTCATTTCATTTTTTTATTATGAATTGGATTTAAGCACTTTTATTCTTGCGGAAAACGAAAATCTATTTAACTTAAAATATATTTATATTCTTGTTAAATATAAAAAAAAATTTTTGTTTTACATTACTTGAGATGTAAGTTTTTGATAGTGTATTTGCTAAAATGAGTCACAGAAATCATATGTGCGACTTCCTAGAGAGTAAGAGTTAGAGTTTTAATAGTTCCAACAAAATCATGAACATGAAGCTAGAAAAAAAGATGTGGTTAAAATCTCTCCTCAAGGCTCAAGGCAAACGCTTAACCTCTGCCTTGAGGCGATATTATCCAAAAATCAGTAATGCGATCACTCCCGTCCCTTCCCTTTTCAATTAAACTTTCTTCCACAGGCACAGAAACGAGCTCTCGTCCGAAGTGACCAATTCGAAGCAGTCGACAAGTTTTTCTCCCGCATCTAATCCTTACTTGTACGTACGGGGTATATTAGATTTACGGTAAAAGTGGGTGTGTGTAACGTAGAGAAGGAATCGTTTCCGACCCCATTAAATATATATATTCTTGATCAGCATCAATAGCTGAGTCGATATAGCCATGTCCGTCTGTCCGTCCGTCTGTTTGTCTGTCCGTCCCGATGAGCGCCTAGATCTAAGAGACTATAAGAGCTAGAACAACCAAATTTGGTTTCCAGGCTCATGGGCTATCACATTCTTACAAACAAATTTCGAAATTTCACCCTGCCCACTTCCGCTTCAGCAACGGGCGAAAATCTGTGGCAATGGTAATGTACGGTCATACCTAACAAATAAGAGTAGAGTTTAACAAGATAAAAAATAACATTTTGTTCGGTTTTCCACATTACTCCTAACTTATAAGAGTAGGGTTAAACGAGATAAAAAAGAACATTCTGTTCAGTTTTTGCAGCTTCGGAATATAGGAAAACAAGTATTTATTTTCAAAAGCGGCTGGAACAGGTGGCTGCGGAAGGCATTTCGCGAGACTCACAAAGAGATCCGCGATTTGAGTGGATATGCCGAGTCGACTTATTGTACCAAAGCCTTTTCTTCGGAGTTTGAAGAGCGTTATATGGATTTGGTATGTACCCTTTCTGAGGAGTCAGAAAGTCTGTTACTTGCAGCTCAAGACCTGCCTGATCTCTCATCCGCAAGGCACAGTAACAACCTTGAGGTTCATGTAAAACTGCCACAAATGCCAGTCCCTAAATTTTCCGGCGCATGCATTGATTGCCCTGTGTTTTATTATGCTTAAGCTTTATCTATGGTAGCTCTTGTTTAAGCTGTGTGGAATAGTTGCAATTCTCAAAGAGGTGCTTCCACCGGGCCGTGATATCGATATTCGTCAGATTCAGCTCACTGGCGCTAATTACACGGTGGCGTGGGATATGATGTTCACTACCTCACTCACTACCTGTCATCGATACTACCAAAGGAGACTCATAGCGCGTGGGAGCATCATCAAGGCAGCAGCTCCACCGTTTCTTAACGACCGGCTAGTCACAATGGATGCGATCGAGTTCCGCAACTCGTCGTACGACTCCAATACTTCGCCAGGTTCGTCGGATTCTACCAAGCGTGTTCGAGTGCATAACGCTCGAATATGCAAAAGCGCTTGACCGTCCAATGCCTTCATTGCAACTGCGACCACATCTTGCGTCGTTGTCCAACCTTTCTCGCTCTAGATTTGTATAAATAAATATTGTGAGCAAAGAAAAGCTATGTCATAATTGTTTAAGCCGATCCCATGCCTCTTCTCGCTGCATCAGCACCAAGGGTTGTCATGTGTGTGCAACGTCATCATACTTTGCTACATTTCCCTGTCGCTTCTCCGGTCAACACTCCAATCAGTCGCTACCGCATACTGCTCGGCCTATGATACCGCAGTCATCCCAGCCACTTCGTCAAACGCGCCCAGAAGGTAGATCCTCCTTGCAACCGCCAGCATCTTCATATAGAATCCGGATAATGGTCTTTAAGCGATCATCAATGCTCTCATCGATCAGGGATCTGAGGCTACTATCGTATCAGAGCATGTGGCCCAATCCCTTCATTTGAAAAGAACAGGCACCCACGTATCCATTATAGGCGTGGGTCAAGAAGGTGGTCGCCGCAGCAAATACATGGTGAATTTCCAAGCATTCAGTAATATTAATCCGCAGTTTTCCTTAGAAATCTGCTCGGCATATGCACTCAAGTCATTAACGTCGTACCTTCCGAGTCAAAGCTTTGTCCCACAACACTGGGATCACATTGTAACGAACCATGTCTCTAGCCATGTCTCGTCACAAACAGCGGAACGGCAACGGATCTACGCCGTTCGGGAACAACAATCAAACTGATATACGCAGAGACACCGAACCATGGCTCTGACCACGTTTTTCCTCACAAATAGCGGTGCGTCAGCACCCCGGAAAATACAATAGTCTTAAGCAACGCACGCAATTATTAAAATTAAGAACTCTCAATCAACATCTCTACCCATTCTGCATTATTTCGCAATCAGCGAAGATAGCACAAAATGCTCGGTCAACCACCCTCCTGGCGATCTTACGCAACCATTCGGCCTCAGGTCATCGACTTACCACTCAACCTCCGCGATGCAGAGTTAGCAAAAACTCATTTTGTAACCAAACACTCAACTGCAGCCCGCACCTTCCGTGATGTAGTCTCAGCAAAACCACCCTCCTGGCGATCTTACGCAACCATTCGGCCTCAGGTCATCGACTTACCACTTACCCCCGCGGACCCCCTAAAATTGTCAACGAAGCACCAAGCTTCAACATAGTTACCACACCCAACAATTATTGTTATCCAATAACCTTAAGTTAGCAATGAGCAATTATTTCCGGGTCTCAGGTGCGATCGCCAGCTGCATAAAAGGGCCAAGATTGGCCGAAAGAGTAGGCAGTCCATCAGCCCGAATACAAGATACAGGCAGTCCATCAGCCCGAACACAAGACACTGCACTAGGCAGTCCCTCAGTCACAAACCCAATACGCTGCACTAGGCAGTACATCAGACCGAACACAAGAGGCCTAGAACACAAGACGCTGCACTAGGCAGTCCATCAGCCCGAACACGAGATACTGACTAAGCAGTCCACCGGCTCACAGGCCAAGTAACAAGTTCCGCGAGTATTCCATTGTAAACAAGCCCACGAAGAATTAAGTAATAAAAATAATAACGCCAGCAAAAACACCAACCACGATTTCTTGAAGTATTTTCGTCAGCAACACAACGCTCCTCCTGTCACCTACCTCTCTTTCGGTCAGACAAGGCCTCCCCGAACCTAAAAGTTCCAGCAATCTACTGGAGGGACTGGAGGGCTACCCAGCTATGCTGCTATAAAATTTCTTTGGACTCGGAATCGCCACTCAGAGGAGGTGGTGTGATTCGTTTTTCCAGAAAACATACATACGCAGACCGGATGGACGCTACGTAGCGAGACGTCCGCTTAAAACATATCGGGATCCAAGGATGATTCTAGTAAAATCGCATCAAATGGCGCTCAATCGTTTTTGGCAATTGGAATAGAGGCTCTTTAATGCCTCTGAGCGATGGAAACGATATAGTGATGAAATAGAGGAGTACTTCGCGTTGGGTCAAATCTGTCCGGCTGTTGGCAGTGAAATGAGATTGACTATCCGCCAGTCTAAGCATACTCACACTACGTCATGCCTGTTGCCTCACCACGCCGTCATTAAGGAAGACAATATTTCCCCGAAGCAGCTTATAGTTTTTGACGGCTCTGCAAAAACAAGCAATGGAAGCTCTTTAAACGACATACTCAACGCAGGACCCACGCTCCGAAATGAGATATCATCGGTCATACTCAATTTGCGGAAGTACCAGTATGTTTTCACGGCAGATATACAAAATATGTATCGATGTTGTTTGGCTATTAAGAGTTTTTAATAGCCGTTGAAACTCAGTAATTATTAAGAAAAAAGTCTAGCGTTTCAATAGGTAAAGTTGTACAATTTATTTCGTATTGGTAAGAGAAAGTAACCGATATAATAAAGTGATGCGATGGATACGAAGATTATCTCTCAACTGGCTACAAGGGCAGATGGGCCGACTTGCCAGCGCCCTATGCAGCAAGTCTGGAAAGAGAGCGAAAGCGAGCGATGAAAGGAGAGCAGCTCGGGGCAGATGTTAAGCCGAGCACGAACGTCATATAGAATGCGAAAGACCAGCTTATATGCTGCAACTGCAACAACAAAGCGAAGAAGGCGAGGAAAAATGAAAGAGCGGCCGCATGGACAGTGCAAATAATGAACATAATGAAATAATGAAATAATATTTTGGCTGCTTGACCCGACAGATGTATTGACATAAACCCAAGACGACGCGCAAATCCAGCGAATTTTATGTCGGGCGGAGGATGGAGCCATCAAGACGTGCGCGTAGACGACGCTTACGTTCGGAACAGCCTTGGCGCCGTACTCGGCTATCAGGGTCATGCATCAGTTAGCATCAGATGAACGAGATGTACGTTGACGACATATAATTTCGGGCGGTCACACCACAGCAGACGCGGAAGATAAACGTTCTCAGGTTACGTCAACAATAAAGTCCGAATGCATGGAATTGCGAAAGTGGTCCTGGAACGATTTACGACTATTGAGTTCGATTCCAGTTGAGCATCGTTTCAGTCAAACTCTGTTGAGTTGGGATAAAAATGATCCCATTAAGGCGTTAGGGATGTATTGGCTCCCCTACAAAGATTTTTTTAAGTTTAAGATTGTCTTTGAGTTTTCAGAGAATTCGACCAAAAGGACAATCTTACCCAGCATCGCTAGGCCCTTGACCCGCTCCTGTCATCATAGTGACCATGGCCAAGGCTACGCGTTCAGATGGTACCAAGATATCTCTGGAGTGGGACGAAATGAACAGGCTGGTTGCAGCGCGATTAGGCCTAATGGCCAACAAAAGACGTCTTTGAGATCTCTTCGGCTGGTTACCCCACATTGAAAGCCAAATCGGAGAATGTTCGTGTTCACCATGCAATCCAGGAACTCTCGGTTTTAGAGCGGTTTCCACATACACTCAAGCTTTGAGAGTCGTTGTCTGCATTTGTCAATTAAAGTACAATGCTTGTAACAAAGAAAGGACTGCAAATACTGAATATTTGTTTTTTATTATTACAAAAAATCATTCACCTAAAAACACTTTAACACAGCGAGAAATATACCAATATTCATTGAAAATGATAATCTATGCATTTCCACCATGATTTGAAAATGATTTGATTACAAAAAAAAATTTGTATAAAAAAATTGGTTGTTATGTTGTCTTTTCTTACTGAGTACGAATAAATATAATATTTTTATTTATTCCCTAAGGAAAAGTCGAAATAACAACTTGAGTTTTTTTTTTTGAGAAAAAAATAAAACTCAAAGAATAAAGATTATTTTTTGAGCTATAAAGTATAGCTTGTACCGACAACGGTACAAGCGTTGTTGGTTCAGAATATATTTTGAAGGCGATGTATGCTCAGCTGCAAAAGGATTTTGACGGGACGATTGCACCTCAATCGCAACGAACAATTTGGCACTTGTAACGATCGCCGTTGAGCAGCAAAAACAAATAAAAGCTTATTGCTATGTTGCTCAAAATTCTCGCATGCAATAACCTTGATTTCCCTATTTATGCCAATTATGTTTGTAGCATAGTTTCGGGTGGGTGCGTGCAAGCTCTGGACTTAGAACAGCTGAGCTAAGCTTGAGCCAGTGCAGTGCAGCGCATCGAAGCGAAGCTTTAGCACGGGAGTCCGTTTAGATCTTTAGCTCGTATTTAAACGGATCAAAAGGCCAGGTCGTGCTCTTTTGAAAATTCTAATCGTTGGATCCGTTCGAGAGTCAAAACGTTCCGTAGAACCCTTAAAATTTTAACCACGTGTCCGAAAAAGTTATATAACTGTCCGGAGTAAACGAAAAAACATTTTTTCATTTTTAAATCCTGTGCTGTGCTGTGCTGTGAGTGAAGCCTAAAACCAAGCAAAAAAGTGTGAGAGTTCGGAGAAAACTCCCTTGGCCAAGCTGCCGCCACGCTGCTGCCACGCCTACAGCCACGCCTCACACCACGTCGGTGGAAAAGACCCGACCAACGATCCTCTCCTGTTCCAAAGCAGACAAGAACGGTACGTTTAAAGCCCTATAAGGAAAAGTAAAAAGTGTAGGTTCATAGAGTTTTTGTTTTTTTTGTCGCCTTAGTGCCTTGGCCGCGATTGCCAGCCTGTCCCGCATCAGTCTTTGCACCCACACCAGGTCACGCCGCTATCTATGGCTAGGCCGCCGTACCTTGGTGTGGGCCATTAAATTTTCACCCCGATTGGAAACGGCCGAATTTTCCTTGCGAGGTTACATAACCTGCACCGGCCATAACCTTTGCGCAGCCGCCAAGCGTTGCCGTCGCTGCCCCGAGCAAGCTGCTGGAAGTAGCCCACCACCCCCCTCACCAAGCGCAGATGAAGCCGTTGAGGATGCCGTATTAAATTTCGAGTAGTATAGTGTAGCTTTTATATCTCTCTTTACTTCTTTTCTTGCATTTATTTAAGTACAGTAAGACCTCCCAAAAAAAAAAAAAAAACCGCTGCTGTTAATCTTCAAAATTTTACTTTTTGTTTTTGGTTAAAAAGAAGAAAACTTTCTATATATATACCCCCCTTGTGCATAACCACCCGAAATGGGCAAACCGTAACATTTTTCCACAGCCTCCACAGAAAATCTCAGCGAAAGGCGCCTTTCAGCGAGGGACCACTGTAAGCCGTAAGTGAGAGCAAAGAAAGACACGATTTCCCATTTCCCTTTTGTGCGGGTATTCTCTTAAGCCAAACGGGCTTGCGCTTACGATATTCGGCTGCCACTATACCTGCGTAAAGCTTTTATTCATAGCTTTCTGTTAGGTTTAGTCGGTAGTTCCGTTTTGCGTGTTTGTTTGTTTTTCGAATTGGTTGCATTCTTCTAATGCATTAAACCTACACTAGCCAACAAAGAAAAAGTTTCCTTTGAATTTTAATTGCGGCTTCAAATCACCTTTTCGTTTTACCTTTGTTTCGGATAAATAATTTGCCCAATGCCTTAACATGATGTAGTTTTAATAATTATATTATTTTTCTATACATTTTTTTATTATTATGGAATATTCCTAATTAATTTAACCGACCTACTTCTATCCTGCTATACATATATTGTTGATTTTTTTGGTATGTTTATAATTTTTATATGATATATTCTTATATTTTTATTATGGCTTAAGCAATTTTTTCTCCTCTTTTCTACTACTTAAATTAGGATGTATATATTTTTTTTTAGTTCTTTTAAGTTTTGCTTGCATTTTGTGTTAGGATGCCTTTGCCTAAGTGCAGAAATATAACCTGAAATTTATGAATATGAATATGGACGGTTAAGCTATTAATTTCCTGGTGACATGGGGACATAATGGGATAGGGTGAACAAAAAAACGGGATTTCCGGAAAAGTATCGCATATCGGAAATCATGGAAGGGCGGGTAAAGAATAGTGCGGGTCGAATACCACCTCAAGGCCTCGCGCATACCTCTTTCAGAGCGAATCGACAAAAGCCTTTCTTTTTCTCATTCCCGGTTTGTTTAGTAGACAGGGTATGTTTATGCATTGTGTTGTTTTCGGAGTTTAGCTCCATTTAGAGTCAAGGGATTCTATATTAAGTTTATGTAGTAGGAGTCGAGACGCGGTCAAACGAACCCCCCCCCCCAAGTTACCGAAAAAGCACGGAACCAGTGAATCCCGACCGACAGTGCCTCGACAGCCGACGCCCCTACCACCTAGTGCTAGGGCTACTATAAGAAGAGATGTTACACACTTCATACCTACCCATTTGCTCAATTTTGGTGGATTATGGGGGGCCAATGTGCAGGCTGTCAAGCATCATTTAAATCGAGTCATGGCGGATCGGCGGCTCAAGTACGAAAAGCTTTCAACGATGCTAATTGCTATAGAGTCATGTCTCAATTCGCGGCCTGAGTTGCCGGAGTGAGAGGACACAGCGCTGATGCAGACGACTTGGAGGTCCTAACCCTTACTTCTGATTAGGGACAACATCTTTGCTCCACCGGAGTGTCGGCACATAACTGCAGCGTTCCGAGACCAGTTTCTTGGACAGCAAACGATGATACGCCACTCTTGGAAGAGTTGGAGTCGCGATTGGCTCGCTCATCTACAGCAACGGCCAAAATGGTGCCAGAAAGCTGAAAACTTTAAGTTCAACGACATTGTGCTGATAAAGAACGACAGAACAGTCAGTCAAGACCCAAGGATCGTACTATGCCCGGGAAGCCTCCAAGAGGGCAACCCGAAAACAGGCAGAACGACACCCGACAAGGGCCGGAAAAAAAACCAACCCCACTCAGAAGTGAAGTGAGGGATTAGAGGAGGAGGAGGACGACGAGCAAAGCGCAAGAGAACAGCCCGACCAGACGCAGTACTGGTCAAATGCACGGAGGAGACGACCTACGCTGACATCCTCAAGCTGGTGAAGGCAGCCCCATCGCTCCAAGGCCTTAGGAGCAAGGTGCAGGGTATCAGGAAGACTGCCTCTGGGGAGCTGCTCCTCAGGATGCAACGATCCTCCGACCCCGCCACCCTGGAGCTACAGACGGTCATACAGGAACGACAAAACAGCCGTGAAGGCCATGAAGGAGACAGTCGCGGTTGAAGTCCTCGACATAGACGAGCTGACGACAAGCGAGAAAGTATGGGAGGCCATAGTTGCAGCGATCGGCGGCGACTTACCCCAAAGAGCAGTGCCGTACATGCGGAGAGCATATGGTGCCACGCAGGTAGCTGAACCTCCAGCCCGCACTCGCAAAGAAGGTGCGAATCGGTTGGGTGGTCTGCCGCATGCGGCGCCGGATTACGCCAACCCGCTGCTTCAATTGCATGGCCTATGGACACACCGCAGCCAGGTGTTGATCCAAGCGGCCTGTGCCAAGAGACGCCTGCCACAAATGTGTAGGAGAGGGGCACAAGCACAACCAGCGCAACAACCCGCCAAAGTGCATACTATGCGCTGGCACACCAGGAGACACCCGCTCAACAGCTCACTCGGTCCTCAGCCGCAGCTGCCCTGAGTATAAGAAAGCCCTATCCAAATTGGTTGATGGGTAAGCTTCTGCAGCTTAACCTAAACCACTGCCGGTCTGCCCAGGATTTATTGGCACCAACGTACCTGGTGCAGAAGATCAACATATCGCTACTCAGTGAGCCCTACACGAGAAAACACGAAGGAGTCTGCCCTGTCGGCGCCCTATTCCCTAGGCAACCACCCCTACAAGAGGAAGCTAGTGTGGAAGAGCGAGCCAGAAGGATACCACCATCACTGCCAGAGATGTACTGGAGGTAACGGGAAAGCTGAAGATCGGAAAAGCGGCAGGGCCAGATGGAGTCCCTAATGCAGCATTAAAATGCATAATAAGAGCCCATCCTGACGCTTTAGCTGTTATGTACGCCCAGTGCCTAGCGGAGCGGACAGTTCCACGAGCATGGAAACGGCAAAGACTTGTCCTGATTCCCAAGCCAGGCAAAGAGCTGAATGACCCATCTGCATACCTGCCGTTATGCATGCTGGATACCATGGGCAAGATTTTTGAAAGGATGAAATGCAACCGGCTGGAAGCGGAATTAGCTGAGCCACACGGCCTCTCCGACCTTCAATTTGGGTTTCGGAAGCAGAGGAGCACCACTGACGCCATCAAGATGGTAGCAAACCTGGCCAGGGAAGCCATGGAGGGAACGCGATGGGCTGGAGGCGACAAAAAGTACTGTCTAGTATGTACGCTAGACATACGAAACG
Source organism: Drosophila obscura (assembly GCF_018151105.1). Lineage (NCBI taxonomy): Eukaryota > Metazoa > Arthropoda > Insecta > Diptera > Drosophilidae > Drosophila > Drosophila obscura. The sequence goes on along the minus strand of NW_024542848.1, from coordinate 2,676,154 downwards.
CCTTCAACTCGGCCAGCTGGAGGAGCATCCTGGAGGCCCTGTCCAGGAGGGGTATATCGGAGCATGTCATACTGACGCTGCGAATCTATTTTACGGACCGCGTGCTGACCTACGACACGGAAGAAGGAGCAGAGCCACATCACCGGAGGCGTGCCATAGGGCTCGGTCCTAGGGCCGATACTGTGTGACATGATGTGTGATGACATCCTGCGACTCACATTACCGGAAGGGTGCACTCTGGTGGGCTTCGCCGACGACATCGCACTGGTGACAGTGGCGAAACACATACGAGATGCAGAGGAGAAATGCAGCGCAATCGGGATGTGCTAATGAGCAGCAGCTGCGGACTATAATCCTATATGGATCAGCAGTGTGGACTCCAGCTATGAGGGTGCCCACGTACAGCAGAGACTTCAGAAGCGCATAGCGACGCTGTGCTCTGAGGGTTAAATGCTGCTTTCGGACAGTATCTGAAGACGCCGCACTGGTTGTGGGAGGCATGGTCCCGCTGGACCTTCTGGCAGATGAGCGGCAGAGCGGACTGGAGGTAGCCAGTGATCGGCGAGAGGGCACCATATCCCAGTGTGGCCCACGGGAGGTGGACCAGACGACTCATTCCCCAGATTAGCCCATGGCTGCAAAGAAGGCAAGGTCAGATGGACCACTATTTGGGACAACAGCTTACGGGCCATGGCTGCTTCAAGCAGTACCTGCACCGATTTAGACATGCTGACGACCCATACTGACGCTACTGCGGGCCTGGAGTCGACGAGGATGCAGAGCATGTGTTCTTTTCATGCCCCCGCTTCTCGCAAGAGCGAGCGAGGCTAGGGGAGACACTAGCAGAAATCAACATGGGCAACATGGGCCGATGAGCAATCATGGAACGCTGTCGCCAACATAGCGTGATCAAGGAGCTGCGCAGGCTGGAGCGAAGCCGGACCGGCTAAATCCGGCTGAGGACCCCACATTCCGCACCGCGAAGTAATGCCTAGCGGCAGTCCCGCGATAGCGGACCAAAACCCCCACACTTTTTTTTTATACCCGTACTCAAAAAAGAGTTAAGGGGTATATTAGATTTGTGGTAAAAGTGGATGTGTGCAACGCAGAGAAGGAAACGTTTCCGACCCTATAAAGTATATATATTCTTGATCAGCATCAATAGCCGAGTCGATATAGCTATGTTCGTCTGTCCGTCTTGATGAGCGCCTAGATCTCAGAGACTATAAGAGCTAGGGCAACCAAATTTGGTTTCCAGACTCATGTGATATCACACTGCTACAAGTGTATTTCAAAATTTCGCCCCGCCCCCTTCCGCCCCCACAAAGAACAAATATCTGTGGCAGGCACAATTTTAAAGATACGATAAAACTAAAAACGCAGTATTGTAGAGAATGCCCATATCTACCAGATTGCCGAATCTGATCGGATCATAAACATAGCCAGAATGAAGAAATTAATTTTCAGTTGCTTCCCCTGCCCCCTCCAGCCCACGACCAAGCAACTCATTTTCCTTCTCGCTCGCACTCTCTGCCGCGTTCAGTGCGCGAGCTACCCCTAGCGGAGGAGATGTAGAATCTAAATGGAACATGTAAAATCTACATGTTAGATGTAGAATATACATTGTAGATGTAGATGTAGATAGCAAATGTAGCAAAAAAATTAAAAATTTTTTTTTTATTTTACAATTCTAAAAAATTATATGGTCAAAAATGTGTATACTGACTGAGTACGGGTATAAGTAGAGTCGCGTCCCCAGAAGCGACTTGCACGTTCCTTCTTGTTTTACTATTAATTTTTACACATTGTTTTCCCAATGAAAAAAAAAAAACACAAGTCAGGGCTATCTACGTCACCCTTGATCACTAAGGTTGGAAGCTTTATTAAAAGCAATCTTCGAGGGTTAGATGGCAGTCTTACACCTGCATCCCAGTTAAGGCCACGTGTAGCAAACAGTAAAAAGTTTTTATAGACTGATTCTATACGGTCCTGGTGTACTTTGTACTGGGGGCACCATACACAAGAGCCATACTCTAAAATCGGACGAACAAGCGAGATATAGAGAGTCTTCGTTATGTAGGGGTCGTCCAATTCCTTTGACCACCTCTTTATAAACCCAAGCACGCCCACGTCATTTACCATGGTAGAAATTTGTTCAGAAAACTTTTAATTGGGGTCTAGTTTATCACCAATATCACCACTGCAGAGGCTATAAGGAGCCAAGAGGCTGGAGCGATATAATGCCATTATTTGGCATTTCGAGGCATTTAGGTGTAGCATATTTGCACAACACCATGACTAAAAGTTATTGAGATCGAATTGCAAGCGAGAGTGAAATAAAATGTCCTTATACTCGACACAGAGTTTAACATCATCCGCATACATGAGTACTCGAGAGTTGGTTAAAATTGAAGGTAGGTCATTAATAAAGAGTGTGAAAAATATGTGAAAATATGTGAAAAATGTGAAAGTAATGAAAATGGAAAACCTTGGAGAATCAGTTTTACGCACAGGAATTCCAGGTATTGTTGAGCCTGGACCACGAAATGTTCCGACGTGAAGTTTGAGTCCACTGCAATGAGGACACCACCTTCATGTCGAGACGTACGGTCATTTCTAAAAATTGTGTACCGACCATTTTCATAGCCTTAAACTTTAAACTTAAGCTTAACCACCAAAGGCTCCGGCCAAAACTTGGCGGAACAAATGGTTTCAAATAGAGTCGGGGAGACGCTTATCTTGAAGGAAGATATCTCTCTAATGTAAGAAAAGTTAAATTTTTCCACCTTTAGGCCGACGACTTTTATTTTGCTTTTATAAAAAAGGTTACATCATTGGATGTGAGGTCAGCCGCAAGACAAAAACTTGTCGCTTTGGTGGGACTCCCACTAGTGATTTTGGCACCAAAGGCCTAGTACCGGCAGCTATAAACTGCTGAACTGAATGTCTATGGCCAAGAGACTATCATATTGATTTTTAAAGCGCACGATCTGCTCTTTGAAGCCACTCCGTCTGCCTCATGAACGAATGCATGTCGTTTTCCGAAGCACGGCATTCCTCACAACTATAATACAAGCTGTTTTTTTTTTCGGAAATGGCATCTCATGCACGAATCGAGATCTCTACACATTTTCCGCATTCGCAAAGCCAGTATGGCTATTGGGTTGGTCATGAGTGATCTGAAGCAGTTGCAGGTTTATTGGCACAGACGACAGAAAAATCTATAATGATAAGTCTTTGAATTTTTTTTCGAGAAAAAAAAGTTCAATAAAAATAGCAATCAGACCAATGTTAAGGATTGATTTTAAGATAAGTTAGTTAGAGAGTTAATTTGAAGAGAAAGCACCGGCTGTTTAAGTAAAATAAAAGGAAAAGGCAGAGTGCAAAACAAAACCAGGTCTGGTCACTACGAAAAAGAGCGAACGATTGAACTGCTAGTGTAAATACACTACATAAGTGGCGACGAGAAAATAAAAACGTGTTAATATACAAAGAAGTGCATACTCGTAAAATATACGAACACGCAATGACGAATAATGCAGCTCCAATATTCTTTCAAATGGCAACAATTACTGAGTTTTCGCTACATCAAGAAATGTTCTGCATATGAAAAGAAGGGACATTTAAGAGACAACATTCCGTGCTTACAAGGAGACACCCGAGAAGGTACTCCGAAATTTGTATTTTATGTTTATTGTTTAGGTTAAGCTTTAAAATGCCCAGTACTCCTGGTATTTTTCGTAGTTTTAATTATACGACTGACAGGGCGCGTACCTGCGCTGTCTCGTGATTTCAGGAAGGGGGGAACAGTGATCAGACGGCATCACTGATAACGCGTCATCAGCGACCGAGGTAAGCCCACAGACGAACCGAAAGTTCCAACGACAGAGAGGGCAAAGCTCGGCCAGCAATACCAACGTAAGACCGACAAGAGAACGCGAGAACAGTAAAACAGCAGCCGCAACGAATATCAGCGCCGAGACAACAGAGAGAGAGGGAGAGAGAGCTAGAACGAAGCAGACGAAAACATAGCAACGACGCAGACACCACGAATACCGAAACCGAGCGGAGCGCGAGCGTGAGCATTTAGCGAAGAGAGAAATGAAGCCGGGAGACCGGCAACGAGGCTCGAGATCGCGAGCACGAGAGTTCGAAGGGTCCGGCAAAGGAAAAGAATAAAGAGTAAATATAACGCTAACATCGTCGTCTTACATTATTTCATTATTGTGTCAAGTCGTGTGGGTTTTTTTTGAGCGCAAGTTGAGTTGGTTCCTCCATGCTTCTCACCACCCCGCTAGGGTAGATTCGTAGCTTCCCAGAAGTGCCGTCCGGCGACTGTCCAAGCACCTTCTGAGAAGAGTGCATATTCTCCACTCTCCAGCTTCCTAGAGGTGCCACCTGACGACTGCCCACGTGCCTTCTGGGAATAATTTCTACGATTCCCGCCCGTAGCTTCCCAGAGGTGCCGCCCAGCGACTGCCCAAGTGCCTTCTGGGAATAATTTCCACGATTTTCTGCCTCTTCGTCGTGTAGCTTCCCAGAGGTGGCGCGATATCACGATTTCCCCAAAACGAGACCCACTCTCCGCCCCGTTGGCGTCTCAAGACTCGGAGTCCCGGCAATATTTCTGTAATCTTGCCCCTGGCTTGACTGAGAGTTGACCCTGGCATAGATCCTTACCTTACCGATGGCACCCGAGCAGGGACTCCGAGATTCCGATATAGTTAGAGGAGGATAGAGGAGCTAGGAACCAGGTACAGCAGGGCACCCAGTCCAAGGACTCAGAGGACTCCTCCCTCGTCACCCGGACGGAGCAGCCGCGAGCAGAAGGTGGGAGCCCATATGTAGCAGCCCTTACATATACTCATCCCAGAGTTGCCCAACGTAACCCGAGGACCCGGACCGAAGGATTCGAACCACCAAGAGCCACAGCCGAACGACAATCCAGGGACGGGAACTACGAGCAGCACTCGGCCAAAGGATTCCGAGATTCGCGACCCGGAAGGGAAGAAATCTCTTACGGCATGTTAGCCGACACACTACGCAGCTGGGGACTGAAATTCGACGGACATTCGGACCCATTAGCTTTCATTGAACGGCTGGAGGAGCGCGTGGAATCTAATGGAGAAAGACCGAAACAGCTGCCTCGAGCCATCTTCGGATTGCTAACCCACAAGACGGAAGGATGGTTTAGAACCTTCCAGATGCAAGGGAAGCCCTGGAACGAATTCCGAAAGGAGTTCCTCGATTCTTTTTTTCCCCCTAGGTATTTTCAGCTACTAGAAGATGCGATCAGAAGCAGGTACCAACAACCCAATAAGACACTTCAGGATTACCTGATCGACCTTCGACTCATGATGCAACGAGCCCAATATACTCTGGACAGAGAGCTGGACCATTTCTACAGCGTCTGAAGAATCGACGAGTATTGTTTTGCTGGGAGTGTGGCCGCCGCGGTATCCGGACAATCAACTGCTGCCGCCAATCCGGGTTGGGAAACGTACTGAGTCTTCGTCCGGTCATCACCCGAACGAAGACACCCATCCAGTACCCCCAGGAGTAACGCACCCCCTAAGCTTGGAGGGGGTAAGCCGCACGGGTAAACATTGCTGGGATACCATCAGCGACCCTCGACACAGGGGCGACTCGCTCATTCGTCAGCCAGCGAACAGTACCGGAGCTCAGCACGGCAGGAAGAATACGGAACGTAAGGACGCGGGTCCGCCTGGGAGACGGTGACCCAAGCAGTAACAGTCAAGGTATGACTAGACCAACAAGAAACGTAGGTGACATTGTTAATTCTACCTTTGGTGGTCGACGATTTCATCCTTAGACCTGACCTCCTATGCGGCATCAAAGCCATAATTAATTGCGGACGAGGATACCTGCGGCTGACCCGGGAAATCAACCCGTTCATTCTGACGACGCCTCGCACCGTGACCTTCTGTGAAGACCCTTCCCCACGCAAACCCCCGGATAACGATTACCGGACCGACCCCACAGCAACCAATAGGACTCTGCTAGACCCAACGCCGCCCACGGAACAACGAATTTGAACCTCGATCAAGCCAGACCCCGAAGCACGGACATCACAAAGATGACATCAAGACTCGATCATACCAGCACACACAATAGCGGAACCTCGACGGAGATGACTGCGACACCACTGGATACGCCCAGGGCCAGTCCGTCTACCGACAACTCAACGCCAGACGCAAACGGAAACAACGGAACCCCGACGGAGACGACTGCGACATCGCTGGATGCTCCCAGGGCCAGTCCGTCTACCGACAACTCAACACCAGACGCAAACGGAAGCAACGGAATCTAGGCGGAGACGGACGGATCGAAACTTCAAAGAGCCTACACAGCGCGCCCATCGTATTCGTAGGAAAGAAGACAGGCGAAATGCGCATGTGTGTCAACTTTAGAAAACTCAACGCCCGGTCAAAGAAAGACTTGAAAGACTACGCGACGCCCACTACATCTCCACCTTGGTCCTGAAGAATGGGTATTGGCAAATCCCGATGGCGGAAGGAAGTCGAGAGTGCACGGCATTTACCGTTCCAGGAAGAGGACTCTTCCATTGGAAAGTCATGCCGTTCGGCCTGCACTCGGCCCCTGCAACTTTTCAGCGAGTCCTGGACAGCGTTATTGGACCGAAGATGGAACCTCATGCCTTCGCTTACCTTTGATGACATCATAGCCTATGCCAGCCGCCGCCTTTTGAAAGCCGAAGAGAACTACTCGGCAACGGAAAAGAAGTGTTTGGCTCTCACCTGGGCTCTTAGCAAGTTACCGTGCTACTTGGAAGGTTGGAAGTCTCGCTGTGGCCTTAACTGGACATGCTGGGACTGCAGGCAGATTGACAGCGACATGCGAGTTTTTATGAGACAAACTCATAATGAATTCGCGGCCGACAACTCTGGATTCCGACTGTTACAGGAAAAGTTTCTTTTTATGGAGTCTCATTTCAAAAATCTTAAAATTTTGACTGAGTCGCCTAAGAGAAAGAAAGGTAACAACAGTCTGCACACTGGTAATAATGGTGTTTTCCTTGCAGTTCCTGGATCTCCTCTACCCCCAATCCGTTCACCGTCTTTAATAGACTTTGGTGCTGTCGAACTTGGATGTAATGGGGCACCGACTGTGGCTTCTGCATCCGCCTCCTCAACAGCCGCCTCTCCCGTGCCTGTGTCTGACTGCGATGTCAGGCGGGAAGTCAATGACGATCCTTTCGCTGGAGCTTTGGTGCCTTCACTGGAACCCGCTGACGCTGCCGCCAGCATGGATGTGGAGGCTCCGTCTGCCTCGGCATCCATCGTCAACCCAGAATATGGCCCATCATCTGCCGATTCTGCCCTTCGGGTTGAATCTGGTCCGCCGGTTCTACCCAATAGTTCTACCATCCCTCCTTCTATCCTAAATGCTGTCGCCCTACAAAAATCCCTTTTCGTTTCTCGACTGATGGCGTCGGCTACGGATGTCCTGGTCAGGGACTTTATCTTTTCTAAGCTTTACATTAATGATTCCTCAGGTCTTGTTGTCACTAAATTTAACTTTAAAGTTAAACGCAACATATCTTCCTTCAAAATTTTCGTTCCTGACAAACACGTCAGTAGTGTGCTCGACCCCTCTTTCTGGCCTGAACATACTATCTGTCATGTGTTTACCAATCGTCCCTCTAGCCCGGAACGACGAGTTGGTGTCCTTCCAACTCCATTCCCGACTGCTTTAACTTCTGTCCGTCCAACTCCATCTCCGGCAGCTTTACCCCCGGCCTCAAAAAACTAATTTCTCCTCTTTCCCTTAAGATAACATATCAGAATGCTCGTGGCTTGGGCACTAAGCTTAACAAGCTATATACTGACAGTGCATCTTTTGAGACTGATGTAATCGCTTTTTCCGAAACCTGGCCCAACTCTTCCAAGATTCTCATTGACAAATTTAACATATGTATATAGGTATGATCGTCCATCTCGTGTCCTGATTGTTGTTCGTTCGAACATAGCTTTCCAAATCGTTCACGTCGAAGGGCTCAATAACATTGAAATTATTTTCGTTAAGCTTTGCTGGCCCTCTTCTAATCTCTTTATATCCTGTTCTTACATTCCGCCGTACTCCGAATTCTCCAATTATATGCTTCACGTCTCCCATCTTCATTCTGTTGCGTCCCAACTTAATGATTCTGATCGTCTTATAGTCCTTGGAGACTTTAACCTACCTAATATCTCATGGTCTCCTTCTGTTGACTCTAACCTGATGTTCCCATCTATTCAGCATGATTTTGTTGATTCTTTGTCGGATACATCGTTGGATCAGGTCAATGCTATATCAAATAACTTGGGTAGGCCTTTTGATCTCGTGTTTTCTTCCGAAATATCGAATACCATGGTCTGCAGAGGGTCTCCTCTATCTTTCCCAGAAGATCCTTATCATCCCACACTTGAATTTTCCGTGCAGTTGCCCTCCTCTGATCCCATCAAAACTCCCGTTAAGCCACCGTCTATTTTTTGCTTCAGGAAAGCAGATTTTACGTGCCTGAATCTTGCACTTTCATGAAATTGAGCCGGCTACAAATGCATTTTATTGTTCCTTGTTCAATGTCTTTAATACCTATGTATATACCTTTAATTTCACCTTCGCGTCATGTTAGTGGCCCTATTTGGTTCACCCCGCGTTTGATAAACCTTCGGAATATTAAATCTCGCTTGTATAAAAGGTTCAAAAGAACTGGTTCACAATCTGACTTCTCTAAGTATTCAATCGCTAAGAGTAAATTTCTTTTATTTAATAAAACATGTTATAATGACTACCTGTCCAAATGTAGACTTAGTTTTAAGCGTGATCCGAAGCAATTTTTTAGGTTTGTCAACTCGAAACGTAACTCTTCCCAATTTCCGTCATCTTTTTCTTTTAACGGCAGCCAGGCTGATAATGATTGTGATGTTGCTAATATTTGCGCTTCATTTTTTCAACTCTGCTACTCAGTTTCCTCTAATAACCATCCCTCTATTCTGGCTTCTTCTGACATACTTCGTCCCAATCAATCTTATCCTTTCCACATGAATAGTTCTAACTGTATCTATCCCCCCTTCATCGACAATAATGACCTCTTAATTTATTTAAAGTCATGTAAATTTTCTTTTTATACCGGCCCCGATACGGTTTCTAGTGCTGTCCTTAAACTGTGTGCAGATTCTCTCTGTGTGCCCCTCCTTAAACTGTTTAACCTATCTCTCGAGCTCGGCGATTTTCCCACCGTCTGGAAAGAGTCATATATTATTTCCATTCATAAAAAGGGGTCTAAATCGGATGTTTCTAATTACCGTGGGATCTCTAATTTATCTGCCATTCCCAAACTCTTCGAAAAAATAATTACTTCCCAGCTCCAACACTTTTGTTGTTCCCTATTCTCTGAATCGCAGCATGGATTTGTAAAACGTCGGTATATTTCTTCGGCTGCAAACTCCGCAGCGAAGGCAAGGAAAGACAGCTAGCTTGATGGACCCGAAGGCATTCCACGCGATTGACGACGACGAGCCGGCACAGACGACACCGAATTCAAGAACGAACGATTCAAGAGGGCCAATTACGATAGCGCGCAAAGTGGCAAACCCACAAGCCGTAAGCTGTTATATGTATATATCCCCTAATGGGATTAGATTAAGAACCAATGTATTAACCTTCTCACAAGCACTGCTCAAGCAGGATAGGGGGAGTGTACCATTTTCATTCAGAAATGACAATCAGGCAGTAACCGATAGAAGTTTTCTCCTTAGGCAGACGATCATGAAGCGTCAACATACCGAGAGATCGGGCCGTCCCTAGAAGCATGTGGCGACGCAACCGGGCACCCCAGCGGAGGGCAGCGACCGAGAGGCAGGGCGCTCCAACAACCAGCCGTGGCTACACCCCATATAGGCCATCGGCCTATAGCATCGGCCTTCCAGCATGGAGCAGGAAGTCTTCGCCGACTACCAGCGAATCCCCCAGGACCAGCGACCGGCAGCCGTGATGGCTCGAGCAGCAGCCTCCATTGGCCGCGCAGATGCAGAAAAAGGAAAGCAGGCCAACGTCCACTCCGCGACAGCTGGGGGCCGACCACGGGCACAGGCGATCAAGACACTATCCCGCGTGGTCAGGGCAGCCTGATTTCCACCCTCTTGGACGCCGAACCGAACCGAATTGCACGCAACGATGCCCCAAGTTGCGACACTGCTACCTCACCCCACCCAGCCGATTGGGAGCCCGACTTCTGGACATCCTGGGGCCCGGTGAGCCCTCAACAGGATAACCCTCCCGGGAACGAGGAAGTAGCCACAAAACCCCGGGAGCGACGGTAGCGACCGGGAAGCAGAGGCAGAAGAAGAGTGGGAGCCCGACCACCGCTTCGCGACTTCTGGGATCCGACTACCTCCCAAGCACAACTTCGCCGCCTTGAGCCGTCGCTTGTTCGGAACCACGGACACCGATGATCAGGACACGATCTTGCGCGGTCACGGCAGCCCGGTTTCTACCCAGGTGGACACTACCGACTCTGGCTACCAAGGAAACACCGGTGCCCCAAGTTCCAGCACTACCACCTCACCCCAGTTAGCCAATTGGGAACCCCCTCTTTGGGCAGAATGGGACCTGGTGAACCCCATGCAGGCCGAACCACTTGGTAGGGAGAGAGCAGGCGCAGAGCCCCCTAAAGAAGGTCCCCCTTCTTCGGACACATCCGGACAGAGCTACCCGGGAGAAAAAGCGGAGCTTCGTCACGACGCGCCTTCGCCGGAGTCTGATGTCACGTCTCTCATGAGCCTGAGCTTCGAGCCTCAGGGCGACGCCCCGTGGGCATCGGCGCTACGCCATCCCCCCATTGCCACGCCTCCATCACCGGTAGCCCAGGAGGACGAACTGCCACCACTGTTCTATGCCAACGACTCCCCGGAATCCGAATGCAGCCTCCCACTGGCGTTAGAAGAAGCTGCCGACTTGCTGAACCTGTTCCGACAACACCCAGGGATAGCGATGATACAGGAGGAAACCCGCTGGGCAGAAGCCCCATTGGAATGGCGAATCAATACGCCTGACCGACAGCTGCCCATCGATCTGATCAGCAATATCACGGTTTACCTTCGCCTGGCCAGTGGTAAGTCAGCTAGAAATACATAACGGTCGATGCTTCCGCATTAAAATAACGAGACGCCAAGCAGTCACGGTGACTATTTGGACCCCCCGAAGACGAGAGTGTGAAGGAGTAAACGCTCCCTCACAAATTTTCTCCCGTGAAGGGAAACACCAATTGCCATAATTTCTCATCATTCCCACTGAAGGGACAACATTCCGTGCTTACAAGGAGACACCCCAGGCGGGACTCCGAAATTTGTATTTAATGTTTATTTTTTAGGTTTAGCTTTGACATTCGCAGTAATCCTTATATTTTTCTTAGTTTTAATTATACGACCCTAAGGGCGCGTACCTGCGCTATCTCGTGATTTCAGGAAGGGGGAAACAGTGATCAGACGGCATCTCTGATAACGCGTCATCAACGACCGAGGTAAGCCCAGACATGAACCGAAAGTTCCAACGACAGAGAGGGCAAAGCTCGGCCAGCAATACCAACGTAAGACTTACAAGAGTGCGCGAGAACAGTACAACGGCGGCCGCAACGAATATCAGCGCCAAGACAAAAGAGCGGGAGAGCAGAGCCACGACCGAAAAGTCAAATAGAGAGATGTGGAACCCGAACGAACCATCGAAACCATAGCAACGGCACCAGCACCACCAATACTAACGTAAGCCCGACAAGAGAGCGCGAGAACAGTACAACGGCGGCCGCAACGAATATCAGCGCCGAGACAACAGAGAGAGAGGGAGAGAGAGCTAGAACGAAGCAGACGAAAACATAGCAACGGCGCAGACACCACGAATACCGAAACCGAGCGGAGCGAGAGCGTGAGCATTTAGCGAAGAGAGAAATTAAGCCGGGAGACCAGCAACATGGCTCGAGATCGCGAGCACGAGAGATCGAAGGTGAGTCGGTTCTGGAGTTCTAAACAAGGCAGACGTGCGCGCAAAGTCGAGCGGAAAAAAGTAACGGTGCGAACGGAAGGACAACGGTCTCCAGCCAGGGGACACAACAGGGACACTCGAGAGCAAGGATCAGGGTAAGCTAGTCTCACCGTCGTGAGTAGGTGGGCTGCTGAGCGGTGCGGTAGGCAAGATAAACCGAGCTCGGCAAAGGGAAAGAATAAATAGTAAATATAACGCTTACATCGTCGTCTTATATTATTTCATTATTGTGTCAAGTCGTGTGGGTTTTTTTTGAGCAAGAAGTGATGGATATACGCGCAACAGTTGGTTCATCCATGCTTCTCACCACCCTGCTAGGGTAGATCCGTAGCTTCCCAGAGCTGCCGCCCGGCGACTGTCCAGCCACCTTCTGGGAAGAGTGGATTTTCCCCACTCTCCAGCTTCCCAGAGGTGCCACCTGGCGACTGCCCACGTGCCTTCTGTGAGTAATTTCACGATTTCTCCACCACGAGACTAACTCTCCGCCCCGTTGGCGGCTCAAGACTCAGAGTCCCGACAAATTAAAAATATTTCTGTAATTTCGACCCTTGCTTGACTAAGAGCTGTACCCCGGCCTAGATCGCTTCCTTACACAACGCATACAAAGAATTGTGTGAGATTTTAAGGACACAAAACTAAAAATGAAGATGAGACTGTAGCGGATTGTATGCTCGAGTCAAACAATTGGCATTGCAGTGTAAATTTGGAGTCAATCTAGAAGCATTTGTATTAAACCAATTACACTAGTCAACACTAAAATTATGCTGTGGCCCAAAATTTAGATTCTTATAGATTTCGCGGTTTAAAAATTTTTAACGAACTATGGTTTTTTTTTATGGTATAGTTTTTTTTTTAAGAATTTTTATACCCGTACTCAAAAAAGAGTTAAGGGGTATATTAGATTTGTGGTAAAAGTGGATGTGTGCAACGCAGAGAAGGAAACGTTTCCGACCCCAAAAAGTATATATATTCTTGATCAGCATCAATAGCCGAGTCGATATAGCCATGTCCGTCTGTCCGTCCGTCCGTCCGTCTGTCCGTCTGTCCGTCTTGATGAGCGCCTAGATCTGAGAGACTATAAGAGCTAGAGAAACCAAATTTGGTTTCCAGACTCATGTGATATCACACTGCTACAAGTGTATTTCAAAATTTCGCCCCGCCCCCTTCCGCCCCCACAAAGGACGAAAATCTGTGGCAGGCACATTTTTAAAGATACGATAAAACTAAAATTGCAGTATCGTAGAGAATGCCCATATCTACCAGATTGCCGAATCTGAACTAGATCGGATCATAATTATAGCCAGAATGAAGAAATTAATTTTCTGTTGGTTTCCTCTCCTTCTCCAGCGCTGCTGACGCTACTGATTCTCTTTCTCGCTCGCACACTCTGCCGCGTTCAGTGCGCGAGCAACCCCTAGCGGAGGAGATGTAGAATATAAATGGTACATGTACAATCTACATGTTAGATGTGGAATATACATTGTAGATGTAGATGTAGATAACAGATGTAGCAAAAAAATGTAATATGTAAAATTTTTTTTTTAATTTTTAAATTCTAAAAAATCATAAGCTCAAAAATGTATATACTGACTGAGTACGGGTATAAGTAGAGTCGCGTCTCCAGAAGCGACTCACACGTTCCTTCTCGTTTTTTTTTTTTTTTTTGTTATTTTTTCAGAGGTAGTGCTTCTTTTTTTTATAATTTAAGTAGCTTATATCTGCTTGCATAGAACTTTGCAGTTCCGAAAAGCGGACAAATGCAGCTATAAATCGTACCCAGACACTTTGTATCTGCAGCTTACCGCCTGGAAGATATTAAGCTACTTAAGTTATATGAAAAATAGAAGCTCTACCTCTGCAAAAAACCAAGAAAAAAATACCAGATTTTAAAAGTTCTTTAAAAAAAAATTACACTATAAAAAAATAATAAAGTACTACAAAAATTTGTAAATCCCGAAATCTATCAGAAAAAGTCATTTTGGTTGACAGCCTAAATTTTGTCCAGTAGTGTTATTAATGAGCCTCCCAAAACACCATATACGAAAGAATGGGCGAAGAAGACGAAAAATTAACTCTAGCACTTAAGAAGGCAATGGTACTGGAGACAAATATGAGCATTAAGAAGACTCAACAAGGCACAACACAACGGGACTTGTCGCTAGCATAAGCAAAGGAGCGACAATAGATATCAATTGGTAAGCAACGGCAGTAGTGATTTCAGGGGCAACCGAAATGGTTCCAGAGACGGCAAAAGGCGACGGCGATGAAAACAACGAAAAAAGTTTTATCGTAGAGAGTGAATCTGGATCAGATCGGATCATTTTTATAGCCAGAATGAAGAAATTAATTTTCAGTGGCTGCGCTACCCATTTCCATGCAACTCTCACTCATTTTCTCCCTTGGTCACACACTCTGCCTCGTGCATTGTGCGCCCTCTGGCGGAGGAGAATGAGCTAGAACTGCGTGTTAATTGAGATAAATAGCATTTTAGTAGCTCTATGCTTAGTGCAAGTGATGGGGTTCATCGAGTTTTATTGTTAAAAATAATGGCAAAAAACAGGCGGTCGCGAAAGTACGAAAAATAAAAAACGACTCTGACTAGTAAAATGCAAAAATCTTCAAATTGGAATGGAATATTCTAAAGCGATCAATTAACTTTTAAGGCCGGCAAAAATCCTCCAGCTGAACCCGCCCCGAGGGTGCCGGCCGGGCAATGGGCACTGCATTATCCCGGATCGGGTGATGCACTGTCGCTTGTCCTGTCCGGGGTATTGCAGTGTCTAGCCAAGGCCGGGTCCAGGTCCTCCCGACCAAAAATTGGGGGAACTGAACCATGGCCATGGCTGGAGGTGCCTGGCGGGTAGGCATAAAACGCTAGGGGGTGTTTCCCCCGATAAACATCAACTACGTATGGACCTTCGGGCCTAGTATGGAGCGGACAGACGGTCAAACACGGGTTGGGATGTCAACCCAAACGTTGGTGGAAAGCGTGACTGCTACCACTGGCGGGCACGGGGAGGAGCAATCCTCTCTGCGTGTCGCCAGCGGTCACACCTCTGATATGGCGGGAGCAGATCATGTCAGTTGCAATGCTACTGCCACAAAACGGACTCACTCCAAGCTGAGCCGCACAGGTGCCTTAGTCGAGACAGACTCGGACCTGGAGAGCGTGCTCTCGGTCAGCAAGACGGAGGAAGATAGCCTTCTCCGCTCGCCTGGCCCAGGTTCCAGCTCCCTGCGTAGTGAAGGGCCGAAGCGTTCTAGGGAGGGGATGAAGGCTAAGGCCCAATATAAGGCGGCGCTCAAGATCCGAAGCCGGCTCCAAGGCAGAGAAGACATCTCCCAAGAGGAGAAGTCCAAGCTAGCCTGGGCCGAGCAGAAGGTAGAGGAGGGCCGCCTACACTTTGCACAAATGCCGCAAATGAAAGCGACGAAGGGGGAATTTGTCAACAAGGTGGAGGAGACTCTCGCCACCAAAAGGCAACGCTCGACCGAGAGCGTCAGTAAGGACACTCCGGCGAGCAAGCGGCAACGCAGGCCCAAGGGAGTGGGACCTCCACCCAAAACGGCAAAGAAGCCCAAATCCAAGGCGAAGGTCAATGAGGTGATCAAACGACACCTGATCGTGGCACTCATTGACCGGAGCGATGAGAATGGCAAGATGACGGAAACGCGGTGGAAGATGGTGCACGCGCAGCTCGTAGAGTCGCTGTTCGGAAGAATGGAGGAGGACCCAACAGCCCCCATGCCCACGTTCGATGGTGCTGGGTGGCTTAACGGGGTCAAAATACTGAAATGTATGGACGACCCCACACTCAAGTGGCTGACGCAAACGGTCTGCCAAATGGAGGCGATGTGGGAGGGGGCCAGACTGGAGGTTGTGGACAGGGAGCTAATCCCGTCCATACCAAAGGCGAAGGTACTCTTCCCCATCGCAATCCAAGGAGACCGTGCGCTGAGGCTGCTACAGCTGCAGAACCCAGACGTGCCAACGGCGAACTGGAGGATCTTGCACATTGGGAGCCCACTACCCAACGGGGCCCAGAGTGCGATCCTCCAAATCAGCAAGGAGGCAGAGGACCTGCTGTACCCCAGATTCGGGAAGATGGCGTGGGGCATGGGTAGCCTCAAAAAGCGCCACCCCGAAGACAAGGACACGCACACCCTGCAGGCAGGCGAGGTGGAGAAGGACCTCGGTCTGGAGTCCATCGTGGAGGCCGCTCAGGATCTTGCGCTGGACGACTCTGATGCCGCAGAGGACGAGGACGGTGACCTGACTATAATAGTCAACCCGTCGAGTGTAGTTGAGCCAGCCTCCCATGTCAGTGAGGGTTCTGCAGCTCAACCTACATAAAAGCAAGCTCGCGTCGACGGAGCTCCTCATCGCCATGGAGCAAGGGCCCGTCGACATAGCTCTGGTCCAGGAGCCATGGATTGCCTCTGGCAACGCTGTGGACGGACTAAAGTCCTCTAACTACAACCTTTTCCACTCACCATCGGTAAGCAGGACCAGAACCGCCATACTCGTACGGAAGGGCATCTATGCTTACCTTTTGTCTCATTACAGCACTGATGACCTGACTGCTGTGATGCTAGAAAGCGAGGAAAAGCACCTTATGGTAGCTTCCTGCTATATGGCACACGACAGGCCAGCTTCACCGGAAGCGCTAAGGAGTCTGGTGGCGGATGCCAGCCCGAAAGACCAGCAACTTCTGGTTGGTACGGACGCCAATGCCCACCACAGCGTGTGGGGAAGCCCCGACATCAACGACAGAGGTGAGTCACTTCTAGACTTCATACTATCAACTAACCTAGATGTAGCAAACGTAGGGGAGGAACACACCTTCGTAGGTCCCACCTCGTCCAACGTACTAGATCTAACACTCGTAACGGGAAAGAGTACTTTGGTATCTGGCTGGAGAGTCCTTGAAAGACCATCCTTCTCAGACCACAAGTACATTCAATTCAAGTGCGAATTTAAACACTCTCCGAAGATAACTGTTTATAGAAACTCCCGGAACACAAACTAGGAAAAGTTTAAAAAGACAGTTACCTCGAAGCTCGCGAATCGTGCGGGCACAGTGACATCTCCGGAAGAGATAGAAACGTCCCTAGAGACCCTGTCCAAGGAACTACTGGATGCGTACCACGCATCATGCCCACCCTCGAGAACGAAAAAGAGGACCAAACCACTCTGGTGGAACCGGGACTTATCGCTTCAAAGAAACAACCTCAAAGAATTCTTCAAAATCGCCAAACAGGCGAACGAGGAGATAATCAATGAGGAATACAAAATCCTACTCAGGGAGTACAAGAAGGAAATACGCAGGGCACGAAGAAACTCGTGGAGGAACTTCTGCTCCAATATCGAGAAAGTCCCAGAAACGGCTGGACTTCGGAAGCTGCTATCAAAGCAACCTACCATACAGAGTCAGCTGAAGCGAGAAGATGGACAGAGGGCAGTGAAGAAGCCCTAACAGCACTAATGGAAGCTCACTTCCCAGGATGCACCGAGGTTGCTGAAGCTACAACGCATCAGGACCTAGCAACTGAGGAACAGCATCTCCCAACAGATCTGATATCGTCTAAGAGAATCCACTGGGCTATACACTTCTTTGCGGGTACAAAAGCACCAGGACTAGACGGTATATTCCCAGCCATGCTACAGGTGACCAAAGATGTGATCACCCCGTGGCTCTCTGCAATATACTCAGCTTGCCTGAGCACAGGCTATATCCCTATCCAATGGAGGACCTCGAGGATTGTCTTCCTTCCAAAGGCAGGAAAGTGCACCCATATGAGCCCAAAACTCTAGAAAAGCTGCTGGATCTACACATCAGGAATGATGTAGGGAGACTGATGTCAACCAACCAGCATGCCTACACCAAAGGGAAATCGGTAGAGACGGCACTGCACTCGCTAGTAGCCACCATCGAGAGAGCCCTCCATAATAAAAAGTATGCTCTAGGAGTGTTCGTAGACATATCCGGAGCATTCAACAATGTGAATACGAGCGCGACCGCGCGACCGCCTAGAAGCGACCAACACGCATCCCGCAATCAACCTCTGGATAAAGAACCTTCTAAGTTGTAGACGGGTGTACTCAGAGTGGGGCACCGCTTCCATGGTGAAAGGGGCACACAGAGGCACACCTCAGGGTGGGGTCCTGTCGCCCCTCCTATGGAATCTGGTGGTCGACGAACTAATAAAGAGATTCGAGAGGAGAGCCCCAAAAATAACAGCTTATGCGGACGACATAAGCGTAATTATTACGGGAATATGCCCATCGAGCCTCAGCTCTATAATGGAATCAACACTCAGGGAGATATGTGAGTGGGCGGAAAAAGTAGGACTCAGTATCAACGCGGACAAGACGGACCTCATCCTCTTCACCAAGAGGTACAAGATACCGGCATGGTTCCCCCCGAAAATCGACAGAACCAGGCTTACCCCAGAAACACAAGTCAAATATCTCGGCATAGTACTGGACAGCAAGCTGACATGGAGACCCAATGTATTGGAAAGGGTGAAGAAGGCCACCATTGCGCTATATGCATCCAAGAAGATGCTTAGCAGCACATGGGGCCTATCACCTGCACTAATGCACTGGATCTACATTTCGGTAGTGCGACCGACTCTGCTGTATGGAGTCTTAGTGTGGTGGCTGGCTACAGAAAAGAAAACCTACAACACGCTAATGGATAAAAGTCAGCGGCAGGCACTGCTCTGCATCACTGGGGCGCTGAGGTCAACCCCAAACAATACTCGGAATCGATCCCCTGGACATCCACGCTCAACTGACTGCAGATAAGGCAGCACAACGCTTAGTAGCATCAGGCAATATGTCTCTACAAGGATTCGGGCACAGTTCAATTGGCCGAGACATGACCAGTATATCTGACTACATGATCCCCCAAACTGGCCTGGATGCAAAAAACAAATCATACATGGGACCCGACGATTGGAAAAGGGGTCGGGACCAGACTCAACACCTCAACATCTATACTGACGGCTCCAAGATGGAAGGAGGAGTAGGAGCAGGCATATACTGTACAGACCCTGAGATAAGGCTGTCCTAAAAGTTACCGGACCAATGCAGCATATTCCAGGCGGAAGTCTTCGCCATACGGAAAGCGGCAGAGGCTGCTCAGTCTACGGATCGTCCACACGACGTGATCAACCTGTTCGTGGACAGCCAGGCGGCGATAAGATCCATGCAGTCGTCGGCGGTCAGTTCCAGAAATGTCTTGGCAAGCAGGGAGGCACTTGATATCCTAAGCACGACAAAGTCAGTGCGGATCTACTGGGTTCCCAGCCACCAAGGCATCGATGGCAACGAGATGGCGGACGGTCTGGCTAAGGACGGCGTCGGGCTGGCAAACGACAGAACTGAGAACGTGGCTGTCTCCCTTAGAACGCTCCAAAGCGATTTAGAGAAACGGGCCGACACACAGGCAAGAAGCAGGTGGAGCAGAACCACCACCTGCAGAACCTCAAAAACCATGTGCAAGGAGCGCAATAGGAAACTCAGCCACTACATACTGCACCTCCCACGGAAGGACTGCAGAATGTTGGTGGGAATACTCACAGGTCACTGTCTGGCCGCGGCACATGCTGTCAAACTAGGCATCACCAACAGTGGCAACTGCAGGGAATGCGAGGAATCCGGGGCAACTGAAACCCTGGAACATCTCATCTGCAACTGCCCGGCTCTCTCAAGGGCTAGGAGAATATACCTGGGCGCCCCGGTACTGGCATCACTGGAAGATGCCTCCAAGAGGACGCCGGGGAACTGCTAGCCTTTGCCAAAAACACCTCGATCCTTAAGGACTTCAAAACTTCATAAATATTTTCGAAAGGTTCATACACCCCCAACCGGACAACTAAGGGCCATATTGGCCTATGCGTGGCCCCGTGAGGGCCGTCTGGGTTAACCTAACCTAACCTAACCTAATTAACTTTTAAAGGGAATTAATGTAGCTTTCTACAAAGTATTATCACATAAAAGTATCTCCATTGGTTTTTTTTTAAATTGAATTGAGTACCGGTCTCGAACGTACAGGTCGCGAACGTACGATTTTTTCATATGTATTTTTTATATTTTACGCCTCACGTTTACCCATTAATCACTTCATATTTCCTTAAAAACAACTCATTACTCCATTTTATGTGTTGTAACGAACCATGGATCCCATAGCTCGTCACAACCAGTCGATGCAACCAACGCTACCCCCAGGTGAAGATATCAATACAAAAAAATTCGAAGATGCAGAACAGGGCGAAAGACAGAAAGACGCCGACTGAAGAAAGAAAGAAAACCGAGATCTCAGCACACGCGCGGCCAATCGACGAAAAGGCGCTGGCCAGGATTATACCAACCCCCACCACAGCAAAACTCTCAAATGACGAGATCAACACCCAGCAAAAACGAAAACTCGGCACATGCCAAAAGACAGGAGACTGGCGCAAGGGGGCTTACGCAATAAGTATCGATAATAATATTAAATAAATAAATATTACTCAAAATATATTAACGAAATTCCTTTCCCACGTTACCGGTGCACACCGAGCACCTTACCTGGGACATTGGACACTTATTGGGAGGCGATTGCGTTAGGTAACACTCTGATATTGGGCAATCAACTCGGCGATATATATATTTATATAAGAACCTTCCGATATCCCGAAATAGAAATATTACATCTGTAAGACATTGGTTCGAAAATCGATGGCCGGCCGATCCATAAAAGGCACTGCCTGGCATAGACGGGGCGGTCATCGGGAGTCAATGGGCCGTCTATCAGAAATCAATAACTACCATACTCGTCGCGGTCAATCAGTCAACATAACTGAGTAACGTAATAACACGAAAGAATAAAGAAACCTATTAAAATTGGTTTAAGCGAAGAGGCGTCTCGAAGTCCCACAGTTCAGAATCCCAAAATCGAAAGAAAGGTCCAAGTATATTCCTGGGGGTTTATTCACTATATATATATATGTAAGAGATCGCGTGCAAAAGCCGGCCGTTTGCTTGTGGGTGAAGAATCGCATTGTACTAGCCGAAGTCAGCTGCCGGCGGCTGTCGGCAGCGGGAGCGGGAGCGGGTGCGGGTGCGTGAGCGTGGGCGGGAGCGTAAGCGTGGTGAGTCTGAGCGCGCGAGAGCGCGTCACCGGGGGGAAAAACGCTCATAAGCGTGAGAGCGAGAGCGAGGGCAACAGCTTGCGTAGTTGGATTGCTAACAGTGGTGTGGCTGGAATGCCCACAGAGCTGTTTTCCCGCCAGCGCCGTCCTTACTCTGAACATTCTCCACCCCCCTGAAGATGAAGGCGGAGTTGCCGCAGAGGATCCAGATGGGTGCCGAGACTCGGGATGGTGGAGTAACGTGTGGTGGCTCCGTTTACACACCTTACACCGATCACCGCTTCGGCAATCCTGGCCGGAGTGTCGGTGAGCCAGGCAATTAGTGCAGTAGCTGAAGTGGAGGACAGCTTGGAGCCTCCTTTCGGAATCCAGGCGGAGAAAGCGGCGGCATTTCCGTAGAGGATGGATTTCAGAGCAGACTCGGCATTGGTAGGACTTAGTACCTCGGGAACGTCGGCTCTCCACGGTGCGGTCGAAACGGGATCGAGAAGCCAAGTCTGTATGTGGAAGGCTAGGGCGAAATGAAAAAGTCGAAGAAGCATTAGAATTGAGCTTGGAACGGATGAAGGGCACATTTGGGACATTGCAAGCTACTCTGGAAATTTGACTTGAAAAGGATGCAACTTGATGGCTCGCCGTATTGGACACGGGACCAGTGAGCCCCCAACCAAAAATAGTTTCTTGGCCGAGAAGAGAGCCACCTATGTTGGGCTGTAAGCCGCTTGACATCACCGATGGTAGGATATCGACTTCAATCAGGACATCGATTGGTGAGCTCTCGAAGAATGTAGGATCCGCCAATGGAAGACTCGGCAAATCTTTTAATAAACTTGGCGAGATAGGATGCAACGGAAGATTCTTTGCCAACCCGGCCTCGTTGGGGAGCGAATGGAAATCTGACAGAGCTTATCGGAATGAGCGGATACTGTCTGATTGAGGCTGGAGATCTGTGTCTGAATACGTTGGAATGGCAATTGAATCGTGTTGAAAAGGCGTTCCGTATTGAACGTTGCCTCGGAGCCCGAGTCGATCAGAGCGCGGGCGCGGAAAGTTTTTCCAAGGTGGCAAATATTAATAATTGCCGTGCCTAGAAGGACAGAGCTTGTGCCGGAGGCGAAATGCGTCTGAACGTTAGGATGAGATTCGGAAGAGCTTGAATCTTCTGCGGAAGGTACTGGTTGATTGACGTCTGGCCAAGCTGTGGAATTGGGTACGGATGTGGAATTGGGTACGGATGTGGAATGTGACTCGCTGGATGGTGGATTGCCACGATGCAGAAGCGTGTGGTGTCGTCCTCCACAAGTGATGCAATTGTGGGAGCTTGAGCAGTCGCGAAGCTGATGGCCTCTTGCGAAGCAATTTAAGCAGAGCTGCTTTTGCTTTATGCAGCTGGAGCGAACATCAACGGTCATTTGTAGGAAATGAGGACATAGTCGGATTGGGTGATTCTCCTTGGAACAGAGATCACACGTGCTCTTGCTCGGATTCACGTGGCTTTGGAACGAGTGCGCTGTCCTTGGAACAGGACTGCCTTGGGAACGGAATGGATTGGACTGGCTTTGGGAGGATGGTGGATTCTGACTGCCTTTGGCGGGTGCCGGATTCGGAGCGCCTTGGGAAGTGGAAGGGTCGCTCTCGATAGCCTCTAGCGTTAGGTATCGCTGAGTCAGGAAGGAGTCGATTTCCTTCCAGGGCGGCACCTCCTTTTTGTCCGTTACGGACGCTTCCCATAACGCCCGGCTCAACTTTGGCAATTTGAAAGCGCAGATGGTCACTAGGAGACTATCCCAATTGTCGGTACAGACGTTGGAGACAACTAGTGCATTTAGGACTCCTTGCATCGTACTTTGAAGATCCTTCAAGGCACGACTGCACTCGGAAGTTACGCGGGGCAAGAAGAGGAGGATGTTTATCTGGCTGGTAACCAGAAGCCGATTGTTCTCATATCGGCTACGGAGGGCTAACCATGCGGACTCGAAACCGTCATTGGTGAGGGGGGATTTCTCTACGATGGCCTTCGGATCGCCCCGGGTCTTCTCGGTGAGGTAACACAGCTTCTCTGCCGGAGACAATCTAGAATTGTTGATCACGGCCGCAGTGAACAGATCCCGGAATGTGGGCCAGCGGACGTAGTCCCCTTAGAATACCTCAATATTGTGGCAGTCGACAGCCGCCCTATTGGACTGGCTGTAAATTGCCAAATAATTGCTATAAGTGCGCCGTGCCTTGGTCGCGAGTAATTTATTTGGAAAATGGAGAATGTTGGAGTTGGGGTAGCGATCGAGAAAAGTGGCTGGAGTGCCCGAATTGTACGGAATATGTATGTAGTATGGAGTGCGGTATTTAAATACGGAATGTGGTATATTTATGCGGGGGGGTAATATTTGTATGTACATATATAATTGGCAATATGGAATATTGCGGCCAACTATGGAAATAAATGTATATATGTATGGAAATATATGAAGGTATGTGTATAGGTATAGGAATAAAACACGTTAAATTTAATTGTAGTTGCACTCGGAGTGTGCCAATGTATATTTTTATTGGGGTGGGTCGTGCATGGAATGCACTTGGAGAGACACGGATGTAGGTGTGTGTCTATGTACGAAAGTTGCTCTCATGGGCTGGAATGTGCGTACATACATATGCTCGGAATGCACTTTTTAATTAATTTTTAGTTCTTTAATTTGTCCGCAAGTCATGGACAGACACAAGAAATTGAAGAGCTACCCTATCACTGGTAGTTGGAAATGAACGAACGGAGAACGGCCGGAATCGCCGATAATATGGCGCTGTCGATATAAGAAGTGACTCGGAAAACGGAATTGCACAGTCGAATGAAATAAGTACATATATAAGAATATATATATGTACCTATATCGCGGAACTCGGATAGAGGAATTTAAGAACACAAACCGCGAGTGGAGGCGATTTGTGGCAAAAGAAGTCGTACTTATCTTGGGATCCTCTAGTGGTGAAGGCGATGCCGTGCTCGAATGCTGGATATCTCCTGTGGTTGGGGAAGGCGAAATATCCGGCTCGAAGGACCAATGTTTAAGCGAAGAGGCGTCTCGAAGTCCCACAGCTCAGAATCCCAAAATCGAAAGAAAGGTCCAAGTTTCTTCAGTATAATCCTGAGGGGGTTTATTCACTATATATATATATATATATTGTAAGAGATCGCGTGCAAAAGCCGGCCGTTTGCTTGTGGGTGAAGAATCGCATTGTACTAACCGAAGTCAGCTGCCGGCGGCTGTCGGCAGCGGGAGCGGGTGCGTGGGCGGAAGCGTAAGCGTAAGCGTGGTGAGTCTGAGCGCGCGAGAGCGCGTCACCGGGGGGAAAAACGCTCATAAGCGTGAGAGCGAGAGCGAGGGCAACAGCTTGCGGACTGGATTGCTGACAGTGGTGTGGCTGGAATGCCCACAGAGCTGTTGCCCAGCCAGCGCCGTCCTCACTCTGAACAAAATTCAAAGAACAAAAAAAAACATTAATTTTATTTTGAGGTATGTTATTTTTTTTTTTCTTTTTAATTTAGAGTTTTCAGATGTGTAGTCAAATTTGTCCTGAATTTTAATGCGTCTACAGTTGTTTTTAAGCTATTTGGTAATTGGTTCCATTGGAGAACAGTGTAAATGAAAAAGTGTCTTTTGGAGCTAGCTAGTCTGTGCTTAAGACATACTATATTATTTGTTCTTAGTGATGCAGTAAACCTTAGTTTGTCTGATAGATATGGTGGTTCTTTCTTGGCTATAATTTTATGTAAACATATTAATGCTCGAGTGTCAATCCATTTCGTTAAACCTATACCAAAAATTCTGACTGCATGAGTGGTTATATGCTCCCTCTTTCTTATATTAAACACATATCTTGCTATACTATTGAATACGATGTTCAATTTTTGCTTACAACAACTATCACAGTTTGCAAATAGCTCTACGCCATAAAGAAGTGTTGGTATCAATAGTGTTTTAGCAACTAAGAGACGAATATTTTCTGGAAGGTAACGTTGTGTCATGTTTAAAGTTCTTAGCAAACCATAGGTTCTACCTACGACCTTTATGATGTGATCATTCCATGTAAGCATGCTATTAAAAACCAAGCCCAGATTATTTGCTGTTGTTGTGTATGTAATGGTATTATGATTTACTTTTATTTTGCGTAGGTTAGTAAATTCGACTTTCTTCTTTGAGATTACTAGGCATTTAGATTTAGTTGGGTTTAATACTAGACCGTTTTCCCAATAAAGTCCTCGTGAATTATAAATGATCTTGTAATTCAGAACCCTGGACAGACTGATGCATATCCCAGCCTGAGATAGGTCCTCACAGTGTGTAATAACATTTCTACCAAAAATAGAAAATTTTCATTCTCTCGGCTGCTTTTTCGGGAAATTCTTTTAACTACTTTGGATCACTGTTAATTTGATTGATATATCGGATACGTTTTCAGTTGTACGTATAAGTATATATAGCTCTGTACCTATAGTATCCTTGCCTCAGTGTAGTTCTGACTTCCATCAAAATACGATCGTGTGTGTTCAAACAATACTACTTGTTTCTAATTGAAAGCAATTGAAATGGATAACTCAAGTGGATAAGACATGCCGGTTAAATATCATTAATATTTAAGATACTATCGGTAAGATGTACCGATATAATAGCCTTTTTACACTGGGCGCGTCTGCTATCGATATCGGAATAGACGCAATGAAGCAGAAAAGGCGTTTACATTGGCAGACGTGCGTCTTGAATTTTGTTTTGGGTGCTTGATGACAAGGAAAGTAAAGAAATTTTGGGAAATGAACAAAATTATGCAAGACGACAAGAAAATGGACGAAAGAGAATTGATTCTTATATTTATTTATTATTTTCAGACATTTCTTTGTAGAGCTTGTGGGAGTTCTTCTTAAAATTATGAAAACCATCGAAGTTCGTCTCCAGCAGTGTCATAATGGCATCAGGGGATCACACAAAGGTTGTATGATAATAATACAATCAGTTTCAAGTATTTTATTTCATGATTTTATGTATATTTTCACCTTTTTGCACAACCATTCATTTTAGCGCCAAAATTTGATTTTTTAACTACAAGTTTTTGTTGTTCTTAGAGGTGATAGTTGCGATAGTTGTAATAGGCAGAAAAGTGCAAAAATGTGCAGTTAAGCGCAAAAGCAATCGAATATATCGAATAGACGCACATGAATCAGAGACCGACGCAACTTTTTGCCACCACTAGGGCCCTATGCTTACCCCATGTAAAAAAAACTGCGTCTTCGCCAAGACGCAAAGAAGCATGACGCAGTCCCAATGTAAACAGCCTATAAGCCTAGTACTCAGATCCGAAAAAACACCTCCCGAACATAATCAGGGTTGATATTCGTATGAAACCGATAAGAAATTTTTTCGGGAAAAAACTGTTTTCTAGGCTCTGTACGGAAGGCAGTACTCAGATCAACAAAAAAAAAAGGTCGGTATATACTTTAAAAGTATCCGAAGTATTTGCTTGTATTGCTGGTATGTTTCGACCCCCTTCGAAAGTTATATCTATTTGATATATTTTGCCAGCAAACACGAAGCAAACATTGCGAACAATACGAGAACAAAAAACCAAATGAAATATTAAAATAATGAAGACAAATAGAATCTAATCAATGCAAATTTATATGACGAATAATTATATGGATATTATAATATATTATTATTATTAATTTTCATAAATATAAAAAAAATATTGTTTTCAAAACATTTTTTCTTCACGGTGGTTGGCACGGGAGGCGTCGCCATCTGCTGCTGCTGATAGTCAGACACATTAACTTGCCAATAAAATATTGGGGAGCCCAGGATATGCCCGGGGAAGAGCGACCCCAGCCGAAGAAGTGCATTTTATTAACTTTAAACAAAACCAAGCAGCTGTCTGAGCAGTGTAACCGTACGGAATGCAGTGCACACCTCTGATCACGCAAACGGGCCGGCGTAAAAAGTTTTAAGACACTCTTCTATAAAGCCACGTTAACCCGGAAATATACTTTTGAAGACCTTTCGACGCTTCTTGCGAAGATTGATGCATGTTTGAATTGCAGGCCGCTCCACCCATGGACTTTCGGCCGACGGAGCTGCTGACCCTTACTCCCGGGCACTTCCTTATTGGAAGACCGTTAATGGCGACAGCCGAACCCGAATTAAAGGAGAACCTCCAATCGATAATTAATCGGTGGCAGCACTTGAAAGCCAGCAGTTCTAGCAGGGGAAGAAGGATTAGTATCTAAAGGAACTCTACAAACGCAAAAAGTGGCAGACGACGATGCCAAATCTTCAGATCGGCGATATAATTATCGTTAAAGAAGGTAAAGACTAGCTATTCGGAAGAGTACAGTCTGTGTTTCCCGGCGCCGACAACAGGGTCAGGGTGGTAGACATTCCTACTGACCGCGGTGTCCTCAAACGTTTAAACTATCTGTGTTTTATTATTACTTTGAAGTGTACGGTGACGGTGTGAGCGAGACGAAGTTTGCGGTGTCCGCTTGTCATTAGTTATACAAAGAAAAGAAAAAATATAAATATATAATACAATCTAATATAATCTATATAAATAAATCAATGTCGTGTCCGTTAGACCGCTTATAACACGAGAATGGTTGTACCGATTTTCATGGTATTTGATTTGTTGAATTTGTCTCCATCCAGATTAACAGAATATTGAAAATGTGACAGCGGCTTGGAAAATCGCGCTGGGAAACGATAGTATTGTTGTATGAAGTAGGCCTTTCCAGGGCTATCAAACGATTCGTTGATTTTTTGTATAGAAAGAAAAAAAAGAAAAGAAAAGAAAAAAGAAAATTCAGAAGATTGTCTCAAATCATGAAATCTGTGGTTCTATGTGAACACTTCAAATGGCAGCAAACATGACAGTTGCGTTGTTGAACGACCCATCTGCTGAAGATTTCTCCAAGGAATTGCCGACTATTGGTAATGGCCGTGTTCCTGTCCACGAAACGAGCAATTTTTCTTATCGAAAGACTAGCTTATCAGCCAAGTATTCCCGATCATCATTGCTAATCAAAAAAATACAAAATAGTTTCGCGAACATGCAATTTTGGCGGCTAAGAATACAGATGTGAATGACTTGAACAGTCACTGCAGCCACTATTTACCCAACTGAATTTTTAAACTTACAACTGAAGGCGGGCTCGGTAGTCATCATGCTTCGAAACCTAAGCCCACCAAAACTATGCAATGGAACTGATGAGTAATATGATTCACACGACGATACTCAAAGGAAAATGTAATGATGAGTTAGTCCTTATTCCGAGGATTTCAATGATCCAAACGGATATTCACATTGAGTTTAAACCAATTCAGTTCCCGATTCGTCTTGCCTTCGCCATGACGATTAATAAATCACAAGGCCAATCCTTGACTGTTTGTGGTCTAGACTTAGAAAATCCACGTGTTTCTCCTGGCCAGTTGTACGTGACATGTTCGCATGTCGGAAAATCATCCGCTTTATTTGTTTTTGCCACTGATAAAAAATGTAGTATATAACAAGGTGCTTCAATAAAGAGCTGATTTCGATTCCATTTAAATAATCATATTGAAGTTTGAACTATCTGAGTTTTATTGTCACTCTGAAGTTTATCTAAAGGTGTTAAATTGGGGCGAGACGAGGTCAAGTAGTATATAATATAAGGTAATATAGCAATATAATTCATCGGATGAAAAAGAATGTGTGGAAGTATGGAGTACCACAGGTTCATTCATTCTCATTGCCTTGCCTCTTGACGCTTGTGTGGATCTAATTTTCGATCTGTTCGTTCTTCTAAACGGAGCTTTTAGACGGCGCTCTCGAGCTCATAATGACTCACTGTCACCCGCACAAGCTAACTTAATTAGGCCAGGCAAAGCTATAGTTGATTCTGACATATGTACATAAACATACATACATGCATGTATATATGTAACCGAGTCCAGCACCGAAAGATTTTTCGTCGAAATTTAGGTTCTACCTGTCACTGCGAAAGAAAAACGTAAGGAGGGACGAGAGAGAGAGAGAGAGCGATTTGAGCTTTCAGGGAGCTTAGCCCTCTGCTGCCGCCGGAGCCACTGCTCTAGGAGGTTAGGATTATTCTTTAACTGTCTCCTTTTTTCTTAAATTTCCTTTAAATCACCATGCTACCACACTTCGCACAGTTTTCTTTTCGTGACATATTTCAAAGAAAGATGATTGTCACTACTATTATAACCAATGCTATGTTTTTCTTCTTCGCTCTGCGCACACTCACTCAAAGGCACACACAAAAAAAAAATTAAAATTACAGGGCTATAATTCGTACGTTAGGCACTCATTCCACGGTACGGAGCTTATACGCCAATGGGTTTGGCGCACTTCCGGAAAATTGCTCCCACTTAGCGACCGGAGGTGTTTCTCCGCGAGCCCGATGGGTGCAGCTGTGTTGCGGCTGATTAAAGTTTCTCTCGCTTACTGCAACTTTGAGCTCGGCGATCGCATGGTATATAGTGGGTGCTCTCTATTTGCTTGTCGGATAGTAGGCCAGTTCTGCGGAATTTCTAGCTTATTTTCTTCTTCTCTTTCAGCTCGTCAGTAGAAAATGAAGGAGTCTTGTACCGGAAACTACTTGAAACTACTACATCGTTTGCTTTTCCTGGCTTATCCCTTTTTATTTGTCGGATCCAGTACGGGTCTGCTAATAGCCAGCTGCTAAATTTTTTGTCGAACAAATGACAGGGATGATTTCTTATCGTTTCGATATGAATATCGGTAAAATGTGATTTTCGGAGGTTGGGCAAAAAAATACAGCTCAGCCGTCTATCTAAAGATTTATATAAACAATACCTTAAAAGAAGACTGAATAATGCCTCTGTGAAAAAAATATAAATACAAACAAAAGGCACTAAAACGAGCAGCAACGTTGTAAGTCACGTCTCAAGCCGCACATCTACTTTTACACCTGCATTTCAGTCAGCATATATGTGAGCTTATGATTTATGTAAGCTATACACTATTTTTAATATCTGGACGTTGATATGCAATGACTGCACCATCAAGTGGCTCATGCGACACCAAGCCGAAGCCTGTTACGCGCGGAACCTGGCAGAAGGGGGGGGAAGGAGAGGCTTCGTCCTCCTCCCGCCCAACCAAGGGGCGCTGCCGCATGACGCGGGACGAGAGTTACCGAACCGATCGTGAGCATGCAGGAAAGATATGTGTTAGACTAAAATTCGAGTAAAATTAGAGCTGAAAATGCAAAGATAGCTATGAAATAGTACTAAATACGGGAAAGGTATGTTAGTATTAGTGATTTAAGAAGAGGAAGGGAATTAGTTGTGGATTTTATATGGTAGAGGGAATTGAAGTCCTAGCATAGGACCCTTAATGGTTCGTGCAAGGAAAAAACGAAGGAGTAAAGCATTTTTCTACGACTAACTAAGGTTGGAAGGTTTACTAAAATCAATCTACGAAGGTAAGATGGCAGTCTCACACCTGCATCCCAGTTAAGGCCACGCAGAGCAAAAAGTAAAAATTCGTCAAATTCCTTTGACCACCTCTTTATAAACCCAAGCACGCCCATGGCCTTATTTACCATGGTAGAAATGTGTTCAGAAAACTTTAATTTGGGGTATAGTTTAACACCAAGATCATCAACCAAGGTAATTTTCTCAAGAGAACCACCGCAGAGGCTATAAGGAGCCAAAAAGGGGCTGGAGCGATGAAATGTCATTACTTTGCATTTCGAGGCATTTAGGTGTAACATATTTGCACAACACCATGACTGAAAGTTATTGAGATCGGATTGCAAGCGAGAGTGAAATGAAATGTCCTTATACTGGACGCAGAGTTTCACATCATCCGCATACATGAGTACTGGAGAGTTTGTTAATTCTAAAGGCAGGTCATTAATAAAGAGTATGAAAAATAGGGGGCCTAGATGGCTGCCCTGTGGTACTCCAGAACTTACATTAGCAAGTGAATAGAAGGAGTTTTTGAAGAGGACTCTTTGAGACCTAGAACGAAGGTAGCTAGAAATCCATCTCGAAAGATTAGGCGGAAACCCTAATAGGTCGAGCATTTGTGCTAGAAGGATGTAGTTTATAGAGTCGAATTCTTTATTGAAATCAGTGTAAATAACAGCCATCTGCAAGTTACCTTGGAAGCCTTTAATGATAAAAGGGGTAAACTCTAATAAATTTGTGGTTGTTGATCATCGCCTTATAAATTCGTACTGAGCTGGAGATATAAGTGATTTGCAGAGATGTTTCAAGTGCGGAATTAACTTTTTTTTAACATTTTAAGAATAGCGGATAACTTAGATATACCTCTATAATTATTTGCATAAGATTTGCTACCCTTCTTATGGAGCGGAATAATAAAAGATTCCTTCCAGAGGGGGGGAAGCATGAAGTGTTAATGGATAGGGTTAATAGTTTAAGCAAGGGTCCACACAGAGCGTCGGCACAGTACCTGAGTATAAGCCGGAAACTACGTCGGGACCTGGTGAAAACACCGGCTTAACTAGTCGAAGATCATGAAGCAGTGAGCTTTCATTTAACAAGGGGCTGAAGATGCCATTCGACCTTGGTAAACTGTATGGATACGGCTGACCAGAGTAGCTTTCATGAGAAAAGGTTGTTTGGGAAAATGTGGCAAAAAGATCGGCAATTGCCTGATCAATGTTTGCTGACATATTGAGAAATGATGCGAGGATGGATGTGCGGACGTTCTACGCTTACTATTTACGAAGCTGCAAAACTGTTTAGGGTCCTGTGAAAATCGTATCCTGCATCGAGGTAGGTAATTTTTATAGCATTGAGCGTTAAGAACGGAGAAATTTGACCGAGCTATTACATAGCGAGAGAGAGAAGAGGGAGAACCAACTTCTCGAAATTTTGTATAAAGTCTTGATTTTAAGTTTTTTTAGACTGGATAACTCTTTGGTAAACCAAGGAGGCTTCCCAGACCTAACCGGACAAAACAGTGGGACACAAGAATCAAAAATGTGTCAAGTGCATTGTAAAAAATGTTTGTGCCTTTCATAACGTCAGTGCACAAGTACAGAGCGGACCAATCAAAATCCCTAATGAGGTTATTAAGCTTCGTAAACTCGGCTTTACGAAAGCAGCGGACACGTTCAGATAGCCTACCCGTTCGATCCAATACAGTAGGCTCAATATCGACCAACACTTCGAATGTAGGATGGTGGGAGTCTTCACGTATAGTGAGCGAAAGGGCTCGGGTTAGCAACGCTATGGTCGGATCCGAGACAAAGCACAGATCAAGCAATCGACCGAAGGAATTTTTCACATGCTTTGCACTTCGCAAAGCGAACAAGGCGTATTCGGCTGGTGATCTGCTTCTAGCTGTTTTTTTTGGCACAGACGACAGAAAATTCCATAATGATGTCTTACATTATATTTTTTTTTTTCGAGAAAAAAAAGTTTAAAACAAATAGCAATCAGACCACTGTACAGAACAAATGTTTAGAGCGATGCTTAAAACGAAATCGGTAAAAATAAGATGAGAGAGGCGAGTGGTTGCAGTAACAGCTTATAAGTGAGAGCGTTACTGTGCAAACAGTTACAAGAGCGAGAGAGAAAGAACAGTTATTGAGAGTAAGGTGATAGAGAGAGAGTGATAGACGGCAATAACTACGACAAGTACCGGCTAAATGTAATGAGAGGACTTATAAAAAGCAACAACACAAACACACGACTAACCGACGCACAAAATTAATTAAATAAGTTGTGTTTTTACACAGTTATTATGAGAACGAACACGTAAGACGTAATTTTAGTAAGCGACGGAATTGGAATCGGATGAGCTCCGTTTATCCTCTTTGGACCTATTGACTTTATCTGTTTATTATCTTTATTAGTTTATCTGTTTCCAGTTTTTAAAGTCAGCTACATCTATATCTCACTATCTCTTCTTACACCAAAATTTCGTTCTAGCTCGTTCTCCTCCGCCAGAAAGCCCACTTTGCTTGGGGCAGAGTATTCGAGTGAGAGAGAGAATGAGTCGCTCTAAAAGGGGGTAGCGTATCAACTGAAAATTTCATTCTGGTTATAATAATGATCCGATCTGCATCAGATTCGAAAACCTGGAAGATAAAGTCATTTTGTACGATTATGCGTTTTCGGTTTTGTGTCTTCAGAATTTTGGAAGCCACGGATTGTTAACCTTTGTGGTGTCGGGGCTATATTTTGAAATTTTTTTATGTCCTGCCACACCGAGCGTACGAGGGCAGTCCCAGAAAGAGCCTACTATAAACAGCTTAAATCTGAAGTTTGGTGCCTTTACCTTGCGCAGTTTTATTTTTGGTCGATTTTAAAAGAGAGCGCTCTAAATTGATTTACAAACATGAATAAAATGGGTCATCGTTATTTGATTCAATACTTTCATTCGAAAGGTCTTAGTTCAACCAAAATTAAAGCCGAGCTGGATTCTCCTTTAGGCGATTCTTCTCCTTCGTTTTCATCAATAAAATATTGGGTGGCAGAGGTTGAGCGAGGTCGTTCGAGTTTGTGTAAGGTAGTCTTTTCGAAGGCTGAGGTAAGCTCAGCCTCTCCAGGGCCAACTTACAAAGAAATTTGTAAAGTGCCGGGACCCGAGATTGCGGAAATGGAGACGCCGTGTGTGGAAAGGTGGGCGTATGGGGCAAAAAGGGAACCTGATCGACACCTGGTTAGCGGAGGCGCCTTCTGGCAGTGTAGCCGCCCCTGTCTGCTCCGACTCGAGTGCCCCTGGTAGTACCTAGGAAGCACCCGTTCCGGAGACAGGCACGCGCCGTTTGGGAGCCCGCGGTCTGGCGCGGTAATGACCTGCGACCAGCCCAGCGGAGCCTCCAACGGTGGGCGACCACACTTACCGTCTTGCACTTTGGGAGGGGGAAAGGGTTAAATTTATACTGTTACACACGAGCACATTGTTTAGTTTTGTTTCTTTTATTCTTTTCTTAGTTCTTGTCTTTTTCCTATCTTAGCGTCAAAATTACATTTCCTAAGTCCCTGCCTATTCGCACCAAACTAAGCCATGAAAAAGGGGATGCATCACGCAGCCTCGCTTACCCGATCCTCACGAGCTTATTGTTCTTGGTGTCTCCTCGCCCGGCGCCTTGTCCTCGTTGCGATCCTTTTAACCCGGTGGGTGTGTGTGTCCTCGTCCCACGTGTGTCACTGCCCACTGACTTGGGACTTTTTCCCGCAGCGATCGCGACTTGTCCGCTTGGTTGCCAAAATATTAATTCTCGAGGCGAGCTCTGCCTGGCGATCGCGAGCCCTTAGCTGCGGACCCTTGTTCGGGCTGCGCTGCCGCTGCTGCCGTCGCTGCCCACGCCCGTGGCTTTCTTGCTGTTGGCCGCTCTCGGGCTGCTGCCGGCGCCCTTGCTCTCTCTCGCTCTCTGGGTCACGTCGTCGTTCTCTTTGTTCTGCTTGTGGCTCTCTGCTCGCGTCGTCGCTCTCTCTGTTCTGCTGCTGGCTCTGTTTTCTGGCTCTCTCTGCTCTGATCTGCTCTGCTGCTGGCTCTGTTTTCTGGCTCTCTCTGCTCTGCTCTGCTGCTGGCTACCGTGGGCCGCGAACTTAAATTATGACTTCAGAATTTCACCTTACAATATAACTTAGAAAATAATAATGGAAAATTATAAACTTAAAAATATAACCCAAGACTTCATAATTACTCTCCTAAATGCTTAATAAAAATACAAAACAAGATAATTCCCTGTGAAAATCATCTATCGTTCGTTCTCTTTCGTAGTGACCAGACGTGTTTTTGTTTTGCGCTCTGCATTTTCCTTTTGTTTAACTTAATCATCCGGTGTTTTTTATCTATAATTTAACTCTCTAACTAACTTACATTAAAATCATACTTTTACCGCGGGTGCATGCCTGATAATTGTGTAAAAACACAACTTATTTAATAAATTTTGTGCGTCGGTTATTCGTGTGTTTGTGTTGTTGCTTTTCGTAAGTACGCCCTCTCATTACATTTAGCCGTTCTATCACTCTCTCTATCACCTAACTCTCAATAACTGTTCTTTCGCTCTCGCTCTTGTAACTTTTTGTGCAGTAACGCTCTCACTTATAAGCTGTTGCTGCAACCATTTCTCCTCTCTCTTTTTTCCGATTTCGCTTTAAGCATTGCTCTAAGCATTTGCTCAGCACAGTGGTCTGATTGCTATTTGTTTTGAACTTCTTTTTCCCGAAGTAAAAAAAAATAAAAGACATAAATATGGAATTTTCTGTCGTCTGTGCCAAAAAAACCTGCAAGAAGCAGATCTTAAAATACGAGCATCACCTGTCCGCTTTAAAAACTGTTTCTTCCTCGCTATCAGATAAAGACCATATGATAGTTCTTGGTGATTTTAATTTGCCAGGTGCTGTTTGGTCTTCGGTAAACGAGTCTAATAACCTTGTGCCCATGTCACGACACGACTTTATCGACGGCTTGCTAGACCTATCCCTGTCTCAAGTCAACCATGTGAAAAATTCCTTGGGTCGATTGCTTGATCTGTGCTTTGTCTCGGATCCGACCATAGCGTTGTTACCCCGAGCCCTTCCGAACAGTATACCTGAAGACCCCTACCAACCTACATTCGAAGTGTCAGTCGATATTGAGCCTACTGTATTGGATCGAACGGGTAGGCTATCTGAACGTGTCCGCTGCTTTCGTAAAGCCGAGTTTACGAAGCTTAATAACCTCATTAGGGATTTTGATTGGTCCGCTCTGTACTTGTGCACTGATGTTATGAAAGGCACAAACATTTTTTACAATGCACTTGACACATTTTTGATTCTTGTGTCCCACTGTTTTGTCCGGTTAGGTCTGGGAAGCCTCCTTGGTTTACCAAAGAGTTATCCAGTCTAAAAAAACTTAAAATCAAGACTTTATACAAAATTTCGAGAAGTTGGTTCTCCCTCTTCTCTCTCTCGCTATGTAATAGCTCGGTCAAATTTCTCCGTTCTTAACGCTCAATGCTATAAAAACTACCTATCTCGATGCAGGATACGATTTTCACAGGACCCTAAACAGTTTTACAGCTTCGTAAATAGTAAGCGTAGAACGTCCGTACATCCATCCTCGTTATCTCTTCTCAATATGTCAGCAAACAATGATCAGGCAATTGCCGATCTTTTTGCCACATTTTCCCAAACAACCTATTCTCATGAAAGCTACTCTGGTCAGCCGTATCCATACAGTTTACCAAGGTCGAATGGCATCTTCAGCCCCTTGTTAAATGAAAGCTCACTGCTTCATGATCTTCGACTAGTTAAGCCGGTGTTTTCACCAGGTCCCGACGTAGTTTCCGGCTTATACTCAGGTACTGTGCCGACGCTCTGTGTGGACCCTTGCTTAAACTATTAACCCTATCCATTAACACTTCATGCTTCCCCCCCTCTGGAAGGAATCTTTTATTATTCCGCTCCATAAGAAGGGTAGCAAATCTTATGCAAATAATTATAGAGGTATATCTAAGTTATCCGCTATTCCTAAAATGTTTGAAAAAATTTTAACTCCGCACTTGC
This sequence comes from Drosophila obscura, assembly GCF_018151105.1. NCBI lineage: Eukaryota > Metazoa > Arthropoda > Insecta > Diptera > Drosophilidae > Drosophila > Drosophila obscura. The sequence continues at coordinate 2,639,417 of NW_024542848.1, read as the reverse complement.
AACATTTCTGCAAATCACTTATATCTCCGTCCCAGCACGGATTTATAAGGCGACGATCAACAACCACAAATTTATTAGAGTTTACCTCTTTTATCATTAAGGGCTTTCAAGGTAACTTGCAGACGGATGTCATTTACACTGATTTTAGTAAAGCATTTGATTCTGTAAGCCATTCTCTTTTAGCACAAAAACTTGACCTTTTAGGGGTTCCGCCTAATCTTTTGAGATGGATTTCTAGCTACCTTTGTTCTAGGTCTCAAAGAGTCCTCTTCAAAAACTCCTTTTCTTCACCTGTTAAGGTTACTTCTGGAGTACCACAGGGCAGCCATCTAGGCCCCCTACTATTCACACTCTTTATTAATGATCTGCCTTCAGTATTTACAAACTCTCGAGTACTCATGTATGCGGATGATGTTAAACTTTGTGTCCAGTATAAGGAAATTTCATTTCACTCTCGCTTGCAATCCGATCTCAATAACTTTCAGTCATGGTGTTGTGCAAATATGTTACACCTAAATGCCTCGAAATGCAAAGTAATGACATTTCATCGCTCCAGCCCCCTATTGGCTCCTTATAGCCTCTGCGGTGGTTCTCTTGAGAGAATTACCTTGGTTGATGATCTTGGTGTTAAATTAGACCCAAAGTTAAAGTTTTCTGAACACATTTCTACCATGGTAAATAAGGCCATGGGAGTGCTTGGGTTTATAAAGAGGTGGTCAAAGGAATTTGACGACCCCTTTATAACGAAGACTCTCTATATCTCGCTTTTTCGTCCGATTTTAGAATACGGCTCTTGTGTATGGTGCCCCCAGTACAAAGTACACCAGGACCGTATAGAATCAGTGCAGAAAAACTTTTTTGCTCTGCGTGGCCTTAACTGGGATGCAGGTGTGAGACTGCCATCTTATCCTCGTAGATTGCTTTTAATAAACCTTCCAACCTTAGTTAGTCGTAGAAAAATGCTTGGTGTGATTTTTATGCACAACCTGATCAAGGGTGATGTAGATAGCCCTGACTTGTTGAGCCGCATAAACTTCACGATTCCTATTAGATCTACTAGAAACTTCATTCCTCTTTTCCTTCCGCTTTGTAGATCGAATTATTCCTTGCACGAACCATTTAGGGTACTTTGCTCGGATTTCAATTCCCTCTACCACATAATATCAACTACTAATTCCCTTCCTCTTCTTAAATCACTAATACTAACATACCTTTCCCGTAATTAGTTATATTTTTAGCTATCTTTGCATGTTTAGCGCTTAGAGTTGTGTTTAGCTCTAATTTTCCTCGAATTTTAGTCTAACACCTATCTTTCCTGCATGCTCGCGATCGGTTCGGTAACACGCGTCGCGCGTCATGCGGCAGCGCCCCTCGGTCGGTTGGGCGGGAGGAGGGCTGCGTTTCTGCCTGGGTTCCGCGCGTAACAGGCTTTGGCTTGGTGTCGCATGGGCCACTTGATGGTGCAGTCATTGCATATCAACGTCCAGAATTATAAAAAAAAAAAAAAAAAAAAAAGTGAAAACTTAACCATATATAACAAAAACTTCATAATAAATCCTCATGGTGTCCCTGCTCAGTACTTAAACTTATAACCTACCAAAATTGTGAGTCGTCGAGCTGCGACATTCCTCGGGCGGGTTCGGCCTCGTTCCCCTCGTCTCCAAACCCATCGAAACGGCGTTGATATTGGGGAACCCAGCCCCAGTCGTTTTGGCGTTCTTCTGACCACTGTCGCCGCGGCTCCTCGATCTCCTCGTCGTCCATGGTCGTACTACGTGCTGTGGGATATAAACGAGGTTATATCCTTGGGCCTATGGACGGACTATGCTCTACAGGACAATAGTCTGGTGCGATGTTTGAAACTTGGGAATACCCTAACGTAATACTACTACCGATGTTATACAGTGTCCGGTGTCCGTGTGGCGAACTCTGGCTATGTTGGGTGAAATTAACTTGGTTACCTTATACGGGCCCTCGTACCGTGGGGCTAGCTTGGCGGCGAATCCATCGTTGGCTTTCGATAGTACGTGTTGCTTAACTAACACCAAGCTGCCAATGGTTGGTCTTCAATCGCGTCGTCGTAGGTTGTAGTGGCGGCCTTGTTCCGCCGATGCTCGCTGTGTGTTATCCCTCGCCGTCTGGAAAACCTCGCATAGCTGTTTCGCCCTGGTTTCGGGATCGGTAGCGACTATTCCGGATCCTGGCGTGATTTCGTCATACAATGCTCCTGGTAGCCTCGGCTCCCGTCCTTGGACCAGGAACGCCGGACTGAATCCTGTTGTGTCGGACACGCTGCTATTGATTGCCAATGAAATCTCCGGTAGCAGGGTGTCCCATGTACTATGTGGTCCCTCGATGTACTGTGCGATCATGGTCTTGATTGTCTGGTTAGCTCTCTCCGTCGGGTTTTGCTGTGGATTGTACGGCGCAGTATACTCCAGTGTCATTCCTGCCCGTTTACAGAACGCCTTAAAGGAACGACTGGTAAATTGAGTCCCGTTGTCGCAGATGAACTTCCGGGGTATCCCAAATCGGCTGAGGATCCTGTCGCGAAAAGCTTTCTCCAAGTATGTTGCAGTGACACGGCGCAGAGGTATCAGCTCCACCCATTTGGAAAACATATCTAAGAAGACTAGTAACACTGTGTTACCTTGTTTGGATCTCGGCAGTGGTCCAACGAAGTCGGCGCAAATGGTAGCGAAAGGATCGCTTGCCTGTCGTGTTAGCATCTTCCCTGCTGGCTTAGCTTGTTGCGTCTTGACCTTTTGGCACACAGCACATTTCCTGACGTAGCGGGCGACGTCTCTGAAGATTCCGGGCCAATAATATCTTTGACATACCCTCGTCGTTGTCTTGCGTATTCCCAAATGTCCCGCGCTTGGTTGGTCGTGGCATTCTTGCAGCACACGCTGCCGTTGTTCCTTGCCTACGCACAGCTTCTCTGGTCGCTCCAGTGTCTCCTGCGTGCGTCGTCGTATCCATACGCATGTGTTCTGCTCCTCGATGACAGTTTGTAGGGCCTCGAGCAGCTGTCGTAACAAGGCGTCTGCGACAACGTTCTGTCGCCCTCTCCGGTATGTATGTCGTCCCGTGGGATTTTCGATCGTGTTGAGCCACTTGAGGGCTAAGTGGTCCGTCATGACGTCAAACCTGTATCCTTCCAAGTAGCAACGTAGCTTCCTGATAGCCCAGACGATTGCTAAACATTCCTTCTCGGTGGTGGAGTAATTCTCCTCGGCCCTCGATAGTCTCCGGCTCACATATACAATGACTCTCTCGCCGTCGGCACTCGGCTGGGTTAGTACTCCTCCCAGTCCGTAGTCGCTGGCGTCAGTCTGTAAAGAGAACGTACTGGTTAAATCCGGACACGCGCGAACTGGTGCCTTGGTCAGTAGTTCCTTGAGTTTCGCGAACGCTTGCTGTTGTTGTGTTTCCCACGACCTTGCCTTTCCGAAGTAGTTGTTACATCGCTTGTACCACGGCTGCAAAGTTTGGGACCAATCGCCTGTACCAGGAGGCGAGACCCAGGCATCGGCGTAGTTCTCGTGCACTGGTTGGAGCTGCGAGCTTCTGTACCGCGGCGATCTTCTCGGGATCGGTGTGAATTGCTAACGACGTGCCCCAGGTACAACAACCTGCGCTGGAAGAAGAGGCACTTCTTCCGTTTAGCCTGAGGTTCGCTTGTCGTGAGCGCCTCAACACTTCTCTGAGATTCCTGACGTGTTCCTCCAATGTTGTTCCAATGATGATGATGTCATCGAGATATGCGAACGCGTGGGGTTCCATATCTGCCCCGATGACGCTGTCGAGTGCCCGCTGGAATGTTGCGGGTGCCGAGTGGACCCCAAATGGCATAACACGCCATTGGAAAAGACCTCGTCCTGGTACTATGAACGCGGTGCATTCACGGCTTGCCTTGGCCATGGGTATCTGGGTATCCATGGGTTTCAAGTCCAATGTGCTAATATACTTAGCGTTCCGCAATCTCTCCAAGATATAATTTATCCTCGGCAGGGGGTATGCGTCTGGTACCGTTCGTGCATTGAGTTGACGAAAGTCCACACACATGCGGGTTTCTCCAGTCTTCTTGTCCACCAACACAATAGGGGCACTGTGTGGGCTTTTGGAAGGCTCGATGCATCCATCCCGTAGTAACTGGTCTACTTGCGCGTGAATTATCCCTTGAATGGCTGGATTCCGTGGATAGTATCGCTGTTTGATCGGGCGATCGTCGCGCATCACGTTGTCCTGGTTTGTCCTTGCTGGTCGATGACACTCTGTAGTTCCGTGGTTGGATCTGCTCAAGGGGATGAGCAATCCTCCTACCTGCAGCTTGGCATCTATGGCGGCAAAAAAATCCAAACCGAGTAGCACGTCGTCGAGAGCCGTTGGCAGGACCAGCATCAAGATGCAAGCCCGTGATTGTCCGAGTCGTACCTCTGCTTGAATTGCCCTCGTTAGTTCCATCCTTGTTCCATTTGCCAAAGCTATTGTCGTCCTCACTGTTCGTCTGTTAGCCGGGGTCTCGATGAGTCGTGCCTTCTGATCGCTGAGGAAACTCCGCGTGGCCCCCGTGTCCAGCGTCGCTATCATTACCTCAGCCTCGATGGCAAGCCTGCCATCTCGCGGACGGATGACACCCACTACGAGCCCCGACCACTATTAATTCGTACGGCAAGCTTTTTTAGCCATATGCAATGTTTAACAGACGATATTTTCAATACTAATGTAGATAACACATTTTATTCTCTTAACATTAGAAACAAAAAGTTTTGTTGTACTTCAATAACAAACATTTCTTTGAATGCTTTGCTTAACTGATAAGAAAAATTTGACCACTAATTATTCGTACGGTGCGTTCAATATTAGCTCTTTTGATTAAAAAAATATTTTTTTTTAATGTTAATATTGTATTACATCTCCTTTGCCCTCTACAACGCATTTACAACGCTTTGGCATAGATTTTAATAAATTCTGGCATTGTTCTTTTGAAATAGAGTCCCACATCTCTTGCAGTTTTATTTTTAGGTCTGAAAGTGTTCTTTGAGGCTCATTTCTTAGGTTTCTTTTCATTATGCCCCATATATTCTCGATTGGGCTTAGGTCTGGGCTATTTGATGGCCAATCTAAGACCCCAATTTCCTTACACTGCAGCCATGATTTGGTTCGTTTGGCAGTATGAGATGATGCTCCATCCTGCTGAAATGTATATTCACCACAGTCAGCCAGTTTTGGTATTGATGGCAGCAAACTTTCCTCTAATATGTTAACGTATTTTTCCGCGTTAACTATCCCCTCAATAAAGTGCAGTTGTCCTACCCCTTTGGCAGACATACAACCCCACACCATTATGCTTGCAGGGAACTTAACTGTCCTTTTCAGGCAGTCTTTATGGTACGCTTCAGTTTTGTAACGGATGATTCTCCTTCGCGCATCACCGACACACACATCAAATTTTGATTCATCGCTAAATATGATGGTGTTCCATTGCCTTTGAGTCCAAGACATCCGTTCCCGAGACCATTGTAAACGCTTCTTCTTTTGACGAAGCGTAAGCAATGGTTTTTCCTTGGCCTACGAGTAATTTAAGCTATTGAGTATGTAACATATTTAATCACTATACATACTTTATTGAACTTATATCCAATATCTCGCAACTGCAGGCGCGTCCATTCACGCTTCACACTTTTTCCGATTTTATCAGACCAATCAGAGGCTAAATTTCTCAAACTTTGTCGACGATCAGACTTCACTATTGTGGCCAGGGCTCTTTTGTCACGAGATGTTATTGCCGATTTTCGGCCTCTATTTGCGATATTATTTTCAATATTGCCATTTTTCTTAAAATTGTTTACAATGCCTTGAACGGACGACTTAGCCAGATTTAATTGTTTGGCATGCATACGGTACATAAACCGTTTACAAATTTGTCGTCGCAACTAGAACTTGAACCAGTTGGATTGCGGAGAGGGTTTCCTACGTCGAGCAAATGAGGGTCTGAAGACACGGCGACAGCCTCTGTTGATTGCAGTTGTAGAGAATGAGTGAACAGGCAGTGATGGTACTGTTTCTGATACTGATTTTATTCAACAAACTTAATTTCTATTTATAGGTAACAAAGGGTACAGAAAGTGCTGAGTCTAGTAAGAATATGGTAAAAGGGAATTGGAATTAATATTGAATTAATTTGGATTTAATATGATATTGTTTTTTGGGCAATTGTGATAGTCAGCAATTGCACCAGTGTTTTTGCCCTCTGACGAGCGATCGCATCGTTGGCAGAAATTGCTGCAGAAGCGGTTATTGTTGACTCAGCTACAATGCCTTGTCGTTTGTTATTATGTCTCCCGTTACATGGGTCGACCTGACTTATTCGATAAGTGTATATTATGTAATATTAATTACTGCATAAATATGCGACTGAACATTCTCCCGGCCGTTGAACTGGTGTTCAACCATCGCCCAAGTCGACTGAAAAGCGGCGTGGAATGGGGATCGGGGGTGATGATCCGCGTGGCTCTGCTTGGTTGATTGTTGACGGCCTTGGGTTCCATGATTGATACTTCTTCCGGAGAATGAACGCAATAATCAATAGCATTGATATTGCTAGGGCAGCATAAGTAGCGATTTGATGATGCTGCACTGTGTTGAGATGGTGTGGCAGCCTTTGTTGATTGATTGCCACTAATTGTAGGCGTAAATCTTCCAATTCTTGAAGATAGTCTGATGTCTGGTTCTCCAATTGTGCAGCTGCTGGCGAAGGGGGTGTCGTTGGTAAGCGTATGTCCCCAAATCGAGTGTAGGTTGATTTGACTTCACTGATTGTTGTGCTGAAGGTACTGATGCTTATTTCTGTATTGCGAGCAGTGCATCCAGGTGACAGTGAGAGCAAGCCAGTTCCTTCTAGTTGTATGGTTGATGGAGACCCGTTGCAAACTGCCTGAAGTCTCATTGTAGAGTGTGTTGCAAAAATCCATTTATTTGCTTGCTGAGTTTTGGACCACACCATGTCCGCCTTCGTGTGGGTCACTTCACATAAAGGTGCTGTTTTATTGTTAAACAGCTGAAACTCACAGCGATTGTCGACATTGAAGACTGTTTGATGATCAAAGCAGATGTATTCTGCGTTGAGTAGTTTAAAGCAGCGTCGAAATTCTTCTGGAGTAAATCCCATGAATTGATCTCGGTGAGTGTTCACAGTGATTATGGTCGTTTTGAGATTGAACAAGCTCCAACTTGTTGAGTCCCAGACTGGAATCGGCATGATACTGAAAACTTCGAGCTGAAATGTTGAAACTAACGGTAGTGTCACCTTGAAAATGACGTGTGTGGTAGTCAGTGTTCCTTCGGCTCGCATTAGCCTGTATAATTGTATCACATTTTGTGTTGTGACAGGCAACATTTGATCAGCTGGTAAGTGATCCCGGATTTGGTCTAGTTGCTCTCTTAATTGCTCAGGAGATACTAGCGTTGGGCTTATTGTCCGATGGTGAATGCCGATTAATACATCAGATATGTCAGACTGCATACGTTGAAGACTCGTTGTCAGCAGAGTTAGTTGTGCTGTGAGCCCTAGGTATGACTGAATTAGATGATCGCCATGATATGTTCCTCTTTCTCGGCTGATGGTTGCCACTTGTTGTTCCAATACCTTTAGGCGGTTGTCCATGGCTGACTTATCCTTCCTGATCACGTTCATTGTGGAGTCGACAATTGACGTTTGATTTCGTAGTAGATGTAGCAGAAAGTCTTCGTTGGTTTGTACCTTTTCGATTACTTTGGCCATTTTCTCAGCATATGTAGAGTCAAGTACACCGAATAGCTGGTGTGCCACGTTTCCTACTATATCCAGCGGTGATCTGCGTTGTCGAGAGGCCTTCATTAGCATATTTCCTGTTTGTAGTTCTCTGTACAAATGTTGAAAGTGTTGAAATATGGAGTTGCACGCTGGAACATTTTTTAGTTCAGGGCACATGTGTCTTAGTTCGGACATTCCGGCTGACATGACTTGCAAATCCTTCCAATATGGATCCAAGTCGTAGTATACAATCATGGTCCATTCGGAAGTGGTCATTCTTGAGGTTCCAAGTTTCTCATAGAATATTCCAGGCTTGTTTGCAAATTGCGTCACATTTATTGATTGTGAAAATGCTAATGGCAGCATGAGAAGTAACACTACCAATGTGGATGTTAGTGTAGGTAATGATAACCTTTTTCGCCGTGTTGGTGGCTCCTCTATTTCCGCAATGTCTTGAATAGCATTTTTGGAGCGTTTTGTTGCTACCTCCTCTGAGAATAATGGGGCGAGACGACTGATGGGGCGTTTGTATACGCCGGACGATGTTTTGACATCAACCACTCGTACATGGTTGTCTTGCCCAGGATAAGTTTTGATGATGCGACCCATTGGCCACTTCATTACTGGAAGGTTGTCTTCCTTCACCAAAACTAATAATCCTTCGGTCACGTTTGGAGCGGTGGTTTTCCATTTATGGCGAGTTTGTAGTTCGTGGAGGTATTCCGTAGACCATTGTTTCCAAAATGCATGTTTTAAGCGTGAAACCAATTCCCAGCGCTTAACCAGAGTTTTCTCTTGACGATCGGTGTGGACGTCAGGTGCTGCGGTCAAAGGTTCACCGATCAGGAAATGCGCTGGAGTAAGCGCACTTGTATCCGTTTGGATCATTTGACATTGGAGTTATGGGTCGGGAGTTGAGAATTGCTTCAATTTCGATTATGACTGTGTTCAGCTCCTCAAACTTCAAGGATGCTGTTTCTGTGGTTGTAACTAGCAGCCTTTTCGCTGATTTTACCGCAGCTTCCCAGAGGCCGCCAAACGATGGGGCCCGAGGAGGAATGAATTTAAAATCCACTTGGTTTTTGTTGCAATGATTTGTGATCAGAGCATGTGCCTTTTCGCTAAATATTGCTTCTTTCAATTCCTTTAGCTTGTTATTTGCGCCGACGAAATTTGTTGCGTTGTCGCAATGAATAGTCTGACACTTCCCGCGTCTGCTAAGGAATCGCCGGAGTGCTGCCAAGAATGCATCTGTGGTTAAGTCACTTACTAACTCCAGATGTACAGCCTTTGTGGAGAAGCAGCAGAATACGGCAATGTATGCCTTATCTGGCCGTTTTCCTCGGATTTTATGGTGGATCATAATTGGTCCACAGTAGTCAACGCCTGCATTAAGGAATGGGCGTGCTTGCGTGACTCTTTGTGCTGGAAGATTGCCCATGATCTGGTGCATCAGCTTTGGTCTGGCTCTGGTGCATCTAATACAGCTATGTATGATGCTTCTAGCCATCGTCTTGTCGTTGATAATCCAATATTGTTGTCTTGCGATTGCCCTTAATGCTTGGGCACCGCAATGCAGATTTTCCTCATGAAGCTCACGCATAATCATTTTGACTATTGGGTCGTTGTACGGTAGCAGGATTGGATGTTTTGCATTGAACGGAATTTGAGCTTCTTCGAGTCTTCCGCCAACTCGGATGAGCTCATCATCTCCTAGTAAGGGAGATAACGAAATGATCGAACTCTTTTTATCCACTGTTTTATAGCGTTTTAATTGTTTTAAATCCGCTGTGAACTCAACTTGTTGAATCGTTCGTAGGATCATAGTGCGAGCACGCCTTAGTTCTCCTGCGCAAAGTGTCGTTGTAGGTGCTCTGTTAGTTTTGTAGCAGAAGCGAAACATGTACGCTACAATACGTTGTAGTTTGTTGAACGAGTTGCTAAGTCTGCATGTGTATAACTCTTCTCCGAGAGAGCTAGATGCGATTGGCAAGCTGACTTGCTTAGCCTTTCTCTCGAGATTGCTGGGCTCAATGATGGGTGGTTTCGTCCATTTATCTTCTGATCCATGCAAGAATAATGGTCCGTATAGCCATAGACTATGATCCCTTAGCTTGCTTGCTAAGATTCCTCTTGAAAGGACATCTGCTGCGTTGTTGGCTGATGAAACATGACGCCATTGTAATTGGTTCGTCAATGCCTGGATTTTGGCGATTCGATTTGCCACGAATGTGTGGTATGTGGACGCCGATGCGTTAATCCAGGACAGTACAACGGTGGAATCAGTCCAGAAGATTCCTGATACTGTGTCAAGATTCATATGGAGATCCTTTCTAACTCGATTGGTGAGTTCGGCACCTAAAACTGCAGCGCACAGTTCTAGACGTGGTAGGGATTGTTTGGCGGTGGGTGCTACTCGAGATTTTGAGCATAATAGTCGTACAGAGACCTGATTGTTTTTGTAGGTGGCTCGTACGTACACTGCCGCGCCATAGGCTCGTTCCGATGCGTCTACAAAGGTATGTAGATCCTGGGTGACTGGCACTTTTCCATCATATACGTGCCGGGGAATCTCCATTGAGTTTAATGATTGTAGGTCCTCCCGGTACTCCATCCATTCGTTTTGGAGTTGTAATGGTAGTTCATCGTCCCAATCGAGTTCAATCTCCCACAGTTGTTGCATAAATATTTTTGCCTTGACTATCACCGGGGCAAAGAGACCCAGTGGGTCAAAGATTTGGGCCAATTCTGAGCACACGACCCTTTTGGTGATGCGTGTTGCTTGGCTTTTTGTGGTTCGTCCTCGCAGTTGGTCTTGTTTTGGCATCCAAATGAGACCCAGCGTTTTCACGCTGTATTGCTCTAATGTTTCACCTAGTTTGACGTCGTTTACAATGTCCTCTTTAGGGATTCCTTGCAAGAGCTGGTCGTTGTTGGAGCACCATTTGCGAAGTTTAAGACCGAACGGTAGCAATATTTTATTAAGTTCTTGTTGAACTTGTATCGCTTCCTGAATGGTATCCGCGCCAGTAAGACAGTCGTCCACATAGAAATCGTTCTTCAATGCAGCAGATCCAATAGGTAATCTGTGTTGGCTCCGAGTTGCCAAATGATCCAGACATTTCGTTGCCAGGAATGGAGCAGATGTGGTCCCATATGTGACTGTTTTTAAGCGATAGTACCTGATATCTTCAGATGGATTGTTTCTCCAGACTATCATCTGATGAAACTGATCCTCTGGATTTATCCACACTTGTCGGTACATTTTCTCGATGTCCGCTGTGAATACGTACTTATGTATACGAAAACGTAGTAGAATGGACATAAGTTCACTCTGAACTGTGGGTCCCGCATGCAGAATGTCGTTTAGAGACTTTCCACTTGTTGATTTACATGATGCATCAAACACGACCCGTAACTTTGTGCTGGTGCTCTCAGGTTTGAGTACACAGTGGTGTGGTATGAAGTAGTGTCTCTCCGGCACTTGAGTTGCTGGGACCATCTTCATGTGTCCAAGTCCTTCATATTCATTCATAAATTCCACATAGCCGTTCCAGGTGTCTGGTGAAATCCGTCGCTCTAATGCCAGGAATCGTTTCGTTGCAGTTTCCAAAGACCCCCCCAGGGCTGAAGAGTGTTCGGAAAAAGGGAGTTTTACTATCAACCTGCCATCCGATGCTGTTTGTAAGTTCTCTATAAAGTGAGCTTCGCAATGTGCTTCGATTGGCGTGCGTGGTTTTTCTTCCGTCTCTAAATTGTCCAGAGTCCAGAATTTTTCCATTAGCTCGTTGAGTCCAATTGCACAAATGGATGCGGAGTTGTGTGCAGACCTGATTTTTCCTGCCACAATCCATCCCAATTTTGTATTTTGCAGCAACGGACCTCCTGACTTTGGCTGTTTTTGGTCTGGGAGTAGTAGCGAATAATAGTGTTCTGCTCCGATGAGCATGTCGACCTTTCCCGGTTTATAGAAATCCGGATCTGCCAATGGGCAATTGTTTGGTATGTTCAAGTTCATTTCATCGAGTGCCTGCGCTGGTTGATCAGCAATTATCTGAGGTAGTACGAATGCTTCAATTCTTTGCGTAAATCCGCCGTGAAGTGATTTTATTAGAACATTTACTCGTGCTCTGCTGGTCTTTGACTGACCTCCAATTCCTTCGATGCGTAATGTTGTATCATTAAGTTTTACTGACAACATTGATGCCATTCGTTCAGAGATCAGGTTGATCTGTGATCCTGAATCCAGCAAGGCTCTGAAATTGGCTCTCTGTCCATTGTTTGCTTCTACTGCTACTTTTGCTGTAGCTAACAGGTTGTAATTATTGTTACTTGCTGCGCCAACCGTCGGTGCTCTTGGTTCTGTACTTACGCCCGATGGTATGTCCAAGTGCAGCAGTGTATTGTGTTTTTTGTCGCATTTGAAACATGTCCGACCTGGGCATGCATTTGTTTTGTGGCTTGTTTTAAAACAGTTGACACACAATTTCTGCTTTTGTACCCAATTTAGTCGTTGTGATGGTGATTTGGAGCGAAACTCATCGCATCCGTAGAGTCAATGGCTTGCCTTCTTGCAGAATGAGCAGAGAGGCGTCTTCGATTTTCCAGTATTTACTGTTGCACATGTTGTGCCCTTTGGCTCTTTCCTTGATATTTGTGTCTTTTTGCCTGTTCCTAGAACTCGAACTCTTTGTTCTAGGAACTGAAGCATTGTGTCCAAGGCCTGTATTTCCTTTGAGCTTCCCAATGATTGCTCGTACAAGGCTCTGTTAGTGACATCCAGCTTATTTTTGATGACGGCAATCAATATTGGATCCCATGTGGATATATTGATGCCCAATCCCTTTAGTGATGACAGGGATTCGATAGTTGTAACGTACAACTCTTTTAATGACTTGGAGTCGTCATTAACTGTGTTATAATTTAGGAAGCGGTTTAATACCGTGCTAGCGACGTCTCTGGGATTGTTGTATGTATCAATCAGAATTTCCCAGGCGCTCAAATAGTTTTCTTCCTTTAGATCGATATGTCGGATCAATCTTTCTGCCTCTCCAGTTACCGTTGTTTTCAGATACCACATCTTCCGAACTGTGGGCATGTTTGTTTCATGTATCATACATGAAAACAGGTCATAGAACTGGGACCATTTCAGTATGTCCCCATCAAACTTGGGAATGTTAATGCGTGGAAGCTGCACGTCATTATTGTTTGATGTGGCTGGTTTTGCCAATGCACTTTGAACCTCTTTTTCCAGGGTCAGGTAGGCTTCCATGTTGTATCCTCCTTCCTCTGGGTTATCGTATTCTTCGTGAATAGTAAAATGGACTTCTTGTGCTTGAGTCCATAGTGATTTTATCAAATCACTTGATGTACGTCCTCCCGCCTCTGAGAATTGTCTCAGAATGCGTTTTATGGACGCTACTATGGCCTTTTGTCGGCGACATAGTGAAGGCAATTTGCTGTAAGCTCTGCGTGGTGACAGCGTGTTCCTCCTTGTGGGAATCCATTTCACCATTTTGAGTATTTTCTATTTGCTTTTAGCCTACGATCCTTCTATCGCAACCGATGTGGTACAAAGTATAAGTACAGACGACGTACTGGATGGAGGTTTTGTGCTGGTGAAACGCACTTGTGATCTTGATATTATTAATCGTTGATCTTGTTGGCTTATGATCTGAAAGTGACAGATCTGCCAATTTGTTCTACTTATTGGTAGGAGATTCTACCGTAAGTATGTGGCTTGTTGCCAGTTTGTATTGAAAAGTCCTGGTGACTTCTTCAGTTTGATCTGCAGGTTTTCCTGCGTCGGGGTCACCAAATGTTAATGTGTGTTTGTGTGTGTGTGTGATTTGGTATGCATACGGTACATAAACCGTTTACAAATTTGTCGTCGCAACTAGAACTTGAACCAGTTGGACTGCGGAGAGGGTTTCCTACGTCGAGCAAATGAGGGTCTGAAGACACGGCGACAGCCTCTGTTGATTGCAGTTGTAGAGAATGAGTGAACAGGCAGTGATGGTACTGTTTCTGATACTGATTTTATTCAACAAACTTAATTTCTATTTATAGGTAACAAAAGGTACAGAAAGTGCTGAGTCTAGTAAGAATATGGTAAAAGGGAATTGGAATTAATATTGAATTAATTTGGATTTAATATGATATTGTGTTATTGGGCAATTGTGATAGTCAGCAATTGCACCAGTGTTTTTGCCCTCTGACGAGCGATCGCATCGTTGGCAGAAATTGCTGCAGAAGCGGTTATTGTTGACTCAGCTACAATGCCTTGTCGTTTGTTATTATGTCTCCCGTTACATGGGTCGACCTGACTTATTCGATAAGTGTATATTATGTAATATTAATTACTGCATAAATATGCGACTGAACATTCTCCCGGCCGTTGAACTGGTGTTCAACCATCGCCCAAGTCGACTGAAAAGCGGCGTGGAATGGGGATCGGGGGTGATGATCCGCGTGGCTCTGCTTGGTTGATTGTTGACGGCCTTGGGTTCCATGATTGATACTTCTTCCGGAGAATGAACGCAATAATCAATAGCATTGATATTGCTAGGGCAGCATAAGTAGCGATTTGATGATGCTGCACTGTGTTGAGATGGTGTGGCAGCCTTTGTTGATTGATTGCCACTAATTGCAGGCGTAAATCTTCCAATTCTTGAAGATAGTCTGATGTCTGGTTCTCCAATTGTGCAGTTGCTGGCGAAGGGGGTGTCGTTGGTAAGCGTATGTCCCCAAATCGAGTGTAGGTTGATTTGACTTCACTGATTGTTGTGCTGAAGGTACTGATGCTTATTTCTGTATTGCGAGCAGTGCATCCAGGTGACAGTGAGAGCAAGCCAGTTCCTTCTAGTTGTATGGTTGATGGAGACCCGTTGCAAACTGCCTGAAGTCTCATTGTAGAGTGTGTTGCAAAAATCCATTTATTTGCTTGCTGAGTTTTGGACCACACCATGTCCGCCTTCGTGTGGGTCACTTCACATAAAGGTGCTGTTTTATTGTTAAACAACTGAAACTCACAGCGATTGTCGACATTGAAGACTGTTTGATGATCAAAGCAGATGTATTCTGCGTTGAGTAGTTTAAAGCAGCGTCGAAATTCTTCTGGAGTAAATCCCATGAATTGATCTCGGTGAGTGTTCACAGTGATTATGGTCGTTTTGAGATTGAACAAGCTCCAACTTGTTGAGTCCCAGACCGGAATCGGCATGATACTGAAAACTTCGAGCTGAGATGTTGAAACTAACGGTAGTGTCATCTTGAAAATGACGTGTGTGGCAGTCAGTGTTCCTTCGGCTCGCATTAGCCTGTATAATTGTATCACATTTTGTGTTGTGACAGGCAGCATTTGATCAGCTGGCAAGTGATCCCGGATTTGGTCTAGTTGCTCTCTTAATTGCTCAGGAGATACTAGCGTTGGGCTTATTGTCCGATGGTGAATGCCGATTAATACATCAGATATGTCAGACTGCATACGTTGAAGACTCGTTGTCAGCAGAGTTAGTTGTGCTGTGAGCCCTAGGTATGACTGAATTAGATGATCGCCATGATATGTTCCTCTTTCTCGGCTGATGGTTGCCACTTGTTGTTCCAATACCTTTAGGCGGTTGTCCATGGCTGACTTATCCTTCCTGATCACGTTCATTGTGGAGTCGACAATTGACGTTTGATTTCGTAGTAGATGTAGCAGAAAGTCTTCGTTGGTTTGTACCTTTTCGATTACTTTGGCCATTTTCTCAGCATATGTAGGTCAAGTACACCGAATAGCTGGTGTGCCACGTTTCCTACTATATCCAGCGGTGATCTGCGTTGTCGAGAGGCCTTCATTAGCATATTTCCTGTTTGTAGTTCTTTGTACAAATGTTGAAAGTGTTGAAATATGGAGTTGCACGCTGGAACATTTTTTAGTTCAGGGCACATGTGTCTTAGTTCGGACATTCCGGCTGACATGACTTGCATATCCTTCCAATATGGATCCAAGTCGTAGTATACAATCATGGTCCATTCGGAAGTGGTCATTCTTGAGGTTCCAAGTTTCTCATAGAATATTCCAGGCTTGTTTGCAAATTGCGTCACATTTATTGATTGTGAAAATGCTAATGGCAGCATGTTAGTGTAGGTACTGATAACCTTTTTCGCTGTGTTGGTGGCTCCTCTATTTCCGCAATGTCTTGAATAGCATTTTTGGAGCGTTTTGTTGCTACCTCCTCTGAGAATAATGGGGCGAGACGACTGATGGGGCGTTTGTATACGCCGGACGATGTTTTGACATCAACCACTCGTACATGGTTGTCTTGCCCAGGATAAGTTTTGATGATGCGACCCATTGACCACTTCATTACTGGAAGGTTGTCTTCCTTCACCAAAACTAATAATCCTTCGGTCACGTTTGGAGCGGTGGTTTTCCATTTATGCCGAGTTTGTAGTTCGTGGAGGTATTCCGTAGACCATTGTTTCCAAAATGCATGTTTTAAGCGTGAAACCAATTCCCAGCGCTTAACCAGAGTTTTCTCTTGACGATCGGTGTTGACGTCAGGTGCTGCGGTCAAAGGTTCACCGATCAGGAAATGCCCTGGAGTAAGCGCACTTGTATCCGTTGGATCATTTGACATTGGAGTTATGGGTCGGGAGTTGAGAATTGCTTCAATTTCGATTATGACTGTGTTCAGCTCCTCAAACGTCAAGGATGCTGTTTCTGTGGTTGTAACTAGCAGCCTTTTCGCTGATTTTACCGCAGCTTCCCAGAGGCCGCCAAACGATGGGGCCCGAGGAGGAATGAATTTAAAATCCACTTGTTTTTTGTTGCAATGATTTGTGATCAGAGCATGTGCCTTTTCGCTAAATATTGCTTCTTTCAATTCCTTTAGCTTGTTATTTGCGCCGACGAAATTTGTTGCGTTGTCGCAATGAATAGTCTGACACTTCCCGCGTCTGCTAAGGAATCGCCGGAGTGCTGCCAAGAATGCATCTGTGGTTAAGTCACTTACTAACTCCAGATGTACAGCCTTTGTGGAGAAGCAGCAGAATACGGCAATGTATGCCTTATCTGGCCGTTTTCCTCGGATTTTATGGTGGATCATAATTGGTCCACAGTAGTCAACGCCTGCATTAAGGAATGGGCGTGCTTGCGTGACTCTTTGTGCTGGAAGATTGCCCATGATCTGGTGCATCAGCTTTGGTCTGGCTCTGGTGCATCTAATACAGCTATGTATGATGCTTCTAGCCATCGTCTTGTCGTTGATAATCCAATATTGTTGTCTTGCGATTGCCCTTAATGCTTGGGCACCGCAATGCAGATTTTCCTCATGAAGCTCTCGCATAATCATTTTGACTATTGGGTCGTTGTACGGTAGCAGGATTGGATGTTTTGCATTGAACGGAATTTGAGCTTCTTCGAGTCTTCCGCCAACTCGGATGAGCTCATCATCTCCTAGTAAGGGAGATAACGAAATGATCGAACTCTTTTTATCCACTGTTTTATAGCGTTTTAATTGTTTTAAATCCGCTGTGAACTCAACTTGTTGAATCGTTCGTAGGATCATAGTGCGAGCACGCCTTAGTTCTCCTGCGCAAAGTGTCGTTGTAGGTGCTCTATTAGTTTTGTAGCAGAAGCGAAACATGTACGCTACAATACGTTGTAGTTTGTTGAACGAGTTGCTATGTCTGCATGTGTATAACTCTTCTCCGAGAGAGCTAGATGCGATTGGCAAGCTGACATGCTTAGCCTTTCTCTCGAGATTGCTGGGCTCAATGATGGGTGGTTTTGTCCATTTATCTCCTGATCCGTGCAAGAATAATGGTCCGTATAGCCATAGACTATGATCCCTTAGCTTGCTTGCTAGGATTCCTCTTGAAAGGACATCTGCTGCGTTGTTGGCTGATGAAACATGACGCCATTGTAATTGGTTCGTCAATGCCTGGATTTTGGCGATTCGATTTGCCACGAATGTGTGGTATGTGGACGCCGATGCGTTAATCCAGGACAGTACAGTCAAGGTTCATATGGAGATCTCTTCTAACTGGATTGGTGAGTTCGGCACCTAAAACTGCAGCGCACAGTTCTAGACGTGGTAGGGATTGTTTGGCGGTGGGTGCTACTCGAGATTTTGAGCATAATAGTCGTACAGAGACCTGATTGTTTTTGTAGGTGGCTCGTACGTACACTGCCGCGCCATAGGCTCGTTCCGATGCGTCTACAAAGGTATGTAGATCCTGGGTGACTGGCACTTTTCCATCATATACGTGCCGGGGAATCTCCATTGAGTTTAATGATTGTAGGTCCTCCCGGTACTCCTTCCATTCGTTTTGGAGTTGTAATGGCAGTTCATCGTCCCAATCGAGTTTAATCTCCCACAGCTGTTGCATAAATATTTTTGCCTTGACTATCACCGGGGCAAAGAGACCCAGTGGGTCAAAGATTTGGGCCAATTCTGAGCACACGACCCTTTTGGTGATGCGTGTTGCTTGGCTTTTTGTGGTTCGTCCTCGCAGTTGGTCTTGTTTTGGCATCCAAATGAGACCCAGCGTTTTCACGCTGTATTGCTCTAATGTTTCACCTAGTTTGACGTCGTTGACAATGTCCTCTTTAGGGATTCCTTGCAAGAGCTGGTCGTTGTTGGAGCACCATTTGCGAAGTTTAAGGCCGAACGGTAGCAATATTTTATTAAGTTCTTGTTGAACTTGTATCGCTTCCTGAATGGTATCCGCGCCAGTAAGACAGTCGTCCACATAGAAATCGTTCTTCAATGCAGCAGATCCAATAGGTAATCTGTTTTGGCTCCGAGTTGCCAAATGATCCAGACATTTCGTTGCCAGGAATGGAGCAGATGTGGTCCCATATGTGACTGTTTTTAAGCGATAGTACCTGATATCTTCAGATGGATTGTTTCTCCAGACTATCATCTGATGAAACTGATCCTCTGGATTTATCCACACTTGTCGGTACATTTTCTCGATGTCCGCTGTGAATACGTACTTATGTATACGAAAACGTAGTAGAATGGACATAAGTTCACTCTGAACTGTGGGTCCGGCATGCAGAATGTCGTTTAGAGACTTTCCACTTGTTGATTTACATGATGCATCAAACACGACCCGTAACTTTGTGCTGGTGCTCTCAGGTTTGAGTACACAGTGGTGTGGTATGAAGTAGTGTCTCTCCGGCACTTGAGTTGCTGGGACCATCTTCATGTGTCCAAGTCCTTCATATTCATTCATAAATTCCACATAGCCTTTCCAGGTGTCTGGTGAAATCCGTCGCTCTAATGCCAGGAATCGTTTCGTTGCAGTTTCCAAAGACCCCCCCAGGGCTGAAGAGTGTTCGGAAAAAGGGAGTTTTACTATCAACCTGCCATCCGATGCTGTTTGTAAGTTCTCTATAAAGTGAGCTTCGCAATGTGCTTCGATTGGCGTGCGTGGTTTTTCTTCCGTCTCTAAATTGTCCAGAGTCCAGAATTTTTCCATTAGCTCGTTGAGTCCAATTGCACAAATGGATGCGGAGTTGTGTGCAGACCTGATTTTTCCTGCCACAATCCATCCCAATTTTGTATTTTGCAGCAACGGACCTCCTGACTTTGGCTGTTTTTGGTCTGGGAGTAGTAGCGAATAATAGTGTTCTGCTCCGATGAGCATGTCGACCTTTCCCGGTTTATAGAAATCCGGATCTGCCAATGGGCAATTGTTTGGTATGTTCAAGTTCATTTCATCGAGTGCCTGCGCTGGTTAATCAGCAATTATCTGAGGTAGTACGAATGCTTCAATTCTTTGCGTAAATCCGCCGTGAAGTGATTTTATTAGAACATTTACTCGTGCTCTGCTGGTCTTTGACTGACCTCCAATTCCTTCGATGCGTAATGTTGTATCATTAAGTTTTACTGACAACATTGATGCCATTCGTTCAGAGATCAGGTTGATCTGTGATCCTGAATCCAGCAAGGCTCTGAAATTGGCTCTCTGTCCATTGTTTGCTTCTACTGCTACTTTTGCTGTAGCTAACAGGTTGTAATTATTGTTACTTGCTGCGCCAACCGTCGGTGCTCTTGGTTCTGTACTTACGCCCGATGGTATGTCCAAGTGCAGCAGTGTATTGTGTTTTTTGTCGCATTTGAAACATGTCCGACCTGGGCATGCATTTGTTTTGTGGCTTGTTTTAAAACAGTTGACACACAATTTCTGCTTTTGTACCCAATTTAGTCGTTGTGATGGTGATTTGGAGCGAAACTCATCGCATCCGTAGAGCCAATGGCTTGCCTTCTTGCAGAATGAGCAGAGAGGCGTCTTCGATTTTCCAGTATTTACTGTTGCACATGTTGTGCCCTTTGGCTCTTTCCTTGACATTTGTGTCTTTTTGCCTGTTCCTAGAACTCGAACTCTTTGTTCTAGGAACTGAAGCATTGTGTCCAAGGCCTGTATTTCCTTTGGCTTCCCAATGATTGCTCGTACAAGGCTCTGTTAGTGACATCCAGCTTATTTTTGATGACGGCAATCAATATTGGATCCCATGTGGATATATTGATGCCCAATCCCTTTAGTGATGCCAGGGATTCGATAGTTGTAACGTACAACTCTTTTAATGACTTGGAGTCGTCATTAACTGTGTTATAATTTAGGAAGCGGTTTAATACCGTGCTAGCGACGTCTCTGGGATTGTTGTATGTATCAATCAGAATTTCCCAGGCGCTCAAATAGTTTTCTTCCTTTAGATCGATATGTCGGATCAATCTTTCTGCCTCTCCAGTTACCGTTGTTTTCAGATACCACATCTTCCGAACTGTGGGCATGTTTGTTTCATGTATCATACATGAAAACAGGTCATAGAACTGGGACCATTTCAGTATGTCCCCATCAAACTTGGGAATGTTAATGCGTGGAAGCTGCACGTCATTATTGTTTGATGTGGCTGGTTTTGCCAATGCACTTTGAACCTCTTTTTCCAGGGTCAGGTAGGCTTCCATGTTGTATCCTCCTTCCTCTGGGTTATCGTATTCTTCGTGAATAGTAAAATGGACTTCTTGTGCTTGAGTCCATAGTGATTTTATCAAATCACTTGATGTACGTCCTCCCGCCTCTGAGAATTGTCTCAGAATGCGTTTTATGGACGCTACTATGGCCTTTTGTCGGCGACATAGTGAAGGCAATTTGCTGTAAACTTCCGTTGGATGCTGGCTCTGATCATTCGATTGTGGTTCGTCATTTTTACCCACCTGAGCACTTGATGCCTGATTTAGCTTGTCCATGCTTTCAGTAAACATCGCAACGTACGTTTTTAGTGTTTTACGCAAGTCATCACGAAATTTAACGTAGTGGTCGGTCTTATATGCCTTTGATATCTTGGTGTCGATTTCGTTAAATCTGTTCCATGCATCCTCGAGAGCCGCCTTTTTTGTTTGGAAGTACGTTATATTCTGTTTCCTTTCTGGAGAGTCTTTTTTGAAGTTCCTTATTATCTTCGAAATTTCATCTCCAATTTCTTGCTGCTCATTTAATGCCTCTGTGGCGGCAGCGTGTTCCTCCTTGTGGGAATCCATTTCGCCTCTTACTTATGCTTTGACCCGTTGGGAGTATTTTATTCGCTTTGCAGCTGGATACGCTTCTATTCGCAACCGATGTGGTACAAAGTATAAGTACAGACGACGTACTGGATGGAGGTTTTGTGCTGGTGAAACGCACTTGTGATCTTGATATTATTAATCGTTGATCTTGTTGGCTTATGATCTGAAAGTGACAGATCTGCCAATTTGTTCTACTTATTGGTAGGAGATTCTACCGTAAGTATGTGGCTTGTTGCCAGTTTGTATTGAAAAGTCCTGGTGACTTCTTCAGTTTGATCTGCAGGTTTTCCTGCGTCGGGGTCACCAAATGTTAATGTGTGTTTGTGTGTGTGTGTGATTTGGTATGCATACGGTACATAAACCGTTTACAAATTTGTCGTCGCAACTAGAACTTGAACCAGTTGGATTGCGGAGAGGGTTTCCTACGTCGAGCAAATGAGGGTCTGAAGACGCGGCGACAGCCTCTGTTGATTGCAGTTGTAGAGAATGAGTGAACAGGCAGTGATGGTACTGTTTCTGATACTGATTTTATTCAACAAACTTAATTTCTATTTATAGGTAACAAAGGGTACAGAAAGTGCTGAGTCTAGTAAGAATATGGTAAAAGGGAATTGGAATTAATATTGAATTAATTTGGATTTAATATGATATTGTGTTATTGGGCAATTGTGATAGTCAGCAATTGCACCAGTGTTTTTGCCCTCTGACGAGCGATCGCATCGTTGGCAGAAATTGCTGCAGAAGCGGTTATTGTTGACTCAGCTACAATGCCTTGTCGTTTGTTATTATGTCTCCCGTTACATCGGGTCGACCTGACTTATTCGATAAGTGTATATTATGTAATATTAATTACTGCATAAATATGCGACTGAACATGGCTATTTCACCAAAAGTGTTCCCCGATTTATAATAATCAATAATTAAACTTCTTATTTCGTTGCAAATCGGCTTACCACGTGCCATCGTTGCTAAACTTTGACTAATTTGAACCAATTACACATTTCTTACATTCGGCATTGTATCACTGATTCCAGATTATGACTAGATAGTGATTATGTTACACTGTTTGCTTTTGTTTTGATCTCCTTTCAATTCTAAGCTAAGCTAACGCACCGTACGAATAATTAGTGCGATAACCCAAAAAAAATAACCTCTTTTCTGTGCGATCTCGTAGCTCCGAAATGTGTACTCTGTATGCTCTGTACCGCATGTACTCCCGCATGCCTCGCACTAGCACGTATAAGTGGCTTCAAAACTGGGGATTTTCCCGTTCATGTCGGCATCAGCGTGTAAACCGGAAACAAAAAAACCTTTCCCAATGATTTTCCACCTGTTCACGTGTGCTTTTGGGTGCCCCGGTGTCCGCAAAACTGGGCAATTGGCAAAAGTGCCGAAACGCGTGCAAAATAAAACCTTGCCCAATGAATTTAAAACTGTGCACTTGTGCTTTTGGGTGCCCCAGTGTCTGGAAACTGTGCCCACGTGAAGGTGTTTGGGAAGTGCACTTGTGTGCACTTTTCAATGAAACGCAATTGGCCGCTCTCGGGCTGCTGCCGGCGCCCTTGCTCTCTGGGTCGCGTCGTCGTTCTCTTTGTTCCGCTTGTGGCTCTCTGCTCGCGTCGTCGCTCTCTCTGTTCTGCTGCTGGCTCTGTTTTCTGGCTCTCTCTGCTCTGCTCTGCTGCTGGCTACCGTGGGCCGCGAACTTAAATTATGACTTCAGAATTTCACCTTACAATATAATTTAGAAAATAATAATGGAAAATTATAAACTTAATAATATAACCCAAGACTTCATAATTACTCTCCTAAATGCTTAATAAAAATACAAAACAAGATAATTCCCTAGAGAAAACGTAACCATATATAAACAAAACTTCATAATAAATCCTCATGGTGTCCCTGCTCAGTACTTAAACCTACCAATTATAACTACTTATAACCTACCAAAATTGTGAGTCGTCACAATTGGATGATCGGCGATTGAAAATTCTTGAGTTAGCTTAACGTGACAAGGTACTGTAAATCGTATATTGACCGGAAAATGTTACATGAAAAAGCTTTTAAGAATTTAAAAAAATCTGGTATTTTTTACATAACTTAAGTATATTATATCTGGTTGCATAGAACTTTGCAGTTCTGAAAAGCTGGCTAATTAGGCGTCGTTTAATGTTTGGTTTGTAAGAATGATGGATGGATAAAAAGCCAAGTTGCAGCCATTTGACCAAAACGACTCAAAAATATTTTACCAGAAAAAATATTTTAGATCAAACGTCACACGGTTTCACCATCTCTTCAAATGCACCTTGCACGTGAAGTTGAGCCAGTGCTAAAATGACATTCACTTAACAGAGTCAATACGTGGTGTATAAGAAAATGGGCGAAAAAAGAGCTCGAGAGGATGGAGAGTGTCCCTACTTCCCTAACATCGCACCTATCTCTTTTCTCTTTCCCACCTACGTAAGACCAGCTTACCCCTCTTCTTCCTCCTGCTTCGGGTACATCCTTCTCTTGTCTGGCTCCGCTCCTGTTCCCCTTGCTGGTTCCTTGTTTTTCACTTTCACTCCGTATTGTTTGGTTACGACCGGAGCGTTCAACAGTTCAAACTTCTGTCCCGATCCTCTGTTTTGCGCGTTCCCTCGATAGGCCCGAAATCTCTGTTCTCTGCCCATAGCCTCTGCTGGTGCTTCGGCTTTTCCTCGCTCTCACCGCTCTTCCTCACGGGAGCCTCTTTCCCACCTATGGCGTGGGCAGTGGACCGCGCTCGGCTCAGTGGGTGGGTGGGAATTCCTTCGGTCGCGCTAGCGGCTGGGAGTCGGTGAGTCTCTCTCTACTCATCGTTGCGTGCGCTTGCGATACGGCGTGAGCAGCGGTCCAAGCTCGGGCAGCTCCTCGAAGAGCTCTACCAATTCCTGCGCTTCGGGGCCAGATAGCCGTAGCGAGAGGTCGTCGTCTTCCGGCTGGGTGTCGCTACCTGGCTCTGGGGATGGTGTGGCTTGCCCCGGCATAGCTGCCCGTGGTTCTGGAGGTGACGTGTCTGCCTGTGCCTCTGGAGGTGGCGTAGCTGCCCGTAGCTCTGGGGTGGCGTGTCTGCCCGTGGTTCTGGAGGTGGCGTGTCTGCCCGTGGTTCTGGAGGCGGCGTGTCTGCCTGTGCCTCTGGAAGTGGCGTAGCTGCCCGTGGCTCTGGGGGTGGTGTGTCTGCCCATGGTTCTGGAGGTGGCGTGTCTCGCCCGTCGTCGATGCCCGACTCTGTCCGTGGGTACTCATCCGTGCTGTCATCGTCACGCCGGCTGTGAAAGGGACTGGGGACCTCACTGTCGGTCTCGTCCGTGGTTTCCGACCCTTTCCCGCTGTCGGCCGGAGTTCGCCTAGTCCCTCCTTCTCGCTCTGTTCCTCCTCGCTCAGCTCCTCTTTCTCCTCGCTCAGCACCTCCTCCTCGCTCTGCTCTTCCTCCTCGCTCTTGTCCTCCTCCTCGCTCTGCTCCTCCTTAGCTGCTCGGGCGGCCTGGAACGCATTGGCGGCCTCGATCCAGGCCTTCGTGGACCTGGTGGCGCTGGGGGCCGTTGCTGGCTCTGTCCGGGGCGTCGACAGTGTCGACTGCCAGCTGAGGGGTAAGCTTCCCTGAGTTGGGGCTGGTGGCTGCTCCCGGTGGATTTGTGTCGCTGTGCCATGGAGGGTCCGTCACACAGGACCTCGGCCTCGCTATCGGTGCTACTTCTAGGTTCGGGATTCCTCTTTGGGCGTCAGGTCCTCCGGGCTGTGCCTGGCGGAGGATGCCAGGAGCCAAAGCGTTGTTGTACCGCTACTGGTGGTGGGTGAGACTTCAGCCGCTGGTGGGTTCGGGGCTCTGCGTTTAGTGTTCCCGTAGTGGGTCGTCGCTGCTGTTCCCGCTGTCGCAGACGCTTCAGCTCACTACGGAGAACCGCGTTTTCCCGTCTTAGGAGCTGCAGCTCCCCGATACGTTCGTCGGGTCGTCCTTCCCGGCTGGCTGCCACAGTGGTGTCGCCGTCTATTGCGAGAAGTCGTAGAGCCACGCGGGAGGTGGACGGGCCTTCGTCGAGCTCTGGTAGCTGGTGCAGGGCCATGTGGGATGGGATGCCTCCGGGATCAACATTCTGGGTGGGGTGTTCCCCGGTGAAGGCGTGGGGTGGTGCTGCCTGGACCGGTGATAGACCGGTGAAAGCTACCCCGCTGTTGGCCCGTGGTGAGCCTGGCGTTGTGGTCTCATTGTTAAAAGCGGTGGCCGCCGTGTTCTGGGGCCGACTGCTTTCTCCTTCCGAAAGCTGAGCGTCGTCCGCGCCCAGGGGACTCGTCGCTGTTTTGCTAAGGAAGAAACCTTGATGGGTTTAAACCTGCCTAGCCATTTTGTGTCTATACCCTGAGCTGCCTATAGGTGCGATTTACAATTGGTTCTCTGCTTTATGGTTAGTCCCCTAAGGGGAGTTATACGTATCTTACTGTGGAATGGCCGCGGTTGCTCCTTTCGGAGCGAGGACGTTAGGGCAGCGCACTGCCCTAAGTGGCCCTCATAAACTCGCGTGGGTGGTGGCTCCTTTGCCCGGGTCGTCTTCGTCTGCGATGTCTTCGTGTTGGTGGCTGCTGTCATCGTGGTGGTGGTGGAAAACCTTGAGATCCGCCAGCCCGGCGGTTCGTCGTTGCCGTCCAGGGTGTTGTTGCAGCCGCACTATGGTCGGGGAGATAAACTTGATGACCCCATACGGTCCCTCAAACTTTGGAGCCAGTTTTGCGGCAAAGTTGTCGGCGGCCTTGGATAGCTGGTGTTGGCGAAGCATGACCAGTGTTCCAATCACTGGTCGCCACTCGCGCCTCCGAAGATTATAATTTCTACTTTGCTCTTGAGAAGCGCGCTGGGTGTTTTCCTGTACCACCCGTAAGATTTCGCTGAGTCTCGCCGCCTTGTGTTGTGGGTCCTCGCTGGTCTCGCTTGGCCCTAGCGTCACCTCGGCGTACAGTGCTCCGGGTAGGCGGGGGCTCCCGTCCATGCATCAGAAATGCGGGGCTGAAACCCGTCGTGTCTGAGGAGCTGCTATATACGGCCGGACTTAGTTCTGGCAGAAGCTCATCCCAGAATCGCTGGTCCTGTTCCACGTATTGTGCTATCATTGTCTTGATTGTTCTGTTGGCCCGCTCGGTTGGGTTCCGCTGGGGTGTATACAGGGCAGTGTGTTCCAATTCCATCCCGGCCATTTTGCAGAAGTTTCTGAAGGACCGGCTTGTAAACTGGGTGCCGTTGTCGCATACCATCTTTCGGGGCGTTCCGATGTGGCTAAGGATGCGTTCTCGGAATGCCTTCTCTAGCAGTGCCAATGTGGCTTTGCGAAGCGGTATCAGTTCCACCCATTTACTGAAAGAGTCCAGGAAGACTAAGAGCATGGTGTTGCCATGTTTGGATCGAGTAAGTGGTCCCACGAAGCTCGCGCAAAGTATGTCCAGGGGTCCCTGGGCTTGGCGGGTGTGCATCTGTCCTGCAGTCTTTATCTGGCTCACCTTAAATTTCTGGCAACTCGTGCATTGTTGCACGTATCGCTCGACATCCCGATAGAGTCCAGGCCAGTAATAACGCTGGGTCACCCGGGTTGCGGTTTTGCGGATTCCCAGATGTCCCGCCGTTGGGTGGTCGTGACATTCCTCTAGTACTCGTCGCCGGTGCTCCTTAGTGACGCAGAGCTTCCATTGGATGGGATCCTCATCAGCGGATCGCTTCCCTGTTTGCTTATAAATCTGCCCGTTCTCGATGAGGAACTCTGCATGCTTTTCGGGCTGTGCTTGTATTCGCCTGCGTAGCCGTTGTAACCAAGGACAGGTGGGTCGGTCTGCCTCTGTTCTTTAGAGTGTCTCCACCGGTTGACGAGACAGGGCATCTGCTACCACGTTTTGGCTTCCACGTCGGTAGTGGATGTCAAAACGGAACTGTTGGCGTCCCGTCGGGTTGTCGATCGTTTTAAGCCATTTCAGCGCGAGGTGGTCGTCAAAATGGTAGCCTTCGAGATAGCAGCGTAGCTTTCTGAGGGCCCAAACGATGGCTAGACATTCCTTCTTCCTTTTCGTCTGCCTTGAGGAGGCGACGGCTAGCGTAGGCAATGACCCTCTCCGGCGATCTGATGTGTCAGCACTGCACGGCCGTAATCAATTGCGTCTGTTTGTAGTACAAACCGTTCAGTGAAATCGGGACACGCCAAGACTGGTGCCTGGGTCAACTTCTCTTTGAGGCTGTCAAATGCCTCTTGCTGCTCTTCCGTCCATTCCCATTTCTGGGCCTTCTTCAACAGCTTGGTCATTGGCTGAACCACCGTGGCGAAGTTTGGGACGAACCTTCGGTACCAGGAGGCCATTCCAATGCAGCGACGAAGTTCCTTCAGTGTGGTCGGTGGCGTTAGTTGCTGGACTGCGAAGACCTTGTCCGGGTCTGTGTGGATACTTTATGACATGTCCCAGGTACACCAGGCTCTTCCTGAAGAAGCTGCATTTGTTCTGGTTCAGCCGAAGATTGGCTTTTCGTAGTCTTCGCAGGACCTCCCGCAGATACTCATTCAGGCTGGCCCCTATGACGATGATGTCGTCCAGATATGCAAAGGCGTGTGGGTCCATGTCGGGGCCAATGACACTGTCCAGGGTTTGTTGAAAGGTGGCTGGTGCGGAGTGTAGCCCAAATGGCATGACCTTCCACTGGAAGAGGCCTCTACCAGGGACAGTAAATGCTGTTGCCGTGCGGTTGCCTTCGGCCACCGGGATCTGCCAGTATCCGTTTTTGAGATCCAGGATGGAAATGTAGCAGGCGTTCCGGAGTCTCTCCAGAATATGAGTTATGCGTGGTAGTGGGTATGCGTCGGGCACAGATCGGGCGTTTAACTGCCGATAGTCCACACACATCCGCATTTCGCCAGTTTTCTTCCCCACCAGTACGACTGGTGCGCTGTGGGGGCTTCGGGAGGGCTTGATTCGTCCGGCGTGTAGCAATTCTGTCGCCTGGGCGTCGATTATTTTTTGCATTGCCGGGTTTTTGGAGAAATATCGCTGCTTCACGGGCTTATCGTCCCGCATGGTGATCGTATGCTCTGCGATCTGTGAAATTCCAGTCATCCCGTCGAATTTGGCCAATTCCTCCCTCAGGAATCTGGCTGCCTCTGGTGTGGGAGGCTCTACGTGGTCGGGGAATTGTGTCCGGAGAGAGGTCCTCCAATTCCATGGCTGTGACAGCTGCCAAGATTGATCGGGCGTAGTTGTTCTGATCGGTTGTGCAGAACGGGTTCCTCGTGCGGGCTGCTTTGGCGTCGGCCAGTGGCTCTAGGTAGTAGTCCACGTCTTCGTTTTTGTTGCTGGCGTCTCGTTGTTCCGGGATCCTGCGCCGGCGTGTTGCCTTGCCTCGCCCGGTCTCTACGGTTGCGTCGGACGCGGGGCTCGGTGTCGATGGGATACTGGAGTTTTCCCAGGGTTCCCTGGTTGCAGCCGTCTCTGCCCTGGTCCTGGGTCGTCGTCGCTTTCTGACAGGTGACCCTGGTTTGACGATCTGTTGCTGGTCGCCTCTGCCAATTCTGCCGGAAGGTGACATGACCCGGCTCTGCCCGTGGGTGCCCCGCGATTTGCAGGTGACTCCTGGTTTGACGATCTGTTGCTGGTCGTCTCTGCCAAAATTCCTGCCCGTGAAGGTGTCTGGACATGAGACTCCTGGTTCGGCCCGCTGGGTGCAGCTGCTTCTCCCAAAGTCTTGGCCCGTGATCGTTTGTTCTGCAGGTGACTCCTGGTGGGGGACTCCTGGTTTGACGATCTGTTGCTGGTCGTCTCTGCCAAAGTTCCCTCCCGTGAAGGTGTCTGGACATGAGACTCCTGGTTCGGCCCGCTGGGTGCAGCTGCCTCTGCCAAAGTCTTTGCCTGTGATTGAAGTTTTGCAGGTGACTCCTGGTTTGACGATCTGTTGCTTGTCGTCTCTGCCAAAGTTCCCTTCCGTGAAGGTGTCTGGACATGAGACTCCTGGTTCGGCCCGCTGGGTGCAGCTGCCTCTCCCAAAGTCTTGGCCCGTGATCGTTTGTTCTGCAGGTGACTCCTGGTTTGACGATCTGTTGCTGGTCGTCTCTGCCAAAATTCCTGCCCGTGAAGGTGTCTGGACATGAGACTCCTGGCTCGGCCCGCTGGGTGCAGCTGCCTCTGCCAAAGTCTTTGCCTGTGATTGAAGTTTTGCAGGTGACTCCTGGTTTGACGATCTGTTGCTGGTCGTCTCTGCCAAAATTCCTGCCCGTGAAGGTGTCTGGACATGAGACTCCTGGTTCGGCCCGCTGGGTGCAGCTGCTTCTCCCAAAGTCTTGGCCCGTGATCGTTTGTTCTGCAGGTGACTCCTGGTTTGACGATCTGTTGCTGGTCGTCTCTGCCAAAATTCCTGCCCGTGAAGGTGTCTGGACATGGGACTCCTGGTTCGGCCCGCTGGGTGTAGCTGCTTCTGCCCTGCCAAGTCTCCTGTTTGAATCTGTTCTGGTCGTCTTGAGTCCTGCGGGCCGCGCTGGCCATGGTTATGTTCCGTGACGTCGCTGTGTTCTTGGTCGTAGTCGGGTGCCGGTCGGGGTCGGTTGGCGGGGTTGTCTTCCTGCTTGTTTGTTGGGGCTGGATTGTTTGGCCCGGGGCTTAGCTTTGATGGCGTCGATCGTGCCCTGGGAAATAGCGGTGTCTGCGGGGCGACTTGCGGCTACCAGAGGGTTAGCGAATGTCACTGTCCGCATTTGCGGCATCATGGCGTTCTCTGGTTTTTATTGGGGAGGGTCCGGGCATGGCTTCAGCTGGAGATATGCTCGTCCGCAGTGGATTCTGGCTCTCACTCCACACAGAAAGTCAAGGCCTAAGATAAGGTCATTTAACACTGTGGGTAAGACTAAGAGCGATACCTGGGTTTCCTGCTGGTCGAGGCGCACCGTTACCGCCTGAGTGATCTCCTTCCTTGACCCATCTGCTAGGCTGATCCTGGTCCTCACCTCTCGTTTTGTTCCTCGCCGTCCCAATCTCCTCGGCCAGTCGTTGACTGATAAAGGATCGTGTGGCTCCAGTGTCGAGAGTGGATTCAAACGCTGTCTCACCGATGGTGACCAGACCTGCGATCGTATGATCTGGTCTGCAGGGCACTGGTCGTTGTTCGGTCTCTATTCCCTATTGTTCACACGCTTTTATTTGTGGAGCTCGGCACCGTACTAACGATCCCGATCCTAATCTCTGATGGGTCCCTGCTCGGGCGCCATCTGTAAGGAAGTTTCCCAGCCAAGGTACAGTCTCTCAGTCTGTCCAGGGCCCGGTCTTCAATACAGCAAAAATTTGTATTAAAAACCATAGAGACGGGGTCGGGGAGGCTTGTCGGCGGGGCGAGGTGCCGCCTGGACAAGGTGTGACGTGGGGCGGTGCTGGCTCAGGGTTATGGGTAGTGGGGGAAAACCGCGTGGTCGATATGGGCATTTGGCCCGTCCCATGGGACTCAGACCCCGTGGGAGTGGAACGCCTAGCAGCGCTTGGGTGCGGGGACAGAGCACGAGGTACTGGCTGTACCTGGATATGGAGGAGGATAGGTTAGAGGAAGAAGAAAAAGCCCGGTTCGTGAAGACAGTGGTATCCGCGTACCGTCTCACTCAGCTGGCGTCCCCGTGAGGAAGGTGTGTAGGTGAGGGGGAAGAGGGAAAGGACGGAAAGGTAGTGGACTACGGCTCCACGCTTGGGTAGCGGGGCGGAAGAACGGAATCAAACAAAACTACAAATGTTCATACAAAGAAACGAATGTGTGTGTGCGTTTTAAAAAATTTTCTTTATTTCCTGCCTACTAGCTTAGTGTCTCTTGCTTTTCTCATGGATACGTCATGGGGGATGGAAATCTTCCTGAAGATACCAATGGCCCGTGCCATTGGCATGCACGATTCCTTGCTCAAGTCAAGTCCTACGTACTAAAACCACCCCCACACAACAACACACCTCTCCCCCCGCGGGATCACCGTTAGGTATTGCTTCGCGGGGAGGGGGGCCTATTTTAGGCCGCTACGTGACGCTCTTTTTCGCATCGTCTCAGGTCATCCTGGATGCGCTTGATGAGGCTGTACACATACTTCTGGTTTTCTTCCGATGCTGTTGCGAAATCTACCAGTGACTCCGGCGGGGGAACACTTCCCGATCATGCTGCATATCGACTACAGCTGTAGAGGACATGCTCCGGATCTTCGACTTCGGTTGGGCACGTAAGGCAGTAGGGGCTCGTATCGTGCTTGAATTTGAAGAGGTAGCCACGATAACCACCATGTCCTGTAAGGAACTGGGTTGTGTGGTAGTCCACCATGCCTCTGCTACTGTCGGCCCCCTCCTTCACGTTGCCGATCAGTCTGTGCGTCCAAAGGGAGACCTTTGCTGCTCTGGTTCCACCTTTCCTGCCATGTTTCGATGGAACGTTGTCTCTCCGTGTCAGGGATAACGTCCGCGCCGCCTACGCTTTCCTGCTCCGAGCGCCTTGCGTATATGGCCTGCATCTCCCTTGCCAGTATGTCCACTGGTAGCATTCCCGCCAGTACGAGTGCTGCATCCTCGGACACAGTCCTAAATCCGGATATAACCCTCAGAGCGGCTAGCCTGTACGGTGCAGCCAGCTTTCTCCTCAGGCTCTTGTTGTGGACCACTGCTGCCGCCCACACTGGTGCTGCGTAGAGCAAGATGGAGGACACTACGCTTGCCATAAGCCTTCGGCGTCCAGGCTTGGGGCCACCTACGTTGGGCAGTATGCGAGAAAGGGCTCCCTGCATCCTCGCTGCTTTTTGAGCGGCATACTCCACATGCGGGCGGAAGTTTAGGCGGTTGTCCAGCATCACTCCCAGGTATTTTATCGTGTCTTGCGACTTTATTACGTCAGCTCCTACTCGCACTGTGGCATACTCCAGGGTCTTCCTGCTCGTGATCAGGATCGCTTCGGTCTTATGACTGGCCAAGTCTAGACCCGCATCTCGCATCCAACTGGCAATTGCTTTGATTGCTGTGTTGGCTGCGGACTCGATCCCCTTGATCTCCTTGGCTACAAGGACTAGTGCCAGGTCGTCGGCGAAGCCAATTAACTGGCATCCTGCTGGTAGCTGCAGTCTAAGCACCCCGTCGTACATTAGGTTCCACAGGAGCGGTCCAAGAACCGATCCTTGCGGAACTACTGCCGTGACCTCGTATTCTGTCTCTCCTTCCTCCTTCTCGTACCCTTCTCGTCAGCAGGATGAGCCGTTGCCGCTTCCATCGTTTCGGGAAATGTCCCTCAGCCAGGCAGCTGTTAATGGCGTCGACAAAGAGTTCGGGTCGGATGGCCACTGCGAGCTTTAGGGCTCTGTTGAGAATTCCATCTGGCCCTGGCACTTTCCTGTCCCCGACCCTCCTGGTAGCTTCGGTTACCTCCCTGGTAAATACTGGCTCGTAGGGAGCCTCCTCCTGGGCTTGGTTTGCCCTCTGTGGATGCCTGGGAAACATCCAGAGACGAGAACTGTTCCAGCAGGCAGTACCCTCTTGTGTTGGTCTCTTTGCTGCCCCATTCTACGGCCCAAGAATTGAAGTCCCCTGCTATGACGAAGGGTGCCTTTCCACGGGAGTCTTCCGCACAGTTTTCCAGCATGGCTTGGAGCTCCCAGCTCGGCGTGCGTAGCAGCTGTAGAAAGTTACGCCGCTGAGTCTGGCTCGCACGAAGCCCTATCTGGACACGTCAGTATCCAGTGGCGGGGTCCGCACGCCCCAGATCGCGGCCTTCCTACACCTACAAGACAGTTTTTTTTTTTTTATTATTACGGGATTTTATTTATCGAATCTTCCCTATTAGAGACTTACGACAATTATACAAATCTTATCCTAATATATTTATTTAATTAGTTACACTTAATTACTTAGAGTACGTCCCTAGCTAAATATTATTGCTGGGTGGGAAGGTCTCTTCGCCGGAGTCGTGTATGGCTAGTGTGCCAAGTTAAAGACTGAGCAAGTCTATTAGGATGGGCTTGAAGCTTGGCCTGGTACTTTGCTTTCACTTTGGCAATTTCATCTTTAACTGATCCTACATTTAAGTCTTTATGGATATTTTCATTCCGTATGTACCATGGTGCCCCAGTGATAGTTGTTAGTATCTTCGATTGAGCTCTCTGGATTATTTCTAAATTACTAACGCAAGAATTTCCCCATAGCTCGGAGCCGTATGTCCAGATGGGTTTGAGAACTGCATTGTACAAAAGTACTTTGTACTCCAGTTTTAGTGGTGAACGGGTGTTTATTAGCCAATGTAGATTACTAGCTTTAAATTTAAGTAGATTTCTCTTCGCTTCGATGTGCTTACGCCAAGTAAGCCTTCTATCCAGATGAACACCAAGGTATGTTACTTCGGTGGTTTGTGGAATGTTGATATTGTTCAGACATAATGGGGGGCAAGTTTGTCTGTTTAACGTGAAAAGTGCTTGCACTTTTGCTCATTTACATGTATCCGCCAGTCTGCTAGCCATTTTTCTAAGGCCACGAGATGAGATGATAAGTGATCCGTGGCCCTTCTTGGGCACTTGGAGCGACTTAATATGGCAGTATCATCAGCAAATGTCGAAGTTGTTGTTAGGCTGTTTGTCGGTAGATCTGCTGTGAATATGATATACAGTGTCGGTCCAGGCACGCTGCCTTGCGGTACACCAGCTTCAATTGGATGATATTCAGAGAGGAAATCTTTGCATCGTACTGCGAAACTTCTTTGCTGTAGGTATGACTCCAATATTCCATGGATGTTCTGTGGAAGTAATATTTTGATTTTCTGGATTAAGCCATCTAACCAAACGCGGTCGAAAGCCTGTGCGACATCCAGAAAAACAGCGGAGCAATACTCCCGTCTTTTAAATGCATTTCGTATCTCAGAGGTTATACGGTTTACTTGTTCAATGGTTCCGTGTTTTTCGCGAAATCCAAATCGGTGAGTCGGGATGGCACTGTTGATGTGTAGGTGTTGTTTGATACGATTCAGGAGCAGCTTTTCAAATATCTTTGATAGGCAAGGCAGTAGGCTGATAGGTCTATATGATGATGGCCTGGACTTGTCTTTTCCGGCTTTATGGATCATTGTGATGACTGATTTCCTCCATTCTTGAGGATAATAGCCCCATTTCATCATGCTGTTGAATATCATAGTAAGAAAATACACTGCACAGCTCGGCAATTCTATGATCATTTTAGGAGAGATGAAATCGTGGCCCGGAGCTTTCTTTTGCTTTGAGATTTGGTCTTTAATGACCCTTGTGACTTCTCCTGATTGGAATATGATAGGCGGAGTAGCTTCGGGATTGTTGGTTGGTGGGAGCACAAAGCTATTCGTTGCTGGGTGTGGTTTGAAGACGTTTTCTAGATGGACGGCAAATGTATTTGCCTTCTCTTTGTTGCTGCGAGCCCACTCTCCTGTTTGTGTACGCAAAGGTGATTCACTCTCGATTGGTGGGCATACGCCTGATTTGCTTTCCACAGTGGGAATCGTTTGCTAGTTGGGGAGAGTTGCTCCATATAGGATATTTGAGCTCGGTTTTTTTCATCTTCTAGGGCTCTGCGTAGTAGGTGGTTGGCTATTTTTAGCCGCTCTTTCGATGCAGGTGATCTGTGTGCTTGCCACTCTCGGCGAAGCCTTCTTTTATCGCGTAGCAGCACTTCAATGTGCCTAGAAATACGACTGCTGTTGGAAAGTTTATTAGATGCTAATATTGGTGTTGAGTGTTTTGCCGCCAGTGACATTGAGGAAACCAATGCTTCGACTGACCTATCAATGTCATCTTTACAATTAATGTTTGGGCAGCTATCAATATGAGAGCTTATGTACTTCCTGTATTTGAGCCAATCTGTTTTGCTAGAAGTTAGAAAGTGTGGGCGTTCCGAAAGCTGTGGATGGTCGTAAAGGTGAAGTAGAATGGGCGAGTGATCCGATGATAGATCTGTTAAGTGATCTACATTAATCTGAGCTTGCAGCATCCTTCGTGTAACTGCAAAATCAATCAAGTCAGGTTGCTTGTTTGGATCTGTGGGCCAATATGTGGGCTTGCCCGGAGAGATAAAGTCTAGCTTGTTTCGTGGGGTTATTATAGCGTTATATAGTTGTCTTCCTTTCGGGTTGGTAAGTCTAGATCCCCAATGGGTGTGCTGGGCATTGTAGTCACCAGCTGCTATAAATCGGTCACCTAGTAGGTCGAAGAATGTTAAAAATTCTGTTTCGGAAATGCAAAAACGTGGTGGGCAGTATACTGCGGCTAGGTTTAGATAGCCGCTCTGAATTTCAATATGAATTGCTGTTGCCTGTAGATAAGGTGTAGCAAATGAAGGCAATGGATAATGCCTAATGCGATTCTTGATCAGAACGCCAGTACCTCCATGTGCCTTACCATCGGGATGATTTGTCGCATAGAAGTTATAGCCATCGAGGTGAAAATAGTTTGTATTTGTTAGGTGAGTCTCTGATATGAGCATGGCGTCAATGTCGTGTTGAGCGAGGAACTGTAAGAGCTCGCATTTGTGCTGAGAAATGCCATTTGCATTCCAGAAACATATATTTAGACAGGACATTTAAGCAGATTTCTGTTTGATTAGGAGCTCCAGGAGGAGATTTTGGTTGCGCATAAGCTCCTGCATCGTTTGTTGTATTGCTACCTTTGTATTTGTTATAGTTACCAGCATTGACTCAATTCCACTAGGCAATTGGGATGGATTAGCAGGGGTATGTTGGGCAGAGATTTCTGGGATCTGATTTGATGCCTGATTCTGCATTATTCCAGCTGTGGTTGGTTGAAGTGTCGGCTTAGAGACTGAGGCCTACGACCCGTTGTTGTAACTTAACGCCTGAGCAAAAGAAACTCCTGGAGTCGTAGTTGATGGTATATATGCTAAGTTTTGTCGGACGACCGGGTTTCGAGCTGCAGTTATTTGGTGGTTTAGGCGATTTTTCAGTTCTTTATAGACAGGACAACCTCTATAGTTGGCAGTATGGTTTCCCCCACAGTTGCTACATTTTTTGGCAGATGGGTCCTCCTTATTTACGGGGCAGGCCTCAGTGAGATGAACATCACCACAGGCAACGCAGACTGCCCGTAGAGTGCAATAGGTTTTCGTGTGTCCATATTCCTGGCAATTTGTGCATTGGACCGGTCCATTTCGTTTGTGGTTCCTCAACGGTGATCCTACGGTGCAGTAGGTATTGAAGCTTGTATATTGGGTGAACTTCATTTTTACTTATATGCATACTTTTAGGTGTCAGTTCTACTTTGAACATTGGCTGGGGAATTTTATTTCTATTTATTATGTTCATAGCCATTTTGACTTCGAAGCCCTTATCGTTAAGTCCATCTATTATCTCATTGATTGGGACTGTTGGTTCGATTCCTTTGATAACCACTTGTAATCCTTTGCTACTTTTAAGTTGGTAGGTGTAGTAATTCATTTTTTGATTTTCGAGGTATTTCGCAACTGATCGATAGTTTTGTTTGTCATTGACTTGTATTTTTGTTTCATTTATATTACCCCTTTTTATGTACGTGACATAGAATGTGTTTGCGCCAAATGTATCTTCTCGGTCACCCACTTCTTGGCGATATTTCGCAACCACTCGGCCTCGAAACATCGACCCAAATTCAGATATCACCTTCGCGATGCGGAGGTAGCAAAAACCCAATTCCCAACTGCAGCCCGCACCTACTGCGATGCAGCCTCAGCTAAAAACACTCTCATCAAAACACACTGACCCACTAAGAAATTGTCAACGAAGCACGAATTACCACACCCTACAATTATTATCACCCAATAATCAAAAGTTAGCAATAAGCAATTATTTCCGGATCTCAGGTGCGATCGCCAGCTGCATAAAAGCGCCAAGATCGGCCGAAAGAGTAGGCAGTCCATCAGCCGGAACACAAGACACTGCACTAGGCAGTCCATCAGCCCAAACACAAGACACTGCACAAGGCAGTCCCTCAGTCACACACCCAAGACACTGTACTACGCAGTCCCTCAGTCACACACCCAAGACACTGTACTAGGCAGTCCATCAGCCCGAACACAAGATACAGGCAGTCCATCAGCCCAAACACAAGACACTGTACTACGCAGTCCCTCAGTCACACACCCAAGACACTGTACTACACAGTCCCTCAGTCACACACCCAAGACACTGCACAAGGCAGTCCCTCAGTCACACACCCAAGACACTGCACAAGGCAGTCCCTCAGTCACACACCCAAGACACTGTACTACGCAGTCCCTCAGTCACACACCCAAGACACTGCACTAGGCAGTCCCTCAGCCCAAACACAAGACACTGTACTACCCCAGTCCAACGGCTCCAAGGCCAAGTAACAAGAGCCGCAAGTAATCCATCGTACACAAACCCACAAAGAATTAAGTAATAAAAATAATAAACACCAGCAAAACCGACAACCACGATTTTCTTGAAGTATTCTTCGTCAGCAACAAAACGCTCCCCCTGCGTCCTACCTCTCTTTCGGCCGCTCCGAACCTAAAAGTCACCTGCGATCTACAAATTGTCTTGTAGTGGACCCTGGACAGGCTGAATGCTTACCTCAGCCTGAAATAGGACCTCACACAGTGTTCTCGGTTATTTTAGTTATTTTAGCTGCATTGTTGTTCTTCACATTTTGTGGGCTCAATTTTATTTTGATTTGCACATAGCGATCGAGCCCAGTCTGAATTAACGCTCCGTTAGCATTTTTTGAACTTATTGGTTGGGAGAGTTGGGGCTTGACGCAGTGGGTCGACAGTATCGGGCGCTGAGCAATTGCAGTGGTTGTTGTTGTGGTTGTTGTCGTTGTTGTGGTCGAAGACACAGTTTTGAGCGAGGGCATTGTACTAGTTGTTGTCGATATTAGCAAATCGCTGGTTAGGCAGTACGAGTCGGGGGATGGGCACTGAGCACTCCATGACCCACTTTGCAATGCAGGGGAGAGAGAGCGTGCTCTCTCCTCGTTCATTTGCAGTGATGCAGTTTTTGTTGGTACTGCTGCCTTTGGCGAGCGTATAGAGAAGTACGCGTTGTTTTTTGCTTGCGAGAGCCGACGCTCGTCTTGTTGTTGTTGCCGGGCTTGGCTCATTTTGGCTTTGGTTACAGTGCTTGTGCTCTTTACCGAGCTGTTGCTCTTAAACGTTGACATTTGTTCTTTTCTATTATTTCTATTAGTCTTTATTACTCGATTGGATGGTATTCATGGGCAGCACGATCACTAGTACCCATGCCTACCCCGAGCGCTTTTTCGCGAATTAATTTATGATTAATCGCGATTAATTGATTTAATTGATTTTCACCGCGGAGCGATACAAAAATACGTGTGTAGTCGTTGACGGTTGACGTGCAAGTCAACAAGACAGTAGCTGCGAGATTTTAATGATTTTGTCTTTACTCGAGCTTTTAATTTTTTCAAAATACCTCTGTGTATATAAGATTGGATCCTGGTAAATTCCACTTTACTTGGCAGGTGGAAGACTTCTTTAGGAATGGATATCCCTCGGCGGTTGAGATCGCTAGGTATTTTTGTTGTTGTATGCTTGTTAGCCGACCGGCGCGGTAGTTTTAGGTGTTATATTGTAACATATAACCTGCGAGGAGATGTTCGTTTAACTGAGCGGGGTACGCGTTTGCTTCCGGCTTTTCTCTGGTCGGCTGGGGGTGGGTTACGGGGAATTGGCCGACAGTTAACGATCTCGCGTTCAAATAAATAGGACAAAAAAAATCGCGTACTTTAGGATAGGGAATGGGGGAGGAAGACCACGGTACAGCAAAGAACTGAAAAGAAGGGGACGAAAAGATTTACGGACAGACTGGTACTGGTTGTAGGCGATGCTGGGCATTGGGCTGCATGTGCGAAATCGCACGGACGCCCTCCCTACCATGATCTCTTAGGTGCCAAGGTTACATAGAGATCCCTCCCAACGCCGTTCCGGCGTTAGACTGTGGCTTCAAGGTCGGCATGGGTCCAACAGAAAAAATAATATTAGTGCATTTTGCTTAACTGCTATTTATTCATAAAAATAAAAGAGAAATTGTTTGTACTTCATTATCTAACCAGTTGATATTTGCTTAGGTTAATAGGGGTCTACTAATAATCTTAACGTCTAGTAACGTGCATAGTGAGGGTTTAGGTATAAATGGAGGCAGCTAAATTCTATGTGTAAGTATATATATGGATATGTGTAGATATGGGTATATGAAATATAGGGTATATGTATATGTAATTCGTAAATTAAGAGAATAAAAAATAAAAATATTAACGGATAAAGTTGGAAAGGGAATGCAAAATTATGAGCAGCAAAAGTAGAATGATGCCCATTGTATCGGCAGAAAAATGCAAAGAAATTGCGGTTCTTGCGGTTCCGTTGTACCCGCTTTAAAGCATAGCTATGCTCGGCTCTATGGCACAAGAGCTTTCCTCAGTGCTGTAATGTCCTATTTCAGGCTGAGGTATGCATCAGCCTGTCCAGGGTCCTGAATTACAAGATATTTATAATTCACGAGGACTTTATCGGAAAACCAGGAACTTT
The DNA here is from genome assembly GCF_018151105.1 of Drosophila obscura. Classification (NCBI taxonomy): domain Eukaryota; kingdom Metazoa; phylum Arthropoda; class Insecta; order Diptera; family Drosophilidae; genus Drosophila; species Drosophila obscura. Next base: position 2,599,514 of record NW_024542848.1, on the reverse strand, counting down.
GCCAGAAAAACTGAAATAGAAATCACAACACTTTTTGGTTCTTTTAATTTTAATAGTTTTCTTTATTCTTCCGTATGATTATTCTACCCGGTTATGTTAGGTTTTACTTGTACTACGACGCGGATGGTGATTTTGACTGCCTCTCGCGATGGCTGATTGACTGACTCCCGACGATGGCTGGTGGACTGCCCCTTTCTTCATGCAAGGCAGTGCCTTTTATAGATCGGCCGGCCTTCTTTTCCCATGAATGTCTTACAGATATCTTATTTCTACTCCAGAATGTGGGAAGGGTTCTTACATAAATATATATTGCCGAATTATAGTCTGCGCGTGCAGACGGGCTGATCGGTAACAGAAGGTTACCTAATCATTAGCCCTGCAGTCAGTGTCCAATATCCCCGGTAAGAAGTCGGACTGCTGACTGGCTTGCGCATGTGGCGGTTTTGCCCGGTAAGAGGGTTACCTAAGCAATCGCCTCCCAACAAGTGTCCAATGTCCCAGGTAAGGTGATCGGTGTGCACCAGTACCGTGGGAAAGGAATTTCGTTGGCACTTCGGGAATATATATTGTTAGGAATATTTATTTATTTAATATTATTTTAGGTACTTATTGCGTAAGCCCCTTCTGCTGGTCTCCTGTCTTTTGGCGTGTGCTGAGTTTGCATTTTGGCTGGGTGTTGATCGCTTCACCTGGGAGTAGCGTTGGCTGCGTCATCTGCTTGTGACGAACCATGGGATCCATGGTTCGTTACACCCCCCCCTTTCTTCCGGGTGGGTGGTGTTGTAGGGCGCCGCGTTTAGTTGTAGCGGCGCCTTTTCCGGCTGGGGCCGGGACTTTCACCTTCCTCCTCCGCTTCTGTCCCGAATTGTTTCCGGTACTTCCCGCGGTACTTCCTTGTACTCTGTCCTGGGGGGACGAGTACATCCACTGCCGTCAGGTGCACCCTGGTGACTCGGAGTCCCCAGGGCGTGTTCGTGTATACGTACTGCTCGAACTCCGGAAAGACGCGTCGTGCGTACGGCTCGTCTGTTTCTAGTGGCTTCGGTTCCGGAGTGGGCTGTTTATCGTAGCAGTATTCCTGTGGCCGGTGACCTGCTGGCCTGCGCGTAAACAGCGGGGGGCTGCTTCGCCCGGGTGGTGCCGTGGAGGTTGGCCGGGTTCCTGGCCAATCCTCGTCGTCGTACGCCCTTGGCGAGTACGACGGCGTGGTCGGCCGTGGGAAGCGGTTGCTAGTTGGAGCTCCCGGTGGGGGAGACCACAGATTCTCTCGCCGGAATCTGGGGTATCGTGGTTCCTCTTCGTCTTCCTCGGTGCTGGTGGTGGAGTCTTCTGATTCTTCGTCCGAGGAGATGACGATAATGTCGTCATGGTTGTTGTTCTTGTTCATCGTTCCTTGCTTGTGGGGGTTTTTTTTTTTGTATAATTACTTCTTGCTCGGGGCGCACGGTTGTACTGATGGGCACTACCGTTTCGCCTACCGACGTTACCTCGGTCTTATGTCTGCCGGCCGTTGAGCGGCGGGCAGAAGTCATGGTCAGCATTTTTTGGTTGACGCGTCTATTGGTTGAGCACGGGAGTGATCCGTGTTCCCTGGCCCGGTGGACGTGGGACTGGCCCGACTCGGGTGGCCGCGTCTGGTTGTCTTCGAGGTTCGTGGGACTTGTCCAGTCGAACGTCGGTGATGGGTACCTGGCTGGAGTCGGTTTCGCGAGCTGGGGCCTCGGGGTCTGTAGGCGTCGTGTTTTGGGTTCTTAGCCGGCGATGTAGGACCCAAATGATTACGCAGAGTGGAAATGCGATGCTTGCCGTGAGAATATATGTGGTCACACTTCTGATCGTCAGCACTTCGTGTAGGTGGCCGATGTGCTTAAGGTTTCTCAGGCTGAGTTCCCTCAAGAAGGGTAGACTCAGCCGTTCTTGATGGGACGTCACATTTACCTGGGTCATCGCGGACACCACGGCTTTTCGTCTCGAGTCTCCTAGGTGATTTACATACCAGGTCCCATTGAGCGCGATCCGGTTGGAATATGTCACCAGATAGGTCCCAGAGATGTTCTGTGTAGCGCCAGTCTCCTCCAAAATGGTCACGTGTGCGTCGTTCACTATGATAGTGCCATGATCTACGTGGCTGATCGCTTCGAGATGTCCGGGCAGCGTTGCGCAGTGGGCAACCGACCCTGCTACCATCTGCTGGGCGCAGGTGGTCCCTTGATGTTGTTGGCAAAACGTCGCACCGACGGTAGCCTCGCAGTTGCCAACATTGACGGCTTCTGTTCCACATTCGGCTACAATGTTTCCCTCGCCGAAGTCCAGTATTTTCCGTTGGTGTTGTACTGGGAATATGAGCATTTTTCGGCATGTTCGTTTGGGTTGGGGGAACTTTATCAGGAACGTGAGTAGGTCGCTGCTTTGAAAGACGCTCACTTTTGATACTCCCAAAAGTTCTACCAAGCTGAGGTTGGTCAGATGCTGTGCCTCGAACTCTTGGATGTCGGCGCCGTCTAGTAGGGCTGGACTGATTATCTGGATCCGTGCCAGAGTTAGGCCGAGGATGAGGTTTTCCAGATCGGTGATAATAATTCTGTTTTTAGCCAGAATTATCTCCACCAGTTGGTTTCTCTCGGCGTCGTCGGATTTGTTTATCGTGTTCATGTAATGAGTCAGCTCGTTTAGGCGGTCCTGGATCTTGGTGTTGATCTCCATCTGGTTTGCCTCTGCTTCCACTAGTTGGCCTTGTTTAAAGCGAACCTGCTCCCAGTCGTTGAAATCGGGGGTGCCGGCGATAACTTTAAGGGCCGTCCCTAGGATGTTGATGCTCCGCCTGTCTCGATGGTGGATTTTTAGCGTAGAGATTAGGTTACGGATGTGGCCTAAGTCGGTGGTAATTACTTCCGTCATTCGATTAACGGCGAATAGTTCGGCGGCCTGTTCTGTTTGCACCACGTATTCTTCGTAAGAGGTTACGTTTGTCGTGTGGCGTAGGTATCCGTAGCTATCCCAGATGACAGCATCTCCATCCACTATGGGGATGTAGTCGGCGTTCGTATAGTCATGTAACTTGACTAGTGCCTGGGTCGTCGTGAGCATGGTGAACAGAATTAATGTAGTGTCCATACTGTTTTGGCTGCGGTAGACGTAGGTGTTGGTTGGGTATTTCGAGGGGCGATGAGTTTACGGTGAGGAACTTGTAGAACTGTCTTTTGCTCGAGTTAAGAAGCGAACTGATTTAGTACCGGGAGAACTCAGCTATATATGGCGTTTTCCCTTTCTTGATAGAGCCGTTGCGGCTATGTATTTTTCTCCGAACCGGGCTCAGGTTTCGTCTTAGCGGGTGGAGCGACACTTTTCCAGGTTATTGGTGGTATTTCGCTTTGGAGGGTGATCGCCGTTCGATGTCACGTGTGCTGAGTCTTCGACTTTTCTGTCTGTTGGCCGCGCGTGTGCTGAGGTTGATATTTCCTTGCTTTGTCTCGTCTCTTGCTGTGGGTTGTGGTGGCGCATGTGCTGAGTTTTCATTTCTTTGGGTGTTGAACTCGTCATTTGAGAGCGTTCGTTACTTCCGTGGTAGTGGGGGTTGGTTACATATTCTGAGCCCGCGGGTTTTTTGGTTCTTGGCTGCGCGTGTGCTGCGTTCTCGTCTTTGGGTTCGTTGGCTTTGGCTGGTCAGCTGCCGATATATGGAAACCAGAGTCGGGGCTAGGGGGATTGCGGGGGGCTGGTGGTAGTATTTGCCTCGTCGGGGGCATCACTGTCCTCGTGGAATTCCTTCAGGTCGTTGATGTTAGCCACCTTCGCTTTTCGGCTGCCCGGATGCTGTAGTTTTACAATGTTCGGTGATGCAAAACCTTTGACTCGGTATGGTCCATCGTATTTCGGTGCCAGCTTAGCGGCGAATCCGTCGGCCGCGTTGGAGAGGTGGTGTTGTCGTAGAAGTACTAGGGATCCAATAGTGGGGCGCCATTGCCGGCGGCGGAGGTTGTAATGCCTTCCTTGTTCTTGGCTTGCCCTCTGGATGTTATTTCTGACAATGGTGAATACTTCGCTGAGTTTGGTTGCCTTGCCGAGAGCGGTCTCTGGGGGGCTTCCGGTGCCGGTCGTGACTTCGTCGTAGAGGGCTCCAGGCAAACGGGGCTCTCTTCCATGCAGTAGGAAAGCTGGGCTGAATCCCGTTGTCTCCGAAACGCTGGAATTTATTGCGAGGGATATTTCCGGTAGTAGCTCATCCCAGGTATTTTGACGATCCCCTACGAATTGGGCAATCATGGTCTTGACCGTCCGATTTGCCCGTTCCGTTGGATTTTCCTGGGGCAGTAGGGTGCGGTATGTTGCAGTTCTACTCCTGCTGTCTGTAGAAATGACCGAAACGATCGACTTGTGAATTGCGTGCCGTTGTCGCATACGAAGCGTTTGGGTATGCCGAAATGGCTCAGGATTCGTTCTCGGAAAGCCAGTTCCAGGGTAGCGGTGGTGGCCTTTTTGAGTGGTACCAATTCGACCCATTTCGTGAAAGTGTCAAAGAAGAAGGCATCGTGTTTCCTTTCTTTGATCGAGGTAGTGGTCCAACGAAGTCAGCGCATAGTGTAGCGAATGGCTCTTCGGCTTTGCGAGTAAGCATCCGTCCCACCGGCTTGCGCTGTTGAGCTTTGAACTTCTGGCAGCTTACGCAGCCGCGGACATATTTCCTCACGTCTCGGTAGAAACCTGGCCAATAGTACCGTTGGGATATTCGGGTGATGGTTTTCCTGACCCCTAGGTGGCCGGCTGTGGGTTGGTCGTGGCATTCGTGAAGTATTCTGGCTCGTTGATCTTTTGCTACGCAGAGTTTCCATGCTATATGGTCGTCGTCGTCGGCGCCATGGCCCAGATGTCGATATAGCTCCCCGTTAGCATAGGTGTAGTCGGGGTATTTCTGAGGCTCGTCTTGGACTTGTTTTATCCGGTGCTGGAGCCAGGGGCAGGCTGTCTTCTCCTCTTCGATCCGAGCGAGTGTTCCTAATGGCTGCCTGGATAGTGCATCTGCGACTACGTTCTGTTTGCCCGCTCGATAATGCACGTCATATTGGTATTGCTGAAGTTCGAGGGCCCATCTCGCTACTCTACCGTATGGGCTGTCAAGCGTATTTAGCCATTTTAGCGCTAGATGATCGGTGATTACATCGAATCGGTACCCTTCCAGGTAGCAGCGTAGTTTCCGAATGGCCCAAATGACCGCTAGGCACTCCTTGTCAGTAGCGGAGTAGTTTTCTTCCGCCTGGTTCAGTCGTCGGCTGACATATGCTATGACTCGTTCTTTGCCTTCGATTTCTTGGGTGAGAACTGCGCCAACTCCTAGATTGCTCGCATCTGTTTGCAGCGAGAACTTGACGTTGAAATCGGGGCACGCAAGGACGGGGGCGGTCGTGAGAAGTGTCTTCAGTAGGTCAAAAGCAGCCTGTTGTGCTTCGGACCATACCCATGGTTGGTCCTTCTTGATAGGCGAGACATCGGTTGGACGACCGTCGCGAAGTTTGGTACAAATCTTCGAGTACCAGGACGCCATCCCGATGCATTGGCGAAGCTCTTTTAGGTTGGTGGGCGGCCGGAGTTCTTTGACGGCAGCAATTTTGTCGGGGTCGGTGTGGATTCCCTCATTGCTGATCATATGGCCGAGATACTTGATTTGGGTTTGAAAGAATGCGCATTTTTCTGCATTTATCCTTAGGTTTGCTTTCCGGAGTCGGGACAAAACCACTTTCAAGTTGCGTAGATGTTCATTGAAATCTCGCCCCACGATGACAATGTCATCTAGGTACGCGAATGCATATGGCTCCATGTCTGTACCAATCACGGTGTCGAGAGCCCGCTGAAATGTTGCCGGTGCCGAGTGCAGACCAAAGGGCATAACCTTCCATTGGTAGAGGCCCCGGCCCGGTACGGTGAAAGCTGTTGCTTCTCTACTTCCGTCGGCCATGGGGATCTGCCAGTATCCGTTTTTCAGGTCGAGGGTGGTGATGAACCGCGCGTTTTGTAACCGTTCCAGAATATAGTTGATCCTCGGCAGCGGGTATGCGTCGGGGATGGAATGCGTGTTGAGTTGCCGGTAGTCCACGCACATGCGCCATTTCCCATTCTTTTTACGGACGAGTACAATTGGGGCACTGTGGGGGCTCCGGGAGGGCTCGATGAGGCCTTCCGAAATCAATTGGTCCACTTGTTCATCAATTATTCGCATCATTGCTGGGTTCTTAGGATAGTACCGCTGTTTTATGGGCCGGTTATCCCTCATGACAATAGTGTGCTTGGCGATGTCCGACGTTCCGTGGAGGCCATCAAATTTTGGTAACTCCTCCTCTAGAAATGCTTGGATCTGCGGCGCTAAATCTGGCGGCCACGGCTCGGGCGCCACTTGTAATGTCCTATTTCAGGCTGAGGTATGCATCAGTCTGTCCAGGGTCCTGAATTACAAGATATTTATAATTCACGAGGACTTTATCGGGAAACCAGGAACTTTGCCAGAAAACTGAAATAGAAATCACAACACTTTTTGGTTCTTTTAATTTTAATGGTTTTCTTTATTCTTCCGTATGATTATTCTACCCGGTTATGTTAGGTTTTACTTGTACTACGACGCGGATGGTGATTTTGACTGCCTCTCGCGATGGCTGATTGACTGACTCCCGACGATGGCTGGTGGACTGCCCCTTTCTTCATGCAAGGCAGTGCCTTTTATAGATCGGCCGGCCTTCGATTTTCCCATGAATGTCTTACAGATATCTTATTTCTACTCCAGAATGTGGGAAGGGTTCTTACATAAATATATATTGCCGAATTATAGTCTGCGCGTGCAGACGGGCTGATCGGTAACAGAAGGTTACCTAATCATTAGCCCTGCAGTCAGTGTCCAATATCCCCGGTAAGGAGAGTCGGAGACTGCTGACTGGCTTGCGCATGTGGGGGTTTTGCCCGGTAATCGAGGGTTACCTAAGCAATCGCCTCCCAACAAGTGTCCAATGTCCCAGGTAAGGTGATCGGTGTGCACCGTACCGTGGGAAAGGAATTTCGTTGGCACTTCGGGAATATATATTGTTAGGAATATTTATTTATTTAATATTATTTTAGGTACTTATTGCGTAAGCCCCTTCTGCTGGTCTCCTGTCTTTTGGCGTGTGCTGAGTTTGCATTTTGGCTGGGTGTTGATCGCTTCACCTGGGAGTAGCGTTGGCTGCGTCATCTGCTTGTGACGAACCATGGGATCCATGGTTCGTTACACCCCCCCTTTCTTCCGGGTGGGTGATGGAGAGATTTGTGGCGTCGCTTGGCGGGTGCTGGGGTTCGCCTTTTTCCGGGTTATCCTGTCCTTTGGCTTGTGCCGAGTCTCCGGATTCGTCGCTGTTAGTCTCGTCACTTTAGCGTGGCGTCGGTAACGTTATATTTTCTACTGCGGTTGTGATCGTGGCCTTTCTGCTGTTCTGGGTGCTTTGTAGTTGGTGTAGTTGGTGCTTGGTGGGTCGAATTTCCCATATGACGATGGTTTTCTCGGCAGTTTTCTTTGGTAGTTATTTGTCCAGGCATTCTCGAATCTGCGGGGCTATGTCGGGTGGCCAAGGATCCGTCGGTAGTTCTGGGTCGTCTTCGGTGGGTTCGGTGGCTCCGGGGTCAAAGGTTTGATTCGGGTTTTTCGGAAGGATGGGTTTGTCAAATGTGCTTGACGGATCGATGCTCCGGTGGTAATCGTTTATGTGGGCGATGATCGGGGAGGCGTTGGACGTGGGTAGAGTTGTTTTGTAGCTCTGGCGGAACACTTGGGTGGTATTGTGTCCAGACTGGTGGATGAACTGGCTGGTCTCGACGATGTCTCTTTTGTTGGACCAATGGCTTGTTTGGGCGACGGATGCTTGGGTCTGCGGGGCCAAGTCCGGCGGCCACGGCTCCGGGACTGGTTCGGGCTCATGTTCGGTTCGATCGGCGGCTTCGGAGTCAAATGGCTGGCTGGGGTCTTCGGGTAAGAGGGTTGTGTCGAAGGAGCTGTGCGTTTCGATCCTCCGTTGGTAGTCGCTTATGTGGGCGACGATGGGTGTGGTGTCGACCATGGGTATGATGTTTTGGCACGCCGGGTGTAGTACTCGTGTTATACTACAGCCAGACAGGTACGTGAACAGGTGAGTCGCGATGACGCCTCTGGTATCACAACAACGACTTGTATGGGCGACGAAGATCTCGGACATGGCTCTAGGCATGGCTCGGTGCATGACGCTAAAAATCATGTCAGTACGCGGAAGGTACTCCATTGTGTGGGCGAGGATCGGTGTGGCGTCGGCCGTGGGTACGACAGGGCTGCGGTCGGTGTATCGTGGGGCCATCGTACTGGTTTCCGGGCCCGCGTTGAGGGGCTCTGTGGATATCAGTTCAATTATGGGCCCCGACCAGGGTGGGGTCAGCGTGGCTGTTTCCCTTGTTGCTGGGCTGTTGATCTGTTGCTGCCGTTGTCGGTGTCGATTTTGTTGTCTTGGTTCAGGGCTGATTGTCGTCTCTGAGGGTGTTTCTATGTTCACTTTCTCCTGGGAGGAGAGGGTACTTACATGCTCTGTTGCTGGACTTGGACCTGGGCTTCCTGTGTCGAGCGCCGGGTTCCAGTGCGTTAGTGCTTGTCTCGTGGGTGAGATTCTCGTAGTTTCTTTGGGGTATGTGTCCCCTGTGGTTGGCCTAGGACGCGGTTGCTCCGTAGTGACCGTGGGACTCGTTTTCCCGTTTGCTTTATTGTTGTTTCGTGTTGTTGCTTCGGCTTCATGTTCGTGGGCCGGCGCTTTGCCTCTGCTGGGGCTGGGCTGGGTGTCGTGTTCTTCGTGGCGATCTGGGTCGTTTTGTTCGTTGGGGTAGGTCGTGGTCGTGTGTTCGCTGAGGTTTGTATGGGTGTCATGTTGGCGTGGCTGGGTGCCGAAATTGTTGGGATAGGTTGCGGACGTATGACGGCCGCCGTTGGCTTCAGTTTCTGGTGTCGGGGTTCGTGGCCTTGTACTCTGTTGGTCGGAACGGTGTGGATATGTGGTGTGTGGCACTGATCTCGTAATTGTAGAAGTGTGGTACCGCACTGGATCGTTGTTTCAATGGCGCATAGGAAGTCCATGCCGACGATAACTTGATCCAACATGTTTGGTAGGACCAGGAGGGGTATTTGAACTTCTCTTTGATCCAGTCTGATGTGCGCCAGTATAATCTGGGTGATCTCTCTGACCGAGCCGTCGGCCAGGCGTATGCGGACGAATGCATCTTGGAGGTTGGTGTTGTTGTCTAGTTTTCGGGCGAGGTTTGCACTGATAAAGCTTCGGGATGCCCCTGTGTCGACGGTGGCTTCCGTTGCCTGTCCTCGTATGGTTACCATTGCCACTATCCGGTTCTCGTTCATGTGTAGCGGGGTTTTTATTCGTGGGTCGGGCAGACGTCGTTCCCGGCTGATCCCGTGTCAGTCGAGGACGCGAGTCGTTTCCCGACGTGTTCTGGCGACAGCAATCGATGGTCCGGGTGCCGCGCTTGCCACATTCCCAACAGAACAGGATCGAGGGATTTTGGCATTCATATGCCGCATGCCCTGCTTCGCCACACCGGCGACAGGCTGCGCGTGGGTTGGCGATGGGGGTCGTGATCATGCGATGTGCTACCTCGGGCTTTGTCGTACTCACTGGGTTGGATGGCTGTCTTCTTGGTGAGTCTGCCGAGTTCCAATGAGGCTTCCGGAATGGTGTCCGATTGGAATCGTCGCTCCTCTGATCTGTCGTAGGCCGTGCGTATCTGGGCGTGTGTCGTGGTGGTGCGAGAGTGCTCGGGATGGTCCGCTCTTGAATACTCTCAAACTCTGTGGCCAGCAGTGTTAGCTGTGACAAGTCCTGCAGTTCGTGGCGGCGCACGTACATCTGGTAGGCTGGGAGGGCGTTGTCGTAGATCCTGGTTAGCTCCTTGGTTGCGTCGTACCCAGCGTGGTGCATAAGTAGACGTATCTCGATGAGGAAATCTTTGAACAGTTCCCCAGCCAATTGCTTTCGGGCTCGGATCCGGTCTTCTAATTGTTCAAAATACCGTGGTGGCAAGAAGAACGTTAAGAATTCCTGGCGGAAATTTTCCCATGAGGAACTTCTGTAGGCGGCTGGTGCGGAACCAACGACTGGCACGGTCTGTGAGAAGTTCGGCCATGGCCCGCGGCAGATGGTTTGTGTCCACCCCATACGAGAGCGCGCGTTCTTCGAGCAGTTCGATGAATGATAGAGGGTCATCTTGGCCGTCAAACTGGATTCCCCACTTTCGGGATGCGTTCCGCCATTGGTGCAGCGTGGTTGTAGTGGTGCCCTTCCATGGGTCGGTCGATCGCTGGCAAGATCCTTGGCACGGGTGCTGGGTGGGTCTCTGTAGCTGAGGGGCCTTGGAAACGGGGCAGCAGGAGTGCGGTATTCGGTGGCTGCGGGGACTCGTAGTCCGGTCTTAGGATCCATTTGGGGAGTGTCGGATGGTCCAGGAGTAGTGGGCCGTGGTGACTTGGAACGAGAGCGTGAGGCTGGCTTGGCATAGTGCCTCTCGAACTCTCCTAGGCGGACCCAGGCTTCTTGCGCGAGTGGCCCGGCGACTAGAGCGGCAAATTTCCTTCGGCGTTCATCGACCGTTCCTTCGCTGCCGAATCCGAATTCTTCGGCGAGGACTTCTAGTTCGTCCCGACGGAGCTTGTGGATCCAACCGGTGCTGACCCCTGGATTGGTAAAGTGTCCCGCAGGGTATACCTCCTCTGGTTGTTCGTCGTCGTGATGTTCCATGTTGATTTCTGTTGATTTTTGGCACTGAGTCACTGTTAAACGGCACTTTTAGGATCGGCACTGCGTATACTTTCGCGTTTGTTTTCGCGCCCGGATTATGTAAGTGCGCGGACTTGTTATCGATTCAATTTCCTTTTTGATGGCAGTGGGTCTTTAATCCACGAAGTCCCTGATTTCGGTTTTCTTGAAGTTTCCACGAAAAATCCTTTAAAGTCCCTGCTCGGGCGCCACTTGTAATGTCCTATTTCAGGCTGAGGTATGCATCAGCCTGTCCAGGGTCCTGAATTACAAGATATTTATAATTCACGAGGACTTTATCGGGAAACCAGGAACTTTGCCAGAAAAACTGAAATAGAAATCACAACACTTTTTGGTTCTTTTAATTTTAATAGTTTTCTTTATTCTTCCGTATGATTATTCTACCCGGTTATGTTAGGTTTTACTTGTACTACGACGCGGATGGTGATTTTGACTGCCTCTCGCGATGGCTGATTGACTGACTCCCCTTTCTTCATGCAAGGCAGTGCCTTTTATAGATCGGCCGGCCTTCGATTTTCCCATGAATGTCTTACAGATATCTTATTTCTACTCCAGAATGTGGGAAGGGTTCTTACATAAATATATTGCCGAATTATAGTCTGCGCGTGCAGACGGGCTGATCGGTAACAGAAGGTTACCTAATCATTAGCCCTGCAGTCAGTGTCCAATATCCCCGGTAAGGAGAGTCGGAGACTGCTGACTGGCTTGCGCAAGTGGCGGTTTTGCCCGGTAATCGAGGGTTACCTAAGCAATCGCCTCCCAACAAGTGTCCAATGTCCCAGGTAAGGTGATCGGTGTGCACCGGTACCGTGGGAAAGGAATTTCGTTGGCACTTCGGGAATATATATTGTTAGGAATATTTATTTATTTAATATTATTTTAGGTACTTATTGCGTAAGCCCCTTCTGCTGGTCTCCTGTCTTTTGGCGTGTGCTGAGTTTGCATTTTGGCTGGGTGTTGATCGCTTCACCTGGGAGTAGCGTTGGCTGCGTCATCTGCTTGTGACGAACCATGGGATCCATGGTTCGTTACAGTGCTATCGGGCCCTGCCCTTTACACGCTCTCTCGCTCGTACAAGCCACTTCCTTTGGCAAGACCAAGCTTCAGCGGTGATTAAAACTCACATGCAGTTATGTTGGTACCGTAATCCATCGCCGAAAGATCTTTCGCTGGGGGACTAAGGTTCCACCTGTGCTGCGAAAAAGAAAAGAAAAGAACAGAAAGCACCAAAAAAAAACGAGAGAGAGAGAGAGAGCGCTTAGGAGCTTTCGGGCCTAACCTTCGGCTGCCGTTGGGGCCACTGCACTTTGAGGTTGCGTAAGGTATTTTTTTGTTTTAATCTTCTTTCTTTATTTTATAAACTGTTTTATTAAAATTTGCTAGCACATATTATGCCGTGCCCTTTCGAACCCTTTACAACATTTCACTTTTTCACAATATGATTTACTTTTGCCCTTCCTCGCCTCTCCATTTCGGATCACTTAAACTCACAAGCACAAAAAACAATATTGGTGGGTCTTAGGCCCGCACACTCGACACGATCGGCTAAGATAAGACTTTGATGAGGGAATTAAACCCAACAGTTGGGATCCGCGATTTTCCGGTATACACACACCGCTTTGGCGAAAGTTGTAACCTCTCCGCGAGCCATCCGTGTGAAACTAGGTGCTGCTTGTTAAGCGGTTATGCCTTGCCGGGGCTTTCGTGGGAGGTTATGCACATATATGTCATGTGTGAGGTTGTGTGCGTACGACACAACAGCTCCCGCTGCAGCGGTTAACAGCGCCAAATCTCAGGAAGCTTTTCTCGAGAAGTTCCAAGCTTCTAAATAAGTGATTCCCAAATAGGTAATTGGCAAATAGGTAATTGCAAAATAGGTAATTACCAAATAGGTGCCATTCTGCAGAAATACAAATGAAAATGAAAGTAAGAAAATGCTAAGCCGAATGCCGCATATGTGGGAACTTTCGGTATTAGCTGGAACCAACAGGCCCGGACAATATTTACCCTGATTCGGTTTGGCACCTGCGATAATATCTGCGGTAAATTTTTTGTGTCTGAACTCCACTGGTATTGGCTTCTTTTTTCCCGGGTCGGAGGGTATGAGCCACGCGTCTTCTCCAGTTGCGGGTCGTTAGAAGAAAGAAAGAACCCAGAACCGGAAACTACTGGGAGGCTCAGTGTCATTCTTCTCTCCTTTTTGCATCCTTGTCCCTTGACATTTGCTCCTAACAGCTGGGCTCTCGGCCCTCAGTGTTCCTTGATCGCCGCTTGGGGGCGTTTTAACGGCTTCGAGTACCCTTAACTTTGCCTGCTACCTATCTCTGCCGTTTGGGCCCTATCAGGTCTTTGCCTTCTCACCCTAGTTTGATAGAGATGCAGCCGCTAATATTTTAAAATATATGTATATACCTAACTGCCTTTTCCAAGCTTGGCGTTCCCTTTCACAGTAGAACTGTTCCCAGGCAGTCAACACCAAGCTTTAATATATTACATATGTATATACGTATATATAAGCTTAAAGCTTGCCCTTCCCCTTCAAAACCGTACGGGTCTACGTTTGTTCTAAGTGCTGTTTGATCGGTGTCTACTTTTAGGGTGTACTATATATATACTGTATTAGTATATAGCTACTCGACCAAACGACCTATTACAATATTTTGGGGTTGCTGCTGAACAAACACGCGACGCGGGCAGGTGTATATTATATACACTTAAACTTCTCAATATATGTGTTTTATATATATCACCACTCGTGCCACTGTCACTTTCTGCCTTTAAACTTAATTTAATTTGCTAGTCCACCCGGGGGGCGCCATGAAGTTTTGGAATATTTTTTCTAAATCAACTTCAACAACAAAAACCGATTTTGGTGGCTGCAAATTGTATATTTTCGACGAAAGAAGAGGGAGACTAAAAAAAAGGGACGTGCGCTCGAATTCAATACTATTCTTCGTCTTCTTTTCTTTTACGTTATAACATATTCTTAAGCCTAACTTATCTAGTGCGGCGAAGCGGGGCGAATTCGCCAAGAGCGAGAGAGAACTTTCCTGCGCTCCCGCTTCGCCCTAAACTAACTTACACTAGACTTCAAAATTTAACAAAAATATAAAGGTCACGTCGTGACGCGACACCGGCTCCGTTGAAGGCCTGTGGGGCTTCAACCCATCGGCAGAAGCGCCAACTTATGGATTGGCCCCCTGTAGACCGCTCCGCTGCTCGTCCTGAGGTCGACCACCCTGACCTTTCCGTCCTGCCCGGCGTGGGTTACGACAGCCCTTCCGAGGAGCCACTGTTGTGGCGGAAGGTTGTCCTCTGCTACGATGACGAGGTCGCCTTCCTCGACGTTGGGCTGCTCCTGGTGCCACTTGCATCGTATTTGCAAGCCCAGCACATACTCCCGGCACCATCGCTGCCAGAACATTTGCCTGGCTGACGAGACAAGCCGCCATCGCCTTAAGCAACTCAGACCCTCCTGGTCCGGGGTCCGGGGTGCTGGGTGTGCGATGAGCGGCCCGCCTGTCAGCAGGTGCCCGGGAGTCAAGGCGTCTCCGTCGCTTGGGTCGGGGCTTAGTGGTCCCAGTGGGCGCGAGTTGAGCACCGCCTCGATGCCTACCATCACGCTCTCCAGCTCAGCTCCTAGGCGGTAAAGGGCGCGCTTCCGGCCGCCCACAGTCCGCCCATGTGCGGAGCTCGAGGTGGCAGGAAGGCGAACTCGCAGCCGCTTCTCGCTGCGAACTCGCGTATTGCGTCCGCTTCCGTCTCTATCGTCCTCCTCAGCTCGTCGAAGTGGCGACTTGTTCCGACGAAATTTGTCTCGTTGTCGCAGTTCACGCGGAGCGGACATCCTCGACGACCAACGAACCTTTGAAAAGCCAATAAGAAGGAGTTAGTCGTTAGGTTAGGTTAGGTTGACCCGGACGACCCTCATGGGGCCACGCATATGCCGATATGGCCCTTAGCTGTCTGGATGGGGGGTGCATGAGGTTTCAACGTCCTTGAGGATCGAGGTGTTTTTCGCGAAGGCAAGAAGTACCCTTGGTGTCCTTCTAGAGGCGTGATGCCATCACCGGGGTACCCAGGTATTTTCTTCTTGCCCTTGATAGCGCCGGGCAGCTGCATATGAGGTTTCGATAGCCCCTTCTTCATCGCATTTTCTGCAGTTACCACTGTTGGTGATGCCTAGTTTAACTGCGTGTGCTGCAGTTAGACAGTGTCCTGTGAGTATTCCCACTAGCATTCTGCAGTCCTTCCGTGGAAGGTGCAGTAAGTAGTTTACCATTGCGCTCCTTGCACATGGTTCTCTAGATTCTGCAGGTGGTGGTTCTCTTCCACCGGCTTCTGGCCTTCTTGTGCGCTTGTTTCTCAAGAGCGCTTTGTAGCGTTCTAAGGGAGACAGGCAACCCGACGCCTTCCTTAGCCAGTACATCCGCTGTCTCGTTACCTTCGATGCCCTGGTGGCTGGGAACCCAATATATCCGCACTGACTTTGTCGTGCTTAGGTAGTCTAATGCTTCCCTGCTCGCCAGCACGTTTCTGGAACTGACCGCTGACGACTGCATGGATCTTATCGCCACCTGGCTGTCCACGAACAGGTTTACTACGCCGTGTGAACGATCGATGGACTGAGCCGCCTCTGCCGCTTTCCGTATGGCGTAGACTTCCGCCTGGAATATGCTGCATTGGTCCGGTAGCTTATAGGACAGCCTTATCTCAGGGTCTGTACAGTATATGCCTACTCCTATTCCTCCTTCCATCTTGGAGCCATCGGTGTAAATTTTGAGGTGTTGAGTCTGGTCCCGACCCCTTTTCCAGTCGTAGGGTCCCATAAATGAGGTTGTGTTTACGTCCAGGCAAGTTTAGGGGATCATGTAGTCAGACATACCTGCAATCAATTGAGCGTGGATGTCCAGGGGTTCGATTCCGATTATGGTTTCGATTATTTTGTTGGAGTACTATGCCGAGGTATTTGACTTGTGTTTTCGGGGTCAGCCTGGTTTTTTCAATTTTCAGGGGGGATCCATGCCGGTACCTTGTATCTCTTGGTAAAGAGGATAAGGTCCGTCTTGTCCGCGTTGATACTGAGTCCTACTTTTTCCGCTCACTCACATATCTCCCTGAGTGTTGATTCCATTATGAAGCTTAGAGTCGATGGACATACTCCCGTAATAATTATGCTTATGTCATCCCCATAAGCTGTTATTTTTGGGGCTCTCCTTTCGAATCTCTTTATTAGGTCATCGACCACCAGGTTCCACAGGAGGAGCGAGAGGACCCCACCCTGAGGTGTTCCTCTGTGTGCCCCATTCACCAAGGAAGCGGTGCCCCATTCTGAGTACACCCGTCTACAACTTAGAAGGTTCTTTACCCAGAGGTTGATTGCGGGATGCGTGTTGGTCGCTTCTAGGCGGTCCATTATTGCGTTAGTATTCACGTTATTAAATGCTCCGGATATGTCTACGAACACTCCTAGAGCATACTTTTTATTTTGGAGGGCATTTTCGATGGTGGCTACTAGCGAATGCAGTGCCGTCATTCCCGATTTCCCTTTGGTGTAGGCATGCTGGTTGGTTGACATCCGCCCCCCTACATCGTTTCTGATGTGTAGATCCAGCAGCTTTTTTAGTGTTTTGAGTAGAAAAGAGGTGAGGCTTATCGGTGTGTAGTCATTGGGGCTCATATGGCTGCACTTTCCTGCCTTTGGAAGGAAGACAATCCTCGAGGTCCTCCATTGAAAAGGGATATAGCCCGTGCTCAGTTTAGCTGAGTATATTGCAGAGAGCCATGGGGTGATCACGTCTTTGGTCGCCTGTAGCATGGCTGGAAACCATCTAGTCCAGGTGCTTTCGTACCCACAAAGGAGTCTAAAGCCTAGTGGATTCTCCTAGACGATATGAGACCCGTTGGGGGATGCTGTTCCCCAGTTGCTAGGTCCTGATGCGTTGTAGCGTCAGCGACCTCGGTGCATCCTGGGAAGTGAGCTTCCATTAGTGCTGTTAGGGCTTCTTCACTGCCCTCAGTCCACTGTCCATCGTTTCGCTTGAGCTGACTCTGTATGGTAGGTTGCTTTGATAGCAGCTTCCGGAGTCTAGCCGTTTCTGGGACTTTCTCGATGTTGGAGCAGAAGTTCCTCCACGAGTTTCTTTGTGCCCTTCGTATTTCCTTCTTGTACTCCCTGAGTAAGATTTTATATTCCTCATTGATCATCTCATCGCTCGCCTGTTTGGCGATTTTGAAGAATTCTTTGAGGTTGTTTCTTTGGAGCGATAGGTCCCGGTTCCACCAGAATGGTTTGGTCCTCTTTTTCGTTCTCGAGGGTGGGCACGATGCGTGGTACGCATTGAGTAGTTCCCTGGATAGGGTCTCTAGGGACGTTTCTATGTCTTCCGGGGATTTCACTGTGCCCGGACGATTCGAGAGCTTCGAGGTAACTGTCTTTTTAAACTTTTCCCAGTTTGTGTTCCGGGGGGTTTCTATAGACAGTTATCTTCGGAGAGTGTTCAAATTCGCACTTAAACTGAATATACTTGTGATCTGAGAAGGATGGTCTTTCAAGGACTCTCCAGCCAGATACCAAACTACTTGTTCCCGCTACGAGTGTTAAATCTAGCACGTTTGAAGAGGTGGGACCTACAAAGGTGTATTCCTCTCCTACGGTTGCTACTTCTAGGTTAGTTGATAGTATGAAGTCTAGGAGTGACTCACCTCTATCGTTGATGTCGGGGCTTCCCCACACGTTGTGATGTGCGTTTGCGTCCGTACCGACGAGAAGTTGCTGGTCTTTCGGGCTGGCTTCCGCCACTAGATGCCTCAACTCTTCAGGTGGAACTGGCCTGTCGAGTGCCATGTAGCAGGAAGCTACCATCCTTACTTTCCTTACTTTCTAGCATCACCACGGTCAGATCGTCAGTGCTGTAATGAGACATAAGATAAGCATGGATTCCCTTTCGTACGAGTACGGCGGTTCTGGTCCTGCTTACCGATGGTGGGTGGAAAACATAAAAATTTGAGGAGCCATGGCTCCTGGAATAAGGCGTTATCGGCGGGCCCTTGCTCCATGGCAAAGAGAAGCTCCGCCGACGCAATTTTACTTTTGTGTAGGCTGAGCTGCAGCACACTCAACATATGCGTCCGGCTCAGCTCCGCTCGACGGGTTGACTACTACCGTCAGGTCACCGTACTCCTCCGAGTCCAGCGCAAGACCCTGGGTGGCCTCCACGATGGTGTCCAGACCAAAGCCCTTCTCCACCTCACCCGCCTGCAGTGTGCGCATCCTTATCTTCGGGGTGGCGCTTTTTCAGCCGCAGGTAAACACTGCCCATCCCCCACGCCATCTTCCCGAATCTTGGGTACAGCAGGTCCTCTACCTCCTTGCTGATCGCACTCTGGCGCCCCTCAGTGGGCTCCCGATGTGCAGTATCCTCCAGTTCGCCGATGGCACATCAGGGTTCTGCCGCTGTAGTAGCTTCAGCGCACGGTCGCCTTGGATTGCGATCGGGAAGAGTACCTTTGCCTTTGGTATGGACGGGATTAGCTCTCTGTCCACCACCTCCAGCTTGGTCCCCTCCCACAACAGCCACTTGAGTCTGGGTTCGTCAATACATTTAAGCATTTTGACCCCGTTCAGCCACCCTGCACCATCGAACGTGGGCATGGGGGCCTTTGGGTTCTCCTCCATTCGAGTGAACAGCGCATCCAGTGCACAGTGCACCGTCTTCCACCGCGCCGCCGTTATTTTGCTGTTCTCGTCGCTCCGGTCAATGAGTGCCACGATTAAGTGTCGTTTGGTCACCTCACTGACCTTCGCTTTCAGCTGGGATTTCTTCGCCTGTCTGGGCGTGGAGCCTGCCACCTTGGGCCCGCGTTGCCGCTTGCTCACCGGAGTGTCCTTGATGGCACTTTTGGTCGAGCCTTGCCTTTTGGTGGCGAGACTCTCCTCCACCTTGTTGGCAAATCCTTCTATCGATGCCTTCATCTGCGGCATCTGCGCGAAGTGCAGCCGTCCCTCTTCTACCCTCTGCTTGGCCCAGGCCAGTTTGGCCTTCTCCTCTTCAGAGAGGTCGTTCCTGCCCTGGAGCCGGCCCAGGATCTTGAGGGCCGCTTTTTATTGGGCCTTTGCCTTCAACCCCTTCCTTGGAACGCTTCGGCCCTTCCCTACGCATGGAGCTGGAACCTGGTTCCGGGGAGCGGAGAAGGCTATCTTCCTCCCTCTTCGTTACCGAGAGCACGCTCTCCAGGTCCGAGTCTGTATCGACGATGGCACCTGTGCGGCTCAACTTGGAGTGAGTTGTTTTTGTGGCAGTAGCATTGCAACTGATATGACCTGCTCCCGCCATATCAAAGGTGTGGCCGCTGGCGACACGCAGAGAGGATTGCTCCTCCCCGTGCCCGCCGGTGGTAGCAGCCACGCTCTCCACCGACGTTTGGGTTGACATCCCAACCCTTGTTTGCTCCTTCTTCCGCTCCATTGTTGGCCCAGAGGGTCCATGCTGGTTAATATTTTTCGGGGGGACCACCCCCTAGCGTCTCATGCCAACCCGCCAGGCACCTCCAGCCATGGCCATGGTTCAGCTCCCCCAAATTTTTGGTCGGGAAGACCTGGACCTGGCCTTGGCTAGACACTGCATTGCCCCGGACAGAGCAAGCGGCAATGCATTACCCGATCCGGGATACTGCAGTGCCCATTGCCCAGCCGGCACCCTCTGGGAGGGCTCAGCTGGAGGATTTTCGCCGGCCCAGTTAGTCGTTAGATCGGAGACAATTTCTGGGGGCTAACCTGATGCCTTTACGAACCCTTTCGTTCTCTTCTTGATACTCGTTTTACTGGATCAGCTCGACAATTTTGTGAAAAGCCTCATCGTACTCTACTGACAGAGTGACTTCAAATTTAAGATTTTTGTCTTTGCATTTTCGGATGAAGCGGAACACGTAAACAAACACTCTAAGCAGCTTGAGGTGTGACGAGTATCCCTCGGTCAGTCCGACTGTTGTCTTCCTGATTTCCAGCTTCAGCTCTTCCTCAGAAAGCTCGAAGTGGGGGTTTCTGGGCCAGCTCTCTTCTTCGGCCTTCAAAAACGCTGGTCCACTAAACCAGATATACTGCGAAATCTCCTCAATGTCACAACCTCTCGAAACTATGTCTGCTGGGTTCTGTTTAGTTGGAACATGCCGCCACGTAGCGTCATCTGACCACTCCTGAATCTCAGCTACTCGGTTCGCAACGAATCTTGATAGAGACGGAGGGTGGGATCGGATCCAATGAAGGGTCACTTCAGAATCCGACCAATATACCAATATACACAGTAGCGATTTGAGTCGGTGAGAGAGATCTGCGAGAAGGTGAGCGGCACATAACTCAAGTCTTGGAAGCGTTTTCGTCTTGAGCGGCGCTACTTTCGACTTTGCAGTTAACAACGAGCCCTCCATAAGCTCTCATGGAGGCGTCGGCAAAGGCATGTACTTGAATCGGTGACATGGGATCAGTATGCACAAATCGTATGGCAATCTTCTCCAGCTGACCCAAGGATACTTTAATAAGTTCCATGCTGTTTCCACATTCATTGGAATTGACTCATCCTAATCTAGTTTGTTAAGCCACAGCTCCTGCAGTAGGATATTAAGGGGCTTAACAAAACAAATGGGTCAAACAGCTTTGATGTCACCGATAATATGTTCCGTTTTGTCGCTCGGAGACCCATGACTGACAGTTCAATTTGAAACTGAAAGACGTCCTCGTAAGGTATCCACGATATTCCTAACGACTTGGTTGACTCGGAGTCCGAGATCGTTATCGGTTTAACTGTGCTCTCGGATGCTGTGACCCCAGCTGAGTTCGAGAACCACTTGGTTAGCTCAAACCCTGCGGTTTGAAGAACCTGAGCCAAATCAGACTAAATTGTCTTTAACTCCTCCACGCAACCAAAACCAGTCATCATATCATCGACATAAGAATCGGACCCGATAACTTTAGCAGCCTTTGGGAATGAGAGCTTTGCAGACTCACTCAACCTTTTCAAACACCGAATAGCCCAAAATGGGGCAGGTCCGGTCCCATATGTTACAGTGTTGAGCTGGTATATTCTCAAGGCCTCTGATGGGTCTCTTCTCCACACTATCAACTGATACTGCATATTCGCTTCATTCACCATCACTTGGCGATACATCTTTTTTCCATGGGCTGTCAGGGCAAACCTGTGCAGACGGAAGCGGAGCAACGTTGAGTATAACTCATCTTGAATAGTCGGTCCGACCATCAGAATGTCATTCAAGGCCACCTGAGAGGACGTCTTCGACGACGCGTCGAACACGACGCGAAGCTATTTGGACGTACTTTGGGGCCGAAGTACACACTGATGTGGAATTACGTAGTGTGGAGCAGAAGGAACAGTATTGTCAGTCGGCGACATATGACCTAAGGAGAGGTACTCGTCCATGAATTCCAAGTACATTTTCTTCAACTCGGGGTCACGGGACAATCTTCTTTCGAGCGAAAAAAACCGCCGTTTAGCAATCTAAAAGGAATTGCCCAAACAGTTTGGATCTGATTTAAACGGCAGCCTTACTTCAAACCGACCTGAAGGCAAGACTTGAGTAGTCTTTCTATAATGCTCCTCACATAACTTGTGTTCAAGAGATAAAGACTTTTTAGAAGATGGCAATTTTTCTAGTGACCTAAACTTATTTAGTGTGTTGTCAATAGACACAACTGACTCTTCTCGACAACTCAGACAGTTCCTCGCATCCTGGTTGACAGTCACCTTTGGACTGTATCTTCGAGACACAATCCAACCGAAAAGCGTTTTCTGCAGAGTTGGATGGTCAGGACCATGTCTAATTTGACCAACAGATAAGAGTTCGAAAAATGACTCTGCACCTTTCAACATATCTATTCTTTGTGGTTTGTAGAAATATGGGTCTGAACGGTTCTTCGGGATTTCCCAATCACTCACATTAAGTGCGTATTCGGGGTGATATCCCGATGACTTCAGAGTCCAGAAATCGACCGCGAACTCACTACCATTGATTCGCGACTTCACCACCGTGTGTATCTTTTTCTTGACCTGTGAATTGGATTCGCCAATTCCAAGCAA
This sequence comes from Drosophila obscura, assembly GCF_018151105.1. NCBI lineage: Eukaryota > Metazoa > Arthropoda > Insecta > Diptera > Drosophilidae > Drosophila > Drosophila obscura. The sequence goes on along the minus strand of NW_024542848.1, from coordinate 2,577,610 downwards.
GTTGATACACGACTCCTCCTTACGGATCTGTAAGCGCTGTGCCAGGTCCTCAGTTATAAACTTTGTTTGTGACCCAGAGTCAAACAGTGCTCGAGCCAAAACGTACTCTCCATTTTTGGTTCTGACGCTTACGATCGACGTTGCCAGAATTACTCTATCCAAAGCTGTCGTATGGAGTGCATGCGAAGTGGAAGGGTTACTCTAACTAGGAGGGGGAGAAGAATTCTCTGGGGGTGATGGTAACGCTAAACTTTTATCCACAACTGTGTGCCTATGCAATAAGGCATGATGTGAGCGGTCGACACTCGACACTTGCTAGCTTTGCATCGTACCACAGTGTGTCCTTGTTGCAGACAGTTGATGCAGAGCGATGCCGATTTGACAAATTCGAATCTTTGCATCACTGCAAGCCGCGAAAATGAACTGCAAGTAGTCAACAGTTCAAGTAGTAGTAACTCAAGTAGTAACCGACCGAGAATCTACTGCGGCAGCTTCTCATAATCGAGCTTTTCTTCCCATTTTTGTTTGGTCACAGGATGGACTCTGTTCAAGACGAGATGAATAAGCATTGCACTCGAGTTCTTTTGGTCATCGCCTATCGACAACAAGGAACCATATATCGATGAAGTGGTATCGATTATGTTCCTTAAGGACGATGCAGATTGCTGGGTCATTATGGGAAATAAATAAATACTCTCGGTTACTTGGAACGCCCTTACCGTTCCCAACGCTTCACCAGAGAGGCATGAAAGCAAATGGTTAAACTTTTCGATAAGTGGAATGCTTTCGTCATTGTGAACTGTCTCAAATAAACTAATGAAGCTTTTGAACTCCGAATAGTTGCCACTGAACTTTGGCAGAGCTAACTTCGGAAGTCGAGAACGAGTTGGGACAACAGAAGCTGATACTGAAGGCATTGTATTTGTTTAGAGTGAGGACGGCGCTGATGGGGCAACAGCTTCGACAGAAGTCGTTATATGGGGCGCCCAGCCTGTTTGCATGTGTGCCTATTAGCCAGTGTCCCGTAAGGGAGCGTATGACTGAGCTGCACCTACTCCTACTGAGTTTGCAAAGCTCATCGGTGCGCTTCCTAATAATGTTAGGCCATGTTTGCAGAGTTATGCGACATAGTGACACGGTTTGCCATCTGTCATTTATTAATCGCTTAAAATGTTCTTTTATTTTGAGCTTGCAGGTGGCCATTGGCATACGAATATCCTCCTTATCATGGAGAAGGGGGATTGTTGTACCAGCTCTGGCCAGCTCGTCCGCTATGCAGTTGCCTTCAATGTCCTGGTGGCCCGGGACCCATATTAGGCTGATGACGAACTGATAAGCCATCTCATGAAGAGATTTGCGACAGTTTGCCACGGTAGCCGAGCTTGTTGTTATCGCATTCAGCGATTTGATCGCAGCTTGGCTGTCACTGTAGATATTTATATGAGTTGCCGCAGGGGCTAGTTCCTGAAGACAGCTCAAAGCTTCCTTGATCGCTATGACTTCCGCTTGGAAGACACTGCAGTGATCCGGGAGCCTGAAGGATTGTCTTATGTTCAGCTGTTCGGAGTAGATTCCTCCTCCGACCTTGTTGTCCAGCTTTGAGCCATCAGTAAAGATTCGAATGGCTCCCTTTGGACCAGGTGGTCCCTCAAGCCAGTTGTTTCTGTGAGGGATGATTGTTTCGAAGGGGGTAACTGTATACTCCCACGGAACGCAGTAGTCCGTTTTTGTGGGGACGATTTTGTTTCCATTTAGGATGGACGGATGACCGGTGTGATGTGACACCAATTGGTCAGAGTCTCTAAGACGGATTGCTGCCATTTCTGCCTGCTCCTTACCTGCAAGGTCAAGGCTCTGCAGGCATAGGATAGCATTTAGCCCATCCGTTGGTGTTGTGTTTAGAGCTCCACTGATGCATAGGGCTGCAGTGCGCTGCACCTTGCCCAGTTGTTTGGGCATTCCAGCCACACCACTGTTAGCAAACCAGCTACGCAAGCTGTTGCCCTCGCTCTCGCTTTCGCTCTCACGCTTAGGAGCTTTTTTCCCCCGGTGACGCGCTCTCGAGCGCATATTCACCACGCTTGCGCTCCTTCATATTCCTTCATTCTGTGCCATCCGTTATCCGTTTCTTCTTTTTTCGACACCGCAATATTATCGGCAATTCCGGTCGTTCTCCCTTCGTTCATCTCCAACTACCAGTGATACGGTAGTTCTTCAATTCCTTGTGTCTGTCCATTACTTGCGGACAAATTAAATAACTAAAAATTAAACCAAAAAAAAGTGCATTCCGAGCATATGTATGTACGTACATTCCAGCCCATAAGAGCGGCGTACATACACACACATCTACATCCGTGTCTCTACAGGTTGGAATGCACGACCCACCCCAATAAAATATACTTTGGCACACTCCGAGTGCAACTACAATCACATCAAGTGTTTTATTTCCATACCTATAAACACATATATATTTATTTCCATACATTCATACATTTATTCCCATAGTTGGCCGCAATATATCGCCAACTATATACAAAACAGAATTCCATACAAAAAAATACCACTCCCCGTAGAAAAATACCGCACTCCATACTACACACATACTCCGCGCAAGTGCCATATTTAATATAAAATTCGCGATTTCGGGCAATTCGTGCATTCCAACGACTTTTATCGATCGCTACCACAACTCCAACATCCTCCATTTTCCGAATAAATTACTCGCGACCAAGGCACGGCGCACTTATAGTAATTATTTGGCAATTTCCACTGCCAATTGGCAAATTGGTGTTTCGGTCTTTTGTTGTTGTTTTTTGTTCCGTGCATTAGAGGTGGTGCAATCCAAAAATATCGGTATCGTAACCGAGTCTTGCGTTCGACCAAAAATAAATTAATAAAAAATAAAAAGAAAACCTTACTCTCATCTGACAATTTCCAAACAAACACACCGACACTACAAGAAATAAATTGAACGATCCACGATTTCTAATTTAAACCGTTTCGTCATCCTTTTTCCGATTTTTTCTGTCCAGCGCCCACTCCGCAGTCATATTCTTGACTGTAGTTTGCGGTAACGCTTACGGCGACTAGGTTTATCTGCACTTTGTCGATCCAAACCGACATAAAGAGCAAACTATCGCCCATTCCAATCAACTATCGAGGATATAAATGCCATTCCGTCCGCCGTCCATCCGCAAATAACCCAGTTCTGATCACAACTGCGTCAAAGAGGTAAACGGAGGAGCCCACACTAACAATATTTGCAAAATATTGCCAAAATCAGTGTAACCGGTCCTCTCCTCGGCTCAGCGCAATATAAGTCACTCATTGTTTGAGAAATTTCACTTCACGGTGATCTCAAACAATCCGAGTCGACCCGACTATTGTTTTCCAACAAGCTCGAGGCCTTTTTCCTGACAGCCTTCCATAAGTGGGTTATATTTGTTTCCTGGCGTCTTTCTGTTGGAATTCCACTCAGATCAGTCTTCTGTCCCTCCAGGACTTCCAAATCCGATTTTCTGTGCGTGTGTGAGTTCGGAATATGCCAACAGGTCACAAGGACGGCAACCAGCTTCTGCCTGTGACCTCTTCCAACCGGCTACGCACCTCGTCCGCCTCCGGAACTACGCCTACTCAGAGAATCAAGGCACCCCTCACTCCGAGAGCAGCCAGTAGCAGCCCTGCGGCAAGGACCAAATCGGTTCTGTTCCCGTCTCCTGTCACTCTTGAGGTTCCAGCTGTGACCAAACAAGATCCGAAGGGCTCCTTCGGCAGCAGCCTCGTCAGCTCTCGCCACTGCATCACAATGGCTCAATCCGCCACCTCAGTCGCTCGGACCAAATTGGCCACCGCTATTGGCCGACTGTCGCACCTGGCAGAGCGCATCACCGCCGCCCCATCCGCCTCTTTGTCCGAGGTCCGTCGAGGCCAAATCCTCAGCATGTGGACGGACGTCGAGGCCGAATATAAGGCCTGTTCCGCGGTGATGACTGACGAGGTGCCAGAAATCCAAGCGGACATCCGTGACACATACGGTGAATGCTATGGGGTATTTGAGCAGTGCCTCAGTGACCTCAATGCCCAACTGGCCACATCCACAGTTCTTCCTCCTTCACAGCCAGTCCAACAGGGCGGCTGTCGACTGCCTCCCGTCAATATTGAGGCATTCACAGGGGACTACGTCCGCTGGCCCACATTTCGGGATCTGTTCACTGCGGTTGTGATCAACAATTCTAGATTGTCTCCGGCAGAGAAGCTGTGTTACCTCACCGAGAAGACCCGGGGCGATCCGAAGGCCATCGCAGAGAAATCCCCCCTCACTAATGACGGTTTCGAGTCCGCATGGTCGGCTCTTCGCAGCCGATATGAAAATAATCGGCTTCTGGTTACCAACCAGATAAACATCCTCCTCTTCTTGCCGCGCGTAACTTCCGAGTGCAGTCGGGCTTTAAAGGATCTACAAAGTACTATGCAGGGGGTCTTAAATGCACTAGCTGTCTCCAACGTCTGTAGCGACAATTGGGATAGTCTCCTAGTGACCATCTGCGCTTCCAAATTGCCAAAGTTAAGCCGGGCGTTATGGGAAGCGTCCGTAACGGACAAAAAGGAGGTGCCGCCCTGGAAGGAAATCGACTCCTTCCTGACTCAGCGATACCTAACGCTAGAGGCTATCGAGAGCGACCCCTCCACTTCCCAAGGCTCTCCGAATCCGGCACCCGGCAAAGTCAATCAGAATCCGCCATCCTCCCAAAGCCAGTCCAATCCGTTCCGTTCCCAAGGCAGTCCTGTTCCAAGGACAGCGCATTCGTTCCAAAGCCACGTGAATCCGAGCAAGAGCATGTGTGATCTTTGTTCCAAGGAGAATCACCCGATCCGATTATGTCCGCGCTTTCTCAACATGTCCGCCAATGCACGTTCTAGTTGCATTAAGACAAAACAGCTGTGCCTAAATTGCTTCGCAAGAGGCCATCAGCTTCGCGACTGCTCAAGCTCCCACAATTGCAACACTTGTGGAGGACGACACCACACGCTTCTGCATCGTGGCAATCCAGCTTCCAGCGAGTCACATTCCACATCCGTACCCAATTCCACATCCGTAGCCAATTCCACATCCGTAGCCAATTCCACAGCTTGGCCAGACGTCAATCGACCAGTACCTTCCGCAGAAGATTCAAGCTCTTCCGAATCTCATCCTAACGTTCAGACGTATTTCGCCTCCGGCACAAGCCGGAAAAAAAATTTGCCACCTTGGGAAAAATTTCCGCGCCCGCGCTCTGATCGACTCGGGCTCCGAGGCAACGTTCATTATGGAACGCCTTTTCAACACGATTCAATTGCCATTCCAACGTATTCAGACAGATCTCCAGCTTCAATCAGACAGTATCCGCTCATTCCGATAAGCTCTGTCAAGTTTCCATGCGCTCCCCAACAAGGCCGGGTTTACAATTAAACGCTTCGGCCTATGTTATCCCGGAATTGGCAAAGAATCTTCCGTTGCATCCTATCTCGCCAAGTTTATTGAAAGATCTGCCGAGTCTTCCATTGTCGGATCCTACATTCTTCGAGAGCTCACCAATCGATGTCCTGATTGGAGCCGATATCCTTCCCATCGGTCATGCTGAGCGGCTTACAGCCCAACATATGTGGCTCTCTTCTCGGCCAAGAAACCATTTTCAGATGGGTGCTCACTGGTCCCGTGTCCGATACGGCGAGCCATCAAGTTGCATCCCTTTCTTGTCAAATTTCCAGAGAAGCTTCCAATGTGCCAAATGTGCCCGTAATCCGTTCCAAGCTCACTTCTAATGCTTTTTCGACTTTTTCATTTCGCCCTAGCCTTCCACATACAGACATGGCTGCTCGATCCCGTTTCGACCGCACCATGGAGAGCAGACGTTCCCGAGGTACTAAGTCCTACCAATGCCGAGTCTGCTCTGAAATCCATCCTCTACGGAAATGCCGCCGCTTTCTCCGCCTGGATTCCGAAAGGAGGCTCCAAGCTGTCCTCCACTTCAGCTACTGCACCAATTGCCTGGCTCACCGACACTCCGGCCACGATTGCCGAAGCGGTGATCGGTGTAAGGTGTGTAACCGGAGCCACCACACGTTACTCCACCTTCCCGAGTCTCGGCGCACATTTGGCTCCTCTGCGGCACCGCCGCCTTCATCTTCAGCGTACAGCGTCGATGTGTGCCCTCGTCTTCCTGTGAGCCGCCCCGGCATACGAATTCCGAATCCAGCAGCAACCTCCTTGCTTCCAAATCGGAGCATATAGAGTCTTTGCAATCCTACAAGGGGGGGAGAATGTTTAGAGTGAGGACGGCGCTGGCGGGGCAACAGCTCTGTGGGCATTCCAGCCACACCACTGTTAGCAATCCAGCTACGCAAGCTGTTGCCCTCGCTCTCGCTTTCGCTCTCACGCTTAGGAGCTTTTTTCCCCCGGTGACGCGCTCTCGAGCGCATATTCACCACGCTTGCGCTCCCGCCCACGCTCACGCTCCCGCTCTCGCCTCCGACAGCCCTCGGCAGCTTGAGTACCACCGAGCCAATTAATGCGCTTCTTCACCCACAAGCAAACGGCCGGCTTTGCACGCGATATAAATACATATATATAAGCCCAGAACAACCCCGAAATATATACTGAAGAAAATTGGAGCTGCCTAACGTCTTTAATTTGGGATTCTGAACTGTAGAACTTCGAAAGCCTCTCGCTCAATCAGTATTGATGGCTGTCTTCAAGGCGTCGATAAGCGACATTATCTTTGCCTTGGTTACAATCGAGAGTTCTTCCAACTCGGCTCCAAACTCATCGTCACTATCTACTTCTTCGATTGATTCTTGAACTTGGCTTGCCTTGGCTGTAGTTGCTTTCAGTACGTCGAGTCTGCACTCGAGCTCTTTCAACTGCAGCGGAATCTCCCCAGCTGCCAATGCCTTTGACACGGAAGCTGAGCTTCTTTTTCAGCTCCTCAAGAATAGGCTTATGATCTGATTTTGGATTCATCTTGACTCTCGATGCTTAAGTGAATTACTAATCAGGGCTTTTCTCACGATAATATTATTTGCTGCGGCGCAAATTGTCGAAACAGGAAGGTGTACCCAAATTAGGTCGAAAACAATATACCCGACGACTAGAGGGTAGTCAGCCTAGCTGGGGGCCCGGTATAAAACTAGCCCAGTCGTGAACGGAGAGCTCAGGGACTTGGCAGCCCCCTGTTCTAATTATGCCTTACCCGGGTAACGCAGAGCTCTGCCGGGGTGGACCGTTCCCCTTCTCTGCAGCTCGTGGGAACTTTATGGAAAAATACGAAAATATAAACAACAACAAAAACAAAAACAAGAGAGGCACTCCCCAAATGCCTGCAGGGAGAAATCCCAAGCGGGAGAAGGCAGCGGCCCAAAGGCCTGGCCCGATCCGCTCAGACGCAGGAAAGACCTGCACGATGAAGGACGCGGGTATGAATCCGGGTGGGTCCCATCCCAAACCTGGGATGGGTGGAAAGCCAACACCCAAAACGGATACCATGGTAGGGCAGCTAAGCATTATTGCGGCTGCTCAACCTTCCGGTGAAGCGGCGGGTGATGGCTTGCCATCAACCAGTGTCCAAACCAGGAAATACAGCTATGCCGAAAAGAGGAGTGATGGGCACATACTCCGTCGGCAGAACGCCAGCCAGGAAGTCAGTCCAACAGCAGACTGGCTGAAAAAAGTGGAATGGGCCTTAGCGGTGTTGCCCAACTTCAGTGTGGAGCCACAGAAGGTGGACGCCCAACCGAAGAGGCAGCGCTCTCAAGAGACGCCCGGACCTGCCGCAAAGCGCTCCAGGGTGTTACCAAACGTATCCTTCGCGCAGATTGCCAAGGAGAGGACGCTGATAGGCGTTCTCGACAAAGGCAGCGCGGAGGGGAAAATACCCAGAAGCCAATGGAAGTGGGTGGAAGCGGCACTGGCCGACCGCTGCTTCGAGCTTCTCGAGAAGGATCCTGGGCCACCCCCAGTCTGCAAAGACATGGGATGGTTCCAGGGGAGCATTAAAGTGGTGGCCTGCGAAGATGAGCGCTCCGTAAAGCTATACAAAGCTGCGGTGGTGCAAATGGGAGAGGTCTACGCTGGGGCGAAGCTCGTCGCTGTGGACTGGAGCGAGGTGCCCAGTAGACCGAGGGCCCGTATATGGGTGCCGGCCACCTTTAAGGAGCCCGAGCGGATCCTCACGATGTTGCAGAGATGCAACCCTACACTGCCAACCTCAGATTGGAAGGTGGTCAAAGTGGAGGCATCAAATCGCCCCACAAATCAGGCAGTGGTAGTCCTAAATAAGGAATCGCTAGCCCCGATAGAAGCATCCAAGGGAGAGCTCAACTTTGGGTGCAGCTCGGTGACCATGAAGGTCTACCAGTCGGATGCAGCGGCCGAGACGCGTTCTGTCAACAACCCAGTTGAGCAAGACGTTGCCTCGGAGATCGAGGCACTCGAAGTGGACCCGGAGCCGGAGCCGGCCCTGGAGAGCTACTCCTCGGAGACGGAGCTGATGCTCGATTTTGAGGCGCTGTGTCGGGACGATATCCTCGACGACTCTGGCGCCGATATAACAGTGGTGGAGAATGATTCTAACGAAGTCTCTGAGGCTTCTGCAGATAAATCTCCACCACTGTAAAGCAGCATCAGCTGCCCTAATACTCCGCTTAGCCGCAAGCGGAGGGGACATAGTCCTAATCCAAGAGCCCTGGGTGGTAGGAGGCAGGGTCTGTGGATTAGCGACGAAGGACTATAAGCTGATTGTAGCCCAAACTGAAGGTAAAATTAGAACCTGCATACTAGCAAGAAAGCACCTAAATATCTTTCTGCTCCACAATTTTAGCAATGGCGACAACACGGCGGCTAGCCTAGAGCTACAAGGGACACGCCTGAACCTGGTGTCGTCCTACATGGCTCACGAGGAAAGCGATCCTCCCAGTGACCTTGTTCGCAAGATAGCCAGCGACAGCGAGAGGTCGGATACAAGCCTATTAATAGGCTGCGATGCCAACGCTTACCACACCCAATGGGGGAGCTCGGATACAAATGTAAGGGGTGAGTCACTTTTCAGCTTCATCCTAAACTCCAACCTAATTATTGGTAATCGGGGTAACGACCCCACTTTCATCATAAAAAACCGTCAAGAGGTTATTGACCTCACTCTACTGTCTCACAAGCTGTCAGACATAATGAAAACTTGGACAGTCCTAGAGGACCACTCCTTCTCCGACCACAGGTACATCGAGACGATCCTATCGCTCGAAAGCACCACACCCACAAACTATACTAATCCCAGGAAAGCCAACTGGGATACATATAGTGCAAAAACATATAGATACCCTCCGGAAAGACTGCAGGACTCTCTTTAACAGAGCCAAAAGCAGCAGCGAGGAAGCGCACTGGGAAAATTACAAAAGTAAGCCAACCCTATACAAAAAAGAAACAAGGAGAGCAAAAAAGGCCTCTTGGCAAAAATTTTGCTCCGAAATTGAAGACACGTCAGAAGCCGCAAGGCTACGCAAGATCCTGTCAAAAACATCCCCCTCGGTGGGATATCTCAAGAGAACGGATGGTACGTGGACAAACTCTAGTGAGGACTCCCTACACATTCTACTCGACACTCATTTTCCTGGGTGTACGACCATCGAGCCGGCAGACACCCCAAGTGAAGGCCCGGAAACATCGATGGTGCACATCCTCACAAAACGGAATATTAGCTGGGCAGTAAACAGCTTTAAATCCTTCAAATCGCCTGGCACGGACCAAGTCATTCCGGCTCAGTTACAAAAGATACTGACAGTGGGAAAAATCCCCCGAGCTTGGCTAAAGGCTAAAATAGTCTTTATCCCCAAAGCAGGGAAACCCTCACACACAACCCCAAAAGACTTCAGACCAATAAGTCTATCGTCCTTTCTTCTCAAAACCTTTGAGAGACTAGTCGGGCTGCAGCTGAGGACAACCATTAATCGTCAGTGGCTGTCTGGCGCACAACATGCCTACCGAAAAGGAAAATCCACGGAAACGGCACTCCATGAAGTAATCTCGGCGGTAGAGAAATCTCTACACGTCAACGAATACTCCTTAATCGCTTTCCTAGACATTGAGGGAGCTTTTAACAACGTCATACCAGGAGCCATCACAGAGGCCCTGACTGACCTGGGAGTGGATCGTCACTTGGTGATGCTCATAGATCAATTGCTCACATGCAGGACAGTGACATCATCAATGGGATCGTCCACTCAGTCTAGGTATGTCAACAGAGGCACCCCGCAAGGTGGTGTCCTGTCTCCCCTTCTATGGAACATAGCAGTCAACAAGATTCTGTGTGATCTGGAAGGGAGGGGCTGCAAGGTGGTAGCATACGCGGACGACGTTGCCATTATTTTCTCGGGAAAATTCCCTCAAACACTCTGCGATCTAATGACCGCAAAGCTCGCGCGACTCTCAGAATGGACAGAGTCGCGTGGACTGGGAATTAATCCCTCTAAAACGGAACTTGTGTTGTTTACAACCAAATACAAAATCCCGTCCCTCAACCCCCCAATACTAAACGGATGCAGGCTCTCCTTCAGCGACAGTGCCAGTTACTTCGGGTTGGTAATTGACAAAAAACTTAGCTGGAACCTGAGCATCAAAGATAGAGTGAAGAAGGCAACGATAGCCCTCTTCACTTGCAAGAAGGCCTGGGCTAAAATGGGGCATGAACCCAAGAATAGTCCAATGGATTTACCTGGCAATAGTTAGACCAATACTACTCTACGGAGTCGCAGTGTGGTGGCCTGCCCTATCGAAGAGGACCATCACTAAACAACTGGGCAAGGTGCAGCGCACTGCAGCCCTATGCATCAGTGGAGCTCTAAGCACAATACCAACGGATGCGCTAAATGCTATCCTATGCCTGCAGAGCCTTGACCTTGCAGGTAAGGAGCAGGCAGAAATGGCAGCAATCCGTCTTAGAGACTCTGACCAATGGGTGTCACATCACACCGGTCATGCGTCCATCCTAAATAGAAACAAAATCGTCCCCACAAAAACGGACAACTGCGTTCCGAGGGAGTATACAGATACCCCCTTCGAAACAATCATCCCTCACAGAAACAACTGGCTTGAGGGACCACCTGGTCCAAAGGGAGCCATTCGAATCTTTACTGATGGCTCAAAACTGGACAACAAGGTCGGAGGAGGAATCTACTCCGAACAGCTGAACATAAGACAATCCTTCAGGCTCCCGGATCACTGCAGTGTCTTCCAAGCGGAAGTCATAGCGATCAAGGAAGCTTTGAGCTGTCTCCAGGAACTAGCCCCTGCGGCCACTCATATAAATATCTACATTGACAGCCAAGCTGCGATCAAATCGCTGAATGCGATAACAACAAGTTCGGCTACCGTGGCAAACTGTCGCAAATCTCTTCATGAGATGGCTTATCAGTTCGTCATCAGCCTAATATGGGTCCCGGGCCACCAGGACATTGAAGGCAACTGCATAGCGGACGAGCTGGCCAGAGCTGGTACAACAATCCCCCTTCTCCATGATAAGGAGGATATTCGTATGCCAATGGCCACCTGCAAGCTCAAAATAAAAGAACATTTTAAGCGATTAATAAATGACAGATAGCAAACCGTGTCACTATGTCGCATAACTCGGCAAACATGGCCTAACATTATTAGGAAGCGCACCGATGAGCTTTGCAAACTCAGTAGGAGTAGGTGCAGCTCAGTCATACGCTCCCTTACGGGACACTGGCTAATAGGCTCACATGCAAACAGGCTGGGTGCCCCATATAACGACTTCTGTCGAAGCTGTAGAGATGAGGACGAGGAGGAGACTGTGGAACACCTGTTCTGCTCCTGTCCGGCTCTCAGTAGAAGGAGACTGCAATACTTGGGCGCTCCTTTTCTAATTGACATTTCGGACATGTCTACAATCAGTCCCAGACGGATCGCAGGCTTCATAAGGGCATCCGGATGGGATAATGGATAACATAGGGTCTCACGAGGGAGAAGGGAACGATATATGCGGTATCACAACGGGCCGAAACCGGCCAAGGTGTGTCGGGTCTCTGACAATCCCGACAGCCGCCTCAACCTAACCTAACCTACGGCCCGTTGTGATGCCGCGTGGATCATGTCCTCTTCCCTTGTGAGACACTATGTCAGCAGTTGTCCCATCCGGATGCCCATATGAAGTTTGCGATCCTTCTTGGACTCATAGTAGACATGTCCGATACGTCGTTCATGAAGGGCCTAAAAGGCCTAAAAGTAGGCAGCGAACAAGCAAAGAGGAGCGAAGAGCGCAAATTCACCACTCTTTGGCAACATCGTAGTTAAGGCTCATTTGTAAAAAACATGAGACCAGTTGAAAAATATAAGTGAAGGAAAGAAGACGCACCCACGCTTTTTTATTCGACCCCCACGACTGGTGTCTTTTTGAGGAACACCAAGCGACAATCAGGAAGCCAACCCACTCCAAAACATTGGTCCTTCGAGCCGGATCTGCTCTCAACCAGATTACCAAGCTTGCCCCAGCACGCATCGTTGGATTTCCTAAACCCAAAAGACCAGATAAGTTATATTGTTCCATACACATATTCATGCACATTGCCAAGTGGCAACTCCTGTGTAAATATATAATTACCGTACTGGTGCTTACTCCTCTGAACACTCCGTTCGATTACACTACTCGACAAAATCGAACTTTTTTTTTCCTCAAGGATCCAAACCGACTTTTTCTGATAGATATGGAGATTTTAAATTTTTTAAAGAATTATGGTTTTTTTTCTATGGCAGAACTTTTTTTTGAAGAATTTTTTAAGTCTGGTATTTTTTTTTAAAGATTTTTTCAGAGGAAGCGCTTGTTTTTTTCACATAACTCTAGTATCTTACGTCTGGTTGTAAAAAACTTTGCTATTTTGAAAAGATAATTAAAACAGCTAAAAGTTAAGCCCAAACACTTTGTGATTACAGCTTACCGTCTGGGAAATATAAAGCATTGAAATGCAAACATTATGATTTTTGTTTTTATTTTCTCAATTGGCAGTTGGGCCCGCCGCCTTCAAAAAGGTATTTTTTGTTCATTTTTTCCATATTTTAGGTTTGGCTAACGAATTTTAGCTCCAAAGTCTCTCCATAGATTTTAATGAGCGATACCTTAAACGACGCCAAATTAACGCACCTATACACAAAAAAATAGAGGACACAAGATATAATTTTTTTTCGACTTTTCCTGAGTTTTTAAAGTCAAAATTTCGTAAGAAATACCGCACAAAAATCATAATTTTTGCATTTCAATGCTTTATATTTCCCAGACGGTAAGCCGTAATCACAAAGTGTTTGGGCTTAACTTTTAGCTGTTTTAATTATCTTTTCAACATAGCAAAGTTCTTTACAACCAGACGTAAGATACTAGAGTTATGTGAAAAAAACAAGCGCTACCTCTGAAAAAAGCTTAAAAAAAAATACCAGTTTTCAAAAATTCTTTAAAAAAAAGTTCTGCCATAGAAAAAAAAAAAATATCATCAAACCATTTCTAAGCCCCAAATCTTTAAGAAAAAGTTCGTTTTGTTCCTTGAGGAAAAATCGTGTTGACTAGTGTTATTAACGCCCACATCCGAGGCAAGTCCACAACTTATATTTCCATATAATCCCCTTTTTTTCCTACTGCGTCCGATCGGTCTCCAGCCGCCATATCTGCACATTTCCATATAGATATACGGGTCCGTATATAGCCTTGTACATAAGGCGCCATATTGGCGAAAATTTATACCCGAGAGTCAAATATTTTCACAAGTCCCACATAAAAGAAAATCAAGTTTATGGTTGTTCCTGAGGAAGCTGAATAATTTATTTGTTAAATACATATTTACATATCCACAAGCATATGCCGGCACTTGAGCGAAGCTCGAGTGTACATACATACATACATAGCTGCAGACATATGCAAGTCATATGTTGCTCAAACACTTCCAACATACAATAAACAACCCTTTATGTGTACATGCATATGTGTGCCGGCAGTTTTTTTTGTCCCCTTAACGCAATTTACGGCCACGCTTCCATAAATATACACAGTAAATAAATAATAATAATAAATAATAATAAATAAATAAATACGGATCTACACATAATTTAAACCACCAGGCCAAAGCAAAGCGTACAACATTATCCAGTACGCACTGCCGACTTATATACATTTCCCATAAATAAACATACCATAAAAACAACGTCCGGTTGGGCGGGAGGAGGGCTGCGTTTCTGCCTGGGTTCCGCGCGTAACAGGCTTCAGCTTGGTGTCGCATGGGCCACTTGATGGTGCAGTCATTGCATATCAACGTCCAGAAAAAAAAAAAAATAATGGTTTATTATAGGTGTATGTGTGTATGTATATATGTGTATGTATGTATGTATATATATGTATATATGTATGTGCAAACTACCACCAAGATCGATATCGATAGTCCCGCATTAACACAAAATACCAATAAAAAATACTAAACGTTTCCACCTGTTAGTATTGCTTCTGCGTTTCTCATCCGACGGTCACATAATTCATAAAATAGTATTCTTCGTGCGCGCTACTGCATGGTTATTATTCAAATTCAAAAATAGTATTTTTTGTGTGCACCGCGGCGCTTATATCAGTAATTATATATTATCTGGGTTGCTCCGTTTCCACTGTTCCGAACCACCCGTTGCTATTGGTATATGTATATCGTCCGCAATACTATTTTCCGCAATTATTTTCTGGCTGCACAAGGTCTTAGCATGCCAATTGACACTGCCAAGGATAAAAAGCTCCTTTCTGTTCCGCTCGGGCACCATAGAAGATCAAAGTCCGATCCAAGTCAATCCGCTGGGCCTAGGGTCTCATTGGGACCAGAACAAATTAATCCACGTGCGTCCCCCTCTGCAAAGCGCCCAGATCCAGCCACACAGCCCATTACGAGATCAGTCGGTCAGAACATTAAGTTGCAAAGTATGTTTTCATTAACCACTTTCATTTCGGTGACCGATCGTCTCAGTCAGTTTGAGTCAAAATTTGCCTCCAACTCCGAAGTGTCACTGCACTCAAGGTCCGACAAGAGCAGATTCGGAGCTTGTGGGACAAGGTCGAACAAGAATTCGAGCGCTGTTCAAGCGCGCTTTCTGAATCTGCTGGACACAGCGGTGAGAACGATACTGCAACCCTTCATCAAAAATATAATCACTGCTATGCGGCTTACGAACGTTGTGCAGCAACGCTTAGCGAACAGATTGAGAACACTACGCTACCAATGCCGATTCCAAATGTTGCCCATCAGCCGAGAGGCTGCCGGCTACCGCCTGTTGACACCAAAGTCTTTTCCGGAGATTATTTGAAATGGCCTACGTTCCGGGACATCTTCACATCGATGTACATCAACAATCCAAGTCTTACCCAAGTCGAAAAGCTGTTCCATTTAAATACAAAGACGAGTGGTGATGCTAAGGCTATCGTGTCAAAGTCCCCGCTCACAAACGATGGCTTCGCATCAGCATGGGAAGCACTCGTCGGCAGGTTCGAAAACAAAAGACTATTAGTTAACAGTCAACTCCGAATTCTGTTTAATGTGCAGCTCATTTCTCACGAGTCTGCAAGCGCGTTAAAAGATTTACAAAGCACCATCCAAGGGTGCCTATCGGCTCTGGAAATATCCAAGATCTCCATTGAGAATTGGGATTGTCTCCTCGTTTTCCTGTGCTCGTCAAAACTTCCAAAAATCACATTATCACTGTGGGAACAGTCTCTCCACAGCAAGGCTGATATTCCAGCATGGGCGGATTTGAATACTTTTCTGTTGGAACGGTACAGAACTTTAGAGGCAATCGAAGATGTAAGGCCCCAGGTAGTTCCACAGCTGGCGTTTAAAGCGACCAGAAAAGAACCCCCTACCAAAAGAATGAACTCCTTTGAAGCCAAGGTCACTGCCAAGATTCAGACTTGCAAACTTTGCGCCAAGGAGAATCATCCAATCCGCACATGTCCGAAATTTTTACTCATGACCGTGCAGGAGCGATGCGACAGTATCAAGCAACACAAGCTGTGTTTAAATTGCTTCGCAAGAGGTCACCAACTCAAGGATTGCACTAGTGCGCATAATTTCCATACCTGCAAGGGGCGTCATCACACTCTCCTTCATCGTCCGACGAGTTCCCAAGCAGGTGGTCCTGCAATAGCTTTGGACAAGTCCCTCAATATACAGTCCACTTCTCTCCCACAAACGACGGTCCAAAATTATTTCTCGGCAAGCACACATAGTGTTCTTCTCGGCACGGCCTTAATCCAGGTATGTTCTTTGGGAACAAAATATACAGCACGTGCATTGGTTGACTCGGGGTCAGAAGCGACCTTCATTTCTGAACGTCTGTTTAAATTGATACGACCCCAGTATCAGTCGGTTGACGCTCAAGTTTCGGGGCTCAATGGAGCCATTGCAGCCCAAACTCAACGTTTATGCCATTTCCATATTGGCTCTCCAATTAAGCCCAGAATTCAAATTGAAACTTCGGCTTTCGTCCTTCCAAAGTTGGCAGGGAACCTGCCCTCCTACACAATTCCACAAAGTTCTTTGGAAGGGCTTCCCAATCTACAACTGGCAGATCCACATTTTCACAAGAGTTCCCAGATAGATGTTTTACTGGGAGCTGACGTCCTTCCATCTATACTACTAAAGGGGTTCTATACCAATATCTGTGGTACCCTTTTAGGTCAGGAAACGATTTTTGGCTGGACCATCACGGGTCCCATTTCCAACACTGGCAACAAAGTCATCTCATCTTTCTCCACTCGAATTTCACTGAGTCAAGATGTAAGGTTGGAGAAACTTCTCACAAAATTTTGGGAGGTGGAGGATATCCCAGTTACACTGGTAAAAGAATCCGACGCAGCTTGTGAGAAGTTGTTTCAGCAGACAACCACCAGGAGCGAAGATGGTAGATATGTTGTCACCCTCCCTTTTAAGAATCCTGAATCCATTAACTTGGGTCATTCAAGATCTATCGCACTGGCTCAGCTCCTTCGTAATGAGAATCGGTTAAATAAGAACTGTGACGGCGCTTCGACCGGGGTATGCTCGCCGCGCCGGGGTTCACAGAAATTTGTTTGATCTCTGGATGTGGTAGCTGAAAGAAAGGGCTCTAGGTTCAAGAAGAAGGCGACACGGGTAGGGTAGCAAAAGTAGGTTTTTTTATGTTTATTTAGCTTAGGCATACAGAGTTGATATATGGCTCCAATGGTTCACTGGATCGTCCTCGATGTCCTCCTTCAGGGTCGTCAGGGCCGCACGTGGCTACTCGCAGCGTGCAGGTCGTACCTGGTAGAGATCGGTTGCTGCGGAGGATAATGCGCTCCGAGAGAAGTGGTCGTTGCGGAGGATAATGCGCTCCGTAAGAAGTGGTCGTTGCGGAGGATAATGCGCTCCGAGAGAAGTGGTCGTTGCGGAGGATAATGCGCTCCGAGAGAAGTAGTCGTTGCGGAGGATAATGCGCTCCGGGAGAAGTAATCGGTGCGGAGGATAATGCGCTCCGAGAGAAGTGGTCGTTGCGGAGGATAATGCGCTCCGAGGAGAAGTAATCGGTGTGGAGGATCATGCGCTCCGAGAGAAGTGGTCGTTGCGGAGGATAATGCGCTCCGAGGAGAAGTGATCGTTGCGGAGGACAATGCGCTCCGAGAGAAGTGGTCGTTGCGGAGGATAATGCGCTCCGAGGAGAAGTGATCGTTGCGGAGGACAATGCGCTCCGAGAGAAGTGGTCGTTGCGGAGGATAATGCGCTCCGAGGAGAAGTGATCGGTGCGGAGGACAATGCGCTCCGAGAGAAGTGGTCGTTGCGGAGGATAATGCGCTCCGAGGAGAAGTAATCGGTGTGGAGGATCATGCGCTCCGAGAGAAGTGGTCGTTGCGGAGGATAATGCGCTCCGAGGAGAAGTGATCGTTGCGGAGGACAATGCGCTCCGAGAGAAGTGGTCGTTGCGGAGGATAATGCGCTCCGAGGAGAAGTGATCGTTGCGGAGGACAATGCGCTCCGAGAGAAGTGGTCGTTTCGGAGGATAATGCGCTCCGAGGAGAAGTGATCGGTGCGGAGGACAATGCGCTCCGAGAGAAGTGGTCGTTGCGGAGGATAATGCGCTCCGAGGAGAAGTGATCGGTGCGGAGGACAATGCGCTCCGAGGAGAAGTGATCGGTGCGGAGGATAATGCGCTCCGAGGAGAAGGTTGGAGAGACAGAGGAAAATGCGCTCTGAGTAGGGAGGGGAAAGTCAGAGGACAATGCACTCCGAGAATGAATTTGGAGAAAAGCAGCAAAGATTACCGGGAAGAGGAATCGTACGCTCTAACACGGTGATCAATGCATTCCAAAGAAATGGACGGTATAAAGCAGGGATAGTGGGGTTATAGAGGAATCGTACGCTCTAAGAACCACACCATTCAATGCTTACCAAAGCCTCGGGGAGCGAATCCACCCTTGGCAGTCCAAGACAGGAATGGTGCTGATGGCTCTGTTGCGGCTGCTTTTATTGCCAAAAGTCAGCTGTTGGCTCCGGTCTCTGGTACTAACGCGTTGTTATGATCAGCTGCTAGTGTGGCCGTTTGGTTCGGAGGGCTGGGCACACTGTTGGCGCGTAGATTTGAATTTTGTAGTGTGGCCGTGTGGTTCTGATCGCTGGTCACATTGTCGGCGCGAAGATTTAAATTTTGTAGTGTGGCCGTGTGGTTCTGATCGCTGGTCACATTTAAAAGTCAGGTTTTTTGTTGTTTTTGCTTGTTTTCTTTTTTAATTAAATTAATCTTCATGTTGTTTCTCTTATGTCTAAGTAACTGTTTACAGGAAAGGAAATAATGAAATAATAATACTCCGCGGAATGTTGTTGTTTTTGTGACGCTTGGCGCTGGGTCGAGCTGTGCGTCACACTCCCCCTCCCCTTCTAGGGTGGGTCGTCCGGATGTCCCCGCTGCGTTGAACCAGATGCCTAGTCGTACGTCTCCCGATCTGCCGATTTTCACCCAGCATGCCTGGTCTGGTATTTCCTCGCTCCACAGCTTGAATCGTCTTTGGTGGTGGCTTTTCCGGTCGTCGATCGCCCGCTGGACGGTCGCCACTTGATTTTCGCTGAGTTCGCACCCTTGGGGGACCTCCCAGTTGCTGGGTATGGCGGCCTTTATGCATGTTGTGTGGGTCCGTGTTGTCTCCTGGCCGGATGTCTGTGCCTCTGCTGTTCGTGGTGGTTGACCCTGAGATTCCGTGTTTGGTGTTGGATCTGGCCTCCGTAATTCTGCGTTTTGACTCTTGGCTGGTCCTCCGATGTCCAATATATCGTTGTCTATTTCTTCCAGCTCGACTTGTCGTGCCCAGCTGATCCGCTCAGTGGCCCTTGGTTGAGCCGGCTCAGGTCTGGTGTTGTTGGCCCAGCTTATTCTTTTCTTTCTGGTCCCTTCGGTCCCTGCCGCCTCTAGTGACATGGTTGCTGGACTGGCCGTGGTCTCGCTGGCTTTTGCTGTTCTTCGTGATAGATGTTTTACTGGGAGCTGACGTCCTTCTATCTATACTACTAAAGGGGTTCTATACCAATATCTGTGGTACCCTTTTAGGTCAGGAAACGATTTTTGGCTGGACCATCACGGGTCCCATTTCCAACACTGGCAACAAAGTCATCTCATCTTTCTCCACTCGAATTTCACTGAGTCAAGATGTAAGGTTGGAGAAACTTCTCACAAAATTTTGGGAGGTGGAGGATATCCCAGTTACACTGGTAAAAGAATCCGACGCAGCTTGTGAGAAGTTGTTTCAGCAGACAACCACCAGGAGCGAAGATGGTAGATATGTTGTCACCCTCCCTTTTAAGAATCCTGAATCCATTAACTTGGGTCATTCAAGATCTATCGCACTGGCTCAGCTCCTTCGTAATGAGAATCGGTTAAATAAGAACTGTGACGGCGCTTCGACCGGGGTATGCTCGCCGCGCCGGGGTTCACAGAAATTTGTTTGATCTCTGGATGTGGTAGCTGAAAGAAAGGGCTCTAGGTTCAAGAAGAAGGCGACACGGGTAGGGTAGCAAAAGTAGGTTTTTTTATGTTTATTTAGCTTAGGCATACAGAGTTGATATATGGCTCCAATGGTTCACTGGATCGTCCTCGATGTCCTCCTTCAGGGTCGTCAGGGCCGCACGTGGCTACTCGCAGCGTGCAGGTCGTACCTGGTAGAGATCGGTTGCTGCGGAGGATAATGCGCTCCGAGAGAAGTGGTCGTTGCGGAGGATAATGCGCTCCGAGAGAAGTAGTCGTTGCGGAGGATAATGCGCTCCGGGGAGAAGTAATCGGTGCGGAGGATAATGCGCTCCGAGAGAAGTGGTCGTTGCGGAGGATAATGCGCTCCGAGGAGAAGTAATCGGTGTGGAGGATCATGCGCTCCGAGAGAAGTGGTCGTTGCGGAGGATAATGCGCTCCGAGGAGAAGTGATCGTTGCGGAGGACAATGCGCTCCGAGAGAAGTGGTCGTTGCGGAGGATAATGCGCTCCGAGGAGAAGTGATCGTTGCGGAGGACAATGCGCTCCGAGAGAAGTGGTCGTTGCGGAGGATAATGCGCTCCGAGGAGAAGTGATCGGTGCGGAGGACAATGCGCTCCGAGAGAAGTGGTCGTTGCGGAGGATAATGCGCTCCGAGGAGAAGTAATCGGTGTGGAGGATCATGCGCTCCGAGAGAAGTGGTCGTTGCGGAGGATAATGCGCTCCGAGGAGAAGTGATCGTTGCGGAGGACAATGCGCTCCGAGAGAAGTGGTCGTTGCGGAGGATAATGCGCTCCGAGGAGAAGTGATCGTTGCGGAGGACAATGCGCTCCGAGAGAAGTGGTCGTTTCGGAGGATAATGCGCTCCGAGGAGAAGTGATCGGTGCGGAGGACAATGCGCTCCGAGAGAAGTGGTCGTTGCGGAGGATAATGCGCTCCGAGGAGAAGTGATCGGTGCGGAGGACAATGCGCTCCGAGGAGAAGTGATCGGTGCGGAGGATAATGCGCTCCGAGGAGAAGGTTGGGGAGACAGAGGAAAATGCGCTCTGAGTAGGGAGGGGAAAGTCAGAGGACAATGCACTCCGAGAATGAATTTGGAGAAAAGCAGCAAAGATTACCGGGAAGAGGAATCGTACGCTCAAACACGGTGATCAATGCATTCCAAAGAAATGGACGGTATAAAGCAGGGATAGTGGGGTTAAGAGGAATCGTACGCTCTAAGAACCACACCATTCAATGCTTACCAAAGCCTCGGGGAGCGAATCCACCCTTGGCAGTCCAAGACAGGAATGGTGCTGATGGCTCTGTTGCGGCTGCTTTTATTGCCAAAAGTCAGCTGTTGGCTCCGGTCTCTGGTACTAACGCGTTGTTATGATCAGCTGCTAGTGTGGCCGTTTGGTTCGGAGGGCTGGGCACACTGTTGGCGCGTAGATTTGAATTTTGTAGTGTGGCCGTGTGGTTCTGATCGCTGGTCACATTGTCGGCGCGAAGATTTAAATTTTGTAGTGTGGCCGTGTGGTTCTGATCGCTGGTCACATTTAAAAGTCAGGTTGTTTGTTGTTTTTGCTTGTTTTCTTTTTTAATTAAATTAATCTTCATGTTGTTTCTCTTATGTCTAAGTAACTGTTTACAGGAAAGGAAATAATGAAATAATAATACTCCGCGGAATGTTGTTGTTTTTGTGACGCTTGGCGCTGGGTCGAGCTGTGCGTCACACTCCCCCCTCCCCTTCTAGGGTGGGTCGTCCGGATGTCCCCGCTGCGTTGAACCAGATGCCTAGTCGTACGTCTCCCGATCTGCCGATTTTCACCCAGCATGCCTGGTCTGGTATTTCCTCGCTCCACAGCTTGAATCGTCTTTGGTGGTGGCTTTTCCGGTCGTCGATCGCCCGCTGGACGGTCGCCACTTGATTTTCGCTGAGTTCGCACCCTTGGGGGACCTCCCAGTTGCTGGGTATGGCGGCCTTTATGCATGTTGTGTGGGTCCGTGTTGTCTCCTGGCCGGATGTCTGTGCCTCTGCTGTTCGTGGTGGTTGACCCTGAGATTCCGTGTTTGGTGTTGGATCTGGCCTCCGTAATTCTGCGTTTTGACTCTTGGCTGGTCCTCCGATGTCCAATATATCGTTGTCTATTTCTTCCAGCTCGACTTGTCGTGCCCAGCTGATCCGCTCAGTGGCCCTTGGTTGAGCCGGCTCAGGTCTGGTGTTGTTGGCCCAGCTTATTCTTTTCTTTCTGGTCCCTTCGGTCCCTGCCGCCTCTAGTGACATGGTTGCTGGACTGGCCGTGGTCTCGCTGGCTTTTGCTGTTCTTCGTGATAGATGTTTTACTGGGAGCTGACGTCCTTCCATCTATACTACTAAAGGGGTTCTATACCAATATCTGTGGTACCCTTTTAGGTCAGGAAACGATTTTTGGCTGGACCATCACGGGTCCCATTTCCAACACTGGCAACAAAGTCATCTCATCTTTCTCCACTCGAATTTCACTGAGTCAAGATGTAAGGTTGGAGAAACTTCTCACAAAATTTTGGGAGGTTGAGGATATCCCAGTTACACTGGTAAAAGAATCCGACGCAGCTTGTGAGAAGTTGTTTCAGCAGACAACCACCAGGAGCGAAGATGGTAGATATGTTGTCACCCTCCCTTTTAAGAATCCTGAATCCATTAACTTGGGTCATTCAAGATCTATCGCACTGGCTCAGCTCCTTCGTAATGAGAATCGGTTAAATAAGAACTGTGACGGCGCTTCGACCGGGGTATGCTCGCCGCGCCGGGGTTCACAGAAATTTGTTTGATCTCTGGATGTGGTAGCTGAAAGAAAGGGCTCTAGGTTCAAGAAGAAGGCGACACGGGTAGGGTAGCAAAAGAAGGTTTTTTTATGTTTATTTAGCTTAGGCATACAGAGTTGATATATGGCTCCAATGGTTCACTGGATCGTCCTCGATGTCCTCCTTCAGGGTCGTCAGGGCCGCACGTGGCTACTCGCAGCGTGCAGGTCGTACCAGGTAGAGATCGGTTGCTGCGGAGGATAATGCGCTCCGAGAGAAGTGGTCGTTGCGGAGGATAATGCGCTCCGTAAGAAGTGGTCGTTGCGGAGGATAATGCGCTCCGAAAGAAGTGGTCGTTGCGGAGGATAATGCGCTCCGAGAGAAGTAGTCGTTGCGGAGGATAATGCGCTCCGGGGAGAAGTAATCGGTGCGGAGGATAATGCGCTCCGAGAGAAGTGGTCGTTGCGGAGGATAATGCGCTCCGAGGAGAAGTAATCGGTGTGGAGGATCATGCGCTCCGAGAGAAGTGGTCGTTGCGGAGGATAATGCGCTCCGAGGAGAAGTGATCGTTGCGGAGGACAATGCGCTCCGAGAGAAGTGGTCGTTGCGGAGGATAATGCGCTCCGAGGAGAAGTGATCGTTGCGGAGGACAATGCGCTCCGAGAGAAGTGGTCGTTGCGGAGGATAATGCGCTCCGAGGAGAAGTGATCGGTGCGGAGGACAATGCGCTCCGAGAGAAGTGGTCGTTGCGGAGGATAATGCGCTCCGAGGAGAAGTAATCGGTGTGGAGGATCATGCGCTCCGAGAGAAGTGGTCGTTGCGGAGGATAATGCGCTCCGAGGAGAAGTGATCGTTGCGGAGGACAATGCGCTCCGAGAGAAGTGGTCGTTGCGGAGGATAATGCGCTCCGAGGAGAAGTGATCGTTGCGGAGGACAATGCGCTCCGAGAGAAGTGGTCGTTTCGGAGGATAATGCGCTCCGAGGAGAAGTGATCGGTGCGGAGGACAATGCGCTCCGAGAGAAGTGGTCGTTGCGGAGGATAATGCGCTCCGAGGAGAAGTGATCGGTGCGGAGGACAATGCGCTCCGAGGAGAAGTGATCGGTGCGGAGGATAATGCGCTCCGAGGAGAAGGTTGGAGAGACAGAGGAAAATGCGCTCTGAGTAGGGAGGGGAAAGTCAGAGGACAATGCACTCCGAGAATGAATTTGGAGAAAAGCAGCAAAGATTACCGGGAAGAGGAATCGTACGCTCTAACACGGTGATCAATGCATTCCAAAGAAATGGACGGTATAAAGCAGGGATAGTGGGGTTATAGAGGAATCGTACGCTCTAAGAACCACACCATTCAATGCTTACCAAAGCCTCGGGGAGCGAATCCACCCTTGGCAGTCCAAGACAGGAATGGTGCTGATGGCTCTGTTGCGGCTGCTTTTATTGCCAAAAGTCAGCTGTTGGCTCCGGTCTCTGGTACTAACGCGTTGTTATGATCAGCTGCTAGTGTGGCCGTTTGGTTCGGAGGGCTGGGCACACTGTTGGCGCGTAGATTTGAATTTTGTAGTGTGGCCGTGTGGTTCTGATCGCTGGTCACATTGTCGGCGCGAAGATTTAAATTTTGTAGTGTGGCCGTGTGGTTCTGATCGCTGGTCACATTTAAAAGTCAGGTTGTTTGTTGTTTTTGCTTGTTTTCTTTTTTAATTAAATTAATCTTCATGTTGTTTCTCTTATGTCTAAGTAACTGTTTACAGGAAAGGAAATAATGAAATAATAATACTCCGCGGAATGTTGTTGTTTTTGTGACGCTTGGCGCTGGGTCGAGCTGTGCGTCACACTCCCCCTCCCCTTCTAGGGTGGGTCGTCCGGATGTCCCCGCTGCGTTGAACCAGATGCCTAGTCGTACGTCTCC